>NC_090439.1:669677605-671048465 GCF_031143425.1 Pleurodeles waltl | reverse complement strand
ACTAATCAATAAACTTGATTTCTATGAATTGAAAGGTTTGGTGCCCGAGGGGTGATTATTTTTCCTAAAGGTGATTTGCACTTTCAAACTTTGCGAAAATGTATCCGCAATGTCATTTCCTTTTACTGGTTCTTCAGAGACCAGACCACTCATGTTAGTTAACAAATGCAAATCTACACTAAATACTGCAATTCTGTTTCGCTACCTGTTCTTCAGTAACAATGCACTACAAATCTATCTTGCTCAGGTCTGGACTGGGATAGAGTTACACGGAGTCAGGAAGAGGATGGAGGCGGAACTACCTCAACAGTTAGAAGAAGAACGTTATCAACTTCAAATGAAAACAATATTTACGAGGGCCTTGAGGCCTAGTACTCAGCTATGTGAAATAGACAGAGGTGTGTTGATTTGGGAAATGCTGCTGAGTGTGTGACACACTGTTGGTAAAAGTGAAACTCCTCTTTTTTTGCTCTGATTCTGAGCCTTCTTGGTACATTGCTCATGAAGCTCACCTTCCTTCTGCCCTTCTCCTTGACTCTACAATACAGTTTCTACTTCTCAATTTACAGGCATTTTCCCCTCCCACTCAAACCAAATGCAAAAGTTGAGCTCAACACTCCTGCTTACTTACCAGAACAGTTCATCCAGGCACCCAGATATTCCCAAGAAGAATGCAGGTGCACCGCCCAATTTGGCAATACAGTATCATTTTTCTTTTAACAATCAATTTTTTTAGAACTGGGTGGGTTAAAATCACTCCTCCATAATTTAATTTGTTTCAAACCTAGATTAAAAAATATACAGATATCTAATAACTTGGGTCTCTGGGGCAGAAGGACTGTTTGCAATGCATTTACCTGAACTGTATCATCTCATTCCTTTGTTTCCTTCCTCAACAGATTGATGATGATGTGCTGCTCATTGCCCGGATTAATATTGTTCTTCTGTTGTGTTTGTCTTTGTCACACACTTCCTCAAATTCCCTTTCCCATCCATTCATCAACCTCTTAACCCTCTTCCCCAGGCTCTGTGATTTATTGAGGTGATTTACTTTACACCAAATGGATTGCACACTTCGTTGGGCAGATGTGGTTAAACTTGTCACCAAGTCACTGCAAGATCTTCCATTACCTGAGCAATAGCTCACACCTGCCCCACTTACCGAACCACACACAAGAACGCCATTCATCATTGTCAACATCATCATTCAGAACTTTGTTCTGCGTAAACTCTTGACCTTGTAGACTACAAACTTTGAGTACAGGTTTCCTGATGTGAGGATTTTGTAACTTTGGTTTTCGTTACATTCCATGCTCACCATTGCCAAAATAAATTACTATTACTAAGTGTTGTTATCACATGTGGTATTCTTTGATGTGCCATGTGCGGTAGTCTGTCCTCAGTCTTTCTAAAGCTTTAAATATAAATGTGTATGCAGATCCCACGAACTCTGTGTTTTTCTTTCAATTTATTTACCTGTGATGGATAATCCTTTTTATTAATCCTACAGCTTAAGATCACCTAGGTGGGAGTGGGACCTCACTTGCGATGCCTTCCCTGTTAGCGCACTATCACTACCATAAAGAAGGCACCTTGGTGTTAGAAGATTGACAGAGGGAGCAGCGATCACTGTATCTATTCAAGTAAGAGAACTATGGGGTAAAGTGAACTAGTTTAATTAATACATATTAACTTCTACTGTAGATGAGATAAGTAGTTGTTTATCTAGGTTTCGGTAGGCAATAAAGGGAATGGCAACATTTGCTCCTAATGATGAATATCATTACAAAGGATAGTAGGACAAGGTTATAACTAACTATAACTAACTGGCATACACTTCGAGAAGTAGATTAAAACGTCAGGTTGCAAGTATCAATGCAAAGTTAAAGTATAACACACAAATCTTCAGACATAAATTAGAACAGAAAGATTTCCCTTTACTGAAGCAAAACCTCAGAAAATAAACCCATTATCTCCACCCACAAAAAGGCCCACCCCTCTCTCACAACAGTATGTCCCCATCCCTAACCAAAGTCCAAAATAAATATCAGTTTCCAAAACTCCATGTCCTGCCCAATTCCCAATTTTCCACCCTCTCCACCCACAACAAAACTCCTTCACACCAAACCAGAAAAATAAAAAAAGGGCTTAGAAGAGGATATTCTCACTGAGAGTCCACAGGTGTTGCAGCTGGGCCTCATGGTATGCCATCCTATAGCCCAAGTGCACAGGTCACACTGGACTCAGCGATTGAGTAGCCAGTCTGAAGGGAGGGGGCAGCAATAGTGGTTCGGAAATGGACAGCTCCATGCTGCTGACGGTGCTAGTTCTGGTGTGTACTGGAGGCACGGATGGTTGTCTGGCAGAACTGGGGCCCAGTGCAGGGGCATGTGTCTCACCTTTCTGGTACTGTGCTCAGTTTGCCTCCAACCTCAACTGCCAGAACCAGGCCACTATCTCCTGCTGTGTCAGTGGTTGATCAGCAGGAGTAGCTATATAGTGAAAGAAAATACAATAAATAAAACAAATTGTAAAGAATGCTCTGTGCAAACATGTTTAAAATCATATAGAGGCACAGCAGCAGTATATTGCTGGTCCCCTAGGGCCATTGGAATTTTTGATGTGATTAGGAGAGTTCCAGGGACATGAGTTGACCAACACATGCCTCACATAAAAGCTTTGACTGTCTAAAAGGAGGCACTATAAGCCCAGATGAAAAAACAGAGTGATTTATTTTCTTGTAAATGATTTCTTTAATAAAATAAACCACACAGACACTTCATGTGGTAAAAAATAATAACTCTGATTAAAGAGTAAGGCATCATCCACTATGGCATGCAAATATTCTATTCTTGTTGTGCTAAATGACTGGAGGCATGTTAGCTAGTGCATCTAAAATAAATGTACTATTCTCTGCAGTCTGCAGCTGGGGCAGCTGCAATGGACAATTAATTAGCTTTGATTCCAATGGTCCTGCTCATCTTCAATTGCCTTTCCATTGTACCCCGACTCCAAAGAGGAACTTTAATAATATATGTAGCATATGTCATGTATAACATGTGAATAATAATATATATCCACTCTGCCATAAGTAGATGGGGGAAAAAGTATGCACTGAAGTACAGGGGAACGAATGGGTATAAAGGTAATATTGGACACGTTTGTCATGGAGTATCCCATCTGCAAAACACAAGATCACAGACATTTAATCCCATACACATTATTTAAATCAAACACATTCATTTGACAGTAATGTAAGGAAATTTGACTTAAGGCCTGATTTAGAGTTTGGAGGAGGGGTTACTCTGTCACAAACGTGGCGGGTATCCCATCTGCCATATCACAAGTTCCATAGGCTAAAATGGAATTGTTATACGGCAGATGGGATATCCATCAAGCATCCCTCTCCACCAAAGTCTAAAGGGCTGATTTAATGAAAGTGTTCAGCGAAAGTGAAAATATAGTCAAAGCAGGGGGGAAGTACTCCCCATTATTCTAGATTGGATATTCATAATTCTTAATTGTTCAATCAATAGTTTAATCAATAGATTACCGTGGAAGTCTAGGAGTACTTCCCCCTTGTTTTGACCATACTTTCACTTTCATTTATTACCCTGGTCAATAGGGTTAGAGGGTATTGCATCATTGCCTAAAACAGCACCTGGTTCAGCGCCACTTTCCTTGCGCCCCTTAGTGCCCCCCTATCGCCACGATGTGTGTGACATATTTTAAAAATATGGCGCAGCATGGCACAGGGTAGGGGGCAATAGCATCATTATTTTTTATGCTATTGATGTACTCTGCAGGAGTAGCGCAAAAATGGCGACCCTCCTGCAGAGTACATAGGGGCCCACTGAATTCAATGGCATGCTCCCTATTAATGCCTGCTCTGAGCAGGTGTTAAAAATGGTGAAATAAATGGCACAAGAAAATCGCTTGGATTTACTTGTGCCATTTTTAGCCCCCCCATGGGGGAACACCCCCTTTGCATACCTTATGCCTTGCACAGACATAATATAGTGTAGAGTGTTACAAAGTGGGGCATTGCATGCAATGCTCCACTTTGTAAATATGGCACAGCGTTTTTGCCCATCGAACACCACATTAGCTTAAAAAAAAGATGCAGCAGGAACAGCAGGGGAATGACGACCCTCCATTAACTGCATGGGGTACATGCCTAGTTAAAACACCAACACATTCATATCATCACTATACAGGAAAGGCACCCCACTGGGGCCAAGCTTGAGAAGGTAGGATGGGGCAGACTTATGGGACCACATATTGAGCATATGCGAGAGGGGTGTTGGTCTCAGTAGCACCCAGGTGTCCCTTTCATGAAGCAGCACTGTAATTAATCCAGATGATAGATAGGTGGTGCTTGAGGGATTATTAGATGGCCAGCTCTTGCCAATCACTGCCATTTATGCCCCAAATGTGCAGCAAATGGAGTTCTTTGAGCATGTGTCAATTCTACTACTGTGTGACCTGAGCATACCTCAACTCTGGGGGCAGATTTCAACTGTTTAAGGGATATAGACATCAACCACTCTACCCCACCACAGCCAAGTGCTGCTCTATGTAGGGTCACCTGTCGGTTTGGGTATTGGTTGCCGAGCATGCATTTGACCAATGCCTGGAGGCACTGTCACCCTATATCGAGGGAATCTTCTTATTATTCCCCAATGCACCAAATTCACTCTGGGTTAGACTACTGGCTATGCTTAGAAGACTTTTGCTTGAGATTAGCAGGAAGTGAATGATTTGGGTGTAATATATTACAACATAACCCTCTAAAAACTGGGTTTGCTCTCCGGGGACATCAAACACAGGTTCGGAGATGGAGACTTAGGTCCAGATGTACATAGGCATTTAGCATTTCTTAATGGCCTGAAGCACAATTTTGGGCCAGCTACAGAGACCCAGTTAGGCCCCCATGAACAAGAGTACCTTAAATCCTACTTGTGGAGCATTGCATGGTCCCATGTCGAGGGAGTGTCACACAGCGAAGGCAATGCATTGGTTACGAGGAGAGGCAAGGTTACTATGCAAGAACCTATGTCTTCATCGAGGCTGCCATCAACTAGAGATTTGTGATGAGAGGACCTATGTATGTGGAGCTTCACACAGTTGCAGTTCCGATGAAGGCTAGAAGGTCAATGCTGAGTCCTTGCACTGGGAGATACCTTGCAGCAGAGGCGATGTGTCGGTCCTACTGGATCCACAGGTGGGCTGGTAGAGCACCTTCAGGCCCACATCCAAGGACTGGTGTGGCACCACTTGGCAGAGTAGGCTCACAGATGGCAAAGTGAAGCTTGTGGGAGTTTTCTATCTTTGAGGCTCTAGTCAGGATGCCTGCCCAGTAGCTCTTGGAGTCACTCTGGAGTCCTCGTTTTATCAGATGCAGGTCAAGTCCTTTTCACCCAGGCAAAAGGACAGCAGGTCAGCATGGCAGGGCAGCAGTCCTTCAGGGCAGCCATCCAGCAGAGTAGAAACCCTTTAAGCATCACAGCAGTGCATTTTCTTGGCAGAGTATCCACAGGTACCCTCAGGTCCAGAACTGTGCTGAAGGGGTGGTGTCTGGGGTCCAATATTTATACTTGGACCTTCATTTGAAGTGGAAGAAGCTTCTACAGGTGTCCCTTACCCCTTGGGTGCCTAGGGCGAGCTGGTTACATCCTTGGACACAGCACTTGATGCCGAGGATGGAACCAGCTCATCCTGCACCTGGCCCACGAGGGAAGCGCTAGCGTCCCCCAGGTAGAGCCTCCCACCCCCCTCCCATGGGCAGGGATGGAAGTGGAATCGCTTCCCCTTCCCCTCCCCCTCCTCCCCAGTGATGTCTGATGACGTCAGCACCCTCATCAGAGGCCATCCCCATTCCGCTGGAAGCTCAGCTTCCAGTGCAATCGGAAGAGAAATGCTTTCATTTCTCTTCCGATCGGGGAGTGGGGGAGTGCAGACAGACATGAAAGGAAAGGCCTTTACTTTCCTTTCATGTCTTTCTGAGCATTCCGCGATTGGGCTGCAGGAATGCCCACTAGACACCAGGGAGGGTTTTTTGTGTGTAAACAAATGAGGGGAGTGGCCCCTTGGGCAATGGTCGCTCCCCAAGGGGGGGCATTTTTTTCTTAGGCCTTTTCTGACCCCGGAGGGGGGCAGAAGTCACTAGGCACCAAGGATTTTTTTTTGATGTGGGGAGCGACCCCTTAGGAAAAGGTTGCTCCCTTGCGAGGCAAATTGTTTTTAGGCCATTTCTGCCCCACTTGGGGGCAGATCGGCCTATTTTAATTAGGCCAATCTGCCCCCCAAGTGGGGCAGAAACCAGTAGACACCAGGGATTTTTTTTAACATCAATTTCACGCAAAGGGAGTGACCCCTTAGGCAAGGGTCGCTCCCCTGGGGGGGGGGTAAATTTATTTTAGGCCCTTTCTGCCCCCCTCAGGGGACAGATTCGCCTATTTTAAGTAGGCTGATCTACCTCCCCAGGGGGTCAGAAAACACTAGACTGCAGGGATTTAAAAAAACAGATGGGGATTGACCCCTTAGGCAAGGGTGACTCCCCTGGGGGGCAATTTTATTTTAGGACATTTCTGCCCATCTTGGGGGCAGATCGGTCTATTTTAATTAGGCCGATCTGCCCCCAAGTGGGGCAGAAACCACTAGGCACCAGAGATTTAGGCCCATATTTATACTTTTTGACTCAAAACTGCGCCAACGCAGTTTTGCGTAAAAAAAATTAGCGCCGGCTAACGCCATTCTGAAGCACCATGCGGGCTCCGTATTTATTGAATGACGTTAGCCGGCGTTAGCCGCCGGCGCTGTCTGGTGTGCGTTAAAAAAAACGACGTACACCAGGCAGCGCCGGCGTAGGGGGAAAATGGCGTATGGGCGTCCAGAAATGGTGCAAGTCAGGCTGAGGCAAAAAAATCGCCTCAACCCGATTTGCGCCATTTTTTTACGACGCCCATCCCCCATTGAAATGACTCCTGTCTTAGCAAAGACAGGAGTCATGCCCCCTTGCCCAATGGCCATGCCCAGGGGACTTCTGTCCCCTGGGCATGGTCATTGGGCATAGTGGCATGTAGGGGGGCACAAATCAGGCCCGCTATGCCGCAAAAAAAAAAAAAAAAATACCTACCTGGACTTACCTTAATGTCCCTGGGGTGGGTCCCTCCAGCCTTGGGTGTCCTCCTGGGGTGGGCAAGGGTGGCAGGGGGTGTCCCTGGGGGCAGGGTAGGGCACCTCTGGGCTCATTCTGAGCCCACAGGTCCCTTAACGCCTGCCCTGACCCAGGCGCTAAAATCCGGCGCAAATGCGGGTTTTTTAGACCCGCCCACTCCCGGGCGTCATTTTTGCCCGGGAGTGTAAATCCGACGCAATAGCATCGGAGTCATTTTTTAAGACGGGAACGCCTACCTTGCATATCATTAACGCCAGAAAGGTGTTCACGCAAAAAAATGACGCTAACTCCATGAACTTTGGCGCTAGACGCGTCTAACGCCAAAGTATAAATATGGAGTTAGTTTTGCGTCGAAAAAAACGACGCAAATTCGGCGCAAACGGAGTATAAATATGCCCCTTATTTTTTTTTACAGATTGGGAGCGACCCCTTAGGCAAGGGTCACTCCCTTGTGGGCAAATTTATTTTAGGCCATTTCTGACCCCCTTGGGGGCAGATCGGCCTTCTTCTATTAGACCCGACTGCCCCCAGGGGAGGCAGAAACCACTTAGGCACCAGGGATTGGTGTGTGTGTGTTTTGTTTGGGGGGACAGCCCCTTGGACAAGTACACTTCCTATGGGGGCACATTACTATTGGCCATTTCTTCCCCCCTTGGGGGCAGATCGGCCTATTTTTATAAGACCTCTCTGCCCCCAAGTGGTGCGGAAAGCCTACCACACATCAGAGAATATTTTTTTCAATAAAAGAGGGTGGGGGTATGGCCATACCCCACCTCAAATAAATGGGGACAAAGTTATTCTGTCCCCCGGTGGGCAGATGGGGCAATTACCCTCGATCCACTCCGGGGGGGGGGGGAACAAAGCCTATTAGATGCCAGGGAATTAAAAAAAATAATAGTGGGGTGGTAGCTACTAACTAGTATGGACATGGTTATGCCTCCACCCCAAATGAAAGGGGTAACAGTTTTTTCAGCTCTCCCCTTTCAGCAAGCAAGAGGACCTCTGATTATTTTGGGTTTTCGTTTTACATTTGGGGCATGAGAGCTTGCCAAATTCTCAAAATCGTCCCACTTGGAATGGGTAGGGGTGTAATTTTTTGATTTTGGGATGCTGCCATGTAGAAAAATCAACAAGACCTAGACACATCTGAAAACTAATCATCAGGGTAAGTCCAGGGCTGTGTGCTTCACATGAAGCCTGCACCATTTTGTTACCCACAGTGCCCTGCAAACCTCCAACTTTTCTTGAAATCACACATTTTTCCCAAATGTTTGTGATGAGACCTTCTGGAATCTGCAGCAATCCACAAATTTCCTACCACCCAGCACTGTCACATCTATACCAATAAAAATTCTGCCCCACTTGTCAACCTAAAAACTGCCCTTTTAGACCCGCTTTGGTTCCCCCTCAATTTTGACATGTTTATGGCTCTTCCCTGTCACAGGCACTTGGCCCACCTACACAAGTGAGGTATCATTGTTATTGGGAGACTGAGGGGAACGTTGAGTGGCAGAGATTTGTGCCGGTGCGGTGATCCCACACAGAAATGTGGGGAAAATGTGATTTTGAGGTTTCCTGAGGATTCTGGATAAGAATACACTGGGGGATCCACACAAGTCACACCTCCCTGGACTCCCTCGGGTGTCTAGTTTTCAGAAATATCTGGGTTTGGTAGGTTTCCCTAGATGGCTTTTGACCCCAGGACCAAAAACACAGGTGCCCTCCGCAAAAACAGTTAGTTTTGTATTTGATAATTTCATGTGTCCATGTAGTATTTTGGGGCATTTCCTGTCCTGGGCACTATGCCTACCCACACAAGTGAGGTACCACTTTCATCTGGAGATGTGGGGGAATGCTAGGTGGAAGGAAGTTTGTGGCTCTCCCCAGATTCCAGAACTTTGCAGCACCGAAATGTGAGGAACACGTTTTTTTTTCCACAAATTTTGAGGTTTGCAAAGGATTCTGGGTAACAGAACCTGATGAGATCGCAACAAATTACCCCATCCTGGCTTCCCCTACGTGTCTAGTTTTCAGAAATGTCCATCTTTGCTAGGTTTTTCTAGGTGCCTGATGAATTAGAGGCCAAAATCCGCAGCTAGGCACTGTGCAAAAAACAGGTCTGTTTTCTTTGGGAAATTGTGATGTGTCCATGTTGTGTTTTGGGGCTTTTCCTGTTGCGGACACTCGGCCTACCCACACAAGTGAGGTACCATTTTTATCAGAAAACTTGGAGGAATGCTGGGGGGAAGGACATTTGTGGCTTCTCTTAGATTCAATAACTTTCTATCACTTTGTCTTGCCAAATTTCGATGTTTGCAAAGGATTCTGTGTAACAGACCATGGTGAGAGCGTCACAAGTTAACCCATCCTGGGTTCCCCTAGGTGTCTAGTTTTAAAATATGGGCAGGTTTGGTAGGTTTGGTAGGTTGTCCTGAGCTAGATACCGAAATCTACATCTAGGCACTTTCCAAAAAACACATCAGTTGTGAGTGTAACAATTTGATGTGTCCTTGTTGCGTTTTGGGGTGTTTCGTGTTGCAGGCACTAGGCCTACCCACACAAGTGAGGTACCATTTGTATCGGGAGACATGACTTGGGTGAATGCTTGGTGGAAGGACATTGTGGCTCCTGTCAGATTCCAGAACTTTCTATCTCTGAAATGTGAGGAAAAAGTGTTTTTTTTTGTGAAATATCGAGGTTTGCAAAGGATTTTGGGTAACAGAACCTGGTCGGAGCCACACAAGTCACCCCATTCTGAATTCCCCCAGGTGTCTAGGTTTGAAAAATGTATAGGTTTGCTAGGTTTCCCTGAGCTACAGGCCAAAATCCACAGCTAGGAACTTTGCAAAAAACAGGTCAGTTTTCTTTGGGAAAATGTGATGTGTCCATATTGTGTTTTGGGGCATTTCCTGTTGCAGACATGGGGTCTACCCCCACAAGTGAGTTACCATTTGTATTGGGAGAGTTGGGCAAATTGTGGGTGGAAGGAAGTTTGTGGCTCCTCTCAGATTCCAGAACTTTCTATCACCAAAATGTGAGGAAAAAGTGTTTTTTTTGCCACATTTTGAGGTTTGCAAAGTATTTTGGGTAACAGAACCTGGTGAGAGCCCCATAAGTCACCCCATCCTGGATTCCCCTAGATGTCTAGTTTTGAAAAAACACAGGTTTGGTAGGCTTCCCTAGGTGCCAACTGTGATAGAGGCCAAAATCCACAGCTAAGCACTTTCCTAAAAACATGTCAGATTTCAATGTAAAAATGTGATGTGTCCTTGGTGTATTTCCTGTCGCCGGCATACTGTCTACCCACACAAGTGAGGTACCATTTTTATCAGGAGACATGTTATTGTCCCTTGTGTTTCTCTACATTTGTTCCTTCCAAATGTAAGACTGTAATGTAAAAATAACATCTCTTTGAGAAATGCCCTGTAATTCACATGCTAGTATGAGGACGGCCGGAATTCAGAAATGTGCAAATAACTACTGCTTTTTAACACCTTTTCTTGTGCCTATTTTGGAAATACAAAGGTTTCACCAAATGAATTGCTGTATACCAGGTATACATTGAAAACCCATTGCAAGGTGCATCTCCTTTATTGACTCTGGGTACCTAGGGTTCTTGATGAACCTACAAGCCCTATATATACCCACAACCAGAAAACAGTATATTGCTTTAAAAAATCTGCCATACTTGGAAAAAGTTATAGAGTAAAACATGGACAGAAATTGTTTTTTTTATGCCTCAATTAAAATATTTTTTTATTTTACCTGTTTCGTGTCTGTAGGAAAACCTTGAAGGATCTACACAAATGACCCCTTGATTAAATCACAAGTTTGTCTAATTTTAAGAAATGTTCAGCTGTCCAGGATGTAGCACTGGTTGCATACCCATTCCTGTCACTAACTGGAAGGAGACTGAAAGCACAAAAATAATAAAAATGGGGTTTCTCCCAGTAAAATGCCAAAATTGTGTTGAAAAATTTGGTTTTCTGATTCAAGTCTGTCTGTTCCTGAAAGCTGGGAAGATGATGATTGTAGCGCCATAAACCCTTTGTTGATGCCATTTTCAGGGAAAAAGCCACAAGCTTTCTACTGCAGCCCTTTTTTCCCCTTTATTTTTTTTAACTGAATTTTAGCTGTGTTTTCTCTAATTTCTTGGTCTCCTCCAGGGGAACCCACAAACTGTGGGTACCTCTAGAAACCCTGGGATGTTGGATAAAAAGAATGCAAATGTGGTGTGGGTAGCTTATGTGGACAAAAAGTTATAAGGGCCTAAGCGCGAACTACCCCAAATAGCCAAAAAAGGCTTGGCACTTGAGGGGGAACAGGTGTGGCAGTGAAGAAGTTAAAGACACCAGACATCCTGGCTCCCCTTTCCTGGCTCCAGACTAACTACAGAGGGTATGCAGCCCTTTGTGCCTACCCAAGCGACCTAAGCTCTCTATTGTTTATAGCTGTCTAGGAGGAATATGTAAAGTTTAACTGTTAGCTACTCCCAGTCATGTGACCCAGAGACAGGCTGCAAGTACTAAGGGTCAGATATAGCAAAGGGTTTTACCTATTTGTGTCTATGGGAAATAGTGTTCATACATATGGCCCTCAATTACTAAGATAGGAAAATGCCAACATTCTAAATGTGGCATTTTCAAAACTGAATTTTAACTCCACCAGGAGAAAAGATTTTTCATTACAATTCCAAAGACATCAAAAATGAACTGGTCACCTGCTCCCATTTGGAATTTTTTGTATCATTTATTATATGCAATGAGTTAACTCTAATGTTAGCCTTTGAGAGCAGTAGGCCTCACAATAGTGAACAATTAATTTAAGAGTTTTCTTCACTACCAGGACATGTAAAACTAAAACGTTAATGTCAAACTTCTTAAATACACTGCATTATGCCATCTGTGCTGTCCAAGGCCTATGCTAGGATTGACGTACATCTATTAGAAGGGAACGATGGGGCCCGTTAAAGGACTTATTTTGCCAGGTCGACATGGCAGTTCATAAAATGCACATACAGGCTGCAATGGAAGACCTGATACATCTTTAAAGTGCTACTTAAGTGGGTGGCACAAACAGTGCTCCATACCCATTAGTAGCATTTAATTGACATGCTCCGGGCACAGGTAACGTCATTTTACTAGGAACTTACAAGTAAATTAAATATGCCAATTGGGTAACTGGCCCTTTCCCCTACTCAATGTCACTTCCGTTATGGGAGATACCTGGCACAAAAGACATTGCCCACTCATTTGATGCACATCTTTGAGCTGCTGCTGGTATCAGGTATGGTAAAGACTATACATGGAAGTTGCAGTGCGAGCATTTGCACACCTGAGCAAAGCCTATTAACTTGGACTAGGTCTTTTTGTGGCTTGTGGAAGACTTCCTCACATGCTGGCCAACACTTGGAACCCAATGAGCTAAGCTCAAGTGCAGTACTACAGTGTCCACTGACACATGGGGGAGTGTGCAGAGCAGTGTAAGTCTTGTATGCTGCTCTGCAAGTACAGTTAGCAAAGTCATGCCAGGACACCTAGTGGGCCTAACGCTCACAGAGTGACATCATAGGCAAACAGTGGATGAATGCAAAACAATACACTTAACAACTCTGCAGTTTAACTGACTACATCAGACATAGCTCTCTCCATGGAGCATCGGTTGTATGTTCCTGAGCTCAGCAATAGTGTGCCCATGATGTGCTGTACCAGAGGCATCCTTTTAACACATAGGCCCTCATTACAACCTTGGTGGTAAATGCCACCTACCGCCGTGCTGACGGCCGCCAGCATACCGTGACCGCGGCGGTATGTCACTACGGGTATTATGAATCACACCGAGAAATCCACCACTATACAGACACACACACACACATCCACCAAACCAAAGGTCAGTGATAAATTGGCGATAGCAAAACCCACACCGTTACGCCAATAGGAATACGCCCACAGAATCACGACCCACAAATCACTGCAGCGGTCTTTCAACCGCGGGAAACCATTGGCGTGGTTTCTACTGCTCTGCTCTCAAAATGCACACACTTGCAAAACTACACCACATTGGACAATTCAAACAACACACACCTCACACACATACACACACCACACAATCACATCACAATAAAACACACACACACATTACCCACAAAACTTTATGAGAAAAAATAGATTGCCAACAGAGAGAGACACAAGCCAGGAGCAACCACTTAATCTGAGCCACAGAACACCATTACCCATACACCATCCACGCACCTCACACCGCACACCCCAACACAGCACCCCACACATCACCCCAACACATCCTCACACATATCACTCACACCACATCCATGGCACCCCAAAGACACCCAAGGTTCTCTGAGGAGGAGCTAAGGGTCATGGTGGAGGAAATCATCCGGGTAGAGCCACAGCTATTTAGATCACAGGTGCAGCAGACATCCATTGCTAGGAAGATGGAGCTATGGTGGAGAATCGTGGACAGAGTCAATGCCGTGGGACAGCACCCCAGAACAAGGAATGACATCAGGAAGAGGTGGAACGGCCTACGGGGAAAGGTGCGTTCCGTGGTTGCAAGACACCAGGTAGAGTACAGATGACTGGCGGTGGACCCCCACCACCTCCCCCACAACTAACAACATGGGAGGAACAAGTCTTGGCGTTCATGCATCCTGAGGGCCTCGCAGGAGTAGCAGGAGGACTGGACTCTGGTAAGTCAAATCTTTACTACTATATCCCCCACCCTACCTGCATGCCATCACAAAACTCCTACCCCTACCCTCACCCCATCACTCCACCACCTAACATATACCCCACTATCACAACCCACCCATCCTAATACCAAGCCCTGCATGCCACACCAATGCATGGACCCCCATCACAGACCTGCATGGACACCCATCATCACAGCATGCCCATTAGAGAGAATCTCCTAGCCCACAAAATCACCACGCACACAAGGCAAATCTGACAGGGCAATCACCACCATACAGGGAAACACACCCATACACAAGATGGCACACACAAAGACAATAACATTGCATTTTCATCCCCACAGGACTCAATGTCATCGGAGAGGAGGTGGTACCAACATCCAATCCCTCCCCATGGAGGCACACAGTGATGACAGCAGCTCTGCACGCCTGGATCATAATGACCAACCTGGCCCATCAGGGACCACTTGACAGTCGGTTATTCTGCCACAGTCCCAACCCACCACAGAGCATCACCCCTCAGGAAACACCACCACAGCCACCCAGCGGGTCCATGCCACTGTCCCCAGGGCATGTCAATCAGCAGTGTGTCCACCACTACAGGGACCTCAGGCAACCCCACAAACACGGGACAATCAAGGACCTGGGGTCAGTGGCAGTGGGCACACAATTCAGGGGACAGAGGCACAGGACAACAGGGAAGCTGGGAGGACTGCTGTGTGACAGGGCAGGACAGGCCCAGGGAACCCACTATCCAGGAGGAACTCACCAACATCCTGGGAGCATACCACCAGTCCCAGGAGACCATGGGCAGGATACTGGCCAAGTTGCAGGAGACCCAGCGGCTGCAGGAGGGACAGTACCTGGGGATCAGGGAGGACCTCAAACACATCTACACCATCCTGGTCACCATTGCAGGGGTGCTGGGTGACATGGTCAACACCATGAGGGAGGCAGTGGCACACCAACGGGCCCCTGACACTAGCCACACCGAAGAACAGCCCTCCACCTCCACCAGCGCTAGTGGACAGGAGGCCTCACCACTGGACCAACAGGCCACCAGCACCCCACCCCCTGCAGAAGGAGAACCACCCTGCAAACGGTCCCTGCATTCCAGGTATAAGCCAGAGAACATTGCCAATACCCCACAAGGAAATAAGACTCTCCTGATTGTCACCCTTCTGTCCCACTCTGTCACCCTGTTCACCTTGAACTGCCATTGCTCCCCTTCCTATGCCCCATTGGACAATGCACCTGTGATACAAAGAGACTGGACTCTAACTGGATATTCCTCCACAATCACCCCAGCCCATTGCACATACCCCTCTACTTATTTGCCCTTAAATAAACACCCTTGGAACAAATACAAATCTGGAGTCTATAAAATGTTTTCAATATGTATTAGTACAACATTCTGAAAACATTGCAAGTCACATGTCCTGTTATATATACATTGGTATGACCTTTAGTGGGCAGCAGTAAACATACCAGGAGCCAGAGTGGGCCACAGAGATCTGAAAATAGAGATGCCAAAGGGTACAGTAAGTGGCCATAGACATAGGGAAATCAGGCTACCTTGTACAATCTCCAACAGAAAACTGAAAAGTAAAGTGAAGGTACAGTGTCTTACCTGTGTGTCACTGGAAGTACTGCAATATAATATTACTTCTGTTGTCCACATCTTCTTCCTCTGCCTCTTCTTCCTCACTGTCCACAGGCTCCACCGCTGCCACAAGACCATCTCCAGGCTCATCCTCCTCCAAAAAAAGAAAAGGCACCTGACGTCTCAAGCCCAGGTTGTGCAACATGCAACATGCAACGATGATCTGGCACACCTTCTTGGGTGAGTAGTACAGGGATCCACCTGTCAGATGGAGGCATCGGAATCTGTCCTTCAGGAGGCCAAAGGTCCTTTCAATGATCCTCCTTGTTTGCCCATGTGCCTCATTGTAACGTTCCTCTGCCCTTGTCCTGGCATTCCTCACTGGGGTCAGTAGTCATGAGAGGTTGGGGTAACCAAAGTCATCTACAAATATTCGAGTGATACCTGTTAGACATACACTCACCCTTAGGGACAACCCCACACCCATATACCTACATCAACTGGGTGGGGACCTTGGGCTCACCTATTAGCCACAGCCGGTGCCTCTGGAGTTGAGCCATCACATATGGGATGCTGCCATTCCACAAGATAAGGACGTCATGCACAGAGCCAGGATACTTGGCATTCACATGGGAGAAGTACTGGTCCGCCAAACACACCATCAGCACATTCATAGAGTGATAGCTTTTTCTATTCCTGAACACTTGTTTATTTCTCCTGGGAGGGAAAAATGCTACATGTGTACCATCAATGGCACCAATGATGTTGGGGATATGTCCCAGGGCACAGAAGTCAGCTTTCACTGCTGCCAAAACCTCCACCTGTGGGAATACAATGTAGCTGTGCATGTGTTTCAGCAGGTCAGACAACACTCTGGTCAACAATTTTGAGAACATTGGCTAAGACATCCCTGATGCCATGGCCACTGTAGTTTGGAATGAACCACTTGCCAGGAAATGGAGCACAGACAGGACCTGTACTAGAGGGGGGGATAACTGTGGGCTGGCGGATAGATGAAATCAGGTCTGGCTCCAAATGGCACACAGTTCTTGGATTGTGGCCCAATCAAATATGTAGGTTAGGATAATGTGTCTGTACTCCACTGTCACAAGGTCCACTAGGGGTCTGTACACTGGAGGATGTCTTCATCTCATATTCATCCTCAGCGGTCGAAGCCTAGGGAGGAAAGCGGTGAGCAGAGGGTCATAATCACACATCTATTGCAATAATTATGTATTTCTACATTTATAGAACCAGTATGTGACTCCAAGAGTCAGTGGCTGTGCCTATGTCTGCTGTGACGCAGTTAGATGCCATGGCCTGTGCCCCCTGAAATGGCAGCTGCCTGACCTGTGAGGAGGGACAAGTGGAAATGAGGTAATTCTGCTGGCGTTTTGTGCCGTTGCAGTAGGCGGTCGACGACCGCCATGCAACTTTGCATTGGTTATAATTGAGCCCTATGGGTTCCAGGATCCAATGGTGATGTACGCCGGTGGTGATGGTATGCACCGCTGTGGACGTGACAGCCATTTTCTATCTATTCACTCACTTGCTACCTGACCTCCAACAGGGGAGGACCTACACCGCAAGTGCTGCTGTGACCTGTGTCTGGAAGATACAATGGCTCATGTGTCTGGGGAAAGGGCCCCTGCCTTCACTGCGGAGGACTGGAGAAACTGGTGGATGGGATCCTACCCCTGTGCAATTTACTCTACGGTCATCCAGACAAACAGGTGAGTACACTGTGACCATGATGCGTGGGCCATAAATGGATGTGTAGGCCACATGGGGGGGGGGGGGCTGAGGCATCCTGGTCAGAGTGCTGCATGTATGGTTGTCAATGTATGTGCGTCAGGGGATGGGAGGGATATGGTGGGCCTAGAGTGTGATGGTCCGGACGGTTAACTAATTCCCTCTTCTGCTGTCTTTTTCCTGCAGGTCAGCGCCCACCAGAAAAAGGGTATTTAGCGTGCCATCGCCAAGGAGGTGCAGACCCTGGGGGTCTTTGACAGGCAGAGCACCCATTGCCGCGAATGGTGGGAGGACCTGCTCCGCTGGGCAAGGAAGGCGGCGGAGGCCCAGCTGGGGCTGGCCTCCCAACGAGGAAGGGGTGCCCATCATACCCTGACCCCCCTGATGTTCCGCATCCTGGCGGTGGCCTATCCGGAGTTGGATAGGTGCTTGAGGGCAGCAGCCACAAGGGGGTGAGTACAAATTCAGATTCATTATTTTGCGTGCGTTAAGGTTTTACCTGGGTGGGAATGTGGACTGTGGGTGCCCCTAGGCCAGGGCAAACATGGCAGGGTAGGTTCCTTGTTGCGCAGGCTTTGAACCACTCCAACCCCAATAGTGGTAGTGGGCATCTACTACTGGGCAGGGACCTGTTGGTTTCAGGAGTGCAGCTGATGGCATTAGGCATTGTACCCCGTGGCCTGGTGACTAGCATTGTAACTGGTAGTGCATAGCCTAGTGCATAGGGCTGTTCCCTGTGTGTTGTGTAGGTCAACGGTCGTGTTGTTGCTGGCGTTGTCTAAGTGCATCCTCTGTCTCTCCCCCCTTTTTGTTTTGTCACACTGTCCTTGTGTGCATTAGCATCATCTGGCGGAGGAGCAAAGGCACCGGCGACGGAGGGAGCTGCATCCCACATGGGCCTGGAGGCCGAATCCACTGACAGTGAGGGCACCAGTGAGGGCACCAGTGGACGGAGGGCGAAGGGACAACCACGACGGGGACAGGAGGGGACACTACAGACAGCGACTCCTCCTCCGATGGAATCTCCCTGGTGGTGGCAGGTACACTCGCCACCCCCCCTACCAGCACTGCCCTCCCAGGAGCCCCTCAGTGTGTTTCCCATGCCCACTCACCCAGGATCTCCTTTGCCCCAGGCACCTCAGGCCCTGCCCCAGTCAGCCCTGCTGCCCTCTGTGAGGAGGTTATTGACCTCCTGAGATCCCTCACTGTTGGGCAGTCAACCATTCTGAATGCCATCCAGGTTGTCGCAAGGCATTTGCAGCAAACAAATGCATACCTGGAGGATATTCACTCTGGTGAGGCGGCCCAAAAAGAGAGCATTTCAGGCTCTGGCCTCCGCAATGATGGCAGCCATTGTCCCTGTCTCTAGCCTCCCCCCTCCATCTTCCTCTACCCAGCCCCAATCCCCTCAACCCCAGCCTATCCCAAGCACACCTTCAGACCAGCATTCACCCAAATCCACACACAGAAATGGCTTAGACAAACACAAGCACCACACTTCATCTCACAGGCACTCACACAAGCACCATTCCCATGCAGACACACCAACATCCACTGCCTCTGCTGTATCCCCCTCCTCCTCCTCGTCCACGTACCTCCCAGTAGCATCTCCACTCACACCTGCACGCACTACATCCTCATCCAGTACCTCCATCACCATCACGCTTATCACTACAAACCCCTCACTGACAGTCACTACCCCCACATCCATGCACACGTCCCCTGTGTCCTCTCGCACTGTGTCTGTGACCCCTCCTCCCAAAGTACATAAACGCAAGCAACCACCCACCCAACAGCCATCCACCTCACAACAGCATCTAGCCCATGCACCTGCACCCAAACTCAGCAGACACCTCCTACAACCACTCCCTCTTTCCCCACTCCCAAACCTGCTCCCTCTTCCCACCCCAGTGTCCCTAAGAAGCTTTTTCTGTCAAGCCTTGACCTGTTCCCTACCCCTCCCCGATCTTCCCCTCGGGCCAGGGTGTCAAAACCCAGGGCAGAACCTCAGTCACCAAGTCCACGTCCGCTGTGGTTCCTGCAGCTGTCAGAGTCTCAAAGGGGACACCCATCAGGCCAGCCAGTGTGCCACCAACCCCTGCCAAGGCTAAAACCATTCTGCCACCTGGCAAGGTGAAGAAGGGGACAGCATCCAGCAAGGGAAGGAACAACCACCACCCAGCAAGCTCACCTCAAAGACTCCAGCTGCCAGACTCAAAGTTACACCACCATCTGCCAAGGTTGGGAAGGGGCACAAAACAACAGGTGAGGCACTTCAGCCATCTGAGACTGCAGGAGAAGGGCTGGTGGCTACCAGCACAACCGCCAGCACCGCCACCTACACTGCAGCCAGCACCGCTAGCAGCCCAGCCACAACCACCGCCACCTGTACAGCCGCAAGTACCACTATTGTCAGCAGCAGCAGCCCTAGTGAGCAGCCGTCTGAGGCTGCAGGGGAAGAGCTGGAGCCTCCCCCCACCACTGGCAGCACCAGCACCTCCACCACGGACAGCACCGCCACCGCAAGCCCTGCCGCAAGCACCGCCACCTGCACCGCTGGAAGTAGCTCCACTGGCAGCAGCGGCAGCCCCAGTGGGCAGCTGTCTGAGGTTGCAGGAGAAGGGCTGGAGCCTCCCTCCACCACTGGCAGAACCCCCACCAGCACCTGCACTACCACCACTGTGCAGTCGTGACTGCCGCCGGATGGACTCTAGCCCTGCCTCCATGGACTATCATACATCCTGGTCACTGTCAATCTTGTGGCTCAGACACCCAGATGAGGGACTGTGAACTGCCACCCCCCAAGTGTTGCTTCACTGGGCACAACGCCCCCTCAAGAACCAGTGGAGAAAGGCATCCACTCACCCTATCCTTGGCAGGATTAAGCACACTGGGCACAAAGCCCCCTCCAGAACCATTGGAGAAATGTATCCACTCACCCTATCCTTGGCAGGATGAAGCACACTGGGCACAAAGCCCTCTCCAGAACCAGTGGAGAAAGGCATCCACTCACCCTATCCTTGCAGGATGAAGCACACTGGGCACAAAGGCCCCTCCAGAAGCAGTGGAACATGTCACCCACTTGAGAGACTGTGACTTTGCACTCCCCAGGACCAGGCAGTGGGCAAACCACCCACTTGAGAGACTTGAGAGACTGTGGCTTTGCACTCCCCAGTACCAAGCAGTGGGCAAACCACTCACTTGAGAGACTTGAGATACTGTGGCTTTGCACTCCCCAGGACCAGGCAGTGGGCAAACCACCCACTTGAGAGACTGTGGTTTTGCACTCCCCAGGACATCGCTGTGGGCATGGAGCCCCCTCCAGGAGCAATGGCCTTGTCCCATCTTCCGGCTGAGGTGCTCCGCCTTGCCCGTCCCCTAAGTGCCTGTGTGTTTTTGACCTGATGCCCCTACAGTGTTCTCTCAGTTTTGAGGCAGGAGTCAAGTGTGGGCTTGGCCAATGAGTTTTGGCCCAGTGGCCCGTGGACATTTTGAATGGACTTTGTACCGCCTTATGTACATATTGTATATATTGTAAATACTGTTTTTGCATTTGTAACATATATCTGACTATTTCTAATATGACACTAATTTGAGTCCATTCCTTTTGTCCTTGCATTCTTTCAGAGGGTTATGGGGTATATGTGTAATGTTGATGCATGTGTATGTGTGTATGGTGTTGGGGGTGAAGGTGGGGTTGGGGTGTTGCATTTTGCGTGTGAGTGTCACTCTCTTTTTCCTCCCCCGCTCCCCTGTGTGCAAGATGCAGTACTCACCGTGGTCGTCGCCGCCGCCTTCGTACTCCTGGTAGATAAGAAGATACAACAACATTGGTAACACCTGTAGTTTGGGCTCCATGGCGTCCTGGTTCTTCGTTGAGTGTCAAGAGGTGAGTGGTTTTCCTTCCAAGTACTGTTTCCGCTGTGGTTTTGATGTCATTGGTACTGCCCTGGAAAAGCTAGCAGATGGAGGGGTTGTAATGGGGTGGGCGGAACATTGTCTTCCGCCTGTGTGATGGCTTTTACCGCTGCAGTGTTTGTTGGTACCGCTGTGGCGGTCGGAGTGTTAAAGTGGCTGTCTATGTTGGCAGTTTCCGCTATGGTCGTGATTCCATTTTTCTTACCGCCGGCCTGTTGGCGGTATTACTGCTGCTTTAACAACAACCGCCAGGCTTGTAATGAGGGCCATAGTGTGAGAGAACCCTGATATTCAATTAACCTGGTCTGTGGTGCTGACATAGATGTCAGACCTTGTAGGCAGGAAACTAATTGTTGCCGTGGGGCTCTGCTTGCTAGGGTGGATGTCAAGGAGTGCTGCATGATAAATCTTGTCCTGGCTCCATACAAGCTCTATATTATAGTGGCATCACCCTGGCTCAATGCCCTCCCTAAATGGGCCATTGCGGAGCAAACGGTCATGCACATAGCATGCCAACAGACTCGGTGTGTAACAATATGGGATGCCTGTGTCAACAAATTGGAGGCCAAACTAAATGACAGTTCACACTAAGGCAGTCATTAGGATCATGGCGGTAAACACCGCCGACTGCCGTGGCGGTGGTGAACAGAAGACCGCCGTTGGCAGTGAATAGAAACCCACCATATAATGAACCAAAATCCCGAACCCGCCAAAAATCACCAGTCCACCAGTCACCCCCAGGACCCAGTCGGCTGAAATGCTGGACTTTCCACCCCTCCACCGCCGAGCACACCCACATCCCGCCCTCCAAATAATGATGCACAAATCACCTTGGCGGTCAGAGGAAGTCGAATGACCATTGGCGGTGCCGACCGCCACAGGCGGCAAGTGGACCCAACAGCAAGAAGTACACACATTGGAGAAGTTAGAAACCCACACACCTGACACACATCCACAACACCATAAAACACTCACATACACACCCCACAATCCCTTGCAATGAAACTAGGTCAAGGAAGACAGAGAGCAGCAGAAGCAAACACCGAACGCCACTATACACAAGACTCTCACTGACCCACAGAAGAGCACCCTCACCGCGATTCCACCCCAACACCATTCACCACACTCACTATGTCACCACTCAAACATCCACACTTTACAGAAAGGGAGCTAAGGACCATGGTGGACGAGATCCTGAAGGTGGAGCCACAAATATTCGGGGCTCAGGTGCAGCACACACCCATCGCCAGGAAGATGGAGCTATGGCAGACCATTGTCAACAGGGTCAATGTAGTGGGACACCATCCAGCACCAGGGACGACATCCACAAAGAGATGGAACGACCATGCCGGGGAAGGTCAGGGCCATGGCATCCAGGCACCACATTGCAGTACATAAGACTGGGGGAGGACCTCCACCAACACCACCCAACTACACAGACTGGGAGGAAAAGGTACTGGCCATCTTGCACCCTGAGGGACTCACTGGAGGAATGGACTCGGGTAGGTTGTTTACATTTAACCCATATACATCACACCTGGAATGCATGCACCACCCCACCCCACGAACACCTACCAGGACCACTACCCCACCCAGCCCACAGCCACTGAATCCACTCCCCCTGCATGCCCACAAACCCCCTAACAGGGCCACATCCCTCCCCCTGTGCACATCCACCCACCCCTGCAAGGATTCACAATGGCACTACACCACCCTCAATGCAGCTCCACATTCTAAGCAAAATGCAGTGCAAACCTCACAAAGGCACCCTGCACCGCCCCAAATAGTCACACCTGCACCAAACACCCCAGCCCTGTGCACCCAATCTGATCATGCATTTGTAACAGACATGTCCATTTCCCTCAACAGGCACCACCACCCATGCTACCCTGAAGGACAGGACAAGGAGTGGCAGTGCACCCCAGGGAGACAGTGGCACCACAAAGGACACTGGAGATGGATCCCTGGACACTGATGAGCAGGCTGGCCCCTCACACAGTCCTGGACTGTCACCATCCAGCAGCCTCACCCAGGATACCAATGACACCCCTACCACCCAGCCAAGAACATCAGCCCGGGGCAACCGTCCCCACTCCAGTGTATCCAGGCCACAGACTGGTGGAACACAGGTACAGAGGCCACATTTCCTCCCACCAACAGGCAGGAAGACGATGGCTCCGGTACAAGTGGTACCGCCAAACCTGTGCAGGGGACACAGGCACAGGAAGCTAGGCCCAGTGGGAGGGCATCAGTGGCCCAGGTGGGAGGCCACAGGATCGATGTTGCAGCCCAGGACGTGATCTCTGAGGTCCTGGGAGCCTACCAGCATACCCATGACAGATTGGCACAGATAGTGTCCACCCTGAAGCATAGTCAGAGGAAGCAGCAGAAACACCACCAAGAGGCCATGGAGCAGTGGAAACAGCACAATGCCACAATGGCCAGCATAGCAGGAGCACTGCTGCAGCTGGTCCAAACCAAGTCTGAGACCCACACAGGACACGAGGCCCCCACTACAGCACAGGAGACAGACCTGACAATGGCAGCATCAGCAGCAACATTCCACGAACTGCCCTCAGAGGAAACACAAGGTACAACCATGCCATCCCCTCTAGGCCAACAGCAGGCTCCCAAACAGACCCTCAGGCAAAGATATCGGACTGGAACCCCTGCCAAAAACAAGCCTCCCTCCAAGAAGTAACTGCAACAATCTGCCCACCAACCATCCCACACAATCAACCACCAAACAGTGCTAACAATCAATAAGAACTCATGGAAGCTATGATGGGCCCATCAATACTAACAACAAGGCTGCCACCATGTTAGCATTGAGGACAACCAGCCATAACCAACTGCCATCACTGTAAATTGCACTATTCAATTCCTGCCACAACTAAAACACATCACACCCTTAACACTTTCCCCTGTCATAATGTGTGAACTAAGTGAAATATGGAAGCAACTGGCTGATAACTACTTTATTGGTAATGCGTAGCATGAAAGTACACCTGTGTGCCGAAATGTTGTCAAAAAAATAAACAAAAACATTTGTATTTGGTTCCATGCAGACCTGGACCCAGTTGCTAATAGTAGATACAAACCCCCCCAGATGACAAAGCACACTGACAGTATGTGTCACAAACACCAATGTCAGCCCTTAGTCCCACATAGTTACTGGAAGTAGAGTTGTATCAGTTGGGTCCTGGATTTGACATCTTGCCCTTCCTCATGATCACCATCACTCTCCTCTCCTCCTTGAGGAAGCTGGTCAGGATTTACAGCACCATCCACATCCAAGAGGGGGATAGAATTTCTCATTACCACGTTGTGCAGCATGCAGCAGGCTACCACTATTCTACACACCTTTTCAGGCCCATAAGGCAGGGAACCCCCAGAGATATGTAGACAACAAAAATCTAACCTTCAGGATACCTTTCGTGTGCTCTATCACCCTCCTAGTACGTCCATGCGCCTCATTGTAATTCCTCTCTGCATCTGTCCCAGGATTCCTCACTGGTGTCAGGAGCCAACAGAAGTTGGGATAGTCAGAATCACCTAGAAAATGTGCAAAACAGAGCAGTCAGTGTCAAGCCTCTGAGTCAGACAGCCTGGCTGTCTGCTAGGTGGCAGTTACTGAAAGAAACACCTACCTATGATCCACCCTCTGTCTTCCTGTAGTTGTTCCATCTTGTGTGGCACACTACTGTTCCTCAGCACCAAGGAATCATGTACTGAACTGGGTAACATGGCATTCACGTGTGAGATGTACTGGTCTGCAGTACATACCAATTGGATGTTCATGGAGTGAAAGTTCTTTCTGTTTCTGTATACCTATTCAATTACTCTTAGGGGTATTATAGGTATGTGGGTGCCATCGATGGCACCGATCACATGGGGTATGTTTGCAAACGCATAAAAGTCAGATTTTATGGCAGGGAGGTCAGTACTTTGGGGAAACCTCACGTAGGACTGCAGGTGTCGTACAAAGGCATTTAGAAATCTTGTCAGTATAATTCTGAACATTGGCTGTGAAATTCCTGCACCCATACCCATTGCACTTGAAAAGAGCCTGTGGCCAGGAAATGGAGTGCAGAGAGCACCTGCACTTCAGTAGGGATCGCATGCTGATTACGATTTGCCGGAGTTAGTGCAGGATTCAGTAATGCACAAAGTTCGAGAACAGTTGCACGGGTGAGTCTGTAATTGATTATGATGTGACGCCCCACCATGGTCCGCAAATCAACACAAGTAGTCTGTACACCGATGGGGCCCTTCCTTGCCACAAGGGTCGGTACCTAGGAGGGATTTGAAACATGTGTGAGGAACACACATACATAGGCACACATTGTCATTCATTGTGCACTGCTTACTTGATTGTAGGGACTCAAAAGTAAAACGTTCTTGACAGAATTTCATCTAGAACTGAATGAGTGAACAGGGTTTAATATGGGTCGCATTGTTAATGGTCACATGCATAGGTGTGTTAGGTGAACATTTGGACCAGCATTGTGCAAATATCATTATTATTAATGCGTAGTTAAGGCCAAAATGTCTGCCCCCTGTAATCCAGAACTGTCGTTGTGAAGTGACCTCATACTACTAGCGGTTGACGTAACAGTGTAAGGCGGTGTTTACCGCCGTTTGCACCGTCATTGGTTAACATGAATGCCAATGGGGAATCCTGGCGTATCATGATCGCCACCGGCGGGGACAGTGCACATCTCCGCAGTACATATGCAAATTCGTCACTCCAACTTCACTTGACTCCCTGATCTCGTATGAGTAGGTACTCCACTGAGTGTACTGCTGTGTCCTGCCTCTAGTCATGGAAGTGGCTTGTGTTGCAGGGGAAAGGGCCCCGGCCTTCACCCAGGAGGAATTGGAGAGGCTAGTGGATGGGGTCCTGCCCCTGTACGCCAAGATCTACGGATGGCCAGAGGTACAGGTAAGTCAGGGTTTGGAGGCACTGTTTGGGTGTAATGGATGGTGTTGCAAGTACATATGTGTGCACCTCTGAGCCTGCATGGACCATGCCATGCATGGTTCATGCCATGCTGCGTGCGTATTCCTGTAAGTCTGTCAGTACTGTCCATCCCATAGTGGACGTATCGCAAGCTGTACATATTTTCCTAGTGCCTGACCTCTGTGTTACATTTCTGTGTGTCCCTTTTAGGTAAGCGCCCACCAGAAGAGGGCACTTTGGCATGCCATCGCCAAGGAGGTGCGGACCCTGGGGGTCTACAACCGACAGAGCACCCACTGTAGAAAGAGGTGGGAGGACCTGCGGCACTGGGTGTGAAAAATCTGTGAGGCGCAGCTGGGGAAGTCCTCCCAACGTGGAAGGGGTGCCCGTTGGGCACTAACCGCCCTCATGCTACGCATCCTGGCAGTGGCGTACCCAGACCTGGATGGGCGCTTGAAGGCTGCACAGCAGTTACAAGGGGGTGAGTACTCATGTTACATTCTTCACCCTTGATGGATGTCTGTGTGTGCATTAGGGTTTATGCTGCTTAGTTGCAGGGACTGTGCCTGAAGTCCATCTACATGATGGCCCCGTAGGGTGTAGGAGTGATTGGGTCAGGTCTCCTATACATCGGGTCCGTAGGTAGTGCAGGGGATGGGTGTAGAGCAGGGTTCTGGTCACTAATCAGGGGCATGGCCATGGGCATACGGGAAGGGGCGGCCTTTTGGGGTGGTCTTCCGGGTGGGTGTATGTCTGGCCACTATGTTAACTCCTTTCAGCTATTTACAAGTGTCTACCCTGTTTTGTCTCCCCATCCCTGTTCTCTTGTGTTGTTTGTGTACAGCATCATCATCTGGCGAGGGAGCTGAGGCACCAACAGGTGGGGATGCAGAGGCCCACGGATCCTTGGCGGCAGAGTCATCAGACACCAACGGGACCAGTGGGTTGGCAGGTGAGGGGAGTACCACGGGGAGGCAACTACCACTGGAGGTAGTGACACTGATACTTCTTCTGATGGGGGCTCCCTGGCGGTGGCGGACCCTACTGGGCACACGAATACAGTATCATCTTCCGCCACCCCATGCCATCACCGCCCTCCCTTTTGCTCCCTACCGAGTTGCCCGTGCCCGCTCACCCAGAAGGGTCGGCGTCTCCTTCACCCCAGGCACCTCCTCTCCTGCCCCGTCAGCCCTGCTGCCCTCGCAGAGGAGGCTGTTGACCTCCGGAGAACCATCTCTGTAGGGCAGACAACCATCGTCAATGCCATCCAGGGGTTAGCATCAGAGATGCAGCAGACCAATGCCTATCTGGATGGCATTCACGGTGCCGTGTTGGGCCTACTGAGATCTTTTCAGGCTCTGGCCTTCTCTTTGACGGCAGCCAGTTTCTCTGGTCATTCTGTCCCCCCTCCAACCTCCTATACCCCTTCTAGCACCCCACTCCCTTCACCCATCCAAAGCACACAATCTGACACCCAATCAAGCACCTCAACACACAAAAAGCACACTTCTAAACACAAGCACCACACCTCCCACCACAAGCATTCACACAGCCAACATACACATGCACACAATGCAACATCCACTTCCCCTAGTGTGCCCACCTCTTCCACCTCCCTGTCTGGCCCCTCTACATGCACATCCCCAAGCATTGCACCTTCAGTCACTGTTGCTGAGCCTGTTCCTGCACTCACCACAATAGCAGACATCCAGACATGCACCCCAGACACCACACCTGCACTCACCACAACTACTGTAGTTGACACCTGCAGCACACTCATCAGACTTGCAGACAGCCACACAACATACATCCACACTGGCAGCCTGTCTTCTCCCACTATGTCCACCCCCTTCAAAAACACACAAACGCACCAATGGTTTGGCACTATGGACTGGTCATTGGCCTTGCTGTGAATAGTTAGCTCTGTGAGCTGAAATAAATATTTATGTGTGCCCTGTGTTTTGGCGGCACACTATTGTACCCTGGTCTCTCGTTTTATTGTTTGTGGGTGTGGGGCATTTGTATGTACTGTGGTCAGGTTGGATTTGTCTTGTGTCGGGTAGGTACCTCTTGCTGTGTGGTGTATGGGTT
Organism: Pleurodeles waltl; assembly: GCF_031143425.1. Taxonomy (NCBI): domain Eukaryota; kingdom Metazoa; phylum Chordata; class Amphibia; order Caudata; family Salamandridae; genus Pleurodeles; species Pleurodeles waltl. The sequence continues at coordinate 671,020,249 of NC_090439.1, read as the reverse complement.
GTGCTGCTGCGAAGGGTTGTGGGAGCGTTGCAGGGTGGGTGAAGTGGGTGAGTATTTAACTGTGCCCTTTCCTCCCTTGTGTCGTAGGTTGCGGTACTTACCGTTGTCGTCTTCGTTCTCGGTCATGGAGGTATATGGCAAGAAGCACGGCTGGCATGATCTGCAACTCTCTATCCATGTGTGCTTCGGTGCGTTGTGTATGCCTCCGGTGAGTGTTTCCTTCTATTGGGTTCATTTCCGCCTGGTTTTGCGTAGCAGTGGTTCCCGCCCCGGAACTGACGGCGGTCTAGTGGTTCATTATTTGATGGGCTGGTTGGGCCTTACCGTCGGCCTGTGGGTGGACTCTGTCGTCATCTTCGGCACTCCTCTACTGACGGTGGGTGGTTTTCAGGATGCCTGTATTTCAGTTGGTTCTTTATTTGGTGGTCCGGACCGCTCCTCTGTTGGCGGTTTTTACGGCCGCCACCGTCGCCGGTGCGGTTTGGACCGCTGTGTTCATAATGAGGGACTAAATGACAAAAGTGTATAGCTAGACTGAACGGGTGGGTGCCCCCTTAGAACCCTGGCTGTGATATGCAAAATAGGTGGTGGAAGGGGCCGGTGTGCAGGTACGGGTCCAGAATGGTAGGCCCTAGCAGGTGAAATCAAAGAAGGGGCTAAGTTATTGGACTATATTGGCATGTGGTGGGTATTCAAGTATGCATAAAAGGGTGCAGCAACCTGGTAGGATCCCGAGATGTCACAAAATCTTAGCATGAGGACACGCAGTCAGCGGTTACCTTTATAGTTCTGTTTGCTGTTCTGTGCATTGGCACTCCTTTTCCCCACTTCCAACAGGAAGTTACCTGCCACTAACACTCGAAAGGTAATCTGATCACACATTCATACGCTCCCACATTATGAACCTCAACCCCATGCTGTGTTGTTGAGGGTTTGGGATATGTGTTATCTACAATTACTGGAACAAGGAATGTGGGTCTATTGATTGACAGTAATACATTACTGTGAAGCAGAAATGGAAAAGTAAATAAAGAGCAATTAAGTTCTGCACGCTGTAGCCTCAAGAGGTACGTTCCACCGGGGGAAGGTGGACTAATGTCACATCCTATGGAACTATTGGCAATCCTCCAAGCAGTTGCCTTAACAGAACTTCAATTATGGCAATTCAGAAACAAAAATGTTTTTTTATGCGGCTTTGGCTTGTTTAGCACACCATGGCCTTTGCAGACATCAACACTCTAAAGTTCTGAGCAAATTCATGTGACAAGCACGATCAAAAAGATGGCTTTTCCCACAAAATAATTGTTGTCTGACCTCAGACTTGGTGGATATTCATTCAGCAAGGAGGGTCCCATGCACTGACTCCCCTCAAGTGAACAATTACCAAATGTTCTTTGGTGAATGAGCACATGCATCAATTAGGCTAGAGAGCTGATTGTAATCTGCAAGGAATAAGATTTTACACCATGAATGGCTAAATTAAAAATGCATAAGGTTTCAGTGTTATGTTTTGAACCATTGGATGTCAAAAGGGCAGTAGCACCCAGAAGCCATGGATGTAAAAAATTGGTAACAGGAGTCGTAATAACTGAAGACTTTTTAGTGCCTGCTGTTACCAATCTTAGGGGCAGATTTAAGAGCCCTTTGCCCCATCTAACAACACATTAGCGTCATTTGTTTTGATCTGTTCTTTTTGCATCTGTCGCCCCGAGTGGGAAGGGTATGCCCAGACTTGGGTCCCGTGCTCACTGCGCCACTGGATTCAAGCTAGCCTAGCTGATGAAGGGTGATACCTAGAAACCGGTCCTAGGATGCTTGTTTCTGGTCCAGGGCTTGGCAGTTCGGGCTGGATTGTTCCCATGAGGAACAGGGTCAAGACTGATTTGCATATGGCTAGGTCCGAACTGGGGTGGCGTGGTGAGCAAAAAAACGATGGATTAAACCCAGATCTCTGTATGATTTGCTCTGCATTCCGTCCATCATCTGTTCTTTTTGCAAAAACGCCATGCAAGATGCATGCATTGCACCACTTTGAGTCCTTTGCGCTACATCATGCATGCTCCATACATAGTGTATGCAAAGAGGGCGTTCCCCCGTTGGGGGGGGCTAAATAATGGCACAAAGAAACTTAAGAGGTTTCATTGCGTCATTTCGGCACTTTTAACGCCTGCTCAGAGCAAGCGTTAAAAGGAGGCACACCATTATTCATAATGGGCCTCAATGGGCTTTGCAGGATTAGCGCTAATCCTGCAAATCTCCAAACTAGCATCCAAAATTTGAACTACTGCCATGGTGCGCAGTATCTTAGATAAGGCGCACACATGGTGGCTTTAGAGGGGCGCTAAGGGGCGCAAGAAAAGTGGCGCTGCACGGGGTGCAGCACCACTTTTCTTAAATATGGCCCTTAATTCATTTTGGGTTTTTCGTCTCAGGGTTGACACAGGCATCAGCAAAAAGAAAGCACTCAAAAGGCCAGGAAAGGTTCTGAAGGCTGTTATATGTTGTCCTTTTCTTTCTAGTGGAATAGAAATACAGTTTGACCACTCTACATAGAAAATAGCAGGTGTATTCAGGCTTGATCCTTGTATAATAGTGAAGACAATGAAGTAATTCTGGAGATTGTTCTTCGGCTTTTGACAATGCATGATGGATGTCTCTGCTTTTAACAGGAGAAATGATGTCATTTTTCTACTGAAGTAGGATGAAAAGTAGATGGTTTTCAAATAAGACCATATAATAATAAGCTCAAGTAAGAAATTGGGGTTTTAATTGAGGGGGCTGTGTACCCTCCTCAAGTAATACCCACAACCCTTGCCAAGGTGAACCCTTAAAGTCACTAAATTAACCTGAGCTCAAACCCCCTAATAGCAATGTCACAGAGCAGAAAGGCTTAATTTAGAGGCCATGTGCCACGAATGTATGTAGTACTCACACAGCAATAATCAGTAATAAATTCAAAACACAAAACAACAACAAAAAACTCAAACTAATTCAGAACAATAAAGCAAATTGTAAGAAATAAATTATACCAAATCTACAGAAATTTAATAAGGGATACTAGAGTTATATGTTTTTAAAATGTAAGGTTTAAAATCATGCCACCAAGTGTTAAATGTCAACCACAGTCATCTGGTTGCGATTGACCAGTACATAGGTGCAAGTTGAAACTGACACTAATGGACTGCAGGTCAGATACAGAAACTAGGATCAACCCGGTCTGAAGTTCTACCTTCGGATTTAGCCTCTGAAATGGAAGTCAAAAGCTTCAGCAAGCCAAGGCAGCAGGCCGTGGCTGAACAAGGTTCCACATCATCACACAGGTGCTGAACAAGGTATTAATAAAGCTGTTTTGGTGGGAAATCACAAAGCAGGAGATATTTTTATTTGCGTCCAGAAAAGGTCCCTTGCCCGCCAGATACTTTTCTATGTGTAGATTTCTATCTTGGGACTTAGTCACTTATTATGAGCTTGGATTCTACCAGTGGGGCAACGCTGCAGGCTGTAGTCAAAGAGGGCTAAACAGAGCTAGATTTATTTATGATGATGAAATATTATTTTATACTAAAAATACTCTAGAAACTCATGAAAAAAACGTTGAAGTGATATCATAGTGTTAGAAACGGGGTCCCTGGTTAGCAGTCAGTTGGCACACTGTCCAAGCAGGAACCCTCTCTCTAGTCAGGGTAGGGGGTACACACCTAGGATAACCCCTGCTCACCCCCTGGGTAGCTTGGCGTAAGCAGTCAGGCTTATCTCAGATGTAATGTGTAAAGTATTTGTACAAACACACACAGTAACACAATAAAAAACAACACAAAGGACCCCACACCAGTTTAGAAAAATAGCCAATATATATCTAAATCAAACAAGACCAAGACAACAAAAATCCAACATACACAAGCAAATATATAAAATTTTAAAGGAACAAGAGTCTTAATCCATAGAAATCAATGGATACATTGTTTTAACACAAAGTACCTGGTATGCGCCAAAAAACAAGCTGCACGGGTGAGCGTGCATCAGAAAAGCAAGCGATGTGTTGATTGCTTTCACGCAAGTTAGGCCCTGTGTCAACTCTTTCTCTTTCAGGGCAAGCAATGCATTTATTCTTTCCTCGCAGGAAGAGATGTGTCAATTTCCAGACAAGGAGCCTCAGGTCTGGGCAGTGATGTTGCAGGTTTTGACACCCCAGGACGATGCATGGAAAATCCGGATGCATAGCATCAAAGAATCCGCGCTGAGCTGGCGATGCATCGATTTTACAAGTGATGGGTAGATTTTTCAGCCGTGGCCCAGACGCTGTGTTGATTTTTCTCCTGCTCGGCTCCAGTGCTTGGATTTTCACCTTGGGTTCACCAGCTTCTCCTTTCAAGGGCCCAGGGACTGGATGTGGTACCACTTGGCAGGATAGGGGTCTCAGCAAGAGATCCCAGGTGCTGACAGATGAAGTCTTTGATGGCCCTGAGACTTCAGAACAGGGGGTAAACTCAGTCCAAACACTTGGAGAAGCTTCACAAGCAGGATCCACAGCTAAGTCCAGTCTTTATCCTCTTTAAGCAGAAGCGGCAGCTGCAGGCCAACCCAGCAAAGCACATACAGCAAAGGGGCAGTACTCCTCCTCGAGCTCTTCAGTTCTTCTCCTTCGCAGAGGTTCCTCTTTATCCAAAAGTATTCTAAAAATTTGGGGTTTTGGGTCCACTACTTTTACTCATTTCTGCCTTTGAAGTAGGCAAACCTCAAAATAAAGCCTCTGTTGATCACAAGATCCTGCCTTGCCCAGGCCTGGCACCAGACACACACCAGGGGGTTGGAAACTGCATTGCGTTAGGACAGGCACAGCCCTTTCAGGTGTAAGTGTCAGTTCCTCACTCCCCACTCTAGCCCAGGAGACTCATCAGGATATGTAGAACACTCCTCAGCGCCTTTTGTGTCACTGTCTAGAGGGAATTCACAAACAACCCAACTGTCAATCTGACCCAGACGTGTATTTGACAGGCAGGCAGAGGCACAGAATGGTTAAGCAAGAAAATGTCCACTTTCTAAAAAAGTTGCATCTAAAAATCAACTCTACCAAAAGATGTATTTTTAAATTGTGATTTCCAAGACCCCAAACTCCCGGTCTCTACCTGCTCCCCATGGGAAATGCACCAATTATTTGTTTCTCCATATTGCTACTATTTTGGTTAGTGGAGAAACCTACTATGCTCAACCTCCCGTAAATCCTGTGTAACAGATTTATGTCAGCCATTAGTTGGAGAAAATTCCCTATCCTTTTGGGGTGAAAATTAAACATAAAAGAGTTTGTAAGTGTCAACAGCCCTGTTTGTGCATAGTCACAAACTTCCAAGGCTACAAATGCCTTGAAATGCACAATTTTCATACCTTGAGTGGTATTTGGCCAGATCTCTGTATGCTTAAATGGATTCATGCTTCCCCAGAATCCCTTGTGAATTCCTGACAGCCATTAGTAAGTCAAATGTGGTCATAAACATATGCTTGTAACCGAATTTACTTTTGTGAAAAAGCTCCTGAGTGTAGAGGCAATAGTGTAGGAGAATGTGTAATATATTACACAATACTGAATTTCTTCAGTACAGTGGGGCATATTTGCCAAAAAATCATGCAGCGCCATGCGGCAAGTCACCTGCGCTGCATGATAGGGAAAGGGTAGTAATGCACCATACCTAACATTGTACGGAACATTTCTGTATTTTCCCTGCAATTTGCACGCAACGGTGCAAGGGTGTCCGCATTGTAAACAGGATTGTTTTTGTGGAAAGGGACACCTTTCTGCACATAAAAAAATCCTGATAGACATTTGCTTCTTTCTATGTGTACTACAAAATACAGCACACACAGAAAGAGGAGATAACGAGGAGGAATAAAGATATTACTCCTCGTTACACCTCATCTGGAAAGGTGTAGATTTTTGACTCATTCCCAGGTCTACCAGTAATGGTAATTCTGAGAATGAGCCAAAACCCATGAGTTGATGCGTGGGAACATCCATGCTCCACCCATGGAATGCCTTCAAGGGCAGAGTAACACAATGCAGCGATCTGCATCACTGTGTTGCATTACTCTAGATGTATCAAGCTAGACAAGACCATGCAAAGTGGCCTTGTTTGGCTTATCCAATGGAATTTAAGAGTTGTGCTGCTCTTGCATCCTGTTGCGTGGTGCAAGAGTGACATAACTCTTTGATAAATATGTCCCATTTTGTTTCAACAGAATCATTTGGAGAAGGTATTCACCACAACAGTTAACAGCTACTAGAAAATATGTGAAAAGTAATATTTTTTTCAAGGAAGAGACATTAAAGATAGGGGTCTAATATATTACTTTTTTTATCTCCTGCCAAGGGGATAGAGGTGGGCCTGGCAGCTGCAGAAGTTTAAATGGTGAGCAATGTGTCTAGGAAGGATTTGACAGTCCGCATTTTTTTAAATTCACTTTCAGGTATTGCCAGTTGTGGTTCACTTATTTTATCCCAGTGAAAATCAAAAAACAGAATAAACACAAATAATTTACAAATCATACGTCAACCATGAACAAATGTGTTTGAAATAGCAGTGCTAAGAAAATAATATGTGACATAACAAGATGATATTTCCAGTAAAAAAAAGATTGAAATATTTGAGAGAAATCACCAGGCGGCCGCAAATATGATTATCTGAAGTTTTATGGCACATGCACCTTTTCTACAATTGCTTTTGTTAGATATGAGGTATTTCTGGAGTAATACACATTCATTATTTTCCTTCTTGCTATAGAATTTGTTTTGTTGACAAATTATGTAATTGGTCGAGTATGAAGTATGAATAAAATTTGTTTATGAAGAATGGATATGTGTATGTTCTCAGGACATGTTTTAAGTATGTTTGAAAGACATGCAAAATAAATTTTGTTAATGCAATCTACTTAATATTTGCGTAACCAGCAGCAGAACGAATATTGGGGCATATTTACAAGCCACTTGCACCTCTTAATACCGCCTTAGGGTCATTTATTTACAACACTTAACGGGCCCTCACCCTGCCCCATATTTAGAAAGTGAGGCAAAGCTAGTATTGCGCCACTTTGTAATTCCTTGTGCCACATTATACCTTCACCAGGTATAATTTATGCAAGGGGGGAGTTTCCCAGCAGGGAGGCCCAAAAAATGGTGCAGTGAAATTTAAAAGATTTCATTGCGCCATTCTAGCGTCATTCTTAAAGCCTGCCCAAAAAAGTGACACTAGGCAATTCCCTTGGGCTTCTTCTAACTTTGCGGGGCTGGCGTCAACATTTTTGGTGCCAGTCCAGCAAAGTGTCACTTAGAGTAAAAAATGTTGATGCTATTGTGCTAACGTGTGCCATAATATGTTGTATTGTAAATACAGCCTAACCCTGCTGTCTTTACGGGGGCGCAGGGTGACGCAAGGAAACTTTTGCATTGGAGCCGATGAGCCACTTCCGTGTAAATATACCCCAAAGACTCCAAACAAACACATTTGCATATCTAGGAAATTAGCATGTTCTTGATACCTAAAATCAGGGAAGAACAGAGACAGCAGGACAGGAACATCTAATATATACAAATGGAAAATCATGCAGTATTCTACAGGAAATGATTAGTACATATTTTACAATGGAATAGCCTGATCAGTAATCTTTCAAAAATAATTTTTTATGTTTTTATGTTTTTCTGCACAATAAGGGTCTTTGCCGCCTCTTAGAATAGGATGTTAGGAAAATAGAAGGGACCCATGGGCTACCAACACCCAAATACTTTAAAATATTAGATGTTCAATTGATTAATAACAGCCATATAAAAAAAATGTGTGTTAAGAAAGAAGAAAAACATGACTTTTAAAATTGAGGAAACAAGGACACTCAGTTGGCAGTGAACTTAATAGATAAGCAACCTGTTTGGGACTTATGTAAGCCTGGAAAAAGAGGGCTACTGCGAAACATGAGCTGGCTTAAGATTTACATATATTGAGCTTTTTACCAATTTGACATAGCAGAGGTAGATGTAGGAAATGGAAAAAGCCATACAGTGATGCCATCAAGATTTTTATGAAATAAGGAAGTATAAGTGACTAAAGAAGAGATAATGGAAATGACAACTGAGTGGTGTGGTTTCTTAGAATCTGAATGAACAGTGGCATCTTAAAGTGACTTGTTGTATAACTCCTTTGTGTTGTTTGAACAGTAGGTCAATATATGCACTGGAAAGAAATCCCAGCCTTCCCCAGGACTCTCTGAAGGTAGCAATGTACTGGCATGCCACACTAGAGAAAAGAAGGAGAAACTATAGAAGGTCAAAGGGAAAGACACAGGAGCTCTATATGTAGCAGGGTGGTGATAGGAGAGCCCAGACCGGAGCTCTGTGGATGCTGGTAAGGTAAGCTGGAGGCCCTAAGGTTGAGAACATGAGGTGTTTTAAATACAGAATGGATACCACAGCGTTAGAATATGTGAGTTTCAGAGCATGGCAATCTGGTAGGAGAAGTATAGTCAGCTTACCCTGCTAGACAATGGTTGTTTCCATGTTGAGACCAGATACTGACCAGAATACAAACACTACATCTGTGGACACCAAAGAACAGGATACTGGCAAATCTAACATAAAACAGACAAACAAGCTCTCAAGAGCTGGGGAGCCATCTTCTCCCAGCAATGTGGGGTTCCCCTGTGACCTTCAGAGGAAGGGCCAGCCTTCACTAAAGACTCTCAGATCAGTGAGTATGAAAAATAAGCGTCCAGTACCTTCAAATAAGATGGCCAACGCTGAATAAGCACGAATATCAGTGGTCTTCAACGGGGCATGATTTATGGCTCTAGATCGCGACTGGCTAAGCCTCCTAGCTTGTTAGATTCTGCCTCCTCTCACCAGTGTGACAGTTTTCCAAAAGAAAGGATTCCTATTTGGTCATCGGACAAAGAGCAAGGAATGCATGACAAATACAATAATTCTTGTAAACAGCGAAAGGCAACATCAAGCCTCGTACTTGATAGTGAAGAGTTTCAGGAGAGTGATGGTGCCCATAAGCACCTCTACCTGTTATTTGGTGGAGGGGCAGGCAGAGGGTCAAAGGAGGACTTTTCAGGATCCCAGCCCTCCAGCAATACCCTGGTTTCAGTAGAAGATACCCGTTCTCCTTCTGTTCAGCATGGTTCCGATGTGGCAAGCGCCACCAGTCTCTCTATGAGCTCATTTGTGTGCTCATTTGCGAGCTCTGAACGTAGCGTGGAAACCAGGACTAGCCAGCAGGGGCACGAGACACCTCAGGCACATTCACAACCGTACGTGGATCAGGACGCACGAGTTGAAGGAGTAGACACTACTCATTCACAACCTCTGCTTCTTCAAATATTAAATGAGTTAAAGTCTCTAAAAATTTCACAAACGGAAGCGAACCAAAAAACAGAGACACAGCTAAACCTGATAAATACTAACATCCGTCAGCTTAATTCTCATATCACAGAGGTTGAACAGCGAGTCTCAGGCTTGGAAGATGGACGCGTTTGCCTTGCCCCTGCAATTTCCAAATGTGAAGTGGAAATTCTGGAGTTACAGATTAAGTTGGATGATGCAGAGAACCACTCACGCAGATCGAATCTAAGATTTACAGGGGTGCCTGAAGGCCGTGAGAATGGACAGAATATTATTGAATTGATTACAGGCCTTTTTAACAACATGTACTTCCGGAACTGGCAGATAGCCACCAGGATCTTTCTATTATGCAAGCTCATCGTGTGCCGGCAGTGCAAAGACCTAATGCCAAATACCCTTGAACAATACTAGTGAACTTTGGGGATTTTCATATTCAAGAATGCATTTTACAGCAGGCAATTAAGAGCACATCAGATTCCTGGCAAATACACTTTCAGAATTTTTTTCAGACATGTTGGTCGCCGTTACGCGTAAGATGAGGGAACTAAAAGAAATGATTCCAGCTCCGGCCGGGCTCATACAGCAATATAAATTAAACTTTTTTTTTAAGGGCCGGACGAAAATAGTTCACACAGTCGATACAGCTATAACTTTGTTGCATGCTATAATAGGGTGGGAGTGGATTGAGGAGTGCAGTATTTAGTGGGTTCAGTTTCATGTGGGAAAAATATATATATTTTTTGTACACAAGAGCACGTGCACTCAGTTATTATATATTGGTCACCCTCTGGCGCTACAGACAACCAGGTGCCATGCCAGGGCACCCATGTTAGGGTAGAAGGGGAGGGATGGTTAGACGAGACTGGGAGGCATATGGGGAGGGTTAAGGAGAGGGATCTCACAGAGGGGGGAGTAAAAAAAATAGAAATTTCAGGTCCTTTCAAGAAGTAGCATACATGGCGCTTGGTTGTGTAAGGTGGATTAACAGCCTAACCAACAAGGACGGTCAAGCTTAAGGTTCCTGCAATGCGAATGGCATCTTAAATAGGCAGAAATATAAGGCAATGTCAAAATGGTTGATATCATTTAATCCTGATGTTCGTTACTTCCAAGAAACCCATCTAAAAAGTAATAGCCCCAAAGTTTATATTCCAAAACAGTTCTCTGTAGCTCTATTTGCTTCATCTGGTTTGGCAGTTAAAGGGGTGGAAATATATCTTAGTAATAGACTAGACTGGACTATAAAAGACATTATTAGAGACCCCAAAGCGAGGTGGATCTAGCTCAAAGTCCTACAATCTGAAACTCAAGCTAATTTGGTTAATTATTATGTGCCAGTTATGGACGAAGTAGAGCCACCAATGTGACTTCATAATACAGCAATGAGTGCCATGGGCCCGTTTATTATGGGAGGCGATTTCAATTATATTCAAAATATAACATTAGATACCTCCAATCAGGGGAAAAGACAACTCAAACCGAAAATTAAGACTTCTGAATATAATAAAAAGGGACTTCCAGGTAACAGACCCTTGGCGAGAAGAACATCCTATCACTATTCAATGTACCTGCTTTTCACATTGTTACAAGACTGCTTCCCAGATAGATGTTTTTCTAGTATCTCGTTCGTTGAAGAGGTTAGATTAAAATATTTGGGCAAATGCCTTTTACGATCATTCTGCGGTCATGGTGGTGACAGAATTAGAAGTGCCTAACAAAGAGAGACCCAGATGGCAGTTGAACAGATCTTTGCTAGCTAATCACCAGTGGGTCACAGACATGAGGAAATTCATATAGGAGTTATTCCAGCTCAATCAGAATTCTTCATCCCTGTTTAATGTATGAGAAGTATTTAAAGCTACAGCCAGGGGGCAAATAATGTTTTTAAAGCAGCACAGACACGACAACAAGAGTTACAAATAAAAAAACTTCAGATGGCAATAAATAAGGCAACAGATGAATGCATGAAATTAGGAGGGCAGGAAGCGGCAAGGCATAAGCTCAATCAAATGAGGGCTTAATTTACAGATTTTTTTATTCTTGAAGAAGTAACTAGCTCAAGGGCTTATCAGCAGCAGGGTTATGAAGAAAGTCAACTGATAGGTAAACTGTTGGCTTGGACTACTCCTATAAGACATGAAAAGCAGACAATTCATCAAATGCAGGATCCAGAGACTAGTATAATTCTTAAGGCAGACAAGGATATAGCTTGAGTGTTTATGTCACATTACTGTAGAATGTATGAGGTAGATTACACAGTTTCACTCTCGCAGTTAAATCAGTATTACAACCCAAACATGCTTCCTAAAATTTTGTTAATGGATCAGAAGGATGTAGCTCAGAAGATCACGCTGTTGGAGATTAAGGGAGCCATTCACATAATACGCAGTTAAAAAGCTTGAGGTGGAGATGGCTTTCCAATATAATTTTATAAAACTTTCTGTAAAGAGCTTGCACTGTTTTTGATGGAATTATGTAATGCAATACTTGAGGGAGCCAAAATACCTTTAATGTTCAAAGAATCAACTATAAGCAAAAAAAATAAAAACAAAAAATAAATAAAACAGGCAAACAGTGAAAGAAAAGTGAGAGAGGCAAATAGGCAATTAACAAGAAAAACCAAAATGTAACTTATAATGAGGAACAAACAAAGTTGAGGGAACACAATTCAGGTGGATGTACTAATGAAAGTGGAAAAGCCAACGACACACGAGATGCACAGAGGAATATTCAGAATGAGGTTAAATATGCTGTACTACTGTAAATATGGAAGTGACCACAACACCCTGAATTCCTTCCTCTGTGTAGATTATCAGTCCAGATTTCCTCTTTTACAATTGCCTTTTCTGCTGATGTATTTTCCAACATAGAACTATAGCCCCCATTTCGAGTCTGGAGGTCCTAAGACCACCAGACTCGCAGTAGGGGTCGGACTGCCACATTATGACCGCGGCAGAGCCGCCATGGTCCGACTGCCGATGCCACCAGGTTGCCGCCAGTCGACAGCCTGATGTTCTTGATGATTGTAATCTTCCAGGGTGGTGCTGCATGCAGCGCCACCATGGGAATTACGACTCCCTAATCCGCCAGCCTTTTCATGGCAGTTGGACCACCATGGATAGGCTGGCAGAATGGGGGTGTCGGGAGCCCCCTGGGGGCCCCTGCACTAGCCATGCACTTGGCATGGGCAGTGCAGGGACCCTCTTGGACAGCCCCGTCATGCTTTCCACAACCCAAATTGCGGACAGTGGAAAGCACGGCGGGTGCTGCTGCACCCGTCGCACTGCCACATTGCCGCTGCTCGATTACAGCAATAGTTGTGTTTTTGTAACACACCGTACCTAGGATGCGTCAAAAATAACAATGTTTGGGGACCACAGATGAGGTGATGTGTGGAAAAATAAGGTGTTGTGTCGGATTTTCTATTACCAGTCTGGCAATGCCAAACAAGACATGGCTACTCCTTCCAGACCAGAATCTACCACTAAAAGTATATGAGGGCAGGTATAATGCTAGGGTATGAGAGGAACAGGCCTCACAGTAGTGGAAATGCATTTAGGTGTTTTTCACTAACAGGACATGTAAAACACATAAGTATATGTCCTGTCTTTTACCTACATAGCACCCTGCCCAATGGATACCCAGGGCCCACCTTAGTGGTGATTTATGCATAGAAAAAGGTCAGCTTAAGGCTTTGCAAGTAGTTTTAAATGCCAACTTAAGGTGGCAGTGAAACTGCACACACAGGTCTTGCAGTGGCTGGCCTGAGACATGGTTAAGGGGCTACTTAAGTGGGTGGCACAATCAGTGCTGCAGGCCCACTAATAGCATTTAATGTACAGGCCCTGGGCACAGGCAATGTACTTTACTAGGGAATTACAGGTAAATGAAATGCCAATTGGGTAGGAACCAATGTTACCATGTTTAGGGGAGAGAGCATATGCACTTTACTACTAGACATGAGTGGTAATGTGCACAAAGTCCTAAAACCAGCAAAACCAGTGTCATTAAAGTGGAGGGAGGTCAGCAAAATGTTGGGGATGACCACCCTAAGGCTGTCAGGTCTAACATTCACTATACAGAAAACCAGAAGAGTGCACTAAATTTGAAGTGTTTTGCATGTGAAAATAACAAGTAATGTAACCCATCATGAATAGTCCACTATAAAACAGTGTATAGCAATGGCCCACTTCCACTACCATTAATAGCAAAACACAGCTACAGCTGAGTGCCCTATCAAACTGCCCTTACAGAAAGTCCCCTAAAATTGACATAGACTCATCTAGGGTGGAGAACTAGATGACAAACTGGATGCACTTATAGTACATGCAGATAGACACCACTGTCAACTACTACCTCCTACACTGTGTGTCAACTCTGACACCATTCTGTATTGTTCAGTTTTTGTTTGGATCTATGAAAGCATTCACTTTACTAGGCAACAAATGTAATCACTCATGTCATGTAGACAATATAAATGGGTATCAGCACTCATCGAACTACCAACATAGTCAAACAGCTTTGAGCATGCTGTATGGAACTGAAAAATCTGAGTCTCACTTTGTGCTAACTAAGATTTGGCAGCAGCTGTCATTGTCATTTCAAGGTAGCATGTAAAGTAGTGTGTGCATCTCACACAACATGACTAGTACTCAAACTTAACCATCACTTATTGCATCACTCACACAAACTGTGTGTTCCACTTTTGTCACAGGTAACCTTGCCAATGTAACATGGAGAGGACACCAGAGACTGCCACAACCCCTCTGGATGAAGGCCCCAGTGAAGACAACAGCCTGGATGTTTGGACACTGACCACAAAGCTGGCCCATAAGGAACACCTGGTCAGCCTACAACTGTCAGCCTCACCCTGGCCACATTGACTACTCCCAGCCCTGTTGCATCAACATCACAGGCAAACACTCGTCCCCAAACAGTACTGACCAGGTCACCATCTACCAAACTTTGTGAGCCTACCCATCTTCCAAAAACATGCTGGGGAAGGTACTCACCATGATGGGGGAAATCCAACAGCTGCAGAGGGACAACAACCAGGAAGCCATGCAGCAGTGGCAAATGCTATCCCGACTTCCATTGCTGGGGTGCTGAGGGACATTAACATCACCCTGATTAGGTCTGGCACCCAACATCAGGTCTCTTCCACTAGCAATGATTCATCAGGCCTTTTAACATCAGTGGCTGCTAGTGGAATGAAGGCACTTCCAGGTGAAGGGCATACCTCACACACCCCACCCTCTGTAGCTAAAAAAAAACCTGCAAACATGGACATCCCCACAGACATCCAGGAGGAGCAGATGCCAAGACCGAACCCACTGCCAAGAAGTGAACCTCTTCTGATTGATTCCCCTTGTGTGCAACAGATATAACGTGGTGACTGATCTAAATCCTAACTCCATTTTCCAATGGTCCATGGATACTGGACTTGTGTCTCCAAAAGGTGTAGCACCTACCCACATGATTTCATCCATGACTGACCCCCTCACGTTTTAATTGTGTTTTTTTGTTTTTCAATCACTCATATAATTGAACTGTCTCCAATATATTCCACTTAGACGCTGGTCCTGTGTAAGTGTTTTGTATCAACCATGTACAACTGTGTGGAAAAGCACACTGCCATCCTACTATCCTGACAGTCTGGCCACATAAGTCACACTCCACAAACTCATGATGAACAGTACCTGGTTTCATCAATGTCCACTTCTCAAGTCTGCCTGCAAATCTAATCTGCCTGTGACACTGTCTGAGATCTCCAGAAGAGTATGAGCCAAACAGAAACTCAGCTAACCTGAAATTGACAAAGATAAGGGATAGGACAGATTTGTACACATACATCACTTTGATAGCTCATTGGATCAAGTGTGACTTTGCTTGTGCTTTTACAAATCATTTCACTGTATACCTAACTGTTCTTTACACATTATCAAGTAACAATCTGCATGCATATCAGAGTCATTGGCATTGGAGCAACCTAAGACCTCACAGATTTTGGTAAATAGGAGATGACATGGCAGGCATACATCATACAGTACACCATGGAGTCTCATCTAGAAAAACACATCACATACCTTTAGTCAGTTGAAGTACTGATTGATGAGATCTGCCCTTATATATCCAGCTCCATCTTCATCATGCTCATCCTCACTTGACAAATCTGCATTTCCACCCACAGGATCTGCTGGCTCCTCCTCATCTGGTATGAATGGTATGGTTGTGGAGCATGCAGCAGGTCGCTATAATTTGACCTTGTTGGGTGAGTAGAGGAGGGCTCATCAAGATTTGTCGAGACTGCAAAATCTTGCCTTCAGTAGCCCAAAAGCTCGCTCCACGACACTCATTGTTCTTCCGTGGGCCTCACTGTAGCGGACTTCCCCTGGTGTGTTTGGGTACCTCACTGGTGTCAACAACCAAGGACGGTTTGGATAGCCAGAGTCACCTGTAATGAATAGGCGCAACAACACAAACATAGATCTTGGACATGTACATTTGTAATAGCATGAACAAAAACTTTACAGATACAGATGACATCTATGACTTATCAACCAGCCAGGCCCTCTCTGTGGATACTTTGCATAGACTTGTACAGGCCAGCCAAATTGACCACTTCAACGTTGGTGGAGTGGTAGTTTTTTTCTGTTCCTATATACCTATTCAATGACACATCATCACATTGGGAAAAACTCATGTAGCTGTCCAGGTGTTTAAAAAATGCAGACAGTACTGCCTTCAAAATCAGACGGAACATGGGCTGAGATATCCATGCAGTTAGGGCCACTGTACTCGGCAGAGGACCAGTGGGCAGGAAGTGTAACACCGACAGGACTTAAACGATGGGAGCTATGCCATTGGGATTGCGATTGGCAGGCATCAGATCTTGCTCAACTGACAACATTGATCCATGATTGTATGTCTATTCACCCGTTAGATTTGTATTATGTGTATCTCCTCTGTTGTGTGGAGGTCTACTAGTGTGCAGTACACTGGAGGTTGTCTTCCTCTCCTCATGCCAGGGTGACTATGTGGGACATAAACATATGCTAGGTGAAGTATTCAATCTATAGATCATTTCTATAGTCACATAGCTCTATATGATGTCAGATGAACATATGAAATTTGATTTACAGCACATAGCAATGCACTTTATAATTTTATGTCAAGAACGGAGGCTCATATTATGCTTCTCTTACTTGCTTTAATCTAAATAGCAGCAGTCAAGAACTACAACTCCCAAAAGGCTTAGAATAAAGAAGCCAATGGGAGAGAAAAACGTAAGTAAAAATTGCACCAATCAGAACAATGGAAGCTACGTATCCACTAAGCTTGACTGCGACCAGCCCTCTTTCTTGCTGCTCGCAGTCAAGATAAGTCATACACTTTTCCTTTCCTATGTTTAATTCTTATTTTCTTATGTATTGTATTTATTTTTATGGCATTTAAGTCTGCGCGTTCGTCTTTCATGTAATTACTGTTACTCTGGTTTCTTCGGCTTATACGGCTCGGATTTCGACCCGTTTAAGCTGTTGAGCGCTCGCGCGTGTTCCAGTCAGCATTGCTGCCTCGAGCGTTCTAACGGTCACGTTCGTATCGAGCGCATCCGTTTTCCCTCACCTGCTCCTCCGCGTCTTTCCTCTACATCAGCCGGCCGCGTATTGCTGTATTTCGACACCCAGGAGTGCCGGGCCATTACGCTCAGCTCCTCACCTCGTTCGCGAGGTTTGCAACTCTCCGGTCTCCTTTCCCTCAGTGATAGGCATTCGGCCACGCCTCCTAGGGCGTGTTTATTGATTTTTTCAGCCTGCCCACAGTATTAACTGTTTCCTCTCAGGTTTTTTCATCGCCTGCTATATATTTTGTCCTGCCCTTCGCCCCCTGGTGGTTTTTAGCTAGTATGGAAGGTCAAAATCCCTTTTCTGAAATTTCAGGCAATAAAGATTTTGGAGCCTTTATTAATGAGGCTATGACAAAGGCTATGGCAGCCACTATAGCTAAAATGTCAAAGAACATTGAGAATTCTGTTCAGAATATGTTCTTCAAATCCTTTATGGCCCATTCTGCGGGGGATAGCAGAAAGAGAAAAAACAAGGATTTGTCACAAAATGATGGCGCTTTGCTGACTGGTGAAGTCTCTTCACCCATGACTGAGGATGAAATGCCTCCCGGGCCTCCTTCACAGGAGGGGAATTCTGAGCAAGTATCTGGTAAACGTAAGGCCAAAACAAGAAATATTTTACCAGCGTCAAAACAAATTGTAATTTCACATATTTCGGATACCGACGATGATGTCGGCAATATGGATGATATGGATGATGATTCCGATGTGTGGGGTTCGCTCTCCCAGGCTTCCCCTCCTAAAAAGCCTACATTGGAAGTTTCTACCCCTTTTTACGCAAAAATTGTTCTAGACTCTGAAGGTAACCCCATGTTTGACCTTTCCTATCTCCACCATCCCAACTCCACAGAGTGGACTCCCGCGGCCCATGTGGGTCAATATATAACGTCCAGGTTAAGACTTCCCCTGGATAAGCAAACAAGAGCTAAAATGCGATCAGAATGTCCCAGACCTTCTCGCTCTTCTAATATTACCACAACGCCCGTGATTGATGAATCTCTCTTAACTTTTTTCTCTAAATTTGGCAAAGACCCCCGCAAAGGGGTAGACAAGGCCTGGTCAAATTGCCAGGATAAATTACTAGATTTAGTGGGTCAGTTGGCTCGCATTTTGGACTTGGCAGAAGCAGCCAAAACAGACAATACCGACATCGACCCTTCCGAACTTTCTCTCTGGACCCAAAGGGCATTTTGCTTGTTAGGCAACGCCAATGCGGCCATCACTCATGAGAGAAGAAAGGGGCTTCTACTCAAATTGGATCCCAAACTATCCAATCTGGCTTCCAGGGATCCTGGAGTGAAAGCTGGGGGTCATCTCTTGGGGGACTCATTTGTCAAAGACCTTGGAAAGTTCATAGCCACTTTTTCCTCAATTGACAAGGCACAGCAGAATATTAAAAAGGTGTTTAACCAACGGATTTTCGCCAGGGCCGGTACAGGCAGGAGCCGCTCTACCGGCCGTTTCACTCATCCTCAAGGAATCAGAGGCTCCTCATACTCATACTCCAATTACGGATATCAAGCCTACAAACCCCAGTTTTACCCTGAGAGAGGCAGGGGCTACAGGGGCCGTGGACAACGCGGTTTCAGAGCCAACAAAACTCAAGGTAAGCCTTACCTCTGGCCTTCTTCCAGTGGGGGGAAGGCTAAGTTACTTAATTCAAAATTGGCGCTCCTTAACTTCCGATCCATGGGTTCTGAATACCAAATAGAATTTTATTCCCAACCTTGCCAGGTTTATTTTCCCCCACCGCTGATCTTTTCAAAAGAAATGTCCCTTCTCATCTCAGAAGAAGTGAATTCTCTCCTTTCCAAAAATGCCATTCAAATTTCGACGCCAGATCCCGCCGGGTTCCTCAGTTCACTATTCTTGGTTCAAAAGAAGAACAAAAAGTTCAGGCCAGTCATAAACTTAAAATTTTTCAACCAGTTTGTCATATATCGACATTTCAAGATGGAAACAATTCTCCATTTACGGGATATACTCCTCCCGCTAGATTTCATGGTACGTCTAGACCTTCAGAATGCGTACCTTTCAGTTCCCATTCATCAGGACCACCGCAAGTATCTTCAGTTTCATTGGCTCGGGCAAACTTACCAGTTTTCTTCCCTTCCGTTCGGTCTGTCGTCAGCACCATGGTGCTTCACAAAGCTGATGAAGCCAATAGCGGCGCATCGCAGAGCTTTGGGCATCAGACTGCTGATTTATCTCGACGATATCCTTATCTTGCATCAGAATCGCGAGACCCTTCTTTCCCATCTACAATTAACTTGTTCTCTTCTCTCCCAATTGGGCTTTCTTGTCAATGAAGAAAAATCAAGCATGGTCCCTTCTCAAAGAATTCAGTTCCTGGGATTCGAAATAGACTCCTCTTCTTCCCCTCTTCACCTTCCCTTACAAAAAGTAAATTCTATCAAATCGGAGATCCGAAGAACACTTCGAAAAACCCACATCTCTCTGAGATCTTTGGCCAGGATTGTGGGCCTTTTGTCCTCTTCGATTCAGGCCATATTCCCCGGCCCTTTGCATTATCGAGCCCTTCAAAGATTAAAAATCCGTCACCTCAGAAAAGGTCTTGCCTATTCGGACCTGATTGTTCTAGATCAAGAATCTTGCCTAGAGCTCCAATGCTGGATAGACCATTTAGACGCCTGGAATGGCAGAACCATCTTTCCGTCAGCCCCAGATCTTGTGTTAGAGTCCGATGCAAGCCTGACGGGTTGGGGCGCCCGTTGTGGACCAATCTCGACTGGCGGTACATGGTCACTAACGGAGTTCAGATTGCACATCAACTATTTAGAGATGCTTGCAGGTTCCTTTGCAATAAAGAGTCTGGCAAAAGGCAGGGTTCAGTGTACCATCCTCCTCCGTATGGACAATGTTACGGCTGTCCGATACATAAACCATCTAGGAGGAACCAGATCGAAGCCGTTAGCAGACCTGGCAAAAAGCCTCTGGGAATATTGCTTAGACAACGGGATTTCCCTCACGGCAGAATATCTCTCCGGCTCCCTCAATCAAACAGCGGACTGGCATTCTCGTTTCCTCAGAGACTACAGCGATTGGAGACTTCACCCCTCAGTCTTCAAGTCTATCCTCCACAAATGGGGCCCCTTCAGTATCGACCTTTTCGCCTCTCGCCTCAACGCCCAACTTCCCTACTTTTTCAGTTGGCGTCCGGATCCTTCGGCATTGGCCTCCAATGCGTTTCTGCAGGATTGGTCACAAACAGTCAACTATGCTTTCCCTCCTTTTATTATGATCTCCAGAGTCCTGGCCCAGGTCAGGTGTCAGAAGGCAACCCTGGTCTTGGTGGTACCGTTTTGGCAATCTCAAATTTGGTTTCCTCCTCTCTTGGAATTGGCAATCGATTTTCCCTTTCTGCTCCCCTCCTTTCCCTCCCTTCTCCTAGACCCATTGGGGAATCCTCATCCCTTGGTTCTCAACAAAACTCTCATCCTTTCAGGCTGGAAGGTATCGGGCCTCCCCCATCTACCATCCCAATTTCGGACGAAGCTACCGACTTCATCAATAAAGCCTGGGCTCCCGGCACCAGGAAAGCATATTCTTCCGCCGGGTCTCTTTGGTCTAGCTGGTGCATGGCAAGGGACCTCGATCCCGTTTCAGCAGATATAAATTATATAATTAACTTTCTGGCTGCACAAGCTAGCAAAGGTAAGTCTTATAGGACAATTAATTTATATAGATCTGCTATTTCCATGCATCACACCTATGTCAACGGAAAACCGGTGGGTGAACACCCTCTTCTTTGCCGACTGTTAAAGGGAGTAACATTTTCAATTCCTCCTCTTCCTAAATATTCAAAGTTATGGGATGTAAATGTTGTTTTGAATTTGTTTCTCTCTTGGCAGGATAATTCTGACCTATCTTTAAAAATGCTTTCAGCAAAACTTACTATGCTACTTTGTTTAGTGTCCATTAAGCGTTTATCAGATGTTAGAGCTCTTGACATTACCTCCCGACAGTTCGCCCCTACGGGGGTACTATTTTCCATTACGAAACGTACTAAAACTAATTTACGCACCTTTTTTTACCCATATTTCCCCGATCAACCTAAGCTATGTGTAGGACAATGTCTCAAGTGTTACGAAGAACGTACAGCTAATCTCAGAAAGTCCTCTGTTTCCCAGTTTTTAATTTCTTTTCGTAAACCACACAGTCCCGTGTCTGCTGCGACTCTAGCCAGATGGGTTCGTTGGGTAATGTCCCTGGCGGGTATAGATACCTCCATTTTTGGAGCTCACTCAGCTAGAGGTGCAATGGCTTCCAAGGCCTTTTGGGTTGGATCCAGGTTAGAGGACATTCTGAGATCCGCTGATTGGTCCAATGATAATGTTTTCAGGACGTTTTACTGTAAACCAGTTCATACTGCTACATCAATTGTGATTAATATGCTTTAAAATAGCATACTATGAGCCTCCGTTCTTGACATAAAATGTAGATTTTCCTAGTAATTTATGACGGAAAGTCTTAATTTTATTAAAGACACGGAGGCGAGTATTATCCCACCTCAACAAGGAGATGCTTCTGATTTTTTCTCTTGTCTTTCCCTCCCTGCAGCAATCTCCGCTCCAACTCCAACCTCGACCTGATCAGAAGGTGGTTTTGTCAAGCAGCAACATATCGTCTGGACGGCCGGATCCTCTCCGATGCAGTTCCGTTACTCCCTACCGGATATCTTCCTCACTTCGTTTATGTTTGGATCTGATCCAGGACTTTTGTTCTTTGTCTCTAGCAGTTGCCATAGTCTTGGTCATTTTACCGTTGTTTTCTCCTAATTACTAGCCTTCTCGCATCAAGAAAGAGGGCTGGTCGCAGTCAAGCTTAGTGGATACGTAGCTTCCATTGTTCTGATTGGTGCAATTTTTACTTACGTTTTTCGCTCCCATTGGCTTCTTTATTCTAAGCCTTTTGGGAGTTGTAGTTCTTGACTGCTGCTATTTAGATTAAAGCAAGTAAGAGAAGCATAATACTCGCCTCCGTGTCTTTAATAAAATTAAGACTTTCCGTCATAAATTACTAGGAAAATCTACATTATCGTATGAGAAATAATTGTAGAGCCATACCATGTAATGGAGAATCATGTGGCCTGGTCATATGTTTCTAGTCAATGCCTGTTACTGATCATGCATGTTGAATGGCTGACTCCACCTCACACATGGCCTGGCTGCTGATGGTAATTTGTTAAGGAGTTTCAACTGTGAGGAGGGGTATGTTTGCTCACTTGCTATGATTCAAATTATTTTCACCACTTGTGTTGGGATGGTGCATGTGGGCATAACTTTCTCCTCTTATCTGTGTCATCCATGCAGGTCAACACCCATCAAAAAAGGGAATCTGCAGAGCACCCACTGTAGGAAGCGGTGGGAAGACCTGAGACACTGGGCCCAGAAGTGGCAGAGGCCCAGCTGGGGTTGTCCTCCCAAGGAGGGAGGGATGCCCGTCACATCATGATCCTCCTAATGGCCCACATTTTGGCAGTGGCCTATTCTGAGTTGGATGGGGGTTTTAGGGTAGCACAGAAGCCACAAGGGGGTAAGTACTGACGAGAGACATGTACATCCCTCTGCCAGGTCTGTGTATGATGTACAAGTATTAGAGCTGTGACAATGTGGTAAGTGCTAAAGGTGAAGGGTCACCTAGGAACACTCAGATGATACACAGGTGTGGACATTCTATTGTGTATAGGGACATGATACTCTCCTATGTTGAAACCTATTGAATGAAATCATGTGGAGATGCACATGTGACTGTGTCATATGGGTACCACTATCGTGCTCTCTATATACCCTGCTAGTTCATCCTTCCCACCTACTGATCCGTACCCAAAATATCCTGTTGGTAAGTTGTCCAGGTATTTGGCCTCTGTCCATTCCAATGCAGCTGGAACTAGCGCTATGTGCAACATCATGTCTGACAGGTGAGTAGCAGTCCAAATGTCACTGAGTTGTATAAGAAATGTCAAGTTGATGTGAGGATGTGAGCTCTATCTGAGATTTTACATGGCATACTTGCAAAATTTACTCAGAGATGTGAGGAGGTGCCCTCTGTTGTTTAGTGTGGGCTGTACCTTGGCTCCTCTAATGTTTAGTCAGGATGGACATCTCGTTAACATGAGAGTTCAGACTATTTCTACCATGTACAAGTTATTGTGAAGGTAAGCAGCTACCCTGCTATTCCCTTTGCCAATGTTTTGTGTGCATGCTACATAGGGCAAGACATCCTCTATATAGGTACAAATTACACTGGCTCTCATTATGACCTTGGCGGAGAGTGATAAAGTGGCGGTAATACCGCCAACAGGCTGGTGGTAATCAAATTATGAACATGGCGGTGATAACTCCCATAGACAGCCAATGTACCACACCAACCGCCAGGGCTTTAACACCACTGACCACAGCGGTAGCCCTCAACAGCCAGGTGGAAGACAAAGTACCGCCCACCATATTATGACCTTGCAATCCACCAGGATTTCCGGGGGGGATCCAACGCCATCAAAAGCCTGGCAGAATCAGAACAAATAAGACCAAAGACTCACCAACGGAGACACAGGGAAGAACAATGCCACCATGGAACTGGAACTGCAAGTCTTTCCAATACTCATCTATGTCATGCTCCACCTGGAACACCAGTGCCGACGAAGACATCTATGGTAAATACAGTCACCTATCACACAAGGGAGGGAGGGAGGAAAACAAGAGTGACACACACACGAACGACATACACCAGACACACACACACCATACACACAACCAGCTGCAGACGAAAAACAATGGCACACGATACATGGCAGAATAATGCAAAGGACAACAAG
Source organism: Pleurodeles waltl (assembly GCF_031143425.1). Lineage (NCBI taxonomy): Eukaryota > Metazoa > Chordata > Amphibia > Caudata > Salamandridae > Pleurodeles > Pleurodeles waltl. Next base: position 670,996,405 of record NC_090439.1, on the reverse strand, counting down.
AATGCAGTAATGAGAATTTATTGATATTAAACAGCTACCAAAAGAACCAATTGTATGAAAAACAGATATGTACAAATGTACAAAAGGGCCAATGCCCAGTCCATGTAATATGGACCCACATGGCCACAGGGCATAGTCCAAGACCCAACTTGAATCCTGACTTTATCCGGATAGAACTCTGCAGGGGCATCAGTTTGCAAGTGGGAAGGCCTTGCAGGGGGATGGGGGTGGGGGGAACCTCAGCTGAATACGGGAACAAACCCACAAGTTCTGGAGGGGGCTCCATGCCCATATCTCTGTGCTGGGGAGTGCAAGGCCACAGTCTCTCGGGTGGGTGTCTTTCTTACTGGTTCTGGAGGGGGCTCCATGCCCATATCTCTGTGCTGGGGAGTGCAAGGCCACAGTCTCTCGGGTGGGTGACTTTCCCACTGGTTCTGGAGGGGGCCACTTGTACAGCAGTCCCCGGAGGGTGGTCTACATGGCTTCTGCTGGTGGTGATGCCTGCACTGTGTCATCTGAAGGTGAGGGCTGCACTGTGTCAGCAGGTGAAAATGCATCCTGGGCAGCCTCTACTGGAGGTGAGGGCTGCACTGTCTCAGCAGGTGAAGGTGCCTTCTGGGCAACCTCTGCAGGAGGAGTAAGCTGCCCTTCCTCAGCTGACAGTGAGGGCCCAGTGACCACTGGTGGTGGCAGTGGTGGTGGCATTTGTGGTGTCACCCTGACTGCCTTGCTGGAGGTGAGGGCTGCAATGTGTTAGTAGGTGAAGGTGCCTCCTGGGCAGTGTCTTCTGGTGGTGAGGGCTGCACTGTCCCAGCAGGTGAAGGTGCCTCCTGGGCAGCCTCTGCAGGAGGAGTAGGCTACACTTCCTCAGCTGGCGGTGAGAGCCCTGTGACCACTGGTGGTGGTGGTGGTGTCACCCTGACAGCCTCCGCTGGAGTCGAGGGCTTCTTCCCCTTCATGGCAGGATGTGCGGGCTGTCTAGCATTTCTGGCAGGCGGAGTGGGCTCCTTCCCCTTCATAGCAAGAGGTGTGGGATCCTTAACCTTCCTGGATGGTGGAGTGGGATCCTTCACTGACTTTCCACTACGAATAGGTGGTGCCACCACTGTCTGCGTGGACTGTTTGGCTGAGGTGCTGGGCAGGGTCATTGGGACCCTGCTCTTATGGGCAGCATGAGGGGAGGGGGAGGGAAGAGGTCAAGTTGGGCAATAAAAGCTTCTGAGGGACGGTGGGGTGGGATGAGGGAGGAGGGATGGGAGTGGAGGTTGAGGGAGTGGTTGTTGGAGATGTATGTCTGCTGGACTTGGATGCAGGTGCATGGGCAGTGTGCTGATGTGATGTGGAGGACTGTTGGGTGTGCGAGTGCTTGCATTTGTGTCCTTTAGGATGGGGGACCGACAGGGTGGGAGAGGACACAGGGGACGCATGCATATATGTTGTGGAGATGTCTGCTAGTGAGGTGTGTGTGCTGCTTGGTGTGGTGATGCTGGTGGTGGACGTTGATGCAGTGCATGCAGGTGTGAGTGTGGATGAGACTGTGAGGGAGGTGGAGGAGGAGGGGGAGACAGTGGAGGCAGTGGATGTGGTTGTGTCTTCAAATGTCTGGTGTTTGTGTGAGTGCTTGTGGGATGAAGTGTGGTGCCTGTGTTTGACTGTGCCACTCTTGTGTGTTGTCTTCTGTGCATGCTCGTCTGTGTGTGTGCATGGGATGGGTTGGGGTTGAGGAGACTGGGACTGGGAAGTGGTAGTTGGAGGGGGCACGGTAGGAACAGGGACAATGGCTGCCATCAGAGAGGAGGACAGAGCCTGAATTGATTTCTGTTGGGCCGCCAATCCACTGTGGATGCCCTCCAGGAATGCATTGCATTGCTGCATCTGGGATGCCAGCCCCTGGATGGCATTCACAATGGTTGACTGCCCTACAGAGATGGATCTCAGGAGGTCAATAGCCTCCTCACTTATGGTAGCAGGGCTCACTGTGTCAAGGCCTGAGGTGCCTAGGGCAAAGGTGATGCCCAGCCTCCTGGTTGAGCGGGCATGGGCAACTCGCTGAGGGGCTACTCGGAGGGCGGTGCTGGTACGGGGGTTGCAGCTGTACCTGCAGCTGGGGTGGTCACAGAGGTGTCCGCCACCACCAGGGAGCTTCCATTGGAGGAGGTATCTGAGTCTGTGTTGTAGCCTCCTGTCTCCGCCGTGGTGCTTCCCTCGCCCTCCGTCCCACTTGTTCCAGTGACATCAGTGGACTCTGCCTCGAGGGTCCTGTGGGATGCAGCTCCCTCTTTTACCGGTGCCCCGCTCCTCCCCCAGATGATGCTAATGCACACATGGACAGGATGACAGAAGAAAAAAGTGGGGAGAGAAAGGAAGCACTGGGTCAATTACTGCACCAACACCACAGTTGGAATACACAGCACCGTCACACACAGGGATCAGGATTGAGCACTATGCATTGACTGCCAGTGATTTGGCTAGATGCCACAGCAAGATGAGGGCCATACATCGACAACTGCACTCCTCATGGCACCCACAAAGCCCTGACTGACATGGAATGATAACAAGCTAGGTTACCTACATTTGCCATACACCCATAACCCTTGAGCTGGTTCACGCTGCAATGTCTGGCCTGGTATTAAGGAGCACCCACTAACTCACACCCACCACCTGGATCCCATGCCACCTGCCAATTATTGCAGTAATGCCCACTGTACTCACCCCCTTGTGGCAGCTGTGATTACCTCAAGCGCCCATCCAGTTCTGGGTAGGCCCTCACCAGTATGTGGGCCGCCACGGGGGTCAGGTTCCAATGGGCACCCCTTCCTCAGTGGGGGGCCATCCCCAGCTGGTCCTCCACGGTCTTCGGTGCCCAGTGTCTCATGTCCTCCCATCGTTTCTGACAGTGGGTGCTCTACCTGCCCAGGGTCCGCACGCCTTTGGCGATAGCACACCATAATCCCTTATTTTGATGGGTGCTGACCTGCAGAGGTAATACAGACAGGAGAACACCATTACACATACAATCCAGCCTGTCACACATATGGCCCACCAATCCCATTTCCGTCACCATTGGCACACACATCGGCCGGTGCACACCATGTCCACCATCACATTACATCCCCAGATGACATGATGCTTGAACACACATCTCCATGCATCCTTCCGACTCACCTGTTGGTCTGGAGGCCTATACAGCAGTCCGTAGTGGGGTAGGACCCCATCTACCAATCGCTCCAACTCCTCCAAAGTGAAGGCAGGGGCCCTTTCCCCGGTCAGATGGACCATGGGAAGTTCCAGACACAGGTCACAGCAGAACACACAGTGTAGGCGTTCTCCTGCTGAAGGTCAGGAAACAAGTGAGGAATCAGATGGAAAATGGCGGTCATGTCCGAGGCAGTGTACACCGTCACCGCTGATCCCCATTGGCCACTATACTCCATAGAGCCCCATATTCTCCAATGAGGAATTGCACGGAGGTGCAAGACTGCCTTCCGCCTTCTGTCACAACGCCCAACATCGTCGGAGGTACCTCTCTTCCACCTGCCCCTCCATACAGGACAGGAAGTCTCCATTTCATGGTGGTGGACAACGGTCATATCAACCTTAACTGTGTCACAGCCTAGATTAGCACATACCTCACCAGTCCCACGGTCCCATTATTTAAATGCACTATGTACACTGAGGTTGTGGTTCCATTGTTCAAATTGTGACAGCCTTTTCACTCTTGTGTCCCTTAGAGGAGACAAACCCCCGAGTATAGACCCCTTGTGGACTTGGCTGCACTGGAGGAAAAGCACATTATGCTCACCTATGTGCTATAGACTGGACAGGGCCACAATCACAGAGCTGTGTGCCCAATTGGAGCCTGACCTGATATCAGCTATCCGTCATCCCACTGGCATCCCCCCTTTTGTGCAGGTTCTATCAGTGCTCCATTTACTGGCAACTGGTTCTTTCCAAGTGACAGTGGGCTTGGCAGCAGAAATGTCACAGCCAATGTTCTCAATCATGCTGGCAAGAGTTTTGTCTGCCCTGGTGAAACATGTGCAGCTACATAGCTTTCCCCCAGGTGGAAAATCTGGCCACTGTGAAGGTGTATTCTATGCAATGGGACATATCCCCAATATTGTTGGGGCGATTGACAGACACATATTGCGCTGGTCCCCCCCGCCAGAATGAACAGGAAGAGTTTCCACTCACTAAATGTGCAAATGCCGTGCCTGTCGGACCAGTACATCTTCCACATCAATGCTAAGTATCCTGGGTCAGTGCATGACTCCTTTGTTCTGAGGAATAGCAGCATCCCGAATGTGATGGCCCAACTACAGAGGCACAAGGTGTGGCTAATAGGTGAGCCATGGTCCCCACCGACTATATGTTAGCGTATGCTTTCAGGTGTCATCCCCATAGCATTGTGTGAGGCTAAATTTTGTCCCTCAATACTTGCATCTGACTCTGGCTACCCAAACCTATCGTGGCTGCTGAGCCCTGTGAGGAATGCCAGGACAGGGGCTGAGGAACATGATAATGAGGCACATGGGAGAACCAGAAGGATCATAGAGACGACGTTCGGCCTCCTTAAGTCCAGGTTCAGGTGCCTTCATCTGGCAGATAGATCCCTGTGCTACTCACCCCGGAAGATCTGCCAGATAGTAGTGGCATGCTGCATGTTGCACAACCTGGCTCTCAGACTGCATGTACCTTTTCTGCAGGAGGAGGAGACTGGAGATTGCCCTGTGGCAGCAGTGGACCCTAAGGACAGTGAGAATGAGTAGGCAGAGGATGAGGATGACGACAACCGAACATCCGTTATATGTCAATACTTCCAATGACACACAGGTGAGATAGTGCAACTGACCATTCCTCTGACTATTGATGTTTTCTGTGTGGCTGTAGCAAGATGGCATTAACTTCCATTGCATCTCAACTTACTGTCACCTATGGCTTGTCATTTTACAGATGTTGGTGAGATAACGCTGTTACCTAGAGCCGGGGCAGGGAGGAGCCCCTTTGAAGGACTGTGTAGCGCGCCCGTTTCGCGGGTCGCGCTAATTACTTTCAGCTGCCGGGCCAAGGGAAGGCACTTTAAATCAACAAGAGCGCTGCCGCCTCACGGAACGCGCTGTTACCTGGAGCCGGGGCAGGGAGGAGCCCCTTTGAAGGACTGTGTAGCACCCGCTTCGCGGGTTGCGCTAATTACTTTCTGCTGCTGGGCCGAGGGAAGGCCCTTTAAATGAACAAGAGCGCTCCTGCCTCGTGGGATGCACTGTTACCTGGAGCCGGAGCAAGGAGGAACCCCTTTGAAGGACTGTGTAGCGCCCGCTCCACGGGTTGCGCTAATTACTTTCTGCTGCCGGGCCAAGGGAAGGCACTTTAAATCAACAAGAGTGCTCCCGCCTCACGGCCAAGGGCCGCCCGTCCTTCGCCCGTCATCGCCTGGAAGAGGCTGGACTGGGCTGGGCCCTCCCTCTAACATCTTCTCTCTGGGGGCCCACGCACAGAGACTCACAAAATCATCAATTGAATCGGAGAGGGGAAAGAGAAGCCTCACTCATTCCGGGCCAGACGGCAGCACTCTTAGAATATTTTGGTACCTTAGTGCCTCGTTTCCAGCCCCCGGTGGGACACCAACCTCAGGATCACTCTAGGAGCCCTTGTGCGCTGGACACATAAGTGAGAACGTTCTTTTATATGATATCTGACTTCACTCTCTGAGTAGACCACTAAATATCGATTATTGACTTTGATTGTGTATTTAATTTCCTTGGTTAAGTCATCTAATTTATCTAATCGGGGTGGTGCTCCCTTGGTGTTGGTAATTCAATTCAACTGGTACACTCTATGCATCCTCATTCCTCCATATTGGAATTAAAGTGATATTATATAAAACATGGGTAAAAGAAAGCATTCAACATTGAATCACCCCCCAAATTTAAATGATAGTACATCCATATTAAAATGTATCTCAGGGGCAATGGGGAAGATAGACAAACAAATTGCCAACGTAGAAGGAAGAATGCTGATACCCAAAGAACATACTACCCAACCACCAAAGAATACTGGGATACCTGACGATTCTAATCAGAGTGCTAACGGGGCAGTGAATAGAGAAGCAAGGTATTTAAACTGGTGTATTAAAAATACCTCAGACTTAATCTATACCCCAGACAATCTTTCACCTGTAGCTAAACGCCCAAGAAAGCCGGTGGTAGAGAAGGCAGCCGATATTCCTAAAAAAGTGACTAAGAAAGATTCAGTATTTACACTTGGCAGACAGCCACTAAAGAAACCATCACGAAAGAAACTCCCAAGTAACTCAGCAGACACGACTCAAACCCTTCTTGCAAATCTTTACGATTTAGTAAATACTTTGAAATCATCAATCAGGGCTTCACTGGAGTCCTTGACGGAGCACTCAAAAGTGGTGGAGAGTAAGGTTGAGGCAGGTGTAGGAATTATAAAGTCCATACAACTTGATGGCCTACACGATGCGAAACAAGATTCTAGCATACCTTTGTCGATTCTGAATCCTGTGAGCCATACACAACTTACCATGCAAGACAGGGTAAATGATCCATACCTGACCTCAAAGACCCTGACTAAACTGCAGCCGCCACAAATACTATCAAATACCAGTTACTCACACCTGTCCTCAAAGCCTACGACCAAATTACAACCCTCTTTAATAGCATCAAATACTACCTATAAATCAACTATGATAGCACCTAATATTCCACCATTAGCCGGGACAAATCAGTCCCAGCCAAATATAGGAGGGAGCCAACGTAGTGGAATAAGATCTTTGAAGTCTATACATACCCCAAGCGACCTTCTGCACCGTCCCCTGGAGGCAACTCCACATGTGGTGGTCTTGGCAAACGTTCCTTCTATAGGTGACCAACCGCGGGAACCGTGGGCGGCATTGAGGAATAAGGCCTTGAACTGGATAGGAACACGCTTGGGTTCCGGAAGGACGGGGGCCCTCTTTGATGATATAAAAATGGTTAGAAGAGTCAAGTGGATAGGAAATAGGGAGAAAGAATTGGAAGGAGACTGCATGGTCCTTTCATTCAAATCCCCAAACTTAGTGGACAGTATTATTCGTGAATTAGGAGCTAAATAAGCCACCTACCAAGGAATCTCCCTATTACTCCTGGGATTTTTCTATCAAAAACCTCCAGGGCATAATCTTAGGAACCTACAATCAGTAAGCAACCAATCCTTAAACAGTCCAGACCCCTTTTTTACTAGTAATAGATTCCAACCTCTTACAACACTAGTAGGTCTGGACTGACTCAGCATGAATAAGCAAGACTCATTTTACAAAGTGGTCCCGGAAGAAAACACAAAAGGGCCTAGTATGAACAGGGGAGATACACCGCATGCAATGGTATCCGATAGGAACTCCGCAGAGACTCAGTTGAACCAGAGAGATCCCCTTTCGACAGTAATCTACAGTACAGATGGCGTCATACCCCCACCAATCACAGATAATGCGTGTTCCCAATTTCATCACAATATGGGAATAGCCATACTTTATTGGAATGTGGCAGTCCTAATTAGTAAGATTAATAACAAGCTTTGGGTGAACTTTATAGAAGATTTTTCCTGCATATGGCTCCAGGAGACCTGGGCATTAAACCCTGTTCACATAAATGGCTATAAGACATTTCACACACCAGCAGTACAAACTAAGCATGGTAGACCAAAAGGAGGTTTATGCACATACATTTCCAATAAGCTGTGGCTACAGAATTTAAAAATGCGAATCACGAGACCACACTACCAAATGATAGAGAGTAATCAGGATCAGATTACTCAGCTAGTAGTTATTAATTTTTATAACAATGCATCACCAAGAGAAGTTCTTAATATTTTAGAGGAGATGGGAGAGGACCTAGAGAAAACATGTGCAAATAATAGACGTGAGACTTTTATTATATGGGGCCGTTATTTTAATGTTCATCTCTGTAAAGAACTTTCGGAAAAGGTGTGCAGTTGGGACACTGAAGACACTGACTTAAGGCCTCATTTCTCACACACCATCCAAGGAGATGTGATGAACTTAGTGGCCCAAAAATATAAACTGTCTTTTGTAAACAAATTACATCTCAAAGAACCACAGTTTAAAACAACTTTTAATGGAAGGGGCGCTGATACGGTGATCGATTATGTTTAAATGTCAACCCATTTTTCATATTATTTTACTAACTATATAATTCATGACATTGCAATAAACAACATTGAATTAGCCCCAAGCAATGGATATACATTGAGATGGTCTCAGATAGATTCATAGGTTCTATTGAAACAGCTATAAAGTAAATACAACCAAGCCTTCGTAGACTGCCTTAGTGAGGACAGAGAACCAGGAAAATGTTTAAGTGCTTTTTCTCAGATAATGCAAGGTGTGAAGGAAGTTCTTACCACAAGGCCGGGAAAGGCAGGGAAAAAAAGGGGAAGTGGTTGGTTTGATCATTGCACAAAAGCACACACGAGACTAAAAAAAGCTTTAAGTGCCCCAATAAGATGCCCGATTGAAATACACATGTGTAGACAGGGACACAAGACAGTCATAAAAAAGAGGAAATCTACCCTGAGAGGAAACCTGTGGGAAAATGTACATAAAGCTAGCCTTGCAAAGGATAACATCCTCTTCTGGAAAATAATAAATAATCCTGTGTTAGGGAATAGAGATATCCTCAGAATGGAAATTGCAATTTCAGAAGAGGATTGGATCATATATTTTTCTAAGATATACGGCCAATCTACTGACATAGACTCTGCGGTTTTCTTAAAGGCCCCAGACGTTCAGGAAGGCCCACGTTCGGCTGTAATACCCCAGTTTAGTTTAGAGGAGGAAGTGGAAGCCATAAATATAAGCAAAGCAGGGAAAGTGCCGGGCCCCGATGGCATCCCAATAGATTTATACAAGGCAATCACGCACCTATGGGGCCCTCTAATGACACAGGTACTGAGGGCCTTTTGTATACAAGGCCCCCCATCGACGTGGCGAGACTCCATCATCATCCCTATATATAAAAAAAGGTGACCGCCTCAACCCAGCTTGCTATAGACCAATCTCCCTGCTTGACACATCAGCTAAACTAGCGGGGAGAATCATTTTAAATAGACTCCAAACATGGGCGGAAGAAAACAACATCTTATCCCCAGTGCAGTATGGCTTCCGCACAGGAATAGGTACAGTGGAACAGGGCCTGAGTTTAAGCCTCCTAGTGGGGAAGTACACAAAGACCAGAATGGGTTACTTGTACCTGGCTTTTATAGATTTATCCTCAGCATTTGACTGCGTATTACATGAGAAGTTATGGGACATTTAAAGTGGCATGGGGGTCGAATTAACAATAGTTCAGTTTATACGGGATATGTATACAGGATGTAGAGCAGGAGTAAGGTACGGGGTGAGAGGGGAATGCACTAGGCCTTTCGGCATATATAGAGGCGTGCACCAAGGCTGTGTTCTTGCTCCACTCTTGTTCTCACCATACATAAACAATCTAGAACGTGAACTGATAAGCAAATGTAAAGACCTCCCCCAAATAGGTAACCGTGCTGTCCCTGCACTGCTTTACGCAGATGAAACAGTACTTATGGCCAGGACACCATTAGCCCTTCAAAAACTTTTAACTACCTGCATAATCTTTATGACAGATCTGGGACTTACAGTCAATCGGTCCAAAACTTTTATAATGAATTGCGGTAGGCAATCGGGTAAGAGTTACAATACTACCATCCATGAGGACAAAGTGGAGATAGCTCGTACCTTTTCATATCTGGGCATAATGTTTGACAAACAGGGTTCCTGGGCACATTGTGTGAAAATCAGATCATTAAAACAACGGCGGCTCTGAAGATTTTTTCTAAAAGGCTAGGGGGGATTACCCCGCCGAATATGGTAAAAATCTTCAAAGCTAAGTGCATCCCGGCTGCCATGTATGGATCAGGTATTTGGGGGCATATTAATTGTAATCCAATTCAGACGGTGGAGAATGATTTCCTTAGATACTTGTTAATGGTACCAAATGGTACATCGTCATACATTAGCCACGTGGAATTAAGGGTTTCCTTTATAGCTGATTTGATAAAGATACAGCCATTATTATTATGGCACAAAGTGTGGACCTCGGAGCACACTGCATTAAACAAGGCCATCCTATCTGATTGTATGAGGCAAACCCACTCGCTAAGAGTTCCCTGGTTGAAATATATTATATTCTTTTTTGGAAACATGGGTTGTAAAGACTATTATACAAACCCAGAATCATTAGGAAAAATAGCCAGGAAAGAATTGAGGGCCATGACATTGAAGCACCTGGAAGATCAGCGTTGGGAAGCTGAATCGAAAAATCCAGTGTTATGTCCAACCAACTAATTCTGTCCACTTAAGGCATGCAGCCTTACTTAGTAAGCGTGACAAACCCTCAACATTGTTTTGTCCTTACAAGATTACGATTACACACCTTCCATCGTCTAGTAACTTTCCCGACTATGAATGACTGAAGCACAGTTTTAGGAGTATGCCCCTGTGACGCGAAGGCAGCCCAATCTACGATGCACAAGGTCCTCTTTTGTAAATTTTATAACAAACAGAGAAAACGCTCTTTATTGCCATTTCTAAGATTGATTAACTTCTGCCCGTGTTGTGATGCATATTTTAGTTTACAGGTTTTATCTTCTATTGAAATGTGTGGAATTTTGGCAAATTTTTTATGCTTAATACTAACTGCAAGGAAGTCCATGGGCGCATTGGCCCACATTTATTAAGGTGATTTAAATATTTGTATACGGATAAATTAATGATGTGCATTTTTATTTTTTATTATTTATTCTTTTACTATTTTATTTATTTATTGTGTTTGTATACATAGATGTGTTTTTATTTGATACTTTTATGACTTGTTGAAAGTTGAATAAAGTCTGTTTGATGATGGTGATGAGATAACAACTGTGTACTGATGTGATGAGTACAGAGAGCTACAAGTCGTTATTTGCTATGCTCTCACAGTGTTCAGATCATTTGCACTAGATGTGAGTGTTTCTATAAATGCTAATTTTCAACAAATAAAATACTAGTAGTAAAGTTGTGCTCAAGGGTGTTTATTGTAGTGTTATGAAATTGAGAGAACAGTGCTATGGAAAGGTGTGAGGATGGAGGAAAGTCCAGGGTACTGTTCCAGTCTGTTTGTAGCACAGGTACAGTGTTCAAGGGGCCATAGGAAGGGGAACAAAGGCAGGTCAAAGTGGACAAGGTGACAGGATGGGACACAAGGGGAACAATCAGGAGAGTCTCATTTCCTGGTGGTGGTCTTGGCAAGGGTCTCTTGCTTCAGTCTGGGTCACAGGGAACGTTTGCGGGGTGGTTCACCTTCTGCAAGGGAGGGGTGCTGGTGGCCTGTGGGTCGTGTGGCAGGGCCCCTGCCCACTAGCTGCAGCAGAAGTGGAAGGCTGGTCAATGGACTGGCTAGAGGTAGGGGCCCGCTGCTGTGCTGTTGCTTCCCTCATGATGTTGGCCATGTCTGCCAACACCCCTGCTATGGAGATCAAGGTGGTGTTTATGGCCTGCAAGTCCTCCCTGATCCCCTGATACTGTTCCTCTTGCAGCCGCCTGTTCTCCTGCACGTTGTGAAGGATCTGGCACATTGTGTACTGGGAATGTTGGTAGGCTCCCAGGATCTCAGTCAGTGCCATCTGAAGAGTCGTTTCCCTGAGCTTGTCCTCACCCTGGTGCACAGCGGTCCTCCCAGTGTCCCTGTTGGCCTGTGCCTCTATCCCCTGAATGGTGTGCCCACTGCCACTGACCCCAGGTCCCTGATTGTCTTGGGTATAAAGTGTGGACTGGGGTCCCTGTACAGGTGGGCACACTGCTGATTGACATGTCCTGGGGACAGAGGTGTGGGTACACTGGGTGGGTGCTGTAGTGTGAGATACTGATAGGGGAGGCTCTGTGGTGGACTGTGAGTGGGCTTGGGAGACCGACTGTCCAGTGATACCTGATGGGCCAGGTTGTTGGTCCAGATCCTGAAGTCCAGAGTTACTTTCATCACTGGGGACATCTTCTGTTGGGGAACTGGATGGTCGTGGCACCTCCTCTCTGCTGGGATTGCCTTGGGTACCCGTGGGAATGTAAGTGATGTATTATGCTTCATGTCTGTGACATATTGTACATGCCTGGCTTCCCCTCTATCGTTGCTGTTACCCTGCCACCTTTGTTTGTGTATGGTGATGTATTGTGTGATTGTTAGTTTCCCTATGCTGTGCATGCTTTAGTGATTGGTGTCCATGAAGGGCTGGGATGGCTGTCCATGCATCAGTATGGCATGCAGGATTTTGCATTGGGGCTAGTAATATGTGTAGGTGCAGTGTGTGGGATGAAGTGGAGTGATGGGAGTGAGAGTGAGGGGTTGTGATGGCATGAACATGTGGGGGGGATAAGTAGTAAATCTTGATTCACCTTTGTCCAGTCCTCCGGCTACTTCAGCGAGTCCCTCAGGATGCAGTAATGCTAATACTTGCTCCTCTGTATGGTGAGCTGGTGCCTTGCTTCCACGGAACATACCTTCGCCCATAAGTCATTCAACCTCTTCCTGATGCTGTCCCTTGTTCTTGGGTGCTGTTCCACGGCGTTCACCCTGTCCACGTATTATCTTCCTGGCAATGGATATTTGCTGTACCTGTGCTCCAAATAGCTGTGGCTCTACCCTGACAATTTCCACCACCATGACCCTTAACTCCTCATCAATGAAACAGCGGTGCCTTTGTGGGGACATGGGTGTTGTGTGGTGTATGTTGGTGAGAGTGTTGAGTAATGTGGTGGGGTGTGTGATGTGGGGTGCGTGAAAGATGTATGGGTGTATGTGGTGTGTGTGTTTAGTTGTCTCTGTGCTGTTTGTGTCAATCTCCTGGCAGTAATTGTTGTTCGTAAAGGGTTGTGGGTAATGTGAGTGTGTGTTTTAATGTGCTGTGGGTGGGTGGGTGTGGTGTGTGTATGTGTATCAGGTGGGTGATTTTGGTTTTTGCCAATGTAGTGTTGTTTTGTATATGGGTGTCCATTCTTCCACGGAACACACCTTTGCCCATAGGTCATTCAACCTCTTCCTGATGTTGTCCCTTGTTCTTGGGTGCTGCTCCACAGCGTCCACCTTGTCCACGATTCTCTGCCATAGCTCCATCTTCCTGGCAATGGATATTTGCTGTACCTGTGCTCCAAATAGCTGTGGCTCCACCATGACAATTTCCTCCACCATGACCCTTAACTCCTCATCAATGAACAGGGGTGCCTTTGTGGGGACATGGGTGTTGTGTGGTGTATGTTGGTGAGAGTGTTGAGTAATGTGGTGGGGTGTGTGATGTGGGGTGTGTGAGAGATGTATGGGTGTATGTGGTGTGTGTGTTTAGTTGTCTCCGTGCTGTTTGTGTCAATCTCCTGGCAGTAATTGTTGTTCGTAAAGGGTTGTGGGTAATGTGAGTGTGTTTTAATGTGCTGTGGGTGGGTGGGTGTGGTGTGTGTATGTGTGTCAGGTGGGTGATTTTGGTTTTGGCCAATGTAGTGTTTTTTGGATGTGGGTGTCCATTCTGATCGCATCGCTATGCACCGCCAGTGGTTTACAGCCATTGAATGTCCACTGTGGTGATTTGTGGGTCTTAATGTGGTGGGCGTTGTTTTGTTGGCGTAACGGTATGGGTGTTGGTACCACCACTTTAGCACTGACCTTTTGGCTGGCGGATTTGTGTGATTGGCAGTATTCTGCCTGATTGGTGTGTGTTTGTCATAATATGAGGAACGGATATTCACTACCACGGTGGTATGTTGGCGGCCATCACCATGGCGGTAAGCAGACCTTACCAACACTGTCATAATGAGGGCCACTGTTTTTAGCCAACATCATGTGTACATTGGTAATTTTTGCCCGTTTTCAGCTTTGTGATTCAACTTTGGCATACTTACATTTGCTATTCAGAGTCTGTTTTGAAGGTTTTTAGTATGGGAAACCTATATTTGCATTGACTTCTTGTGCTACTGGTGTTGTAGTTGACAACCACATGTTGGTAGAAATAGATATGTTGTCAGTCAATTGGCTTGCCTCTAGGTGTATCTCTCAATCATGATTACCTTATATGTTGTTTTATGTCAGTGTAAGTTGCCTCTAAAGATGTAAGGTTACTGTGGATAGTGATGTTGGTACTTAGATGATGTTCCTTAGATGTCGCCACTCATCATGATAATTTGAACTGTATGTGGTCTTCGAGCACATGACAGGTGTCTATTGTATTTAAGATGTCGGTATGCTCCCAGGGGTTACCTGTGGCTAATTCCCTAGTGCAAAGAAGGCCCCATAAGTGTACTTGATTTTTTTAGCTAGGTGAAAATGACTGTGATTAGTATGTCCACAAAGACTGTATAAGCCTTTACAGCAACATAGGTGAAAGCTGTTGATGAGATGTGTTTAGAGATTGTTATACTCCACATTTGCATATGGCAAATGGAGTATGTGCATCTGAGCTATTTTCCGTTATGTAGGTGATCAACACAGTGCCATGTGATGTATATGATTACTATGCAACATGCAGTCTTATTAATGGCATTTGATGAACTAACTTTCATGTAACATGGCATTTGGTAATCTACTGAGCATGTGTAGATTTGGGGTATGTGTAATGGGGAAATCAATGTTCACAGTCATTCCCATTGCTGTTTTTTTATTTGACAGTGATGCTGTGTATATGGACCTATTTTCATGTTGTCGATTCGTCTTGTGCAGGAATTGTTTGTGTCATAGCTGCATTGATGGGAAGGTGATTTTATTGTCAGATAGGTGGCATAAGTGGTGGGTGACGTTGTCATATAGGGTTGTCGAATGTAAGTTGTTGTGACATGATGTTGGCTCCAAACGGTTTCTACCCAGGAGTGTATCACACATATATGTGATGTTAGTGTTGTGTATAGTGTGATGTAAATGTATGAAACTAATGTGATGACCCTACCTTTCTATCGCTTTCTCAGCATCAGTATCTGCAGGCGAAGAAGACAAGACAGAACTGAGTGGAGAAGCTGCTGGCCACGGGACCTGAATTCATCATACCACCGACACTGAGGAACCCAGTGGGTGAGGGGAGTGCCACAGGGGAGACAGTATCCACATCTTCATCTTCTGAACCCTCCTCCAGTGGACAGTCCCTGACGGTGGCGGACCCATCTGGTACCAACCAAACACCATCTCTGTCCACCACCCCCCTTACTACCATAAACCTCCCTTTAGCTCCCCACCCAGTTGGCCGAGCCAGCTCACCCAAGAGGTTGGGCGTCTCTTTTGCTGAAGGCACCTGCGCCCCAGCCACTATCAGCCCTGCTGCCATCAGTGAGGAGCTATTGACCTCCTGAGGTCCATCTCTGTGGGTACTTGGACCATCTTGATTGCCATCCAGGGACTGGCAACTCAGACACAACAAAGTAATGCATTCCTGGAAGGCATTCACAGTGCACTGGCTGGCCTACAGAGATCCTTTCAGACTGGCCTTCACACTGTCGGCAGCCAGTCACCCTTTGTCTCCTGTCCCCCCTCCAGCTTCCACTTCCCAATCCCAAATCCCTCTTCCCTGACCCAGCCAAAGCACACAAACAGACAGGCATGCATCCACATCAACATCCAAGGGCAGCTCAGACAAACATAAGCACCACAAGACTCACCACTGGCAAGCACACAAGCAACATCCACCTGCGGACACGGCAACAGTCACAACCTGCCCTGACACCCCTTCCCCCCAGCATCACACACAACACACCTGAAACACCTGCAGACAACACAATAACATTGACAGATCCAGCCACCACACCTATCCTACCCACAGACAGCACCACAGCAGACCCTCAGACATCCACCCCAGTCACCAAACCGCAGATACCACAACCACTGACACTCCTATATGCAGCACACCCACCATACCTGCAGTCACCACCCCAACAGACAACCACCATGGCATCTCCCAGCACCTCCACCCCCCTCAGCCCAGGACACATACATGCTCTCAACAGACACCCACCACTCACAAGTATACCTCCCACAAACATGCACCCAAGACATGCACACAGATACCTCAGACAACAACTCCTTCTCCATGCACACCCAAACCCTTTTGTCATGACTGTCCCTGTTTGTCGAAAAAATCTTTCCTTCAGGAGTTTCCCTTTTCCCTACCCCCTTGAAACCCTTAAACGTTCTGTTTCCCTCCCCAAGTCTGTCCCTTTCACCACGAAGGCCTCCCCTACCCCCTGCCAGTGCCCATGCCCCGCCAAGAAGCCTACCCCTCCCAAGAAGACCCAACCATCCCCCAAAGCCGAAACCTAGCCCCTCCCTCTCAAGCCAAATCCCAAAACCCTCTCCCAAGACTAAGCCCAATGCCCCCTGCCACTATCCCCAATAGCCCCTGAGGTGTCTGTCCTCTTGATGCCCTTACTTGTGGAGGTACACATGGCAGTCAGGAGTCAAGTTCGGGGCACACATATGTGCACTGTGTACATAGAGACTTCTTATCTGGACTGGCCTATGACCTTTGACTTGTACATTTGAATTGACTTTTTAATGTATTTCCACCAACCTGTCAAGCCTTTCTTTCCCTGTTATGGAGTTGTTCCTGGCTGAAATTAGTTGTGTGTCTGTATCTGTGTATGTGTGTGTGTGTGTGTGTGTGTGTGTGCGTGGTGCTTGTGCTCCCAGTGTTTTTTAGCCAGTTTGTGAGGTTTTGTACAGTGCTTTTGCCTTATAGTGCTATGGTGTGTGTTGTGTGATGGATATGTGTATGTTTGACACATTTTGTTGTGATGGTATTGAGTGGTGTTTGTGTTGACATATGTTTGTTGCTGTGTTTGAGTGGCTTTGTGTGCTTTGACTGTGTGCGTGTTTGTACATGGTTTGTGAGCTACGATGTTCTGTGCATGTTGATTGGTAAGTAGTATAGTTGCATAAATGTGTGTTTGTTTCCTTTTGGTTGTACATTGTGTTATATGTGTGATGTGTCCCTGGGTAGTGTCCACTGTGGGTCCCTGCCTATAGATTGGGGATGGTGAGGTTGTGTTTTAGTTGTGACATGGTGTGGTGTTGTGTGGTACTGTGTAAGAGTGAGCCTGTGCAGTATGTCTGTGCATACCTGTGTGTGTTGGTGACATAGAGAGGGGGGGTGTTGGCCATAGAGTGGGTAGTGTGTATGTGCGTTTGTATGTGTGGCTGTATGTGAGTGTTCATTTCGGTGTGTTATTACATGGGAGTGTCACCCACGCACACCCTTCCCAATTGTATGTTTTGTGGGTCTACATCAAATAACATTAAACAACAATAACAGGTGAGTGTGTGTAGTTACGGTTGCTATTGTTGCTGTTGACAATAAATCCGGAGTCTTTATGTGTGAGCAGGAGCAGTAGGACGTGTAGTTCTGATTCGATGGAGGCTCCAGACGAGTATGGCTTCCTGAAGGTGAGTGTCTCCTTTTATGCAGTTTGTTTCCGCCCATGTTTCTGTGGTGATGTGACCGTGGCAGATACCTTGGCAGTGTGCAACCTCGTAAATCTGTATGGTAGAAACATGGTCCCCACCGGCCTGCAGGTGGCTACCATCGTCTGTGGCGGCCGTCCCACTCATCAAAGTAGCAATATGTTGTACCTGATTTTTGGTCCAAATAGAAATGTGAGCTGTTTGGATATTGTAGTCCCGACCTGTACAGCTCACCATCTGATTTATTTTAATATTTTTTTTAATATTACTGGATGTAGGAGGGGCTGTCCAGGACAGTCGCTGTTAACAGCCCTCCAGTTTATACGCCCTTTGGCAAAACTATCTATCAATAAACTGTAGGAATTTCTATTCTAGGTCTCTAGAGCACACAACACTGGCTCAGTCAGTGAAGACTGAAGGGGTTATGTTCAGTGGGTCCACAATGCTCTTGATGTCACTCTTCCTTTGAGAAAACCTTTGCACAAACTAAGTACTCTGCCCTGGTACAACTCCTGTCTAAATGAGGCAAAATGCAGCTGCAAGAAGTTGGAAATAGTCTGGTACTTAAAATACTCCTTGGAAGCCAAGGTTGGGTTGACAGATGCTCTTAGGACATATATGAAATGAGTAGTCTATGCTAATACTGATTATGGAAATAATATTTTGGCTGCTCTGAATTGCTCTAAATAATTGTTTTCTATGGTGCTATCATTAGCTACACCTGTGTACAGTTCTATGCTGTTATTTGAGCATTTACATGTATTCTGTGATAAACTTTCAAATATTATTGAGGATACAAGTATGACCATTTTAACAATGTTGTTCAGTATCCACCTCCCACTACATCAGAGGTAGGATTTGCAGATGAGGTTTCTGATTTGGTTGATGGTTGTGTTGGCTGACGCCTTTCCAAGTCTAGGGCACTTTGAGTCACTGTCAGTTGATCTGTTCAGTGAAATTGTTAGTCCCATCACCTTTGTTTCTCCTCATGATCTTGGAACTAGCCATGCCACTTCAGGATGTGTGCACCAGCTCCTTACCTAGTGATTTTATACCAGATGAGAAGAACAAGTATTTCCTTGTTTCACTTATAAAAAAGTCCATTGCTTTTCGATCGGTTCACTTTAACTTGCAGGCAGTTTTGTTGCTGTCATTCCCCATAACCATTCTAGAGAAGTATGCTCAGTGGTTTATTCTGGGTTTTTTGGAGCACCATCAAATATTAGATTAAGTCCAATCTGGTTTTCAACCAACTTACAGCACAGAAACATCATTGTGTTGGTTCTTTAGTATCTTAGAATGTCAGCAGATAGCAGGCAGCCTACTACTTTAGTGCTTTTAGTTGTTTCTGCCAGACTCTGTCTTGCATTGGTGGAAATAGGAATTTGACTAGATTGGTGGAAATAGGAATTTGTGGGCTAACTCTGCAGTGGTGTAAATCTTATTGGGAGGGTAGATGACAGGCAGTATATCTTTCATCTTTTCAATCGGAAGTTAAGGTATAGAATCAATAGGTTTCAAAGGGGCTTTTCATCAGCCCCACACCTTTCAACCTCTGCATCCATCCAGTGGCCAAACTCATAAATTAGGTAGGCCAGTTGTACAATATCCAAACAGCTCACTTTTCAATTGGGATCGAAAATCAGGTACAGCATTTGGCTACTTTGATGAACAGGCCAAGTTTGGCATACTTTGTATGAACTATGAAGATGATGCTCTAGTTTTGTCTACTGATAACTTTGATGCTGGCCCCCTTGGCACTTTCTATCACTGTATGTCTGCATTACCAACTGTTTAAGGCAAAATACTCTGGAATGTAATGCAGACAAAGTGAAGGCCCTGTGGTTTACTAATAACAGTCCCTCAAGGTCCTTTCTCATGGATTTCTATCTGTCATCTTGGACAAACGCTCTGCATTCAGCTGAGGTAGTGCATATTCTAGGATTCCCTTTGGATGAGAATTTGTACCTTTCCAAACAGGTTAATTATCTTTCTTCCACCTTCTTTCTCTTGCTACAAGTTCTATGTTCTTGGCACTTCTTTCTTTCTCTGTGTGCACATTTTGAATTCAATTGTATTATTGCTATTCCTTAGACCCAGGCTCCACTATTGGACTTTTAAGAAGCTCCAACATTTCCAAATACTCAAATACTACAGCCATGCTGCCCCTTGTTCTGTGGACTCATTACACCAGTTGCAGGTTTCAAAAAGGATTTGGTTTAAATCTCTCTGTTGCATATACAGGGGGTCATTCCAATGTTGGCGGGCGGCGGAGGCCGCCCGCCAGAATTCCCCCCTCCGAAATACTGCGCCGCGGTCAAAAGACCGCGGCGGGTATTACAAGTTTTCCCCTGGGCTGGCGGGCGGTTGCTGAAAAACCGCCCGCCAGCCCAGGGGAAAACGACCTTCCCACGAGGATGCCGGCTCGTAATCGAGCCGGCGGAGTGGGAAGGTGCGACGGGTGCAGTGGCACCCGTCGCGTATTTCAGTGTCTGCAAGGCAGACACTGAAATACTTTGCGGGGCCCTCTTACGGGGGCCCCTGCCGTGCCCATGCCATTGGCATGGGCACGGCAGGGGCCCCCAGGGGCCCCGCGACCCCCCCTACCGCCATCCTGTTCATGGCGGCTTTCCCGCCATGAACAGGATGGCGGTAGGGGGGGTCGGAATCCTCATGGCTGCGGAGCGCGCTCCGCAGCCATGGAGGATTCACACGAGCAGCGGAAAGTCGGTGGGAGACCGCTGACTTTCCACTTCTGACCGCGGCTGAACCGCCGCGGTCAGAATGCTCGTTGGAGCACCGCCAGCCTGTTGGCGGTGCTCCCGTGGTCGGTGGCCCTGGCGGCCACCGGCCGCCAGGGTCAGAATGACCCTCACAGTCTTTTATGAAACTAGCCTCTGCTAACTACAGTCCAAAGTATTCTTCTAGCTGCCTACCTCAATCTTGAAGTCCATGGAGGCCTTCTTATTGGTGGTGCCCAGTTTCAAGCCTAAGAGGCAGATCTTTCTCTGTCACAGCTACTATACCCTGGGGCATTTTTTCAATAATAGTACGTAAAGTGCAAGCAATCTAATTTTGTAAGACATTACAAGCTTTGCTTTATATTCAATCGATCACTTATATTTACATTGTTAGAGGTCTATTATATCCTCAGTGCTGGGACACCTTTGTAGATATTAGAACACTCTATACATTTATTTACATATGATAACATTGCTTTCAGTCTACTTCTTCACTCTCAAAGGCTATGATGTATTTATTTGTAATTAGGTATGTAAAATATACTTCACATTGGTATGTTAATCTACAGTTGTGTTCATTACTTTTTTTTAAAGAAGGTGCTTTATACATAGGTAATCAAAGTCATGTTTTTGTTTTCTTCACATGTTTTTGGTTTTCAGTTATTATTTTTGAGAATACCAATATATCATCCACATTTATTGTTACATATTTGTCTAATAAATCACTGAAAATGTTGTTAATAAAATGTTGAAAGGCAACTAGTAGATTGCACAGACAAAAAGGTACCACAGGGAATTCAAAGTGGCCATGTCTTCTATGAAAAGTCATAGCTCATTCCACTCACATTTATATATATTAAATGGAAAGCACTCCTCACATCCATCCTGGTGAATATCATGAATTTATATTTGATTTAGTAGCTCAGAGGTCAGAGGAAGTGGGTATTGATTTTTTTCTACTAATTTAATTTAATTCTCTGTAATCAGCACATGGCCAAAAACTGTCATCCAATTTTGTTATGAAGAAATTGGGTGCTCATGATGGAGGTGTCGAATGGCAGATGAAAAATTTTTTCAGATGTTCTTATATGTATTCCTTGAGGACTTTATCGCTGTGCACAGTTGAGGGATTGAGCTTACGATGTCATATTTTTGCTTTGTTCACAGAATTGATTGCAAAGCCACAACTCTAATTAGGAGAGAGTTTCTCAATCTCCTTAGTAATAAATAAATCAGTACATTTATTATATTTTAATGGTAATTAATTTTTTCCATGTTGGTGGTAGAAACACTGATAAGGAGAGGATTTGTCCCAAAACCTTCACAAACACAGTTCTTTCAACAATTCTATGATTCTAATGTTGTGACTGAGACTCTACAATGAGTCTTGGGGTTAGGTCTTGTGAACCACTGTGTACCTAAAATTATGGCAAACAATGGGAGTTGATAGGATCATAGGCAAGAGATTAAGGGGGTCATTCCGACCCTGGCGGTCCATGACCGCCAGGGCGGAGGGCAGCGGAAGCATCGCCAACAGGCTGGCGGTGCTTCCTGGGCTATTCTGACCGCGGCGGTAAAGCCGCGGTCAGAAAAGGGGAACCGGCGGTTTCCCGACGGTTTTCCCCTGGCCCAGGGAATCCTCCATGGCGGCGCTGCTTGCAGCACCGCCACAGGGATTCCGACCCCCTTCCCGCCAGCCTGTTTCTGGAGATTGTCACCGCCAGAACCAGGATGGCGGGAACGGGTGTCGTGGGGCCCCTGGGGGCCCCTGCACTGCCCATGCCACTGTCATGGGCAGTGCAGGGGCCCCCTCACAGGGCCCCATACAGATTTTCACTGTCTGCTCAGCAGACAGTGAAAATCGCGACGGGTGCCACTGCACCCGTCGCACCCCTGCAACTCCGCCGGCTCCATTCGGAGCCGGCTTCCTCGTTGCAGGGGCTTTCCCGCTGGGCCGGTGGGCGGCCTTTTGGCGGTCGCCCGCCGGCCCAGCGGGAAAGTTGGAATGGCCGCCGCGGTCTTTTGACCGCGGGGCGGGCATTGGGTGGTAACCGCATGGCGGGCGGCGACCGCCGCCCGCCGCGGTCAGAATGACCGCCTAAATGTGTCCCTCATTAGATGCAATCATAATTTGGAATAGTTTGCCAAAAAAACCTTCCATGAGTTTAGTAAGTTACCTTTAATATATAGAATCTCTTCTTTTTCTTCTTGTTTTTGAATTAAAGGAATCAGAGTTTGATTAGGGAACTTAGGGCCTCATTTACAAGGATTGATGCATTGCAGCATTGCAGCAGCGATGCAATAAAAAAAGTTGTTCTGCTTCAAAACAGGTTATGATACCATGGATGAGTTGTATTAACAATACTAGGCACCATGGTGCAAGGACCCAAGGATGCATCAGAAATACTAATGCGACGGTGGGAACTCTGCTACAACGCATCAGCCTCAAAAGAGATGCATTGCTGAGGAGGACCTCACAACTGATGCAACTTCGGCGATGCATCACTAATTGGGGGTGATGCGTCAGTTCTGACTGAGGCAAGTAGCCTAATGTGTTGGGATCAATGTGAAAGACTGAAAAAAGGTGGAATAGCACCTTGTGCAATCTCACATTGGTCCCGGATGTAGTGTAAGCAGTATGATTATATGTCACATTACAGTAGACATAGGCCCTCATTATGACAGACTATAAGTTCAAATTATTGCCATGCTGACTGCCGCCAACATACCGCAACCGTGGCGGTATACCGCTACGTGTCTTATGACCCACACATAGAAATCCACCACTATACAGACACACACACAAGTCCACCAGCCCAAAGGTCAGTGATAAAATGGCGGTACCAAAACCCACACCGTTACGCCAACAAAAATACGCCCACAGCATCATGACCCACGAATCACTGTGGCGGGCATTCAACCATGGTAAACCATCGGCGGTACATACCGCTGCGCTCAAAATACACACACACAAACAAAAAAACACTACATTGGACAATTCAAACTACACACACCTGACACACATACCACACCCAGACACCAATATAAAAAACACACACACAATACCCACAACCCTTTAGACAAAAAAAAAAAACAACTGAGAGAGAGACAAGCCAGGAGCACCCACTGAATCAGAGCCACAAAACACCATCACCCATACACCATCCAGGCACCTCACAGCACAAACCCCAACACATCACCCCACACACCCTCACACATACCACTCACACTACACCCATGGCACCACAAAGACACCCCAGGTTCTCAGAGGAGGAGCTATGGGTCATGGTGGAGGAAATCATCCGGGTAGAGCCACAGCTATTCAGATCACAGGTGCAGCAGACGTCCATTGCTAGGAAGATGGAGCTATGGCGGACAGTTGTCGACAGGGTCAATGCCATGGGACAGCACCCCAGAACAAGGGATTACATCAGGAAGAGGTGGAACGACCTACGGGGGAAGGTGGGTTCCTTGGTAGCAAGACACCAGATAGATGTACAGAGGACTGGCGATTGACACCCAGCTCCTCCCCCACAACTGACAACATGGAAGGAGCAAGTCTTGGCGATCATGCATCCTGAGGGCCTGGCAGGAGTAGCAGGAGGACTGGACTCTGGTAAGTCAAATCTTTACTACTTTATCCGCCCCCTACCTGCATGACATCACAAACTCCTACCCCTACCCTCACCCCATCACTCCACCACCTCACATACACTGCACCATCACAAGCCACCCATCCCTATACCAAGCCCTGCATGCTACACCAATGCATGGACCCCCCATCACAGACCTGCATGGACACCCATCACCATAGCATGCACACTAGTGAAAAACACTTAGCCAACCAAATCACAACTCACACAAGCCAAAGCTGCCTTGGTTATAACAACCATAGAGAGGAACATACCGATGCACAAGATGTCACACGTTGAAACAAGTAACACAGCATTTACATCCCCACACAACGTCACCAGAGAGGAGGTGCCAGCAACATCCAGTCCCCCCACAGAAGAGGCCCGCAGTGATGGCAGCAGCTCTGCATGCCTGGATCTCGAGGACCAACCAGGCCCATCAGGGACTCCTGGACAGTCGGTGACCCCGCCACATTCTCAAACCACCACAGAGCCTCCCCCCTCAGGAAACACCACCACAGCA
This sequence comes from Pleurodeles waltl, assembly GCF_031143425.1. NCBI lineage: Eukaryota > Metazoa > Chordata > Amphibia > Caudata > Salamandridae > Pleurodeles > Pleurodeles waltl. The sequence goes on along the minus strand of NC_090439.1, from coordinate 670,972,011 downwards.
CCCACCCAGCGGGCCCATCCCTCTGTCCACAGGACACGTAAATCAGGAGTGTGTCCACCACTACAGGGACCCCATGCAACCCCACAAACAAAGGATGATCAGGGGCCTGGGGTCAGTGGCAGTGGGCATACGGTTCAGGGGACAGAGGCACAGGACAACAGGGAAGCTGGGAGGACTGCTGTGCGACAGGGGGAGGACACTCACCAACATACTGGGAGCATACCACCATTCCCAGGAGACTATGGGCCAGATACTGGCCAAGCTGCAGGAGAACCAGCAGCTGCAGGAGGGACAGTACCTGGGGATCAGGGAGGACCTGAGAGACATCTACACCACCCCCCTGGTAACCATTTCAGGGGTGGTGGCAGACATGGCCAACACCATGAGGGAGGCAGTGGCACATCCAAGGGCCCCTGACACTAGCCACACCAATAAACAGCCCTCCACCTCCACTGACACAAGTGGACAGGAGACCCCGCCACTGGAACAACAGGCCACCAGCACCTCACCCCCTGCAGAAGGAGAACCACCACGCAAAAGGTCCCTGCGATCTAGGCAGAAGCCAGAGAACATTGCCAAGACCCCCACCAGGAAAAAAGACTCCCCTGAATGTCACCCTTGTGTCCCACTCTGTCACCCTGTCCACCTTCAACTGCCATTGCTCCACTTCCTATGCCCTCTTGGACAATGCACCTGTGATACAAATAAACTGGAACTTTACCCTGGACTTTCATTCACCATCAACCCAGCCCCCTACACTTATTATTACAGTAATAAACACCCTTGGAAATAATACAAGTATGGAGTCTGTCAATTGTTTGAAAAATGTATCAGTTTATCAAGCTGTAAACATTGCAATTCAAATGTACAGCTACATATACATAGGTATGACTGTAGTGGGCAGTAGTAAACACACAAGGAGCCAGAGTTGGACACAGACTTCTGAAAATAGAGATGCCAAAGGGTACACTAAGTGGCCATAGAAATCAGAAATGCAGGCTGCCATGTACAATGTCCAACACAAAACTGCAATGGGAGGTGAAGTTACAGTGTCTTATCTGTGTGTCACTGGAAGTACTGTTGAATTATAGTAGTTCTGTTGTCCACATCCTCTTCCACTGAATCCTCTTTGTCACTGTCCACAGGCTCTACCGCTGCCACATCTCCAGCCTCATCCTCCTGCAGAAAAGCCACCTCGAGTCTCAAGGCTAGGTTGTGCAACATGCAACACGCAATGATGATCTGGCACACCTTCTTGGGTGAGTAGTACAGGGATCCACCTGTCAGATGGAGGCACTGGAATCTGGCGTCCTTGATCGCCCATGTGCCTCATTGTAACGTTCCTCTACCCTTGTCCTGGCATTCCTCACTGGGGTCAGTAGCCATGAAAGGTTGGGGTAACCAGAGTCATCTGAACATTTTTGAGGGATACCTGTTAGCCAGACACTCACCCTTAGGGCCAAACCCACACCCATATACCTACATCAACTAGGTGGGGACCATGGGCTCACCTATTAGCCACACCCTGCGGCTTTGCAGTTGAGACATCAAATATGGGATGCTGCTATTCCTCAAGATAAAGGCATCATGCACAGAGCCAGGATACTTTGCATTAACATGGGAGATGTCCTGGTCTGCCAAACATCTGCACTTTCAGAGAGTGAAAGCGCTTTTGATTTCTGAAAACCTGTTCATTTCTCAGGGGGGGGTGGGGGGGTGACAAAGGCAATATGTATATCATCAATAGCACCAATGATGTAAGGAACATGTCCCATTGCATAGAAGTCAGCCTTCACTGTGGCCAAATCCTCAACCTGGGGGAATATGATGTAGCTGTGCATGTGTTTCATCAGGGCAGACAACACTCTGGTCAGCATGTTTGAGAACATAGGCTGTGACATCCCTGATGCCATGACCACTGTTCTTGGAAGGAACCACTTGCCGAGTAATGGAGCACTGACAGGACCTGCACTAGAGGAGGAATACCTGTGGGGTGGCAGATAGCTGAAATCAGGTCTGGCTCCAATTGGGCACACAGCTCTTTGATTGTGGCCCTATCAAGTCTGTAGGTTAGGATAATGTGCCTGTCCTCCATTGTAGCCAGGTCCACCAGGGGTCTGTACACAGGGGTATGTCTCCATCTCCTATTCATCCGCAGCGGTTGAACTCTAGGGTGAAAAACGGTGAGCAGAAGGTCATATTCAAACATACACTCAGATTAATATGCTATTTCTGTTTTACAGAAACAGTATGTGAACTTGTAAGTCTGTTGATGTGCCTATGTCTGCTGTGACGTAGTTAGGTGCCATGGCCTATGCCCCCCTGAAATGGTGGCCTCCTGCCTGTGAGGAGAGACAAGTAGAAACAAGGTAATTCCACTGGCGCTGTGTGCCGTTGCGGGCGGCGGTCGATGACAGCCGTGCAACACCACATTGGTTATCATTGGGGCCTACAGGTTCCAGGAGCCAATGGTGATGTACGCCTGTGGTGACGGTACGCACCGCTGCAGACATGACCGCCACTTTCTATCTGTTCACCCACTTGCTACCTGACCTTCAACAGGAGAGGACCTACACTGCAAGTGCTGCTGTGACCTGTGTCTGGAAACGACCAGGGCTCGAGTGTCTGGGGAAAGGGCCAGTGCCTTCACTTCGATGGATACTGGTGGATGGGGTCCTACCCCACTATCGTTTACTTTATGGTCCTCCAGAACAACAGGTGAGTACACTGTGAGCATGATGAGTGGGGCATGAATGTATGGAGTGCTGTGTGTATAAGCCTTGTGTAGACGGGGCTGAGGGGTCCTGGGCAGAGTGCTGCATGAATGGTGGTCAATGTATGTGAGTAAGGGGGTGGGAGGGATATGGTCGGCCATGAGTATGATAGTCCGGACGGTATGAATAATACCTTTTCTGCTGTATCTTTTTCTGCAGGTCAGCGTCCATCAGAAAAAGGGTATTTGGCTTGCTATCAGCAGGGAGGTGTGGACCCTGGGGGTCTTTGACAGAGGGAGCACACACTGCCGCAAACAGTGAGAGGACCTGCGTCGCTGGCCAAGGGAGACGGCTGAGGCCCAGCTGTGGTTGGCTTGGCTTCCCAACGAGGAAGGGGTGACCGTCATACCCTGACCCCCCAATTTTCTGCATCCTGGCGGTGGCCTATCCGGAGTTGAATGGGTCTTTGAAGGCATCACAGCAGCCACAAGGGGGTGAGTACAGATTCTGAATCATGACTTTGGGTGTGTTAAGGTGTTACCTGGGTGGGGTATTGTGGGCTGTGGGTGCTCCTAGGCCAGGACAAACATGGCAGGGTAGGTTCTATGATGGGCAAGCTCAGATGCACTCAAACCCCAATTATGTTAGTGGGCATCTACTACTGGGCAGGGTCCTGTGGTTTTCAGGTGTGCAGCTAATGGCGTTAGGCATTGTACCCCATTGCCTGGTGACTAGCATTGTAACAGGTAGTGCATGGCCTAGTGCATAGGGCTGTTGCCTGTGAGTTGTGTACACTAACGGTAGTGTTGTTGCTGGCATTGACCAAGTGTATCCTCTGTCTCCCCCCCCACACTTTTTGTTTTGTCACTCTGTCCTTGTGGTTATCAGCATCATCTGGCAGAGGAGCAGAGGCACCGGGGACAGAGGGAGCTGCATCCCACATGGGCCTGGAGGTCGAATCCACTGACGGTGAAGGCACCAGTGGGACGGAGGGTGAGGGGAGCACCACGACGGAGACAGGAGAGGACAGGAAGGGACAGTACTGACAGCGACTCCTCCTCCAATGGAAGCTCCCTGGTGGTGGCGGACACCTCTGTGCCCACTCCAACTACAAGTACAGCCACCACCCCCTGTACCAGCACTGCCCTCCCAGCAGCTCCTCAGCGTGTTTCCCGTGCCCGCTCACCCAGGAGGGAGGGCATCTCCTTCGCCCAGGCACCTAAGGCCCTGCCCAGTCAGCCCTGCTACCCTCAGTGAGGAGGCTGTTGACCTCCTGAGATCCCTTTCTGTTGGACAGTCAACCATACTGAATGCCATCCAGGGTCTAGCAGGGCATTTGCAACAAACAAATGCATACCTGGAGGGCATTCACTCTGGCATGGCAGCCCAACAAAGAGCATTCCAGGCTCTGGCCAACTCACTGATGGCAGCCATTGTCCGTGTCTCCAGCCTCCCCCTCCAACTTCCTCTATCCAGTCCCAAACCCCTCAACCCCAGCCTATCCCAAGCACACCTTCAGACCTGCATTTACCCAAGTCAATAGGCAGAAGTGGCTCAGGAAAACACAAGCACCACACTTCATCCCACAGGCATTCACACAAGCACCATCCAGATGCAGTCACACCAACATCCACTGCCTCCACTGTGTCCCCCTCCTCCTCCTCGTCCACCCCCTCCCAGTAGTTTCTCCACTCACACCTCCATCACCAGCACACCTATCACTACACGCCCCTCACTGGCAGTCACCACCCCCACATCCATGCACACGTCCCCTGTGTCCTCTGCCACTGTGTCTGTGACCCCTCCTGCCAAAGTACACAAATGCAAGCACTCAGACACCCAACAGCTATCCACCTCACAACAGCATCCAGCCCATGCACCTGCACCCAAACACAGCAGACAGACACCTCCAACAACTACTCCCTCTTCATCCACTCCCAAACCTTCACTCTCTTCTCGCCCCAGTGTCCCTAAGAAGCTTTCTCTCACCACCCTTGACCTACTCCCTGCCCCACCCCCCATCCTTCACTTCGGGGCAGGGTGGCCAGAACCCAGCCCAGCACTTCAACCACCCAGTCCACGCCCACTGTAGTTTCTGCAGCAACTGCAGGTGTGAGAGGCTCCAAGGAGGCACCCGCCAGCACAGCCAGTGTGCCTGCACCACCTGCCAAGGGAAAGAAGGAGCTGCCACCTAGCAAGGGCAAGAAGGGGACACCAGCCAGCAAGGGGAAGGAGGCACCACCAGCCAGCAAGGGCAGGAATGGAACACCAGCTGGCAGAAGTAAGGAGGCACCACCATCTGCCAATGGCAGGAAGGGGCAAACACCAGCCATGGCAATTCAGCCATCCAAGGCTGCAGGGGAAGGGCTGGAGCCTCCCCTCACCACTGACTGCACTGCCACCTGCAGCGTGGCCAGCACCGCAACCTGCACCGCGGGCAGCACCGCAACCTGCACCGCGGGCAGCACCGCAACCTGCACCACCACCAGCACCACTGCCAGCAGCAGCAGCCCCAGTGGGCAGCCGTCTGAGGCTGCAGGAGAAGAGCTGGAACCTCCCTCCACCACTGACAGCACCGCCACCTGCACCGTGGCCAGCACCACCACCTGTACAGCTACCAGTACCACTGCCAGCAGCAGCAGCCCCAGTGGGCAGCCGTCCGAGGCTGCAAGGGAAGGGCTTGAGCCTCCCCTCACCACTGACAGCACTACCACCTGCACCACGGCCAGCACCACCACCTGCACCATGGCCAGCACTGCCACCTGCACCAGCACCACTGCCAGCAGCAGCAGCCCCAGTGGGCAGATGTCCGAGGCTGCAGGGGAAGGGATGGAGCCTCCACCCACCACTGACAGCACTGCCACCTGCACCGCAACAGCCATCCTCTCAGGAGCCGTCACCACCCGCGAGTAGTGTGTAGTCATGACTACATGGGCTGCAGTAAGTCCTGGCCCCTGCAACACCTCTCAGGAGCCGTCACCACCCGCGAGTAGTGTGTAGTCATGACTACCTGGACTGCAGTACGTCCTGGCCTCTGCAACACCTGTAGGTGTGACACCTAGGTGAGAAACTGTGACCTTGCACCATCCAAGATGAAGCACACTGGGCAGAAAGCCTCCTCCAGAACCAGTGGAAAAAGGCATCCACTCACCCCCTCCTTGCCAGGATGAAGCATACTGGGCACAAAGCCCCCTCCAGAACCAGTGGAAGAAGCCATCCACTCACCACCTCCTTGCCAGGATGAAGCACACTGGGCACAAAGCCCCCTCCAGAACCAGTGGAAGAAGGCATCCACTCACCCTCTCCTTGCCAGGATTAAGCACACTGGGCACAAAGCCCCCTCCAGAACCAGTGGAAGAAGGCATCCACTAGAGAGACTGTGGCTTTTAACTCCCCAAGACCAAGCAGTGGGCAAACCACCCACTTGAGAGACTGTGGCTTTGCACTCCCCAGGACCAAGCAGTGGGCAAACCACCCACTTGAGAGACTGTGACTTTGCACTCCCCAGGACCAAGCAGTGGGCAAACCACCCTCTTGCGAGACTAGAGAGACTGTGGCTTTGCACTCCCCAGAACCAAGCAGCGGACAAACCACACACTTGAGATACTGCGCTTTGCACTCCCCATGACCAAGCAGTGGGCAAACCACCCACTTGAGACACAGTGGCTTTGCGCTCCCCAGGACCAAGCAGTGGGCAAATAACCCACTTGAGAGACTGTGGCTTTGCACTCCCCAGGACCAAGCAGTGGGCATGTGGCCCCCTCTAGAAGCAGTGGGCAAAGCACCCACTTGAGAGACTAGAGAAACTTGGCTTTGCACTCCCCAGGACCAAGCAGTGGGCAAACCACCCACTTGAGAGACTGTGGCTTTGCACTCCCCAGGACTAAGTGGGGCAAACCACCCACTTGAGACACTGTGGCTTTGCACTCCCCAGGACCAAGCAGTGGGCAAACCACCCACTTGAGAGACTGTGTCTTTGCACTCCCCAGGGCCAAGCAGTGGGCATGTAGCCTCCTCCAAGAGCAGTGGTGTTGTACCATATTCCGGCTGAGGTGCCCCCCCATTCCCTGTCCCCCTGAGGTGCCTGTGTGTTTTTGGCCTGATGTCCTGCAGTGTTCTCTTCGTATTGAGGCAGGAGTCAAGTGTGGCCTTGGCCTATGTGTTATGGCCCTGTGGGTCACGGACATTTTAGAGTGGGCTTTGTCCCTCCATTTGTATATATTGTACATACTGTTTATTGCTTTAAGAACGTGTTTATCTAATATTGTACTATTACACTAAATTTAATCAATTCCTTTTGTCCTTGCGTTATTCCTGAGGGTTACAGGGTGTATATGTAATGTTGTTGCATCTGTTTGTGTGTATGGTGTTAGGGGTGGGGTTGGGGGTGTTGCATGTGTGTGTCACTCTATTTTTCCTCCCCCCTCCCTTGTGTGCTAGGTGCGGTACTCACCGTGGTAGTCTTCGACGCCATTCGTGTTCCTGGTGTATGAGGAGCTATACCAGCATTGGAAAAATGTGCAGCTCGGACTCTATGGCGTCGTGAGTCTTCCCTGAGTGTCGAGAGGTGAGTCGTTTCCCTTCTGTGTACTGTTTCCTCCGTGCTTTTGATGGCATTGGTATCCCCCCCGGAAAATCTGGCGGATTGGCCTCTCATATTACTGTGGGCGGTACATTGTCTTCCGCCTGGCTGTCGGCAGTTACCGCCGCAGTGTTTGTTGCTACTGCTGTGGCGGTCAGAGTGTTAAAGTGGCTGTCTGTGTTGGTGGTTTCCGCCATGGTCATAATTCAATTTTTTTACCGCCAGCCTGTTGGCAGTATTACTACCGCTTTATCACCGACCGCCAGGGTTGTAATGAGGGCCATAGTCAACTTATGTGTATTTAGAGACCTGAGTATGTGTGATATAGTGAGTGGCAATGTAATGTGAGTGAATGCAAGTATTTGTTGTAATGTTAAGTGGTAATACATGTATTACCTATCCTATATGTGTACTTACCTGTTGTCCTTTGGAGTGTGCTGGCCTGGAACTGGGGACCCATTCCTCCATGAAGAAGTGCAAATCCTGACCTGTCCCTTGGAGGACGCACATACCGTCACATAGCTGTGCTGTAGTGGATGACGGTATCATAGGTGCTATGGTCCTAGGTTTGTCAAGGGGTTCTGCAACATGATTGTCCCATGTGTTGACCTACTAGTACAGGGGATGTGATTTAATAACTTATTCCAGTGAGTAAAGTGACACCAGCTGGTCAGATTCCTAATGAAATGCCACTGTATCATTTCCTACACCTGAGTTGAAGACACGCAGGAATTGTGACACATTCCAAGCTTAGTGTATCTCAAAGATGTGTCACACACTGAACAACTTGTAAATATCACTGTGTCAGTTCTAAATGGGTTCTTATGAAGGAACACCTACCCTGCAAACATTAGAAACTGCATGGCACAGCCGGTTCCAGCACAGGTATTTTTTGACACAGGCCATCAAAAACTGAAGCAATGGGCCAATTGTGCTGTTTTGTAAATATGGGACAATATGGAGCAGAGAATGCTAAAACAGTGCGTCAAACAAATGTCACAACGGTGGTTCAAGCTCCTTGTAAATAAGCCCCTTACTGTCCATGGAGAAACTCAGAGCGAAATGACCCAGTAATGCCAATAGTTGTGAAGTACTGTAAGATGTTGCCAACTTTAAGAGAAAATAATATGTTTTGACATTCGCAAGCACTTGATTCATGATGATCTAATCTCTTTCCAAAGAAGGACAATATTTAGCAAACTGTACTGCTTTACCACAGTCAAAATTACCTTTTTATCTCAGATCATTGTACTTTTTAGATAACAAATGTGTAGGATTATCAATCTGTATTGGTTCAGGAGCTTGATGTTCCTTCTTTGCCATTGCCTGCATTGCTTGAATCAGCCCTTTGCAGACCATACCACATCTTTGTGTCTTTCCGGACTTGTGGCTGTAAAACCATGTGTTCAGCCTGTTCAACACAACATTATCAGAAAATGTGAGATTTTATCCATAAAGTTGTTATACTGATTAAGTATAGGATGGCTATTATTTATTGGTGCTGCAGCCTATGTTAAAGCTTCTTTATGACAGAATAAATGCCACTTCAGACTGATCCACTGAAAATAAGGTGGGTTGAGACAAACAATATAATTAGCATTGAACAACAAATGCTTTCAAAGATATAGGATCTCTTGTAATTTTGTAGGGAGGGACCAATTGCAGTAGCACAGGCAGTGAGGGAGTTTGAACTCCAACCTCAAGTATATGTCTGACAGGATTTGATGAAACTCTGGAAGTTTAATGTAGAGGTATGCCTTCCTTTCCCTGGCTAAATTCATCCTGTTTTGCATTTCTACTAATGTCTTGCACCATACTTGCAAGAGATTTAATTCAGAGTCTATGCCCCTTAATGGCCTAGTAGTCTGTTGTAAAGCAAGCAAGTATCAGGTCGATTCAATGTCATCCCAGACCTCCACACTAGTATAGGCCAAGAGCACAAGACGTGATCCTGGAAGTAGGAGGGGTAGAAAAAAATACAGGAGACACAGAAACAGGCTGTTGGATGGTGTTCTGTAGTACAGGGAGTTTACAGACAACATCTCCACCCAATGAGTGAGGTCACAGCAATACAGAAATCAAGGTAATTGTAGGATCCATCAAAGTCAATGACTGTGATACAACAGGTACATACATTATATATATGATCCCATAATTGTAAGATATGTATCTGTTGTCATAGAAATCAGATGTCTTAGTTGTGGCTCCAGCATATCAGCAGTGAAGAGTGCCGAAGATACCAGGAAATACCCCAACACATGGGAGAAAGAGAAAATAACCTTCTGGGGAGCCAACACAGATTAGAACAAGCCCTTAAATTAGCAGGACAGAACTCTCTTCAAGGGGAAATGGGAAGGGAAAACTAGCAAATATGGAGAATCTCTTAGGCCAACCACTGACTATCTTAAGCAGGAACCTTCCATATCAACACAGCTTCCTTCTAAGGCTGCTTATATAGCCTTGGAAGGACATCCTTGACCTTGGTAAGTGCCTGGTCCCAGCCTGCCAGTATGTTCCAGTCACCAGAGTCCCTGTCTCTAAGGTCTTTTTTGGGACCTACGTCAGCACCCTCTCTTTGAAGACACGGGCAAAGAGTGCATGCTTCAGTAAATACATATAATTTGTGCATTACTAAGTAAATAGTGCAAATTTGTTTGAATACTATAAACGTTTTTGTTTCCATCACACTTGGGAGTTACAAACAATGTGCTTTATTTGTACTCTCCTAAATGCCGACATATGTTGACATATTTGTACATTTCTCACTTTTCAGGCGGCGAAAGAAAATAAAACAGCAATCACCAAGTTGAAAGAGTAAGGCCCTCATTATGACAGTGGCAGTAAAAACCGCCTACCGCCACGTCAACGGCCGCCAAAACACCGTCGCTGTGGCTACCAGCCAACCACCATATTATGACCATTGCCGGAATTCTGCCAGAAGGATGGTGGAATTCAGGCGATGGTCATGGCAGCGGACGCCACGCCACTAGACCGCCGCTGACCGTATTATGACCCATCCCGTCTCCTGCTGTAAGACTCCTCGAAATCAGTTAAGTTGGGTGCTCTGACAGGGGAGTTGGGGTGGGGAGTGGTGTGTGTGTGTGTGTGTGTGTGGAGGTGTGTGTGTATGTTTGTGTGTGCATGAATGTGGGTGTGCATTGCGGGTGGTATGTGTGTGCATGTGTAGATGTGAGTGTGCATGTATGTTGTGTTGTGTGAATGCGTGGGTGCTTGTATGAATGTAAGTGTGCGTGGATGTGTGTAAATGGATGTATGCATGCGAGGGTGAATGTGGGTATCAGTGTGTATGCGTGTGTATGTTGGTGCTTGGAAGTGCGTGTATGTCAGGGGGTTGGTAGGGGGAGGGTGGTTAAGGACTTTTAGGAGGGGGAAGGCATGGGGAAGACCCCTATCAGTGACAGGGAAGGTACCACCAGCCTGTTGGCAGTACTTTTTTACAAAATACCACCGTCCGCAAGGGTCATAATGAGGGCCTAAGTGTCAGTTTGTCAGATGATATAGCCTGATACTGAATCTCTGTGCTTGAAATCACATCAGAGGCAACAAGATAAAAGATTAATTTTAAGCTACCTTTATTGCTCATTCACCTTCTGAACATCAGAAGGGTTAATGTGGGGGTGCAGCACCCCCACACTCCTACTTCCAGCACCTGTGATGTTGATAGAAGCAAAAGCAGGAGGGTAAACCAGGTGAAAAGGGAGGACTGCCCAGAGTCCTCACTAAACCTTAGTGCTCCAGGGGCTGTATTACAAATGCAGTGCATTTTCCTTCTTTGCACAGGACACACCTTTCAAAAGGTGTGCCCTGCGCAAGCAAGTAGAGTGTGCTGCATTTGAATGAATGTGCTGCCCCCAGGGCAGCCATGAACTTGTGCTGCCTCCAGGGCAGCACATTCAAATGAAATATGGAGTGCTTTGAAGCAGCCACTCCATGTTTCACTGTGCAGACAACAACTGGCCTGCACCTTTAAGAGGGTTGAGAGAACACCTTGCAGGCGAGTGCAGTGAGTGACTGTACCCACCTGCAAAGGTATATTTTGGGGGGTCCATAGTATCCCCTTCACCCCCTCCAGTGCGCTGCCCTCAGGGGGTGCACTGACAGTGCACCACCTTTTTTTGGTGCACTGTCAGTACGCCTCCTGATGGCTTCTTTGCCTTTGGGTCGGCCTCTACAATACGGCATGGGTGCAGAGACAAACAGATTCCCTCATTTGCATTGGGCCACACCCCCATACAAATGAGGGAACCTCTGATAATAGTGCTTGCGCTATATGTGTACTAGTGCTTTCTACATTATAGAAGTGGTCACACAATCATCTGCAGACCCTTCTGTTATACCAAAGTGCCCCAGGGGCATGCAAAGCAATCACAAAAGCTTGTTGCCTCCCTGAGGCACTTTTTTCTGTAACATGGCCCCATATCAGCAGTAGAGCTGAGAGGCTCAGAAGAAGTGCAAGTTGAACATCTGCTGGCCAGGCCTTGTGCTTTTTTAAACTGACCTCAAAAAGGCAATAAATGCAGGAGCCAAGTATGCCAGCACTGAGAGATTCCCAGGAGATAGTTACCAAGTCTTGAGGATCAATGACTTTCAGTCTTGTCTGACTCCAAACGGGGCGTGGGGGATGATTTGGAGTGACATACATTTGCTAGGGTTTGGGAGAAGATATAAGGGGGTTCTATAACATATACATACTGAAGCACAAAGTAATTTAATGATTTATTAAGATTAACAAAATATTAGAGAAAGTGATGACAAGCCAAGGGACCTGTTATGAGTTTGACAGTCAGAGGACCGCCAAAGCCACAGTGGCAGTGGAACTGCTGCACGTCAGGTGGTCCTGATTGCCATATTGCATCCCTGGTGGTTGGACTGCCAGGGGACCACTGCCACCACCATGATCATAGATCCCGACGGGTAGGCGGTAGTCAAAGTTGTGCTCAGCCATGTTGGTGCTTAAAGCAACACAGCAGTGCTGATCATGACTTAACTTTTCACCAGTCTTTCCATGACGGTGTCCCAGCCATAAAAAGGCTGGTGGAAAGCCAGCGCTGGGGACCACAGAGGGGCTTCTGCACTGCCCACGACCAGTACAGGGGCCACCCTGCCCAGCACCCTTGGAATGTACACGGTCTGCTACAGCAAACAGTGTGTATTCCAAGGGTGCTGGGAGCACCCTCTGTGTGATGACATTGGCCTGTGCTCCATGAGAATCCGAGGCCATGCCGCTGCACAATTTCCACTGGGATGACCGCGGATAAGGGCTGGGAGGAGTCTGCCAGCCTCGAGGCAGTCTCCTACCCATGGCTCTGGCCCCAAGACTTGAGTTTGTAAGGGAGGCACATTAGTCACTGTCTAAACATGTTTAAATGACATTGTAAAAGAGAATACAAATTACCTTGTTAGAGAAAGGAGAGGACAAGGAGTTAATCACAGAAGGGTTCAATTTGGATGACGTGACATTCAGTAGTCCACTTCCAGTTCTGTTTCAAGTTGAAGTAAAAATAGTATGTTACAGTATGTTGACTATTTTTTCGTCTGCTGATGCACTTTATGCGTGGTAAATATGTACTTTGGGCCATATTTATACTCTGTTTGCGCCGAATATGCATCAAAAATTTTGACGCACATTTGGCGCAAACCCTGCCCCATATTTATACTTTGACGCCCGACCCGGTGGACGTCAAAATCCCACGATGTGCGTCATTTTTTGGAATGGGGAACCTGCCTTGCGTTAATTATATGCAAGGTAGGCGTTCCCTTCCAATCAATGACCTTAAGGCCTGTGCCCCTTATTTATACTCTGGCGTCATTTTGACGCACAGGAGGGGGTGGGCCTTAAAAAACGGCGCACAGCCTGATGGGCGCCATTTTTTAACGCCTGGGTCAGGGCAGGCGCTAAGGGACCTGTGGGCTCGGAAGGAGCCCAGAGGTGCCCTCCCCTGTCCCCAGGGACACCCCCTGCCACCCTTGCCCACCCCAGGAGGACACCCATGGATGGAGGGACCCATCCCAGGGAAGGAAAGGTACGTTCAGGTAAGTATTTTTTTCAGATTTTTTTTGTGGCATAGGGGGGCCTGTTTTGGGCCCCCTACATGCCACTATGCCCAATGACCATGCCCAGGGGACATATGTCCCCTGGGCATGAACATTGGGCAAGGGGGCATGACTCCTGTCTTTGTTAAGACAGTAGTCATGTCAATGGAGGTTGGGCGTAAAAAAAAATGGCGCAAATCCGGTTTGAGGCCTGAATTTTGCCTCAGACCTGACTTGCACCATTTTTTGACGCACAACCCCCATTTTCCCATACGCCGGCGCTGCCTGGTGTGAGTCATTTTTTTGGACACACACCAGTCCGCAGCGCCGGCTAACGTCATCCCATAAATAAGGCGCCCGCATGGCGTGTTGGAATGGCGTTAGCCGGCTGTATAATTTTTACCGCACAACTGCGTTGGCGCAGTTGTGCATCAAAAAGTATAAATATGGGACTTTGTATCAAAAGATGAAGATAGCTTGATGATCTTTATTTGTCATTGAACATATATTAATTGCATCACTATATGAAATTAACACTCGCGCTGATTGGTCGTCTGTTCAGATTGCAGTGCTTTTTTAGCCAATGGCTGTATTTTTTGTGAACTGCACACTAAAGTCCAACACCATGGCTTTTGATGATAAGATTATCAACTAGTACAGGCTTTAGATAATGGAGTACATTTGAAGTTTCATCACCCTTAATAATTATCAAAAGACGCACAACACACACTAAGCAGAATTTATAGCATTTTGTACAACAAAATACAGGTCATAAAAACAAAGGTAGACTAGATGGAAAATAAAGCAATGCGCCTTCATACTATATCACTGCGGTTAGCAAAGAGGTCTGACAGTGTGACTGAGAGGAGAGTCAATTGTGATTTGCAATGCATTGTGTTTAGAAAAATGCTGCCACAATTATGTTTTTCTTCTAATCTTCCCCTTTCATCTTTTTTCCATCAGGCAACTCTATCGACAGCATTCCCCTTTCTGTGACTAATAGGTACTGGAAGCAACAGGCCTCATAGTTGCTGCCATTAAATGCAGTTTAAGAGTGACTACATTAAAAGAAGTCTCTGATGTATGTACCGTAGTATGGCTTTTGTAAAGAAAACCGGAGCGTGATTCTGTGGGATGATTAAAGGTCAAGCAGACCTTCTGAGAACAAAGAGGAGGATCTCAAACCAATTCTTTTGTGTCAGTATTATTTCCTATTCACCAGGACAGAAATGCATGGCACACAGAAGAAATGTTGCTTTTTATGTTCCTCCGTTTGTTTTTTGTAGCTTATCACTCAATCTTTTCGGCGAAAATATTGTGCAAAATAAGCTATTTTCCATTCAGACAGCTGAAGGCGAGGGCATTCAATTTCTCAAAATAAATCTAGCAAACTAAGCCATTGTAGGCTACGGGGTATTATATCCCATTATTCATTGAATTCAGGAGGCTAGGGTGATAAATATCCCCTATCCTTTGTGTTCAACGGACTGCTGTGATAAATGCACCACTATTGTGCAACCTCTTCTGAAAAATCAAATGCCAGCTCCTGTTATTTTGCTTCTTTCTAATTTTAGTTTGGTATTCATTTTTTGGCAATGCTGCTAATGGTCTATTTTGGCAGAGCTCAATGCTTGGCAGCTTATTATTTTGGACGTTTTTCAAATTACATAACAGGCTACCAAAAACTAGTTCTTCAAAACGCAAATGAGGTTTCCTTTTTTTGGTCCTCTCCTGGTGGTTATCTGGATTGCAGAATACTGCAGGAAAGCGAAAATGACCCCTGTGTCAAATGAAGAGGCAATCTGCACTCACAAACCCACTTCACAGGTGCATAGCATCACCTGCGGAGTACTGAAAGGCCGCTTAGCAATGGCTCAGGGAATCGGTGGGACAGCTGTTTCTTTAATTTTCTCCTCTTTGTAGAAACATTCTAACCGGTTCAAACTGGGCTCCTCATTTCTGAAACTTATGAACTTGGGCATCGCTTTAGGGCTTGGCTCTCTTGACAATCTTTAACAGCTACATGCCCCCATTTTCTTGTGGCAGTAAAGATAGCATACATATACATGTAATTTGCTTGCTGCTGTTAACCTCTTCGTCAGAGTTCGGGTCCGGCACACAGGTGGAGAGGCTGATGGATCGATGGATGCACCAAAGTTTTCTCTGGCATAATGATGAGAAGGCTCACAGGTTGTAGGCACAGATAGTGAACTTTTTTCTTTAAACCTCAAGTAAATTAACTACCTAACAGTAGGTTATATTGTATGTTTAGAGGGCTGTATGTGTGTATGCATAGGTATTTGAATAGCGTGAACCACATCAAAAGGTGATGGAGTGTGGTAGAGGGTCGAAGGAAAGCATAGAGTCCACAAGTGATAGGAGAGGTGTGGGTTATACTTCTCTTAGGGCTTGATTTAGGTGTTGCAGGAAGGGATACTGATATCCAGTTCGCTGCATTGCAAGTGCTATAGGATATAATGTGCTGTGATGTACCAGTCTGGATGTCGGTCATGTCTGTAACAGAGTATATCATCTACCAAACTGTAAATCCATTCCTTAATGGTCTTCATGGAATACTCTTACTTTTGCACGCATCCAACAAAATCCCCCATCCTAATACAATATGAATGAATATGTATTTCGACAAAGCACTCTTCACATTCCAAAAGATTTAAAACTATATTGTCAGGCTCCTATTTATTATTTGGCCTTCCACATTGTAAGCACATTACACCACCACTAAAGTCCCTCAACTATCTATCAGCCAAACAATGGTCACAGTGCAAACTTTTAAGCTTTGTGCCTGTGTCATCTTTACATGGCTTATCGCTCTGGGTGATATATCTAAGGTCTTCCAGACTTATAAATTGGAATTTGTCTATAATCTGTGATCATCAACCTCATCTCCTTTGACAAAACTCTCCTTTCATAAAAAATTTGAGGGCCCAATTACAAGGCTGGCGGCCTAAGACCACCAGCCTCACAGTGGCTGTTGGACCCCCACTGCTATGGTGGTCTAACCACCACATGACAAGGTTGGCGGGCTGGACCCACCAACTCACCACTATTGCCACCAGGATCCAAGATACCGAAGGGATGATGGTGGTCTTGGTTGTAATCAGCCAGGGTGGTGCTGAACTCAATGCTCCCTTGCTGATTACAACCTTGTTAACCGCCAGCCTTTTTATGGTGGTAGGGCCACCATGAAAAGGCTGGAGGAGAACAAGTGCAGGGGGTCACTGGGTGCCCCTGAACTGCCCATTCTTTTGGCATGGGCAGTGCCGGGGCCCCCCAGCCCAGCACCCTTGAAATGCAGACTGTGCGGATTTCAAGGGTGCTTGTGCACCTTGCATGCAGCAGCATTGCTGCTGGCTCATTATGAGCAGAGAACAATGCTGTTGCACAATTTCCACCGGGCTGACCGGCAGGAACCTTGGATCCCGCTGGTCAGCCCTGTGGGAAAGTTGTAATAGGCCCAGTGGGAAGTCCTCCAGGACCGCAGTGTTCTTCTCACCACAAGGCTGGTGGCCGACGGTCGGTCCACGTCTTTGAATTGAGACCATGAGTTACCAAAATCACCTTTACCATAAAGATTCTGAGTAACATTTTCCCACTCCCTGGTTTCCCTCATCAGGGAGAGACCACCATTATTTGTATTCAATTTTGCCTATAATACTTCAGAAATTACTGTCTAGGGCCACCTGTAAGAGTCGTTCAGGGTTCACTGAAACAGTATTGTGATAAAAATTACTATTGACAAAAATAATGTATCAATAATATAATTTATCATAATGTTGTGCTCTTATTATTATAATGATCAGTACACAAATATCAGAAAAAATATCATTAGCATTAATATCAGCCCAAAATAGGCAAAAATCACTAACTTTTATTCTAAATAGAGTTCAAGTAGCAAATGTTTAATATATACATTTAATATAATGTAAATTGAATATATTGTACTAACAGTTGGTACTATATATGAGTATATACTGTACAAACACACAAACATACTTGCACATATATATGGATATATATATGTATGTATGTACATATATATATATATATATACATATATATAGTGCAACATACATAATACAAATATTTACTTTTAAAATCTTTTTTATATTACTATGAATATATATATATATATATATATGTATATATAAATATGTATGTGTGTGTGTATATATATATATATATATATAATATATATAAATATGTATGTGTTTGTGTGTGTATATATATATGTATATATATATATATATATATATAGACATGATTAATAAAAAAGGTTTTACAATAAATTATTTTTAAAAATATTTTAAATGAATTAATTTGGAAAAAAATGTATGTATTCTTAGTAATAAATGTGAAATATTAGTAATATTAATCTAATGTTTAGATATTTTAATAATTATGTTACACTATATAAACAATTGAAAAACTAAAAAAATAGAAACAATCGAATAAGGAAAAAATATTAATTTAAGTCGACAATAAATAAAATATTAGAAATTGAAAAATCCAAAAATCACATTTACTAACAATTCTGTGAACATTAAAATAAATGTAAAAATAGAAATAAATAAGTAATAGAAAATATAAAAAAATAAACAGTCAATGCTATAAAATCTAGGTAACAAGTGTTATGAATACTCTTGGAGTCTAAGAATTAGGCTAGTACCACTCTAGTTTATGTAACAGTTGGGAAAGTATTGGACATCAAAGGGGGTTAGATTTACAATTACTACTACTTTCACCACAATGATAGGGAAAATGTTGGACTTCGAAGGAGTTAGATTTACTATTCCTACTCCAGTCATTGCAACTGTAGGAAAAGCGTTGGACTCTGGAGAGGTGAAGTTCACGATTCCCATTTTAAACAGGGCCACAGTAAGGAAAGTGTTGGACTTTGGAGAGAAAGACTTTTGTTATTCCTACTCCAAACTGTGCAACAGTAGTGAAAGCACTTCACTTCAAACACATTACAATGTGAGTAACCCCATGAATGTATCTAAAAGGAAAAAATATTAACTAACACACATATCTGTATCTACATCTATGTATATATCCTCTATGCCTATATCTATATTGATTTATATATATATATATATATATATATATATATATATATATATATATATATATATATGTAAACATTTCAAACAATTAATAAATTTACATAATAGCTATTCCATACAAATTAATTATCAATTAATAAATATTGTTATTCAATTATTAATTAATTACCTTTGCCCCTTTACCCCTACAAACCAAGCAGCCCACCCCCTAGAATATCATTAAATAATAACTATTCCATTTCATTACTTACAGATTTAAAACGCATTAATAATTAATCAACAAGTAATATTTAGGGACTCGTTATGAGTTTGGCAGTCCCAACGCAGAAAAACCACCATGAAAGGGCTGGCAGGGAACAAGGTCGTAATCAGCAGGGCCGCACTGAGCCCAGCACCTCCCTGACTGATTACAACCAGGACCACCGTCAGCCGGTTAGAATCTCTGATCCTGGCAGGGATGGCAGCCTTTAGGCAGGTCTGTCTGCCAAAACTTGTAATGTGGCGGTCAGCTGCAGTAGTCCGCCCTACACCGCGAAGCTGGTGGTCTTGGGACTGCCAGACTCGTAATGAGGCCATTCGTTTTTAATTAACTATTGCTAAATTAACTTTCCACCTTAGACCCTTACTAACCTAGCCTCCCACAACTAAAATAAAATTTAAATAAATACATATTCCACAATTTACATATTTGAAATTATATTAAATAATTAATTTACAAATTATAATGTAATTAATTATTACTTAATTACCTTCCGACCCTACATGCCTACAACCCTAGCAGCCCGTACCTAAAATATAAGTAAAATTAATAAGTATTCCATAACTATATAATTAAAAATCATTAAATATGTAACTAATACCTAATTATTAATTAATTATTAGCTCATTTAACTTCCCATCATATACATCTACAAACCTTACAGCCCACAAATAAGCTATAATCATTCAATCAATTAGGGATTTACAAAGTGCACAGCTACTCAAGTGTCCCGGCACTGCAACCACATACACAATACTCACACTATTGAGTCACCGAAAGGCTGTTTTAAACAGCCAGGTTTTGAAGCTGCACCTGAAGCCATCGTCACCCCTCAGTGACTGCAAGTCGAGAGGGAGGGAATTTCATAGCATTATAACAAAAAAATAAATCAATATTACATACATTACATAATAAATATCAATCATATAATTAAATTATATGTATTAAATATTTTGTATTTATTAATACATATTTAACTTCTCAACTTATCCGCATATAAACTCAACTAGCCCATAGGACCATGATTACAAATCAAAAATACATTCTAAGTCACTTATAATTTCAAGCTATATTTTTAAAACTATAATTAACATTTATATAAACAATAGTAACCCATGAAATGAGTATATCAACTAAAACACATTAAAATACTGTAGTTTTAAAAACCATATTTCTAACTGCTTTATTAGCTAGAGGAATGTTAGAAGCTTCGATATTATTTAAAACAATGTTACTTACTTCAAAAATAGAATTTCTTGTCAACGATATTTGTGCATGACAATATTTGTGTACCACAATATTTAATTTATGTTATTTCTGTCTCTCTATATTTTTTAATTGATATGTTGTCCAACCATGTTCTTCCAAAGTCTCTATCTCTTTCAGAAAACTACCATAAGAGAGCCTTTACACCTCCAAAGCCGAATCACACAACACCCTGCCTTTTAAGCTCTTAACTTGCTCCTGTGAAAAAGTGTATTTCCCACAAGGCACTCTCCATCACCAATTTAGTTATGCATGTTCAATGGCTAATGGTTAATTGCAGCACAAGATCCACACCTACTGCCTAGGAAAGGTCTTCATATCTAGCACAGCAACACTTCTAAATATTGCCAGGTTCATAAGTTTCTATATTTTCACTATTTCCTTTGTTATGCAGATAGAGATTTCTCTCTGAGCAAAGGACAGAATATATGTAAACTATGTGGTGATCCAAATCTATGTCAAGACCTGACCAGTCTAAAGAATCTGGCCTTCCCACTGAACTAGCATTACTGCAGACTTGTGGTCTATCTATATGCTGACACTGAACTTTTCAGTCATGGAGACCAGGAGAAGAGGATGTGTATTGACAACTTATATCCTGCATACCTTATATTCCTCTGTGTCATAGACATACCTAGGTAAAGTACCATATTTTCACCCCAACATGACTGGAGCAATCTTCTGGTCCTCATGCATGACAATCGACCCTTCTCACTTAGGTTATATGTTATAAATATACACCAGCTCAACCATATCCCGCAATCTAAGCAGCCTCTTATCCAACCATACCAGACAGCTCTTCAGGGAGAAAGCAGTGGGATGACCACAATACAAATGTACAATGGAAAATAATACAAAATGCACATTGTCGCATTAGGTCTCGACAGGTTCAATTATATACACCCTGGAACTGTTATTCCCAGTGTGTGAATTTCTGTACAAGAGTAAGGACTCATCTCTTCATCAACCACTGGTCAATAGCAGTCTACTTCCCTTTTACACTGAGGGTGTACTTATGAGTTTGACAGACGGGATAACCCGTCTACCAAATTCTGGAGAGGGTGGCTGCCACCATAGTGGTGACCACCTCGCCAGACCTATTGGGAGTTTCCATCAAGGCTGACGGGTGGAAGCCAAGGTTTCTGTCCATCAGCCTAGGGGGAAACAGGGCAGTATTGTCTCCAGCTCAAAATCAAGTAAAAGGCAATGCTGTTGTCTGCAGGGTGCACCAGCACCGTCGCAATGTCCACTGTTTGCACGGCAGACAGTGAACATTGCAGGGTGCAGGGCAGGGGGACCCCTGCACTGCCCATGCCAAGTCCACAGGCAGTGCAGGGGCCCTCTGTGGCCCCAAGCACCTGTTCTCCACATGCCTTTTTATGGCAACGAAACTGCCCTGAGAAGGTTGGCGGAGGACAAGGTTGTAATCCGCAAGGCAGCCCTGCATGTAGCGCTGCCCTTGGGGATTTTGACCTCCACCCACCATCAACCCATAGGGATCACTGATCCTGGCAGGTTGATGGCGGAACCCTGGCGGGTCTGACTGCCAAGTTCTTAATGTGGGGATCGGACTGCCAGAGCAGCAGAGGTCCTGACCCCCACAGTGAGGCTTGCAGCCTTAAAACCGCCAGTCTTGTAATGAGGCCCTGTGTGTCTCCTGTCCCACAAAGAGATGAAATGCCTTAAACAAGACTTTTTCACCCCAAACCCAAGCACCAGGATAGATCACAGACTCCTGATCATTGCTGATCAAGGCTTTACCAATATCAACACTCATCAATGTGAGGAATCCTAGTGCACTGAATAGGCAGACCTTGAGACCTTTATAGAGTAAGGCACATCTGATCCTGCATCGAAGATGTTCTCCTTGTTTTTCTTTAATATTTGTCACTCTGTAGTGATATTTATGTTTTGACCACTGACTCCATTTTGCACTTAGCTTAGCAGCACACCGTTACATTAGTGACCATCAGTTTCATTTTGCCTATTGACTTTATTTTAGCCTTAGCCACTTCCTCGTTAAAAGCTGCAAGAAGTTTTCAACATTGTACAATGTGCACATGTTTTTATTTTTTGTGTTCTTTCCTACCAAGGGCTTAGGCTGATAAGAATGCACTCAGATGGCAGGGAACTGTCTTGATCTGAATTGGCACCTTGGGATTGTGGCCAAGCCCCGACGTGTTATTTTCAAAGCTGGCCTAAACCAATCAGCATTTTTTGAATAAATAAACTTCTGCAGTGAGAGGGAGGTTGTAAAATGTTTCTCTCTTGTTTGTTCAAAGTATAAGAGGCTGAGACCAGAAGGACCGGGGACAGAGAGTATTTGCAGATCTCAGGTACATCCAGGATGCTGGAGTGTGCCATCCTTCCCATGAGGATAATTGATCTCTCTCTCCTCAATAGGTTCTGGGATCTGGCGATCTGAAGCTGGATAGGAGGGAGATGACGCAGTTGTGCCCTTGCCTCATGGTGATGCATATTTTTTTATTCATTATTTTCTTTGCATTATAATATAGATACATATATTTGCTGTGTATATTGCAGTGGAGAATCATTTGTACATGTTTTATTTTCATTGTTGTGACCATTTATAAACATGTGCTTTCAGCATGCTAATCTCATTTTAGGAACCTTGCGTAGTGAAATAACAAATGTCTTCTTTGGACTAAGAAGTGCATTCCAGAGATTTTTCTCAGTGCATGAGTGTTTCAGCTTGGTCATTAGGGAAGCAAAACACACTCCCCACAAGTGATTTGAAGCAGCTGAATAGCTGTATAAAGTACTTTCTTTAAAGCATAAAAATGTCATATATCAACATGTTTATTTCAGTATGGAGGCATTCCAAGTAAGGATCATGCACATCACAACAGCCATCAATAATGCTGAACTAGAGCTTTATACATTGACTCTGGAATCTGGTGATCCATCACCTATCTTATGTATTGTGCAGTTAAGATTTTTATAATGTGGAAGATGTTTATTCTATTGGCCTTCCCTTAAAGATTATCTTAACATTACCTAACTAATCTGCTAGCCAAAGGGCTCAGATCACTGTCATAGTTACCGGTAATTCCCAATTACTGGTTTACATTATTATTTGTAATTTTTTTTATTTTTGAGGCAGAGTTAATCAGATCACATACAAAAAAATAATGAAAATGATTCCAGGGGAGGACCCCCCTTCCCAAATTGCTCATTCACAGAGGTACACCTTATTCCAACATAAATGACAAAGCGCTCTACACAAATGTGATTCCTTCTGGGTTGATAGGGTAACAAATAAACAATACCCAGACAATGCACAAGTTGCAATGCTAACAGAATAGAACTCTAGAATTACTAGTTAAAGCTCCCACAAGTCTTTTAAAACTTCTTAGCAGACTCCCCTTTATTTAGCCAGAGCCTATTCCCAGCCAAAAACTTGCCAAATGTTTCCCCATCATTTCATAGCTTGCAGAAGGACAGGCAATATAGATCCTGACGGAGATTATGAGAATAGACAACAATCTTGTTAACCCAATATCCTGCTTCATTCTATAGCCTAACATTATGTCAGTTGAGGTAAGTTGTATTTCATAACCCAGGCCAACAGTCATCAGTTGGATCACCTCTTCCCAAAACTCCTGAAGTGCAAGCATAAAACATATAAAGAATATCTGCAGCTTGGTGTCCACACTTGGGACAGCTGACTTTTGCTGAGGTAAGATTCGCCTCCCACTTAACAAATTTCTCTGGCATGTGATAGAGCATATATACAGTTCTGAATTGATTCATTTTCAGATTGACAGAATGCACGGCACCCTCAACTGCTTCCAAGGCCCTATATAATTCCAACAACATCACGTTGGGCAGCAGCATTTTGCTCCATTTGGCAGCCAGACATGGACTTTTGTTACTCCAGTGCTGACAGAGACCCTGGTAGATGATACTAATTTGTGACTTCTGACTAGCTTTTGTAATATTTAACAAGACGTCAGACCCTTCAAGATCAATGCAGCCCTTACAACTAGCTAAAAAATTATCCCTCATCCAAAGATATTTGAAAAAATGAGGGTGGGGTGATTAAAAACAGCTTCTAAGTCTGCAAAAGAACAGAAACCATTCACATCAAAACGCTGTCCGACTGCCTCCACTCGTAAACCTGCCCAAACCCTGCAATTAGAATCCTGGAACACTCCCGGAAACGTCGGGTTGTTCCAGAGCAAAGTTTTACCAAGTTTTAACTTTATAAAATAAACTTAACAGAGATCTCTCACCAGATAGTTACTGTGTGCCTGATAAACCTAAATGCTACCTGCTTGTAGTAGTTGGGGTCTGTGACTCTATAGAGGAAGAGCCAGTGACTGGGGCCTAAAGCCAAGTGATACCCAAAGGCCAAAGAACCAAGATCTGGTGGAATTAGCCAACTGTGCAAACAGCCGGTGAAAGCCGTCCAAAAATAAAGGGCCACATTTATACTTTTTGACGGAAAACTGCGCTGATGCAGTTTTGCGTCAAAATCTTTACCGCTGGCTAACAGCATTTATTTGCTCCGTTCGGGCATCAAATTTGTACTTTGATGGACGGCAACACAAACCACAGGTGTGAGTCATTTTTTTTACTCAAACCAAGGCGTCACGTTGTAAAGAAAAAATACGTTATCATGGCGAAAATGACTGTGAGCCGGTTTACGATGTCGCAAACCAGATACGAGCCGTTGTTTGACGCAATTGCGTCAAAAAGCAGCACAAACACAGCAAAATGTGCTAAGGCGAGCCAAAATGGATCCCAGATGCTTGCACAGACCCCAGGAAGATGACAACAGACCAGGAACGAGCCAGGGGGACCCACACAAGACCCAGGACAGGGAGAAGAAAAAAAGAAAGTGTCGCTTCAGTGCAGAGGAGCAGGAAATTCTGGGGAAAGAGGTGACGGAACACCAGCACCAACTGTTTGGCACCTCAAAGTTGCTAATTAGTACGGGAGAGGCAATATGGCAACAAATTGTTGACAAGATCAACAGTGTGGCAGAAGTACGGAGAACAGTCATCGAGTGCAAGAAATGCTGGCATGAAAGGGAATAAAGGGGTACAGAGGAGAATGAAGGGAAAGTAGGAGAGGGAATTATTATTTATTTTTTTACAGAAAACAGCACAACTATCCCCAAACTAACACTTCCCACAACAGACTCCCAACAGTACAAAGAAAAATTTATACACCAGAAATTACAAAAAATACACTTACACGGGATACCACAGACACTTAGGAAACACCGAAAGACAATATAAAGACCACACAGAAGACAAAATCACAAAATGCACAGAGAGACAAGTCAAAACACAGCCGCACAGTGAGGAAATATCACAGACTGCAAAGTGAAAGTGAAAGTATACCCACTGTACAAATTCTGTAAACAGGATATCCTATTACATCACTTCCTGCCTCAAATGTGGGGAGTTTTTATTCTTATGCGTCAAAATATAATAACCCTTACAGTCTGTGCGTCATTTTTTTTTACGCACATGCTTAGAATTTACCGCACATCCATATTTCAAATATTTTTCATACCTTACCAATTTCATGGGGTACAGTATGGGAATTACCGCTCAGGGCCAATGGATGTATCATGGCAATGAGCATCATTTTTTGACGCATATGCATCACTTTTTGATGCATGTGAGTCTTTTTTGATGCATATGCGTCAAAATTTCTGTCTTTGACTAGGTTTGGGTCATTTCTCATTTGTAATAGTACATGACAGGTGTGAAAATACAGAGATAGGCTGTTGTCACCTACATTGTGCATTCCGGATTCTGGGCATATGTGACAGATCATACTACTGCAGACCATGATCCTCTAGTTGTTGTACCGGATTTGCACTCTTCACTGACGCAATAGATGTCCAAACGTGTGGAATACAAATAGGTATTACCCAGTTTGGGCATGTTTTGCGTCAGTAGAAGATAGCAAGGCTACGCAACTCAATACAGTAACTCAATGCCTATGTTTCAATGTGTGTGAATTGGCTCTTACTAATGTAGTTGTCCCACTGTGTAAACATCACAGGACGCGTTTTCTCAAATCTGCTTGTATGCATGTGGAGTCAATGTGTCAAACCATCTGATGCTATTCAGTGTGGAAAAGAGAAAGTAAATGTGTTTGTCATACACGTAGCAACAAATGCTGTGTGAACTTCCTAGTTTTTTTTAGACATAAGCATCACCAATGACAAACCCTGCACAGGATAGATAGAAGGCAGTTGATCATGGCAATGTTCCAAGACTAAGCCATCACATGTCCTGGAATGTTGGATACTACTTCCTAGGCACTTGTTTGTATACTACCCATGAGTCAGGCATTGGATAATGCTATGTGGGTACGGTGTTTGTGACACCGAGTCCCAAAAACAATCCACAAATGTCATGTCACGCCACAGTTTGAGTCATATAAAGGAGCCATGTTTCTCCTGTGGCAGTGGAGGTCCAGCAGACCAAGTAGCATGTGTGCACATATTTCCAGTGGTTAATTGCACAAAGGTGTCCAGTTCATGTGTGTGGGGCCATGTGTAGCTGAGTCATTATTGGGGTCCAGGTTGTCACAGTTACATGCAGGTCTAGTCATGAGTCTGTGGAGCCATTTCATGCATTCACAAAGTATCCTTCACAGCTGAATTGAAGGAAAGCTGAAGAGGAATTGAGACCACACATGGGGATAGTCCAGCTATGGCACTGCAGACGTGTTATGAGACTGACAACAGGGCAACCTTGGTGTGCTGACAAAGTTAATGGATCAGGAATTTTGAACTGCCAGGTTTCCTCACAACATTTGTACACAGGGTGGCCTGTAAAATTTCCACTGCAGCCGGGAACATCAGTGCCTCTGTGCTGATTAATATCACAGCTATTCACCACGCAAGCCCCATCATTATGTTGGGGGCAATGTGAATTAGCGTGTGGACTGTCAGGGTACTAACATGTGTTGACATTTCATGCACATTATCTGACGTTCTTTGTTGTGCTGGAGGCACCATACCCAAACCATGCATACAGCCATGGTACACTGTCACTATTTGTCACTGATGCATACATGAAACCCAGACAAGGGATGGGCCATGATTAGGCTATTTGAAGACAAATTCCACCCCATGATACGATAAGTAAACTGATTATGATATACAATGTATTTGAGTATTCATTGTAGACCTACCTGACACAATACCCCAGAAGGAAAGTGAGGGCTTGGAAAGCAACTATGAGACAAATGTAGCCACAGGGAACCTTTATGGTAACACAAAGACAGGAACCAGTCAGGCTAACAGGATGCAGGGTCATTCAGGAACAAAAATTTAACAAGGCAAATACACAGTGAGCAGACTGAGACTGGTCAAAGCTGGAACAACACTGTAGAAAATGAAAACTGTGTTTCTCCTGTGTGTTGGAACGTAACACAATAACCCAATGCCTTTGTTACACAAGTGATTTATATGGCAATGCAGCACAGTGTTATACTTATAATGTCAGTTTCTATGCCGTTCCAGGCAGCTGCAAGGGCAGTGCATGTTCAAATGGCTGGTCTGCATGGAGGTGCTCACAGGTGTGTGCAGCTTCAGTCTCTCACAAGTCCTGTAGGTGAGAATCAAGTTCAAAGGGCCAACAGTACCTTTCACATGGGAAGCAATGTACAGGTGATTACAGGTCCTACAGACTACAAGGCAGTGTATTATTCAACCAGAAGTCCATGCAGACAGAAGAACAATGACTACGGCATACCATACTACAGTGGGAAGCACACTGGATTCAGAATGTGAGTCTGTGTGTGTGTGGATGAGGGATTATCTGGGTACACAAATTCCATTTCCAGGGCACTCAGAAGAAGGGTGGGGTGAGACAGGGAAATTGGCAGTGGCAGGACTTATGGCCTGGGCTGGCATGTGCAGGGGATGTCTTGTGAGCAATGCTAGTCAAACCTGGGGCCCTCGTGCTATACATTTGCTGCTTATATGGAATTCTTGTCACACATACTCTTTGCAAAGATAGCTGATGTAACACTTACTGATTTCAAAGGTCTGTTCATACCTTCTTGTTACCAATGCAATAGCACATCCACTGCCTCATGTATGAGGCATTTTTTTACCTATTGAATGATGGTGTCTTAGTTGTGTGCCATATGCTGCAATGAACCATGTTGTCAACATGTATGTGTTAAATAGCTGTGCTCCTCTGATATTGCCCTTCAAATGTGAAATGGACAGGATATATGTCATTTACGGTGTTTGTGAATTGGGTGTACATTCATACCCATCAAACGTGATGTGGATTTTTCTGTATACTATTCTGTATTTCTGCAATGCTCCATGAGGCTACACTCTGATTCTGATTGTTAGGGATAATGTTATTCAAAAATGATTACCCAGACCATGATCTAGTGAATAGAATAGGTGTTTATTGACATATAGTAAGACAATGGTGATGGATGAGTAGAATTAAAAGAAATTTTGGACAATATGTTGTCACAAACGCAATCCTGCAGCTGTGTTTGGATGGTCCCCCTCATGTTGATGGACAGCATCCTCCTTTTCCTCCTCTTCAGGCATTTGTGGGTCGGGTTCATATAGGGGAATGTTCCTTCTTACACATATGTTGTGCAGGATGGCACAGGTCAAAATGATTTCGCACACCATTTCAGGTGAGTAGAGGAGGCTGCCTCCGGTGATGTCGAGGCACCTGAATCTTGACTTCAGGATGGCAAAGGTCCTCTCGACTATGGTTTGTCCTCCGATATGCCTCATTATGGGCACGCTCTTATGCTGTGCTTGGGTTTGCAAATGGGGTCATGATCCATGGCTGTATCCCATACCCCTGATCAGCTGATAGAGAAAATGAGTGAGAAAATGTTGATGTTGCTTGCACCATAATTATCACTTTGCATGGCAGTTGTTCTCTTGTGTTGTCTGTGACTCATCTGGGTTTGTGTTATAGTGTGGAATCCTAGGCTTCTTGGATGTACCATCAGCATTGGGTTGTTTCCTTATCTGAACTGGTGTTTGGCTGATTGACCGGATGTCAGCAGTATTTTTGTAGAGTTGCAGTACATTGTGTACTCCCTTGCATTATGTCATGTGCAAGAGGTGTCCATGTGTCTTAACTGGAGGTGACATGATACTTCCATACACAGAATCAATTCCACAGTGGTGGTAATATGGTTGCATCTATATACCCTGGACATCCCGTCCAATTTAACAAATGCAATAGAATTAGTTAGACATCAGTGAGGCCCTTAGATTTGGCTAGGTAACAATGTACAACACATCTCCATAAGTTGTCAGCACTGACGTGTTGACAATTGACTATGCACAAATATCCCATGTGTGACAAATTCTCTGCAGACCGATTTCTCTGCCTTTGCCAAGTCGACTCTCTTTTCCAACGTGTACCTATACTACTGAACATGTTCTATTTCAGCTGGCTAACTTGGTTGTGCGGTTGTCATTTTGAGTGTTAGAAGGTCCGTATGCCTGTACATCTGTTGTGTGTGTGTGAAATTGTCTCAATCCGTATCTGTTGGAATGTGGAATTTCAATATTGTCACATCAATATGTGTTCTTAGCACAGTCCACTTGCTTATTGGTAGTGGGCAATGTGAGAGCAGGAGTGATGTGAGATATTGGTACAACCTCAATGATTCCATGTCACCTTCATTGTAGTCATCATCATGCTATGTTTGTCATGGTGTTTGACCTGCAGCAAAACACATTACACACCCCTTACACAGTACTTATTGTTTGGAAGGGTGTGTGATTGAGTGTTATTTATGTGATATTGAAACATTAATCTTCCAAGTTGTACTAGCAGTTGAGGCCATGTCATTGTCATTGTGTTGTTTTAAATTGTTCCATTGTGTCTGTGGAGTGGCATCTGTTGTTATTTGGTTCTGTCATTTGTCCATAGGTGTGTATCCAAATGGGTGAGGATATCAAACATGCCTAGTGGTGTGACTACCTCAGTGTGTTCCTGGCCATGTGTCAATGTAGTGGTGTATGTCTTGTTTGTCCTAGAGGGTTGTTTTGCAGTGTGTATATAAGTAGGTTTCTGTACTTACCAACAAGTGGGCCATTTCCATATCGTCCATCCTGGTAGTGTTGATTGATGGTGCAGTGGCGGAAGATGAATGAATCATGTATACTCCCAGGATACTTTGCCACGATGTTGGTGATCAATCCCCAGTGATCGACAATGGCCTGCACATTGATGGAGTCTGTGTGCTTCCTGTTGCGGTATAGATGTTCGGTTGCAGCAGGTGGCACAAGGCGCACATGTGTGCAGTCAATGGCACTGAGCACGTGTGGCAAGCCGTTGATTTGGTAGAAGCCCTGTTTGGTCTCCTGCTGCTTCTGCTGTGTTTTGGGGAAGCTGATGTGGTGGGGTGTCAGGGAGATGATGGCATCCAGTACCTTAGGTAGGAAGGCAGAGAATGAGGGCTGTGAGATCCGTGGAATCAAGGCACCAGTGGTTTGAAAGGAGCCACTTGTCAACATGTGGAGTACAGCTAGCAGCTTGGTTTCTGCTGCAATGGTGTGGGGTGTCTGCAAGCTGGGTGCCAACTGTGGCTCAGTGTTGCACAGCAGCTGCTGAATGGCTTGCCAGTTGAGCCTGTACCTCTGGATGATGTCTTGTTGCTGGAGTTCCAGAAGGGTTGTCCTGGTGCGGAATATCCTCTCCTGCCTTTTGCTTTGCTTTTGGGGTCCCTGCTGGTGTTGTAGAAGCTACTGTTGTTGGTCCTGTGATCTGCGTCTGCATGCATGCTGGAGCAATAGCACCTCCATGTCTTCCTTTTGGAGCTCTGCTGTTGCTTCTGTGTGTTTTTCTTAAGTTCTGGTGTGTTTGCCCCTCCCCTGACCCAGCCGTTATTTTTTGATGCAAATTGGGCTGTGTGTCACTTTCCGACTCTGGCTCACGGCCGTGCAGGATTTTTGCACGGTTGGTTAAATATGCCACACGGGTGTTTAAGTCATTTTTTGGACGGGAACGCCTACCTTGCATGTCATTGATGCAAGGCGGTTTCCCGTATCCAGAAAATGACGCACACGGCGGAATTTTGGTGTTCGCGGGCTCGGCGGTCAATGTTTAAATATGGGGCAAGGTTTGCGCCGAATATGCGTCAAAATTTTTGACGCACATTCGGCGCAAACAGATTACAAATATACCCCAAAGTTTGAAGTCTGGAAGCCACAGTCCCCTTGCCTATAGGTCAGTTTTATAAGAAGGAAATCACATCTCACATGCTTTTAGCCCCATATAAAGCTACTGATGACCCCCTCTAATCTTTTAAAACATGAATTTGTGACTCTCAAAATAATTGCCAAATACAAAAAATTTGGGGAGAACATTCATTTTAACAATGTTATACCTACCAATAATACTTATTGGAAGCTTAAGCCAGGGTCGTAGTTGAGAGGTAACTGACTGAAGAAAAGGCTCATAGTTTAGTTTCAAAATCTGATTGACCCATGTAGTTAAATGAATACCTAAAGAAGAAGCTCTGGGAACTCCCCCTTTGATTGGGGTGGCCGGGTCATGATTGAGCAATACCTGGGCTTTAGGGATCTTCAGTTTATATCTCAAGACCAAACCAAACTTCCAAGCCTCCTCAACTCCACATTTCAGAGCTGGCGATGGGTTGGACGAATACATGGAGACATCATCAGCATAGGCACTAATCTTTAAAATCCGATCTCCGAAGGCAAAAGGCTGTATCCCTGTGTTCCTTTGTAATGACAACCAATATGGCTCTAAGTGTAATGCAAATAAAAGCAGTGAAAGGGGACACCCCTGCCAGGTGCCCTGCTGAATCTTGAAAGATGAGGTGGGAGCACTGCCACCTTGCACAAGGACAAATATAAAGAGACTGTACCCATCTACAGAATCGGCCACCGATCCCAAAAGCCTATAGATCCAGTTTTCTCTGTTGTGTCGAAAGCGGCTATTGCCATATTGGTATGGGTGGTAGTGTCTCTATTTGGAATAAAAGCATGCTGCTGTTTTGAGACTAAGCATGGTAAGACCAAGGTGAGACCCGAGTAGCTAACACCTTAGCATAAATCTTTGCATCAGTGTTGATAAGTGAAATGGGTCGATTTTACGGCTTACCCTCCTTGGAGAATACCACAATGTTTGTCAAGGTCCACATGGCTGGGACTTTACCAACCTCATCAATAAACAAAGGTACTCACAAAAGTATAGGTATTGTAATTTCTTTAAATATTTTTTAGAATTTAAGACGTATAGGGCCTCATTCCGACCCTGGCGGTCATGGACCGCCAGGGCCGGGGACGGAGGAAGCACCGCCAACAGGCTGGCGGTGCTTCTGGGGCAATTCTGACCACGGCGGTAAAGCCGCGGTCAGAAAAGGGAAACCGGCTGCCCCAGGGAATCCTCCACGGCGGCGCTGCAAGCAGCGCCGCCATGGGGATTCCGACCCCCTTCCCGCCAGCCTGTTCCTGGCGGTTTACACCGCCAGGAAGAGGCTGGCGGGAACGGGTGTCGTGGGGCCCCTGGGGGCCCCTGCAGTGCCCATGCCACTGGCATGGGCACTGCAGGGGCCTCCTAACAGGGCCCCATTAAGATTTTCAGTATCTGCAAAGCAGACACTGAAAATCGCGACTGGTGCCACTGCACCCGTCGCACACCAGCAACTCCGCCGGCTCCATTCCACTCGATTTTACGGCTTACCCTCCTTGGAGAATACCACAATGTTTGTCAAGGTCCACATGGCTGGGACTTTACCAACCTCATCAATAAACAAAGGTACTCACAAAAGTATAGGTATTGTAATTTCTTTAAATATTTTTTTGAATTTAAGACGTATAGGGCCTCATTCCGACCCTGGCGGTCATGGACCGCCAGGGCCGGGGACGGAGGAAGCACCGCCAACAGGCTGGCGGTGCTTCTGGGGCAATTCTGACCGCGGCGGTAAAGCCGCGGTCAGAAAAGGGAAACCAGTGGTTTCCCGCCGGTTTTCCGCTGCCCCAGGGAATCCTCCACGGCGGCGCTGCAAGCAGCGCCGGCATGGGGATTCCGACCCCCTTCCCGCCAGCTAAACCGCCAGGAAGAGGCTGGCGGGAACGGGTGTCGTGGGGCCCCTGGGGGCCCCTGCAGTGCCCATGCCACTGGCATGGGCACTGCAGGGGCCCCCTAACAGGGCCCCATTAAGATTTTCAGTATCTGCAAAGCAGACACTGAAAATCGCGACGGGTGCCACTGCACCCGTCGCACACCAGCAACTCCGCCGGCTCCATTCGGAGCCGGCTTCATCGTTGCTGGGGCTTTCCCGCTGGGCGGGCGGCCTTTTGGCGGTCGCCCGCCCGCCCAGCGGGAAAGTCTGAATGACCGCCGCGGTCATTTGACCGCGGTACGGTCTTTTGGCGGTCTCCGCCCGGCGGGCGGTGCCCGCCGCCCGCCGGGGTCGGAATGACCCCCATAGTGTCCTCCCCGTCCACTCTACCTGAGGGAAGGGCTGTGAGAGTGTTATATTATCGCACTTGGTTTCCTTGTGATGCATCTGGCTTGTGGGTGCGTACAGGAACAGCAAGTGGAATGTTTGAGTTCAATCCAAGGGTAGAGGTTCGAAGGTGGTTTGAGGGTCAACGTTGGGAGTTGTCAGTTGGTCGTCGAGGGACACCCATTATTGGCTGTACCTGAAGGCTAAAATTATAGTAAAAGAATATGCTTACTGTTGTGTGATGTCTTCTCCTTACCTTCTGTGCAAATGACATTGGGGGTCATTCCGACGCAGGCGGTCAAGGACCGCCGGGGCCGGGGATGCGGGAGCACCGCCAACAGGCTGGCGGTGCCCCGCAGGGCATTCTGACCGCAGCGGTTTGGCCGCGGTCAGACAAGGAAAACCGTCAGTCTCCCGCCGGTTTTCCACTGCCCTGGGAACCCCCATGGCGGCGCAGCTTGCTGCGCCACCATGGGGGATTCCGACCCCCTCACCGCCATCCTGTTCCTGGCGGCTCCGACCGCCAGGAACAGGATGGCGGTGAGGGGTGTCGTGGGGCCCCTGGGGGCCCCACTTTGTATTTCAGTGTCTGCTTTGCAGACACTGAAATACGCGACGTGTGCCACTGCACACGTTGCACATACCCACTCCGCCGGCTCCATTCGGAGCCGGCTTCCTCGTGGGGAGGGGTTTCCCGCTGGGCTGGCGGGCGGCCCTCTGGCGGTCGCCCGTCAGCCCAGCGGGAAAGCCAGAATGGCCTCCGCGGTCTTTCGACCGCGGAGCGGCCATTTGGCGGCTCCCTCCAGGCGGGCGGCTCCCGCAGCCCGCCGGGCTCAGAATGAGCCCCATAATTTGGTGATGAGGGGAAAGAATCGGTGCACCCTGGCGTGTCCCTCTAAGCGGACATTCGTTGCTTCGTCAGACGTGGTTGGAAGTGCCCAGAGTTGCTGTGGATTCAGCAGACTGTTGCGGGGGTGTCTGCGTTTTGTTTCCGTTTCGAGCCTTGAGGGAATGGGCTCCTCGCTGGGGTCATCGTTGGATTTGGAGATTCCCTTGTCCTTCCGAATGGTTGGCTCCTCTTTCTAACCAACTTCAAGTTCCCCAGGATTGTAACTGGGGGCGCACCTCAGTAATTGTGAGGAGCCTTAAAAGAGGCAGGCTCCTAACGTTGACCGACGATGATTTCCAGCCCGACTACAATTTTCAAACGATTCTATGACTTTGTTTCCCCTAGGATTGTAACAGGGGGTGTGTCTCAGCATTTTTGAGGAGCCTTAAAGGGGTAGGCTCCTCACGCTGACTGACGACGATTTCCTCGGAGAGAAACAGGTGGTGTGCAATCTGGAATAGTGAGGAGCCTTAAATGGGCAGGCTCTTCACGTCAAATTGCCTTCCGGAGCAGTGAGGAGCCTTAAAGGGGCAGGCTCCTCACGTCAAAGTGTTCAGCAGTTCAGGAAGCTATTCATATTTGATTTTATTTCATAATTTTTCATTTCAACTGGTTATGTGCATTTTGTTGTGGGAAGCCTTGAACAACATTATGCAATGTTCTCTGTGAGCCTTTAAATGGTTGGCTCTTTGTGTGTACTTATATAGAGTCCTGGAGGAACCTTCAAGGAGCTGGATTAATCTTCTGCTCATGTACATTCTTCACAGTGATGTACTTTGTGTGTTTTTGGCGTAATCAACAATTTGACATTATTTCATTGTTTATGGTAGATGTTTTCAAGATTCTGCAGGAGTTGTGGGGTCTCTTTTCACTTTAAAATGTCCAATGTGCATATGGCAAATTTACCCTCTGTCTTCTTGAATGAGCCATGTTTGCCAAAAGTCAGATGTAGCCAATGGTTTAGGTCTTTCAAAAGTTATTTGATGGCAATTGATGGGGAAGGGTTTCCAGTGGCCAGGAAAAAGGCATTGTTATATAATTGTTTAGGTATGGAAGGTCAAAGGATTTTTGATCATCTACCTGTTGTATGCCCATCACTTGGTGGAGATGTTGATGAGTACAAAGAAGCCATTAGGAGATTAGAGAGGCATTTTGTGAAAGAACTTAGCACGATTGTCGAGAGACATAAATTCTTCACACGCAAGCAGTATGAACATGAGGCAATAGATGATTTTATTGCTGAATTGAGAATATTAGCTTCCTAATGTGAATTTATTGGTCCTATTAAGCAGTATATTAGAGATAAGTTAGTAGTGAACTGTTTTGATCACAAAGTTCAGGAAAGGTTATTATGCAGTAGGAACCCGTCATTAGCAGAAACACTTGAAATTGCTAGGGGCATTGAAAGATCTGTTAGCCTCAAAAGTTTTAAACAAAGTTAAGACGTCATGTGACAATATTAATACTGTTGCATGCAAAATGAAGCCTGTATTGCTGAGCAAGGGAGATGGAAAGAAGAATGTGAAGAGCAGTACATGTTTTAGATGTGGCTCCAATAGTAACTTGGCCAATGAGCCTAGCTGTCCTCCTATAGGCAAATCTTGTTCGAAATGCAAGAAGATTGGACATTTTGCCCGAGAGTGCAGGAACTCTGCTAGACTAATGTTGCTTGACAACACTCATGAGCAAGATGTGTCCTGTAGTATGACTGAGGAAGGATTTAACAAAAGAATGATTCTTTCGATAAAGATGGTTGATACAATTGTAGATGTGTGCGCGAAGGCTGGGGAGCCAGTATGTGTGATTAATATGGGAGATAGTTGCTTGCAAGTCACTGTGGATTCTGGGTCACCAATCACCATAATTTGGGATAAGTTATTTGATGAGCGATGGCAAGGGGTAGATTTGCAGCCTCCAGATGTACGTACAATTGCTTTTGGTGGTCAAGAGATCAATTTGTGTGGGTATTTTATGGAGAGATTGCAATACAAGGATAGATCTATTCACACCAAGGTATATGTAGCCAAGCAGGGTTATAACATCTTAGGATGGAAGGACCGGGGTAAATTTGGGATGGTTCTTAAACCTGGCACTGCACATCCGATCTCTTTGGTGGACAAGTTAGACAAACGTTATAGTTCTTTGGATGAAGTGTTATCTAGTCACGGTGCTGTGTTTGGGGATAAATTGGGGATGGTTAAAGGTTTTGAACACAAAATCATACCTAAGCCTAATGCTGTTCCTGTTATACATAAAGTTCACAATGTCCTGTTATGCATTTGGCAGAAACTGAAAGATCATTTGATACAGTTGTGCAAGGATGGGGTGATCGAGCCAATTGAGTCCTCAAAATGGATTTCTCCCATTGTAGTAGCATTTAAAAAGTCAGAGGATTTGAGGCTTTGTGTGGACCTCAGGTCTCTAAAGAAAAACATTCAAGTTGATTGTTTCCCATTGCCTAAGATTCAAGACATGTTGGCTCAGTTGGGTGATTCAAAAATCTTTTCAATTCTGGATCTGAGGGCTACATATCATCAAGTGGAACTTAGTCAGGAATCCAGAGATCTTACTGCATTTAACACACCATTTGGGCTTTTCGGTTCTTGAGGATGCCGTTTGGTTTGGCATCCCCGGCTTCTCTATTTCAAAAATTGATGTATCAACTGTTTGGGGATGAGGAAGGAGTATTGATGTATCAAGATGACATTTTGATAAGTTCAGTTTCGGTTCAATCTCATTTGGACAAATTATACAGAATTTTGAACATCTTGGAGGAGCATGGGATGACAGTTTCTAAACAGAAATGTAAATTTATGTTAGAAGAAGTAGAGTATTTGGGCCATAAAATTTGTGAACATGGCATCAAACCCAAGAATAATCTTCATGTCAGCAATTGACAAATGTGAGCCACCGAAAGACAAAGACCAATTGAGATCCTGTTTGGGTTTGTGCGAATAGTATTCAAGATTTGTACAGAATTTCAGTTTCCAATGTGAACCTTTATGGAAATTGTTGTGCAAGAATGCTAAATTTGATTGGGAGGAAGAACAAATTGAAGCATTCAGAATCTTGAAGAAACGTATTATGAATGCACCGGCCATACAATCTTTCAACAATGAAGCATTGTCTGTGGTGATGGTGGATGCAAGTAATACCTAAATTGGAGCTGTCCTCACTCAACTTTTTGAAGGTCGCGAACACACAGTTGCTTTTGCTTCACGCAGATTGACGATGTCTGAGAACAATTACAGTACTATTAAGAAAGAAGCTTTGGCTTCTGTGTGGGGGTCCATTATTTTTCTACGTATTTATGGGGCCAAGAATTTGTGGTGGTCACAGACCATAAACCATTGATGTATTTGTGGAATGAAAGAGGGATGGGAAATGCAATTCCTCGTTTGATTAGGTTGCTATCTAAAATGCATGTGTTTAACTTCAGGATGAAACACATTCAAGGAGGGCAGAATTGCAGGTCTAATTTCTTATTGAAATGTCCTATTGCTGATGAAGTCAATGCCACAGCTGTTGGTGTCAAAGACAAAGATGTTGTTACTGGCATGGTTGATGGTTTGGTGATTTCAGAAGGGGGGATTTTGATGGAGAGTTGGGAGGAGGAGGTGGTGAATGATCGCATGTCAAATATCTTAAAGGATTATATAAGGAATGGTTGGCTTAGGGAAGGTCAGGTGAAGGAAGATGTGAAACAAATTTACAAGGTCAAGGAAGAATTGAGTTTGAAGGGTCATTTAGTTATGAGAGGTACAAAATTGATCCCTCCTGTAGAGCTGAGACATAAACTGGTTCCAGTTGGCTCACAAGGGGCATGTAAGAATTACAGGTACTAGGAAGAATCTGCGCCTGCATTATTGGTGGCCTGGGATGGATGCTAGTGTGAAAGTGGTGGTTGGCAGTTGTAGTGTGTATGTGCAAGCTGGGAAGTCTGTGTGTGTACGGAATACTCTGTTGTGCCCAGTGAGGTTTTCCTGAGTTGCCATGGGAGAAAATTGGCATGGATTTTATTGGTCCTTTTGAAGGCATGAATGAAGGAAGGAGGTTTGTTTTGGTTGTGGTAGATTATCATTCTAAGTGGGTATCATATATGTTTTTGAGAGAACCTAACACAACTGAGGTGACAACATTTATAAAGGAACTGTTTCATTCAGAGGGTGTTCCAGCATTTGTGGTAATAATGAACAGTAGAGTGGAATTTGTGGCTCATTCCACAAGGAGTTTTCTGGATAAGTTAGGAATTAAACATTTGACAACGGCGTTATACAGTCCCCAAGGTAATGGTATGGTGGAAAGGGCGAATTGCATGTTTAAAGAAATGATACAGATGGCCATGGAGGCTGGTAAATCTATTCAGAAAGCTGTTGCTGAAAGAATATGGTGTTATCTTAACACACCTCATGCCACGACTGGTGTTACCTCTTTTGCATTGTTGAGGGGTAGACACTCATTCAATGAGTTGTCCCCTAAGTGAGTGATTGAGAAATCAGAACCGGATAAGTGTATGCCTAATTTGGAAACTATCAGGAACAAAGTGGAGGAGTCACAGTGTAAGGCTAAATTCAGATATGATGAGCTTAAAAAAGTAAAAGATGTTGATTTTTCAGTGGGGGATTGGGTGAGAATTAGAAGACCTTATAAGTTCAAAGGTTGTAAATATTTCCCGCCGATTAAAGTGGTGCAAGTTTCTAAGCACTCTGTCATGGTTGAAAGAGGGAAGTGGTGGAGTAGGAGGAAAGTTGCCAAGGTGGATGTGAAGTTTGATGCACATAGGAGTTGGAAGGAGGACAGGGTCTCTGGTGAAATTGCAGGAAGAAAATGGAGGATGTGGTTGGCATGGGTAGGTCAGTTGTGGAGGAGTGTGAGGAGAACTCAAGATCAAGTTTGGATCAAATGTGTGATGAGGTGGAAACAATGACTGAAGCAAGGAATGGTGTGGGTGCAGAAGTTATTAATGCAGATGGAGAGGAGTTTGGGGAGAGGGTTCATGGTAATTTTCATAAGTCCAAACGGATTGTCAGGAAGCCCAAATATCTGGAAGATTATGTGTTGGTTTAATGTAGTTTTGGTTTTTTGTTGTTTTTGTGTTGTTAAAAATGGGAAGGTGTGTTATATTATCGCACTTGGTATCCTCGTGCTGCACCTGGCTTGTGGGTGCACACGGGAACAGCAAATGGAATGTTTGAGTTGAATCCAAGGGTGGAGGCTTGAAGGTGGTTCGAGGGGCCACGTTGGGAGCTGTAGTTTGTCGTCGAGGGACACACAGTATTGTCTGTACTTCAAGACTAAAATTAAAGTAAAAGAATATGCTTACCGCTGCGTGATGTCTTCTCCTTACCTTCTGTGCACATAACAGAGAGCAGTTGAGACTCTTGTAATTCTTCAAGTTTTAGCAACTGCATTTGCAGAACACAGGCCTTAGACACTGATATAAATAAAGGATAAAATTAACTATATAATTCACAATAGAATATAGTAAATTGTTCTGCAATAGTGGGAGGAGAGTATGTATTAAACCGTTGCAGCCTCCAGCACTCTCTATTAAACTTGCAGCCCTTTTTATCTGAGATAGGGTGAGCACAGACCCGGCCAACCTGGTCACCATACTCATAATGAAGTTCCTATTTCTAGTTAGGTAGCGGTCATCCTTACCCTGAAAGTTTGGCCTAATTGAAAGCATCTGGTCTGTTAATGAGCTGAATGTGAAAAGCATGCTCCTCAGAGCTACTGGCTTTAACAGCCAATGCATGCAGACCTTCTAATAAGTGCAAAAATGACTGACCAGGCTAAAAGATCATTGAGGGGAAGATGGCAAGTTGATCCAGCATACGGAGACTAGCCTCACTTGATGCCTCTCCGAGTGTGAGCTGTTCGCACAGAGACTATCCGGCCAAAATCATGAGCATTAGGCCAAGCTAGTGCTACCCCCAATGTCTGATTTATGCATTGCTGGTTTCGCTGACAGGTGATTTTATGTGGTGGCAGATCACCCTGGGCTGGCACTTTGCTCCAGCACTGGCTTTCAGCTATCACAGGTTCTTGCTGAGTAGGTTATGGCATCATTTAAGGCCACCTGGAGCTAACTCTGCTGCTCTATGAGGTGGGCGGGGAGGCCTGTCACAGCGGCAGGTCATTTGGAACTGCTACCCTGGACATCACAGCCCATATGGACTGCACGGACAGCAGGCACATTAGAGGAGCATCAAACTCTGTCAGTACTGTGTCTGATTATGCAGCAGCTACTTGGCTC
Organism: Pleurodeles waltl; assembly: GCF_031143425.1. NCBI lineage: Eukaryota > Metazoa > Chordata > Amphibia > Caudata > Salamandridae > Pleurodeles > Pleurodeles waltl. Next base: position 670,931,428 of record NC_090439.1, on the reverse strand, counting down.
AGGTACTGTCATTAGCTGACTCCAAGTATGTAGTAATAAAAACTCGTGTTGCTGGAGAAGAAACCTCTTTGGTGGAGGCTTTGTCGATGGAAGCGGCAGTCCCCTCCAAGAGAAAGTATTCATCTTTTTCATCTGCTACAGCCAGCAGTCCCTAGGAAAGGAACAATGTAACTAAGGAAGGAGTTACAGACTCTGTGCAACAATGTACCACCAGCGGCAGCACTCCCTCACCGTCAGTGCTCAAGGGTATTACAGCTCAGCTTGCTCCCTCAGAGGCAGTGAGGGTGGCAGCAACTACAGCTACAAATCCAGCTTACTCCCTTGACTCTGCATCAGTCTCAAGCACAGATTGTAAGTACATTAGTTACTTTTGAAGGCAGCATGGGGGGATCCTTTGGGAGCATCTGTTAGCCTACCAGAGGGAGACCTAGCTCTGACCTCTGCTCCTGCTCCTAGTCTGGATACCCAAGTTATACTAAATATACAAGCTGTTAAAGAGTTTAGTTAGCCTAATAGTGCCCCACTGCTGTCTCTGAGCCCAGTAACCATTTCTGTTGAAATGTATTTCAACGGCTCCCATCCCTGTATTGGCACTGGTTCTGTCCACTCTTCACTAAAGGCAATTAAATATGAAGTTGTTACATCTAAGGCATCTATGAAGCTGCAGTGGCCACTCAGTGGCCTGGTCATCCCCAAAAAGCAAAATGCAGCTTTAAAGGGGGTGCATCCAGATGGCTGCCTATCCACACAGGGGAAGAAGCAGACTGGTGGTAACAATTGTAAGGCTAGCTTATTATGGCACTAGGCGCTGACAAAGGGGGACCCAAGGGTGAAGCCAAAATTACGAAATCTTACCTGGTGTCTGACAACATTAATACTAATATCGAGGCACAACCCTCAGGCAGGGGGTGACTCCACAGATGATAGAATCAATCCCTGCAGTGGCACTCAGAGATATTGGCTTGCCTCTCCACACCAGCCCAGATGCCAGTCCCAACTCCTCCTACTGTGACCACTCATCAGTTAGTCGCTCACCTGGGGGTCAAGATGATTTGCTGGCCACACAAGGAACCCAGGAGCCTTCTCTGCAGGCAATCATGGCCGTGCTGCAGACTCCGCAGGCAGAGGAGCAGAAGCACTATGCACAAGAGGTGGGCACAGCCACAGTCAAGTCTGTTATGATCTACAACCATCAACTGACCCTGATGCAGTCCAGTATTGAGGACTTAGAAAACTGTCAGAGGCTGAACAATCTGCGGGTGTTATGAATTCCTCAAGGTAGGAAGCGGGATGACCCCTATCAGTACATTGTTCAGCTGTTCAGAAGGGCTTTTCTTGACCTGAACTGGGACATGGACTCACAAATTCAAAAGGCGCATCAACTGCATATCAATCGAGATAGAGTTAAGATTACAATCCAATTCATGTATGGGTCATCCTCGTCCCATCCTGGTATATACGAGCAATTGTTTGCTAAGGCAAGCAATCTTTATGAATGCTAGGTCAGCGTCACCTGTGGCAGTGCTTTCCTTATTGATCTTTGTTCGCTAAAACTTGAGTAAGGTTACGATGGACAATCGATGGAAACTGCGCCATTTTATTGACTCCTAAAAGGCAGTCGGAGCTCTAGTCTTCTCGTAGGAGCTGGCAACCTCAAAGACCCTAAATAGGATGCAGTCTATTGATTAATCATACCAAATGCAGCCATCTTTCTATGAATATTCTCATCTTTAGGTTTTTGTTTTACCTTCTCTATAGGTTGTTTTTCGTGGGTTTATGTATTTAGGACATTGTGTGTTTGGTGGCTGGTGGTTGTCCAGTACTTGGAGGGCACAGGGGTGGCTGTCTCTAAGGGCTGTTTAGGTATCCAACAGCCTAAAGGTGGGGAGGATCCCCTCTATCAGAGATGTGGGTGGGTGAATGTTGGGGTCATTGGCTGAGGCCTGTGCTGATCGGGGTGGGGTGGGGGTGGGGTAGACAGCAGGTATTTGGGAACACAACAGTCTTTCAATGTAGGGTGGTGGCTCTTGAGGGTAAACTTTGTCAGATTAATGAGATCAGTCAGTTGATGATAGAGTCAATGCTATGAGAGGTACACAGAAGCTTTATTATGTTTTTGGACTCTTCAATGAGATTGGCGATTGCTTATTTTAGATGAGTATGTTCCAATTGAACTGAATGTGTTGGAATGTTTCTGGCCTGAACTTCTCTAAAAAATAGCAATTATTACTGGAGGAGATGAAAATGTATGGTCCACATATAATATCCTTAATAGAAACACATCTTTCTTATAAATACAATCATTTGTTTAAGCAGCTGGGATATGAGCTGGCTGTTAGTACTTCTCACATAGCCCCTATAAGGCAGCTGGCTGTCTTGGCGGCAAAACGTCTAGTATATATGTCCCTGAACACTGCTTCCGATGTTAGGGGCAGATGGACAATTGCCCAGATCATGGTGCATGGTCAGAAATTGGTAATCTGTGCTGTTTATGGTCCCAATTTAGATGACCCTGAGATGTTGAACACACTTAGGGCCATATGTACGAACACATTTTCCCATAGACACAGAATGGGCAAAACTGCTTGCTACATCTGGCCCTTAGGCCCTCATTACGAGTATGATGGTCTATGGACTGTGATACCCACGGTGGCGGTTGGACAACAGCAACCCTGGGAGTCTGGCTGCCACATTACAATGCTGGCAGTCAGACCACCAGCACACTGCCACCACTGCTAGGGTCATGGATCCCAACAGGTTTGCGGCAGTGCAAGTCATGGTAAATCACAGCACTGCTGAACACGATAACGAATTGCCTTTCCGCTGTCCTTTAAAAGGCCAGCAGAAAGGCAGGGATGGGGCCACAAGGGGACCCTGCTCTGCTGATGCCCACAGCATGGGCAGTGCGGGCCCCCCTGTCAGCACCCTCGGAATGCACAGTCTGCCATAGTGTGCTTTGCCGAGTGTGCTGCCGGCACATACAGTGCTGAAGCATTGACCTCAGCTCTTCCTGAGAACCGAAGCCAATGCCCCTGCACTGTGTCCGTTGGCCGGTCGTACTGGCAGTTTTGCAGTCGGAGCACCAAAGGCCCTTAGTTGGGAACTACTTGACTGGTCTGGTGATGTGCTATTAATGGGAGACTATACTTGTTTAATGAACTGCACTATAAATTCAACAAATCATTCTGCACTACCCCGTATGACCAGGACTAGGTCGTCTATTCTGGAGCTTGGCTGGCTGCATGGGCTTGTTGATGTCTGGAGGACTCTATATCCTACCCTTACGGGATACACATTTTATTCAAATCCACACAGGCACTACTCTAGAATTAACGTGATATTTGCTAAGAGGGACCTCATCAGAGATTTAAAAATGAAGGCTTGCCCTTAGGTATCATCTGATCATAATCCAATACTTTTACTGGTTAATCAGTCAAGGTCAGTCAGGCAATAGCACAAGTTTTCATCTTCACAACACTTGCCAATTCTGATTATCATAAGGTTATGGCAAACGCTCTTTTGGAATTCAGAAGGGTACATATAGGAACAGCTTCCCCATTGGTGGTATGGGACACAATGAAAGCTTACATCAGGGGCATTACCATGCAGTTTCTCTATACACAAAACGGGGAAGTGCGTAGCACAGCTGATCACATTGGTCAGGCACATTTACATCATTATTTTTCACATTCAGAATCAATGGGCCATCCACAACTTTCAACACCACAACTGCTTTCTTGTTAGATCTAATACAGAAGACACATGTCAAAGTAAGAAAAGAAAAACATGGGTGTAAAAGGCACAAGGAGTCCATATATTTGCTTATTATTTGATTTTAGCAAAATTTATAATTTTAGGTTTTCATGGGCAAAATTATTGCTTAATTTTACTCCTGGATTATTTGAGATGAGCCTTTTATTCACCATCTTGAAATTCCTCTTAGCGATTTCGCCAAGACACTGTGAACATTCTTCTTGCTATGGAAATATGTGAAATTGGGAGCATATTGACTATAATGCAAACTATTTAGGTTTTGGACTGGTATCCCCAGACCCAAGAGGTATGTCAGCTAATTTTTAACTTTTTGCAACAGATTTTAAACATTCAAATATAACTTCCCACACACTGCATCTTAATGAAGAGTTTTTTTTTTATTCTTAAGGATGCAGTTGTCTTTTGAAGAGCAGTGGCTTTGAGAGCTGGGAGCCCTGTTTTCCAGCCTTGTCTTTGCTTTTGGTTTGGAGGTTAGTGGCTTACTAGGCCTGTTTCTTTTGGCTGTCTTTACCTGTATTTGTTTATAATGATGTGTCATTAAGTAATGTTGTTAGATTATTTAATTGTAATATCAAATTGTCGTTTGTTGGATACTGACTGCTGGCTTTGATCAGTTATCTCGTGAAACAGAACATCCTCTATTCTCAGCATAATTTGGAAGATTGCATATATAATGATGACTGCTACGCATGAGGCCATGTAAAAGAAGCCAGAGGATCTCAAAGCAGTACTTTGAACATCAAAGAGATGGGCTGTAAGTCTGCAACTCCAGTATGCACCGCCGGACCATCACTAAACCTGATTTTCGGAAGCGCAAAGGGGCTTGTAAATAAATATGGCCTTACATTTACAACTACGTACTACTAAAAATGCATTCATATTGCAAGAAATGATCTTTGCTTCTCAACCACCTTTGATGGGGTGATTCACCCTCCATTTTTTTTCAATGCAGACTATGATGATATCATACTACACATCACCGGGGGATTGCGATTGGGAGGGAGTGCCTAAACTACATAAAGGACGGCACAGAGAAGGGAATGCTCACGGATACTACTTATTACTATTACCATTACCTTATTATTTATGACAGGAGGAATCTCTCGCTGCATGGCTTCTTAAATAATCAGCCCAAACACGCATCCACAAGTACAGTTAAGAAACGCCACCGCTGACTCACTTCGCTAGCTCAAACTGGATCATATAATAAATAAATGTAACACTAACTTACCTTTATATTAGCATTGTGAAGCAACACGGAGAACAATAAATAAATATTGCTCACCAAGCCCCAGCACCTTGATGCCCAGCAGGTCAAGCAAGTCCTGTTCACGGTAAATTATGTCCGCCCAACAGTCCATCAAATGCTGCTGGTTGCGCTGGTTCCCAGTCTTCTGATTAAAACCAACTGGTGCAACCTCCCCCACAGCAGACAATGCTCCAGAATGGTGTAACTAATCACAGGCCTGATGCCTGCCGGCAGCATGGAGGGGAGGTGGTGCTGCACATAAAAAACTAGTGCTGCCACTTCCTTGGTGGGCCGAGGCTGCACCCCTTGAAGGTGACGCTGCCCACTAGGTAGGCTGCTACAGCTGTTATGGCTACCATGCTCTGCCATGGTGTTAGGTGGGGTGAGGTGAAGAAGAGAAGACAAACAAGACAACAAGGAAAGAAAAAAAGAAGGGAAAAATACAAAAGGTCACAAAAAACATGAAAAAAATAAAAAACGTAAAAATACAGATTTAAAAAAGAGACAGTAATGAAATAAATAAAAAAAGGGGTATATCAATTAGGAGGGTGGAGGATAAAGAGAAATAGGGGTGAAAAAAACAGGTGACTTTTGTATGCGATTTTCAATAAAAGTACATACTTTACGTTGCGTTTGACATCAAACACAATGCGACCGGATCCCACAGAGAACTCCACCTGCTTGCAGAACTCCATGCAGAGCGTCTGAGTTTTTTTAGAACTTTGTGTAGTTCAATGTAGCCAGACTCCACACACTCAGCCCAGGCCTAAAATATACATGTCATGAGTTATGTAATAAGTGGGGTAATTAGCAGAGCATGGCAAGCGGGTGAGATATAGTTACCTTAGGGCACGAGCTATACTTACTTGAGGTAACCACAACTATAACTGCTGAATTTCTATGGTTTTGTGAGAGTAAATTCAGATCCTAACTAAAATATCCCTAGGAACTTTGCTTTTCATAAATTAATTTCTATGATTTTTAATTCTATTTCCTAACTATAATGTCCCTATAACCTCAGATTTTTCCATTAATCCCTATGGCATTTTTAACATAAAGTAATTTTAATTACTATACGTTAATCCAACCTCCTTTGCTCACAGCCTTTGGCCATGTGTGATGGGGGTTGGCTGCAAGACCTGGCCTGCCCGGTGTCACTAGGCAACCACACAAAGCCTTTGGCCATGTGCGGCTGGGGTTGGCCAACCCCCTATAACCACCCAACCTCCAAACCCATGCCACACACGGCCTTCAGCTGTGCTATGCGTGGGTTGGCTGCAGAGCCTGGCCTGTTAGGAGGTCCACTAGCTAACCCCCTATAACCACCCAACTCTGACTGCATAAGCCTCTGAGTGGGTCTGTGAGTGTGTGCATGAGTACCTTAGTGACTCTGTCAGTGGGTCCATGGGTCTCGGAGTGAGGTTGTGAGTAGATGCATGACTCTAAGTAGGTCTGTGATTGGATGCATGACTGTCTGAGTGGGTCTGTGAGTATGTACTGAAATGTCCGATTGGGTCTGTGAGTGGGTGCATGAGTATCTGTGTGGGTCTATGAGTGAGTGTGTGACTCTCTGAGTGTAGAATGTATTGGGCCACGTGTACAAAGCATTTTTCTAATCGCAAACGGGGTGATTTGCAGAATCGACCTGTTTGTGACTAGAAAAATACTTTTGGGGATGTAACTTGTTACCGAATCACAATTTGGGTTTTGTGATTCGGTATTAGGAAGGGGCGTGTTGAGGGCGTCCTTTACTAATACCGAATCTAAATGGTATGTATGATTGTTTTGTGACCGTGAATGTGGTCGCAAAACAATCACAGTTAGCACCAATTTCAAATTGGTGCTAACCCATTCGCAAGGTTAAGGGGTCCCAAAGGGTCCCCTTTCCCTTTGTGAATGCATGCAAAAAAAAAATTTAAGAGCAGGTAGCGGTCCCACGGACCGCTGCCTACTCTTAAAAAAATTAAACTGAAAGTTTCATTTTTTATTTTTAAAGACAGCCTGTTTCCCTTTAAGGAAAAGGGGCTGCATTTAAAAAACATAGATTGCTGTATTTAAAAGCAATCACATACACGGTGGTCTGGTGACACCAGCAGGCCACCATCCCTGTGATTTTTGCAGTTCCTAGTGGGTCGCATATTGAGACCTACCTCATTAATATTAATGAGGTAGGTCTATTTGCAACCCTCTGGGAATCGAAAAAGAAACTCAGTAAAGTTTCTTAAATTTGGAATTGTGATTTCCTAGTTGCGATTCACATAGAATCGCAATTAGGAAATCACAATTCCAAATGTTCATACATGCGACCCAATAATTCTTGCCATGTGCAAAATGCAAAATCACAGAATTTAAAATCATTCACTTAAGTGCAGCATACTAGTTCATGTTTAGCATTGTTTGTGTGCTGGGGAACATGGGAGAGCCATGCATTATGGGGAGCCATATACAATTTCTCCAAGGTCGTGAGACCCATTTGGGAACTTTTACTAGAAAAGAGGGGCCAAATATTTGGTTTTGTTCATATTTTGTCCTGGCTGGGCTCTGTTGCCACAGACGGTCTAAACTCTCCCAAACTCTCCAGCAATAGCAGACAATGTCGATTTTTGCAAGCCCAAATTCTAGATGATTCAAGGTGTGCCACGTGTCTTTGGGGATACCCAAGATTTTCCTATATGCAGCTGTGTTGCAGCATTCTAGTGTCTACAAGACCATCCCTGGGAAAGCTAGATTTCCATATGTTATGGTGGGTAGAATCTTTGCCCGTTTTACTCATAGGATCCCCTTCACTGAGTGACTATGTTAGATGCAGTAAAGTTTACAAAGGGCATACATTGTTGTTGCAGTTTTTTCTGCTATTGCTTTGGCGTGCAAATTGGACTTGCCAGAGTCTGACAGCCAAACCCCAAGATAATTATATTTGCAGATTCCAACTGCCAGTCCATACACTCTGATCAAACACTGGTGCTTTGAATTTTTTGACGTTTGCCTGTAGGGCATTCCTAGTGTGATACACATGGAGTATTCCCCAAGCTCTCCTTATACCTATGCGAGTATGGTCCAATAACACCAGTTCGTCCGTGTATTGTATTATGGGAAGTTTGAGATGGCCTAATTTTGATGCAAAGGTGTACCCCTTCGACATCTCCACCCCCAAGTCGGAAGTGTGTAGATTGAACAAAGTAGGGGCGATAACACAGCCCTGCTTGAGAACGTTTTGGTACACATTTTCCCAGTAGCATGACTGTTTGTGATCCTAATCCTCATCCATGTGTCAGCATAGAAAGCTGTAATTACCACCATAAATTGCTTCGGGATACCACACTCTGTGATTTTGGACCAAAGAATGTGCCAATCATTTCCAATTGAATGCAACACTATAGTGAATAAAGCATGCATAGTGAGGAGGCGCACTCACTTCAGGGGCCTTATGCCCCAAATATGAAGTGGCAATCACATTATTCATGGTTGAAGAATTTGGCCTGAAATCAATCTGGTGATATGGGATAATGTTGTTCTCTTTGACCCAGTCCTCGAGCTCATCCAATACCACCTTCCCAAAGGCCTTACCATGCATGTCTAGTGAAGCAATTAGCCTATAATTTGCAGGTGCGGTACTAGCTCCCTTTTTTGAATGGGATACATGATGGAGCCTTTTCCATGATTCCACAATGGTCAATAGTAGGATGTATTCATTGAACAGTCTATGCATATAGGATGCCCATAATTCCTGATCATCCTTAAAGATGCCCCCCAGCAGGCAATTGGAACCGGGAGCTCCATGCGCCCGGGTGCTCTACAAAGTATTTACGTGCGGCACTAAGGCGGTGCTAGGTCCTCTCCCCAAAGCCATCTGGTGCATTCATGAGTGAGGTCTTGGCACCATCCTTGTCCATCTCTGAGTCAACATATAGAGCTGTAACATGGGAACACCACCTATCAGCTGAGAGAGCATTTATTTGGCCAATGGTTTACTTGCTAAGTTGTTAATGTGATTCCAAAATTCCCTGGACTTACTGGATGCTAAGAGGGTATATATATGTAGCCATTTCATCTCTAGCTGTTTTTGTTTAATCTGTCATACAAGTTTTTTGTGAGCTTTCCTTGCAGTTTTTATTTTACTTTCCGTCTGAGGAGTCTTCCAAGGCAGCATTTTCTATTGCTGTCCATAAACTAAATGAGGCCCGCTGACTTCCTATGCGCATAGTTTGTTGACTTTTCTGCTTATTTGATGATAGAGCATCATTTAGCATATTTATGACCATCTCCCAATTGTTTTTCAGCCAGGTTTCATTGCATGCTGAAGCAGGGAGGATGAAAGCTGATTTTCAGTATGCATACCTTCCAAAGAGGCTTAGCCCCATTTGATTCTTCTAGTCAGTTGGCCAATGTTTGACGGGAGCAGTTGGCTAACCAATGTTTCCTTCCTGTGCATCGTTGCTCACACAGTAACCAATGAACATAGTCACTTTCTGATTTATGCTGAACTATCCTGAACTTGAAATGCTTCACACCTGGTTAGCAGATTCTTGCTTAGAAAGATGTAGTCCAGGGTTGATATGTTCTTAACGGTTGGAATTAAAGTACCTTTTTGGTCAGCCAAGCTCAGGCCAAACTTGTTCAGACATGGTTCTAGAATGTCTCGGGGAGGGTCTCCCTTTTTAATACCAGGTTGACACAACTCTCTGGTATTAAAGTCACCAGCGACTATGTACTCATGGCCAGGATGTTCATATATAATGAATCTTATCAATTTGATGAGGTGCTTGGCGTTATCAACTTTAGTGTTGCTCCGAGGGTCGATATACAGATTTTGCGTCATCTATTGCTAGTCCCTTGATTTCTAAAATCTGCACATCACAGGAGGAGAGACTATGGCTCCCATTACGACCCTGGTGGTCGGTGGCAGTAATACCGCCAACAGGCTGGCAGTAATTACCGCTAAATTATGACCATGGCAGAAAGATCTCCGAAAGACAGCCAATGTACCACACTAACCGCCAGTGCGGAAACAACAGGCACCATGGCGGTAGCCGCCTGCAGCCAGGCGGAAGTCAATGTTCCGCCCACCATATTACAAGAACACAATCCAGAACCTTTTCCGGGGCGGTACAAACGACATCAAAAGCCTGGCGGAAACTGAGCTCAGAAGGGAAAGGACTCACCATTGGAGACACGGAAGAACCACAACGCCATGGAACCAGAACTGCATGTTTTCCCAATCCTATTCTACTTTCTGTTCCACCATGAACACCAATGCCGGTGAAGGGGGGAAGGAAAAAGAGAGTGACACAAACGCGTACAACACACCCCACATACACACACCATACACACCAGATGCATTACAAAAACAAGTTGACCTGGTAACTCGGATGACTAATGCAAGGACAAAATGATTTCACTAAAGTATTTGTAATAAGATCAACACAGTAGAAATAATAAGTTAGGCACAATAATAGATATATACATATTTACAGAAAAAGGGACACAGCCCAGTCCTCAATTTTCGTGGGCCACATGGCCACAGGCCAAAGACCAAGGACACACATGTCACCTGCTTCAACATGGAGAGAACACTGCAGGGGCATTGGTTGGTAAATAGGCAGGCACCTCGGGGGCACCTCAGCCAGGATATGTAACAAGACCACTGGTTTTGGAGGGGGCAATGTGCCCAGTTCTTGATCCTGGGGAGTGATGGGCCACAGTCTCTCAGGTGGGTGTCATACTCACTGGTTCTGGAGGGGGCAAAGTGCCCTGTACTTGATCCTGGGGAGTGAAGGGCCACAGTCTCTCAGGTGGGTGTCATATCCACTGGCTCTGGAGGGGGCAATGTGCCCATGCTTGATCCTGGGGAGTGATGGGCCACAGTCTCTCAGGTGGGTGTCATACCCACTTGTTCTGGAGGGGGCAACGTGCCCTGCACTTGATCCTTGGGAGTGATGGGCCACAGTCTCTCATGTGGGTGTCATACCCACTGGTTCTGGAGGGGGAAATGTGCCCTGTGCTTGATCCTGGAGAGTGCAAGGTGACAGTCTCTCTTGTGGGTGTCATACCCACTGGTTCTGGAGGGGGCAACGTGCCCTGTGCTTGATCCTGGGGAGTGCAAGGTCACAGTCTCTCAGGTGGGTGTCATACCCACTGGTTCTGGCGAGGGCAGCATGCCCTGTGCTTGATCCTGGGGAGTGCAAGGTCACAGTCTCTCAGGTAGATGTCATAACCACTGGTTCTGGAGTGGACAGGTGACACAGCAGCCCATGGAGGCAGGATTACATACCATCTTCCGGTGGTGACGGCTGCACAGTGATGTTGCTGCTGGTGGGGGGAGGCTCCTGCCCATCTCCTGCAACCTCGGATGGCTGCACAACCATGGTTGGTGGTGGGGGCTCCGTCACAGTTCCTGGTCCAAACTCCTTGCCCTTTCTGCCTGCTGGTGCAGGCTCCTTGCTCTTCCTGCCTGCTGGTGCAGGCTCCTTGCTCTTTCTGTCTGCTGGTGCAGGCTCCTTGCTCGTTCCGCCTGCTGGGACAGACTCCTTGGCCCTTTTGTGTGGCAGGTGCAGGCTCCTTGCCCTCCCTTGCCGGCAGTGGCAGTCTCCCTCCCCTTTATGCTGGCTGGTGCAGGCCCCTTCCCCTTCAGCCCATGTGGCCTGGATCCCTTTCCACCACGAGGGGGTTCTGTTAGGACTGCGCCCGTCGACTGTGTGGCTGAGGTGCTTGGCTGGGTTCGTGATACCCTGCCCATAAGTGCAGGATGGGAAGGGAAGAGGTCAATGGTGGATAGGAACAGTTTTAGGGACATTGGGGCAGTAAGAGGGAGAAAGAACAGGAGTGGAGGATAAGGGAGTGATTGTTGGAGCTGTCTGTCTGCTGCTTTTGGGTGCAGGTGCATGGCCTGTATGCTGTTGTCAGGTGGATGGCTGTTGGATGTGTGAGTGCTTGCGTTTGTGTACTTTAGGAGGAGGGACAGACACAGTGGGAGAGGACACAGGAGATGTGTGCATGGCTGTTGTGGTGGTGTCTACCAGTACGGTGTGTGTTCTGCTTGGTGTCGTGATAATGCTGGTAGTGGATGATGATGTAGTGCATGCAGGTTTGAGTGTAGATGTGGCTGGGAGGGTGTGGAGGAGGAGGAGACAGTGGAAATAGTGGATGTTGGTGTATCTGCAACTGGATGGTGTTTGTGAGTGCCTGTGGGATGAAGTGTAGTGCTTGTGTTTGCCTGTGACACTCTTGGGTGTTGTCTTGCGTGCATTCTCTTCTGTATGTGTGCCTGGGATAGGTAGGGGGTTGAGAGGAATGGGACTGGGCAGTGGAAGTTGGAGAGGGGATTGTAGAAACAGGGACAATGGCTGCCATCAGAGAGGAGGCCAGAGCCTGAATCGATCTCTGTTGGGCCGCCAATCCAGAGTGAATGCCCTCCAGGAATGCATCAGACTTTTGCATCTGGGCTGCTAGCCCCTGGATGGCATTCACAATGGTTGACTGCCCTACAGAGATGAATCTCAGGAGGTCAATAGGCTCCTCACTCAGGGCAGCAGAGCTAACTGGGGCAGGGCCTGAGGTGCCTGGGGCGAAGGAGATGCCCACCCTCCTGGGTGAGCGGGCACAGGCAACTTGCTGAGGGGCTGCTGGGAGGGCGGTGCTGGTACGGGGGTGGCGGATGTACATGTAGATGGGGTGGTCACAGAAGTGTCCGCCACCACCAGGGAGCTTCCATCGGAGGCGGAATCTGTTTCTGAACTGTCCCTCCAGTCTCAACCCTTGTGCTCCCCTCGCCCTTTGTTCCACTGGTGCCCTCAGCGTCGGTGGACTCTGCCTACAGGGTCCTGTGGGATGCAGCTCCCTCCATCGCCGCTGCCTCTGCTCCTCCACCAGATGTGGCTAATGCACATAAGGACAGGATGACAAAACAAGAAAGGGGGGGAAGAGACAAAGGATACACAGGGTCAATGGCTGCACCAACACCACCGTTGGCGTACACAGCACACTCACAGAGAGGGAACAGCCTACACAATATGCATTGCACTACCAGAGAAATAGTTAGCAACCAAGGCATGGGGTGGGGGACACACCGCCAAATTCAGCACACATGGGACCCACGCAGCCCTGACCAGTAGTGGATGCCCACCAGCTGGGTAGCAAAGTTTTCCCTTCTGAACCCTAGCCACCAGGGGACCTTTGCTGCAATGTCAGGCCTGGCCTAAGGGCACCCACTGACACACACATCTACCACCGGATACCACCCTACTATGAGTACGTTGTAATTATAGGCACTGTACTCACCCCCCTTGTGGCTGCTGTGATGCCCTCAAGCGCCCATCCAGGTCTGGATAGGCCATCACCAGTATGCGGGCCATCAGTGAGGTCAGGGTTCGATGGGCACCCCTTCCTCATTGGGAGGCCATCCCCAGCTGGGCCTCGGCCGTCTACTGTGCCCAGTGTCTCAGGTCCTCCCACCGTTTCCGACAGTTGGTGCTCCGCCTGCCATTGACCCCCAGGGTCAGCACCTCCTTGGCGATGGCACGCCATATACCCTTCTTTTGATGGGTGCTGATCTGCAGAGAAAATACACACAGGAAAATACCATTTGACAAACAGACCTGCCTGTTACACACCTCGCCCATCATACCCGTTCCCATCACCATTTACACACACATGGCCCAGCATACAACCAGTATACCGCTAAGAGGACATCAACCCACCCCCTTACATGAGGCCTTCACACACACAACTCCATGCATTCATGCCACATGCACTGTGCTCACAGTGTACTCACCTGTTGGTCTGGAGGCCCATACAGCAGTCCGTACTGCAGTAGGACCCAATCCACCAGTCTCTCCAACTCCTCCGAAGTGAAGGCTGCAGCCCTTTCCCTGGACACACATGCCATGGTAGGTTCTAGACATAGGTCACAGCAGCACACGCAGTGTAGATCCTCTCCTATGGAAGGTCAGGTAACAAGTGAGGAATGTAATAGAAAATGGCGGTCACGTCTGCGGTGGTGCATACCGTCACCACCAGCGTAGATCACCATTGGCCACTGTAGCCCATAGGGTCCAATGTTAACCAATGAGGAGTTACACAGCGGTTCCCGACAGCCTCCCGCAACGGCACACAATGTCAGCGGAATTACCTCACTTCCACCTGTCCCTCTCCACATGACAGGCGGATGCCATTTCATGGGGGGGCAAACCCTGGAATAATGCTGCATCACAGGAAATATTAGCACATACTGGACAAATCACAATGGCCCATTTCATGTTTACCGGATGCAAAGTTCTGTTCTAGTTCCATTGTTCAGTTTGTGACTGGCTCCTCACTCTTTTGTCCCTTAGATTCCTACCGCTGCGGATGAATAGGAGATGAAGACATACCACTGTGTACAGACCCCTGGTGGACTTGGCTACACTGGAGGACAGGCACATTATCCTCACCTATAGACTTGACAGGGCCACAATCACAGAGCTGTGTGTCCAATTGGACCCTGACCTGATGTCTGCTATCTGTCATCCAACTGGGATCCCCCCTCTTGTGCAAGTGCTATCTATACTCCATTTCCTGGCAACTACTTCTTTCCAAGTGACAGTGGGGATTGGCAGCAGGAATGTCACAGCCAATGTTCTCAATAGTGCTGACAAGAGTGTTGTCTGCCCTGATAAAACACATGTGCAGCTACATTGTTTTCCCCCAGGTTGAAGATTTGGCCACAGTGAAGGCCGACTTTTATGCAATGGGACATATCCCCAACATAACTGGGGCAATTGATGGAACACATATTGCATTTGTCCCACCCGCCAGAATGAACAGATGTTTAGGAATCGTAAGAGTTTCCACTCTATGAATGTTCAGATGGTGTGCTTGGTGGACCAGTACATCTCCCATGTCAATGCTAAGTATCCTGGGTCTGTGCATGATGCCTTTGTCCTAAGGAATAGAAGCATTCCAAATGTGATGGCCCAACTACAGAGACACAGGGTGTGGCTAATAGTTGAACTCTGGTTTCCACCTAGTATATGTTGGTGTATGGGTATGGTGTGGGCCATATAAGATGTTGTGTGGCTAATTCTTGTCCCTTAATATTTGCAGGTGACTCTGGTTACCTAAACCTATCATGGCTGCTGGCCCCTGTGAGGAATGACAGGACAAGGGCAGAAGAACGTCATAATGAGGCACATGGGTGAACCAGAAGGATCATAGAAAGGACCTTTGGCCTTCTGAAGGCCAGGTTCCGGTGCCTCCATCTAACAGGTGGATCCCTGTGCAACTCTCCAAAGAAAGTCTGCCACATAGTGGTGCCATGCTGCATGTTGCATAACCTGGCCCTCAGACGCCATGTTCCATTCCTGCAGGAGGAGGAGGCTGGAGATGCCCGTGTGGCAGCAGTAGACCCTGTGGACAGTGAGGATGAGAAGGCAGAGGATGAGGATGAGGATGAGGAGAACAGAACAAATGTGATACAACAATACTTCCAATGACACACAGGTAGGGCACTGTTACTTCATATTTCAATGACATTTGTTTCAAATAGTGTGGGAATGGCATGCTGATATTTTCAACTCAGCCCACTGGCTGTTACCGCTGTCAATTCATTTTGCAGATATTGGTGACCTGACATATACTCCTGGTGTGATCACTACAGCCAGCTACAGGTCATTAATCTAAGCTCTTTCTCTGGACAGTTGATTTGCAATGTTTGTACCTGTTACAATGAACATATATATGATTTACATGACATGCTCCAAAATGTTTTTTTTTCCCCCAAAGGATGTTTATTGAAGTGCTAATATATGGAGGGGCAAGTGAAAAGGGATGGGGTGATGAAGGAGGAAAGTCCAGGGTAATGTCACAGTCTGTTTGTAGCACAGGTGCATTGTCCAAGGGGACATAGGAAGGGGAGCAATGGCAGTTCAAGGTGGACAGGGTGACAGAGTGGGACATAAGGGTGGCAATCAGTAGAGTCTCATTTCCTGGTGCGTGTCTTGGCAAGTGTCTCTAGCTTCTGTCTCTATCGCAGGGAACGTTTGCGGGTGGTTCACCTCCTGCAGGGGGAGGGGTGCTGGTGGCCTGTGAGTCCTGTGGCGGGGCCTCCTGCCCACTAGTGGCAGCGGAAGTGGAAGGCTGTTCAGATGTCTGGCTAGTTGCAGGGGCCCGCTGGTGTGAGACTGCCTCCCTCATAATGTTGGCCATGTCAGCCAGCACCCCTGCAATGGAGATCAGGGTGTTGTCAATGGCCTGCAAGTCCTCCCTAATCCCCTGATATTGTCCCTCCTGCAGCTGTTCTCCTGCATGTTGTCAAGGATCTGGCCCATTGTGTCCTGGGAATGTTGGTAGGCTCCCAGGATCTCGGACAGTGCCTACTGGAGAGTCGGTTCCCTTCTCCTGTCCTCCCTGTGGTACACAGCAGTCCTCCCACTGTCCCTGCTGGCCTGTGCCACTGTCCCCTGCACGATGTGCCCACTGCCACTGACCCCAGGTCCCTAATTGTCTAGTGGGCGAGGTGTGGCCTGGGGTCCCTGTACAGGTGTACACTGCTGATTGAGGTGTCCTGGGGACAGAGGTATGGGTATGCTTGGTGGGTGCTAGGGTGTTGGTTCCTGATAGGCGAGGCTCTATGGTGGTCTGTGAGTGGGCTTGGGTGACCGGCTGTCCAGCGGTCCCTGATGGGCCAGGTAGGTCCTCCAGATCCAGAAATCCAGAGTTACTGACATCACTGGGGGCACTATCTGTTGGGGGACTGGATAGTGGTAGCACCTCCTCTCCACTGACATTGCCTGGGGTACCTGTGGGAATTTAAATGATGTATTACGGTTCAAGTGTATTACATTTGTACTTCCGTAGCTTCCCCTCTATGGTTGGTGTTGCCCTGTCAGCTTTTACTTGTATTTGGTGATTTATTCTGGTTATGTTAGTTTCCCTATGCTGAAAATGCTTTAGTGATGGGTGTCCATGCAGGGCTGGGAGGGCTGACCATGCATTGGTATGGCATGCAGGGCTGGGCATTGTGGTTAGTCATATGTGTAAGTGCAGTGTGTGGAATGGTGTGGAGTGATGGGAGTGAGGGTGTGTGATGGCATGCAGAAATGGAGGGTGATAAGTGATAAATGTTGACTTACTGGTGTCCGGTCCTCCGGCTATTCCAGCGAGTCCCGCAGGATGCAGTATTGCCAGTACCTGCTCCTCCCATGCTGTGAGCTGTGGGGGAGGACGTGGGGGCCCATCGCCATCCCTCTGTATGGCGAGCTGGTGCATTGCTGCATTGGAATGTACCTTCCCCGTAGGTCATTCCACCTGTTCCTGATGTCGTCCCTTGTTCTTGGGTGCTGTCCCACGGCATTGACCCTGTCCATGATTCTCCGCCATAGATCCATCTTCCTAGCTATAGATATCTGCTGTACCTGTGCTCTAAAGAGCTGTGGCTCTACCCTGACAATTTCCTCCACTATGACCCTTAGCTCCTCCTCAGTGAAACGAGGGTGCCTTTGTGGTGCCATGGATGTTGTTTGAATTGTGTTGGTGAGGTTGTGTTGAGTAATGTGGTGGGGTGTGTGATGTGTAGTGCATGATGGGTGTATGGCTGTATGTGGTGTGTGTGATCCCCTGGTACTGTCCCTTCCGCAGCCGCCTGTTATCCTGCACATTGTCTAGGATCTGGCTCATCGTGTTCTGGGAATGTTGATAAGCTCCCAGGATCTCTGCCAGAGCCTCCTGGAGAGTTGGTTCCCTGGGCCTGTCCTCAACCTGGCGTACAGAAGTCCTCCCAGTGTCCCTGGTGGCCTGTGCCTCTGTCCCCTGAACTGTGTGCCCACTGCCACTGACCACAGATCCCTAATTGTCTTGGGGACGAAGTGTGGACTGGTGTCCTTGTAGAGGTGGACACACTGTTGATTGACGTGTCCTGGACAGAGGTATATGTATACTGGGTGGGTGCTGCGGGGGTGTTTCCTGATGGGGGAGGCACTGTGGTGGTGTGTGACTGGGCCTGGGTAACCGGCTGTCCAGTGGTCCCTGATGAGCCAGGTAGGTCATCCAGATCCTTAAGACTAGAGTTGCTGTCATCACTGTGGGCCTCTTCAGTTGGGGGACTGGAAATTGCTGGCACCTCCTCTCCGCTGACATTGGCTGGAGTACTTGTGGGGATGTAAATGATGTGTTATGGTTTGTGTGTCTGACATATTGTACATCCGTGGCTTCCCCTCTTTGGTTGGATTTACCCTGCCAGCTTTCACTTGTGTATGTTAGTGTATGGTGAGATTGTTACTTCTCTATGGTATTCATGCTTCAGGGATGAGTGTACATGCAGGGCTGTGAGGGGTGCCCATGCATTGGCACATCATGCAGGGCTTGGCATTGGGATGAGTGAGATGTGATGGTGGGTGTGTGGGAAGTAGTGGAGTGATGGGAGTGAGGGTGAGGGTATGTGGTGGCTTGCAGGTAGGGGGGGTGATAGTAGTAGATAGTTGACTTACCAGAGTCCAGTCCTCCTCCGACTCCAGCCAGGCCCTCAGGATGCAGGATTGCCAAGACTTGCTCCTCCCAAGCTGTGAGTTGTGGGGGAGGTGGTGGGGGTCCACCGCCAGTCCTCTGGATCATGAGCTGGTGTCTTGCTGCAATGGAACGTACCTTCCCTGTAGGTCATTCCACCTCTTCCTGATGTCATCCCTAGTTCTTGGGTGCTGTCCCATGGCGTTGACACGGTCCACAATTCTCGGCCATAGCTTCATCTTCCTAGCTATAGATATCTGCTGCACCTGTGCTCCAAAGAGCTGTGGCTCTACCCTGACAATTTCCTCCACCATCACCCTTAGCTCCTCCTCTGTGAAACGGGGGTGTCTTTGTGGTGCCATGGTTGTTCTGTGAGGTGTGTTGGTGAGTGTGTGTTGAGTAATGTGTTTGGGTGTTAGATGTGAGTGCGTGAGTGGTGTATAGGTGTGAATAATGTGTGGCTCGAGTTGTGTCAGAGGTCTTGGTGTCAATCTCCTAGCAGTAACTGTTGTTGGCAAAGGGTTGTGGGTACTGTGGGTGGGTGTTTTATAGTGGTGTGGGTGTGGTATGGGTGTCAGGTGTGTATTGTTTGAATTGTCCAATGTTGTGTTGTTTTGCATGTGGGTGTCCATTGTGAGCACGGCAGTATGTACCACCAATGGTGTACCGCTGTTGAATGTCCGCCATGGTGATTCGTGGGTCATAATGTGGTGGGCGTAGTTCTGTTGGCGTAACAGTGTGCGTTTTGATACCGCTAGTTTATCACTCACCTTTGGTGCGTCGGATTTGTGTATGGGGCTGAATACTGACAGATTGGTGTGTGTGTGTCATAATATGGTGAACAGTTATCCACCACGGCGGCGGTAAGTTGCCGGCTGTCAGCGTGGCGGTAAGTGAGATTTGCCGCTAATGTCATAATGAGGGCCTACATTCCTTTATTTTCACCAGCAGATCTAATTTTACATTGGTGGAAAGGCCGCCCATTGGCCTCTAAAAATGTTTTTTTTGCGCTGCTGTGTGAATTGCATGGAACCCTTGAATGGAGATAGGAATAGGTAACCATGTTTCTTGCAGGAAGAGAATGTCTCCAGCATGACTATTGAAGGATTCCAAATTGTGGCAGAAATCCTTCAGTATGCATAATATGGCGGTCGGAAGGCCACAAGCACTGGCAGTCTAAGGGGGGCTAAAGCTTCGGTGGTCTGAGGAGAAGGCCGTCGATGTCAGAATGTCCACCTGAGTCCCCAAATGTTGACTTCCAGAGTTAATTCCCATTGGAATCTTTACTCTCTGATACAGAAAAATGGCTGAATGGAATAACAATACATTTGGCAAACAGTTAAGCTTTTAATCGGAAAGTTTGTTTTTCGTCATTTGATTTAAATCATTTTAGCCATTGTTGAGAAACTAGCTTATAACGAGGGGCTTGGATTGGACAAGAATGGGTTACAAAGTCAGGTAACTCTAGAAGGTTGGTCCTGTGGGATGCCCGCGGTACTGAAAATTAAAAAATAGAGCCTTGTAGTTTGCTGAGTGAGCTTTATATCCTGTTGGCCATTTCTGCACCATGGTACCTATACTAGTCCCACAGTACAAAGCAATCTGATTAGCTCACTGCAAATCAGAAGAAACTGATGCAACCTCATTACAGGACTCAAGAATTCCATTTCCTGATTTTTTTTTTTTTTTATAAATATAAGTGGAACAGGGTAGATACCCTGACACCAGGGCTCTTCTCTGGGAGACCCAGAGGGACTCCCTCTAGAGATTATGGCCCTCATTACGACACTGGTGGTAAATCCCTCTCACCGCCATGCTGACGGCTGCCAACTTACCGCCGCAGTGACGTACATCCGTTCACCATATTATGACACACACACACCAATCTGACAGAATTCAGCCACATACACAAATCTGCCAGACCCAAAACCCATACCGTTACGCCAACAAAACAACTCCCACCACATTATGACCCACGAATCACCACGGCAGACATTCAACAGCGGTAAACCATTGGCGATACATACCGCAACGCTCAGAATGGACACCCACATACAAAACAACATCACATTAGCATACGAAAAATTCACACCTGACAACCATACACACGCCACACACACTCATCCACAACACTATAAAACACACAACCAAATTACCCACAACCCTTTACAAAAACAATTACTGCCAGGAGACTGAGAAGAAGAGCACAGAGACAACTAGACACACACACCGCATACAGCCATACACCCATCATGCACTACACATCACACACCCCACCACATTACTCAACACAACCTCACCAACACACATCACACAACATCCATGGCACCACAAAGGCACCCCCGTTTCACTGAGGAGGAGCTAAGGGTCATAGTGGAGGAAATTGTCAGGGTAGAGCCACAGCTCTTTGGAGCACAGGTACAGCAGATATCTATAGCTAGGAAGATGGATCTATGGCGGAGAATCGCGGACAGGGTCAACACCGTGGTACAGCACCCAAGAACAAGGCACGACATCAGGAAGAGGTGGAATGACCTACAGGGAAGGTACGTTCCATTGCAGCAAGGCACCAGCTCACCATACAGAGGACTGGCGGTGGACCCCCACCTCCTCCCCCACAGCTCACAGCATGGGAGGAGCAGGTACCGGCAATACTGCATCCTACGGGACTCGCTGGAATAGCCGGAGGACCAGACACTGGTAAGTCAACACTTATCACTTATCACCCTCCATATCTGCATGCCATCACACACCCTCACTCCCATCACTCCACACCTTCTCACACACTGCACTTACACAAATGACTTACCACAATGCCCAGCCCTGCATGCCATACCAATGCATGGACAGCCCTCCCAGCCCTGCATGGACACCCATCACTAAAGCATTTACAGCATAGGGAAACTAACATAACCAGAATAAATCACCATACACAAGTAAAAGCTGACAGGGCAACACCAACCATAGAGGGGAAGCTACGGAAGTACAAATATAATACACTAGAACCAAAATACATCATTTAAATCCCCACAGGTACCCCAGGCAATGTCAGTGGAGAGGAGGTGCTACCATTATCCAGTCCCCCAACAGAAAATGTCCCCAGTGATGTCAGTAACTCTGGACATCTGGAGGACCTACCTGGCCCATCAGGGACCACTGGACAGCCGGTCACCCAAGCCCACTCACAGACCACCATAGAGCCTCCCCTATCAGGAACCAACACCCTAGCACCCACCAAGCATACCCATACCTCTGTCCCAAGGACACCTCAATCAGCAATGTGCCCACCTGTACAGGGACCCCAGGCCACACCTCGCCCACTAGATAATTAGGGACCTGGGGTCAGTGGCAGTGGGCACATCGTTCAGGGAACAGGGGACCAGGCCAACAGGGACAGTGGGAGGACTGCTGTGTACCACAGGGAGGACAGGAGAAGGGAACCGACTCTCCAGTAGGCACTGTCTGAGATCCTGGGAGGCTACCAACATTCCCAGGACACAATGGGCCAGATCCTTGACAACATGCAGGAGAACAGCTGCAGGAGGGACAATATCAGGGGATTAGGGAGGACTTGCAGGCCATTAACAACACCCTGATCTCCATTGCAGGGAGTTGGCAGACATGGCCAATATCATGAGGGAGGCAACAGCACACCAGCGGGCTCCTACCACTAGCCAGTCAACTGAACAGCCCTCCACTTCCGCTAGTGGCCAGGAGGCCCCGCCACAGGACCCACAGGCCACCAGCACCCCTCCCCCTGCAGCAGGTGAACCACCCCACAAACGTTCCCTGCAACCCAGACAGAAGCCAGAGACCCTTGCCAACACCACCACCAGGAAATGAGATTCTCCTGATTGTCATAATTGTGTCCCACTCTGTCTCCTTGTCCACCCTGAACTGCCGTTGCTCCCTTTCCTATGTCCCCTGGGACACTGCACCTGTGCTACAAACAGACTCAAACAATACCCTGGACTGTCTTCCATCAACACCCCATTCCATTGCACTTTCCCCTCAATTTCTTAGCACCACAATAAACACCCTTGGATAAAACTCGACTACTAGTATTTCATGTTTTGCAAATTTGTATTGATTGAAACAGCTACAGCCATGGCAAATGAACTGTACATAGTGAGAGCACAGAATGAATGCCATGTTGCTGGCTGTTGTAATCACATCACAACATTGTTGTCATACCATTGACATCTGTAAAATGATAATCCATGGTGACAGTAAGTAGAGGAAACAAGCGGGTAATACCAGTTTGCCAATGCCACACAGAATACAACAGTAGTCATAGAAATGTGAAGTTACACTGTCTCACCAGTGTTTCATTGGAAGTGCAGATGGATCACTGATGTTCTGTTGTACACATCCTCATCCTCACTGTCCTCAGGGTCCACTACTACCACAGGGGCATCTCCAGTCTCCAGGGCCAGGTTGTGCAACATGCAGCATGCCACTACTATCTGGCAGACTTCAGGTGAGGAGCACAGGGATCCACCTGTCAGATGGAGGGCCCTGAACCTGGCCTTCAGGAAGCCGAAGGTCCTCTCAATTATCCTTCTGTTTAACCCATGTGCCTTATTATAACGTTCTTCAGCCCTTGTCCTGGCATTCCTCACAGGGGTCAGCAGCCATGATAGGTTTGGGTAGCCAGAGTCACCTGTAAGTATTGAGGGACAACATTTAGCCACACACTATCCTATTTGAGGGCATACACCAACATACACTGGGTGGGGACCAAGGCTCACCTATTAGCTACACCCTGTGCCTCTGTAGTTGGGACATCACATTTCGGATGCTGCTATTCCTCAGGACAAAGGCATCATGCACCGACCCTGGATATTTAGCACTGACGTGGGAGATGTACTGGTCCGCCATGCTCACCATCTGCACATTCATGGAGTGGAAACTCTTCCGATTCCAGAATACCTGTTCATTCTGCTGGGGGGTGAGGGGGACAAAAGCAATATGTGTACCCTATATCGACCCATAATATAGGGGGTATGTCCCATTGCAAAAAATCCGGCCTTCACAATGTCCAAATCTTCCTCCTGGGGGAAAGCAATGTAGCTGCACATGTGTTTTACCAGGGCGGACAAGACTCTTGCCAGCATGATTGAGAACATTGGCTGTGACACTCCTGCTGCCAAGCCCAATGTCACTTGGAAAGAACCTGTTGCCAGGAAATGGAGCACTGACAGAACCTGCACAAGAGGGGGGATCCCAGTGGGATGATGGATAGCTGAGATCAGGTCAGGCTCCAACTGGGCACACAGCTCTGTGATTGTGGCCCTGTCCTGTCTGTAGGGGAGTATTATGTGCCTGTCCTCCAGTGTAGCTAAGTCCACAAGGGGGTCTGTACACGGTGGTATGTCTCCATTTCCTATTCATTCACAGCAGTAGGACTCGAAGGGACACAAGAATGAGTAGGCAGTCTCAATTTGAACAACTATACCACAACAGCAGTCCACATCATGCAACCATGTTTTGGGGCTGTGTAATTTAATAGTATGTGCCTATTTATCCTGTGACGCAGAAATTATCGATAGGCCTGTTCACACCCCACCCTGAAATGGCGATGTCCTGTGTGGAGGCACAGGTGAATGTGAGGGAATTCCACCTATGTTGTGCCCCGTGTTGGTAGGCGGTCATGAACCGCCGTGCAATTCCTCATTGGATTATATTGGTCCCTATGGGGTACAGTGGCCAATGAGGATCTACGCTGGTGGTGACGGTGTACACCGCCGCGGATGTGACCGCCATTTTTTATCTCAGTCCTCACTTGTTTCCTGACCTTCCACAGGAGAAGACCTAAACTGCATGTGCTGCTGTGACCTGTGACTGGAACATAACATGGCCCGTGTGACCGGGAAAGGGCCCCAGCCTTCACTTCGGAGGAGCTGGAGTGACTGGTGGATGGGGTCCTACCCGAGTACAGACTGCTGTAAGGGCCTCCAGACCAACAGGTGAATACACTGTAGGCACGATGTATGTGGCATGAATGCATGGATATGTGTGTGAAGTCATTGTGTAAGGGTGGGTGGATTGTATGTTGGCAGTGTACATGTTGTGAGCTGGCCTATGTGTGTTGCAATGGTGATGGGACCGGGTATTGTGGGCCATGTGTATGACAGGCTGGACTGTTTGTTTAATTGAATTCTCTTGTATGCATTACCTCTGCAGGTCAGAGCCCATTAAAAGAAGGGATTAATGCATGCCATCGCCAAGGACGTGCGGACCCTGGGGGTCTATGGAAGGTGGAGCACCCACTGTCGGAAATGGTGGGAGGTCCTGAGACGCTGGGCACGGAAGTCTGCGGAGGCCCAGCTGGGGATGGCCTCCCAAAGAGGAAGGGGTGACCTCCCTGATGGCCCGCATACTGGCAGTGGCCTACACTGAGCTGGATGGGCGCTTGAGGGAATCACAGCAGCCACAAGGGGGTGAGTACAGTTAGTATCATTACAACTTATGGCTGGTGCGGTGGTAGCTGGGTGGTGGTTGTGTATTAGTGGGTACCCCTAAGGCCATGCCAGACATAGCAGTGTAGGTCTTCAGAAGGGTAATGGTTGCATGGCAAATACAGGTAACCTAGCTTGTTAGTATTCCCTTCTAGGCAGGGCTGCGATGGGTCCCAGGTGTGCTGCAGTTGGCGGTGTGTGCTCCTCATGCCTTTGTGACTAGCCATTTCACCGGTAGTGCAATGCATAGTGCATAGGCCTGTTCCCTGTATGTGAGAGTGGTGTGTATGCCAACGGTGGTGTTGGTACAGTCATTGACCCAGTGTATCCTTTTTGTCTCTTCCCCCTTTCTTGTTTTGTCATCCTGTCCTTGTGTGTATTAGCATCATCTGGCGGAGAAGCAGAGGCACCGGCGACAGAGGGAGCTGCATCCCACAGGACCCTGGAGGCAGAGTCCACCGACGCCGAGGGAATAAGTGGGACGGAGGGCGAGGGGAGCACCACGTCGGAGACAGGAGGGGACAACACAGACTCTGATACTTCCTTCGATGGGAGCTCCCTGGTGGTGGTGGACACCTCTGTGACTACCCCAGCTGCAGGTACAGCTGCCACCCCATACCAGCATCGCCCTCCCAATAGCCCCTCAGTGAGTTGCCTGTGCCTGCTCACCCAGGAGGGTGGGCATCTCTTTTGCCCCAGGCACCTCAGGCCCTGCCTCAGTGAGCCCTGCTTCCCTGAGTGAGGAGGATATTGACCTCCTGAGATCTATTGCTGTAGGGCAGTCAACCATTGTGAATGCCATCCAGGGGCTGGCATCCCAGATGGAGCAATGCAATGCATTCCTGGAGGGCATTCATGGTGGATTGGCGGCCCAACAGAGATCGTTTCAGGCTCTGGTCTCCTCTCTGATGGCAGCCATTGTCCCTGTTTCTACCATCCCCCCTCCAACTTCAACTTCCCAGTCCCATTCTCCTCAACCCCAACCCATCCCAAGCACACAGACAGATGAGCATGCACACAAGGCAACACACAAGAGTGGCACAGGCAAACACAAGCACCACACTTCATCCCACAGGCACTCACACAAACACCATACCGTTGCAGACACGACAACATCCACATCCTCCACTGTCTCCCCCTCCTCCTCATCCTCCACCTCCCTCCCAGTTACGTCCACACTCACACCTGCATGCACTACATCTACGCCCACTATCAGCATCACCACACCAAACAGAAACACACCACACTGGCAGACACCTCCACAACATCCATGCACGCGTCCCCTGTGTCCTCTCCCACCGTGTCTGCCCCCCCCTTCTAAAGGGCACAAACTCAAGCACTCAGACACCCAACAGCCATCCACCTCACATCAGCATACAGCCCAGGCACCTGCACACAAATCCAGCAGACAACACCTCCAACAACCACTCCCTCATCCTCTACATCCATTACTCCTCCTGCCCCAACTTCCCTAAAAAGCTTTTCCTTACCCAACTTGACCTCTTCCCTCCCCCTCCCCCATCCTGCAGGTATGGGCAGAGTTCCAAGCACCCTGCCCATACGTGCAGCACCAAGCCCAGCACCTCAACCAAAAAGTCAACGGGGACAGTGGTGCCACCACCTACTCATGCTGGTAAGGATACCAGACCTACGACACTGAAGAGGAAGGAGGCAGCACCATCAGGGATGAAAGGTAATAAGCCCTGCACCAGCTGTGAGGAAGGGGAAGGGGCCTACATCAGCTGTGAGGAAGGAGAAGAAGCCAGCACCAGCAGTGAGGAAGGGGAAGGAACCTGCACCAGTTGTGAAGAAGGGGAATGAGCCTGCACCACCAGGCAGAGAGGGGAAGAGCCCATCCAACCTTGCCAGGATGAGTAAGGGATCACCGACTCATGAACAGGAGGGGATGAAGCACTCTATGCCAGCGGAATCTGTCAGACAAACACCACTACCACCCCCAGCTGTCACGGGGCCCCCCACCATTAGCTGTAGATGTGCAGCCATAAGTGAGTGCAGGGGCTGCCTAGGAGCCTCCTCCAACCACCACCACTGACAGCGGAAACCATGTAGTCCACCCTCCAGGGGCTACTGTGTGGGCTGCCCCCTCTAGAAGCAGTGGGCAAGTCACCCACTTGAGAGACTGTGGCCTTGCACTCCCCAAGACAAAGCAATGGGCATGTTGCCCCTCCAGAACCAGTGGGCAAGTCACCCACTCCAGAGACTGTGGCCTTGCACTCCTCAGGACAAAGCAAAGGGCATGTTGCCCCCTCCAGAACCAGTGGGCAAGTCACCCACTCCAGAGACTGTGGCCTTGCACTCCCCAGGACAACGCAATGGGCATGTTGCCCCTTCCAGAACCAGTGGGCATGTTCTCGCATCCGGCTGAGGTGCCCCTCAGCCCTCTGAGGTGCCTGCCTATTTGCAATCTGATGCCCCTGCAGTGTACTATCCTGATGTGGTCAGGACTCGAGTTGGGCCTTAGATTGTGCCCTTTGGCCATGTGGGCCCTTTGAACATTGGACTGGGCAGTGTCCCTTTGAGTACATGTGTTCATATCTGTTTCATTGACAAATTGAATTATTAATTTTGATGTTGATCTGATTCCAATCACTCTAGTCAATTCCTTTTGTCCTAGCATTATTCTGCCATTTTTCGGGGAAAATTTGATTTTCGTGTGCACCTGGTTGTGTGTATGGTGTGTGTGTGTCGGATGTGTGGTGCGTGTGTGTGTGTCACTCTTGTTTTCGTTCCACCCTCTCTTGTGTGCTAGGCGGCTGTACTTACCGTTGTCGTCTTCATCGGCGATGGTGTTCCAGGTGGAGCATAACGTGGAAGATCATCAGGACGACATGCAGTTCGGGTTCCATGGCAGCGTGGTTCTTCCCTGTGTCTCCAATGATGAGTCCTTTAACTTCTGAGCTCTGTTTCCGCCAGGCTTTTGTTGGTGTTGGTACCGCCCCGGAAAAGGTGGTGGTTTTCTGTGTCTTAATATGGTGAACGGTACTTTGTCTTCTGCCTGGCTGTTGACGTCTACTGCCATGGTGTCTGTTGTTTCCGCCATGGCGGTTGGTGTGGTACATTGGCTGTCTAAGGAAGTTATCACCGCCATGGTCATAATTTGTTAGTACTTACCGGCAGCCTGTTGGAGGTACTACTGCCACTTTTTCACCCAGTCCTAATGAGGGCCTATATTTTTTTGGGTCATTGGTAGTGGGGTATTTGCACAGTACTTAGTGTGGCCCTTCAGTGAGGTACTGTGGTAATCCTGCAGTACCCACTACACAAGCTTCCACCCCATGTTACAGCTGTAGCTCTCAAGCTTCCCTGATGAATCTTACATGGTAATGCAGTACCAGGGGGTGACAGCATCTATGGTGGGTAAAGTGGGATTACCACAGAACGCAACAGTGTACAAAACAACAATTTAGAAAAGAAAATAATGCAGGTTTGGAGCCTGTGATGGGTTAGACCAGAGGCAAGGTCCAGCGGCCAACTGCCTTGATGCTCATTGTATTTGGCCGTATACAGTGGGGGATTGGGCACCCTCTGGTGGTTGGGTGCAGGGCCTGGTCTCTGCAGAAATTCACTGAAAAAACAAAGGTTAAACTAATGTTATAGATAAGTGTTCAAATCAGTTAAAAACTAATGTTCTAAAGCCACAAAATAATGAAGTTGACCTGTTACAATTTACTGTTTACTGAACTAAGTATAACTTGTGCTGCCACCATGCACTGCATATGACCTCACATGTTACATTGTCTATTATATGATAATTAATGTCATTGATGACATGGCTGATGACATCACAAATACATAATTGATGACAGCACTGTTAATAGCACATAGTCATTAGAACAACATCCTATAGAGTTTGTAGATTTGAAGCAATTAAACATGGTACACCTGTGTTCAATTTTCTACCACCAATGAAGTGATAATGGACATAACCTTTGCTGACATGTTGGAAACACAATATATCTGTGAAGTCACCCAACTTCTACTGGTATTCACACATCTAGCGAAAAAAATGCCTCTATAGACTTTAATGTGGTCACCCCTGTTTTAAACCGTTAACACCCTATATAAAAAAGACTTCACACTATATTCACCTTAAAAAGACTACCTTCTTATAGACTTCTTTTGAACCACACTTTTAAGTCAAGGGGTTAACAGATATCCATTTGCCACTGAGAAGACAGACACCTTCTGCCAAGTGGTCTGGACAAACTTGCATAGTTTGTTAAAATGCACTACACACACATTCCTGAGATGGGCACAAGTGTATGCAACTTTGGAACCATGCTTACAACTCTAGTGTGAGTTAAATTATTTTTAAGTGGGATACTTAAAAATTCTGCTCTAGGTAAAAATCTGCAGTGCCTCAAAATCTTCTGCAATATTGTGGAAATAAACATCCACATCTTATGAATACCCTCTTTACATTGAATGTGTCTATAGCACTGTATCAGAGCTATTTAAAATGGATACCTGCCCAGATATTCACTGGTGGATAATCAATTGTCAACAACAGCATGCCTCAGGGGCCTCTACTATTTCCATGCCTGTACACACACGAGTACACAGAGTAATTATGCGTTGTATATGATTAGGGTTTTGTCACTGATGTGATCAGTGATGCCATCAAATATGTCATTTGAGATGTCATCAGTGATGTCACCAATAATGTCATTTAACGTGTCATGAGTGTTTTAATAAGTGAGGTCATAACCAGTGTGTGGGGGATGACCATTATAGTTAGAACTGCAGCCACAGAATTTTATTAAATCATCTATCCTTTATCATTGTTCATCATTGTTTGCATTGTATCATCAACAATGTAATTAGCAACTGTAAACCTGGATATTCTAATTGCTATAATTTACCATTATTAATTCTAATTTGAATGTAACACAGTTTTTTAGATAAATCTCCCACAATAACATGTAATATAAACAATATAAATAAACAATGCATAGTTCATAACATGTGTAATATGGTCCACTATTGCCATATCATGGTTTATGATGTCACCAGTACCCCTCAAAAACAATATTAGGCCATATTACACCGTTACCTATTATTATGTATGATAAAGGTGTGGACATATAAGTACAAGCTTATATGTCCCTACAGTAGTCCCCTTCCATTTGGGGCTACTATAAGTGATCAGGGGGTCACAGAATAACATGGTTTGGCACCTTTGCATCTTGAGATTGCCAGCTTCATTATGGCTCCACTGAAAATTATCATGTTTGGAATCAAATATCTTTTCTTATTCAACCTGATTTGTTGCCCAAGTCAGATTTAATGTGACATGCACCTGCATGGCTACCTTAGAAGTAACTCACCTGGATGCCCCAGCCTTTCCTGTGCCCTGGCCTACAGACCACAGCCTCTGCCACCAAGACAGGAATTTGACCCATGCTATGAGGTGTGAGTGATTATATGACGGAACACCGAATTAAAAACAACTACTAACCTTAACAACGAGGTCAGAACACCGACCTCGTCCTTACTACTAATGATTTTACCACGAATGCCTTAACAACGATATTTCGTTGTAAAGGCATTCCTGATAAAATCATTAGCAATAGGCACCATTCACCCTACATCCCTCACCCCACCCCCCCAACCTCACCCCAAAACCTAAAACCCGCTGACCCCCCACCCACTCCCCAAAACCAAAAACACCCCACCCCTCAACCCCACCCTAAAACCTAAAACCCCCTGACCACCCACCCACTCCCCAAAACCAAAAACTCCCCACCCCCCCAACCCCACCCTAAAACCTAAAACCCCCTGACCCCCCACCCACTCCCCAAAACCAAAAACGCCCCACCCCCCCAACCCCACCCCAAAACCTAAAACCCCCTGACCTCCCACCCACTCCCCAAAACCAAAAACGCCCCACCCCCCCACCCCACCCCAAAACCTAAAAACCCCTGACCCCCCACCCCCTCCCCAAAACCAAAAACGCCCCACCCCCCTAACCCCACCCCAAAACCTAAAACCCCCTAACCCCCCACCCCTCCCCAAAACCAAAAACGCCCCACCCCCCCAACCCCACCCCAAAACCTAAAACCCCCTAACCCCCACCCCCTCCCCAAAACCAAAAACGCCCCACCCCCCCAACCCCACCCCAAAACCTAAAACCCCCTGACCCCCCACCCCAAAACCTAAACCCACCACTTACCTTCGCCAACTCCCTTCTTTGTACCTTAACCACGCATGTTCGTTGTTCAGAACATACGTAATTAAGGCACAAAAATATGAAGTTGTGGTTAAAAAAAGCGTTGTTACGCTTTCGTTAACCACGACTTTCGTAATAAAAAAGTCGTAAAAAAGGATGTTTCCCGGTGTGAGTACTCCCAGGAATCAGAAACAAAGGTCTGCCTGGGAAGGAGATGACACCTCCCTTCTTGGCAGGATAGCTA
Organism: Pleurodeles waltl; assembly: GCF_031143425.1. Taxonomy (NCBI): domain Eukaryota; kingdom Metazoa; phylum Chordata; class Amphibia; order Caudata; family Salamandridae; genus Pleurodeles; species Pleurodeles waltl. The sequence goes on along the minus strand of NC_090439.1, from coordinate 670,900,034 downwards.
GCGAAGTGGCAAATCAAGAATGTGATCTTCAATGTCTGCAATGCCTCTGATATACAAACAGGCTGGAGGATAAAGCTGCCCCCCTGGCCCAGGCACATTTGAAACCAGGTAGACAGGAAAATTCGATTGTCAGGAGGCGTACACCCCAACAAGGCTATTTCATATTATGTAAATCCCATTCACATGTACATATCTGACTGAGAATGATGGGACAGATTCAGAAATATTTTTCTACAACCTACTCCTGTAGTACTCTTAGCTGAGACATGGACTTCACTCACAAACAAGAACTACAAGTAAGTCACACCCACCAACAGCATGGAAAGAAGGTGGGGGTGAATGAAAAAAACTACTGCTAGCTTGATTCTAAATATTTCAGGAACTCTAAAGCTTGAAATCATATTTGAATATGCTGCAAACTGTTTTGCGAACTTCAGAATATCCACATTACACTAGCCTGAAGCATTAATCGTAATGTACATTTTTCTTAGGGTCTGCTACCTGGTCTGTACTGCCAAAGAGGGGTTTTGACATTTTTAGAGTGGCCGAACAGAGGCTTCTTGGTTGCACAAAGTGCCACACTCCATAGGATGAGGTCACCTCAAAAGTGGGTTAGCCACCAAGACTAGTAGCCCATTGGCCTCTAGCCTGCACACTGCTAACATCCTAAATCCAGGAATTGAGGGGCACCTCTGGCACCAGAACCTCAGATATGATGAACCTGCTTGCCACAGCAGGACCATCACAAAACAAAGGCGCAATATCTTGTACCTGTGACAATGCTCCTGGAACTGCACTGCAACAATTCGTCCTGGACCAGAGATCAACTCTCCATGAAAGGGGAACCGTTTTGCAACCTAAGGCAGCTCTAGAACACCCTAGAACTAGAACCCACAGGAAAAATCACACTGACTAAAGGATCACTGGCAGTATTTAAATGCACTGATTTATTTTTGCTTCAACACTCTGAAATGATTAGCACATGTTTCTCTAAGTAAAGTTGGACTTCTCTGTTCCACTCTACCAGGACTGAGCTAGGGATTTATTAGTGTGAATGACCCAGGTTGGGGTATTCTGAGAGTATCACACAGTGAGACCTATCCAGTCTCACTGCATATTATTCCACTTTCTTACACCTTGAATATATCTCAAAATAGGATGCACTGTGATTCATCTGATGAGAGAACAACTGTCCACCTTTGTTGTGATGTTCAAACTGCACAAAAGGTATGGATGAAAATGCTTGACTAAGTCTAAAACACTGATTATAACTCTAAGTGCAATGCATTTAATCATTTTCTATGTCATTACAGTTAAGGACCCACAGTAGCCATTCAAGCTTTGCTCTTACTACAAATGCGACATTTCAGGCCATAGTCTTAAGCAATACCCATTTTGAATGGGAACACAAACAACCTCAGACGTAAGCTATTTTGTGCAGTGGGGTATCCACAGACATGGGTCAAAACTTGCTGTGTCATAGATTCCTATTCGGTCCCAGACTGCTAAGGCTTAAAAAGGTCAAAATGTGTCTGGGATTGGTTTTGTGGCTTACAATGTAGGCTGGACTGTCCCAATATATGTGGGGCCAAGATTGATTTGTATATGATTTGCCCTGGTCTGCAATGGCATGGACAAGCTAGGGTATTACAAAAAGGAATACAATGAGAGCAGTTAGCAGTGGATAAGATTGATTTAAGCATTACCATAACACTTAATTTTGATGTCTAAGTTAGTCATCCTTAGTTATTTGATCAAGCTCAGGCATGGATTTCATACTCATTTTATTTTGGGTTCAACAGATGAGGTTCAAAAAGGTTACAATGCCCACTGTAGTGTCAGTGATTAATTTGAGCTGGTGGTTTCCGGTGCTCCCACTGGCACTTAATTGTCATCAATGACACTTATGGTAGTCTGCAACATGGTGGAGCTGTTTGTCTAATTTAGAGATGAACACAACCAAGGTTATTTACTAATTCAATATTCATCAAAAATGACCAATATCTGTTCTAGTGAGTTTCAGAAACTCAGGCATATTTATAAAATTGTGGCACAGTACAGCAAGTCACCTTGCTGCGCTGCACCGCAGCGAAAGGGCAGGAATGCAACATATTCAAGGAAATATGACTCATCCATCTGGTAGCACACAATGGTCTGCCTAGTACCAACGCAGGCAGCATTGCACCATGTTGCAAGGGTGCCTGCATTACATGCAGTATTCTTTTTTGTGCAGGAAGGTGCACCTTCCTGCACAAAAGCAATCCTGAGAGTAAAAGAAAGAGGTAAAAATGAGGAAAAATAAAAATATTTCTGCTTGTTACACTGCTCCTGGGGAGGTGTATCTTTTTGGTGCATTACCAAATTTACCAGTTCTGGTAAATCTGGGAATGTGCCAAAAACCATGGGAGTTGCGTGGGAACGTGCACAATGCCCATTAAATCCTCCCTAGCACAGAGTGGCCTTGCATGGCTTCATAAATATGAATTAAGGTTTGCATCGCCCGTGTACCACATTGCGTGGGGCAAACATGTGGGAAACTGGGTCATAAATATGGCAATCAGTGTACATAGTGATGTGACTATCCCTGAGAATATTGTCTTAACAAATTACAAAAAGCATGTTCAAACTGTGAGTACATGTTGATAGTCATGCACTAGTGTGTAATAAAGGTGAGTGAAGCACAACCCAGTAGTGACTGATTAACAACCATAACAAATGGATTTTCTAAAATACGAGGGCAGACGTGGCACATGAAAATGGGAGAGCTACAATCACCTAAGAGGTGTGGCATGTTGTAAAATTTAAAAATTGCATATAGAACTACTTTAAATAACCTAGCATCGCATAAGCCAAGAGAACTTTCTACCAAGTTCAACAATAAAATGTGATTACAACTTACTGTACCAGCCTGCTGGAAAGCCTGAGGTCCGGAACCCTTGTTAATCAGGTACAACTTAATTGGCTATGAGTTCTGTCATATTCTCATTTGGACATTTTGAAGTTCACAAAACAGCTGAATTCTGAGCCAGGCCTGCAGAGATTTTCACAGTTTGCAATGACTTTAAAATATGTTTTCAAGCTTTAGAGTTCCTGAGATATTTTAAACCATGCTAGCAGCAGATTTTTTATTTGCCCTCATTTCCTCCCCTTCGCCCCCACCCCCCCCCCCCCCACACACACACACACACACACACACCTTCTCTCAGTGGGCCTGGTTTACAAAGATTTTGCTGTTGGTGGGTGTGACTTGGGGCCAGATGTAGCAAAGGTTTTTACCCATTCTGTGTCTATGGGAAAAAGTGTTTGTATATATGGCCCTTACTCTTGTCGTGGTTTGCGAGTGGATTTCAAGACTAAGCCAAGAGTACTCATGGAGTTCAGGAGTGAGCCATGAAGTACTACAGAAGTGGGCTGTAGCAAAATCTATCTGAATCTGTCCCATCATTCTCAGTCCGATAGGTAGGTAAGATTGGAATGTAGATAATTTAAAGCTAGATACAAAACCATTGGGCACCATGAATGAGGGGCAGAAAAGTAAGGAGGGAACAAAACATGGCGAGGAGAAGAAAAGAAAGAAAGAGTGCAGTTACAGAATGCTTGACTGGCACATAAGTGGAGGGTATGATACATGAGATGGTTCTTTCGGGAGAGTCTGATAACTCATAGATTATGAGCAGAAGAGAAAGGAGTTCTCATCGGGACGCGCTAAATATATTTGGATTTTCTAAGTTCCGTTTTTCTCTGAAAATTGAAAAATGACAGTCAAAAGACTGGCGCTTGGTACCACTCCAACAACTTATATCTTTTTTTGTCGTGGAAGTATTTTAACCTCCAAACATGTAAGCCCGGAAATATCTTGACTTTCAAACAAGTGGAATGATTTAAAAAATGATAGGCCTGGACGTGACATTCGCTCCCAAAAAAGTAAATGGAAGCTTTGATTGCAAAACACTCGTATGCATTAAACATCATAGTTAAGAAAACAAAGGACTAGACCACTCCTTCACTCGCCTCAGGAAATGTACCATGGAATCAGGTGTTAGGCCCACTACATATGCAAGTCTTAAGTGGGGATGCTTCAGGTTTACTAACATTAGGTTCCAATACAACAATCTACAACAATATGAGCTTTTCTTTTTGGCCTGTGGTTCCTTGAAGCACCACGATAAGCACAGCAAAGACACAACCAAACGCAACTTTGTTGCTCTGATTCTGACCTACTACATTTCCAATTGTACTATTTTCACATTACAGGAAGCCTAGCTGTGGAGTACGTCAATACCATTTGCCCTTAATCTGCAGATATTGACGACGCTGACTTTAAATCTTTATTTCTTGCACACTGCACAATCAGAACTTCACTTTTATAGTTTACTGGTATGAAACATAATACAACCTTTTTACAGTGTTATATGTATATTTTATACCTTTTATTCAAATGCTTCTTTAAATACTATTTGCATTCTTTTTACTCCAAATAATGGTTTAAACTAATACATTTGATCTGAACTATGTATCATACTTTTCTGACCATTATCTATCATTAGATTGGTGAAAACATTTGTTAGCATGAGTCTTTTGCAAGGAAATACAGATTCCTATATTATTCGGCAACGACGTATATTCAAAAAACTTCAGAGAACTGTTTAAGAGCAGTGTGTTGAGGGTATTCATTTGACCTTCAGTGACAATGTGTAGGCCCTGCAAATTGATTAATAGATATACAATATGAAATCATTTTTCAAACAATGTTTTAATGTTTGCTAAGTGCTGGTGCAGTATGTAAACAGAGTATCTGGCATTTTTATTAGGCTGCGGAACTCAGTCATTTCCTTTGCAACAACATCTCATAAACTATTTTGACAGTCTAATAAACTATAAAAAGCTGTGGTAAAAACTGGCTCTGAATGTTATAACCGAACAAAATGGAAAGAGCAAGAGAAAACATCTATCACTGGGATTATTATCACTGTTGCCATAGCAACCCGGTTGCAATGGCAATATCTCCATGGTTCTGCTGTTTGTTATCATCTTTCTTGATTTTACATCATTGAAATTGTAGTAATTACACTCTGTCTGATGAAAAATTCATGCTGTCATGGCAACTAAGTCAAATATTCTTAATCATTTCACCTCTTCAATCTAAAATGTAATTGTTTGTCAGTAAAATAGGTTATACAGAGGGTTTCTATGGAGTTATGATTGCCTTGAGTGTTTTGCGAAAATTGTGCTTTTACATTCAAGACCCTAAGCTAAGCTAATAGATAATGATGGTAAACAATGATCCATTATAATAACTAACCAGTGTGCATTAATTGAAGAGTTACTGTTTTCGTATCGGTAGAATTATAAAATGGAAAAGAAAGTGAATCAGAATGTACCACAATAATCGTTTCATATGCATTCTGTGTAGATTGCTCTGCCTATGTGAATTTAGATTTTGCTCACTCATTGCCTGTGTCTGCAAAAGGGCATTTGGAGGTTACAACATACATTTTCTGTTATTCGATTGTTCATTTTCCTGTGGGAAAGATGGAAAGCATGTCATCAATCTCTTATTTACTGTAGATACATAAACATATTTTAGCAGTAGACAGGGTGCGACAGTGTAAGCATACAAATGGATCAGCAATAACAGTGCTTAAAATCCATTCACAGCTTTTGTGAACACAGATTCTCTTGGCCTCAGTTGCCTTCCTTCCAGTAGGTAATATTAGCAATATCAAAATGGGTAATTTTCACAGTTAATCCCGAGGACCTTGCTTGATTTAAATTACCAGTTCGCAAAACATTAGCTAAGAGTCACACCACAGGAGAAGGCTCCATTTTGTTCAAATGGCGGACTGAAAATCTATTTGCAATGTGAACCAAGAAGGGGACTGGCATATTCTTGGGTTGTGTAGCAGTCATTCATTGTTTTTGTACAGCTTTTTGTTTGCGACCTGAGATTATATTTTGCGCCTGGCTGATGTACTAGTTTGTCACAACGCAAAAATTGTCATTCGGTAGGATTATCCGAATCGAACCTCATTATCATTAATGAGGCCTTCTACCAAAATAGCCAGACATCGAAGGCTGGAGGACAGTGAAGAATACCTCCATCCAAGCATCCAGAATTGCTGACCTTGTTTTATTGCCCCCCCCCGTCTGTCAAGAGGACGAGTGCAATCAAAGTATAAAATTTAGTTGAGCAAAGGGCATTGTGTGAGCCCCCCCCCTCCAACACAATATCAGCAGCTGCCATTCACAGATTGGAAGCTGTACCTCGTGAAGAGCATCCACTTGGCAACTGAATACCGCCTTCCCTCAGGTGACAGTATGGAATCAATAATTTACTACCGCAATTAATGCTGCAAAGCATTCACACTTTCCATTGTGAATGCTAGAAAGTGGGAACGTCCATGAAATGCTCCTTTTCCAAATCACTCATAATGAATTGGAAAGTGTACATTGGAATTCATAATGACATTTGCGGCTGGCAATTTACCTTTTGTGACTTTACATTTACATTGTGACTTTGGCCCTCATTATGACTTTGGCAGTCAAAACACAGAATCCCTGGTGGTAAGGATACTCAAAATACCATGGGCGGTGTTAGGTGGACCGCTGGGCCGAAGGTGGTCAACCTTCGGCCAGGCGTTCCTACCCTCCAGGCGGTACAAGTGGTGAACTGGTTTCAATGCAGCCAGTTCACTTCCCTTGTCATAATTTGGCGGTCCTGCACCGCCATGCTGATGCTGCTGGTGTGGTGGGGCAGGACCACCAGGGCCATAATGACCCCCTTTGTGTTTTGCGGTTGCAAACCCTGCAGTTTTGCAAAGTGCAGGATTTTAGATGTAAACCCAATGGTACCTTGGGTCTGAATTTCTAAGCAAGCCATGAATGTTGGATAGCTCTGAATAAGCAGTATGGCCCTCGTTCCAAATGCAACAAGAATATTGGGATTTAGGGGAAACTTTGTTTGAACCCGATCCCAGTATTCCAAGTTGCGCAGTAATTCCACACACCTCCTATTTTTTATCATGCCATTTTCGGCGAAATACACCTGAAAATATTTGCACAGGTATGTAAGTTTTAAAGAAGAAGGACATGTTTACACAGGGAAGAGAGTTTGCAAATAGGAGAAATGTGCAGATTTTGTGTGGGGTCACTCACATTCTGCATTTTATGCCTAATTCCAACCTCAAAAACTCAAAATAGGATAGAAACTTTGTCCCAGAGTAAAACTGAACAGTGACATAAGGAAATATGATTTCATCGCAGTAAATCCGGTGGACTCAGATTTAGAGCCTATGGCTCAAATTTAAAAAGGGCCTAGCGCCAACTATCGCCACATTAGCGTAATTTTTTTATGCTAAAGTGGCGTCAGTGTGGCAAAAACACAGTGTCAGATTTACAAAGTGGTGCAATGCATGCATTGCGCCACTTTGTAAACACTTGAGACACATTATGCCTGCACTACGCATAATGTATGCAAGGGGGGGCGTTCCCTCATTAGAGGGCCCGCAAAAATGGCACAGTGGAATCTACAAGATTCCACTGTGCCATTTCTTGCAGCAGTTTTGATACCTGCACAGAACAGGAGTTACAAGGAGGCACACCAAATTTGTTAATAGGCCTCTATGTACTTTGTGGGGTTAGTGCCAACATTTTTAGTGCTAATACTGCAAAGTACAATAATAGCTTCAAATATTATGACGCTGTTGTCCCTAACCTGCACCATGGTGTGCTGTATGTTAAATACGACACACACATGGTGGCAATAGAGGTGCGCAATGGGATGCAAGAAAATTGGCGATTCACGACATGAACCGCCACTTTTCATAAATCAGGGTCTATGTCCTCTAAGACAAATTAAGTTTGGCTCACGTGATCTGGCTCAGTGTTGCCCATTTCAATTACTCAACTATGTAAGAAAAATATTACAAAGGGAAGTTTACCAGTCGTGTTATCTCCACACTAAGATAACTCTTCCTTCTTATATTTGAAAGCAGCATACATTTCAGAGTCTTTAGTGGTTTCACATATTTTACAGATTACGTGGTCTATTTACAACAATGATGTGATTTAAAAAAAAACTTTTATGTGTCTATATTGCCATTTTCAATAAATTGGTTTTATGTTGACCACGCTCAAAAGTGGATTTGTGTATGAGTAGATGCATAAATAATCAGTCAATCTTGAACATTTAATACTCTGCAAAATCCTAATAACCCTATGGTGACCCTTTTGAGACACCTTTGAGCATCACATGAATTTTTTTTTGTCTGGTTGTCTTTATATGGAAGTAGGTGGAGATTTTCAGGACCATACCTCCTAATGTTTAATGCTTCCTGGACCTAAAAATGAGACATTACTAGTGCATCCAAAGCATGGCACGGCTAGTCATTTGAGTCACTCTGAGGTCCTCGGTTCAAAATTAAGTTGCAGGCCCAGTTCTTCTTCCCCAGTCCGAAGGGCAGCAGGGTAGCAAAGCACCAGGGCAGCACAGCAGAACAGCAGTTCCTTCAAGAGAAGCAGTCCAGCAGAGCCAGTCTTTGTTGCAGCACAGCATTCCTTCTTCCTACCAGAATATCCAAATGTTCAGATGTGTACTGAAGAGTTGGTGTCTGAGGTACTTCTTTTTTACACAGTTTTGTCTTTAAAGCGGGGAGAAGCTTCTGGAGGCATGCCTTTGAAGTGCACAGATGCCCTGCCTTGCTTGTACTAGCTCCAGTCTAACTACAGGGGCTATGCTCCCTTTTTTACAGAGCCAGTAAACAGCCTATCCAGGTGTAAGTGAGACTGGGCCCAGTTTCACCCTCCAATCCTGCCGGTGATGGCCCATCCCATCACATATAAGCTCCCATTGTGTGTGGCGTTCTAGGAGGAATCCACCTTGCCCAGCTGCGAACTACATCGAGTCATGTGACCAGAGACAGACTGCAAGGAAAGGCCAACTTTCGAAAAGTTACATGATCACAATTGCAAATTTAAATCCTACTTTTCCAAAAGTTTGGATTTTAGATTGTGATTCCAGGGAATCCAAAAATGAACCAATTATCCCTTCCCACTTGGGAATTACACTTTCAATATGGGTAACAGGGTAACTCAAATGTTATCCTGTGAGAGAGATTGACCTTGCAGTAGGGAAAATGAAATTTAAGAAGTCTTCACTACCAGGACATGTAAAACTTAACAGTAAATTTAAACTTCCATGTCCAATTTTTTGGATACCCTTTGGGTGGTCCAGTGCCTACACGAGGGGTGACATATGTATTAAAAAGGAAGGTTTGGGCCTGACAAAAGGTTCATTTTGCCAGGTCAGCACAGAACTTTAAATTGCACACACAGGCTCTGTAATGGCAAGCCTGAGTCAAGACCCACTTAAGTAGGTGGCACAATCAGTGCTGCAGGCCCACAGATTGTGTTTAATTTACAGGCCCAGGGCACATGTAGTGCATTTCGCTAGGGACTTCTAAGTAAATGAAATATGTCATTTGTGTACAAGCCAATGTTAGTATGTTTCAAGCAGAGATCATGAGCACTTCAGCACTGGTTAGCAGTGGTAAAGTGTGCAAAGTTCGAAGGCCAGCAAAAATAAAGTCAGCAAAAACACGAGGTCTGAAGGCAAAAGGTTAGGGGAGAATCACAACAAGGATGGCAGGTCTAACACTTACTAACTTAATCCAATTCTAAGAGGAACTCTGGTCAACCCATGGTAAAAATAGCACAGACAGAAGGTGTTGGACTTTTGCTTATGCAGGGTCATCCCCAGTCTTTTTGCCTCCTGCCTCCTATTTTTTTCTGACCTGTCGCTGTTGGCTTTTGAACTCTGAGCACTTTCCCACTGCTAACCAGTGCTAAAGTGCATATGCTCTCCGTGTAAATTGTATGTAATTGGTTTATCCATGATTGGCCTATTTGATTTACTAGTAAGTCCCTAGTAAGGTGCACTAGAGGTGCCAGGGCTTGTAAATCAAATGCTACTAGTGGGCCTGCAGCGCTGGTTGTGCCACCCACATAAGTAGCTCTGTAATCATGTCTCAGACCTGCCACTGCAGTGTCTGTGTGTGTATTTTTACACTGTAAATTCGACTTGGCAAGTGTACCCACTTGCCAGGCCTAAACCTTCCCTTTTCTTACATGTAAGGCACCCCTAAGGTAGGCCCTAGGTAGCCCCAAGGGCAGGGTGCAGTGTATGGATAAGGTAGGACATATAGTAATGTGGTTTATGTGTCCTGACAGTGAAATACTGCCAACTTCGTTTTTCACTGTTGCAAGGCCTGTCTCTCTCATAGGATAATATGGGGGCTACCTTTATATATGATTAAAGTGTAGATTCCCCTAGAGAGTAGATGGACATGTGGAGTTTGGGGTCCCTGAACTCACAATTTAAAAATACATCTTTTAGTAAAGTTGATTTTAAGATTGTGCGTTTGAAAATGCCACTTTTAGAAAGTGAGCATTTTCTTGCTTAAACCATTCTGTGACTCTGCCTTGTTTGTGGATTCCCTGCCTGGGTCAGTTTGACAGTTGGGTTGTTTTTCACCTCGCACTAGACATTGACACAAAGGGGGCTGGGGTGTAACCTGCATTTCCTGATTAGCCATCTCTGCTAGGAGGGAGGGGTGGAGTGGTCACTCTCATCTGAAAGGACTGTGCCTGCCTCTGACAATGCCGGCTCCAACCCCCTGCTGTGTGTCTGATGCCTTGCCTGGGCAAGGCAGGATTTCACAAGTAGGTGTGAGTCCCCTTTGAAGAAAGGTGACTTCAAAGACTAAAATGGGTATAAGAAGGGCACCCAAATCTACAGACTTGAGAAACACTTCTGAAACCAAGAGGAACCTCTGCCTGGAGAAGAGCTGATAGCTGAGGAAGAAGTGCTGCCCTGCCTGTGACTGTGCTTTGTGGAACTTTCCTGCAGTGCTTCTTCTGCCAGAGTAAGAGGGCAAAGACTGGACTTTGTGTGCCTTCCATCTTGTGAAGAAATCTCCAAGGGCTTGAGTTAGAGCTTGCCTCCTGTTGTTTGAAGTCTCAGGGACAGCAAAGACTTCTCTCTGCCAGCACCTGGAGTCTCTGGAGAGACTCCTGTCCCGACAAGTGGTGCCCTATCCAGTCCCTGGGCCCTTGAAAGGAAAGCTGGTGGAATCCAAGGAAATCGACTTCGGACAACTTCGGATCAACGTCGCTGCTGAATCCGGTAACGCCACCTGCACCTGACGCCATGACCTTTGCTGGAACGCGATGCTCTTCGCAGGCCCGTCGCCGCAGCAGCCCCGCTGAAGTCCGCAACTCCGTGGAAGTCGCCGCACCACGTCGTAACCGACGCCGCTCGAAGTGCACGGATTCAACGTTTCGCACAGACGCTGCGATTCCCGACTTCGCGCATCGGCTTGTTTTCACTCTTCACCAAAGGTACAGTACTTGGGGGTCTACATGACTCCGTGTCCGGCGCCGCTGGTGTCGGCTTGTTGGGAACGACTCCGTCACGACGCCGTGTTAACATCTCATCGAAGCATTTTTGTTTCTAAGCGCTATTTTTGAGTTTATTCTTTAAAAATTCATAACTTGACTTGTGTATGTCGGATTTTTGTCGTTTTGGTCTTGTTTTGTTTAGATAAATATTTCCTATTTTTCTAAACCGGTGTTGTGTCATTTTGTAGTGTTTTCATGAAGTTACTGTGTGTGTTGGTACAAATACTTTACACCAAGTGCTCTGAAGTTAAGCCTACTGCTCTGCCAAGCTACCAAGGGGGTAAGCAGGGGTTAGCTGAGGGTGATTCTCTTTTACCCTGACTAGAGTGAGGGTCTTTGCTTGAACAGGGGGTAACCTGACTGTCAACCAAAGACCCCATTTCTAACATTGGTGATCAGCGGTTGGGATTTGGACTTGTATTTGTACTTGACATACAGTGATTAAGTGTACACTACTGTTTTGAGTTCAGACCACTACGTGACAACATACTACTTGTGATTCTGCTTTTTGTTCTCTGATGTCCTCCTGGAAGTATTGCTAATATTTTTGGACTTTGGTTTTTGGTTGTGAAGCCTTTGCAGAATGGAAGTCAATTTCTGGCACCTATTTATGTATAAAAAGTGGCAGCTTAAAGCATTCTGCATGGAAAGGGGACTGGCTGTGAACAAGAAATCCAGAAGGGAGGATCTTGAGTCAGCCCTGTTTCAGTATGAATTGAAACGTTGTCAGGCAACACCACCAAATGAGTCTGAGGAGGATAACTACTCTGAGGAGGAGGAATACTCTGAGGAGGAGGGCAGTGGCCCTGAGGAGGGAACAGAAAGAGATGATTGGCTCCTAGCTCGAATCCGGAGTCTGGAAGAGCTAGATGCAGAGCTTGAGAGGGCTGAGGAGAAGAGAGCCTTAGTCCTGGAAAAAGAAAGGATTACAGCTCAAGAGCTGAGCTGTGAAGAGCTGAAGCTGGAGGCCATGAGGGCTGAGTCCAGTTCCGATGGTGGCAGCAAAAATCTTGTATCCAGTACTGCTGAAGAAGTGCACATGCCCAGAGATGTGGTGCCCTACTTGAAGGAGGGAGTTAACACACGCCAGGAGGTTCAGGGGTATGAGGTAGCTCCAGTGATGCACAGGGTCCCTGAGGTGGATTGGGGAACTGGCATGGGGAGTCATATTCCTACTGGTGGGAGGGACACTCTACTGACTCTAGCTGAGAGTGACAGAGAGAGGGGTTCCCCCCAGGTAGAAGTCCTGGTTATGGAGTGTGAAGACATCCCAGAAGAGTGTGGGTTGAGTGTCAGGGACAGTCAGGTACTGTCTCACCAGTCTCAGGAGGGTGATGTGGGGTGCTTTTTCAAAGCAGAGTCACTGGATGGTTGGGTGAAGGGTACTTTGGTTAATTAATGTAAGGGGCTGAGTGATGTAATTGCTGGAGAGAATATATATAGTCCTTATTTTCCAGAGCTACGCCAACACCAGGTGGAGTGTGAGTTCTCTGACCCCAAGGAGCTTACAATGGAGGCAGACCTCTTGGTGAGTACCAGAGAGTCTGAAGAGGCACTTGGGGGTGCTCCTGAGAGGAGTGGTCTAGGTATTTCCCAACCAGGTGAGGTAGGGAAGGATTGTAGTGTCCCAGGTAGGTCCCAGTGTAGTGGGATGGGTGAGGGACCCCATGTCCAGTCTCTGAGGAGAGGGAGTGGGGATGGGCTGAGGTCCAAGGTGCCTGAGATCCGGTCCCAGGTCCTGGAGGGTTCCATGAGGGAACACCAGGAGGGGAGCCTAGCCTGTACCATATGGCCATCTGTTGAGAGAGATCCCACAGTGTCAGGAGAACTTGGGGGGGCGGCTGTAGCCAGCGTCCCACCAGTTCTGGTGTCTGGCAGTACCACTCCTAGTGAGGGGGTGCAGAAGTCCAGACAGAGGGTTGAGAGGGGGTTGCGGACCCCAGTGGAGAACCTGGAGGGTCAGGGGTCAGCTCTGAGAGCAGAGCCCCCCAGGAATGACCTTGGTGAGACCATTTCTGGGTTGGGGGGAATCCAGACTCTGTCAGATGGGCAGAGGTCAGGAGACCTGCGCCAGCCAGACTCTTGTGTGGCCCTTGGGGACAGTGTGTCCCTTGAGGGGGGTAAGTGTGCCCCCCTGGAAGTCCTGGTGTGCCAGGCAGTGGTTCAACCGCAGGGTGGTGACGCTGGGTTGAATGATCAGGTTCAGGAGGTAAACTCTGACCTGGTGGGGGGTAAGTGTGCTCCCAAGGAAGTCCTGGTGTGCCAGGCAGTGGTTCAACCGCAGGGTGGTGACCCTGGGTTGGATGACCAGGTTCAGAGGGTAAACTCTGACCTGGTGGGGGTAGGTATGCCCCCCAGGAATTCCTGGGTTGCCAGGCAGTGGTCCAGTCTGTGGGTACAGACCCTGGACTGGAGGATCAGGTGCAGGGGGTAAAACCTGACCTGAAGGGGTGGGCGGTTTGCCCAATCACCCCCCCTGGTGTGATTTCAAGGGGTACTCTCCCTGAGGGGGGGTGCAGAACCCTGAGAGTAGGGGCAGGGGAGAAAGAGCCTCACCCTTGGCCCCAGTGCAATCTAAGGGTACAGACCTTGGATTGGAAGGCCAGGTTCAGGGTGTGTCCCCTGACCTGGAGGAAGGGGCTACTGCTAACAGTGCCCATCCCATATTGTCTTCTGAGGGGGCCACTCCTAGTTGGGGGGTGCAGGACCCCAGAAGGGAGGGCAGGGGGAGGGAAGCCTCACCCCTGGCCCTGATCCAACCTGAAGGTACAGACCCCAGGTTGGCGGACCAGTTGCAGGTTAACAGCCCTGCACTGGTGGAAGAATTGTGCAGGACTGCTTCTACAAGCACCCTGACAATTTGTTACTCTGGGGGTGCCGCTCCTGGAGGGAGGGTACAGAGCCCCAGAGGGGAGGACCAGGGTCAGGTTATCTTCTCTGACCTGGTGGAAGGGAGAGTGGTCAAAGGGTGTCAGGCACCTGGGGCTACTGCCCCCCACTCTCTGCAGTCACAGTGCTTGGAGAGGCCTGAGGTCGGGCTCTCATACCTGAGAGTTGTCTGGGGCCACTGTGGCTTGCTGTCCTGGTGGACAGAGTTGCCCCTGGGGGGTGGGGGGGTGAGAGTCACACCCCGGGGGTGGAGTGGGCAACACCACTGTGTTGGCCCTGGTGGTACTATCTGCCCATTGCAATACATCTGTGAGCAAAGTAAAGTTATGTGCTGCACAGATGGTGTCTGTAGATTGGGAGAAGGGTTCCCCATGGGTTAGCTTAGTGGGCCCTGAGAGTATGGACAGAGGGATCCAACTGGAGTCAGGAAGGTGTAGAACTGGAACATGCCCCTGCTGTTGTGGGCCTGGGTCCTTGTTCTATCGCCCCAATCAGGGAAGTACATCAAGGTATTGATTGTTCTCCCTTGGCTTTAGGCTGGTAGTGGGTCATGTTGGACTTTTGCTTATGCAGGGTCATCCCCAGTCTTTTTGCCTCCTGCCTCCTATTTTTTTCTGACCTGTCGCTGTTGGCTTTTGAACTCTGAGCACTTTCCCACTGCTAACCAGTGCTAAAGTGCATATGCTCTCCGTGTAAATTGTATGTAATTGGTTTATCCATGATTGGCCTATTTGATTTACTAGTAAGTCCCTAGTAAGGTGCACTAGAGGTGCCAGGGCCTGTAAATCAAATGCTACTAGTGGGCCTGCAGCACTGGTTGTGCCACCCACATAAGTAGCTCTGTAATCATGTCTCAGACCTGCCACTGCAGTGTCTGTGTGTGTATTTTTACACTGTAAATTCGACTTGGCAAGTGTACCCACTTGCCAGGCCTAAACCTTCCCTTTTCTTACATGTAAGGCACCCCTAAGGTAGGCCCTAGGTAGCCTCAAGGGCAGGGTGCAGTGTGTGGATAAGGTAGGAAATATAGTAATGTGATTTATGTGTCCTGACAGTAAAATACTGCCAACTTCGTTTTTCACTGTTGCAAGGCCTGTCTCTCTCATAGGATAATATGGGGGCTACCTTTAAATATGATTAAAGTGTAGATTCCCCTAGAGAGTAGATGGACATGTGGAGTTTGGGGTCCCTGAACTCACAATTTAAAAATACATATTTTAGTAAAGTTGATTTTAAGATTGTGCATTTGAAAATGCCACTTTTAGAAAGTGAGCAATTTCTTGCTTAAACCATTCTGTGACTCTGCCTTGTTTGTGGATTCCCTGTCTGGGTCAGTTTGACAGTTGGGTTGTTTTTCACCTCGCACTAGACAGTGACACAAAGGGGGCTCGGGTGTAACCTGCATTTCCTGATTAGCCATCTCTGCTAGGAGGGAGGGGTGAAGTGGTCACTCTCATCTGAAAGGACTCTGCCTGCCTCTGACAATGCCGGCTCCAACCCCCTGCTGTGTGTCTGATGCCTTGCCTGGGCAAGGCAGGATTTCACAAGTAGGTGTGAGTCCCCTTTGAAGAAAGGTGACTTCAAAGACTAAAATGGGTATAAGAAGGGCACCCAAATCTACAGACTTGAGAAACACTTCTGGAACCAAGAGGAACCTCTGCCTGGAGAAGAGCTGATAGCTGAGGAAGAAGTGCTGCCCTGCCTGTGACTGTGCTTTGTGGAACTTTCCTGCAGTGCTGCTTCTGCCAGAGTAAGAGGGCAAAGACTGTACTTTGTGTGCCTTCCATCTTGTGAAGAAATCTCCAAGGGCTTGAGTTAGAGCTTGCCTCCTGTTGTTTGAAGTCTCAGGGACAGCAAAGACTTCTCTCTGCCAGCACCTGGAGTCTCGGGAGAGACTCCTGCCCCGACAAGTGGTGCCCTATCCAGTCTCTGGGCCCTTGAAAGGAAAGCTGGTGGAATCCAAGGAAATTGACTTCGGACGACTTCGGAACGCCGCCGCTGCTGAATCCGGTAACGCCGCCTGCACCTGACACCGTGACTTTTGCTGGAACGCGACGCTCTTCGCAGGCCTGTCGCCGCAGCAGCCCCGCTGAAGACTGCAACTCCGTGGAAGTCGCCGCATCACGTCATGACCGACGCCGCTCGAAGTGCACGGATTCAACGTTTCGCACAGACACTGCGATTCCCGACTTCGTGCATCGGCTTGTTTTCACTCTTCACCAAAGGTACAGTACTTGGGGGTCTACATGACTCCGTGTCCGGCGCCGCTGGTGTCGGCTTGTTGGGAACGACTCCGTCACGACGCCGTGTTAACATCTCATCGAAGCATTTTTGTTTCTAAGCGCTATTTTTGTGTTTAATCTTTAAAAATTCATAACTTGACTTGTGTATGTCGGATTTTTGTTGTTTTGGTCTTGTTTTGTTTAGATAAATATTTCCAATTTTCTAAACCGGTGTTGTGTCATTTTGTAGTGTTTTCATGAAGTTACTGTGTGTGTTGGTACAAATACTTTACACCTAGTGCTCTGAAGTTAAGCCTACTGCTCTGCCAAGCTACCAAGGGGGTAAGCAGGGGTTAGCTGAGGGTGATTCTCTTTTACCCTGACTAGAGTGAGGGTCCTTGCTTGAACAGGGGGTAACCTGACTGTCAACCAAAGACCCCATTTCTAACAGAAGGCAAATCTCTTAACATGAAGCAGAACCAACACTTTTAAAGCCAAGAAAACACAACAATGACATTCCAGGACCAGTCTAGAAAAATAGCATGTTAATATTAAAAAAAGCAACAAAATCATTAAACCTGCCTAGTAGGAACCAAAAATATAACCTTTTAAATAGTGCTTAGAAAAAGTAAAGAACCATTGGAAAATAACAATTTGTAGCTGAGGAGGACCTAAGCATGATTTCAGGCTGTCCATAGATGACATTAACATGGCATGGCAGGTCTCATGCTGCTTGAAGTTTTTTCCTTAAGATTTTTGACTCTAAAATGGAAGTCTAAATCCTTCAGTGAGGCTAGGTCCAAGGCTGAGGCTGGTTAGTGCAGATTGGGTGATTCACAGAATAATAATTAAGTACCCCATAAATAATCAATTATATTGCATTTGCGTCCGCCAAGTTCTTTTACTGATGCTCAATCATGACTGCTTTGTCTCAAATTCCTGACCTGCATGCAGCATAAATGAGGTAACCAGTACATGTACTTAGTTTTCCATTGTCCTGGATGTTCAGGTAAGATGGGTAGGCGGGAGAAACACAGGTTATGTCTTCACTAGAACTCCGATTGCCTAGCAAAGGCAGTGGTCCAAGGGAGTGGCATTCATCATCTCCTGAATTCAAAGATGGCTGCCACCATCACATGGCTGTTTCCAGAGCCTTCTGGCTTGTTCCAGAACATTCTGGCTTGTTCCAAATGGGTTGTCATGTGCTGTCAAACTCTATTTACTGGTTTGTTTCTGACCCTTCTGACTTTTTCCAGAACCTTCTGGATTGTTGCAGATGTATTGCAGTGTGCTTTAAAAATCTATTTATAAGTGATTAGTTGACAACATTGTTCCCCTTAACCAACAGTCTTAAATTATGTTTTTTCATTACAGTTAAATTACATTTTAACACTTGTGACTCCACTCTGCCCTCAATGCTTTGGGAACTATATTTTTGCATCTGCACAAATGTACCCAAAAAGACCAACCCCCTAGGATGTTCTGTGACACATCTGACTCTATAAACTGGATGGCCATGACAATTACCCTCCTAATATCCACTGTCTTGGCCGATCACTTGCCTTAGTGGGATTCTATCTGTGGAAGTTTCAAAGTAAGTGTGGTGCGTGGAAATGAGTAACTGGTTCCCAGTACCTCTCCTCTAGACTGAACCTTTTTTAGTCAACTAAGTAGTAGACCTGACCCTTCTGGCTTCTTTCAGAACCTTATGGGTTGTTCTAGATAGATTGCAATGTGCTTACAAAGTCTATTTATAAGCGATCAGTTGACAACGTTGTTTCATTTTAACAGCAGTCTTAAATTAACACTTGTGACTCCCTTATCCTTTAACGTTTTGGGAACCATCTTTTTCATTTCCATGAATGTATCCAAATAGAGGAGTTCTCCTTTACAGAGTGGTCCCCCAGGTTTTTCACCTTTTGTTGCACTCTATTTTACTAGTGTTTTTTAGACTCTGCATACTGGGGCACTGCTGTCATGCAGTAGTTTATGTGGTTTGATCCCTCAAACAAGGAGAAATTGGCTTATTCATAATTGACATATTTAACATTTCTACAGGTTCATAGTTTATGGTGGGAAATACACTCATAGCATGAAAAGTGAACTGTCACCTGTGATCTGCAGCACGTTATGCCATCCACTAGTGTGACAAAAGAAAACTTGGTTTCAGGCCTACCATTGTGGAATGAGTGCTGCGGTGTAAAACCTGCAGCACAACCTTTTAACATAACACTTTACAGAAGTCTAAAAATCTCCCTTTTTTAATATTAGTAAATTACCCCTATGTAGGCCTTGTAGACCACCAGGCACTGTGTATGTTACTTGAAAGTGGGACATGTAGAAAAATAATGTTACCCTGCACCTACAGTGACAATGCCCAAAAAGCTAATTCACTGTGGCAAGCCTAGCTGTCCAATTTAGAAAACCAGAGGACAGATTAAAACACTAAGGGCCAGATGTAGGAAGCCAAAAAATTGCGAGTCGGAAATTGCGAGTCATTGCGACTCGCAATTTCCGACTCGCAAAATGGTATCCAATAATAAAAAGCGACTTCATTTTGCGACTCGCAAATGAAGTCGCACCGCAGATTGCGAGTCCGATGTTAGTGAGGTCGCTTTTTGCGACCTCGTTAAAAACGGACTCACAAATTGCGAGTGGGTATCGCAAATTGCGACTGTGCCGCAAATTGCATGCATGTGCAGCAAAACAGTTTGAAAAACACTTCCTGGCTCTTGCTGATGACATCAGAGCCAGGAAGACATCAAATACACCTAGGAGGAGGGAGGACCACACCCTTTTGTAACTGCTGAGCAACCACCTGGAGGAACAGCAGCAACAATGGAAGACTCAGGCAGTGCAGGCAGGAAGAGAAAAATGAAGTTTTCTGAAAAGGAACTAGAGTTGCTGACAGAGGAATGCTGCCAGCACCATGACCAGCTATTTGGAAAGGTTGCCCTGAGTGTTCCAGACACGGAAAAGAGGAGAATCTGGCAAGACATCCAGGAGAGGGTCAACGCCATAGGCGTGAGCCACAGAAGTATGGAGGAAATCAAAAAACTGTGGTATGACCTGCGGTCCAGGACAAAGGAGAGGGTGGCAGAGCGCCTCAGGGAGATGAGGGGCACAGGAGGAGGCCCATCCACCGTCCCACCACCCACAGCCATGGAGGAACTGGTAGAACAGACCCTTGAGCCTGAGGCAGTGTCAGGAATGGGAGTACTGGACACGTCAGCGCCAGGGACATCAAAAAGTGAGTAACATGAAACATGCATGTCCACCCATAAATGCTATACCCCCACCCACCCAGTACACAACAGCATGCACAACCAAACTAGCTCCATTCCAGACTTGCAACCACCAGAATGGTGCATTATGGGCAATGTAGTACAGTAGTCAGCTTATTGGCAACTGTTTAATAGGAGGCATACAACAGATGTTACATACTGACAGTGTGTTCCCTATGTCCCACAGGTCTCCTACAAGACACCCCCACTAGCCACACCGTCCAGGGTGAAGAAAGCAGCCAACAGGCAGGGCAGGAGTCTGAAGCAGCCACTACAGGGCCCAGCACCACACCACCACAGTCACCACCACAGTTCCCTCCAGCTGAACAAATGGACATGGTGGAAATAGACACAGCACCTGGTCCCAGCCACAGTGTCAGACAGCAGGACCCCAAAGCACCACCGCGTCGCAGATGCAGACTCCATGTCCAAGCAGTGTCCCAGGAGGATATAGGTGACTCATCCATATCTGCAGCTGAGGCAGCCCTCATATCTGGTCAGCGCCTGCAAACAAGGCAGGTGAGAATTATTTCTGGGGCAATGCAACGGATGAAGCATAATTTCACAAATGGGCTGGCACAAGTGAACACACAGTTCACACGTTTGAACGAAAATGTCGGTGACCTTGCTCGATCCACACGGCAACTGGTGACAGAACTGGTGTCAGAGAGACAGAGTGCAAGGCGCTGTGAGCGGCAACCTGTACACAGATTGGACCGCATGGCTGCATCCATTGTCCGTCTCGCAGTGAACACCACAGGGCTGTCACACCGTACTGTGAGCTTGCAGGTGGACTTGGGCCACTTTGCAGGGGATGTGGCTCGGGGACTGGGTCGCATTAGCCACACTGTGGACATGCTGGAGGCTAGACAGGTGGCTAGGGGCACGGCAGAGACACCTCAGGACAGTGAGTAGGGGTCCACCATCAGCAGCGCATCTGACACAGACACACGTGTCTTGCGGAGTGGCAGTGCACGTCAGGGGTCTGGTGACACACCTAGCACAAGCCATGCTGGGCGTCCCAGGTGGAGGTGTTAAGCCCAAGCACTGCAGGACACATGAGGCACATGGAGTGAATGTGTCCTCATTGAGGGTGGACATTTACAGCCCCTTAACAAAAGTTCAGTTCTTTACTTATTAGGTTCACTTAATAAAAAGTATTGTTTGATCCACTTC
This sequence comes from Pleurodeles waltl, assembly GCF_031143425.1. Taxonomy (NCBI): domain Eukaryota; kingdom Metazoa; phylum Chordata; class Amphibia; order Caudata; family Salamandridae; genus Pleurodeles; species Pleurodeles waltl. Next base: position 670,879,006 of record NC_090439.1, on the reverse strand, counting down.
ACAACTGGTCTTTTTGTGTGTGACATTAGTGTGTGTGGTGACAGTTACCACGTACCTTCCAAAGTATTGATTTGCAATGTGGTCCCGTCTCTGTCTGCCTTGATTTACAATGCTTCTATCCCCAGGCTGGTGATGTGGTAGCTCTTGCTCATCATCCTCCGAATTTGGGTCTTCAGGGGTGAGATGTAGCCCACGTCTGGTGGCAATGTTGTGCAGTATAGCGCATGCGCCAACTATCTTGAAAGCTGTTATTGGGGCATACTGGAGCGCACCTCCACTTCTGTGGAGGCATCGGAATCTTGCCTTTAACAGTCCAAAGGTCCTCTCTATGACATTTCTGGTCCTCCTATGTGCACTGTTATATCGCCTCTCATTTTCATTGCTGGGTGTTAGGTACGGGGTAAGTATTCATGGCCTTAGCGCATATGCACTGTCACCTGTTTGGCAAAAATGAACAATGTTAGCAGGGCATGGATGGTTACTACAGTGACCTGTGTGTATGGCTTCAGGGTGTCTGCAGCAATACCTAATAGATATCCGTCTCCAAACTCCCCACGTTCTAAGCGTTGGTGTATCCCACTGTGCCTGAAAATGTAAGAGTCATGTGTACTCCCTGGAAATTTGGCTACAATGTCAGTGATGACATAATGGGCGTCACATACCACCTGGATGTTCAGTGAGTGGGTACACTTCCGGTTGCGGAACAGATATTCCAGATTTGCAGGAGGGCATATTTGTATATGTGTCCTGTCCACACACCCTATTACATGTGGGAAGTTGGCAATTCTGTAGAATTCCAACTTGGTGCTGTTGATTTGTGCCTCATTCCTGGGTAGGTATAGGTATCTGGACATGTGTGTGAGTATTGTTTTAAGAAACATCTGAAGAACCGTCAGAGTGCACTTTGAGATACCCCACCTGCCACAGCAATGACCCCCTGATAGCTACCCGAGACCAAGAGGTGCAGTGAGCATAGCACTTGCACATGTGTGGGGATGTCGCTGCCGTGCACAGTCTGTCATTGAAGCTGCGGATTGAGTAGATCTATTAATTCAAATATTGCTGCACTACTGAGTCTGTATTTATCATAAATCTCCTCCTCAGTTTGTTGGAATAGTGTCTGCATAGTTCTATATATCCTCTCCTGTCTCTGGCTCCTCCTCCTCCTCTGCTGTGCGGCGTGGACTCTCCTCCTCCTTGCTATCACATATATTTCAGCCATTTTGAGTAACCCATGCCTTCTGGGTCTCCTTTTATACTTTGGTTCTGGTTACCACCTGCTCTGAGTTAGTGGTAATTTGGCTGTGCAAAATGGGCTTTTTGCGACTAGTCGCAATTTGAGAGTGGCTTTTTCATATGGTTTGTGACTCGCAAATTGCGTCTCCCTATTTGCGAGTCGTACAATGGGCTCGTAAAATTTGCGCATCGGTAATGGCTCACGTCACAATTTGTGATTCGGAAATGGGGTTTTTGCATCCCATTTCCGATTTTGCGGGGTCGCAAATTGCGATTCGGGCCATTTGCGACTCACAAATTTTTGCTACATCTGGCCCTAAGGCCCTCATTACAACCGTGGCGGTCGGTGATAAAGCGGCGGTAACACTGCCAACAGGCCGGCGGTAAAAAAATTGGAATCATGACCACGGCGGAAACCGCCAACACAAACAGCCACTTTAACACACGGACCGCCATGGCGGTAGCAACAAGCACCGCAGCATAATCTCCAAAAGCGAGGCAGAAGACAATGTACCGCCCACTGCATTACAACATGCCTATCCGCCAGCTCTTCGGGGGCGGTACTAACGCCATCAAAAGCACAGCAGAAACAGTGCTCTGAAGGGAAACAACTCACCTCTCAACACTCAAGGAAGAACCACAACGCCATGGAGCCCGAGCTGCACTTTTTTCCAGTGCTGGTGTACCTTCTCATACACCAGGCACACGAATGCCGGCGAAGACGACCACAGTGAGTTCTGCACCTAGCACACAAGGGGGGGGGAGGAAAAAGAGAATGACACACACACATGCAACGCACAACACCCCCACCCTCAACACCATACACACAAACAGATGCAACAACATTACATATACACCCCGTAACCCTCAGGTATAACGCAAGGACAAAAGGAATTGATTAAAGTGAGTGTAATATTATGAATTTAGAAAAATATGTTCTTAAAGCAATAAACAGAATGTACAATATATACAAAATGAGGGACAATGCCTACTCCAAAATGTCCGTGGCCCACTGGGCCAAAACACATAGGCCACGGTCACACTTGACTCTTGCCTCAATACGGAGAGAACACTGGAGGGGCATCAGGTCGAAAACACACAGGCACCTCAGGGGGACGGGGAATGGGGGGGCACCTCAGCTGGAAGATGGTACAATGCCACTGGCCTGGAGGGGGCTCCATGCCCACTGCTTGCTCCTGGGGAGTGCCAAGCCACAGTCTCTTTAGTGGGTGGTTTGCCCACTGCTTGGTCCTGGGGAGTGTGAGGCCACAGTCTCTCAAGTGGGTGGGTTGCTCACTGCTTGGTCCTGGGGAGTGCAAAGCCACAGTCTCTCTAGCAGATAGTTTGCCCACTGGTTGTTCCTGGGGAGTGTAAAGCCACAGTCTCTCAAGTGAATGTTTACTTCCACTGGTTCTGTAGGGGGCCTTGTGCACAGTGTGCTTCATCCTGGCAAGGAGGGGCTGAGTGGATGTCTTCTCCCACTGGTTCTGGAGGGGGCCTTGTACCCAGTGTGCTTCATCCTGCCAAGGAGGAGCTGAATGGATGCCTTCTTCCACTGGTTCTGGAGGGGGCCTTGTGCCAGTGTGCCACATCCTGGATGGGGCAAGGTCATAGTCTCTCACCTGTGTGTCACACCAACAGGTGTTGCAGGGGCCAGGACACACTACAGCCCATGTAGTCACCACTACACACTGCTCGCCGGCGGTGACGGCTCCTCAGTGGATGTCAGTTGTGCTGCAGGTGGCGGTGCTGGCAGAGGTGGTGGTAGCATCCAGGCCTTCACCTGAAGCCTCGGACAGCTGCCCACTGGGGCTGCTGCTGCTGGCGGCGGTGCATGTGGTGGTGCTGGATGCAGTGCAGGTGGTGATGCTGGCCACGGTTCAGGTGGCGGCGCTGGCCATGGTGTAGGTGTCGGTGCTTGCAGTGGTGGTGGTAGCCTCCAGGCCTTCAGCCTCGGACGGCTGCCCACTGGGGCTGCTGCTGCTGACACTGGTGCTGCTGGTGGCGGGGCATGTGGCGGTGCTGGCTGCAGTGCAGGTTGCAGTGCTGGCCTCATGGTGGTAGCCTTCAGGCCTTCCACTGCAGCCTTGGACGGCTGAAGTGCCATGGCTGGTGTTGTGTGCCTCTTCCTGCCCTTGGCAAATGGTGGTGCCTCCTTGCTTCTGCCAGCTGCTGTTTCTTTCTTGCCCTTGCTGGCTGGTGGTGCCTCCTTCCCCTTGCTGGCTGGTGTCCCCTTCTTGCCCTTGCTAGGTGGTGGACCCTTCTTGGCCTCGGCAGGTTGTGCTGGCACACTGGCTGGGCTGACGGGTGCCTCCTTGGAGCCTCTCACAACTGCAGTAGCTGCAAAAACCACAGTGGCCGTGGACTGGGTGGCCGAGGTGCTGGGCTGGGTTCTGGCCACCCTGGCCCGAAATGAAGGAAGGGGGGGAGGGGTAGGGAATAGGTCAAGGGTGGCGAGGAAAAGCTTCTTAGGGACACTCGGGCAGGAAGATGGTGAAGGTTTGGAAGTGGAGGAAGAGGGAGTGGTTGTAGGAGGTGTCAGTCTGCTGTGTTTCGTTACAGGTGCATGGGCTGGATGCTGTTGTGAGGAGGATGGCTGTTGGGTGTCTGTGTGCTTGCATTTGTGTATTTTGGGAGGAGGGGTCACAGGCACAGTGGGAGAGGACACAAGGGACGTGTGCATGGATGTGGGGGTGGTGACTGCCAGTGATCGGCATGTAGTGATACGCTTGCTGGTGATGGAGGTAGTGGATGAGGGTATAGTGCATGCAGGAGTGAGTGGAGACGCTACTGGGAGGGAGGTGAACGAAGAGGAGGAGGGGGACACGGTGGAGGCAGTGGATGTTGGTGTGCCTGCATGTGGATGGTGCTTTTGGTAGTGCTTGTGAGATGAAGTGTGCTGCTTGTGTTTTCCTGAGCCACTCCTGTGTGTTGATTTGGGTGATTGCTGGTCTGAAGGTGTGCTTGGACTAGGCTGGGGTTGAGGGGATTGGGATTGAGTAGAGGAATATGAAGGGGGGAGGCTGGAGACAGGGACAATGGCTGCCATCTGTGCGTTGGCCAGAGCCTGGAATGCTCTCTGTTGGGCCTCCACGCCAGAGGAAATGCCCTCTAGGTATGCATTTGTTTGTTGCAAATGCCCTGCTAGACCCTGGATGGCACTCAGTATGGTTGACTGCCCAACAGAGAAGGGATCTCAGGAGGTCAATAGCCTCCTCACTGAGGGCAGCAGGGCTGACTGGGGCAGGGCCTGAGGTGCCTGGGGCGAAAGAGATGCCCACCCTCCTGGGTGAGCAGGCATGGGAAGCTTGCTGAGGGGCTGCTGGGAGGGCGGTGTTGGTACGGGGTGGCAGATGTACCTGTAGTTGGGGTGGCCACAGAGGTGTCTGCCACCGCCAGGGAGCTGCCATCGGAGGAGTTGTTGCTGTCGGTAGTGTCCCCTCCTGTCTCCATCATGGTGCTCCCCTGGCCCTCTGTCCCACTGGTGCCCTCACCATCGCCCATGTGGGATGCAGCTCCCTCCGTCACCTGTGCCTCTGCTCCTTCGCCAGATGATGCTAATGCACACAAGGAGACAGTGACAAAACAAAAAGGGGGGGAGAGACAGAGGATATACTTGGTCAGTACCAGCAACAATACTACCGTTGGCATACACAACTCACAGGGAACAACCCTATGCACTAGGCCATGCACTACCAGTTACAATGCTAGTCACCAGGCAATGGGGTACAATGAATAACGCCATTAGCTGCACACCTGAAACCCACAGGACCCTGCCCAGTAGCAGATGCCCACTAACATAATTGGGGTTGGAGTGCATCTGAGCTTGCCCATCATTGAACATACCCTGCCATGTTTGCCCAGGCTTAGGGGCACCCACAGCCCTCATCCCCCACCCAGGTAATACCTTAACGCGTGCAAAGTCATGATTCTGAATCTGGACTCACCCCCTTGTGGCTGCTGTGATGCCTTCAAGCGGCCATCCAACTCAGGATGCGGAACATCAGGGGGGTCAGGGTACAGTGGGCACCCCTTCCTCATTGGGAGGCCAGCCCCAGATGGGCCTCCACCATGTTCCTTGCCCAGCGGGCAGGTCCTCGCACCGTTTACGGCAGTGGGGGCTCCGCCAGTCAAAGACCGGAAGGGTCCACACCTCCTTGGCGATGGCACGCCAAATACCCTTTTTCTGATGGGTGCTGGCCTGCAGAAAAAAACCAGCAGAAAAGGTATTAGTAATCCCATCCGCACTGTTATACTCATGGCCCAACATATCCCCCCATCCCCTTACTCACATACATTGCCCACCATACATGCAGCACTCTGCCCAGGACCCCTCAGACCCCCCCACACGAGGCTTACACACACAGCAATCGATACATTCATGGCCCACGCATCATGCTCACAGTGTACTCACCTGTTTGTCTGGAGGACCATAGAGTAAAGTGTACTGGGGTAGCCGAATGGAGCCGGCGGAGTTGCAGGGGTGCGACGGGTGCAGTGGCACCCGTCGCGATTTTCACTGTCTGCAAAGCAGACAGTGAAAATCTGTATGGGGCCCTGTTAGGGTGCCCTTGCACTGCCCATGCCAGTGGCATGGGCAGTGCAGGGGCCCCCAGGGGCCCCACGACACCCGTTCCCGCCATGGGTGAAAACCGCCAGAAACAGGCTGGCGGGAAGGGGGTCGGAATCCCCATGGCGGCGCTGCAAGCAGCGCCGCCATGGAGGATTCCCTGGGCCAGGGGAAAACCAGCGGGAAACCGCTGGTTCCCCTTTTCTGACCGCGGCTTTACCGCCGCGGTCAGAATAGACCAGGAAGCACCACCAGCCTGTTGGCGGTGCTTCCGCTGCCCTCCTCCCTGGCGGTCACAGACCGCCAGGGTTGGAATGAGGGCCTATGACTTTATCTTACATTGCAGTTTTGTGTTTGACATTGAACATGTCAGGCTGAATTCCCTATTTCTGTGGCCACTTACTGTACCCTTTGGCATCTCTATTTTCAGATCTCTGTGCCCCACTCTGGCTCCTGGTGTATTTACTGCTGCCCACTACAGGTTATACCTATGTAAATATTACAGTGCATTTGAATTGCAATGTTTACAGTTTGTGAAACTAATACATTTGTCAAACAATTGACAGACTCCAAATTTGATTTTGTTCCAAGGGTGTTTATTTTGGTGCTAATAAGTGGAGTGGGTATTGCAATGGGCTGGGTTGCTGATGGAGGAAAGTCCAGGGTAGAGTCCAGTCTATTTGTATCACAGGTGCATTGTCCAAGGGGGCATAGGAAGGGGAGCAATGGCAGTTCAAGATGGACAGGGTGACAGAGTCGGACACAAGGGTGACAATCAGGAGAGTCTCATTTCCTGGCGGGGGTCTTGGCAATGTTCTCTGCCTTCTGCCTGGATCGCTGGGACTGTTTGCAGATGGTTCTCCTTCTGCAGGGGGTCGGGTGTTGGTGGCCTGTTTTTCCTGTGGCGGGTCCTCCTGTCCACTAGCATCGGCAGAGGTGGAGGTCTGTTCTTCGGTGTGGCTAGTGTCAGGGGCCCGTTGGTGTGCCACTGCCTCCCTCATGGTATTGGCCATGTCTACCAGCACCCCTGCAATGGTGACCAGGATGGTGTGGATATCCCTCAGATTCTCCCTGATCCCCAGGTACTGTCCCTCCTGCAGTCGCTGGGTCTCCTGCAACTTGGCCAGTATCTGGCCCATGGTCTCCTGGGAACGGTGGTATGCTCCCAGGATGTTGGTGAGTGATTTGTAGAGAGTCGGTTCCCTGGGCCTGTCCTCCCCTTGTCACACAGCAGTCCTCCCAGATTCCCTATTGTCCTGTGCCTCAGTCCCCTGAACCGTGTGCCTACTGCCACTGACCCCAGGTCCCTGATCGTCCTGTGTTTGTGGGGTTGCCTGGAGTCCCTGTAGTGGTGGACACACTGCTGATTGACGTGTCCTGGGGACAGAGGGACAGGCCCACTGGGTGGGTGCTGTGGTGGTGTTTTCTGAGGGGGAGGCTCTGTGGTGGGTTAGGACTGTGCCTAGGTCACCGACTGTCCAGAGGTCCCTGATGGGCCAGGTTGGTCATCTTGATCCAGGCGTGCAGAGCTGCTGTCATCACTGTGGGCCTCTTCTGGGGGGGACTGGATGTGCCTGGCACCTCCTCTCCAGTGACATTGACTGGGGGTCCTGTGGGGATGTAAATGCAGTGTTATTGTATCTGCGTGCGCCATCTTGTGCATGGATATGTTTCCCTCTAGTGATTGTCACTAATGTGCATGCTGTGGTGATGGGTGTCCATGCAGGTCTGTGATGGGGGTCAACGCATTGTTATTGTATGCAGGACTTGGTATTGGGATGGGTGGGTTGTGATGGTGGGGTATGTGTGAGGTGGTGTGGTGATGGGGTGAGGGTAGGGGTTGTTGTTTGTGATGGCATACAGGTAGGGTGGGGGGATAAAGTAGAGAAGATTTCACTTACCAGAGTACAGTCCTCCTGCTACTCCTGCCAGGCCCCAGGATGGATGATCGCCAAGACTTGCTCCTCCCATGTTGTTAGTTGTGGAGGAGGAGGTGGGGGTCCACCGCCAGTCCTCTGTACAGCTATCTGGTGTCTTTCAACCACGGAACACACCTTCCCCCACAGGCCGTTCCACCTCTTCCTGATGTCATCCCTTGTTCTGGGGTGCTGTCCCACGCGTTGACCCTGTCCACGACTCTCCACCATAGCTCCATCTTCCTTGCAATGGATGTCTGTTGCACCTGTGATCCAAATAGCTCTGTCTCTACCCGGATGATTTCCTCCACCATGACCCTTAGCTTTTCTTCTGAGAAGCTGGGGTGTCTTTGTGGTGTCATGGGTGTAGTGTGAGTGGTATGTGTGAGGGTGTGTGGGGTGATGTGTTGGGGTGTGTGCTGTAAGTTGTGTGGATTGTGTATGGGTGATGGTGTTTTGGGGCTCAGATTCAGTGGGTGCTCCTTGCTTGTCTCTCTCTCACTTGCCAAGATCTTTGGGTCGCAAAGGGTTGTGGGTAGTGTGGGTGGGTGTTTTATAGTGTTGTGGGTGTGTGTGCATGTGGTATGTGTATGTGTATTAGGTGTGTGTATTTTGATTTGTCCCATGTGGTGTTGTTTTGTTAGTGTGTGTGTATTTTGAGAGTGGCAGTGTGTACCGTCAATGGTTTACCTTGGTTGAATGACCGCTGCGGTGATTCGTGGGTCATGATGCTGTAGGCGTATTTCTGTTGGTGTAACGGTGTTGGTTTTGGTACTGCCATTTTATCACTGACCTTTGGGCTGGCAGACTTGTGTGTGTGTCTGTATAGTGGCGGATTTCTATGTGTGGGTCATAATACCGTTAACGGTGTATCGCCATGGTCACGGTGTGTTGGCAGTAGTCAGCATTAGTGCCACTTACCGCCAATGTTGTAATGAGGGCCTAATACTGTAGCTCAGGATGCGACAAGCTAGGAAAATAACTAAACAAATGTATTTACAGTTAATAAAAATTCAATTCAATGATGAAGTTAGATTTTTTATAAATATTAAGGAAAGCAACTTTTAAAAGGTCACCTTATCCCGGCTCGAAGTTCCTGGTGGCTAATTTGCGTTAGTTGTCCAACTTACCCCAGCCTGTACTTGACATGAATAAGGTGTGAAATGCCTCAGCAAAGAATAGGTTGACCTGAATGGATAGATGACTCCAAAAACTCCACAGAATATTCAGACTGGGGGCGTGGGCATATGCATACACCACACTGTAAAATCCTGCTTGACAGTTCTGTTGAGCCACATGTAGCACTTAGGGCACCCTTGGAAGGGTAAGAAGAGGGTGACTAGACAGTTCTTGTGGATTCCCTGTCTAGTTACTGAAGGACCCTGCTTTTGTCCTATCAGAATTCTGTCTCTGGGTTTGTTGTGGATGCAGCACAAGCTGCAAACTGTACGCTAGTGTTAGATGTGAGTAGACACTGATGATTTCACTGGGACATTCCCTAACACCTTCCAGCCCTCAAAGCTCATGTTTAGTGTGACTTTCACCATCTTGAAAATGCCCTGATAGATAAATTTTGAGCCTGTTTACAGTAAAGCAAACAGGAATTACTGAAAAAGTGGGTAAGGCTGGCCCCGTTGGTTATGGAGTATGCAGCGCACTAGAAAGGCATAGATGTGGAATCTCAGGCACCTACTTCAGCACACTTTCTGAACCTGCAGCAGATCAGAAGAAGACTGGACCAGCTTTCTGTGATCTGAGAGGAGCCCTGAAGGACGGGACCTTTTCCCTCTTGTACTCAGGGCAAAAGAGTGGACTACTATTTTCAGTTGGCTGACCTCCTGTGTGATTACAGGGAGACAGCAAGCTACAACAGACCTTTTCCTGGAAGTACCCAGCTTATCAGTGGCAACTGGATCCTGCTCTTATTCTCTACCTGACATGCTGTGAGTCTCTGGGGCCCATATTTATACTTTTTGACGCAAAACTGCGCTAACGCAGTTTTGCGTCAAAAAAATTAGCGCCGGCTAACGCCATTCTGAAGCACCATGCGGGCGCCGTATTTATTGAATGACGTTAGCCGGCGTTAGCCGGCGGCGCCGTCTGGTGTGCGTTAAAAAAAACGACGTACACCAGGCAGCGCCGGCGTAGGGGGAAATGGGGCTTGGGCGTCAAGAAATGGGGCAAGTCAGGTTGAGGCAATTTTTTCGCCTCAACCCAATTTGCGCCATTTTTTTTCACTCCCAACCCCCATAGAAATGACTCCTGTGTTAGCAAAGACAGGAGTCATGCCCCCTTGCCCAATGGCCATGCCCAGGGCATGGTCATTGGGCATAGTGGCATGTAGGGGGGCACAAATCAGGCCCCCCTATGCCACAATTTTTTTTTTTTTTTAAACTTACCTGAACTTACCTTAATGTCCCTGGGATGGGTCCCTCCAGCCTTGGGTGTCCTCCTGGGGTGGGCAAGGGTGACAGGGGGGGTCCCTGGGGGCATGGGAGGGCACCTCTGGGCTCCTTCAGAGCCCACAGGTCCCTTAAAGCCTGCCTTTTGCAGGCGCTAAAAAACGGCGCAAAAGCGGCCGTACGTCATTTTTTTTGACCCGCCCACTCACGGGCGTGAATTTTGCCCGGGAGTATAAATCCGACGCACATGCCTCGGGGTCGATTTTTTAGACGGGAACGCCTACCTTGCATATAATTAACGCAAAGTAGGTGTCCACGCAAAAAAATGACGCTAACTCCATGGACTTTGGCGCTAAACGCGTCTAACGCCAAAGTATAAATATGGAGTTAGTTTTGCGTCGAAATTGCGTCAAAAAAAACGACGCAATTCTGGCGCAAACAGAGTATAAATATGCCCCTAAGTGCCTCACTGATATCATGGTGGGCTTTAGACGTGTACTCCTGTGGTTGTTTGGGCAGCAGAGAAAGTTTGGAATCCATTGAAATATTTTCCTCCAGACTAGCAGGCCTGTTTTTTTAAACTTTGTGAGTTTCAGATTTTCACTATGGCCAATCCACTCGGTATATCCGACCCAGACTCCATCAGAGTCAGCCTAGAATCACACCCTGGACCTGGTCTACCACAGCCTTTGGCTATTATTGGTGCTTTACTTTTTCTGGACATTATTTCTATTTAAAACTTGAAAAATTCATATGCTCTGCACCACTTTAAAGTTTACCCCATTTTTCTAATTTGGTATGGGATTTTTACTGTTTTGCATTTTTACTTTCTTGCTCATCTCACAAATCTATTGTATTGAAGTGCACAGTTAATTAAACCCTTGCATTACAGTACATTCAAAAAAACTATTTAAAGATTATTGTGCAAAATATCAGTGTATAAGTTTCGACAGGAACAATTGAGCAATATAAAATCAATTTAAAATGCCATTCTGACTCTTTTGATACTGCATAAGTACTTTACAAAAATACCCTAAGTTAAATGTGGCTGCTCAGTTATTAGCTACCAGGGAGTTAAGCTCGGGTTATTTTAGTGGCTGTAAGGGCTCACTCTGATAAGAGTTGTAATTATTCCTTCAGATGGGAAGTCACCCACCTCAAATAATGATCCAATTTCTTATGCTGCGGCACTGAACAACAGTGTCACAGAGCACAGAAGTAATAATACCAGCAAAATGGGATCCAAAAAGGCACACAATTGATGGTAACAAAGCAGAAATGTTGGATTTGTTTCACACATCATAACACTACTTTAACTATGTTTGTTAAATTAATTTCTAGAACTTTTAAACATATATTAATATGTTGTGAGCTGAGAATGGGCTTAGGCTATTTGGTGGAGAATTGGCTTCAAATTTAGGACTTTAGTCATTGTGCGTAATAGGACGTTCCCGGATGGCCACAAGCCATGCCTTTTCCACATCCAATTGCACTGTTATTTATATAGGATGGTCATGGGCTTAGCCACACATAGTGGGCTTTGGGGACAGTCCCTGTGCTAACAAAAGTGCCACTCATCAAGCTCTGTATGGCCTTCAGCTTTGCAGAACTCACTGTGGTTGCACAGCATGCACCAGAATTTTTGCCACGCTGCCTTTGGCCACACAAAGTGAGCTCCGGGAGTATGGCAAGACATAAAGCTGGGCTGTCTGCCAGCACTTGTGCCAGTGGATCAATTGTGAAAGGCCGAAAGGCAGTTGTCCATGCAGATGTGGACTTCAATTCACATGGATATGATGGTATTCTGTGAATCTCACATCATGTCTATCAAATACTGATTTTATTGAGTGGAAGGCTTCCCTCCAGAGAAGTAGTTTCTAAGCATGACGTTGGATTGCATCAAATACCCCGTTACGATCTCTAGAGATGGTGACCTAAATAAATATACCTTTTGGTAATATTATCATTTTAATATCGTTCACGTTTCCGTAATAGATTTCACATACATTTGCACCGTATTAATTAAATTCTGTCAAATTCATATTCCTGGTACTTTGTATTATTAGATCTAGAAATGTAGTAAATGATTTTAGGAAAGATAGCATTCCTTGTATGGGATTTATGGCTGTGGGGATTGCCACACTTGTGGCAAGATGTCCGCACCCACACAAAGGATTACACCTGTTAGGAATCCCTTTATGAATTCCTGGCAAGTATACCAGAGCTAAATTTATTTTTAAACTCATGTTTGCGTCCACATTTACGTTTGTGAATGGGCCTCTGCATATGTTGGAACAGTTTATTGGTCAAATGCCAGTGAATCGTACGTTTTAAGGCCATGTCAAAGCCTAACTGATGTTAAAAGAAAATAAGAAAGTAAAGAATCCTAATACCTCAAAGAAAGCTCTGTCTCTTTATGTTGTAATTCGTCTTAGCTGATGTAATGAGTGAAAAAGTAAGAAAAGGAAATGTCAGACTATTAGCTCCTTGTTTGAAAATATACATTAAACAGAATAAAACAAGGCAATGGGAATGTTAGGGTAATATGAAATTCAAGTAATTTACTCTTGTGTAAATTATGGCGAAATTATGCAAAATTATGCGTAATTGCATGAAATGAAAATCTGTTGTGTTCTATATTTTATAGTGAAATGTGACTGCATCAGCTTCAACGTACTTACATATTTTTTTAATTAAAAAATATTCCCATAGATACACAAGGAAAGCTGTGTCAGATGTAGGATTTCAGATGTATTTACTCGACATGCCACATTGCATCTCCTGTGGGCTCCTGTTCCCATGTGTCGAAATCTATATATTAAGTACCGGGGGGGGGGGGGGGGGAGGTGGAGCATGTTCTGCAAATCACATTTTTTTTTTTTTTCTTCTCCACAGGAAAAATATTTTTCCCACTGGAGATAGCCCCTTTTCTGGGCACCCCTCCAGGGGAACTTCTCCATTGCGTACATTATCCCAGTATAATGTGGCGTAAGGGTCTACAAAGTTGTGAAATGATGACATTGCGCCTTTTTGCAAATACGGCATGGGGTTAGGGACTGTTTTCCATCCCCGGAGCATAAAAAAAATACCACTGTGGCATTGCAAGGGGCTTGTAAATGAGTCCCAGAGTTTGTAAGACTGCTGATTCACACTTCCAAAATAAGATCATTATGTCTTTTGAGTTGAATTCATTACAGGTTTACTCTGTTTTGCTCATCATGGCTTTCTGTCAGGATGAAGGCCCTGATCACCTGTGCACCTGTCCAGTTCCCAAAATCTTTCCTTTGTCGCCGACTTTCCCTGCATTTTTATTTCATGAGGTGAGTTAGAGGTGCCCCGACTATCAAACTTCAAATCTGCTTATAGTTTGGGACATTTTTGGTGTATCCTAGGACAGGGAAGCCCTTATGCTGGCATTCCAACCTGGACTACAGTGCAAAACTCCTCAGCCACATTAGCTGTAATCTAGATATTGGCAGTATTTATGTAGTTGTAGGTCAGTAACTGGACCCAAGGGTGATACCTACTGTACTTCACCTGGAACATTAGTCTAATAGTTTCGGGTAAACATGGTCTGCTTTGAATACTAAATAATTTTAACGTTTAAGTACATTCAAGTACATTATAGGTTGCATTTTCAATGAAAGTTAAAAACAGGAAGGAAGTTTGTACACAAATGTTTTTATTTGGAATTTGAGTGATGCACATGAACAGATTGACAATACACTGCTGCCCAACTAACAAAAGGCTTAAAAATGTAAGTTGGAGCAACTCAGGAGAGACCCAAAGGTCCTCTTTGAATCAGACCTCCATGGCCCGCAGTGCTGTACCTCCTGAACAGGCAACAAGCACTATTCCCAGTGTCCTGCTTAAAATGTACTGATATGACCCATCCTACAGCCTAACTTTCATATGTAGAGACCCCTAGTCATCCCAATGAGACCAAAGGCACGGACATAGGTACCAGTAAGTACTCAGTGGTTCCCAACCATTTGACTTCTGTGGGCCCCCACTTTATCATTACTGGAGCCCTGGGACCCCACCTGAATAATTATTGGAGTCCGGGGACCCCCACTAAGTCCCTACTGAAAGCTGGGGACTGAGTCTATTAATATTATTTAATTTTCTAAGCAGTTGCGGACACCCTCGGGAGGCTTTGAGGACCCCCAGGTGTCCCCGGACCACAGCCTGGGAACCACTGGTCCAACTTGTTTACCTTTGTGGCATCTTCCTCCATCCATTCCCCCTTTTCCTGGACCATCTAGCCTCTAGATCCTCACCATATCCAGTGACTGGGTTGTGAAAAATCTGCCTGAACCGCATTTGAGTGACCAATGGCTTTGGCTGGTAATGCAGAGTTCCAACCCTTGGATGGAAATGGAAGATATCCTTGTGTGTGTCCTTGTTGCCTGTGGGCTAACAGCCGAATTTTCCTCATAGACAAATTACATCCCTTATACAGTAATAAGCTAGTTACTGCTAGAAGTATATATTGTGTGTAAGATGTTTATCCAGTGTAGTTAAGGAATCCCTTTCGTGGCCTATGGTCTCTCTCGTCACTTAAAGGAGAACAAGAAAAGAGAGCTTTAGTGCCTAATTCATAGCACAAATATGTAAGAACACTAAACATTATTTGTGAGTCATATTAGGTTTATGCCCAACACTAAGGTCCTCGCTACAAGACTAACAATAGTATAGATTCAGGCACAAATGAGATTATATTGAGGTGCACAAGTACTGCACTGAACCATTGCTTCGCACACATTTCAACCGGTAGTTTCTGGCAAACTCTCTGCAGGGAAGAACCTTAAAGTGATTTTAAAATGTGCAGGTCGACTTGACAGGACTCCTACAGATTTGCCATGTTGTCTTCTTTCCCACCCTCGGAAAGGGAAGGTAACACTGCAGCAAAAGCCACAATAAGAGTGTTTCCTTTGGTGGTGTTACCTTCTTGTATCTCTTCTAATTCGCAAACGAAGGCCTAGATTTTCTTATTTTTATTCCATGTGCATCATGATAGACCAGTTAAGTTAAAGCAGATTTGCTTTTTCGTCGGAGTATTAGAGACCATCCGGATGTCCAGGTAATTATGCAATTAACCTGCAACAAGTGATGTGAGGCTATTGCTTCTTTATACCCAAGCTATCCACACCTTGCAAAATATCCATCTAATTCGGTGAATTTGTGTTAAATGAAATATTTCATTTTTTCTGCAGTTTACAGCAAAGCTCAGTCGTTGTTAACATATTTGCATTGTCTGGTGATAACGTTAATCAAAGCATAAAATAATTCCTTGCAGTACTGCTATAGTAGTTGTCAAATAACCACACTGTTTTGCCTTGCATAGATAATTTGCTATAGGTCTTCCTGCAAGTTATCGACAATGAAGCCAGCGTGCTCAGTAGTAGCACCAGGTTGTGCACAGAATAATATACAATGAAATCCTCCACAATATGTTGGCTCTCCAAAAACTAATAAGTAAGAAAATGCCAGTGGGTAGCTCCCAATTACTTTTTTCGTATAATTGGCAATGAAGTCTAATTAACTTTTAATTAATATTCAATGCTTTTCTTTAACAAATGGAACCCTGATGAGATCACATCTGTTAGGAATAGTACATTTGTTTCTGTTTCAGGCGTTTATTCCATTTTAACGCATTGGATTTTGTTCTCAGCCTGAATAAAGAGTTCATTTTAAAAGCAATGCTGGGATGTTTTAAAATGTAATTATGAGAGATTGATCATCAACCCAATGGTGCCAACTCTCCAGAGATGGGCTAAAGACATTGTATGTTATACCGATGCATCCTTTTTTGTTTTAGCTCACACATTACTGTAGAAAATAGTACTTATATGAGTAACTTATCTATTAAACACAGCCTCAAACGTGGTTAGACCATAGCAGCTTCGAGACTACAAAGGCCATAACTAAAATGAAGTGTCATGAAGCCGATGGGAGATAGAGAGATAAAATAGTAAAATAAATTATTTGGATCTTTTTACATGTATCATTGAATGATAATAAATTGGTAGGAATACAAGTCATTTCTTTTCTTTCATTTTAACGTCAGCCAGCGGCTGCTTTAAATATTCTGATTCGGTGAGTCTGTGTTAATTGCAAATATGATCTCCATTTCTAAATTCATGGATGTTGTGCATAATGTTGGTGAATTAGGCACGGCGCCGTTTCCGATTTTCTTAACACCCATATGCAATACATTTACAGAAGACTTGAATATTATTGTTTTATTTTTCACGCAATTGGATGAACATTGATGAAGATGGATTAAAAAAGGATGAAAATAAGCAAAATTAGACTCTTTCGGAAATATAACGGCCTATTGGCTGACATTTAGGCTGTGCACCCTGTGGCTGGGGTACAATTTGGACACCAGCTTTGTTTAAACAACTGGGTTCTACCACCTTGAAACAGGGGTTTCTTGGTAACTTTATGGTAAGGAAAAGAAGAAGTGCTGCAAAAGGAGTGAAGAATGTGAAAAAAAAATTAGAACTCGGTGGTAGATTTTCTTCAAACACTGATTAGTACACAGGATAAATCTGTCATCTCCACCACTTCCTCCTCATTCAAGACTCCACCCAAACAAGAAGGCCCTCCTGGAAGAAATATCCAGACTTCAGAACTCCCAGATGCTTCTGGAAGAAGGGCTGACACAAGGACTGTTGGGCATGCAGCACCCCCACTGAGCAGTCCCTTTAATTGGTGGAGCGTGAAGCCTTTAAGACTGCAGCCTGTTCCTAGGTCACATGACTAGGTTTAGCTGGCAGTTGGTCCTTGTGTCTTACTCCCAAACAGTGGGACAAAGGAAATATAGGTATTGGCAGGATGAACCACTCAGAGTTAACGAGGTGGGGGAGCTGTCACCTACCACACTTGCACATCACAAAGGCTCTGCCTAAGTGCTCCACAAAAGGTTTGCCACTTGTCATTTGTGACCCCACAAAAGCTGGGGCACGGAGGAAGGGAGGAAGGGGATGTCTCACACTTCAGAGGGGTAGAAACCTCTAGAAACTTCCTCTACTTAAAAATGAGCACAGAGTATAAATATTGGCCCTTAAACTTAGTACACTCATGGACCTGTGGGCTATTACAGGAAGAAGGACTGTTGTACTACTGAGAGGACTGCCACTCTACTGAACTTCTACCTTGAAAGACTACTGTACTGCTGTTCTGACCTGCTACTCTGCTGCCCTCCTGCCTGGGTGAGAAGGACTGGACCTGTATCTTTAAACTCCAGATCCCAGAGTGACACCAAGGGCTCGTTAGCTGGCCTACTGATCAGAAGCCTCAGGGACAGAACAGGCTCCCAGTAACCTTGAACCCAGCGCCTGGACCCCACCCAACAAGGCCCATTGGGGTCACTGCTGCGTGACACATTTCCACTGAAGGAAATTACATCGCAATTCACACTTTCCGAGGACTGTGGGGGTGCTATGCATCTCCCTGCCCAGACCTTGCATTGCCTTTCCTGCATGACACACTCTCAATGCAGGACTACTCATCTCTTCACAACCAGAACTAAGGGCCAGATGTAGGTAGAAAACATTTTCTGAGGTGCAAATTGCGAGTCCCAGCGACTTGCAATTTGCACCTCGCAAAATGTTATGCAGAAAGGTGTCTCAGACACCTTCTGCGACTCGCTATGGGGTCGCAAAGGCCCACCTCATAAATATTTATGAGGTGGGTCGCAGTTTGCGACCCCATAGCGAGTCTAGGCACTCACGGGGATGATGGCCTGCTGGAGACAGCAGACCTCTATGTCCGCGGCTGCTTTTGAATAAAGCATTTTTTTTTTTTCTCTTTGCAGCCCGTTTTCCTTAAAGGAAAACGAGCTGCAAATAGAAAAAATACCGAAACCTTTTTGTTTCGTTTTTTTTCAGAGTAGGCAGTGGTCCATAGGACCACTGCCTGCTCTGAAAAAATATTATTGTGAGCATTCACAAAGGGGAAGGGGTCCCATGAGGACCCCTTCCCGTTTGTGAATGAGTTACCATCCACTTCAAGTGGATGGTAACTGCGAGTTGATTTGCGACCGCTTTCGCGGTCACAGATCAACTCTACATCGCGGTGCGACTCGCAAATAGGTAGGGAACACCCCTTCCTATTTGCGAGTCTGAAACACATTTTGCGAGTCGGTACCGACTCGCAAAATGTATTTCAGCATCGCGTAAGGGCTTTTACGCCTCGCCGTAAGGAACTGTGTTCAGTCGGCCTAAGTGGGTCCCTGTAGCCCTCTGTCGCGTTTAGCCTTAACTTGTGACTTTGTTCCGGTCTGGTGCAACCAGATAAACAGTGAAACACAGTTGACATTTTGTGCTTTTTAGCACTATTTTCACTGAAATGTTTAAAGTAGCATGTCTCCATTTCTGATTGGATTTTTGTCATTTTGGTCTTGATTTATGTATTAAAATTCACTCTATTTTTCTAATTTGGTGTGGGATTGTTCTTGTGCTCTGTTTTCACGTTATTACTGTTTGAAGTGTTGGACAAATATTTTATGCATTGCAACTAAGCATTTTTGCTCTATGTCAAGCTACCAGAGGGTTAAGCACTGGTTAATGTTGGATCAGCTTGTGATAAAGTCAAGGATTGTGGTTGCTGTTTGAGTAGGGTTTCACCCCTCTGAACCTGTAACCCAATTTCTGACAGCAGGCTCTGTGGAGTTTGGAGTTTCCAGCACACATCACCTCCTTGAGTAGCCTTCCAGTGCTGTGCTTTGTTTCTCTGAGGATCAGATGATAAATGGACCTACAAAGTGCTCAGTTTTGGTACAATAGTAGGGTAATCCGGGACACCAGAGGTAAAAGACTACAATTGTCACTGTCCACTAACAGCTACTGCCTTATAACCTCCCAAACCACCTTCTGTTTTTCCACAGCAGTAACAATGGAAGTGAATTGTTTCTGCCCTCTGACCCAAAATAAATCGTGCCCAATTACTGTTCATCTACCACAGCACCTCTTGATGTGGGACTGCAAGCTCCAACAGTTTATCTATATCCCCTACTAACTGTCTCAGTATCAGTCTCTCCTTGTTTTGAGTCTAGCATATAAATAACCTGACTTGCAAGTACAAATTCAATTTTTCTATCCCATAAAATTACATGGAAGTGGGAATTCCAGGGTGGGGATCCTTTAGAAGGTTTGTGCATATTTTGGGTATGCATAGTGCTTTTTCTCAGCCCATACTGGGAATAGAGCTTTTTGTTTTATCAGGGTGTTAGATCTATCAGCCTTAAGGTGATCTTCCCCCACACCTTTTGCTGTCACTCCATGTATGTTGCTGAATTTGTTTTTGTTGGCTGTAGGCATGTGCATTTTACCACTGCTAACCAGTGCAAAGGTGTTTGTGACCTCTCCCTAAAACATGGTAAAATTGGCTTGTACCCGATTGGCATATTTAATTGACTTATAAGTTCCCAATAAACGTGTTATACCACATACCCATGTCCTGTAAATTAAATACTACTAGTGGGCCCTCAGCACTCATTGTGCCACCCACATATGTAGCCCCTTAAAACATGTCCAAGGTCTGCCCTTGCAGCCTGAATACAGTTTTAAACTTTCAGTTCAACTTGGCAATGTAACCACCTTGCCAAGCCTTACGCTCCCCTTTTGTTGCATATAAGTCACTCCTAAGGTAGACCCTGGGTAGAACAAAGGGCAGGGTGCCTTTATAAGTAAAAGGTTGGGTATGTACTTTTACATCTTACATGTCCTGGTAGTGGAAAACTCTTGAATGTGTTTTTCACTACTATGAGGCCTACCTATCCCATAGGATAACAGTGGGTTGCCTTATTATGTTTAAGAAGTGCTAACTTTTGATTGGGAACTGGTAGCCTTTTATTGTTTGATGTAATCCTCTTTAAAAGTTGAATTGTAAAGCACAATTTTGAAATGACACGTGTTAAAAATTGGGTTTCTGTTTGTCAAAGTATGCAACCTGACTAAGCAGGAACCACAGTCCTCGTCAAGGTAAGTCCAATGCACACATAGAGATTACCTATGCTCCCCCAGAGCAGTGAGGCTAATCTAAAGAGGCGATGTGTAAAGACTATGTGCAACACAGATATACAGTAACACAATGGAAATACCACAACATGATTTCACATAGATTATTATATTCTGCACAATACAAGACTAAAATGACAATTATCCAATAGGTACAAGCGAAGATATGAATTTTAGAAGACTGAATGTAAAAATAGTACTTAAAAGCAAATAGCAACTTAGGAGTTAACTGAGGTTGCTCTGGACATGGGGCAAAGTCAACAGTTCAAGCCAACAGTGATGGAGCACAGGCCAGGTACAGGAGCCACACTGGCCAGCGGAACAGAGTACCTTGGTCCTGGTCACAAACCAAGGTGCAAGGTTGATGCAGATGTGTAGATATAATTCCTGCAGTTGAGGGATGCATTGATTGTTCACACAGGTTGATGAAGATGCCGTGGTTTCCAAAGACAAGCTTCACAGCCACAATGTGTTGATTCCAAAGCTGATGTGCTGGATGCCGCTCTCAGCAGGTATGAGATGCATTGATTTCACTGGTGCAAGTATCTGGGTTCACTTCCAGTGAACCAGGCACAGGAGCAAGCGTAGAGACTTTAGTGTCCCTCAGTCTCAAGCAACACAAGGCAAGCCAGCAAGACCTTGGAGATCACGTTAGTTGTAAGGCAGAGTCCATCTCTCCCTCAGCATAGTCAGAGAGCAGTAGGTAACAGGGCAACACAGCAGCACAGCAGTCCTTCCAGGTCAGCAGTCCAGCATAGTAAAAGTCTTTTATGCAGCGCAGTAGTTCTCCTGACAGTCGAGTTGTAGGTCCAGAAGGGTCTGAATTTTATTCATAGACCCAATATTTATTCCCAATTGTGTTTTTGAAGTGGGGGTGACTTCAAAGAAGGCTATTTGAAGTGCACATAGGTTCTTTCTTCCTAACCCTGGCTACAAACTATCAGTAGGGGGCATTCAGCACTTTGAGTGGTGGCATGCACTGCCTATTCAGGTGTGAGTGTCAGCCCCTGTCACCCTACCTGCCCAGGAGGAGCAATCAGAATGAAAATGAGCGGTCTGACACACCTAATCTTCCTGTGTTTGTGGCTGTCTAGAGGGAATGCACAACGTGTAGCTGTCATCCAGCCCAGACATATATTAGAGACAGGCTGCAGTCACACAGAGCTGTAAGAATAGAGAAATGCCCACTTTCTAAAAGTGGCATTTCTAAAAAAGTAATGTCAAATCTGACTTTGCCAGCAAGAGTATGTATCATGACCAGTCCAATGACATGAAACATGATATAGCTACTCCTTCTCAATCAGGAATTACAGCCGAAAAGCGTAATAAGGAATTCCTAATGTTACTACGGGAGGAGTAGAACTCAGTAATGAAAAACAAATGTAGGTATTCCGCTACAGCTATTACAACCCACAGCCCGGAATCTGCCAAAATCCAGGCGCCCACACAAGTCCACCACACCAAAGGTCAGTGATAAACTGGCGATAACAAAACCTCCACCGTCACGCCAACAGGAATACGCCCACACTATTACGACCCACGAATTCACGCAGCGGTCTTTGAACCGCGGTATTCCATTGGCAGTACACACCGCCGTGCTCAAAATACACACACATTTACAAAACACAACCACATTGGACAAATCGAAATACACACACCTGATACACATACACACACCACTCCCACACAGTCAATACAATATAAAACACACACCCACATCACTCACAAACCCCTATGACAAAAATTGAGAAAGAAGCCAAAAGAGAGACACCACCATCAACAACACTAGCATCCACAGGCACACAACACCATCACTCACACAACATCCACGCACCTCAGACAACACACACCAACATATCCCCTCACACATCACAACCGACACCACCTCACACATCACCCACACCACACCATGGCACCGTAAAGACACCCCAGGTTCTCTGAGGAGGAGCTCAGAGTCATGGTAGAGGAAATCGTCCGGGTAGAGCTACAGCTATTTGGATCACAGGTGCAGCACACCTCCATAGCTAGGAAGATGGAGCTATGGCGCAGAATCGTAGACATGGTCAACGCAGTGGGACAGCATCCAAGAACACAGATGACATCAGGAAAAGGTGGAACGACCTACGGGGGAAGGTGCGTTCCTTGGTCTCAAGTCACCAGATTGCAGTTCAGAGGACTGGCAGCGGACCCCCACCTCCTCCCCTACTACTAACAACATGGGAGGAGCAGGTCTTGGCTATACTGCATCCTGAGGGCCTCGCAGGAGTAGCAGGAGGAATGGACTCTGGTAAGTCAAATCTTAACTGTCACATACCCCACCCTCACCCTCACTCCCATCACTCCAACAACTCACAAATGTCTCACTATCACAACCCACACATCCCAACACCAAGCCCTGCATGCAACACCAAAGCAAAGCATGGACACCCATCACCAAAGCATGCCCACTACAGATACCCACACAGATCCCCAAAGCAATTATCACACAAGGTCCTACACAAGAATGCAAGCACTGGAGTACAGGGTCACCCACCCATTGCACACGATGGCACACACAGATACAATAATCATGCCTTTACACCCCTGCAGGACCCCTACCCAATGTCACCAGACAGGAGGTTCCAGACATGTCCACCCCCCCTACAGAAGAGGCCCACAGTGATGACAGAAGCTCTGTCCAACTGGATCTAGATGACCAGCCTGGCCCATCTGGGACCTCAGGACAGTCGGTTCCCCTGACACAGTCACAGGCCACAACAGAGCCTCCCCCCTTAGGAAACCCCAGCACAGCACCCACCCAGCGGGCCCATCCCTCTGTCCCCAGAACACGTCAAGCAGCAGTGTGTCCACCACTACAGGGAACCCAGGCAAACCCAACAACCCAGAAAATCAGAGACCTGGGGGCAGGGGCACACTGTTCAGGGGACAGAGGCACAGGAAAACAGGGGAACTGGGAGGACTGCTGTGCGACCGGGGGAGGACAGGCCCAGGGAACCCACTCTCCACGAGGGCGTCTCCAACTTCATGGGAGCGTACCATCATTCCCAGGAGACAATGGCAATGGTACTGGCCAAGTTTCAGGAGCCCCAGCGGGTGCAGGAGGAACAGTATCTGGGGATCAGGGAGGAACTAAAGTCCATCAACACCACCCTGGTCACCATTGTAGGGGTGCTGAAGGACCTTGTGAACACCAGGAGGGACACTGTGGCACAACAAGGGGCCCCTGACACTAGCCTGGATGATGAACTGCCCACCACCTCTGCCGGCGCTAGTGGACAGGAGGCACCACCACAGGACCACCACACCAGCACCCCACCCCCTGCAGATGGAGAACCACCCCGAAAGCGGTCCCTGAGATCCAGGACAAAGACAGAGAACAATGGCAAGACCCGAGCAAGGAAATGAGACCCCCCTGAATGTCATCCTTCTGTCCCACTTTGTCACCCTGTCCATCCATCAACTGCCCTAGCTCCACTTCCTATGCCCCTTTGGACAAGGCACGTGTAAACAAAATAGACTGAACTCTGCCATGGACAATCCTCCACCATCACCCCAGCCCATTTTACAAACCTCTACACTATTTAGCACTGAAATATACACCCTTGAATCACAAAACAAGCTGGAATCAGTCTGTGCTTTCACAAATGTGTATTTGCAATAACTATGGAATACAGCAACGTCGATTGTATTGTCAACATACTGATGTAACACAGCTCTAGTCCATAAGGTAATATAGCAGAGGTCACACAGTGGGACCCACATCTGTGAAATGGAAAGGCAAAGTGACAAGTCAAGGTCCACACAGTGGGTGAAAGTGACAGACAAATGATGGGTCTAACAATTGTATGAGATGTGTCTCACTGGAAGTATTGCTGGATAACGTTGCTTCTGTTGTCAATATCCTCTTCTTCTGCCTCCTCTTCTTCACTGTCCACAGGCTCCACAGCTGCCACAGGACCCCCATCTGGACCATCCTCCTGCAGAAAAGGCACCTGTCGTCGCAAAGCCAGGATGTGCAGCATACAGCAGGCCACGATGATCTGGCACACCTTCTTTGGTGAGTAGTAGAGAGAACCACCTGTCATATGGAGGCACCGGAACCTGGCCTTCAGGAGGCAGAGGTCCTTTCGATCACTCTCCTAGTTCGCCCATGTGCCTCATTGTAGAGTTCCTCTGCCCTTGTGCTGGGATTTCTCACTGGGGTCAGTGGCCATGACAGGTTGGGGTACCCAGAGTCACCTGCAAATGTCGAGGGACAACTGTTAGACACACACTAACCCTTAGGGACAACCCCAGACAACTATTCACAGGGTATAGGGTCCTTGTCCTCACCTATTAGCCACACACGGTGCATCTGGAGTTGCCCCATCACGTAAGGGATGCTGCTATTCCTCAGAATGTAAGCGTCATGCACTGAGCCAGGAAACGTGGCATTCACATGGGAGATGTACTGGTCGGCCAAACACACCATCTGCACATTCATTCAATGGTAGCTCTTCCAGTTTCTGTACACCTGTTCACTCCTGCGGGGGGGACCAAGGCCACATGTGTCCCATCAATGGCACCTATGATGTTGGGGATATGTCCCAGGGCATAGAAGTCACCTTTCACTGTAGGCAAATCCTCCACCTGAGGGAAAACGATGTAGCTGCGCATGTGTTTAAGCAGGGCAGACAACACTCTGGACAACACGTTTGAGAACATAGGCTGGGACATCCCTGATGCAATGGCCACTGTTGTTTGAAACAACCCACTTGCCAGGAAATGGAGTACTGACAGGACCTGCACTAGAGGGGGGATTCCTGTGGGATGGCGGATTGCTGACATCAGGTCTGGCTCCAACTGGGCACACAGTTCATGGACTGTTGCACGATCAAGTCTGTAGGTGACTATTGCGTGTCTCTCTTCCATTGTCGACAGGTTCACCAGCGGTCTGTACACCGGAGGATGCCTCCATCTCACCACCTGCCCCAGAGGACATGCCCTATGGAGGAAAACACTGAGCAGAGAGTCAGCCAACACTGAGGTATTACTACATGTCATTAGCGAACATTTGTAAATCCGCAATGTACCTGTTACTGTGTGTATGCAAGGCCTAGATAGGTGTGATGCAGTTAATAAATGAAATTGCGGCTGCCTGGCCTGTAAGGTGGGACAAGAGGATATGAGGTAACTGCACTGGCGTTCTACACCATCACGGTAGGCGGTCGAAGACCGAAGCGCAAACCTGCATTGGTGAACATTGGACCCTGTGGGTTGCAGGAGCCAATGACGATGTACTCCGGCGGTGACGGTACGCACCACCTCGGACGTGACCTCCATTTTCTGTCTGTTCACTCACTTGATACCTGACCTTCAACAGGAGAGGACCTACACTGCAAGTGCTGCTGTGACCTCAGTCTGGAAGCGACGATGGCTCATGTGTCTGGGGAAAGGGCCCCTGCCTTCACTTCGGAGGAGTTGGAGAAGTTAGTGGAAAGGGTCCTCCCCCAGTACACGCTACTCTACGGTCCTCCAGACAAACAGGTGAGTACACTGTGAGCATGCTGCATGGGCAATGCCTGTTTGGGGTGGTGTGGATGGAAGATAAATGGGGGGGGGACTGAGGCCTGCATTTGCAGACGGTGAGTGTATGTGCATCAGGGCAAGGGTGGGAACGTGGGCCAATGACTGTGGCGGTCCAGACGGTTGAAGTTTTTCCTTTTCCCCTGTACTATTCCTCTAGGTCAGCGCCCACCAGAAGAAGGATATTTGGCGTGACATCTCCAAGGACGTCCAGACACTGGGGGTCCACCATAGACGGAGCACCCACTGTCGTAAAAAATGGGAGGACATTCGCCGCTGGAGCAAGAAGATGGCGGAGGCCCAGCTGGGGATGGCCTCCCAATGTTGGAGGGGTGCCCGTCGCACCATGACCCCCCTGATGTTCCGGATCCTGGCGGTGGCGTATCCGGAGTTGGATGGGCACTTGAGGGCATCACAGCCGCCACAAGGGGGTGAGTACCATCACATCCATCTGACTCTGCAAGCATTACGAGGTGTCTGTGTGGGGGAGGTGGGCAGTGAGTTACCCTTGGCCAGGGCGAGCTTTGTAGGCAAGGGCCCTTTGTGAGGCTGGCTTTGTGGCACCCCAACCCCACCAGTGGAAAGAGCCATCTACACCTAGTCAGGCTCCTGTGACTTCCATGTGTGCAGCAATCGGGCATAGGCCTTGTACCCCATGGGCATGTGATTAATCTAGGAACTCTAAGTGCATGGCGTGGTGCAGAGGGCTGCTGTGTTTGTAGTGTCCGCCAACAGTAGTGGTATTGCATGCACTAAAAATGTCTTTCTCCTGTCTTTCCCCCACCCTTTTTGTGGTCTCCCTGTTCTTGTGTGCAATAGCATCATCAGGCGGAGGAGCAGTGGCACTGGAGCAGGAGGGAGCTGCTTCTCACTTGGCCTTGGAGGGCGAGACAATGGTGTCTGAAGCCACCAGTGGGACGGAGGGCGAGGGGAGCTCCACGGCGGGGACAGGAGGTGATATCAGTGTCAGCGACTCCTCCTCTAATGGGAGCTCCCTTGCAGTGGCGGGCCCCTCTGTACCCCTGCATCAACAGGTACAGCCGCCACCCCCCTACCAGCACTGCCCTCCCACCAGCCCCTCAGTGTGTGTCCCGTGGCCACTCACCCAGGAGGGTGGGCATTTCCTTCGCACCAGGCAAGTCAGGCCCTGCCCCAGTCAGCCCCGCTGCCCTCAGTGAGGAGGCTATTGACCTCCTGATATCCCTCACTGTTGGGCAATCTATTCTTGTGAATTCCATCCAGGGTGTTGAGAGGCATTTGCAACAAACAAATGCACACCTGGAGGGCATTCATTCTGGCCAGGCAGCCCAACAGAGAGCATTTCAGGCTCTGGCCTCAGCACTGATGGCAGCCATTGTGCCTGTGTCCAGCCTCCCCCCTTCAACTTCCTCCACCCAGACCCAATCCCCTGTACCTCAGCCTATCCCAAGCACACCATCAGACCAGCATGTACACACCTCATCACACAAGGGTGGCTCTGGCAAAAATAAGCACCACACATCCCACAGGCACTCAAACAAGCATCATTTCCATACAGACATACCAACATCCACTGCCTCTACTGTGTCCCCCTCCTCCACGTCGTCCTCCTCCTTCCTTGTCTCATCTCCACTCACACCTGCATGCACAACATCTTCAGCCACTACCTCCATCACCAGCACACCCATCACCACACACCGTTCACGTGCACTCACCACCCCCACTGCCATTCACACATCCCCTGTGTCCTCTACCAGTGTGTCTGTGAGCCCTCCTCCCAAAGTACACAAACGCAGGCACACACCCACCCAACAGACATCCACCTCACAACAGCCTCCAGCCCATGCACCTTCACCCAAATTCAGCAATCGTACACCTCCTACAACTACTACCTCTTCCTACCCTCCCAAACCCACTCCATCTACCCGTCCCAGTTTGTGTAAAAACATTTTCCTGGCTAACATTGACCTCTTCCCTACACCTCCCCCCCGTCCGTCCCCTAGGGCCAGGCTTTCCATGTCCCAACCCAGCACCTCAGCCACCACATCACCGGGCACAGTGGTCCCAGCAACAGCGAGCTTTTGGAGTGTGCCAGGCATCAGGGCAGCCAGGGTGCCAGGGAGCGAGAGCAAGGACATTCCACCACCTGCGAAAGTTAAAAAGTTGCCCACATCCCGGTGGGAGAAGGCGAAAACACCTGCCACCAAGGGCTCAGGGAAAACAAAAGGGGATAGTGGCAAGACAGCTGTGCCAACATCCAAGGTGGGGAAGGGCCAGAAAATAAAGGGCAGGTCAGGAGACACCGACTATGGGACCAGTGTCACACCTTCTGTCCACGTCGACACCAACTGGTACGGTGGAGAAGACCACCACCTGCACCACCACCTGCACCGCCACATGCACCGCCACCAGTACCGCAGTCCCTGAGCCCGCCACCAGCACCACAGTCAATGAGCCCACCACCAGCATCGCCGCCACTGAGCCCGCCACCACAGAGCCCGTCGCCAGCACCGATGCCACAGAGGCCGACGCCAGCACCGATGTCACAGAGTCCACCGCAAACACCAATTCCACAGAGGCTGCCGCAAGTACCGCTGCCACAGAGTCCGCCACCAGCACCGATGCCACAGAGGCCGCCACAAGCACTGCCGCTACTGACACCACCGCAAGCACCGCCAGCGGCCCCGCGACGTCCTGAGCCAGTGACACCACTGCAGACATGGCTGCCAACCCCAGTGGTCAGTCGACCGAGCCTGGTGGTCAGTTCCAGGAGCCTGGGCAGCTTCCATGATGCAACACCTTCAGTGGAGAAAGGCATCCACTACCTCTGTCCTTGGCAGGATGAAGCACTCTGGGCACAAAGCCCCCTCCAGAACCAGTGGAGTATCACATCCACTACCTCAGTCCTTGGCAGGATGAAGCACTCCGGGCACAAAGCCCCCTCCATAACCAGTGGAGAAAGGCATCCACTATCTCTGTCCTTGGCAGGAAAGAGCACTCTGGGCACAAAGCCCCCTCCAGAACCAGTGGAGAAAGGCATCCACTACCTTTGTCCTTGGCAGGATGAAACACTCTGGGCACAAAGCCCCCTCCAGAACCAGTGGAGTATCACATCCACTACCTCTGTCCTTGGCAGGATGAAGCACTCTGGGCACAAAGCCCCCTCCAGAACCAGTGGAGACTGTTATGCACTTGAGAGACTGTGGCTTTGCACTTCCCAGGTTAATGCAGTTGTCAAACCACCCACTGGAGAGACTTGAGAGACTGTGGCTTTGCACTCCCCAGGATACAGCAGTGAGAATGGAGCCCCCTCGTGGAGCAGTGGCGTCTTGCACTCATCCGGCTGAGGTGCCCCCCCTTCCTCCAGAGGTGCCTGTATCAGTTCGATCTGATGCCCCTGCAGTGTTCTCTCCGTTTGATGTCTGGTATCGAGTGTGGGCCTCGCCCATGCATTTTGGGCCCAGTGGTCCACAGACAATTATTGATGCACTATCCGAACTTGTGTAGTTGGTGTACATAATTGTAAATATTGTATTTTGAGTTTTGACTACTGTTTTTTTCATTATTATAATCGTTCAACTCATTTCCTTTTGTCCTTGCGTTCTTGAAAGGGGGGTGGGGGGGTGTTAATGTAATGTTGCAGCATGTATTTGTGTGTATGTTGTTGTGGGTGAGGGTAAGGGTGGGGGTGTTGCGTTTGTGTGTCACTCTCTTTTCCCTCCCCCCTCCCCTGTGTTGTAGGTGCAATACTCACCGTGGTCGTCGCCGCCGTCTTTGTTGCTCCTGATAGAGGAGCAGGAATACCATCACAGGGAGTATTTGGAGTTCTAGCTCCATGGCATCCTGGTTCCTCGTGGGGTGTGGAGAGGTGAGTGTTTTCCCTTCCAAGTCCTGTTTCTGCCGTTTTTTTGTTTGCGTTGGTTCCGCCCCGGAAAAGGTGGCGGATTGGCCTCTCATAATATTATGGGTGGTACATTGTCTTCCGTCTGCCTGTTGGCGGTGACCGCCGTGCTGTTTGTTTGTACCGCTGTGGTGGTCGGAGTGTTAAAGTGGCTGTCTATGTTGGCGGTTTCCGCCACGGTCGTGATTCCATTTTTTTTTCCACAGGCCTGTTGGCGGTATTACTGCCGCTTTAACACCGACCGCCAGGGTTGTAATAAGGGCCTAAATCTAAAACCTGTCACTTAGAAACATTTTGGAGAAAAATTGACCGGAAAACCAAGAGAAGATTGGACCAACCTGCTTGTCTATCCACTCAAGGTGCATCACTGGTTGGCCTGCCTTCACAGCAGTTCCCACTACATTATTCTCCTTAGCAGCAAATTGTGATCAGCGGTCCTTCTCCAAATGGATATCTGTAACTCTCATTGGCTACAGCCTCTTGCCTCGTCCCACTAAAGGTTTTTGACTTTCAAAAAAGATACTAAGGCGGTCATTCTGCGCCATGCGGTCACCGCCAAAGACCGTGGAGGCCATTCCGGCCCAGCGGGAAAGGCCCTGCAACACAGAGGCCGGCTCCGAATGGAGCCGGCGGTGTTGCAGGGGTGCGACGGGTGCAGTTGCACCCGTCGCGATTTTCACTGTCTGCTGTGCAGACAGTGAAAATCATGCTGGGGCCCTGTTAGGGGGCCCCTGCACTGCCCATGCCAGTGGCATGGGCAGTGCAGGGACCCCAGGGGCCCCACGACACCCGTTCCCGCCATCCTGTTCCTGGCGGTAAAAACCGCCAGAAACAGGATGGCGGGAAGGGAGTCGGAATCCCCATGGCGGCGCTGCAAGCAGCGCCGCCATGGAGGTTCAGCCCTGCCAGGGGTATTCTGGCGGGAAAACGTCGGATCCCCTTTTCTGACCGCTGCTTTACCGCCGCGGTCAGAATGGGCACTGAAGCACCGCCAGCCTGTTGGCGGTGCTTCCGTTCCCCGCGGCCCTGGCGGTTTAGGACCGCCAGGGTCAGAATGAGGCCCTAAGTCTGAATGTAGAAATCTTCACCACAACTTCGTCCAGTGGCATCCCTAACAATGTCGCTTCCTCCTCGAACACGTCTTGCAGTTTTCCCCGCTAACTACCTTCTCACAACATTTTCTTCAAAATGTCTCCCGAATCCTAAGGTTAGTGCAAACTGGTTAGATGGAGGCACCAAAACCTGGCCTTCAGGAGGCCAAAAGTTTGCTCTATAATTCTTCTTGTTCGCCCATGTGCCTCATTGTAACGTTCCTCTGCCCTTGTCCTGGGATTCTTCACTGGGGTCAGTAACCATGAGAGGTTGGGGTAACCAGAGTCACCTGCAAATTATGAGGGATACCTGTTAGCCAGACACTAACACTTAGGGCCAACCACCCATATACCAACATACACTGGGTGGGGACCATGGGCTCACCTATTAGCCACACCCGGTGCCTCTGGAGTTGAGCCATCACATATGGGATGCTGCTATTCCTTAGGATAAAGGTATCATGCACAGACCCAGGAACTTTGCATTCACATGGGAGATGTACCGGTCCGCTAGGGACACTATCTGCACATTCAAAGAGTGAAATTTCTTTCGATTTCTGAACACCTGTTCATTTCTCCGGGGGTGGACAAAGGTAATATGTGTACCATCTATTACCCTAATATTGTTGGGGATATGTCCCATTGCATAGAAATCAGCTTTCACTGTGGCCAAATCTTTCACCTGGGGGAAAACGATATAGCTGTGCATGTGTTTCATCATGGCACACAACACTCTGGTCAGCACGTTTGAGAACATTGGCTGTGACATTCCTGCTGCCAAGGCCACTGTCACTTGGAAGGAGTCACTTGCCAAGAAATGGAGCACAGATAGGATTTGCACAAAAGGGGGGATCCCAGTGGGCTGACGGATAGCTGAGATCAGGTCTAGCTCTCATTGGGCACACAGATCTTGGATTGTGGCCCTATCAAGTCTGTAGGTGAGGATAAAGTGCCTGTCCTCCATTGTTGCCAAGTCGACCAGGGGCCTGTACACGGGGGATGTCCCCATCTCCTATTCATCCTCAGCGGTTGTAATCTAGGGGGCAAAACGATGAGCATCTAGTCAGTTTCCGACATTTACTAAATGTACAATGCATTGCATGTTGAGACAGAAACAGTATGTTGATGTTTAGCCCCAAAATGTGCCTATGTCTCCTGTGACACAGTTAGGTGCCATGGCCTGCCTATGTGGATGGACAGGTGGAAATGACGTAATGCTGCTGATGTTTTGTGCCGTTGCGGGAGGCGATCGAGTACCGCCGTGCAACTCCTCATTGGTTAACATTGGGCCCTATGGGTTACAGTAGCTAATGGTGATGTACGCCGGTGGTGACGGTACGCACCACCGCAGATGTGACCGCCATTTTCTATCTGTTCACTCACTTGCTACCTGACCTTCAACAGGAGAAGACCTACACTGCAAGTGCTGCTGTGACTTGTGTCTGGAACAGACCATGGCTTGAGTCACTGGGGAAAGGGCCCCTGCCTTCACCGCTGCGGAGTTGGGGAGACTAGTGGATGAGGTCCTAGCCCAGTAGCGAATGCTGTATGGGTCTCCAGACCAACAGGTGAGTACACTGTGAGCACGATGCATGGGCCATGAATGCATGGAGTGCTGTGTGTGGAGGCCTCGTGTAAGGGGGGGCTGAGGGGTCCTGGGCAGCGTGCAATGTATGTGCGTAAGGGGATGGGAAGGATATGGTGGGCCATGAGTGTAACAGGCCGGATGGTATGACTGATACCATTTTCTATTTTAATTTTTCTACAGTTCAACACATCAGAAAAAGGGCATATGGCATGCCATCGCCAAGGACGTGCGGACCCTAGGGGTCTACGGCAGGCAGAGCACCCACTGTCGCAAACGGTGGGAGGACCTGAGATGCTGAGCAAGGAAGACGGTGGAGGCCAGCTGGGGATGGCCTCCCTACGAGGAAGGGGTGCCCGTAGAACCCTGACCCCCCTGATGTTCCACATACTGGCGGTGGCCTATCGGGAGCTGGATGGGTGCTTGAGGACATCGTAGCAGCCACAAGGGGGTGAGTACAGTTCCCAATATAGTATTTGTGCATGGTGGAGTGGTCTCTGGGTGGGGGATGTGCGCCTGTTGGTGCCCCTCGGCCATGCCTAACATTGCAGGGTAGGTTCCATAATGGTCAGGAGCTGATGAACTCCACCTCCAAACAAGCTAGTGGGCATCCACTACTGGGCAGGGCTCTGTGGGTCTCAGGAATGCTGCAACTGGCATTAGGTATTACTGTCCATGGCCTGGTGACCAGCATTGTGACTGGTAGTGCATTGCCTAGTGCTTAGGGCTGTCCCCTGTGTGTTGTGCACACCAACGGTGGTGTTGTTGCTGGCATTGACCAAGTATATCCTCTGTCTCTTCCCCCCCTTTTTGTTTTGTCTCCCTGTCCTTCTGTGCATTAGCATCATCTGGCAGAGGAGCAGACGCACCAGTGACGGAGGGAGCTGCATCCCACAGGGCCCTGGAGGCCGAATCCACTGACGATTAGGGCACCAGTGGGACAGAGGGCCAGGGGAGCACCACGGAAGAGACAGAAGGGCACAGTTCTTAAAGTGATACCTACTCCGATGGAAGCTCCCTGGTGGTGGCGGACACCTCTGTGGCCACCCCAACTACAGGTACAGCCGCCACCCCCTGTATGAACGCCGTCCTCCCAGCAGCCCCTCAGCATGTTTCCTGGGCCCGCTCACCCAGGAGGGTGGGCATCTCCTTCGCCCCAGGCACCTCCGGCCCTGCCCTAGTTAGACCTGCTGCCCTGAGTGAGGAGGCTATTGACCTCCTGCGATCCATCTCTGTT
The DNA here is from genome assembly GCF_031143425.1 of Pleurodeles waltl. Taxonomy (NCBI): domain Eukaryota; kingdom Metazoa; phylum Chordata; class Amphibia; order Caudata; family Salamandridae; genus Pleurodeles; species Pleurodeles waltl. The sequence continues at coordinate 670,845,496 of NC_090439.1, read as the reverse complement.
GAGCAGTCAACCATTGTTAATGCCATCCAGGGACTGGCAGGGCATTTGCAACATACAAATGCATTCCTGGAGGGAATTCACTCTGGCGTGGTGGCCCAACAGAGATCATTCCAGGCTCTGGCCTCCTTCCTGATGGCAGCCATTGTTCCTGTCTGCAGCCTCCCCCCTCCAACTTCCTCTGCCGAGTCCCATTCCCCTGAACCACAACCTATCCCAAGCACCCAACACACAGGAGTGGCTCAGGCAAACACAATCACCACACATCATCCCACAGGCACTCACACACACACCATCCAGATGCAGACACACCAACATCCACTGCCTCCACTGTGTTCCCCTCCTCCTCCTCGTCCACCTCCCTCCCAGTAGTGTCTACACTCACACCTGCATGCACTACATCCATACCCACTGCCCCCATCACCATCATGCCTATCAGTGCACGCCCCTCACTGGCAGTCACCAGCCCCACATCCATGCACATGTCCCCTGTGTCTTCTCCCACTGTGTCTGTGCCCCCTCCTCCCAAAGAACCCAAATGCAAGCACTCAGAGACCCAACAGCCATTCACCTCACAACAGCATCCAGCCCATGCACCTGCACCCAAACACAGCAGACAGACACCTCCTAAAACCACCCCCTCTTTCTCCACTCCCAAACCTTCACACACTTCCTGCCCCAGTGTCCCTAAGAAGCTTTTCCTCTCCACCCTTGACCTCTTCCCTACCCCTGCTGCCTGTCTTTTACATCGGGTCAGGGTGGGCAGGTCCCAGGCCAGCACCACAGCCACCCAGTCCATGGCCACTGTAGTTTTGGCAACTACTGCAGGTGTGAGAGACTCCAAGGAGACATCCATCAGCACTGGCAGTGTGCCTGCACCAGCTGCCAAGGGGAAGGGCAAGGATGTACCACCAGCTGCCAAGTGCAAGGAGGCACCACCACACGGCAAGGGGGCACCACCACACGGCAATGGCAAGAGCAGGGGGGCACAACCAGCTGCCAAGGGCAAGGGTAAAGGGCCTGCCCCTGGAGGCACGAGGGACAGGAGGCCTGGTGCTGTGACAGATTCTGAGCCCCCAACACCAACCATGACACTTCAGCCATCGGAGGCTGCAGGGGAAGGGCTGGAGCCTCCCCCCACACTGGCAGCACCGCCACCTGCACCGCCATCAGCACCACTGGCAGCAGCAGCCCCAGTGGGCAGCCGTCCAAGGCTGCAGGGGAAGGGCTGGAGCCTCACCCACCCCTGGCAGCACCACCACCTGCACCGCCATTAGCACTGCCACATGCACTGCCACCAGCACAACTGGCATCAGCCCCAGTGGGCAGCTGTCTGAGGCTGCAGGGGAAGGGCTGGAGCCTCCCCCCACCACTGGCAGCACTGCCACCTGCCCCGCCATCAGCACCACCACATGCACCGCCACCAACACCACTGGCAGCAGTAGCAGCCCCAGTGGGAAGCTGTCCGAGGCTGCAGGGGAAGGGCTGGAGCCTCCCCCCACTGGCAGCACCAACACCAACATCGGCACTGTCACCACTGTACAACCATCACCACCGTCGGATGGACTGTAGTCCTGCCTATATGGAGTGTTATGTATCCTGCCCCCTGCAAATCCTGTGGGTCTGACACCCAGGTGAGAGACTGTGACCTTGCACTCCCCAAGTGCTGCATCACAGGGCACAAAGCCCGTTCCAGAACCAGTGGAAGAAGGCATCCAGTCACCCCCTCCATGCCAGGATGAAGCACACTGGGCACAAACCCCTCTCCAGAACCAGTGGAAGAAGGCATCCACTCACCCCCTCCTTGCCATGATGAAGCATACTGGTCACAAAGCGCCCTTCAGAACCTGTGGAAGAAGGCATTCACTCACCCCCTCCTGGCCAGGATGAATCACACTGGACACAAAGCCCCCTCCAGAACCAGTCGAAGAAGGCATCCACTCACCCCCTCCTTGCCAGGATGAAGCACACTGGGCACAAAGCCCCCTCCAGAACCAGTGGAGAAGCCACCCACTTGTGAGACTGTGGCCTTGCACTCCCCAGGACCAAGCAGTGGGCAAACCACCCACTAGAGAGACTGTGGTCTTGCACTCCCCAGGACCAAGCAGGGGGCAACCCACCCATGAGAGAGACTGTGGCTTTGCACTCCCCAGGACAAAGCAGTGGCCAAACCACCCACTAGAGAGACTGTTGCCTTGCACTCCGCAGGACCAAGCAGTGGGTAACCTACCCACTAGAGAGGCTGTGGCTTTGCACTCCCCGAAACATCGGACAGGGCATGTAGCCCCCTCCAGGATCAGTGGTATTGTACCATCTTCCGGCTGAGGTGCCCCCCCCCATTCCCCGGCCCCCTGAGGTGCCTGTGTATTTTTGGCCTAAAGCCCCAGCAGTATTCTCTCTGTGTTGATGCAGGAGTAAGATGGGGCCTTGGCATGTGATGTAGCCCTGTGGCCCACGGACATTATGAACTGAGCAGTGTCCCTTCATTTGTATATCAATAAATACTGTTTTGAATTTTTAGGATGTTTTTCTGGATTTTTATCTTATTACACTCACTTTAATCACTTCCTTTTGTCCTTGCATTATTCCTGAGTGGTATGGGGTTTATGTGCAATGTTGTTGCATCTGTTTGTGTGTATGGTGTTGGGGGTGGGGATTTTGTGTGTGTGTCACTCTCTTTTTCCTCCCCCTCCCCTGTGTGCTAGGCAGCAAAGCTCACTGTGGTCGTCGTCGCCGGCGCTGGTATTCCTGGTGTAGGAGGAGGTAGACCAGCATGGGGAAGATCTGCAGTTCGGGCTCCATGGCGTCGTGGCTGATCCCTTAGTCTCTAGAGGTGAGTCCTTTGACTTCTTAGATCTGTTTCCGCCCTGCTTTTGTTGTCATTGGTACCGCCCCAGAAAAGGTGGCGGATAGGCCTGTTGTAATACAGTGGGCAAACCTTGTCTTCCTCCTGGCTGTTGGCCTGATCGTGGCGGTCGGTGTGTTAAAGTGGCTGTCTGTCTTAACGGTTTCTACCGTGGTCATAATGCCATTTCTTTTACAGCCGGCTTTTTGGCTGTATTACTGCTGCTTTATCACCGACAGCCAGGGTTATAATGAGGGCCTAAGACTCTTAGGCCCTCATTATGACTTTGACAGTAACTCCCGCTTACGGTCGCCATCATACCGTCTCGAAAGTGAACATCCGTTCGCCATATTATCACACACACACACTAAACTGACAGAATACTGCCTCAAACACATATCCGCCAGACCAAAGGTTATTGATAAACTGTTGGTACGAACATCCATACCATTACACCAACAAAACAATGCCCTCCACATTATGATCCATGAATCACCCACAGCGGACATTCAACAGTGGTATACCATTGGTATACCATTGGCAGTATAGATCGGAGCGGTCACAATTGCCATCCAAATATAAAACAACACAACATTGGCCAATATTAAAAAAACACACCTGACACTAATACACATACTATACCCACACACCCACAGCACTATAAAACATGTACCCACATTACCCACAATCACTTTCTAACACGAAAAACAACTAAGAGACAGCCACGCAAATCATAGACGCAACTACACACATACCACAAACACCCATTCATCCATCACGCACTCCACACTCCACCACATTACTCAACACCCACTGCAAAGCACACACTAACCCAACACCCATGTCCCCACGAAGGCACCCCAGTTTCACCGATGACGAGTTGTGGGTCATAGTGGAGGAAATAGTCAAGAAAGTGTTACGGTTGTTTGGAGCACTGGTACAGCACATCTCCATTGTAAGGATGATGGAGTGATGTCAGAGAATCGTGGACTGGGTGAATGCCTGTTGGACAGCATCCACGAACAAGGGACAACATCAGGAAGAGGTGGAACGACCTACGGGGGAAGGTACTTTCCATGGCAGCAAGGTACCAGCTTGCATCCAGAGGCCTGGCAGTGGTCCCCCACAGTTGACAACATGGGGGGTCCATGTCTTGGCAATACTGCATCCTGAGTGACTCACTGGAGTTGCCGGAGGACTGGACACTGGTGAGTCAATATTTACTGCCTATCCCCCCATACCTGCATGCCACCATCACCCCTCACCCTGACACCCATCACCCCAGTCCATCCCACACAGTGCAACAACACAAACAACAATCCTAAATGCCAAGCCCTGCATGCCATACCCATTGCATGCACATTCCTCCCAGCCCTGCATGTACACCCACCACCAATGCATGCACAGCATGGAGAACTAACAATCCCACAATACATCACCATATACAAACAAAGGTGGCAGAGCAACAGCAACAATATTGGGGAAGCTCGGGATGTAGAATATGTCACAAAGCGTAATATACCACTAACATCCCCACAGGTGCCACAGCCACTTCCAGCGGCGAGCAGGTGCCATTGCTACCCAGTTGCCCACCAGAAAATGCACCAGTGATGACAGCAACTCTGGACTATTGGATCTGGATGAACTCCCTGGCCATTCAGGGTCCACTGGTCAGTCGGATACCCCAGCCCACACCTCTGTTCCCAGGACATGTCAAGCAGCAGTGTGCCCACCTGTACAGCCAAGACAATCAGGGTCCTGGGGTCAGTGACAGTGGGCACACCATTCAGGGGACACAGGCACAGGGGGACAGGGACACACGCAGGACAGCTGTGCACCAGGGAGAAACAGGCCCAGGGAACTGACTGCCCAGAAGGCACTCACCCATGTCCTGGGGGCTTACCAACAATCCAGGGACAAGATGGGTCAGGTGATATACATCATGCAGGAGAACCTGTGGCTGCAGGGCGAACACCACCAGGAGATCAGGAAAGAATTGCAGGCCCTCAACACCACCATGGTCTCCATAGCAGGGGTGCTGGGTGATTTGGCCAACATAATGAGGGACTGCACAGCACACCAGCAGGCCCCTACCACTAGCCAGTCAACTAAACAGCTCTCCACATCTGCTGTAGCCAGTGCACAGGAGACCCTGCAACAGGACCCACAGGCCACCAGCACCCCTCCCCCTGCAGAAGGTGAACCACCCCGCAAAGGTTCCCTGCAACCCAGACTGACACAAGAGACACTTGCCAAGACCAAGACCACCACTAGGAAATGAGACCCTCCTGAATGACCCTCTTGCATTCCACTGTGTCACCTTGTCCACTTTGAACTGCCACTGCTCCCCCTTCCTGTGGCCCCTTGGACACTGGACCTGTGCTACAAACAGACTGGGCCAATATCCTGGACTCACCTCTACCATCACTCCATTCCACTGCACTATTCCTTCCAAATGTTTCACTTCAATAAACACCCTTGAATACAACTTGAGTGATAGTGCTTTATCTGACAAAAATGTAAACATTTTTTAAATGTTTTATCTTGTGCAATTGTCCTGAACTTTGTGATTCCATCCAAAAAATTGCTTTTAGCCGTTTGTAGTCATCACATCAGTACACAATTGTAACCACACCAACATCTACAAAATGGGAAGGCATACGTGATAGTCAGCTGGGATGCTAAGGAAGTGACTGCCATCATGCTACAGCCACACAGAAAAATAAATAATCAGATGAATTGTCAGTTCCACTGTCTTACCTGTGTGTCATTGGAAGTACTGTTGTATAACTGGTGTCCTGTTGTCCACATCCCCATCCTCTGTCTCTTCATCCTCACTGTCCTCAGGGTCCACTGCCGATACTGGAGCATTTTCACCCTCCTCCTCCTGCAGATAGGGCACATGTCATCTGATGGCTAGGTTGTGTAACATGCAACATACCACAACTCTCTGGCAGACCTTCTCAGGGGAGTAGCAGAGAGATCCACTTGTCAGGTGGCGGCATCTGAACCTGGCCTTCAGGAGACCAAAGGTCCTTTCAATTATTCTCCTGGTTCACCCCGGAGCATCAGTATACCTATTCTCAGCCCCTGTCCTTGGATTACTTACAGGGGTCAAGAGCCAGGACAGGTTTGGGTAGCCAGATTCACCTGCAAGAAGTGAGGGGCAAACATTAGCCTTTCACAATGGCATGGGGGATGACTCCTGAAGCCATACACTGACATGCATTGGGTGGGGTCTCAGGCTCACCTATAATCCACACCCGGTGCCCCTTTAGTTGTGACATCACATGTGGGATGCTGCTATTCCTAAAGACAAAGGTGTCATGCACCGACCCAGGATACCTGGCAGTGACCTGGGAGATGTACTGGTCATCCAGGCGCACCATTTGCACATTGAGTGAGTGGAAACTCTTCCGATTCCTGAACACCTGTTCATTGGCCGGGGGGGGGGGGGCAAGTGCTATATGTGTTCCATCAATGGCCCCAATAACATTTGGAACATGTCCCATTGCATAGAAAATAGTCTTCACATTGGCCAAATCATCCACTTGGGGGAAAGCGATGTAGCTGCACATGTGTTTGAGCAGAGCAGCCAAAACCCTTGCCAGCACTATTGAGAACATTGGCTGTGACATTCTTGCAGCCAAGCCCACTGTCACTTGGAAAGAGCCAGTTGCCAGGAAATGGAGCGCTGATAGCACAAGAGGGGGAATCCCAGTGGGTTGATGGATAGCAGATATCAGATCAGGCTTAAATTGTGCACACATCTATGTGACTGTGACCCTGTCCAGCAAATAGGTGAGTTTATTGTGCCTGTCCTCCAGTGTAGCCAAGCCCACAAGGGGTCTGTACACGGGGGCTTGCCCCTCCTCCTATTCCTCTGCAGTGGTAGGTACTTAAGGGACAAAAGAGTGAGAAGGGAGTGACAAACTGAACAATGAAACGACCACTTCAGTGTACATTTACCATGTATGTAACTGGACTATGTAAGTGGCAATGTATGTACAACTGACAGCAGTGACGCAGTTTTCAATTTAAGAATGTTGACCTGCACCAGAAAATAGCGACCGCCTGTCCTGTATGTAGGGACAGGTAGAAGTGATGTAAGTCTGCCGGCGTTTGGCATCATGGCGGAAGGCGGTCTTGCACCACCGTGCTATTCCTTATTGGCTAACATGGGGCTCTAGAGAGTACAGTGTCCAAGGAGGATCACGGGCGGCAGTGATGGTGTACACCACCGCAGACATGACAGCCATTTTCTGACTATAACCTCACTTGATTCCTGACTTTCCAGAGGACAACACCAACACTGCGTGTGCTGCTGTGACCTGTGTCTGGAATCTGCCATGGCCCGTGCAACAGGGGAAAGGGCCCCTGCCTTCACTTAGGAGAGTTGGAGCACCTGGTGGATGGGGTCCTATCCCTGTATGGACAGTTGTATGGGCCTCCAGACCAACAGGTGAGTACACCATGGAGACAATGCATACAATAAGGTTGCATGGAGATGTGTGTGTGCTGGCAGTGTGTCATTTGGGTGGAGGGTATGGCTGGTGGAAGTGTACATGCAGGGGTCCGGGTGATGTGTGTGCCTGATGAGGGAAAATTGTATTTGTGGGCCAAATGTGTGACAGGCTGGATTGTATGGTTAATGGTGTCCTTCTGTCTGTGTTTCCTCTGCAGGTCAGAGCCCATCAGAAGAAGGGATTGTGGTGTGCCATTGCCAGGGACATGTGGACCCTGGGGGTCTATAGCAGGCAGAGCACCCACTGCAGGAAATGGTGGGAGGACCTGAGATGCTGGGCCCGGAAAACTGTAGAGGTCCAGCTAGGGATGGCCTTCCAATGAGAGATGGGTGTCCGTCGTAACCTGGGCCCCTGATGGCCTGCATACTGGCGGTGACCTACCCAGAGCTGGATGGGCGCTTGAGGGCAGCACAGCAACCAGAATTGGGTGAGTACAGTGTGTGTAACACCCATCTTTGTTGCCTGGCATAGGATGCTGGTGGTGGGTTTTAGTCAGTGGGTGCCCCTTAATGCCAGCTCATACATTTCTGTGTGGTCCAGCTCATGGTACATGGGTGAATAGCAAAATCATGTTAGCTAGCTAGGTGGCATTCCATGTCAGACAGGGCTTAGTAGGTCCCAGGATGGGTGCAGATGGTTGTGGTTGGTTCTCATCTTGCTGTGGTAACTGGCCAATGAAATGAAAGTGCTGTGCATAGTCCTCAATCTTGTTCCCTGTGTGTGATGGTAATGTGTATTCCATCTGTGGTGTTGGTGCTGTAATTGACCCAGTGCTCCCTTTCTCTCTTCCCCCCTATTTTCTTCTATCATCTTCTGTCCATGTGTGCATTAGCATCATCTGGTGTAGGAGCAGGGACACAAGCGAGTGAGGGAGCTGCAACCCACAGGACCCAGAAGGCAGAGTCCACCGACCCATAGGAGACCAGTGGGACAGAGGGCGAGGGGAGCACCACTGCGGGGATAAGAGGTGACAACACTGACTGTGAATCCTCCTCCGATGGGAGCTCCCTGGTGGTGGCGGACACCTCTAGAACCACCTCAGCTACAGCCGCCACCCCATACCTGCACTGCCCTGGCACTAGATCCCCACTGAGTTGCCCGTGCCGGCTCACCCAAGAGGGTGGGCATCTGCTTCGCCCCAGGCACCTCAGGCCCTGTCCCAGTCAGCCCTGTTGCTCCTCAGTGAGGAGGCTATTGACCTTCTGAGATCCATCTCTGTAGGACAGTCAACCACAGTGAATGCCATCCAGGGCTGGCATCCCAGATGCAGCAATGCAATGCCTACCTGGAGGGCATCCACAGTGGGTTGGTGGCCCTACAGAGATCATTTCTGGCTCTGGCCTACTCTCTGATGGCAGCCAGTGTCCCTAGTCCTACTGTCCCCCCTCCAACTACTACTTCCCAGTCCCAGTCTCCTCAACCCCAAGCCATCCAGTGCACACATACAGACAAGCATGCACACAAAACATCACTCAAGAGTGGCACAGATAAACACAGGCAGCAAACTTCAAGCCGCAAGCACTCACATAAACAACAGACAGTTGCACACACAACAACATCCACTGCCTCCACTGTTTCCTCCTCTTCCTTCTCCTCCCTCACAGTCACATCCACACTCATACCTGCATGCACTGCATCAACAGCCACCACCACCATCACCACATCATGCAGCACCCCCACCTCACTTGCAGACACCTCCACAACATCCATCCACACGTCTTGATTGTCCTCTCCCACTCTGTCTGCCCTCTTCGAAGATACACAAACGCTTGTACTCAGACACCCAACAGCCATCCACCTCACACATGCACACTGTCCATGCACCTGCACCCAAATCCAGCAAACGTATACCCCCTACAACCACTACCTCTACCTCCACTCCTGTCACCTCCTCCCACATCCCACCCCAATGTCCCTAAGAAGCTTTTCCTTGCCCATCTTGACCTCTTCCCTCCCCGCCTCCCTCCCATCCTGCCCGAAAGTGCAGGGTCCCAACGACCCAGCCCAGCCCAGCACCTCAGCCAAACAGTCTACCACTGCTCCCACCAAGAAATCTGCTGCTGGCACTAAGGGGCCCCTGAGTGTGACGGCAGCCACTCCCAGTAAGTCCACACCTCTGCCACAGAAATGGAAGACTAGGGTGGCGAAACCTGAGGGACAACCCGAGGAGCCCACTCCACCACCAAAGAAACCCAAGAAGCCCTCTTCACCACCAAAGAAACCCAAGGAGCCCCCTCCACCAGCTGAGGGCAAAGAGCCCCGTCCACCATCAAAGGAACCCAAGGAGCCCTCTCCACCAGCAAAGTAACTAAAGGAGCCCCTTCCACCATCCAAGGGCAAGGAGCCCCTTCGACCAGCAAAGAAACCCAAGGAGCCCTCTCCACCATCTGAGGGCATGTAGCCCACCCTTCGGAGACTGTGTCCTTTGACTCCCCTCCCCACCAGGGACAATTGGGGAAGTAGCCCCTTCCAGAACCAGTGGGCATGATACCCACTCCAGAGACTGTGGCCTTTCACTCCCCTCCAGAGACTGCTGGACAAGGGGCCCACTCCAGAACCAGTGGGCATGATACTAACTCCAGAGACCTTAGCCTTTCACTCACCTCCAGAGACTGTTGGGCAAGGGACCCCCTCCAGAACCAGTGGGCATGATTCCCATTCCAGAGACTGTGGCCTTTCACTCCCCTCCAGAGACTGTTGGGCAAGGAGCCCTTCTAGACCCAGTGGGCATGAAACCAACTCTAGCTGAGGTGCGCACCCAACCGCCCTTCCCCCTGAGGTGCCTGCTCGTTTCCAACATGATGCTCCTGAACAGTGGAGTCCGGATTTTGTCAGGGGTTAAGTTAGGGCTTGGACTAAGTCCTGTGGCCATAAGGCCTTTGGTACGTTGGACTGGCCATTGACCCAATCTGGACATTGACGTTTGCATTTTGATTTCATGATTCATTATGGTGGCTGTTGGCAGCAAATTACAGTGTCTGTACTTCAGAATTGTTGTCCTTGCATAATTTGCTCATGGGTTCTGTGACAGTCGTTTTACTCTGCAGCAGGTTCTGTGTATGTGGAGTGTATGTATGGTGTGTGTTGTGCGTGTGTGTGTCACTCTCATTTTTCTCCCTCTCTCCCTTGTGTGCTAAGCGCCTGTACTCACCGTCATCATCTTCGTCGGCGTTGGTGCTCTAGGATGGCCATGGCATGGTAGAGCATCGGGAAGACTCAGAGTTCCAGTTCCATGGCGGCCGCGGAGTTCGCTGTGTCTCTGATAGTGAGTCTCTTGTTTTCTGTACTGTGTTTCTGCATCCTGAGGGCCTCGCAGGAGTAGCAGGAGAAATGGACTCTAAGTCAAATCTTAACTACCATATCCCCCACCCTACCTGCATGCTATCACATACCCCACCCTCACCCTCACCCCCATCACTCCAACTCCTCACATCTGTCCCATTATCACAAACCACACATCCCAACACCAATCCCTGCATGCAGCAACAAAGCATGGACACCCATCACCAAAACATGTCCACTAAAGATACCCACACATACCCCAAAACATTTATCACACAAGGTCCCACACAAGAATGTAAGCACAGGGGTACAGGGTCACCCACCTATTGCACACGATGGCACACACAGATGCAATAATCATGCCTTTTCGCCCCTGCAGGACCCCTACCCAACATCACCGGACAGGAGGTTCCAGACATGTCCACCCCCCCTACAGAAGAGGCCCACAGTGATGACAGCAGCTCTGTCCAACTGGATCTAGATGACCAGCCCGGCCCATCTGGGACCTCGAGACAGTCGGTTCCCCTGACACAGTCACAGGCCACCACAGAGCCTCCCCCCTCAGGAAACACCAGCAAAGCACCCACCCAGCAGGCCCATCCCTCTGTCCCCAGGACACGTCAAGCAGCAGTGTGTCCACCACTCCTGGGAACCCAGGCAAACCCACCAACCCAAGAACAGCAGGGACCTGGGGGCAGTGGCAGTGGGCACACGGTTCAGGGGACAGAGGCCCAGGAAAACCGGGGAACTGGGAGGTCTACTGTGCGACAGGGGGAAGGACAGGCCCAGGGAACCCACTCTCCACGAGGCCCTCTCCAACATCATGGGAGCGTACTATCATTCCCAGGAGACGATGGCAATGGTACTGGCCAAGTTTCAGGAGACCCAGCGACTTCAGGAGGGACAGTATTTGGGGTTCAGGGAGGAACTCAAGTCCATCAACATCACCCTGGGCACCATTGTAGGGGTGCTGAAGGACCTTGTAAACACCAGTAGGGACACTGTGGCACAACAAGGGCCCCCTGACACTAGCCTGGACGATGAACTGCCCACCACCTCCGCCGGCGCTAGTAGACAGGAGGCACCGCCACAGGACCACGACACCAGCACCCCACCCCCTGCAGATGGAGAACCACTCTGCAAGCGGTCCGTGAGATCCAGGACAAAGACAGAGAACAATGCCAAGACCCCCGCCAAGAAATGACACCACCCTGAATGTCATCCTTCTGTCCCACTTTGTCACCCTGTCCATCCTTAAACTGCCCTAGCTCCACTTCCTATGCCCCTTTGGACAATGCACCTCTGAGACAAATAACTGGACTCTGCCATGGACATTCCTCCACCATCACCCCTGACCATTTTACAACCCCCTCCACTATTTGGCACTTAAATTAAATAAACACCCTTGAATCACAAAACAATTTGGAGTCAGTCTGTGCTTTCACAAATGTGTATTTAGAATAACTGAGGAAAATACCAATGTCCATTCTATATGCAACATACCTATGTCACACAGCTCTAGTCCATGAGGTAACTTAGCAGAGGTCACACAGTGGGAACCACATCTGTGAAATGGAAAGGCAAAATGACAATTCATGGTCCATATACTGGGTGAAAGTGACAGATAGATGATAGGTCTAACAATTTTATCAGAGGTAGGAGGCAGTGATGTCTTCTTACCTGTGTCTCACTGGAAGTATTGCTGGATCACGTTGTTTCTGTTGTCTATGTCCTCTTCTTCTGCCTCCTCTTCTTCACTGTCCACAGGCTCCAAAGCTGCCACAAGACCCTCTTCTGGACCACCCTCCTGCAGAAAAGGCAACAGTCATAGCAAAGCCAAGTTGTGCAGCATACAGCAGGCCACGATGATCTGGCACACCTTCTTTGGTGAGTAGTATAGGAAACCACCTGTCTTATGGAGGAACCGGAACCTGGCCTTCAGGAGGCCGAAGGTCCTCTCTATCACTCTCCTAGCTCTTCCGTGTGCCTTATCTTAGAGTTCCTCTGCCCTTGTCCTGGGATTTCTCACTGGGGTCGAGGGAAAGCTGTTAGACACACACTAACCCGTAGGGACAACCCCAGACCCAGACAACTATTCACAGGGAATAGGGTCCTTGTCCTCACCTGTTAGCCACACACAGTGCCTCTGGACTCACCCCATCACATAAGGGATGCTGCTATTCCTCAGAATGTAAGCATCATGCACTGAGGCAGGAAACTTGGCGTTCACATGGGAGATGTACTGGTCGGCCAAACACACCATCTGCACATTCATTGAATGATAGCTCTTCCGGTTTCTGTACACCTGTTTACTCCTGCGGGGGTGGACCAAGGCCACATGTGTCCCATCAATGGCACCTATGATGTTGGGGATATGTCGCAGGGCATAGAAGTCACCTTTCATTGTAGGCAAATCCTCCACCTGAGGGAACACGATGTAGCTGTGCATATGTTTCAGCAGGGCAGAGAATACTCTGGACAACACGTTTGAGAACATAGGCTGGGACATCCCTGATGCTACGGCCACTGTAGTTTGAAAAGATAGACCCACTTGCCAGGAAAAGGAGTACTGGCAGGACCTGCACTAGAGGGGGTATCCCTGTGGGATGGCAGATAGCTGACATCAGGTCTGGCTCCAACTGGGCACACAGTTCCTGGATTGTTGCATGATTAAGTCGGTAGGTGACTATTACATGTCTCTCTTCCATTGTCGACAGGTCCACCAGCGGTCTGTACACCGGAGGATGCCGCCATCTCCTCACCTACCCCAGCGGACGTGCCCTATGGATGAGAACAGCGAGCACAGAGTCAGCCAACAATGAGGTAGTAAAAAAGCAAACCCATAGCACACATCTGTCGATACGCTATGTGCCTGTCTCTATGTATATGCAAGGCCTATATATGTGTGATGCATTTAAAATTAATGCCATGTGGCCCCCTGAAATGGAGGCTGCCTGACCTGAAATGTGGGACAAGTGGATATGAGGTAACTGCGCTGGCGTTGTACACCGTTGCGGTAGACGGTCGAAGACCGCAGCGCAATCCTGCATTGGTTAACATTGGGCCCTTTGGGTTCCAGGAGCCAATGACGATGTACACCGGCGGTGACGGTACGCACCGCCGCGGACGTGACTGCCATTTTCTATCTGTTCACTCACTTGATACCTGATCTTCGACAGGAGAGGACCTACACTGCAAGTGCTGCTGTGACCTCAGTCTGGAAGCGACGATGGCTCATGTGTCTGGGGAAAGGGCCCCTGCCTTCACATCGGAGGAGTTGGATAAACTAGTGGATGGGGTCCTCTCCCAGTACACGCTACTCTACGGTCCTCCAGACAAACAGGTGAGTACACTGTGAGCATGCTGTATGGGCAATGCCTGCTTGGAGTGGTGTGGATGAAAAATACGGGGGGTGAGGACTGAATTGTCGGACGGTGAATGTATGTGCATCAGGACAAGGGTGGGAACGTGGGACAATGACTGTGACGGTCCGAACGGTTAACGTTTTTCTTTTTCCCCTGTACTATTCCTCTAGGTCAGCGCCCACCAGAAGAAGGATATTTGGCATGCCATCGCCAAGGACGTCCGGGCCCTGGGGGTCCACCAAAGATGGAGCACCCACTGCAGTAAAAGATGGGAGGACATTTGCCGCTGGAGCAAGAAGACAGCGGAGGGATGGCCTCCCAACGTGGGAGGGATGACCCCCCTGATGTTCCGGATCCTGGCGGTGGCGAGTTGGATGGGCACTTGAGGGCATCACAGCAGCCACAAGGGGGTGAGTACACTTTCATTCAGCTGACTCTGCGCGCATTGGAGGTGTCTGGGTGGGAGCAAAACAGTGCCAACAGGGCCAATGGCCAGTCCATAAAAAGCTAATTGTCCTTGGCCACAACTGGCCACACCTGACTCCCACAAGTGCTGGGTACTCCACTGAATGGGCCACCATATGGGGATCCAGGCACCTCATGGAAAGGGGGCAGCAGGGGTGGGGGTAGTGATTTCCGATGGGGGTGGGACTTAGACTTGCATGAGGAGTTTGGAGGGGGGGTGGGCTTCTCCTTTGAAGGGGGTGGGGGCTGTTTGGCTCAGGAGGAGCTGGATGCCTTAGGTTCTGAGCGGGCCTTCTTCCTCACTGGAGAAGGGGCACGGGAATGGGAAGGCTGGACCGTGGTGGGCTGTGATGTGGAAGGAGCGGAAAGGGCAAGGAGGAGAGCACGTTTCTGGACAAGACGGGGTGGGCCAGTGGGTTGGAACAGGTCTGCACGGGAGAGGAAAAGTTTCTTTGGAGCAATTGAGGTGGACGTGGATGAGGGCGTGGGAGTGGAGGCAGAGGGAGTGGATGTATGGGGTGTAGGTGTGCGTGTAGTGGGTGCAGGTGACTGCTCAGTATGCTGTGGTGTGGTGGATGTCTGATGGGTGGGTGTCTTGGTGCGTTTGTGTGTTTTGGGAGGTGGGGGGTGGACACAGTGGGAGAAGACAGATAGCTAGTGTGGATGTATGTTGGATGGGTGTCTGCAAGTCTGGTGAGTGTGCTGCATGTGTCAACTACAGAAGAGGTGGTGAGTGCAGCTATTGTGGTGAGTGCAGGAAGAGGAGCAGTACCAGTGAGCGAAGGTGCAGTGCATGAGGGTGTGGATGTAGAGGGGACAGACAGGGAGCCGGAAGAGGCGGGAACAGTGGGGGAAGCGAACGTTGTTGTGTGTGCAGGTGTCTGTTGGCTGTGTGAATGCTTGTGGTGGGAGGTGTGCTTCTTGTGTGTTGATGTGCCTGTAAGCGGGTCTGATTAAGTGCTTTGGACGGGGGAAGGGAGTGGGGTGCTGGAAGGGGTAGAGGAGGTTGGAGGGGGGACGGAATGGCCAGGGAAACTGGCTGCTGCCTAAGAGGAGGCCAGAGCATGAAAAGATCTCTGTAGGGCAGACACGGCACAGTGAATGCGATCCAGATAGGCATTGGTCTTCTGCACCTCAGAAGTCAGAAGCCAGACCCTGGATGGCATTGACGATGGTTGTCTGCCCTGCAGAGATGGTTCTCAGGAGGAGAATAATAGCCTCCTCTGTGAGGGCAGCAGGGCTGACTGGGGCAGGGGAGGAGGTACCTGGAGCGAAGGAGACGCCCACCTTTCTGGGTGGGCGGGCACGGGCAACTCGGTGGGGAGCAGAAGGGAGGGTGCTGATGGTATGGGTGGTGGTGGAAGATCTTATGGTAGTGCTGTGTCCACTAGGGTCTGCCACCGCCGGAGGACCCCCATCAGAGGAGGTCTCAGAGTCACTACCTCCTGTGGTAGTAGCCTCCCCCATGGAAGTCCCCTCGCCCTCCCACCCACCGGTCCCCTGGGCGTCCGTTGTCTTTGCCTCGGAGGATCTGTGGGCCGCTGCCTCCCCACTTGCCGGTGCCTCAGCTCCCTTGCCAGATGTTGATGCTGTACCAAACAAACACAAGAGAACAGTAACTTGTAAATAGCTGAATGCTGATACACAATGGCCAGACATACACCTACCCAGCAGACACACCCAACAGGCAGCACCGTGCACTATGCCCATGGCCATGCCCCTGACTACTGAGCCGTATACTGACCTACACCCACCCCCTGAAATAGTACTGGAGCTGAGGTAGGTGAAACCTGACAGGGACACCCCTACACCCTTTTGGGAAGACAGTAGATGGACACCAGTCAACTTCCCTGCTCCCAAGCACCATGAGCCCTATCACACACACCCTCATCCTTCCATGCTGAAGTATGGTCTGTGAGTACTCACCCCCTTGTGACTGCTGTGTAGCCTTCAAGCGCCCATCCAGGTCTGGGTACGCCACCGCCAGGATTCTTCGCATGAGGGGGATCAGTGCCAGGCGGGCACCCCTTCCAAGTTGGGAGGACTTCCACAGCTGGGCCTCACTGATCTTTCGCGCCCAGCGCCGCAGGTCCTCCCACCTCTTTCGACAGTGGGTGCTCTGCCGGTTGTAGACCCCCAGGGTCCATACCTCCTTGGTGATGGCATGCCAATGGGCCCTCTTCTGGTGGGCGCTGACCTAGTGGGGTGACACAGAAATGGAACACAGGCACCTGCACGATGGCAACAGCTGGCAGATTGTCAACCATAGGACAGACAGTACTCTCAGACATGCAGGACAGTGGCACACAGCATTCCATGCACCATGGCCCATTGTGGCTCACAGGAGCACACATCTGTGCAATCCACACCATCCATTACACACACAGTGCCCCCCAAACCTGGTCTTAACTGTACCTCTGGCCGGACGTAGAGTCTGTCGTACAGGGGCAGGACCCCTTCCACTAGTTTCTCCAGTTCTTCCTGGGTGAAGGCCGGGGCCCTTTCCCCTGCACCACGTGGAACATCCATAGCCAGAGGCAGGCGACAGCAGTACACAGAGTGGAGTACCTGTCCACACAAGATCAGGGAGTCAAGTGATCAAACGATGATGAACGCGCGTACGTTCCGTGACGGTGTGCACCGTCACCGCCGCCGGCGATCATGATACACCAGTATTCCCCATTGGCATTCATGTTAGCCAATTAGGGTGCGTACAGCGGTCAACACCGCCGTATGCTGTGACGTCAACCGCTAGCGGTATTAGGTCACTTCCACAATGAAGAGGCAGAACTACAGTGGGCAGACATTTTGCCATCACCTACGCATCTTTAAATTCATTATACTCAAAATGCTGGGCCTACTAGCCATATTAAGCACCTAGGCCTCTATCCATTGAGTATATAATCACACATGATTAACTATGTTCCCTCCTAGTGTTGTACATGTAAATCTGTCAGGTTGCAGTTATTGTACAGACACTACAATGAACACTGCACTGCATGTATTTAGCAAATATGCCAATGTATTTGTGCACATCACTCCTTTTTCTTACCCCTCATAGGTACCGACCCTTGTGGCGAGGAAGGGCACCATCGTGTACAGACCACTTGTGAATATGGGGACCATGGTGGAGCATCAGATCATTATCACTTACAGACTCACAAGTGCAACTATTCTGGACCTATATGCATTACTGGATCCTGCACTGACTCCAGGAAATCGTAATCAGCATGCCATTCCAACTGAGGTGCAGGTGCTCTCTGCACTCCATTTCCTGGTCAAAGGCTCATTTCAAGTGACAGTGGGCATGGGTGCTGGTTTCTCACAGTCAATGTTCAGCCAGGTACTGTAAACCAGGTGTCTGAATGCATTTGTACAACATCTGCAGTCTTATGTGCGATTCCCCCAAAGTGCTGACCTCCCTGCCATCAAGTCCGACCTCTTTGCCTTTGCAAACATTCCCCATGTCATAGGTACCATCGATGGCACCCACATAGCTATCATCCCCCCAAGAGTGAGTGAACAGGTGTACAGAAACAGGAAGAACTTTCACTCCATGAACATCCTGTACTGCAGACCAGTACATTTCCCATGTTAATGCCATATTTCCGGGTTCAGTCCATGATTCATTTGTTTTGAGGAACAGTAGTGTGCCACAGAAGATGGAACAACTATAGGAGGACAGACGGTGAATCATAGGTAAGTTTGCCTGTCACACACTGACACATTGCAGAAAACCAGCCTGTCTGACTAAGGGACATTACAATGACGACTCTGTTTGGCAATTTCTCTAGGTGATTCTGGCTATCGAAACTTGCTTTGGCTCCTGACACCAGTGAGGAATCCCAGGACGGATGCAGAGAGGAAATACAATGAGGCCCATGGACGTACTAGGAGGGTGATAGAGCGTACTATAGGTCTCCTGAAGGCTAGATTCCGGTGTCTACATATCTCTGCGGGGTCCCTGGCCTATGGGCCTGATGAGGTGTGTAGAATAGTGGTGGCCTGCTGCGCGCTGCACAACGTGGCTGTGAGACATTCTATCCCCCTTTTGGAGGTGGAGGGTGCTATAGGTTCTGATCAGTTACCTCAGAGAGGTGAGGAGAGTGATGATGAGGATGCGGAAGGGGAAGATGTCAATTCCAGGAACCAACTGATACAACTCTACTTCCAATAACTGGTCGGACTTAAGCCTGTAATTGTGGTTAGTGACTAATACTGTAAGTGTGCCATGTCATATAGGGGGGATTGGTCATGATAGGTGAGACATGGACTTCTTCAGCATGGTACTGATAGTCAATATATGCATTGCCTCCTTGCATAATTTGAAACACACATTACCACCACCGAGCACAAATTGACAATAAAGTTGTTCCCTGCCAGTTGCATCCATACTCCACTTTGTTCAACATTGAAGACAGGGGACAGTGTTACAGGTGAGAAATGTTGTTTATTGGTCGAATACAGTGAAATGTGCTATGTACAGTGATGGGTTGGGTGTCCTCTATACCGACTTGGTGGCAGCCCTGTTGGATGTCATAGGTGGATCCATTTTGTAGTATAGTACTTTATTTAGCCCTCAGCTAAGTGTAGTTGGTGATTGGGTGAGATGGTTGCTTTGCAGTAGTAGCAGTGTCAATTGTTGGAGTGGGGCTTGTTCTTAGCTGGGTTTCCAGTGCCATATCTTGGCCTGAGACAACGTTTGGGTGCCTGCTGTGGAGCTTCTTGGGGTGGCATGGTTGGGCCTTGTGATTCCTGGGAGGGTATTCCCTGTACTGTTTCTGCTGCTTGGGTCATCTGTTGCTGGTTGTCCAGGGCTGTTTTGGGGGCCTCTTGTCCGGTGTGGGTGTCTGACTGTTTGTTGAGCAACTGCAGCAGTGCTCCAGCAATGGTGGCCATTGTGGCATTGTGTTCTTTCCACTGTTCCGTGGCCTGTTGGTGTTGTTCCAGCTGCATCCTCTGACTTTGCTCCAGGGTGGACACAATCTCTGCCAACCTGTCTTGGGTATGTTGGTAGGCCCCCAATACCTCTGCAATGACGTCCTGGGCTTCTGCATCCATCTGGTGCCCTACCCCCTTGCCCCCTGGGGCACTTGACCTTGCCCCCTGTGCCTGTGTCCCCTGCACAGGTCTTGACGTGCCACTTGTACTGGGGCCCTTACCTTCCTGCATGTTGGGAGTGGGAGACTGTGGCCTATGTAGCTGTGTTCCACCTGTCTGGGCCCTGGGTCCACTGGTGTGAGTATGTGCCCCCTGGCCTGCTGGTCTTGACTGGGTGTTAGGGGTGACAGTGTTTTCTGGGTGGGGCTGCTGTATGATGAGCATCCAGGGCTGTGTGAGGGGCCTGCCTGCTCATCAGTGTCCAGGGGTCCTTCGCCAGGGTCTTGTGATGTTCCTCCGTCTCCCTGGAGAGCTGTGGCACTCCTTGTCCCCTCCATTAGGGTTGCATGGGTGGTGGTGCCTGTTGCAGGACGTAGACATGTCTGTTTCATATGCCTGAGGGTTTGAGGTGTACAGAACTGTGCAATTTTGTGCTGACGTGCCTTTCAGTGGCCTCCCAGGGTGCCTTTGTGATGTGGTCATTGCATCTAGTGTCAGTGGTGGGGCTACATTGTGGTGGGGGTTATTATTCCATTGTGGGTACGTGCAGGGGTGGGTGGCTGTACACAGCGGGAGTGATGTGGGCCTGTTAGTGTGTTGTGGGTAATGCAGGGTGGTGGATGTGGTGGGTAATGGCTGGGTGGGGTGTGGGTCTAGGTGGGTATGGGTGGGGTGGGGTGGTGCAGGCATTGTAGATGTTTTATATATAGGGTAATTGTAGATGACTTACCCGAGTCCATTCCTCCAGTGAGTCCAGTGAGTCCTTCTGGGTGCAGGATGGCGAGTACATTCTCCTCCCAGTCGGTGTAGTTGGGTGGTGTTGGTGGCGGTCCTCCCCCAGTCTTCTGCACTGCGATGTGGTGCCTGGATTCCATGGCCCTGACCTTCTCCCGCAGGTCGTTCCATCTCTTGCGGATGTCCTCCCTGATGCGTGGATGGTGTCCCACTGCATTCACCCTGTTGACAATGGTCTGCCACAGCTCCAATTTCCGCGCTATGGGTGTGTGCTGCACCTCAGACCCAAATATTTGTGGCTCCACATTCAGGATCTCGTCCACCATGGTCCTTAGCTCCCTTTCGGTGAAGCGTGGACTTTTGAGCGGGGACATGGTGAGGGTGGTGGATGGCGTCAGGACTGGGGACATGGTATGTGTGCTCCTATGTGGGTCGATATGCGTGTCCTGTCTGCTGTAGTTCTCTGTCTACCTCTGGTGCTCTACGTCTTCTGGTCCTGATTTCGTTGCATGGGATTGTGGGGTGTATCTGTGGGTGTTTTATGGTATTCTGGATGTGTGTCAGGTGTGACGGTGATAGGCCTAGCCAATGTGTGCACTTGTTGCTGTTGGGCCCACTTGCCGCCCGTGGCAGTCGCAACCGCCAATGATCGCCCGGCCTCCACTGTCCGCCAAGATGATTTGTGCATCAATATTTGGAGGGCGGGATGTGGGTGTGCTTGGTGGTGGTGGGGTGGGGTGGGCCGGGATTCCCGCCGACAAGGTCCTGGTCGGGAGTGGTGGTCTGGGAATTTTTGGCGGGGTTGGGTTTTTCTATCATTATATGGTGGCTTTCCATTCGCCGCCGCCGCCGGGATTCTGTTCATCGACGACACGGCGGTCTTTCCCGCCATGTTCATAATGACCGCCTAAATCTAAGTAAAGTGCTTAGAAGCATAATAGCTTCAACTGGGGTTAGCATGCCATCTTGACAAAGTCATTCTCAACAGTCCAATGTAACTCGTGAGGGAGTGCAGTGTTAATTCCTTACTGCTACGGGGGCCGTGAGGCTTCAGTTCCTGGCTACCAGGCAGGGGAGATGAGGCATAGGTTCCTTACTGTTGCAGGGGAGGTGATGCGGCGTTGCTAGTGAGGTGTTGGTTCTTTACGACATGGCCGGATAATGAATCCAGCAGGTCAAGATGTGAGGCATCAACTTTTTGGTGTCACAATCAAACTAAGGGCCACATGTGTTAAGTAAGGTGTCTCGGATGCTGTGAGGACTTCGGAGGCTCTACGATGGCATTGGGCCTGTGTTACAGGTCGCGGTCATTGCACTCAACAAGGACCATGCTCCCATGCATGCAGAGGTGCAGAGTCGGAGATTGGCACTGGTTCCAAATTCGCTCTGGTGTCGATGTGCTTGGTTTCTTCTTGGTTGCATCAGAGTTCACTTCCAAGGGCCCAAAAACTGGATTTGGCACCAAATGGCAAGTCAGGACTCTCAGCAAGAGAGCCCAGGCACTGGCAGGTGATGTCTTTGAGGGCCCTGAGACTTTTTGACAGAAGGCAAGCTCATTTCAAGCCCTAGGAGAGCCTTGGAAAGCAGGATGTAGAAAGCGAAGTCCAGTCCTTTCACTCCCAGGACAGAAGCGCAAGCAGCAGGCCAGTACAGGAAAGTAACAGGCAGAGTGACAAGCCCTCCATTAGCATCCATCTCTTCTTCCTAGCAGAGTGTCCTCTGTCTGGAACTGTTCTAACTATGTGGTTTCAGAGGTCCAGTATTTATACCCATTTTTGTCTTTGAAGTACACACATTTGAAAGAGAAGTCTTTATAGTGCACAAGACCCTGCCTTTCCTTGCATTGGCCCCAGACACACTACAGGGTTTGGAGAGTGATTTGTATGAGGACAGGCACAGCCTTATTCAAGTGGAAGTGTCAGATCCTCCCATGACTCTAGCTTAGGAAGACCCATCAACCTGGTGATGAGCCATTAGATTATAGAGGGCACACCTCAGCTCACTTTTGTGTGACTGTCTGACTGTCATCCTGACCCACACATGTATTCAGCAGACAGGCTGGTTAAACAAGTAAATATCCACTTTCTAAAAGTAGAATTTTCAAACTTGCAAGTCGAAAACCAACTTCACCAAAAGATGTACTTTTAGTTTGTGAGTTCATAGACCCCCAAACTTCATATTTCTATCTGCTCCCAATGAGAAATTACACTTAAAAGATATTTCAAGGCAATCGCCGTGTTACCCTAAGGGAGAGATAGGCCTTGCAATAGTGAAAACCTAATTTAGCAGTATTTCACTTTCAGGACACGTAAAACACACCAGTACATGTTCTACCTTTTAAATACCTCTGCACCTTGCACATGGGGCTGCCTTGGGCCTACATTAGGGGTGACTTATAGGTAATAAAAGAGAAGGTGTGGGCCTGGCAAGTGGGTACACTAGCGGGGTTATCATGTCAGTTTAAACCTACACACACAGACACTGTAATGGCAGGCCTGAGACATGTTTGCAAGGCTACTCATGTGGGTGAGTAGCACAACCAGTGCTGCAGGCCCACTAGTAGCATTTGATTTATTTGATTTACAGGTCCTGGACACACCTGGAGCATTATACTAGGGACTTACTCGTTAATCAAATATTCCAATCATGGAGAAACCAATCACCAATACATTTTAGACAGACAGCATATGTAATTTAGCACTGGTTAGCAGTGGTAAAGTGGTAAAGTGCTCAAAGTCCTAATGCCAACAAAAACAGGTAAGAAAAAATAGGAGGAAGAAGGAAGAAAGGTTTGGGGGTCACCCTGAAAAAACGTCCTGGTCGGCTGATGAAAGATTTAGGAGCACAAATAGAGCAGGGACATCAAAAATCAACATATGTCATGCTCTGAAAGTATAGTATCAAATCATGAAAAAGACTACTCTAGGTACATATGTGATACCAAAAAAGCAAAGTGCAGCTAATTTTCAGGTATTACAATTTCCAAAGTCACAATATATAATAAGCCACATTGACATACTTCATTATTGGTATAGATGACAAATTTCTTGCCTCACGTTACCCACATTTGCTGCTTCTCAGCTACCAAAGTAAGAGAGACACAATGAATACATAGGCTTACAAAGATCTTACACACTAAGAAATAAGCTAGAGGAAAATGCAGCAAGGTAAGATATCACAATGTGCTTACAATCAAATTTAAAACCTTCTCATCTTAAAGCACTGGTGTAAGAATCAAGGCATATAAGTACAGATCCACAAACAAGTAAAATGACATACATACATATATAAATACAGAAAGTGTTGTGTACGTCTGTAGCACAGGCCGACTTATTTCAATATCATTTGGTCTCATATGAAAAAGGGCTACATTGCCAGACCTATGTATCATTCTAAGTTAATCAAACACAACTTACTTTTAAGAAAGCATTAGCTGATGTATGACAAATCCCAATTTACAAAACCATGTTACATGTTGAATAATGGCTACATGTACTAAGCAACTATCCATGAAAACGCATGTCAACTAATCGAAAGCTGTGTAACTGTTATGTAGGCAATCAAGGGCATCATAGATGAAAATAGGACAAATGTATGTGGGAGTGTCAAAGTTGCTGTCACTGTCTCTACCTATATAGCTCAAAATGTGTCTAAGATAATATGATCCAAAGTTTGATACATTGCATACATATTGAGTGTAATTCAAATATAGCTGATACAAATATTCTAACTCACTTATCATACTAATCTTCTGGCTAATAACCAATATTCACATGTTAATGGGTTGACGGTCTTAAACTCTAAACAGTATGTGCAATGACCTATATATGTTGACCATTCATGTGTGAAGCAATGATCAACAATACCTAAGACTTTTCAGTTTGAAATTAAAAGCAATGTGTGGGACTTTGCCTACAAACATAATACATTTAGCTATATATGTAGAAGTAACAACGAATCAAAAAATTGACTGGTGCATTTTTCTCATTTTGGGTGACAAAGGATATGGGGCCAGACGTACGAAAAAAGCAATTTGCGACTTGCAAATTGCGAGTCCCTGCGACTCGCAATTTGCAAATCGCAAATTGCTATGCAGTACGGTGTCTCAGACACCGACTGCAACTTGCAATGGGGTCGCAATGACCCACCTCATGAATATTCATGAGGTGGGTCGCAAATTGCGGCCCCATTGCGAGTATGGGCACTCGCTAACATGGAGGCCTGCTGACGTCAGCAGGCCTCCATGTTAGCGACCTGCTTGTCAATAAAGCAGTTTTTTTTTTTTTGAAGTGTAGCCCGTTTTCCCTAAGGGAAAACGAGCTGCACTACAAAAAAAACCGAAACCTTTAGTTTCGGATTTTTCACGGCAGGGAGTGGTCCCTTGGACCACTCCCTGCCCTGAAAAAATATTTTTGGGTGCAATCACAAACTGGAAGGGGTCCCATGGGGACCCCTTCCAATTTGCGATTGGGTTACCATCCACTTGAAGTGGATGGTAACTGCGATGCCATTTGCGACCGCATATGCGGTCGCAAATGGTATTGCATCCCAATGCGACTCGCAAATAGGAAGGGAACACCCCTTCCTATTTGCGAATCTGAAATGCATTTTGCGAGTCGGTAACGACTCGCAAAATGCATTTCTGCATTGGGATACGCGTTTTGCGACTCGCAAACAGCAAATTTTGCCGTTTGCGAGTCGCAAAACGTTTCGTACATCTGGCCCATAGTTTCAAGGCATAGATTGGGAGCCCATATCAAAATTCCCAGACTGATGACCAGAAATAATCTAATTTTGTCCTGAACAAAACTAGAAATGTTGTGGAGCTTATGTTTGAGGTCCTAAAGTCCTGTTTTAGATGCCTCACTTGATGTTTGTCCGTTTTAGCGCTTTTGCTTGTGTATACTCATTTTAGCTCTAGGCCTGTAGTGTCTGACCTTTTGCCTATATTATATTTAGAATGGCTTGCTTTCAGCAGGGTTGTTTTAATATTCTAATCAACTGCCATTCTGCAGAAGCATTGTTATCAGTTCCTTTGTACGACATTTCAGCCTGTGCCTCTGCTCAAGGCTGTACATGATAGTTTACGTAGTATTGCCAGTCCAAGAGTTACGGAACCAACCTTATAAACCTAGACATATTGGCCCTCACTATGAACACGGTGGTCGAAACCTCTGTGTTCATGCTGGCAGTCATACTACTGACCGCCAGCACCCCCGGATCCCCGGCGGCCATATTAAGAACATTCCTGTGGGCCGGCGGGCAGAAACATTGTTTCCACCTGCCGGCCCACAGGAATGCCTGTCCGGGACATTGACGGCGGCTCCACATGCAGCCGCCGCCAATGCCTCTGTGCGGCGGGTGCAGTTGCACCCGTCACGCAGATCTCTGCCCGAAATTTGGGCAGTGACATGCGTGATGGGGCACTGCACAGGGGCCCCTGCCCTGCCCAAGCCAAGTGCGTGGGCAGTACAGGAGCCCCCAGGGGTGCCACTGTGCACCCCTTCTGCCTGCCTTTCCCTGGCGGGGAAACCCGTCAGGAAAAGGCTGGAGGTTTAGGGATCATTATCCGAGGGGCAGCACCGCTGCCCTCTCAGATAATGATTCCAACCACCGCCAGGTTGCCTGGCCCTCATAGGGTTCACTATGTGGCAGTGTGGCCCACCATGCCGGCTGCCGGGTTTTCCCACCAACACTGGCATGGTGGGCCACACCGTCAGGATCATAATGACCACCATTATCATGTCATGCCTGTTCTCACACTACAACACGTTTCTGCGATATGTATCTATATCCGTATATTTGGCAGTTCTTTTTACATAACTGCTAAACTATATTGCTGAAAAACACCAATACATATCATTGGCTACTTCCACATGATGATTGATAAGATAACATTAACATATGGGTTGGTTGGCCCTTTGCATTGCTGTAGTAGGGCAACTGCACGGCCCTTTGCATTGCTGCATGAACATATTGCATGGCCATTTGCCCAGCGCTATATAGGACCCTGTGTAGGAAATGTATGAGTTGTATGGCTATTTGTTTTGAGCTATATAGCCCACTGCGTAGATAATTCATTATAACGTGGGTCCTTGCATTGTTAGGGAGTGAGTAGTGAGTCACACAATGGCCATTTGTATTTAAATGGATTGGAAAAATAAATGTAAAAATAAGACAACCTCCCTGTCACACCCAGGAAATGATGCAATGGGTTTCGGCCAGCATACCAGGAAGTGTAAATGTCACTGT
The DNA here is from genome assembly GCF_031143425.1 of Pleurodeles waltl. Taxonomy (NCBI): domain Eukaryota; kingdom Metazoa; phylum Chordata; class Amphibia; order Caudata; family Salamandridae; genus Pleurodeles; species Pleurodeles waltl. Next base: position 670,818,929 of record NC_090439.1, on the reverse strand, counting down.
TGTGGGTGCATGTCTGGGTCAGGATTTGAGTATAAAAGAAACTCTGATAATGCAACTCGTTGCTGACTCGTCTTCTTTTATTGACTTTAGATAATTTAATAGTTTTGTTGTTCTTCTCCTATAGTCTCTTCTTTCCCTGTTCTTTCTTATCATCTGTTCATTTTCAGTTAGTCTTGTTTTTCTCTATCTCTCTATCAGTGGTTCTCTTCTCCTTTTTTAAATGAATCTTTTATTTCTTCTTCTCTATAGGTCTCTCCGAGATAGGTGCGTTACTCCTGCGAAAAGAAGAGGAAAAAGGAAAAAAATAGGGAATAAGTAAGTATTTTAATCTTGTCTGGGGCTTTTTCCTTACCTCTAAGGGGAGGGGTGTGAGGGTCTATGGCTAAACCAAGTGAAGGTATTGTTTCTTTTCCTGGTGATGTATCACTAAAAATGTCTTTCTCCTGTCTTTCCCCCACCCTTTTTTGTGGTCTCCCTGTTCTTGTGTGCAATAGCATCATCAGGCGGAGGAGCAGTGGCACTGGAGCAGGAGGGAGCTGCATCTCACTTGGCCTTGGAGGGCGAGACAATGGTGTCTGAAGCCACCAGTGGGACGGAGGGCGAGGGGAGCTCCACGGCGGGGACAGGAGGTGATATCAGTGTCAGCAACTCCTCCTCTAATGGGAGCTCCCTTGCAGTGGCGGGCCCCTCTGTACCCCTGCATCAACAGGTACAGCCGCCACCCCCCTACCAGCACCGCCCTCCCACCAGCCCCTCAGTGTGTGTCCCGTGGCCACTCACCCAGGAGGGTGGGCATTTCCTTCGCACCAGGCAAGTCAGGCCCTGCCCCAGTCAGCCCCGCTGCCCTCAGTGAGGAGGCTATTGACCTCCTGATATCCCTCACTGTTGGGCAATCTATTCTTGTGAATTCCATCCAGGGTGTTGAGAGGCATTTGCAACAAACAAATGCACACCTGGAGGGCATTCATTCTGGCCAGGCAGCCCAACAGAGAGCATTTCAGGCTCTGGCCTCAGCACTGATAGCAGCCATTGTGCCTGTGTCCAGCCTCCCCCCTTCAACTTCCTCCACCCAGACCCAATCCCCTGTACCTCAGCCTATCCCAAGCACACCATCAGACCAGCATGTACACACCTCATCACACAAGGGTGGCTCTGGCAAAAATAAGCACCACACATCCCACAGGCACTCACACAAGCATCATTTCCATACAGACATACCAACATCCACTGCCTCCACTGTGTCCCCCTCCTCCACGTCGTCCTCCTCCTTCCTTGTCTCATCTCCACTCACACCTGCATGCACAACATCTTCAGCCACTACCTCCATCACCAGCACATCCATCACCACACACCGTTCACGTGCACTCACCACCCCCACTGCCATTCACACATCCCCTGTGTCCTCTACCAGTGTGTCTGTGAGCCCTCCTCCCAAAGTACACAAACGCAGGCACACACCCACCCAACAGACATCCACCTCACAACAGCCTCCAGCCCATGCACCTTCACCCAAATTCAGCAATCGTACACCTCCTACAACTACTACCTCTTCCTACCCTCCCAAACCCACTCCATCTACCCGTCCCAGTTTGTGTAAAAACATTTTCCTGGCTAACATTGACCTCTTCCCTACACCTCCCCCCCGTCCGTCCCCTAGGGCCAGGCTTTCCATGTCCCAACCCAGCACCTCAGCCACCACATCACCGGGCACAGTGGTCCCAGCAACAGCGAGCTTTTGGAGTGTGCCAGGCATCAGGGCAGCCAGGGTGCCAGGGAGCGAGAGCAAGGACATTCCACCACCTGCGAAAGTTAAAAAGTTGCCCACATCCCGGTGGGAGAAGGCGAAAACACCTGCCACCAAGGGCTCAGGGAAAACAAAAGGGGATAGTGGCAAGACAGCTGTGCCAACATCCAAGGTGGGGAAGGGCCAGAAAATAAAGGGCAGGTCAGGAGACACCGACTATGGGACCAGTGTCACACCTTCTGTCCACGTCGACACCAACTGGTACGGTGGAGAAGACCACCACCTGCACCACCACCTGCACCGCCACATGCACCGCCACCAGTACCGCAGTCCCTGAGCCCGCCACCAGCACCACAGTCAATGAGCCCACCACCAGCATCGCCGCCACTGAGCCCGCCACCACAGAGCCCGTCGCCAGCACCGATGCCACAGAGGCCGACGCCAGCACCGATGTCACAGAGTCCACCGCAAACACCAATTCCACAGAGGCTGCCGCAAGTACCGCTGCCACAGAGTCCGCCGCCAGCACCGATGCCACAGAGGCCGCCACAAGCACTGCCACTACTGACACCACCGCAAGCACCGCCAGCGGCCCCGCGACGTCCTGAGCCAGTGACACCACTGCAGACATGGCTGCCAACCCCAGTGGTCAGTCGACCGAGCCTGGTGGTCAGTTCCAGGAGCCTGGGCAGCTTCCATGATGCAACACCTTCAGTGGAGAAAGGCATCCACTACCTCTGTCCTTGGCAGGATGAAGCACTCTGGGCACAAAGCCCCCTCCAGAACCAGTGGAGTATCACATCCACTACCTCAGTCCTTGGCAGGATGAAGCACTCCGGGCACAAAGCCCCCTCCATAACCAGTGGAGAAAGGCATCCACTATCTCTGTCCTTGGAAGGAAAGAGCACTCTGGGCACAAAGCCCCCTCCAGAACCAGTGGAGAAAGGCATCCACTACCTTTGTCCTTGGCAGGATAAAACACTCTGGGCACAAAGCCCCCTCCAGAACCAGTGGAGTATCACATCCACTACCTCTGTCCTTGGCAGGATGAAGCACTCTGGGCACAAAGCCCCCTCCAGAACCAGTGGAGACTGTTATGCACTTGAGAGACTGTGGCTTTGCACTTCCCAGGTTAATGCAGTTGTCAAACCACCCACTGGAGAGACTTGAGAGACTGTGGCTTTGCACTCCCCAGGATACAGCAGTGAGAATGGAGCCCCCTCGTGGAGCAGTGGCATCTTGCACTCATCCGGCTGAGGTGCCCCCCCTTCCTCCAGAGGTGCCTGTATCAGTTCGATCTGATGCCCCTGCAGTGTTCTCTCCGTTTGATGTCTGGTATCGAGTGTGGGCCTCGCCCATGCATTTTGGGCCCAGTGGTCCACAGACAATTATTGATGCACTATCCGAACTTGTGTAGTTGGTGTACATAATTGTAAATATTGTATTTTGAGTTTTGACTACTGTTTTTTTCATTATTATAATCGTTCAACTCATTTCCTTTTGTCCTTGCGTTCTTGAAAGGGGGGTGGGGGGGTGTTAATGTAATGTTGCAGCATGTATTTGTGTGTATGTTGTTGTGGGTGAGGGTAAGGGTGGGGGTGTTGCGTTTGTGTGTCACTCTCTTTTCCCTCCCCCCTCCCCTGTGTTGTAGGTGCAATACTCACCGTGGTCATCGCCGCCGTCTTTGTTGCTCCTGATAGAGGAGCAGGAATACCATCACAGGGAGTATTTGGAGTTCTAGCTCCATGGCATCCTGGTTCCTCGTGGGGTGTGGAGAGGTGAGTGTTTTCCCTTCCAAGTCCTGTTTCTGCCGTTTTTTTGTTTGCGTTGGTTCCGCCCCGGAAAAGGTGGCGGATTGGCCTCTCATAATATTATGGGTGGTACATTGTCTTCCGCCTGTCTGTTGGCGGTGACCGCCGTGCTGTTTGTTTGTACCGCTGTGGTGGTCGGAGTGTTAAAGTGGCTGTCCATGTTGGCGGTTTCCGCCAGGGTCGTGATTCCATTTTTTTTTCCACAGGCCTGTTGGCGGTATTACTGCCGCTTTAACACCGACCGCCAGGGTTGTAATAAGGGCCTAAATCTAAAACCTGTCACTTAGAAACATTTTGGAGAAAAATTGACCGGAAAACCAAGAGAAGATTGGACCAACCTGCTTGTCTATCCACTCAAGGTGCATCACTGGTTGGCCTGCCTTCACAGCAGTTCCCACTACATTATTCTCCTTAGCAGCAAATTGTGATCAGCGGTCCTTCTCCAAATGGATATCTGTAACTCTCATTGGCTACAGCCTCTTGCCTCGTCCCACTAAAGGTTTTTGACTTTCAAAAAAGATACTAAGGCGGTCATTCTGCGCCATGCGGTCACCGCCAAAGACCGTGGAGGCCATTCCGGCCCAGCGGGAAAGGCCCTGCAACACAGAGGCCGGCTCCGAATGGAGCCGGCGGTGTTGCAGGGGTGCGACGGGTGTAGTTGCACCCGTCGCGATTTTCACTGTCTGCTGTGCAGACAGTGAAAATCATGCTGGGGCCCTGTTAGGGGGCCCCTGCACTGCCCATGCCAGTGGCATGGGCAGTGCAGGGACCCCAGGGGCCCCACGACACCCGTTCCCGCCATCCTGTTCCTGGCGGTAAAAACCGCCAGAAACAGGATGGCGGGAAGGGGGTCGGAATCCCCATGGCGGCGCTGCAAGCAGCGCCACCGTGGAGGTTCAGCCCTGCCAGGGGTATTCTGGCGGGAAACCGCCGGATCCCCTTTTCTGACCGCTGCTTTACCGCTGCGGTCAGAATGGGCACTGAAGCACCGCCAGCCTGTTGGCGGTGCTTCCGTTCCCCGCGGCCCTGGCGGTTTAGGACCGCCAGGGTCAGAATGAGGCCCTAAGTCTGAATGTAGAAATCTTCACCACAACTTCGTCCAGTGGCATCCCTAACAATGTCGCTTCCTCCTCGAACACGTCTTGCAGTTTTCCCCGCTAACTACCTTCTCACAACATTTTCTTCAAAATGTCTCCCAAGTCCTAAGGTTAGTGCAAACTGGTTAGATGGAGGCACCAAAACCTGGCCTTCAGGAGGCCAAAAGTTTGCTCTATAATTCTTCTTGTTCGCCCATGTGCCTCATTGTAACGTTCCTCTGCCCTTGTCCTGGGATTCTTCACTGGGGTCAGTAACCATGAGAGGTTGGGGTAACCAGAGTCACCTGCAAATTATGAGGGATACCTGTTAGCCAGACACTAACACTTAGGGCCAACCACCCATATACCAACACACACTGGGTGGGGACCATGGGCTCACCTATTAGCCACACCCGGTGCCTCTGGAGTTGAGCCATCACATATGGGATGCTGCTATTCCTTAGGATAAAGGTATCATGCACAGACCCAGGAACTTTGCATTCACATGGGAGATGTACCGGTCCGCTAGGGACACTATCTGCACATTCAAAGAGTGAAATTTCTTTCGATTTCTGAACACCTGTTCATTTCTCCGGGGGTGGACAAAGGTAATATGTGTACCATCTATTACCCTAATATTGTTGGGGATATGTCCCATTGCATAGAAATCAGCTTTCACTGTGGCCAAATATTTCACCTGGGGGAAAACGATATAGCTGTGCATGTGTTTCATCATGGCACACAACACTCTGGTCAGCACGTTTGAGAACATTGGCTGTGACATTCCTGCTGCCAAGGCCACTGTCACTTGGAAGGAGTCACTTGCCAAGAAATGGAGCACAGATAGGATTTGCACAAAAGGGGGGATCCCAGTGGGCTGACGGATAGCTGAGATCAGGTCTAGCTCTCATTGGGCACACAGATCTTGGATTGTGGCCCTATCAAGTCTGTAGGTGAGGATAAAGTGCCTGTCCTCCATTGTTGCCAAGTCGACCAGGGGCCTGTACACGGGGGATGTCCCCATCTCCTATTCATCCTCAGCGGTTGTAATCTAGGGGGCAAAACGATGAGCATCTAGTCAGTTTCCGACATTTACTAAATGTACAATGCATTGCATGTTGAGACAGAAACAGTATGTTGATGTTTAGCCCCAAAATGTGCCTATGTCTCCTGTGACACAGTTAGGTGCCATGGCCTGCCTATGTGGATGGACAGGTGGAAATGACGTAATGCTGCTGATGTTTTGTGCCGTTGCGGGAGGCGATCGAGTACCGCCGTGCAACTCCTCATTGGTTAACATTGGGCCCTATGGGTTACAGTAGCTAATGGTGATGTACGCCGGTGGTGACGGTACGCACCACCGCAGATGTGACCGCCATTTTCTATCTGTTCACTCACTTGCTACCTGACCTTCAACAGGAGAAGACCTACACTGCAAGTGCTGCTGTGACTTGTGTCTGGAACAGACCATGGCTTGAGTCACTGGGGAAAGGGCCCCTGCCTTCACCGCTGCAGAGTTGGGGAGACTAGTGGATGAGGTCCTAGCCCAGTAGCGAATGCTGTATGGGTCTCCAGACCAACAGGTGAGTACACTGTGAGCACGATGCATGGGCCATGAATGCATGGAGTGCTGTGTGTGGAGGCCTCGTGTAAGGGGGGGCTGAGGGGTCCTGGGCAGCGTGCAATGTATGTGCGTAAGGGGATGGGAAGGATATGGTGGGCCATGAGTGTAACAGGCCGGATGGTATGACTGATACCATTTTCTATTTTAATTTTTCTACAGTTCAACACATCAGAAAAAGGGCATATGGCATGCCATCGCCAAGGACGTGCGGACCCTAGGGGTCTACGGCAGGCAGAGCACCCACTGTCGCAAACGGTGGGAGGACCTGAGATGCTGAGCAAGGAAGACGGTGGAGGCCAGCTGGGGATGGCCTCCCTACGAGGAAGGGGTGCCCGTAGAACCCTGACCCCCCTAATGTTCCACATACTGGCGGTGGCCTATCGGGAGCTGGATGGGTGCTTGAGGACATTGTAGCAGCCACAAGGGGGTGAGTACAGTTCCCAATATAGTATTTGTGCATGGTGGAGTGGTCTCTGGGTGGGGGATGTGCGCCTGTTGGTGCCCCTCGGCCATGCCTAACATTGCAGGGTAGGTTCCATAATGGTCAGGAGATGATGAACTCCACCTCCAAACAAGCTAGTGGCATCCACTACTGGGCAGGGCTCTGTGGGTCTCAGGAATGCTGCAACTGGCATTAGGTATTACTGTCCATGGCCTGGTGACCAGCATTGTGACTGGTAGTGCATTGCCTAGTGCTTAGGGCTGTCCCCTGTGTGTTGTGCACACCAACGGTGGTGTTGTTGCTGGCATTGACCAAGTATATCCTCTGTCTCTTCCCCCCCTTTTTGTTTTGTCTCCCTGTTCTTCTGTGCATTAGCATCATCTGGCAGAGGAGCAGACGCACCAGTGACGGAGGGAGCTGCATCCCACAGGGCCCTGGAGGCCGAATCCACTGACGATTAGGGCACCAGTGGGACAGAGGGCCAGGGGAGCACCACGGAAGAGACAGAAGGGCACAGTTCTTAAAGTGATACCTACTCTGATGGAAGCTCCCTGGTGATGGCGGACACCTCTGTGGCCACCCCAACTACAGGTACAGCCGCCACCCCCTGTATGAACGCCGTCCTCCCAGCAGCCCCTCAGCATGTTTCCTGGGCCCGCTCACCCAGGAGGGTGGGCATCTCCTTCGCCCCAGGCACCTCCGGCCCTGCCCTAGTTAGACCTGCTGCCCTGAGTGAGGAGGCTATTGACCTCCTGCGATCCATCTCTGTTGAGCAGTCAACCATTGTTAATGCCATCCAGGGACTGGCAGGGCATTTGCAACATACAAATGCATTCCTGGAGGGAATTCACTCTGGCGTGGTGGCCCAACAGTGATCATTCCAGGCTCTGGCCTCCTTCCTGATGGCAGCCATTGTTCCTGTCTGCAGCCTCCCCCCTCCAACTTCCTCTGCCGAGTCCCATTCCCCTGAACCACAACCTATCCCAAGCACCCAACACACAGGAGTGGCTCAGGCAAACACAATCACCACACATCATCCCACAGGCACTCACACACACACCATCCAGATGCAGACACACCAACATCCACTGCCTCCACTGTGTTCCCCTCCTCCTCCTCGTCCACCTCCCTCCCAGTAGTGTCTACACTCACACCTGCATGCACTACATCCATACCCACTGCCCCCATCACCATCATGCCTATCAGTGCACGCCCCTCACTGGCAGTCACCAGCCCCACATCCATGCACATGTCCCCTGTGTCTTCTCCCACTGTGTCTGTGCCCCCTCCTCCCAAAGAACCCAAATGCAAGCACTCAGAGACCCAACAGCCATTCACCTCACAACAGCATCCAGCCCATGCACCTGCACCCAAACACAGCAGACAGACACCTCCTAAAACCACCCCCTCTTTCTCCACTCCCAAACCTTCACACACTTCCTGCCCCAGTGTCCCTAAGAAGCTTTTCCTCTCCACCCTTGACCTCTTCCCTACACCTGCTGCCTGTCTTTTACATCGGGTCAGGGTGGGCAAGTCCCAGGCCTGCACCACAGCCACCCAGTCCATGGCCACTGTAGTTTTGGCAACTACTGCAGGTGTGAGAGACTCCAAGGAGACATCCATCAGCACTGGCAGTGTGCCTGCACCAGCTGCCAAGGGGAAGGGCAAGGATGTACCACCAGCTGCCAAGTGCAAGGAGGCACCACCACACGGCAAGGGCAAGGGGGCACCACCACACGGCAATGGCAAGAGCAGGGGGGCACCACCAGCTGCCAAGGGCAAGGGTAAAGGGCCTGCCCCTGGAGGCACGAGGGACAGGAGGCCTGGTGCTGTGACAGATTCTGAGCCCCCAACACCAACCATGACACTTCAGCCATCGGAGGCTGCAGGGGAAGGGCTGGAGCCTCCCCCCACACTGGCAGCACCGCCACCTGCACCGCCATCAGCACCACTGGCAGCAGCAGCCCCAGTGGGCAGCCGTCCAAGGCTGCAGGGGAAGGGCTGGAGCCTCACCCACCCCTGGCAGCACCACCACCTGCACCGCCATTAGCACTGCCACATGCACTGCCACCAGCACAACTGGCATCAGCCCCAGTGGGCAGCTGTCTGAGGCTGCAGGGGAAGGGCTGGAGCCTCCCCCCACCACTGGCAGCACTGCCACCTGCCCCGCCATCAGCACCACCACATGCACCGCCACCAACACCACTGGCAGCAGTAGCAGCCCCAGTGGGAAGCTGTCCGAGGCTGCAGGGGAAGGGCTGGAGCCTCCCCCCACTGGCAGCACCAACACCAACATCGGCACTGTCACCACTGTACAACCATCACCACCGTCGGATGGACTGTAGTCCTGCCTATATGGAGTGTTATGTATCCTGCCCCCTGCAAATCCTGTGGGTCTGACACCCAGGTGAGAGACTGTGACCTTGCACTCCCCAAGTGCTGCATCACAGGGCACAAAGCCCGTTCCAGAACCAGTGGAAGAAGGCATCCAGTCACCCCCTCCATGCCAGGATGAAGCACACTGGGCACAAACCCCTCTCCAGAACCAGTGGAAGAAGGCATCCACTCACCCCCTCCTTGCCATGATGAAGCATACTGGTCACAAAGCGCCCTTCAGAACCTGTGGAAGAAGGCATTCACTCACCCCCTCCTGGCCAGGATGAATCACACTGGACACAAAGCCCCCTCCAGAACCAGTCGAAGAAGGCATCCACTCACCCCCTCCTTGCCAGGATGAAGCACACTGGGCACAAAGCCCCCTCCAGAACCAGTGGAGAAGCCCCCCACTTGTGAGACTGTGGCCTTGCACTCCCCAGGACCAAGCAGTGGGCAAACCACCCACTACAGAGACTGTGGTCTTGCACTCCCCAGGACCAAGCAGGGGGCAACCCACCCATGAGAGAGACTGTGGCTTTGCACTCCCCAGGACAAAGCAGTGGCCAAACCACCCACTAGAGAGACTGTTGCCTTGCACTCCGCAGGACCAAGCAGTGGGTAACCTACCCACTAGAGAGGCTGTGGCTTTGCACTCCCCGAAACATCGGACAGGGCATGTAGCCCCCTCCAGGATCAGTGGTATTGTACCATCTTCCGGCTGAGGTGCCCCCCCCCATTCCCCGGCCCCCTGAGGTGCCTGTGTATTTTTGGCCTAAAGCCCCAGCAGTGTTCTCTCTGTGTTGATGCAGGAGTAAGATGGGGCCTTGGCATGTGATGTAGCCCTGTGGCCCACGGACATTATGAACTGAGCAGTGTCCCTTCATTTGTATATCAATAAATACTGTTTTGAATTTTTAGGATGTTTTTCTGGATTTTTATCTTATTACACTCACTTTAATCACTTCCTTTTGTCCTTGCATTATTCCTGAGTGGTATGGGGTTTATGTGCAATGTTGTTGCATCTGTTTGTGTGTATGGTGTTGGGGGTGGGGATTTTGCGTGTGTGTCACTCTCTTTTTCCTCCCCCTCCCCTGTGTGCTAGGCAGCAAAGCTCACTGTGGTCGTCGTCGCCGGCGCTGGTATTCCTGGTGTAGGAGAAGGTAGACCAGCATGGGGAAGATCTGCAGTTCGGGCTCCATGGCGTCGTGGCTGATCCCTTAGTCTCCAGAGGTGAGTCCTTTGACTTCTTAGATCTGTTTCCGCCCTGCTTTTGTTGTCATTGGTACCGCCCCAGAAAAGGTGGCGGATAGGCCTGTTGTAATACAGTGGGCAAACCTTGTCTTCCTCCTGGCTGTTGGCCTGATCGTGGCGGTCGGTGTGTTAAAGTGGCTGTCTGTCTTAACGGTTTCTACCGTGGTCATAATGCCATTTCTTTTACCGCCGGCTTTTTGGCTGTATTACTGCTGCTTTATCACCGACAGCCAGGGTTATAATGAGGGCCTAAGACTCTTAGGCCCTCATTATGACTTTGACAGTAACTCCCGCTTACGGTCGCCATCATACCATCTCGAAAGTGAACATCCGTTCGCCATGTTATCACACACACACACTAAACTGACAGAATACTGCCTCAAACACATATCCGCCAGACCAAAGGTTATTGATAAACTGTTGGTACGAACATCCATACCATTACACAAACAAAACAATGCCCTCCACATTATGATCCATGAATCACCCACAGCGGACATTCAACAGTGGTATACCATTGGTATACCATTGGCAGTATAGATCGGAGCGGTCACAATTGCCATCCAAATATAAAACAACACAACATTGGCCAATATTAAAAAAACACACCTGACACTAATACACATACTATACCCACACACCCACAGCACTATAAAACATGTACCCACATTACCCACAATCACTTTCTAACACGAAAAATAACTAAGAGACAGCCACGCAAATCATAGACGCAACTACACACATACCACAAACAGCCATTCATCCATCACGCACTCCACACTCCACCACATTACTCAACACCCACTGCAAAGCACACACTAACCCAACACCCATGTCCCCACGAAGGCACCCCAGTTTCACCGATGACGAGTTGTGGGTCATAGTGGAGGAAATAGTCAAGAAAGTGTTACGGTTGTTTGGAGCACTGGTACAGCACATCTCCATTGTAAGGATGATGGAGTGATGTCAGAGAATCGTGGACTGGGTGAATGCCTGTTGGACAGCATCCACGAACAAGGGACGACATCGGGAAGAGGTGGAACGACCTACGGGGGAAGGTACTTTCCATGGCAGCAAGGTACCAGCTTGCATCCAGAGGCCTGGCAGTGGACCCCCACAGTTGACAACATGGGGGGTCCATGTCTTGGCAATACTGCATCCTGAGTGACTCACTGGAGTTGCCGGAGGACTGGACACTGGTGAGTCAATATTTACTGCCTATCCCCCCCATACCTGCATGCCACCATCACCCCTCACCCTGACACCCATCACCCCAGTCCATCCCACACAGTGCAACAACACAAACAACAATCCTAAATGCCAAGCCCTGCATGCCATACCCATTGCATGCACATTCCTCCCAGCCCTGCATGTACACCCACCACCAATGCATGCACAGCATGGAGAACTAACAATCCCACAATACATCACCATATACAAACAAAGGTGGCAGAGCAACAGCAACAATATTGGGGAAGCTCGGGATGTAGAATATGTCACAAAGCGTAATATACCACTAACATCCCCACAGGTGCCACAGCCACTTCCAGCGGCGAGCAGGTGCCATTGCTACCCAGTTGCCCACCAGAAAATGCGCCAGTGATGACAGCAACTCTGGACTATTGGATCTGGATGAACTCCCTGGCCATTCAGGGTCCACTGGTCAGTCGGATACCCCAGCCCACACCTCTGTTCCCAGGACATGTCAAGCAGCAGTGTGCCCACCTGTACAGCCAAGACAATCAGGGTCCTGGGGTCAGTGACAGTGGGCACACCATTCAGGGGACACAGGCACAGGGGGACAGGGACACACGCAGGACAGCTGTGCACCAGGAGGAAACAGGCCCAGGGAACTGACTGCCCAGAAGGCACTCACCCATGTCCTGGGGGCTTACCAACAATCCAGGGACAAGATGGGTCAGGTGATATACATCATGCAGGAGAACCTGTGGCTGCAGGGCGAACACCACCAGGAGATCAGGAAAGAATTGCAGGCCCTCAACACCACCATGGTCTCCATAGCAGGGGTGCTGTGTGATTTGGCCAACATAATGAGGGACTGCACAGCACACCAGCAGGCCCCTACCACTAGCCAGTCAACTAAACAGCTCTCCACATCTGCTGTAGCCAGTGCACAGGAGACCCTGCAACAGGACCCACAGGCCACCAGCACCCCTCCCCCTGCAGAAGGTGAACCACCCCGCAAAGGTTCCCTGCAACCCAGACTGACACAAGAGACACTTGCCAAGACCAAGACCACCACTAGGAAATGAGACCCTCTTGAATGACCCTCTTGCATTCCACTGTGTCACCTTGTCCACTTTGAACTGCCACTGCTCCCCCTTCCTATGGCCCCTTGGACACTGGACCTGTGCTACAAACAGACTGGGCCAATATCCTGGACTCACCTCTACCATCACTCCATTCCACTGCACTATTCCTTCCAAATGTTTCACTTCAATAAACACCCTTGAATACAACTTGAGTGATAGTGCTTTATCTGACAAAAATGTAAACATTTTTTAAATGTTTTATCTTGTGCAATTGTCCTGAACTTTGTGATTCCATCCAAAAAATTGCTTTTAGCCGTTTGTAGTCATCACATCAGTACACAATTGTAACCACACCAACATCTACAAAATGGGAAGGCATACGTGATAGTCAGCTGGGATGCTAAGGAAGTGACTGCCATCATGCTACAGCCACACAGAAAAATAAATAATCAGATGAATTGTCAGTTCCACTGTCTTACCTGTGTGTCATTGGAAGTACTGCTGTATAACTGGTGTCCTGTTGTCCACATCCCCATCCTCTGTCTCTTCATCCTCACTGTCCTCAGGGTCCACTGCCGATACTGGAGCATTTTCACCCTCCTCCTCCTGCAGATAGGGCACATGTCATCTGATGGCTAGGTTGTGTAACATGCAACATACCACAACTCTCTGGTAGACCTTCTCAGGGGAGTAGCAGAGGGATCCACTTGTCAGGTGGCGGCATCTGAACCTGGCCTTCAGGAGACCAAAGGTCCTTTCAATTATTCTCCTGGTTCACCCCGGAGCATCAGTATACCTATTCTCAGTCCCTGTCCTTGGATTACTTACAGGGGTCAAGAGCCAGGACAGGTTTGGGTAGCCAGATTCACCTGCAAGAAGTGAGGGGCAAACATTAGCCTTTCACAATGGCATGGGGGATGACTCCTGAAGCCATACACTGACATGCATTGGGTGGGGTCTCAGGCTCACCTATAATCCACACCCGGTGCCCCTTTAGTTGTGACATCACATGTGGGATGCTGCTATTCCTAAAGACAAAGGTGTCATGCACCGACCCAGGATACCTGGCAGTGACCTGGGAGATGTACTGGTCATCCAGGCGCACCATTTGCACATTGAGTGAGTGGAAACTCTTCCGATTCCTGAACACCTGTTCATTGGCCGGGGGGGGGGGCAAGTGCTATATGTGTTCCATCAATGGCCCCAATAACATTTGGAACATGTCCCATTGCATAGAAAATAGTCTTCACATTGGCCAAATCATCCACTTGGGGGAAAGCGATGTAGCTGTACATGTGTTTGAGCAGAGCAGCCAAAACCCTTGCCAGCACTATTGAGAACATTGGCTGTGACATTCTTGCAGCCAAGCCCACTGTCACTTGGAAAGAGCCAGTTGCCAGGAAATGGAGCGCTGATAGCACAAGAGGGGGAATCCCAGTGGGTTGATGGATAGCAGATATCAGATCAGGCTTAAATTGTGCACACATCTATGTGACTGTGACCCTGTCCAGCAAATAGGTGAGTTTATTGTGCCTGTCCTCCAGTGTAGCCAAGCCCACAAGGGGTCTGTACACGGGGGCTTGCCCCCTCCTCCTATTCCTCTGCAGTGGTAGGTACTTAAGGGACAAAAGAGTGAGAAGGGAGTGACAAACTGAACAATGAAACGACCACTTCAGTGTACATTTACCATGTATGTAACTGGACTATGTAAGTGGCAATGTATGTACAACTGACAGCAATGACGCAGTTTTCAATTTAAGAATGTTGACCTGCACCAGAAAATAGCGACCGCCTGTCCTGTATGTAGGGACAGGTAGAAGTGATGTAAGTCTGCCGGCGTTTGGCATCATGGCGGAAGGCGGTCTTGCACCACCGTGCTATTCCTTATTGGCTAACATGGGGCTCTAGAGAGTACAGTGTCCAAGGAGGATCACGGGCGGCAGTGATGGTGTACACCACCGCAGACATGACAGCCATTTTCTGACTATAACCTCACTTGATTCCTGACTTTCCAGAGGACAACACCAACACTGTGTGTGCTGCTGTGACCTGTGTCTGGAATCTGCCATGGCCCGTGCAACAGTGGACAGTTGTATGGGCCTCCAGACCAACAGGTGAGTACACCATGGAGACAATGCATACAACAAGGTTGCATGGAGATGTGTGTGTGCTGGCAGTGTCTCATTTGGGTGGAGGGTATGGCTGGTGGAAGTGTACATGCAGGGGTCCGGGTGATGTGTGTGCCTGATGAGGGAAAATGGTATTTGTGGGCCAAATGTGTGACAGGCTGGATTGTATGGTTACTGGTGTCCTTCTGTCTGTGTTTCCTCTGCAGGTCAGAGCCCATCAGAAGAAGGGATTGTGGTGTGCCATTGCCAGGGACATGTGGACCCTGGGGGTCTATAGCAGGCAGAGCACCCACTGCAGGAAATGGTGGGAGGACCTGAGATGCTGGGCCCGGAAAACTGTAGAGGTCCAGCTAGGGATGGCCTTCCAATGAGAGATGGGTGTCCGTCGTAACCTGGGCCCCTGATGGCCTGCATACTGGCGGTGACCTACCCAGAGCTGGATGGGCGCTTGAGGGCAGCACAGCAACCAGAATTGGGTGAGTACAGTGTGTGTAACACCCATCTTTGTTGCCTGGCATAGGATGCTGGTGGTGGGTTTTAGTCAGTGGGTGCCCCTTAATGCCAGCTCATACATTTCTGTGTGGTCCAGCTCATGGTACATGGGTGAATAGCAAAATCATGTTAGCTAGCTAGGTGGCATTCCATGTCAGACAGGGCTTAGTAGGTCCCAGGATGGGTGCAGATGGTTGTGGTTGGTTCTCATCTTGCTGTGGTAACTGGCCAATGAAATGAAAGTGCTGTGCATAGTCCTCAATCTTGTTCCCTGTGTGTGATGGTAATGTGTATTCCATCTGTGGTGTTGGTGCTGTAATTGACCCAGTGCTCCCTTTCTCTCTTCCCCCCTATTTTCTTCTATCATCTTCTGTCCATGTGTGCATTAGCATCATCTGGTGTAGGAGCAGGGACACAAGCGAGTGAGGGAGCTGCAACCCAGAGGACCCAGAAGGCAGAGTCCACCGACCCATAGGAGACCAGTGGGACAGAGGGCGAGGGGAGCACCACTGCGGGGATAAGAGGTGACAACACTGACTGTGAATCCTCCTCCGATGGGAACTCCCTGGTGGTGGCGGACACCTCTAGAACCACCTCAGCTACAGCCGCCACCCCATACCTGCACTGCCCTGGCACTAGATCCCCACTGAGTTGCCCGTGCCGGCTCACCCAAGAGGGTGGGCATCTGCTTCGCCCCAGGCACCTCAGGCCCTGTCCCAGTCAGCCCTGTTGCTCCTCAGTGAGGAGGCTATTGACCTTCTGAGATCCATCTCTGTAGGACAGTCAACCACAGTGAATGCCATCCAGGGCTGGCATCCCAGATGCAGCAATGCAATGCCTACCTGGAGGGCATCCACAGTGGGTTGGTGGCCCTACAGAGATCATTTCTGGCTCTGGCCTACTCTCTGATGGCAGCCAGTGTCCCTAGTCCTACTGTCCCCCCTCCAACTACTACTTCCCAGTCCCAGTCTCCTCAACCCCAAGCCATCCAGTGCACACATACAGACAAGCATGCACACAAAACATCACTCAAGAGTGGCACAGATAAACACAGGCAGCAAACTTCAAGCCGCAAGCACTCACATAAACAACAGACAGTTGCACACACAACAACATCCACTGCCTCCACTGTTTCCTCCTCTTCCTTCTCCTCCCTCACAGTCACATCCACACTCATACCTGCATGCACTGCATCAACAGCCACCACCACCATCACCACATCATGCAGCACCCCCACCTCACTTGCAGACACCTCCACAACATCCATCCACACGTCTTGATTGTCCTCTCCCACTCTGTCTGCCCTCTTCGAAGATACACAAACGCTTGTACTCAGACACCCAACAGCCATCCACCTCACACATGCACACTGTCCATGCACCTGCACCCAAATCCAGCAAACGTATACCCCCTACAACCACTACCTCTACCTCCACTCCTGTCACCTCCTCCCACATCCCACCCCAATGTCCCTAAGAAGCTTTTCCTTGCCCATCTTGACCTCTTCCCTCCCCGCCTCCCTCCCATCCTGCCCGAAAGTGCAGGGTCCCAACGACCCAGCCCAGCCCAGCACCTCAGCCAAACAGTCTACCACTGCTCCCACCAAGAAATCTGCTGCTGGCACTAAGGGGCCCCTGAGTGTGACGGCAGCCACTCCCAGTAAGTCCACACCTCTGCCACAGAAATGGAAGACTAGGGTGGCGAAACCTGAGGGACAACCCGAGGAGCCCACTCCACCACCAAAGAAACCCAAGAAGCCCTCTTCACCACCAAAGAAACCCAAGGAGCCCCCTCCACCAGCTGAGGGCAAAGAGCCCCGTCCACCATCAAAGGAACCCAAGGAGCCCCCTCCACCAGCAAAGTAACTAAAGGAGCCCCTTCCACCATCCAAGGGCAAGGAGCCCCTTCGACCAGCAAAGAAACCCAAGGAGCCCTCTCCACCATCTGAGGGCATGTAGCCCACCCTTCGGAGACTGTGTCCTTTGACTCCCCTCCCCACCAGGGACAATTGGGGAAGTAGCCCCTTCCAGAACCAGTGGGCATGATACCCACTCTAGAGACTGTGGCCTTTCACTCCCCTCCAGAGACTGCTGGACAAGGGGCCCACTCCAGAACCAGTGGGCATGATACTAACTCCAGAGACCTTAGCCTTTCACTCACCTCCAGAGACTGTTGGGCAAGGGACCCCCTCCAGAACCAGTGGGCATGATTCCCATTCCAGAGACTGTGGCCTTTCACTCCCCTCCAGAGACTGTTGGGCAAGGAGCCCTTCTAGACCCAGTGGGCATGAAACCAACTCTAGCTGAGGTGCGCACCCAACCGCCCTTCCCCCTGAGGTGCCTACTCATTTCCAACATGATGCTCCTGAACAGTGGAGTCCGGATTTTGTCAGGGGTTAAATTGGGGCTTGGAGTAAGTCCTGTGGCCATAAGGCCTTTGGTACGTTGGACTGGCCATTGACCCAATCTGGACATTGACGTTTGCATTTTGATTTCATGATTCATTATGGTGGCTGTTGGCAGCAAATTACAGTGTCTGTACTTCAGAATTGTTGTCCTTGCATAATTTGCTCATGGGTTCTGTGACAGTCGTTTTACTCTGCAGCAGGTTCTGTGTATGTGGAGTGTATGTATGGTGTGTGTTGTGCGTGTGTGTGTCACTCTCATTTTTCTCCCTCTCTCCCTTGTGTGCTAAGCGCCTGTACTCACCGTCATCATCTTTGTCGGCGTTGGTGCTCTAGGATGGCCATGGCATGGTAGAGCATCGGGAAGACTCAGAGTTCCAGTTCCATGGCGGCCGCGGAGTTCGCTGTGTCTCTGATAGTGAGTCTCTTGTTTTCTGTACTGTGTTTCTGCATCCTGAGGGCCTCGCAGGAGTAGCAGGAGAAATGGACTCTAAGTCAAATCTTAACTACCATATCCCCCACCCTACCTGCATGCTATCACATACCCCACCCTCACCCTCACCCCCATCACTCCAACTCCTCACATCTGTCCCATTATCACAAACCACACATCCCAACACCAATCCCTGCATGCAGCAACAAAGCATGGACACCCATCACCAAAACATGTCCACTAAAGATACCCACACAGACCCCAAAACATTTATCACACAAGGTCCCACACAAGAATGTAAGCACAGGGGTACAGGGTCACCCACCTATTGCACACGATGGCACACACAGATGCAATAATCATGCCTTTTCGCCCCTGCAGGACCCTTACCCAACATCACCGGACAGGAGGTTCCAGACATGTCCACCCCCCCTACAGAAGAGGCCCACAGTGATGACAGCAGCTCTGTCCAACTGGATCTAGATGACCAGCCCGGCCCATCTGGGACCTCGAGACAGTCGGTTCCCCTGACACAGTCACAGGCCACCACAGAGCCTCCCCCCTCAGGAAACACCAGCAAAGCACCCACCCAGCAGGCCCATCCCTCTGTCCCCAGGACACGTCAAGCAGCAGTGTGTCCACCACTCCTGGGAACCCAGGCAAACCCACCAACCCAAGAACAGCAGGGACCTGGGGGCAGTGGCAGTGGGCACACGGTTCAGGGGACAGAGGCCCAGGAAAACCGGGGAACTGGGAGGTCTGCTGTGCGACAGGGGGAGGACAGGCCCAGGGAACCCACTCTCCACGAGGCCCTCTCCAACATCATGGGAGCATACTATCATTCCCAGGAGACGATGGCAATGGTACTGGCCAAGTTTCAGGAGACCCAGCGACTTCAGGAGGGACAGTATTTGGGGTTCAGGGAGGAACTCAAGTCCATCAACATCACCCTGGGCACCATTGTAGGGGTGCTGAAGGACCTTGTAAACACCAGTAGGGACACTGTGGCACAACAAGGGCCCCCTGACACTAGCCTGGACGATGAACTGCCCACCACCTCCGCCGGCGCTAGTAGACAGGAGGCACCGCCACAGGACCACGACACCAGCACCCCACCCACTGCAGATGGAGAACCACCCCGCAAGCGGTCCGTGAGATCCAGGACAAAGACAGAGAACAATGCCAAGACCCCCGCCAAGAAATGACACCACCCTGAATGTCATCCTTCTGTCCCACTTTGTCACCCTGTCCATCCTTAAACTGCCCTAGCTCCACTTCCTATGCCCCTTTGGACAATGCACCTCTGAGACAAATAACTGGACTCTGCCATGGACATTCCTCCACCATCACCCCTGACCATTTTACAACCCCCTCCACTATTTGGCACTTAAATAAACACCCTTGAATCACAAAACAATTTGGAGTCAGTCTGTGCTTTCACAAATGTGTATTTAGAATAACTGAGGAAAATACCAATGTCCATTCTATATGCAACATACCTATGTCACACAGCTCTAGTCCATGAGGTAACTTAGCAGAGGTCACACAGTGGGAACCACATCTGTGAAATGGAAAGGCAAAATGACAATTCATGGTCCATATACTGGGTGAAAGTGACAGATAGATGATAGGTCTAACAATTTTATCAGATGTAGGAGGCAGTGATGTCTTCTTACCTGTGTCTCACTGGAAGTATTGCTGGATCACGTTGTTTCTGTTGTCTATGTCCTCTTCTTCTGCCTCCTCTTCTTCACTGTCCACAGGCTCCAAAGCTGCCACAAGACCCTCTTCTGGACCACCCTCCTGCAGAAAAGGCAACAGTCGTAGCAAAGCCAAGTTGTGCAGCATACAGCAGGCCACGATGATCTGGCACACCTTCTTTGGTGAGTAGTATAGGAAACCACCTGTCTTATGGAGGAACCGGAACCTGGCCTTCAGGAGGCCGAAGGTCCTCTCTATCACTCTCCTAGCTCTTCCGTGTGCCTTATCTTAGAGTTCCTCTGCCCTTGTCCTGGGATTTCTCACTGGGGTCGAGGGAAAGCTGTTAGACACACACTAACCCGTAGGGACAACCCCAGACAACTATTCACAGGGAATAGGGTCCTTGTCCTCACCTGTTAGCTACACA
The DNA here is from genome assembly GCF_031143425.1 of Pleurodeles waltl. Taxonomy (NCBI): domain Eukaryota; kingdom Metazoa; phylum Chordata; class Amphibia; order Caudata; family Salamandridae; genus Pleurodeles; species Pleurodeles waltl. The sequence goes on along the minus strand of NC_090439.1, from coordinate 670,798,746 downwards.
CAGTGCCTCTGGACTCACCCCATCACATAAGGGATGCTGCTATTCCTCAGAATGTAAGCATCATGCACTGAGGCAGGAAACTTGGCGTTCACATGGGAGATGTACTGGTCGGCCAAACACACCATCTGCACATTCATAGAATGATAGCTCTTCCGGTTTCTGTACACCTGTTTACTCCTGCGGGGGTGGACCAAGGCCACATGTGTCCCATCAATGGCACCTATGATGTTGGGGATATGTCGCAGGGCATAGAAGTCACCTTTCATTGTAGGCAAATCCTCCACCTGAGGGAACACGATGTAGCTGTGCATATGTTTCAGCAGGGCAGAGAATACTCTGGACAACACGTTTGAGAACATAGGCTGGGACATCCCTGATGCTACGGCCACTGTAGTTTGAAAAGATAGACCCACTTGCCAGGAAAAGGAGTACTGGCAGGACCTGCACTAGAGGGGGTATCCCTGTGGGATGGCAGATAGCTGACATCAGGTCTGGCTCCAACTGGGCACACAGTTCCTGGATTGTTGCATGATTAAGTCGGTAGGTGACTATTACATGTCTCTCTTCCATTGTCGACAGGTCCACCAGCGGTCTGTACACCGGAGGATGCCGCCATCTCCTCACCTACCCCAGCGGACGTGCCCTATGGATGAGAACAGCGAGCACAGAGTCAGCCAACAATGAGGTAGTAAAAAAGCAAACTCATAGCACACATCTGTCAATACGCTATGTGCCTGTCTCTATGTATATGCAAGGCCTATATATGTGTGATGCATTTAAAATTAATGCCATGTGGCCCCCTGAAATGGAGGCTGCCTGACCTGAAATGTGGGACAAGTGGATATGAGGTAACTGCGCTGGCGTTGTACACCGTTGCGGTAGACGGTCGAAGACCGCAGCGCAATCCTGCATTGGTTAACATTGGGCCCTTTGGGTTCCAGGAGCCAATGACGATGTACACCGGCAGTGACGGTACGCACCGCCGCGGACGTGACTGCCATTTTCTATCTGTTCACTCACTTGATACCTGATCTTCGACAGGAGAGGACCTACACTGCAAGTGCTGCTGTGACCTCAGTCTGGAAGCGACGATGGCTCATGTGTCTGGAGAAAGGGCCCCTGCCTTCACATCGGAGGAGTTGGATAAACTAGTGGATGGGGTCCTCTCCCAGTACACGCTACTCTACGGTCCTCCAGACAAACAGGTGAGTACACTGTGAGCATGCTGTATGGGCAATGCCTGCTTGGAGTGGTGTGGATGAAAAATACGGGGGGTGAGGACTGAATTGTCGGACGGTGAATGTATGTGCATCAGGACAAGGGTGGGAACGTGGGACAATGACTGTGACGGTCCGGACGGTTAAAGTTTTTCTTTTTCCCCTGTACTATTCCTCTAGGTCAGCGCCCACCAGAAGAAGGATATTTGGCATGCCATCGCCAAGGACGTCCGGGCCCTGGGGGTCCACCAAAGATGGAGCACCCACTGCAGTAAAAGATGGGAGGACATTTGCCGCTGGAGCAAGAAGACAGCGGAGGGATGGCCTCCCAACGTGGGAGGGATGACCCCCCTGATGTTCCGGATCCTGGCGGTGGCGAGTTGGATGGGCACTTGAGGGCATCACAGCAGCCACAAGGGGGTGAGTACACTTTCATTCAGCTGACTCTGCGCGCATTGGAGGTGTCTGGGTGGGAGCAAAACAGTGCCAACAGGGCCAATGGCCAGTCCATAAAAAGCTAATTGTCCTTGGCCACAACTGGCCACACCTGACTCCCACAAGTGCTGGGTACTCCACTGAATGGGCCACCATATGGGGATCCAGGCACCTCATGGAAAGGGGGCAGCAGGGGTGGGGGTAGTGATTTCCGATGGGGGTGGGACTTAGACTTGCATGAGGAGTTTGGAGGGGGGGGTGGGCTTCTCCTTTGAAGGGGGTGGGGGCTGTTTGGCTCAGGAGGAGCTGGATGCCTTAGGTTCTGAGCGGGCCTTCTTCCTCACTGGAGAAGGGGCACGGGAATGGGAAGGCTGTACCGTGGTGGGCTGTGATGTGGAAGGAGCGGAAAGGGCAAGGAGGAGAGCACGTTTCTGGACAAGACGGGGTGGGCCAGTGGGTTGGAACAGGTCTGCACGGGAGAGGAAAAGTTTCTTTGGAGCAATTGAGGTGGACGTGGATGAGGGCGTGGGAGTGGAGGCAGAGGGAGTGGATGTATGGGGTGTAGGTGTGCGTGTAGTGGGTGCAGGTGACTGCTCAGTATGCTGTGGTGTGGTGGATGTCTGATGGGTGGGTGTCTTGGTGCGTTTGTGTGTTTTGGGAGGTGGGGGTGGACACAGTGGGAGAAGACAGATAGCTAGTGTGGATGTATGTTGGATGGGTGTCTGCAAGTCTGGTGAGTGTGCTGCATGTGTCAACTACAGAAGAGGTGGTGAGTGCAGCTATTGTGGTGAGTGCAGGAAGAGGAGCAGTAACAGTGAGCGAAGGTGCAGTGCATGAGGGTGTGGATGTAGAGGGGACAGACAGGGAGCCGGAAGAGGCGGGAACAGTGGGGGAAGCGAACGTTGTTGTGTGTGCAGGTGTCTGTTGGCTGTGTGAATGCTTGTGGTGGGAGGTGTGCTTCTTGTGTGTTGATGTGCCTGTAAGCGGGTCTGATTAAGTGCTTTGGACGGGGGAAGGGAGTGGGGTGCTGGAAGGGGTAGAGGAGGTTGGAGGGGGGACGGAATGGCCAGGGAAACTGGCTGCTGCCTAAGAGGAGGCCAGAGCATGAAAAGATCTCTGTAGGGCAGACACGGCACAGTGAATGCGATCCAGATAGGCATTGGTCTTCTGCACCTCAGAAGTCAGAAGCCAGACCCTGGATGGCATTGACGATGGTTGTCTGCCCTGCAGAGATGGTTCTCAGGAGGAGAATAATAGCCTCCTCTGTGAGGGCAGCAGGGCTGACTGGGGCAGGGGAGGAGGTACCTGGAGCGAAGGAGACGCCCACCTTTCTGGGTGGGCGGGCACGGGCAACTCAGTGGGGAGCAGAAGGGAGGGTGCTGATGGTATGGGTGGTGGTGGAAGATCTTACGGTAGTGCTGTGTCCACTAGGGTCTGCCAACGCCGGAGGACCCCCATCAGAGGAGGTCTCAGAGTCACTACCTCCTGTGGTAGTAGCCTCCCCCATGGAAGTCCCCTCGCCCTCCCACCCACCGGTCCCCTGGGCGTCCGTTGTCTTTGCCTCGGAGGATCTGTGGGCCGCTGCCTCCCCACTTGCCGGTGCCTCAGCTCCCTTGCCAGATGTTGATGCTGTACCAAACAAACACAAGAGAACAGTAACTTGTAAATAGCTGAATGCTGATACACAATGGCCAGACATACACCTACCCAGCAGACACACCCAACAGGCAGCACCGTGCACTATGCCCATGGCCATGCCCCTGACTACTGAGCAGTATACTGACCTACACCCACCCCCTGAAATAGTACTGGAGCTGAGGTAGGTGAAACCTGACAGGGACACCCCTACACCCTTTTGGGAAGACAGTAGATGGACACCAGTCAACTTCCCTGCTCCCAAGCACCATGAGCCCTATCACACACACCCTCATCCTTCCATGCTGAAGTATGGTCTGTGAGTACTCACCCCCTTGTGACTGCTGTGTAGCCATCAAGCGCCCATCCAGGTCTGGGTACGCCACCGCCAGGATTCTTCGCATGAGGGGGATCAGTGCCAGGCGGGCACCCCTTCCAAGTTGGGAGGACTTCCACAGCTGGGCCTCACTGATCTTTCGCGCCCAGCGCCGCAGGTCCTCCCACCTCTTTCGACAGTGGGTGCTCTGCCGGTTGTAGACCCCCAGGGTCCATACCTCCTTGGTGATGGCATGCCAATGGGCCCTCTTCTGGTGGGCGCTGACCTAGTGGGGTGACACAGAAATGGAACACAGGCACCTGCACGATGGCAACAGCTGGCAGATTGTCAACCATAGGACAGACAGTACTCTCAGACATGCAGGACAGTGGCACACAGCATTCCATGCACCATGGCCCATTGTGGCTCACAGGAGCACACATCTGTGCAATCCACACCATCCATTACACACACAGTGCCCCCCAAACCTGGTCTTAACTGTACCTCTGGCCGGACGTAGAGTCTGTCGTACAGGGGCAGGACCCCTTCCACTAGTTTCTCCAGTTCTTCCTGGGCGAAGGCCGGGGCCCTTTCCCCTGCACCACGTGGAACATCCATAGCCAGAGGCAGGCGACAGCAGTACACAGAGTGGAGTACCTGTCCACACAAGATCAGGGAGTCAAGTGATCAAACGATGATGAACGCGCGTACGTTCCGTGACGGTGTGCACCGTCACCGCCGCCGGCGATCATGATACACCAGTATTCCCCATTGGCATTCATGTTAGCCAATTAGGGTGCGTACAGCGGTCAACACCGCCGTATGCTGTGACGTCAACCGCTAGCGGTATTAGGTCACTTCCACAATGAAGAGGCAGAACTACAGTGGGCAGACATTTTGCCATCACCTACGCATCTTTAAATTCATTATACTCAAAATGCTGGGCCTACTAGCCATATTAAGCACCTAGGCCTCTATCCATTGAGTATATAATCACACATGATTAACTATGTTCCCTCCTAGTGTTGTACATGTACATCTGTCAGGTTGCAGTTATTGTACAGGCACTACTATGAACACTGCACTGCATGTATTTAGCAAATATGCCAATGTATTTGTGCACATCACTCCTTTTTCTTACCCCTCATAGGTACCGACCCTTGTGGCGAGGAAGGGCACCATCGTGTACAGACCACTTGTGAATATTGGGACCATGGTGGAGCATCAGATCATTATCACTTACAGACTCACAAGTGCAACTATTCTGGACCTATATGCATTACTGGATCCTGCACTGACTCCAGGAAATCGTAATCAGCATGCCATTCCAACTGAGGTGCAGGTGCTCTCTGCACTCCATTTCCTGGTCAAAGGCTCATTTCAAGTGACAGTGGGCATGGGTGCTGGTTTCTCACAGTCAATGTTCAGCCAGGTACTGTAAACCAGGTGTCTGAATGCATTTGTACAACATCTGCAGTCTTATGTGCGATTCCCCCAAAGTGCTGACCTCCCTGCCATCAAGTCCGACCTCTTTGCCTTTGCAAACATTCCCCATGTCATAGGTACCATCGATGGCACCCACATAGCTATCATCCCCCCAAGAGTGAGTGAACAGGTGTACAGAAACAGGAAGAACTTTCACTCCATGAACATCCTGTACTGCAGACCAGTACATTTCCCATGTTAATGCCATGTTTCCGGGTTCAGTCCATGATTCATTTGTTTTGAGGAACAGTAGTGTGCCACAGAAGATGGAACAACTATAGGAGGACAGACGGTGAATCATAGGTAAGTTTGCCTGTCACACACTGACACATTGCAGAAAACCAGCCTGTCTGACTAAGGGACATTACAATGACGACTCTGTTTGGCAATTTCTCTAGGTGATTCTGGCTATCGAAACTTGCTTTGGCTCCTGACACCAGTGAGGAATCCCAGGACGGATGCAGAGAGGAAATACAATGAGGCCCATGGACGTACTAGGAGGGTGATAGAGCGTACTATAGGTCTCCTGAAGGCTAGATTCCGGTGTCTACATATCTCTGCGGGGTCCCTGGCCTATGGGCCTGCTGAGGTGTGTAGAATAGTGGTGGCCTGCTGCACGCTGCACAACGTGGCTGTGAGACATTCTATCCCCCTTTTGGAGGTGGAGGGTGCTATAGGTTCTGATCAGTTACCTCAGAGAGGTGAGGAGAGTGATGATGAGGATGCGGAAGGGGAAGATGTCAATTCCAGGAACCAACTGATACAACTCTACTTCCAATAACTGGTCGGACTTAAGCCTGTAATTGTGGTTAGTGACTAATACTGTAAGTGTGCCATGTCATATAGGGGGGATTGGTCATGATAGGTGAGACATGGACTTCTTCAGCATAGTACTGATAGACAATATATGCATTGCCTCCTTGCATAATTTGAAACACACATTACCACCACCAAGCACAAATTGACAATAAAGTTGTTCCCTGCCAGTTGCATCCATACTCCACTTTGTTCAACATTGAAGACAGGGGACAGTGTTACAGGTGAGAAATGTTGTTTATTGGTCGAATACAGTGAAATGTGCTATGTACAGTGATGGGTTGGGTGTCCTCTATACCGACTTGGTGGCAGCCCTGTTGGATGTCATAGGTGGATCCATTTTGTAGTATAGTACTTTATTTAGCCCTCAGCTAAGTGTAGTTGGTGAATGGGTGAGATGGTTGCTTTGCAGTAGTAGCAGTGTCAATTGTTGGAGTGGGGCTTGTTCTTAGCTGGGTTTCCAGTGCCATATCTTGGCCTGAGACAACGTTTGCGTGCCTGCTGTGGAGCTTCTTGGGGTGGCATGGTTGGGCCTTGTGATTCCTGGGAGGGTATTCCCTGTACTGTTTCTGCTGCTTGGGTCATCTGTTGCTGGTTGTCCAGGGCTGTTTTGGGGGCCTCTTGTCCGGTGTGGGTGTCTGACTGTTTGTTGAGCAACTGCAGCAGTGCTCCAGCAATGGTGGCCATTGTGGCATTGTGTTCTTTCCACTGTTCCGTGGCCTGTTGGTGTTGTTCCAGCTGCATCCTCTGACTTTGCTCCAGGGTGGACACAATCTCTGCCAACCTGTCTTGGGTATGTTGGTAGGCCCCCAATACCTCTGCAATGACGTCCTGGGCTTCTGCATCCATCTGGTGCCCTACCCTCTTTTGCCCCTGGGGCACTTGACCTTGCCCCCTGTGCCTGTGTCCCCTGCACAGGTCTTGACGTGCCACTTGTACTGGGGCCCTTACCTTCCTGCATGTTGGGAGTGGGAGACTGTGGCCTATGTAGCTGTGTTCCACCTGTCTGGGCCCTGGGTCCACTGGTGTGAGTATGTGCCCCCTGGCCTGCTGGTCTTGACTGGGTGTTAGGGGTGACAGTGTTTTCTGGGTGGGGCTGCTGTATGATGAGCATCCAGGGCTGTGTGAGGGGCCTGCCTGCTCATCAGTGTCCAGGGGTCCTTCGCCAGGGTCTTGTGATGTTCCTCCGTCTCCCTGGAGAGCTGTGGCACTCCTTGTCCCCTCCATTAGGGTTGCATGGGTGGTGGTGCCTGTTGCAGGACGTAGACATGTCTGTTTCATATGCCTGAGGGTTTGAGGTGTACAGAACTGTGCAATTTTGTGCTGACGTGCCTTTCAGTGGCCTCCCAGGGTGCCTTTGTGATGTGGTCATTGCATCTAGTGTCAGTGGTGGGGCTACATTGTGGTGGGGGTTATTATTCCATTGTGGGTACGTGCAGGGGTGGGTGGCTGTACACAGCGGGAGTGATGTGGGCCTGTTAGTGTGTTGTGGGTAATGCAGGGTGGTGGATGTGGTGGGTAATGGCTGGGTGGGGTGTGGGTCTAGGTGGGTATGGGTGGGGTGGGGTGGTGCAGGCATTGCAGATGTTTTATATATAGGGTAATTGTAGATGACTTACCCGAGTCCATTCCTCCAGTGAGTCCAGTGAGTCCTTCTGGGTGCAGGATGGCGAGTACATTCTCCTCCCAGTCGGTGTAGTTGGGTGGTGTTGGTGGCGGTCCTCCCCCAGTCTTCTGCACTGCGATGTGGTGCCTGGATTCCATGGCCCTGACCTTCTCCCGCAGGTCGTTCCATCTCTTGCGGATGTCCTCCCTGATGCGTGGATGGTGTCCCACTGCATTCACCCTGTTGACAATGGTCTGCCACAGCTCCAATTTCCGCGCTATGGGTGTGTGCTGCACCTCAGACCCAAATATTTGTGGCTCCACATTCAGGATCTCGTCCACCATGGTCCTTAGCTCCCTTTCGGTGAAGCGTGGACTTTTGAGCGGGGACATGGTGAGGGTGGTGGATGGCGTCAGGACTGGGGACAGGGTATGTGTGCTCCTATGTGGGTCGATATGCGTGTCCTGTCTGCTGTAGTTCTCTGTCTACCTCTGGTGCTCTACGTCTTCTGGTCCTGATTTCGTTGCATGGGATTGTGGGGTGTATCTGTGGGTGTTTTATGGTATTCTGGATGTGTGTCAGGTGTGACGGTGATAGGCCTAGCCAATGTGTGCACTTGTTGCTGTTGGGCCCACTTGCCGCCCGTGGCAGTCGCAACCGCCAATGATCGCCCGGCCTCCACTGTCCGCCAAGATGATTTGTGCATCAATATTTGGAGGGCGGGATGTGGGTGTGCTTGGTGGTGGTGGGGTGGGGTGGGCCGGGATTCCCGCCGACAAGGTCCTGGTCGGGAGTGGTGGTCTGGGAATTTTTGGCGGGGTTGGGTTTTTCTATCATTATATGGTGGCTTTCCATTCGCCGCCGCCGCCGGGATTCTGTTCATCGCCGACACGGCGGTCTTTCCCGCCATGTTCATAATGACCGCCTAAATCTAAGTAAAGTGCTTAGAAGCATAATAGCTTCAACTGGGGTTAGCATGCCATCTTGACAAAGTCATTCTCAACAGTCCAATGTAACTCGTGAGGGAGTGCAGTGTTAATTCCTTACTGCTACGGGGGCCGTGAGGCTTCAGTTCCTGGCTACTAGGCAGGGGAGATGAGGCATAGGTTCCTTACTGTTGCAGGGGAAGTGATCCGGCGTTGCTAGTGAGGTGTTGGTTCTTTACGACATGGCCGGATAATGAATCCAGCAGGTCAAGATGTGAGGCATCAACTTTTTGGTGTCACAATCAAACTAAGGGCCACATGTGTTAAGTAAGGTGTCTCGGATGCTGTGAGGACTTCGGAGGCTCTACGATGGCATTGGGCCTGTGTTACAGGTCGCGGTCATTGCACTCAACAAGGACCATGCTCCCATGCATGCAGAGGTGCAGAGTCGGAGATTGGCACTGGTTCCAAATTCGCTCTGGTGTCGATGTGCTTGGTTTCTTCTTGGTTGCATCAGAGTTCACTTCCAAGGGCCCAAAAACTGGATTTGGCACCAAATGGCAAGTCAGGACTCTCAGCAAGAGAGCCCAGGCACTGGCAGGTGATGTCTTTGAGGGCCCTGAGACTTTTTGACAGAAGGCAAGCTCATTTCAAGCCCTAGGAGAGCCTTGGAAAGCAGGATGTAGAAAGCAAAGTCCAGTCCTTTCACTCCCAGGACAGAAGCGCAAGCAGCAGGCCAGTACAGGAAAGTAACAGGCAGAGTGACAAGCCCTCCATTAGCATCCATCTCTTCTTCCTAGCAGAGTGTTGTAAGGAAATGCCTCCTTGGCATGGTTGCCCCCTGACTTTTTGCCTTTGCTGATGCTATGTTTACAATTGAAAGTGTGCTGAGGCCTGCTAACCAGGCCCCAGCACCAGTGTTCTTTCCCTAACCTGTACTTTTGTGTCCACAATTGGCAGACCCTGGCATCCAGATAAATCCCTTGTAACTGGTACTTCTAGTACCAAGGGCCCTGATGCCAAGGAAGGTCTCTAAGGGATGCAGCATGTCTTATGCCACCCTGGAGACCTCTCACTCAGCACAGACACACCGCTTGCCAGCTTGTGTGTGCTAGTGAGGACAAAACGAGTAAGTCGACATGGCACTCCCCTCAGGGTGCCATGCCAGCCTCTCACTGCCTATGCAGTATAGGTAAGACACCCCTCTAGCAGGCCTTACAGCCCTAAGGCAGGGTGCACTATACCATAGGTGAGGGTACCAGTGCATGAGCATGGTACCCCTACAGTGTCTAAACAAAACCTTAGATATTGTAAGTGCAGGGTAGCCATAAGAGTATATGGTCTGGGAGTCTGTCAAACACGAACTCCACAGCACCATAATGGCTACACTGAAAACTGGGAAGTTTGGTATCAAACTTCTCAGCACAATAAATGCACACTGATGCCAGTGTACATTTTATTGTAAAATACACCACAGAGGGCACCTTAGAGGTGCCCCCTGAAACTTAACCGACTATCTGTGTAGGCTGACTAGTTCTAGCAGCCTGCCACAAACCGAGACATGTTGCTGGCCCCATGGGGAGAGTGCCTTTGTCACTCTGAGGCCAGTAACAAAGCCTGCACTGGGTGGAGATGCTAACACCTCTCCCAGGCAGGAATTGTCACACCTGGCGGTGAGCCTCAAAGGCTCACCTCCTTTGTGCCAACCCAGCAGGACACTCCAGCTAGTGGAGTTGCCCGCCCCCTCCGGCCAGGCCCCACTTTTTGGCGGCAAGGCCGGAGAAAATAATGAGAATAACAAGGAGGAGTCACTGGCCAGTCAGGACAGCCCCTAAGGTGTCCTGAGCTGAGGTGACTCTAACTTTTAGAAATCCTCCATCTTGCAGATGGAGGATTCCCCCAATAGGGTTAGGATTGTGACCCCCTCCCCTTGGGAGGAGGCACAAGGAGGGTGTACCCACCCTCAGGGCTAGTAGCCATTGGCTACTAACCCCCCAGACCTAAACACGCCCTTAAATTTAGTATTTAAGGGCTACCCTGAACCCTAGAAAATTAGATTCCTGCAACTACAAGAAGAAGGACTGCCTAGCTGAAAACCCCTGCAGAGGAAGACCAGAAGACGACTACTGCCTTGGCTCCAGAAACTCACCGGCCTGTCTCCTGCCTTCCAAAGATCCTGCTCCAGCGACGCCTTCCAAAGGGACCAGCGACCTCGACATCCTCTGAGGACTGCCCCTGCTTCGAAAAGACAAGAAACTCCCGAGGACAGCGGACCTGCTCCAAGAAAGGCTGCAACTTTGTTTCCAGCAGCTTTAAAGAACCCTGCAAGCTCCCCGCAAAAGGCGTGAGACTTGCAACACTGCACCCGGCGACCCCGACTCGGCTGGTGGCGATCCAACACCTCAGGAGGGACCCCAGGACTACTCTAAGACTGTGAGTACAAAAACCTGTCCCCCCTGAGCCCCCACAGCGCCGCCTGCAGAGGGAATCCCGAGGCTTCCCCTGACCGCGACTCTTTTGAATCCAAAGTCCCGACACCTGGGAGAGACCCTGCACCCGCAGCCCCCAGGACCTGAAGGACCGGACTTTCACTGGAGGAGTGACCCCCAGGAGTCCCTCTCCCTTGCCCAAGTGGAGGTTTCCCCGAGGAACCCCCCCCTTGCCTGCCTGCAGCGCTGAAGAGATCCCTAGATCTCCCATTGACTTCCATTACAAACCCGACGCTTGTTTCTACACTGCACCCGGCCGCCCCCGCGCTGCTGAGGGTGAAATTTCTGTGTGGGCTTGTGTCCCCCCCGGTGCCCTACAAAACCCCCCTGGTCTGCCCTCCGAAGACGCGGGTACTTACCTGCAAGCAGACCGGAACCGGGGCACCCCCTTCTCTCCATTCTAGCCTATGTGTTTTGGGCACCACTTTGAACTCTGCACCTGACCGGCCCTGAGCTGCTGGTGTGGTGACTTTGGGGTTGCTCTGAACCCCCAACGGTGGGCTACCTTGGACCAAGAACTGAACCCTGTAAGTGTCTTACTTACCTGGTAAAACTAACAAATACTTACCTCCCCTAGGAACTGTGAAAATTGCACTAAGTGTCCACTTTTAAAACAGCTATTTGTGAATAACTTGAAAAGTATACATGCAATTTTGATGATTTGAAGTTCCTAAAGTACTTACCTGCAATACCTTTCGAAGGAGATATTACATGTAGAATTTGAACCTGTGGTTCTTAAAATAAACTAAGAAAAGATATTTTTCTATATAAAAACCTATTGGCTGGATTTGTCTCTGAGTGTGTGTACCTCATTTATTGTCTATGTGTATGTACAACAAATGCTTAACACTACTCCTTGGATAAGCCTACTGCTCGACCACACTACCACAAAATAGAGCATTAGTATTATCTATTTTTACCACTATTTTACCTCTAAGGGGAACCCTTGGACTCTGTGCATGCTATTCCTTACTTTGAAATAGCACATACAGAGCCAACTTCCTACATTGGTGGATCAGCGGTGGGGTACAAGACTTTGCATTTGCTGGACTACTCAGCCAATACCTGATCACACGACAAATTCCAAAATTGTCATTAGAAATTGATTTTTGCAATTTGAAAAGTTTTCTAAATTCTTAAAAGACCTGCTAGGGCCTTGTGTTAGATCCTGTTTAGCATTTCTTTTAGAGTTTAAAAGTTTGTTAAAAGTTTGAATTAGATTCTAGAATCAGTTTTAGTCTCTTAAAAAGTATTCCAACTTTTAGAAGCATAATGTCTAGCACAGATGTGAATGTGGTGGAACTCGACACCACACCTTACCTCCATCTACAGATGAGAGAGCTAAGGTCACTCTGTAAACTAAAGAAAATAACAATGGGCCCCAAACCTACCAAAATACAGCTCCAGGAGCTTTTGGCAGAGTTTGAAAAGGCCAACCCCTCTGAGGGTGGCAACTCAGAGGAAGAGGATAGTGACTTGGAGGACAATTCCCCCCTACCAGTCCTATCTAGGGAGAACAGGGTCCCTCAAACCCTGACTCCTAAAATAATAGTCAGAGATGCTGGTTCCCTCACAGGAGAGACCAACACCTCTGAAATCACTGAGGATAGCCCCAGTGAAGAGGACATCCAGTTAGCCAGGATGGCCAAAAGATTGGCTTTGGAAAGACAGATCCTAGCCATAGAGAGGGAAAGACAAGAGATGGGCCTAGGACCCATCAATGGTGGCAGCAACATAAATAGGGTCAGAGATTCTCCTGACATGTTGAAAATCCCTAAAGGGATTGTAACTAAATATGAAGATGGTGATGACATCACCAAATGGTTCACAGCTTTTGAGAGGGCTTGTGTAACCAGAAAAGTGAACAGATCTCACTGGGGTGCTCTCCTTTGGGAAATGTTCACAGGAAAGTGTAGGGATAGACTCCTCACACTCTCTGGACAAGATGCAGAATCTTATGACCTCATGAAGGGTACCCTGATTGAGGGCTTTGGATTCTCCACTGAGGAGTACAGGATTAGGTTCAGGGGGGCTCAAAAATCCTCGAGCCAGACCTGGGTTGACTTTGTTGACTACTCAGTGAAAACACTAGATGGTTGGATTCAAGGCAGTGGTGTAAGTAATTATGATGGGCTGTACAATTTATTTGTGAAAGAACACCTGTTAAGTAATTGTTTCAATGATAAACTGCATCAGCATCTGGTAGACCTAGGACCAATTTCTCCCCAAGAATTGGGAAAGAAGGCGGACCATTGGGTCAAGACAAGGGTGTCCAAGACTTCAACAGGGGGTGACCAAAAGAAAGGGGTCACAAAGACTCCCCGGGGGAAGGGTGATGAGACAACCAAAACTAAAAATAGTAAAGAGTCTTCTACAGGCCCCCAAAGACCTGCACAGGAGGGTGGGCCCAGAGCCTCTTCACAAAACAATGGGTACAAGGGTAAAAACTTTGATCCCAAAAAGGCCTGGTGTCATAGCTGTAAACAGCATGGACACCAAACTGGAGACAAGGCCTGTCCCAAGAAAGGTTCCACTCCAAACTCCCATCCAGGTAACACTGGTATGGCTAGTCTCCAAGTGGGATCAACAGTGTGCCCAGAGCAAATCAGGGTCCACACTGAAGCTACTCTAGTTTCTGAGGGTGGGGTGGATTTAGCCACACTAGCTGTCTGGCCGCCTAACATGCAAAAATACAGACAGCAACTCTTAATTAATGGGACTAGAATAGAGGGCCTGAGGGATACAGGTGCCAGTGTCACCATGGTGACAGAGAAACTGGTTTCCCCTGGCCAATACCTGACTGGAAAAACTTACACAGTCACCAACGCTGACAATCAGAGAAAAGTACATCCCATGGCAATGGTTACTTTAGAATGGGGAGGGGTCAATGGCCTGAAACAGGTGGTGGTCTCCTCAAATATCCCAGTGGACTGTCTGCTTGGAAATGACCTGGAGTCCTCAGCATGGGCTGAGGTAGAACTAAAAACCCATGCAGCAATGCTGGGTATCCCTGAACTGGTGTGTGTGAAAACAAGAGCACAATGCAAGGCACAGGGTGAAAAAGTAGAGCTGGAGTCTGGAAAAATGGCCCAGCCTACCAAGAGAACCGGAAAGTCAGTTGGGAAACCAACTGCAACACAGCAAAAGAAAGGGAACCTCTCTTCTCAGGAAGAAGTTCTGCCCTCTGAGGGAACTGAGCCTTTGGAGCTTGAACCTTACCAGGTTGAGCTCTTAGGCCCAGGGGGACCCTCCAGGGAGGAGCTGTGTAAGGGACAAGAAACCTGTCCCTCTCTTGAAGGCCTTAGGCAGCAAGCTGCTGAAGAGTCCAAAGGCAAGAAAAATGGAACGCATAGGGTCTATTGGGAGGATGGACTCCTGTACACTGAGGCCAGAGACCCCAAACCTGGTGCCACTAGGAGAGTGGTAGTGCCTCAGCTGTTCAGAGAGTTCATCCTAACATTGGCCCATGACATTCCCCTTGCTGGACATTTGGGACAAACCAAGACGTGGGAGAGGTTAGTCAACCACTTCTACTGGCCCAATATGTCCAACATGGTTAAGGAGTTTTGCCTCTCCTGCCCCACCTGTCAAGCCAGTGGTAAGACAGGTGGGCATCCAAAGGCCCCCCTCATTCCACTTCCAGTGGTGGGGGTGCCCTTTGAAAGAGTGGGTGTGGACATAGTTGGTCCACTGGAACCTCCCACAGCCTCAGGAAATATGTATATCCTGGTAGTAGTGGATCATGCTACCAGGTATCCTGAAGCTATTCCCCTTAGGTCGACTACTGCCCCGGCAGTAGCCAAGGCCCTCATTGGTATCTTTACCAGAGTGGGTTTCCCTAAGGAGGTGGTATCTGACAGAGGTACCAACTTCATGTCAGCATACCTAAAGCACATGTGGAATGAGTGTGGAGTGACTTATAAATTCACTACACCTTACCATCCACAAACTAATGGCTTAGTTGAGAGATTCAACAAGACATTAAAGGGCATGATCATGGGGCTCCCAGAAAAACTCAAAAGGAGATGGGATGTCCTCCTGCCATGTCTGCTTTTCGCTTACAGGGAGGTACCACAGAAGGGAGTAGGGTTCTCACCCTTTGAACTTCTGTTTGGTCATCCTGTAAGGGGACCACTTGCCCTTGTTAAAGAAGGCTGGGAGAGACCTCTCCATGAGCCTAAACAGGACATAGTGGACTATGTACTTGGCCTTCGCTCTAGAATGGCAGAGTACATGGAAAAGGCAACCAAAAACCTTGAGGCCAGCCAACAGCTCCAGAAGTTTTGGTATGACCAAAAGGCTGCACTGGTTGAGTTCCAACCAGGGCAGAAGGTCTGGGTTCTAGAGCCTGTGGCTCCCAGGGCACTCCAGGACAAATGGAGTGGCCCTTACCCAGTACTAGAGAGGAAGAGTCAGGTCACCTACTTGGTGGACCTGGGCACAAGCAGGAGCCCCAAAAGGGTGATCCATGTAAACCGCCTTAAGCTCTTCCACGACAGGGCTGATGTCAATCTGTTGATGGTAACAGATGAGGATCAGGAGGCAGAGAGTGAACCTCTCCCTGATCTTCTGTCATCAGACCCAAAAGATGGTACAGTAGATGGAGTGATCTACTCAGACACCCTCTCTGGCCAACAGCAAGCTGATTGTAGGAGAGTCCTACAACAGTTTCCTGAACTCTTCTCCTTAACCCCTGGTCAGACACACCTGTGTACCCATGATGTGGACACAGGAGACAGCATGCCTGTCAAGAACAAAATCTTTAGACAATCTGACCATGTTAAAGAAAGCATCAAGGTGGAAGTCCACAAGATGCTGGAATTGGGAGTCATTGAGCGCTCTGACAGCCCCTGGGCTAGCCCAGTGGTCTTAGTCCCCAAACCTCACACCAAAGATGGAAAGAAAGAGATGAGGTTTTGTGTGGACTACAGAGGGCTCAATTCTGTCACCAAGACAGATGCCCATCCAATTCCAAGAGCTGATGAGCTCATTGATAAATTAGGTGCTGCCAAATTTCTAAGTACCTTTGACTTGACAGCAGGGTACTGGCAAATAAAAATGGCACCGGGAGCAAAAGAAAAGACAGCATTCTCCACACCTGATGGGCATTATCAGTTTACTGTTATGCCCTTTGGTTTAAAGAATGCCCCTGCCACCTTCCAAAGGTTGGTGAATCAAGTCCTTGCTGGCTTGGAGTCCTTTAGCACAGCTTATCTTGATGATATTGCTGTCTTTAGCTCCACCTGGCAGGATCACCTGGTCCACCTGAGGAAGGTTTTGAAGGCTCTGCAATCTGCAGGCCTCTCTATCAAGGCATCCAAATGCCAGATAGGGCAGGGAACTGTGGTTTACTTGGGACACCTTGTAGGTGGAGGCCAAGTTCAGCCACTCCAACCCAAGATCCAGACTATTCTGGACTGGGTAGCTCCAAAAACCCAGACTCAAGTCAGGGCATTCCTTGGCTTGACTGGGTATTACAGGAGGTTTGTGAAGGGATATGGATCCATTGTGACAGCCCTCACTGAACTCACCTCCAAGAAAATGCCCAAGAAAGTAAACTGGACTGTGGACTGCCAACAGGCCTTTGACACCCTGAAACAGGCAATGTGCTCAGCACCAGTTCTCAAAGCTCCAGATTATTCTAAGCAGTTCATTGTGCAGACTGATGCCTCTGAACATGGGATAGGGGCAGTTTTGTCCCAAACAAATGATGATGGCCTTGACCAGCCTGTTGCTTTCATTAGCAGGAGGTTACTCCCCAGGGAGCAGCGTTGGAGTGCCATTGAGAGGGAGGCCTTTGCTGTGGTTTGGTCCCTGAAGAAGCTGAGACCATACCTCTTTGGGACTCACTTCCTAGTTCAAACCGACCACAGACCTCTCAAATGGCTGATGCAAATGAAAGGTGAAAATCCTAAACTGTTGAGGTGGTCCATCTCCCTACAGGGAATGGACTTTATAGTGGAACACAGACCTGGGACTGCCCATGCCAATGCAGATGGCCTTTCCAGGTTCTTCCACTTAGAAAATGAAGACTCTCTTGGGAAAGGTTAGTCTCATCCTCTTTCGTTTGGGGGGGGGTTGTGTAAGGAAATGCCTCCTTGGCATGGTTGCCCCCTGACTTTTTGCCTTTGCTGATGCTATGTTTACAATTGAAAGTGTGCTGAGGCCTGCTAACCAGGCCCCAGCACCAGTGTTCTTTCCCTAACCTGTACTTTTGTGTCCACAATTGGCAGACCCTGGCATCCAGATAAATCCCTTGTAACTGGTACTTCTAGTACCAAGGGCCCTGATGCCAAGGAAGGTCTCTAAGGGATGCAGCATGTCTTATGCCACCCTGGAGACCTCTCACTCAGCACAGACACACCGCTTGCCAGCTTGTGTGTGCTAGTGAGGACAAAACGAGTAAGTCGACATGGCACTCCCCTCAGGGTGCCATGCCAGCCTCTCACTGCCTATGCAGTATAGGTAAGACACCCCTCTAGCAGGCCTTACAGCCCTAAGGCAGGGTGCACTATACCATAGGTGAGGGTACCAGTGCATGAGCATGGTACCCCTACAGTGTCTAAACAAAACCTTAGATATTGTAAGTGCAGGGTAGCCATAAGAGTATATGGTCTGGGAGTCTGTCAAACACGAACTCCACAGCACCATAATGGCTACACTGAAAACTGGGAAGTTTGGTATCAAACTTCTCAGCACAATAAATGCACACTGATGCCAGTGTACATTTTATTGTAAAATACACCACAGAGGGCACCTTAGAGGTGCCCCCTGAAACTTAACCGACTATCTGTGTAGGCTGACTAGTTCTAGCAGCCTGCCACAAACCGAGACATGTTGCTGGCCCCATGGGGAGAGTGCCTTTGTCACTCTGAGGCCAGTAACAAAGCCTGCACTGGGTGGAGATGCTAACACCTCTCCCAGGCAGGAATTGTCACACCTGGCGGTGAGCCTCAAAGGCTCACCTCCTTTGTGCCAACCCAGCAGGACACTCCAGCTAGTGGAGTTGCCCGCCCCCTCCGGCCAGGCCCCACTTTTTGGCGGCAAGGCCGGAGAAAATAATGAGAATAACAAGGAGGAGTCACTGGCCAGTCAGGACAGCCCCTAAGGTGTCCTGAGCTGAGGTGACTCTAACTTTTAGAAATCCTCCATCTTGCAGATGGAGGATTCCCCCAATAGGGTTAGGATTGTGACCCCCTCCCCTTGGGAGGAGGCACAAGGAGGGTGTACCCACCCTCAGGGCTAGTAGCCATTGGCTACTAACCCCCCAGACCTAAACACGCCCTTAAATTTAGTATTTAAGGGCTACCCTGAACCCTAGAAAATTAGATTCCTGCAACTACAAGAAGAAGGACTGCCTAGCTGAAAACCCCTGCAGAGGAAGACCAGAAGACGACTACTGCCTTGGCTCCAGAAACTCACCGGCCTGTCTCCTGCCTTCCAAAGATCCTGCTCCAGCGACGCCTTCCAAAGGGACCAGCGACCTCGACATCCTCTGAGGACTGCCCCTGCTTCGAAAAGACAAGAAACTCCCGAGGACAGCGGACCTGCTCCAAGAAAGGCTGCAACTTTGTTTCCAGCAGCTTTAAAGAACCCTGCAAGCTCCCCGCAAAAGGCGTGAGACTTGCAACACTGCACCCGGCGACCCCGACTCGGCTGGTGGCGATCCAACACCTCAGGAGGGACCCCAGGACTACTCTAAGACTGTGAGTACAAAAACCTGTCCCCCCTGAGCCCCCACAGCGCCGCCTGCAGAGGGAATCCCGAGGCTTCCCCTGACCGCGACTCTTTTGAATCCAAAGTCCCGACACCTGGGAGAGACCCTGCACCCGCAGCCCCCAGGACCTGAAGGACCGGACTTTCACTGGAGGAGTGACCCCCAGGAGTCCCTCTCCCTTGCCCAAGTGGAGGTTTCCCCGAGGAACCCCCCCCTTGCCTGCCTGCAGCGCTGAAGAGATCCCTAGATCTCCCATTGACTTCCATTACAAACCCGACGCTTGTTTCTACACTGCACCCGGCCGCCCCCGCGCTGCTGAGGGTGAAATTTCTGTGTGGGCTTGTGTCCCCCCCGGTGCCCTACAAAACCCCCCTGGTCTGCCCTCCGAAGACGCGGGTACTTACCTGCAAGCAGACCGGAACCGGGGCACCCCCTTCTCTCCATTCTAGCCTATGTGTTTTGGGCACCACTTTGAACTCTGCACCTGACCGGCCCTGAGCTGCTGGTGTGGTGACTTTGGGGTTGCTCTGAACCCCCAACGGTGGGCTACCTTGGACCAAGAACTGAACCCTGTAAGTGTCTTACTTACCTGGTAAAACTAACAAATACTTACCTCCCCTAGGAACTGTGAAAATTGCACTAAGTGTCCACTTTTAAAACAGCTATTTGTGAATAACTTGAAAAGTATACATGCAATTTTGATGATTTGAAGTTCCTAAAGTACTTACCTGCAATACCTTTCGAAGGAGATATTACATGTAGAATTTGAACCTGTGGTTCTTAAAATAAACTAAGAAAAGATATTTTTCTATATAAAAACCTATTGGCTGGATTTGTCTCTGAGTGTGTGTACCTCATTTATTGTCTATGTGTATGTACAACAAATGCTTAACACTACTCCTTGGATAAGCCTACTGCTCGACCACACTACCACAAAATAGAGCATTAGTATTATCTATTTTTACCACTATTTTACCTCTAAGGGGAACCCTTGGACTCTGTGCATGCTATTCCTTACTTTGAAATAGCACATACAGAGCCAACTTCCTACAAGTGTCCTCTGTCTGGAACTGTTCTAACTATGTGGTTTCAGAGGTCCAGTATTTATACCCATTTTTGTCTTTGAAGTACACAAATTTGAAAGAGAAGTCTTTATAGTGCACAAGACCCTGCCTTTCCTTGCATTGGCCCCAGACACACTACAGGGTTTGGAGAGTGATTTGTATGAGGACAGGCACAGCCTTATTCAAGTGGAAGTGTCAGATCCTCCCATGACTCTAGCTTAGGAAGACCCATCAGCCTGGTGATGAGCCATTAGATTATAGAGGGCACACCTCAGCTCACTTTTGTGTGACTGTCTGACTGTCATCCTGACCCACACATGTATTCAGCAGACAGGCTGGTTAAACAAGTAAATATCCACTTTCTAAAAGTAGAATTTTCAAACTTGCAAGTCGAAAACCAACTTCACCAAAAGATGTACTTTTAGTTTGTGAGTTCATAGACCCCAAACTTCATATTTCTATCTGCTCCCAATGAGAAATTACACTTAAAAGATATTTCAAGGCAATCGCCGTGTTACCCTAAGGGAGAGATAGGCCTTGCAATAGTGAAAACCTAATTTAGCAGTATTTCACTTTCAGGACACGTAAAACACACCAGTACATGTTCTACCTTTTAAATACCTCTGCACCTTGCACATGGGGCTGCCTTGGGCCTACATTAGGGGTGACTTATAGGTAATAAAAGAGAAGGTGTGGGCCTGGCAAGTGGGTACACTAGCGGGGTTATCATGTCAGTTTAAACCTACACACACAGACACTGTAATGGCAGGCCTGAGACATGTTTGCAAGGCTACTCATGTGGGTGAGTAGCACAACCAGTGCTGCAGGCCCACTATTAGCATTTGATTTATTTGATTTACAGGTCCTGGACACACCTGGAGCATTATACTAGGGACTTACTCGTTAATCAAATATTCCAATCATGGAGAAACCAATCACCAATACATTTTAGACAGACAGCATATGTAATTTAGCACAAAAACAGGTAAGAAAAAATAGGAGGAAGAAGGAAGAAAGGTTTGGGGGTCACCCTGAAAAAACGTCCTGGTCGGCTGATGAAAGATTTAGGAGCACAAATAGAGCAGGGACATCAAAAATCAACATATGTCATGCTCTGAAAGTATAGTATCAAATCATGAAAAAGACTACTCTAGGTACATATGTGATACCAAAAAAGCAAAGTGCAGCTAATTTTCAGGTATTACAATTTCCAAAGTCACAATATATAATAAGCCACATTGACATACTTCATTATTGGTATAGATGACAAATTTCTTGCCTCACGTTACCCACATTTGCTGCTTCTCAGCTACCAAAGTAAGAGAGACACAATGAATACATAGGCTTACAAAGATCTTACACACTAGGAAATAAGCTAGAGGAAAATGCAGCAAGGTAAGATATCACAATGTGCTTACAATCAAAATTAAAACCTTCTCATCTTAAAGCACTGGTGTAAGAATCAAGGCATATAAGTACAGATCCACAAACAAGTAAAATGACATACATACATATATAAATACAGAAAGTGTTGTGTACGTCTGTAGCACAGGCCGACTTATTTCAATATCATTTGGTCTCATATGAAAAAGGGCTACATTGCCAGACCTATGTATCATTCTAAGTTAATCAAACACAACTTACTTTTAAGAAAGCATTAGCTGATGTATGACAAATCCCAATTTACAAAACCATGTTACATGTTGAATAATGGCTACATGTACTAAGCAACTATCCATGAAAACGCATGTCAACTAATCGAAAGCTGTGTAACTGTTATGTAGGCAATCAAGGGCATCATAGATGAAAATAGGACAAATGTATGTGGGAGTGTCAAAGTTGCTGTCACTGTCTCTACCTATATAGCTCAAAATGTGTCTAAGATAATATGATCCAAAGTTTGATACATTGCATACATATTGAGTGTAATTCAAATATAGCTGATACAAATATTCTAACTCACTTATCATACTAATCTTCTGGCTAATAACCAATATTCACATGTTAATGGGTTGACGGTCTTAAACTCTAAACCGTATGTGCAATGACCTATATATGTTGACCATTCATGTGTGAAGCAATGATCAACAATACCTAAGACTTTTCAGTTTGAAATTAAAAGCAATGTGTGGGACTTTGCCTACAAACATAATACATTTAGCTATATATGTAGAAGTAACAACGAATCAAAAAATTGACTGGTGCATTTTTCTCATTTTGGGTGACAAAGGATATGGGGCCAGATGTACGAAAAAAGCAATTTGCGACTTGCAAATTGCGAGTCCCTGCGACTCGCAATTTGCAAGTCGCAAATTGCTATGCAGTACGGTGTCTCAGACACCGACTGCAACTCGCAATGGGGTCGCAATGACCCACCTCATGAATATTCATGAGGTGGGTCGCAAATTGCGGCCCCATTGCGAGTATGGGCACTCGCTAACATGGAGGCCTGCTGACGTCAGCAGGCCTCCATGTTAGCGACCTGCTTGTCAATAAAGCAGTTTTTTTTTTTTTTAAGTGTAGCCCGTTTTCCCTAAGGGAAAACGAGCTGCACTACAAAAAAAAACGAAACCTTTAGTTTCGGATTTTTCAGGGCAGGGAGTGGTCCCTTGGACCACTCCCTGCCCTGAAAAAATATTTTTGGGTGCAATCACAAACTGGAAGGGGTCCCATGGGGACCCCTTCCAATTTGCGATTGGGTTACCATCCACTTGAAGTGGATGGTAACTGCGATGCCATTTGCGACCGCATATGCGGTCGCAAATGGTATTGCATCCCAATGCGACTCGCAAATAGGAAGGGAACACCCCTTCCTATTTGCGAATCTGAAATGCATTTTGCGAGTCGGTAACGACTCGCAAAATGCATTTCTGCATTGGGATACGCGTTTTGCGACTCGCAAACAGCAAATTTTGCCGTTTGCGAGTCGCAAAACGTTTCGTACATCTGGCCCATAGTTTCAAGGCATAGATTGGGAGCCCATATCAAAATTCCCAGACTGATGACCAGAAATAATCTAATTTTGTCCTGAACAAAACTAGAAATGTTGTGGAGCTTATGTTTGAGGTCCTAAAGTCCTGTTTTAGATGCCTCACTTGATGTTTGTCCGTTTTAGCGCTTTTGCTTGTGTATACTCATTTTAGCTCTAGGCCTGTAGTGTCTGACCTTTTGCCTATATTATATTTAGAATGGCTTGCTTTTAGCAGGGTTGTTTTAATATTCTAATCAACTGCCATTCTGCAGAAGCATTGTTATCAGTTCCTTTGTACGACATTTCAGCCTGTGCCTCTGCTCAAGGCTGTACATGATAGTTTACGTAGTATTGCCAGTCCAAGAGTTACGGAACCAACCTTATAAACCTAGACATATTGGCCCTCACTATGAACACGGTGGTCGAAACCTCTGTGTTCATGCTGGCAGTCATACTACTGACCGCCAGCACCCCCGGATCCCCGGCGGCCATATTAAGAACATTCCTGTGGGCCGGCGGGCAGAAACATTGTTTCCACCTGCCGGCCCACAGGAATGCCTGTCCGGGACATTGACGGCGGCTCCACATGCAGCCGCCGCCAATGCCTCTGTGCGGCGGGTGCAGTTGCACCCGTCACGCAGATCTCTGCCCGAAATTTGGGCAGTGACATGCGTGATGGGGCACTGCACAGGGGCCCCTGCCCTGCCCAAGCCAAGTGCGTGGGCAGTACAGGAGCCCCCAGGGGTGCCACTGTGCACCCCTTCTGCCTGCCTTTCCCTGGCGGGGAAACCCGTCAGGAAAAGGCTGGAGGTTTAGGGATCATTATCCGAGGGGCAGCACCGCTGCCCTCTCAGATAATGATTCCAACCACTGCCAGGTTGCCTGGCCCTCATAGGGTTCACTATGTGGCGGTGTGGCCCACCATGCCGGCTGCCGGGTTTTCCCACCAACACTGGCATGGTGGGCCACACCGTCAGGATCATAATGACCACCATTATCATGTCATGCCTGTTCTCACACTACAACACGTTTCTGCGATATGTATCTATATCCGTATATTTGGCAGTTCTTTTTACATAACTGCTAAACTATATTGCTGAAAAACACCAATACATATCATTGGCTACTTCCACATGATGATTGATAAGATAACATTAACATATGGGTTGGTTGGCCCTTTGCATTGCTGTAGTAGGGCAACTGCACGGCCCTTTGCATTGCTGCATGAACATATTGCATGGCCATTTGCCCAGCGCTATATAGGACCCTGTGTAGGAAATGTATGAGTTGTATGGCTATTTGTTTTGAGCTATATAGCCCACTGCGTAGATAATTCATTATAACGTGGGTCCTTGCATTGTTAGGGAGTGAGTAGTCAGCAAGGTAAGAGGAGCATGATCGGTGATTAGGACAAAGGGGTGTCCAAGTAAGTAATATTGCAGGGATTCAATAGCCCATTTGATTGCTAAACACTCATTTTCAATTACAGGATAATGGGTTTCACGAGGCAACAATTTTCTGCTGATATAAACGATAGGCTGATTAACCTCGTTGTCATCCTTTTGAGATAAGACAGCCCCAATACCAACATCTGAAGCATCCGTTTGTAAATAGAAAACATTTGAAAAGTCAGGGCAGCGTAAGACTGGTTTGGTAGTTAGGCTCTGTTTCAATGACTCATTACTACTCAACTGGGTGGCCGTGAGTCCTTTAAGCTTAAAGTGTTGCTCTCTTTTTTAGGAGGTTAGTCAAGGGAGTTGCCATGGTGGAATAATTAAGAATAAATCTTCGATAATAACTGACCAATCCTAAAAAAGACCGTATTTCATTTTTGGTTTGTGTGAGTGGCATCTGTCGAATTGTGGTTGAATATGTCCCGTTTTAATAATGGAGCCAAGATATGAAAGGAGTTTTTGGCAAGATTACATTTTTCTGGGTTTGCAGTTAAACCTGCTCCTATCAGGGTCTGAAAAACCCTGATAAATGATGTAGATGGTCTCTCTGGGTCTCACTATATATGAATATGTCATCTAAATATGCAGCTGCATATCCTGCACACGTAATTATTTGTCCATTAAGCGTTAGAATGTAGCTGGGGCCCCATGAACAGTGAAGTGATATAACCCTGATGTTGTGGAAAATGTAGTCTTTTCCTTATCTGTGGGGTTTAGGGGGATTTACCAGTACCCTTTTGTTAAGTCTAAAGTAGACATATATCTTGCTTTCCCTAGATGTTCTATCAATTCGTCTACTCGTGGTATTGTGTATGTATCAAAGTCAGATATACTATTTGTTGGACTTTTGGCCATACGCATGGTCATCCCTAGTCTTTTTGCCTCCTTCCTCCTGGTTTTTCTGACCTTTCGCTGTTGGCTCTAGGACTCTGAGCACTTTATCACTGCTGACCAGTGCTAAAGTGCAGGTGCTCTCCCATCTAAAGTTGGTATGATTGGCTTATACCTAATTGGCATATTTAATTTACCTATAAGTCCCTTGTACAGTGGTATCTCTATACCCAGGGCCTGTAAATTAAATACTACTAGTGGGCCTGCAGCGCTGCTTGCGCCACCCACTGAAGTAGACTTTCAAACCTGTCTCAGGCCTGCTAGCGCAGGGCCTGTGTGCGCAGTTTTCTGCCACAGGGACCTGGCATCTAAATTTACTTGCCAGACCCAGAACTCCCCTTTTACTACATGTAAGTCACCCCTAAAGTACGCCCTAGCTAGCCCTATGGGCAGGGTGCCATGTATGTAGAAAGGCAGGACATGTGCCATATTGCATGGCCTGTCCTAGTAGTGACAAACAGCCTAACTTGGTGTCTCACTGCTGTGAGTGCTGCCTTCTCATAGGATTGCATTAGAAATGCCCTGCCTTATGTGTAAGGGGTATTGTCTGATTTATGAGGGGTAGCGTAGGCGTGTTTGGTATGGTTGTGATGGGGATAATAAATACTGCTTACTGGTGTGGGTGTATATTTTATTACTATCACAGAAATGCCACTTCTAGAAAGTGCGCATTTATCTGTGCTTATGATTCTGGTGTTTTGCAGCTTGACTCCAATCCACGTCTGGGCAGAGTGACAGTTGGGGCTTTGTGCATACTTTTCAGACAGCCTGTACACAGGGAGGGTGGAGGTGTCACTGAGGTGCATCTACATACTGAATAGTCTTCCTGGGCTGAGAGAAGGGAGAGGCGGGGCACACCTACATTTGTAAAGGCTGTGCCCTGGCCTCACACAGTAGGGTCGTTAACCCCCCACTGATGTTTGGAGCCTGTGCTGAAAGGAGAGAGGGTGCACTCCCAGAACCAGTTGTAACTGGCTGGAACCTCCTCTCCCTGTCATTGTAAAACACTGTAAAAAAGGACTATAAGTACAGGGGAATTTTCCCCACAATTTGAACATTCTTGGAACTTGAAACTGGACCCAGAACGCTGATGAATGGACTCACTAGGAAACCGCCATGGACTGCTGCTGCTGTGCTGACCTGTGACCTGCCTGGTCACTAGGAGGAACTGCCACCATCTGCACCCCTTGTGCTGGCCTGTAGCTGGGCCCACCAGCCCTGTGCTCCTTCTTGTTGAGTTGTTCCCAGGGGCAGGGTGCTGTGGCCCCTGACCCCTGCAACGATCTTTTACATCTTTGCCAGGAGGGAGCGCGAGGCGCCCCCTCCCCCTTTAAAGGATTTCCCTGACTTGGGCCCCCCCTTGGAGAGGGCCGGTGGAGTCCCGGGGGGCCCCCCAGTGATCACGGGTCCCAGAAGGGGCCCGTCCAAAATTCAGAGAGGGTGCGTGCCGCCCCTCTCGGTCTGCCATGTTGAGGGAGGCCCCTGTTTTTGCGCAGAGGAGCGCCGGGGGCCCCATTAGTTGTTTTAGGCACTGGAAGTGCCTCCCCATCAAGACAGGTACTTTTAAATGGACCAATATGTTCCTAATCTAAAGTTCTTTCTACAGACTTTGCTATTATGATATATTGCCTACCTGTTCTATGATGCTTTTACATATGTGTGCACATGTTCCTTTTATGGGCGTGACTTGCTAATATGTTTCCCTAACTTGCCATAGGTTTTCTAATGTTCCTACTATGGGCGTTTTATGATATTCTTATGACAAGTGTTCTAATGTGATTACGTGTTTCTTGACTACTGCTTATGTTGCAGAATACTGAGTAACCTGTGTGTTATGTGTGACTACTGCTAGTTTGCAGAGTAACTAATGTGTAACGTTCTGACAACTGCTAAGGTAGCAGGATAGTACTATTATGTGATGTTGGTCTGATAATTACGTTGTGTACAATACAGTATATTTTCATATAATCTGGTGTTGTGTTTCCTTTGTGGTGGGGATATTGCGTCACAGGTGTGTTGTGCAAACGCTTTACACATTGCCTCCGGGTTAAGCCTGACTGCTCGTGCCAAACTTCCAAGGGGGTGAGCAGGAGTTATCTTGGACGTGTAACTCCCTTGCCCTGACTAGAGTGGGTAAGTTCTGCCTGGCTGAGGTGCATACCCTAGCCAACCAGAAACCCCATTTCTAACACTATTCAATTGTCTAAAATTGATGCAAAAGTGGACAGTCCCATTTGGTTTGGGAACTAGTACTACCAGTGAACACCAGGGACTGGTGGAGGGTTCAATGATACCCAATTGTAAAATAGATTGTACCTCTTGTTTTACCACAGTTCTACGGCCTTCAGGGATATGGTATGGTCTAAGACATACCAGTTTCCCCTATTTTGTTTTGATTCTATGACATATTAAAGAGGTTTTACCAGGTTTCAAGGAGAAAAGTCCTTTATTCTGCTCAAGGACCTTTGTTAATTGTTCTTGTTGTACAGGAGATATGTGAGGATTGATATGAGGCAGCCAGGATCCTGAATTATCGGGTTGTGGACATAATGTTATATCTAGGGGTTTTACTTTATTTATGACATACCCAATGTCAGACTGTGGAATAGAGATGTCTGGTTCCTCCCATTTCTTTAATAAGTTAATATGATAAATTTGTGTTTACTTTGGGGACTCAGAGATTTTAAGGCGATATGTAACAGGATTTATCTGTTATAATATTTCATAAGGACCTTGCTATCTAGCTAATAGCTTATTCTCAGAACTTGGTAGAAGCACAAATACTTTTCCCCCCACCTTTATTTCTCTTAGCAATGTTCCTTGAACGTAATACTTTTTCTGTCTATCTTGGGCTTCTTCTAGATGTGTCCTAACATCCTCCCACACTGTCTGTCATTGTTCTTTCAATTGCTGTGTGTACTCTAGAATCTCTTTATCTTCTGATTCCTTCACCTCCCAACTTTCAGCTGCCATATCTAATAAGATTTGGGGCTGACAACCAAAAACAAGTTCAAATGGACTGTGTCCAGTTGAGGACTGTACATGTGTTCTGATGGCATATAACACCAAGGGTAGTTTTTTGTCCCAGTCATGTCCAGATTCGGTGATATATATTTTTAATATTGTTTTGATGGTTAGATTGTACCTCTCCACCAAAACATCTGTTTGTGGGTGATATACTGAAGCACAAAGATGCTTTACCTCCAGTAGTTGACATATTTGGGCCATTAATCTAGACATAAATGGGGTACCCTGATCTGTTAATAGTTCTGAAGGAAATCCAACTCGGGAGAAAAATCCGATTATGGAATTTGCAACGTTCTTGGTTGTCATGCTGGAAAGGGGGATCGCCTCTGGGTATCTGGTTGCATAATTGACTAGTACAATGATGACGGCGTTAGGGGTCCTACAAGGTCCATGCCTATTCGAGAAAAAGGGATATCAATAATTAGCAAGAGACATAAAGGAGCTTTCTTGACTGTTCCAGGATTAACTAGATGGCATTTTGGACAATGAGCAGAACATTTCCGAATATCTGAAAACACCCCAGGCCAATAAAAACGTCTGAGTAGATATTCTTCCGTTTTTTTCCCTTCCATAATTCCCACCCCTTATTTGAC
The DNA here is from genome assembly GCF_031143425.1 of Pleurodeles waltl. Lineage (NCBI taxonomy): Eukaryota > Metazoa > Chordata > Amphibia > Caudata > Salamandridae > Pleurodeles > Pleurodeles waltl. The sequence continues at coordinate 670,770,104 of NC_090439.1, read as the reverse complement.
TATGGTCTAAGTGCAATGCTTGAGTGCGATAATGTGTAGGTACTACTAGTTGTTTCTTCTCTATAACAAATCAATCAATCATTTATAAAGCATGCTACTCACCCGCTAGGGTCTCAAGGTGCTGACAGGAGGGGGGAGAAGTGCTACTGTTCGAACAGCCAGGTCTCGAGGCGTTTCCTGAAGGTCAGCAGGTCCTGGGTCTGTCGCAGGTGGGTGGGGAGGGAGTTCCAGACCTTGGCAGCGAGGTAGGAGAAAGATCTGCTGCCGGCTGTAGTTCGGGGATGTGAGGGACGGTGGTGAGAGCGAGATTGGCGGAGCAGAGTTGATGGTTGGGAGTGTGGAAGGAGAGTCGTTTGTTGAGGTAGGCAAGGCCGGCGTTGTGGAGTGCTTTGTGGGCGTGGATGAGGAGTTTAAAGGTGATCTTTTTGTTGATGGGGAGCCAGTGTAGGTCTCTCAGGTGGGCTGAGATGTGTTTGCGGCATGGGATGTCGAGGATGAGGCATGCAGAGGCGTTCTGTGTATGCTGTAGTTTTTTCTGGAGCTTGGTCGTGGTTCCCGCGTAGAGTGCATTGCCATAGTCCAGTCTGCTACTGACGAGGGTGTGGGTGATCGTCCTTCTTGTTTCAGTGCGGATCCATCTGAAGATCTTGCGGAGGATGTTAAAGCAGGAAGATGAGACGGCGTTGACTTGCTGGGTCATGGTGAGCGCTGAGTCTAGGATGAAACCTAAGTTGCGTGCGTGGTTGGTGGGTGCTGGTGCAGTTCCAAGGGCGGCCGGCCACCAGGAGTCGTCCCATGCAGAGCGGTTGGAGCTGAGGATGAGGATCTCTGTCTTGTCTGAGTTCAGTTTTAGGCGGCTCCTCTCCATCCAGTTGGTGATGGCCTTTATTCCGTAATGGAGGTTGGTTTTGGCGGTGGCGGGGTCCTTGGTGAGTGAGAGGATCAGCTGGGTGTCGTTGGTGTAGGAGATGATGTTGAGGTTGTGGGATCGGACGATATTGGCGAGCGGTGCCATGTAGATGTTAAAAAGAGTTGGGCTGAGTGAGGATCCTTGGGGAACGCCGCAGATGGTCTTGGTTGCTTCAGAGAGGAAGGGAGGGAGGAGGACTCTCTGGTTTCTGCCGGAGAGGAAGGATGTGATCCAGTCCAGGGCTTTGTGGTGGATCCCTGCATCGTGGGGGTGTGTGCAGAGGGTATGATGACAGATGGTGTCGAAGGTGGCTGAGAGGTCTAGGAGGATGAGGGCCGTAGTTTCACTTTTGTCGAGCATGGTCCTGATGTTGTCAGTTGCGGTGATGAGGGCGGTCTCGGTGCTGTGGTTCTTCCGGAATCCAGATTGAGAGGTGTCGAGTGCATTGTTGTCTTCTAGGAAGCGGGTCAGTTGGCCGATGACGATCGTCTCGATGACCTTCGCCAGGAAAGGGAGGAGGGGGATGGGTTGGTAATTCTTGAGATCTTCCTGGTCCACTTTGGGTTTCTTTAGCAGGGCATTGACTTCGGGGTGCTTCCAACTCTCCGGGAAGGTGGCGGTCTCGAATGAGCTGTTGATGGTCATACGGTGTTGGGGGGCGATGATGGGGCTAGCTTTGTTGAATACGTGGTGGGGGAAGAGGTCGGAGGGTGATCCAGAGTGAATGGTGCTCATAGTTTTGATGGTGTCCTCCTCGTTGATGTGGGTCCAGGAGAGCAGGAGGTTGGTGCGGCTTGGTGCTTTGGGGTTTGTGGTGGCTGTGGTGGTCGTGGGGGTCAAGGTGTTGAAGCTGTCGTGGATTTCCGTGATCTTGCGGTGGAAGAAGGTGGAGAAGAAGTCGCGGAGGTCTTGCGAGAGAGGGGGGTCGATGGAGCAGGCCCTGGGATTAGCGAGTTCCTTGACGATGCTGAAGAGCTCTTTGCTGTTGTGCGCGTTGTTGTCGATGCTTTCCTTGTAGAAGGATCTCTTGGTGGTCCGGATGAGTTGGTGGTGCTTGCGGATGGCTGTGTTGAGGGTGGTGTGGTTGCTCTCTGTTTGTTCGTGGTGTCACTTCTTCTCGATTCTTCGGCACTCTCGCTTGGAGGCCTGAAGGTCGGCAGTGAACCAGATGGCCTTAGTGCTGGTGCAGTTGTTGGAGGGTTTCCTGATTGGGGCGAGGGTGTTGGCGCAGTTGTCTGTCCATTGTCTGAGGTTGAGGGCGGCTGTGTTGGGGTCAGTGGTGATGGGCGGCGGGGCACGGGCGAGGGTGGAGATCAGCTGGTCTTCAGTGATCTTTTTCCAGCTGTGGCGGGGGGATCTCTCGTGGGTGGTGGTGTGTGGCGGGTTTCTGGAAGGTGAAGTGGACGCAGCGGTGGTCGGTCCAATGGACTTCGGTGGCATGGCTGAAGGTGACGTGGCTGCTGGCGGAGAAGACGGGGTCGAGTGTGTGGCCAGCGGAGTGAGTGGGCGCCGGGACAAGTAGTTTAAGACCGAGGTTGGTGATCAAAGCGGTGGTGTTGCTGTCATTGTCGTTCTCGAGGTGAAAGTTCAGGTCGCCGAGGAGAATGTAGTCAGTAGAGGCAAGGGAGTGGGTGCTGATTGAGTTGGCGATGAAGTCACTGAACTGTGGCCGGGGGGCCTGTAGACGAGGGTTCGTCTGAGGGTGGTGTTGGCGTTGATGTAAATCTGGTAATGTAAGTGTTTGGCGGAGTCAAGGGCATCATCGGTGTTGGTTGAGATTCTGATGGTGTTCTTGTGGACTATGGCGCTCCCTCCTCCCGGTCTGTTGGAGCATTCTCTGTGGGTCGTTATGTCGTGTCAACCTGCATAACAACTCATTTTGGGAGATAAAATGTGGAAATACCTGTCCATTTTTGTCTGCCAATGCTGAGACCCAAGCATGTTGTAACTTCGGGTCGTCCCTTTGGCTAGCCTGGAAAGTTGGTAATGTTGCTAGGATAGGTTTCTCAGTCAGGGACCAAGATACTGCTGAAGAAGTAGTGGTTAAACAATGTAGTTTTTTTATTTCTCTCTTCTCAGATCTGGACAACTGCACCTTTTCTTTGCCACTCATTAGGGATAACTGGCTAAACGGGGCCTCTAATAACCATGCATTCAACACCTCCTTTTTTTTTATAGTATTCAACAAATCGGTAAAAACACTGTAGTCTGTTCGTATAATCAGTTCTTCTTCAGGTGTGGTATCACTCCTACTACAAGAAATTCTTCTTTTCCTCTCCATTCTACATGAATTGCGGCTAAAGGCTAGTGTCTCATGTCTCCATGAATACAGCAGATGGAAATGGACATATCAGTTTTCATTTGCTCAGGGTTTACTAAATCTGGCCTAATCACTGATTGACTGCAGCCAGAGTCAACTAGAACTCTAGTGGGTTTTCGATTGACCACCATTTCCTTCATATATTGAGTTGTTCCTTGGGCTGCCCACAGTACCCTTCCCTGAGTAACACCTATTTCCATTAGTTCGGGTTTGGACATTTTATGGGAGGCAATTATGTGCTATATGGCCACATTCTGCACAGTTATAACACTGGGGTGCTTGGTTGGGTTCTCTATCTGGAATATGCACACTGGTGCCTTCTTCCGTCTCTCTCAGTATCCGTGGTTTGGAAGAGGTTTTCCCTCCCACAGATGGCCCTTTTTGATGGCTGCCCTTAAACTCTGGAGTGCTATGAAATGCACAGGCCAGGTCTATGGCTGTGGTAGTATTAATGTTAAAGTGTTGCTTTATCCAATTACGAGTTTGTAAGGGAAGAGCCCCTAAGTATTGGTCTAACAAAACCACTTGTGTAACGTCTTCTCTAGTTGTTCCTACTGGTCCTAACCACTTTAACCCTGCATCCTGTACTTTATAATAAAGAGTTATAGGGTTTTCCATGGGTATCCACTTTGTTTTGCTGAACTTTATCCTGTAATATTCCGTGTCATATCCCACTTCTGACACCAATATGTCGTGGATGTATGTCTGGGTCAGGATTTGAGTATAAAAGAAACTCTGATTATGCAAATCGTTGTTGACTCGTCTTCTTTTATTGACTTTAGATAATGCAATAGTTTTGTTGTTCTTCTCCTATAGTCTCTCTTTTCACTGTTCTTTCTTATCGTCTGTTTATTTTCAGTTAGTCTTGTTTTTCTCTATCTCTCTATCGGTGGTTCTCTTCTCCTTTTTGTAAAGGAATCTTTTATTTCTTCTTCTCTACAGGTCTCTCCGAGATAGGTGTGTTACTCCCGGTGGTGTGGAAATGAAGAGGAAAAGGAAAAAAAAATAGGGAATAGGTAAGTATTTTAATCTTGTCTGGGGCTTTTTCCTTACCTCTAAGGGGAGGGGTGTGAGGATCAGTGGCTAAAACAAGTAAAGGTATTGATTCTTTTCCTGTTTGCTCCAGTGCTGATGATGTATCCAAGCTATCGTTAGTAATGCTCTCTCTCTCTCTTTTCCCTTCTTCTCCCCCTCCCTGCCTGCCCATAACAAAGTGGTATAGATTTGGCAGGTGCCCTAGTACATGTAGTAGCCACGTCCCTCCTGGGACCATTTTTGGCAGAAGGCTCTGCTTCCCGGGTCTCCTCCATCGCTGTGGATTTTCTGTTTGTCTCCTAGGTCTTCTGCTGGGTCTCTCATCCGCTCTCTGGTCTGGCATCCTCCTTCTCCGTCCTCACGTTTTGGCTGAAGACGCTGCTTGTTTCTTTCAGCGCCTTTCCTCCCTTTCCCCGCATCACAGCGTAACCCTCTACTTCCGGGTTCACACACGTCAGGAGAGGCGTCTCACCTTCCGAAGTGCCCCCAGGGAACCTGTTTCTCTGTGCCACTAGAATAGTGGGATCGCTTGTAACAGCCAATCTGTTACAGTCACTTTCACTTTTGTTAGTGTCTACTGCTTGATGCTGGTGTTGTGAGGAGCTTGGAGAGCGTTTGGTGGATTTTGCTGTGTTTCAGGTAGATTCTATTTCCTACTGTCCTTGTCTAGTAGTTTTTGTGTCTATATGTTGTGTTTTGTAGTGTTTTTGTGCCTGAGTATTGTTAGGCATCTGTCTTCTTTTGGGGTATGTACTAGTTAACGTTAGAAGTTTAAAGAGTTTGTGGTTAGTAGTAGGGATCATTTGTAATAGGCTTGTGCCACCGTGGCCATGTCTGGGAAAGGGAGCTTCAAGGAGGGGGATGTAGGAGATCTGATATAGCTCATAGTACACCACCTCTCATGGATGCATGTTGCTGGAATGAGGGTCAGCAAAGGCTAACTGACCAAGCAGCGGAGAGACCACTGGGAGCGTGCGCAGCCGCACATGTTGAAAGGTGTCCCAGGACAAGAGGACTCTCAGACAGGTTAAACATAGATGGAAGGACATTGCAGCACATAATGCTGATGTGCTGGACTTACCAGTATTAGAACCTGTAGACCCACAGGTATGTAACAATATACCATCAGCTTTAATTCATTTTTTACTATATTTTGTATTCCAACATATAGATTGAGGTATGGATGCTGGGTGACACATGGTAAGTCAGAGTGACACCAAGTGCCAGGTGTAGACAACAGTTATTCAATACAGCATTGCTCAGCAGTGTGTATGAGGGAGTGAGCCTAAGTAATGCAACAGAGCACTTAAGCAGATTTTGTGTTATTTTAAATCAATTTCCAGTGCTACAGAAGGTTTGGGTTGGAAAGTAGATAAAAAAAATATATTGTGCAGGTTGGCTTCACTTTTGTGAGCCATACACTGGTCAAAATGTTGGAAAATCTCCAGTTAAGGTTAGTTTTGCAGTACATATCACCCACACTGCTCAAGGTATGTCTTTGTTGCAAGCCTATTATATATGTTCTTAATACTTCACTGTGTGTTTTTGCATTGGAACTTTTGCATGACACATCGGCCCTCATTATGACATTGGTGGTAAGTCCCGCTTACCGCCATGCCGACTGCCGCCAACATACCGCTACCGTGGCAGTATACCGCTACCCATATTATGACCCACACATAGCAATCCGTCACTATACGGACACAAACAAAAGTCCGCCAGCCCAAAGGTCAATGATAAAATGGCGGTAGCAAAACCCACACCGTTATGCCAACCGAACTACGCCCACAGCATTATGACCCACAAATCACCGTGGCGGACATTCAACCGCGGTAAACCATTGGTGGTACATACCGCCGCGCTCAAAATACACACAATCTTACAAAACAATACTACATTGGACAATTCAAACTACACACACCTGACACTCATGCACACAGCACACCACTATAAAACACACACCCACACTACCGACATCCCTTTACAACTCAAAGAAATTGACAACTGAGAGAGAGACATACCAAGAGCACCCACATAACCAGAGCCACAGAACACCATCACCCATACACCATCCACACACCTCACAGCACACACCCTAACTCATCACCCCACACACCCTCACACACACCACTCACACTACCCCATGGCACCACAAAGACACCCCAGGTTCTCAGAGGAGGAGCTAAGGGTCATTATGGAGGAAATCATCCAGGTCAAGCCACAACTATTCAGATCACAGGTGCAGCAGACATGGAAGAGGTAGAACGACCTGCGGGGGAAGGTACGTTCTGTGGTTACAAGACACCAGATAGCTGTACAGAGGACTGGTGGTGGACCCCTACCTCCAACCCTACAACTAACAATATGGGAGGAGCAAGCCTTGGTAATACTGCACCCTGAGGGCCTGACATGAGTAGCAGGAGGACTGGACTCTGGTAAGTCAAATCTTTACTACTTTCACCCACCTACCTGCATGCCATCACATACCCCCACACTCACCCTCACTCCCACACATCCATCACCTCCCACACACCCCACCATCACAACCCACCCATCCCAGTACCCAGCACTTCATGCACCACCAATGCATGGACACCACTTACAGCCCTGCTTGGACACCCATCACCACAGCATGCACACTAGAGAGAATCACCTAGCCCACAAAAGAACTACTCACACAAGGCAAAGCTGACAGGGCACTCACAACCATAGAGGCCAACACACCCATACATAAGATATCTCACACAGAAACAATAACACTGCATTTACATCCCAACAGGTCCCCCACAGAAAGTCACCGGAGAGTAGGTGCCAACAACATCCAGTCCCCCCACAGAAGAGGCCCACAGTGATGACAGTAGCTCTGCTCGCCTGGATCAGGATGACCAACCTGGCCCATCAGGGACCTGCGGACAGTTGGCTACCCAGGCACAGTCCCATACCACCACAGAGCCTCCCCTCACAAGAAACACCAGCACAGCACCCACCCAGCGGGCCAATCCCTCTGTCCGCAGGACACGTCAATCAGCAGTGTGTCCACCACTTCAGGGACCCCAGGCAAACCCACAAACACAGGACGATCAGGGTCCTGAGGTCAGTGGCAGTGGGCACACGGTTTAGGGGACAGAGGCACAGTACAACAGGGAAACTGGTAGGACTGCTGTGCGACAGGGGAGGACAGGCCTAGGGAACCGACTCTCCTGGAGCACTCACCAACATCCTGGGAGCATACCACCATTCCCAGGAGACCATGGGCCAGATACTGGCCAAGTTGCAGGAGACCCAGCGGCTGCAGGAACAACAGTACCTTGGGATCAGGGAGGACCTGAGGGACAACAGCACCACCCTGGTCACCATTGCAGGGGTGCTGGCAGACATGGCCAACACCATGAAGGAGGCAGTGGCACACCAACGGGCCCCTGACACTAGCCACTAGCCACACCGATGAACAGCCCTCCACCTCCGCTGACGCTAGATGACAGGAAGCCCTGCCACAGGAACAACAGGCCACCAGCACCCCTCCCCTGCTGAAGATGAACCACCCGGCAAACAGTCCCTGCGATCCAGGCAGAAGCCAGATAACATTGCCAAGACCCAGGAAATACGACTCTCCTGATTGTCACCCTTGTGTCCCACTCTGTCACCCTGTCCACCTTGAACAGCCATTGCTCCACTTCCTATGCCCCCTTGGACAATGCACCTGTGATACAAAGAGACTGGACTCTATCCTGGACTTTCTTCCACCATCACCCAAGCCCACTCCACATCCCCATTAAATCTTTAGCAATTAAATAAACACCCTTTCGAAAAAAAAACAAGTATGTAGTATGTCAAATGATTTAAGTATGTATTCCTTTAACAATCTGTAGACATTGCAAGTAGACTGTACAGTAATTTATACATCGGTATGACCTGTATTGTGCTGCAGTCAATACACCAGGAGCCAGAGTAGGGCACAAATATATGTGAATAGACATGTCAAAGGGTACAGTAAGTGGCCATAGTAGTGGGAACAGCAGCCTGCCAGTGAAACTTTACAATATAAAACTGCAATGGAAGGTGAAGTTACAGTGTCTTACCTGTGTGTCACTTGAAGTACTGTCAAATGATAGATGTTCTGTTGTCCACATCCTCATCCTCTGCCTTTTCTTCATCACTGTCCACAGGCTCCACCGCTGCCACACGCCTATCTCCAGCCTCATCCTCCTGCAGAAAAGGCACCTGGTGTCTCAAAGCAAGGTTGTGCAACATGCAATATGCAATGATGATCTGGCACACCTTCTTGGGGTGAGTAGCACAGGGATCCACCTGTTAGATGGAGGCACCGAAACCTGGCCTTCAGGAGGCCAAAGGTTCGCTCTATAATTTGTCTAGTTCGTCCATGTGCCTCATTGTAACGTTCCTCTGCCCTTGTCCTGGGATTCCTCACTGGGGTCAGTAGCCATGAGAGGTTGGGATAACTAGAATCACCTGTAAATATCGAGGGATACCTGTTAGCCAGACACTCACCCTTAGGGCCAACCCCACACCCATATACCAACATACACTGGGTGGGGACCATGGGCTCACCTATTAGCCACACCCTATGACTCTGGAGTTGAGCCATCACATATGGGATTCTGCTATTCCTCAGGATATAAGCATCATGCACAGACCCAGGATACTTTACTGCTCCGCCCGGCACATTAGCTGCACATTCGTAGAGTGAAAGCTCTTTCGATTTCTGAGCACCTGTTCATTTCTCCGAGGGGGGGACAATGACAATATGTGTACCATCAATTGCCCCAACAATGTTGGGGATATGTCCCATTGCATAGAAGTCAGATTTCACTGTGGCCAAATCCTCCACCTGGGGGAAAACAATGTAGATGCGCATGTGTTTTATCAGGGCAGACAACACTCTGGTCAGCACGTTTGAGAACATTGGCTGGGACATTCCTGATGCCATGGCCACTGTCACTTGGAAGGAGCCACTTGCCAAGAAATGGAGCATAGATAGGACTTGCACAAGAGGGGGGATCCCAAAGGGCTGACGGATAGCTGAGATGAGGTCTGGCTCCACTTGGGCACATAGCTCTTGGATTGTGGCCCTACCAAGTCTGTAGGTGAGGATAATGTGCCTGTCCTCCATTGTTGCCAAATCAACCAGGGGCCTGTACACGGGGGATGGCTCCATCTCCTATTCATCCTCAGCAGTTGTACTCTAGGGGGCAAAACAATGAGCATCTGGTCAGTTTTCAACATTTCCTCATTGTACAATGCATTGCATGTTGTCACAGAAACAGTATGTTTATGTTTATTCCCAAAATGTGCTTGTGTCGGCTGTGACGTAGTTAGGTGCCATGGCCTGCCCTCCTCTGAAATGGAGGACGCCTGTCCTGTGTGGAGGCACAGGTGGAAATGAGGTAATGCCGCTGACATTGTGCGCCGTTGTGGGAGGCGGTCGAGTACCGCTGTCCAACTCTTCATTGGTTATCATTGGGCCCAATGGGTTACAGTAGCCAATGGTGATGTACGCCGGCGGTGACTGTACAACCGCCATGGACATGACTGCCATTTCCCATCTGTTCACTCACTTGCTATCTGACCTTTAACAGGAGAGGACCTAAACTGCAAGTGCTTCTGTGACCAGTGTCTGGAAGTGATCATGGCTCGAGTCACTTGGAAAAGGGACCCTGCCTTCACCACTGCGGAGTTGGAGAAACTGTTGGATGGGGTCCTACCCAAGTACCGATTGCTTTCTGGGCCTCCAGACCATCAGGTGACTACACTGTAGGCACGATGCATGGGGCATGAATGCATGGTGTGATGTGCGTGAAGGCCTCGTGTAAGGGGGGTGGAGAGGTCCTTGGCAGCGTGCTGCATGTATGGGGATGGAGGGATATGGTGGGCCATGGGTGTAACAGGCTGGACGGTATGACTGATCCATTTTCTATTTTCATTTTTCTGCAGGTCAGCGCCCATCAGAAAAAGGGTAGATGGCGTGCCATCGCCAAGGACGTGCAGAACCTTGGCGTCTACGTCAGGCAGAACACTCACTGTCGCAAACGGTGGGAGGACCTGAGACGCTGGGCAAGGAAGAGAGCGGAGGCCGAGCTGGGGATGGCCTCCCAATGAGAAAGGGGTGCCTGTCGAACCCTGACCCCCCTGATGTTCCCCATACTGGTGGTGGCCTATCTGGAGCTGGATGGGTGCTTGGGGGCATCACAGCAGCAACAAGGGCTGCTTCCAAATCTGCAAATTGCACGTGGTAGGGTGGTCTCTCGGTGTGGAATGTGGGCCTGTGGGTGCCCTTAGGCCAGGCCGGATATTGCAGGGTAGGTGCCATGTTGAGCAGGGGCTTATGCACTCCACCTCCAAACATGTTAGTGTGCATCTACTACTGGGCAGGGATCTGTGGGTCTCAGGTATGCTGCTATTGACGTTAGGTATTACTGTCCATGGCCTGGTGACTAGCATGGTGAGTGGTAGCGCATCGTCTAGTGCTTAGGGCTGTCCCCTGTGTGTCGTGTATGCCAACAGTGGTGTTATTGCTGGCATTGACCAAGTGTATCCTCTGTCTCTCCCCCCCATTTTTGTTTTGTTACCCTGTCCTTATGTGCATTAACATCATCTGGTGGAGGAGCAGAGGCACCGGCAACGGGGGGAGCTGCATCCCACATGGCCGTGGAGGCCGAATCCACCGTGAGGGCTTCAGTGGGACGGAGGGCGACGGGAGCACCACAGCAGAGACAGAAGGGGAGAGTTCTGACAGTGATACCTCCTCCGATGGAGGCTCCCTGCTGGTGGCGGACACCTCTGTGGCCACCTCAACTACAGGTACAGCCACCACCCCGTACCAGCACCGCCCTTCCAGCAGCCCCTCAGCGAGTTTCCTGTTCCCGCTCACCCAGGAGGGTGGGCATCTCCTTCACCCAGGTACCTCAGGCCCTGCCCCAGTTAGCCCTGCTGCCCTGAGTCAGGAGGCTATTGGCCTCCTGTGATCCATATCTGTTGGGCAGTCAACCATAGTGAATGCCATCCAGGGGATGGAAGGGCATTTGCAACATACAAATACATTCCTGGAGGGCATTCACTCTGACGTCGCGGCCCAACATAGGTCATTCCAGGCTCTGGCCTCCTCCCTGATGGCAGCCATTGTCCCTGTCTCTAGCCTCCCCCTTCAACCTCCTCTACCCAGTCCCATTCCCCTGAACCCCAACCTATCCCAAGCACACAATCAGACCAGCATGCACCTAAGACAACACACAGGAGTGGCTCAGGCAAACACAAGCACCACACATCATCCCACAGGCACTCACACAAACACCATCCAGAAGCAGACACACCAACATCCACTGCCTCCACTGTGTCCCCCTCCTCCTCCTCGTCCACCTCCCTTCCAGTAGCATCTCCACTCACACCTGCATGCACTACATCCTCATCCACTACCTCCATCACCAGCACGCCTATCACTACACGCCCCTCACTGGCAGTCACCACCCCCCCATGCATGCACATGTCCCCTGTGTCTTCTCCCACTGTGTCTGTTCCGCCTCCTCCCAAAGTACACAAATGCAAGCACTCAGACACCTAACAGCCATTCACCTCACAACAGCATCCATCCCATGCACCTGCACCCCAACACAGGAGACAGACACCTTCTACAACCACCCCCTCTTCCTCCACTCCCAAACCTTCACCCTCTTCCCGCACCAGTGTCCCAAAGAAGCTTTTCCTCTCCACCCTTGACCTCTTCCCGACCCCTCCCCCCGTACTTCACTTTGGACCAGGGTGGACAGAACCCAGGCCAGCACCTCAGCCACCCAGTCCACGGCCACTCTAGTTTCGACAGCTACTGCAGGTGTGAGAGGCTCCAAGGAGACACCCATCTGCACTGGCAGTGTACCTGCACCAGCTGCCAAGGGCAAGGCCAAGGAACAACCATCAGCTGTCAAGGGCAAGGCCAAAGAACAACCACCAGCTGCCAAGGGCAAGAAGGGACCACCAGCTTCCAAGGAACAATTACCAGCTGCCAAGGGCAATGAGGCACCACCAGCTGCCAAGGGAATGGAGGCACCACCAGCTGCCAAGGGCAAGGAGGCACCACCACTTGCCAAGGGCAAGGGCAAAGGGCCTGCCCCTGTAGGCAGGAGGGATGGGAGCCCTGGTGCTGTGACAGGATCTGAACCCCTACCACCAACCATGCCGCTTCAGCCGTCCAAGGCTTCAGGGGAAGGGCTGGAGCCTCCCCCCACCACTGGCAGCACGGCCACCAGCAGCACCACCACTGACACGGTCACCAGCACTACTGGCAGCAGCAGCAGCCCCAGTGGGCAGCCATATCAGGCTGTAGGAGAAGGGCTGGAGCCTCCCCCCACCACAGGCAGCACCAACACCAGCACCGGCACTGCCACCAGCACCACTTGCAGCAGCAGCCCCAGTGGGCAGCCATCCGAGGCTGCAGGGGAAGGTCTGGATCCTCCCCCCACCACTGTCAGCACCAACACCAGCACCGCCAGCAGCACTGCCACCGGCAATGCCACCAGCACCATTGGCAGCAGCTGCAGCCCCAGTGGGCAGCCGTTCGAAGCTGCAGGGGAAGGGCTGGAGCCTCCCCCCACCACTTGCAGCACCGACACCAGCACCGGCAATGCCACCAGCACCACTGGCAGCAGCAGCAGCCCCAGTGGGTAGCCGTCTGAGGCTGCAGTGGAAGGGCTGGAGCCTCCCTAAACCACTGGCAGTACCGACACCAGCACTGCCACGCAGCCGCCGCTGCCGGCAGATGGACTGTAGTCCTGCTTCCATGGAGTGTAATGCATCCTGCCCCCAGCAAACCTCGTGGATATGACACCCAGGTGGGAGACTGTGACCTTGCACTCCCCAAGGGCTGCATCACAGGGCACAAAACCCCCTCCAGAACCAGAGCAGGAAGGCATCCACTCACTCCCTCATTGCCAGGATGAAGCGCACTGGGCACAAGGCCCCCTCCAGAACCAATGGAAGAAAGCATCCACTAACCCTCTCCTTGGCAGGATGAAGCACACTGGACACAAGGCCCCCTCCAGAACCAGTAGAAGAAAGCATCCACTCATCCTCTCCTTGCCAGGATAAAGCACAATGGGCACAATGCCCCCTCCAAAACCATTGGAGAAGCCATCCACTACAGAGACTGTGGCCTTGCACTCCCCAGGACGAAGCTGGTGGCAAACCATCCACTTGAGAGACTGTGGCTTTGCACTCCCCAGGACCAAGCAGTGGGCAAACCACCCACGTGAGAAACTGTGGCTTTGCATTCCCCAGGACCAGCAGTGGGCAAACAACCCATTTGAGAGACTGTGGCCTTCCACTCCCCAAGACCAAGCAGTGGGCAAACCACCCACTTGAGAGACTGTGGCCTTGCACTCCCCAGGACCAAGCAGTGGGCAAACCACCCACTTGAGAGACTGTGGCTTTGCACTCCCCAAGACCAAGTAGTAGGCAAACCACCCACTTGAGAGACTGTGCCTTGCACTCCCCAAGCCATCGCAGAGGGCATGTAGCCCCCTCCAGGAGCAGTGGCGTTGTACCATCTTCTGTCTGATGTGCCCCTCTTCCCCTTTCCCCTGAGGTGCCTGTGTAGTTTCGACCTGATGCCCCAGCAGTGTTCTCTCCGTATTGAGGCAGGAGTCAAGTGGGACCTTGGCCTATGTGATATGGCCCTGTGCCGCACAGACATTATGGACTTGGCAATGTCCCTTCCTTTGTATATCTGTAAATACTGTTTTGATTTTTGAGGACATGTTTCTAGTATTTTATATTCTTACACTAACTTTCTTCAAATCATTTTGTCCTTTTATTGTTCCTGAGGGGTGGGGGTAAATATGTAATGTTATTGCATCTGCTTGTGTGTATGGTGTTGGGTGTGGGGGTGTTGCATTTGTGTGTCACTCTCTTTTTCCTCTCCCCTCCCCTGTGTGCTAGGCAGCAGTACTCACCATGGTCATCGTCACTGGTGTTGGTATTCCTGGTGTAGGAGGAGGTATCCAATCATGGCAACTCAGGCTCCATGGCGTCGTGGTTCTTCCTTGAGTGTCCAGAGTTGAGTCCTTTGCCTTCTGTGAACTGTTTCCGCCGTGCTTTTGATGGCATTGGTACCGCCATCACTGTGTCTGTGTCCCCTCCTCCCAAAGTACACAAATTCAAGCGCTCAGACACCCAACAGCCATTCACCTCACAACAGCATCCAGCCCATGCACCTGCACCCAAACACAGCAGACAGACACCTCCTACAACCACTCTCTCTTCCTCCACTCCCAAACCTTCACCCTCTTCCTGCACCAGTGTCCCTAAGAAGCTTTTCCTCTCCACCCTTGACCTCTTCCCTACCCATCCCCCCGCCCTTCACTTCGGGCCAGGGTGGGCAGAACCTAGGCCAGCACCTCAGCCACCCAGTCCATGGCCACTGTAGTTTCGGCGGCTCCTGCAGGTGTGAGAGGCTCCAAGGAGACACCCATCTGCACTGGCAGTGTGCCTGCACCAGCTGCCAAGGGCAAGGCCAAGGAACAACAACCAGCTGCCAAGGGCAAGGACAAGGAACAACCACTAGCTGCCAAGGTCAAGAAGGGACCACCAGCTGCCAAGGACAAGGAGCAACCACCAGGTGCCAAGGGCAAGGAGGCACCACCAGCTGCCAAGGGCAAGGAAGCACCACCAGCTGCCATGGGCAAGGGCAAAGGGCCTATCCTGCAGGCAGGAGGGACAGGAGGCCTGGTGCTGTGACAGGATCCGAGCCCCCACCACCAACCATGCTGCTTCAGCCCCCCAAGGCTTCAGGGGAAGGGCTGGAGCCTCCCCCCATCACTGGCAGCACGGCCACCAGCACCTCCAGCAGCACCGCCAGCACCACTGGCAGCAGCCCCAGTGGGCAGCCATCCGAGGCTGCAGGAGAAGGGCTTGAGCCTCCCCTATCACTGGCAGCACCGACACCAGCACAAGGCCCCCTCCAGAACCAGTAGAAGAAGATATCCATTCACCCACTCCTTGCTAGGATGAAGCACACTGGGCACAAGGCCCCCTCCAGAACCAGTGGAAGAAGGCATCCACTCACCCCCTCCTTGCCAGGATGAAGCACACTGGGCACAAGGCCCCCTCCAGAACCATTTGAGAAGCCATCCACTTGAGAGACTGTGGCCTTGCACTCCCCAGGACCGAGCAGTGGGCAAACCACCCACTTCAGAGACTGTGGCTTTGCACTCCCCAGGACCAAGCAGTGGGCAAACCACCCACTTGAGAGACTGTGGCATTGCACTCCCCAGGACCAAGCAGTGGACAAACCACCCACTTGAGAGACTGTGATTTGCACTCCCCAGGCCATTGCAGAGGGCATCTAGCCCCCTCCAGGAGCAGTGGCGTTGTACCATCTTCCGGCTGAGGTGTCCCCCCTTCCCCCTGAGGTGCCTGTGTATTTTTGACCTGATGCCCCAGCAGTGTTCTCTCCGTATTGAGGCAGGAGTCAAGTGGGGCCTTGGCCTAAGTGAAATGGCCCTGTGGCCCACGGACATTATGGACTGGAGAGTGTCCCTTCATTTGTACATCTGCAAATACTGTTTTGATTTTTGAGGATGTATTTCTAGTATTTTATATTATTACACTCACTTTCTTCAAATCATTTTGTCCTTGCATTGTTCCTGAGGGGCAGGAGGTGGATATGTAATGTTATTGCATCTTCTTGTGTGTATGGTGTTGGGGTGGGGGGGTTGTGTGTGTGTGTCACTCTCTTTTTCCTCTCCCCTCCTAGTGTGCTAGGCGGCAGTAGTCACCATGTTCGTTGTGACCGGCATTGGTATTCCTGGTGTAGGAGGAGGTATACCATCATGGGAAATCTGTGCAACTCGGGCTACATGTCGTTGTGTTTCTTTCTTGAGTGTCTAGAGGTGAGTCCTTTGCATTCTGTGTACTGATTCTGACGTTCTTTTGATGGCGTTGGTACCACCCCAGAAAAAGTGGAGGAAAGGCCAGTTATAATATTGTGGGCGGTACATTGTCTTCCGCCTGGCTGTTGGCGGTTACCGCCGCAGGTCTTGTTGCTACCGCTGTGGCAGTCAGTGTGTTAAAGTGGCTGTATGTGTTGGCGGTTTCTGCGGTGGTCATAATTCTATTTTTTTTACCGCCAGCCTGTTGAGTGTTACCTCTGCCTTATCACTGACCACCAGGGTTGTAATGATGGCCATTGTACCCAAAACTACTTCTCAATGTGCATCCAAGAAGCAGTATAAACCCTTGTGTCTGCACATCTTTGTGTGTCAGCCGCAGTGAAGGCTTAGCCACTAGAGAAAAGTTTGGTATCCACTATTTACAGTAGCCAACCATTTCCAGGAACATTCTGACTTTTCTCTGTGTCTTGGGTTGACTATTCCTCAATACTGCTTTGATTCTTTCCTGTGACACCTTTCTAGTTCCTTTTCTGATATGTCCCAAGTCCTGGACATAATTTTGAAAATATTGCAGTTTGCTCAGAGGCACTTTGGCCCTCATTGTGACATTGGTGGTGGCTGTTAAAGTGGTGGTAATACCGCCAACAGGCTGGTGGTAAATACCTCCAAATTATGACTATGGCAATGAATCCTCCCATAGACAGCCAATGTACCACACCAACCGCCAGGGCGTTAACACCACTGACCCCTGTGGTAGCCAACAACAGCTAGGTGGAAACCAAGGTACCGTCCACCATATTATGACAGAAAACCACTGTGAATTCCGGGGTGGTACCAACGCCATCAAAAGCCTGGCGGAAACAGAACACAGAAAACAAAAGATTTACCAACAGGTACACAGAGGACTCCGCCGCCGCCATGGAACCAGAACGTCATGTCTTCTCAATGCTCCTCTACTCCATGGTCCATCTGGAACACCAACGCCGATGAAGACTACAACAGTGAGTACAGCCACCTAGCACACAAGGGAGGGAGGAAGGAAAGGGAGAGTGACACTCACACGCACAACACATACTATTCACACACACATATACACACAACCAGCTACAGAGTTAAACCAATGTAACAGGACACATGGTAAAATAAAGCAAGTACAACAATGTGATTCAGCAAACACTGTAATTCAATGCCAACAGCCACCATATTGTTCATTCGAAAACAAAAGCATTCGTCAAAAGCATCCTTCAAAGGGCCAATGGCCCGTCCAAAGTACAAATGGCCCACATGGACACAGGGCACAGACTGAGGACCAACTTAACTCCTTACTATCCTGACTCCAATGTGCAGGGGCACGATGTTGAAATGGGCAGGTACCTCAGAGGGAAAGGGGTGGGGGTGGGGCACAACTCAGATGAAGTGGGGAACTTGCCTACTGGTTCTGGAGGAGGCCCCATGCCCAATTGTCCCTGGTGGGGAGTGCAAGGCCACAGTCACTGAAGTGGGGAACATGCCCACTGGTTCTGGAGGGGGCTCTATGCCCAATTGTCCCTGGTGGGCAGTGCAAGGCCACAGTCTCTTAAGTGGGGAACTTGCCCACTGGTTCTGGAGGGGGCTCCATGCCCAATTGTCCCTGATGAAGAGTGCAATGCCACAGTCCCTGAAGTGGGGAACTTGCCCATCTGTTCTGGAGGTGGCTCCATGCCCAATTGTCCCTGGTGGGGAGTGCAAGGCCACAGTCTCTGAAGTGGGGAACTTGCCTACTGGTTCTGAAGGGGGCTCCATGCCCCATTGTCCCTGGTGGGTGGCCTGCATGTCCTCTGCTTGTGGTGAGGGCTCCTTGCTCACTGATGGTGGAGGTGCTATCCTAGCTGCCTCTGCTGGAGGTGAGGGCTCCTTGCTCACTCCTGGTGGAGGGGGCCCCCTGCCTCTCTTTGCTGTTAGAGTGGGAACCTTCATTTCCTTGGGTGGTGGAGTGGGTATCTTCCCTTTCTTTGGAGGTGGAGTGGGAACCATCTCTTTCTTGCCTCCAGGACTAGGAGGTGCTTCCACTGTCCCCGTCTCCTGTCCCTTGGTTTTCACCACCCTAGTCCTCCCTTTCTGAGGCAGAGGTGTGCTCACAGTAGGAGTGGCAGCCATCACACACTTTGTGCCAGCAGCTGAGGATTTGATGGGAGCAGTGGCAGACTGTTTGGCGGAGGTGCTGTGCTGGGTCTTTGGGACCCTGCTCTTATGGACCGGACAGGGGGGTGGTGGGGAGGGATGAGGTCAAGTTGGGCAAGGAAAAGCTTCTTAGGTATGTTGGGATGGGATGTGGGAGGAGGGATGGGAGTGGAGGTTGATGGAGTGATTGTCGGAGGTGTATGTCTGCTGGACTTGGGTGCAGGTGCATGGACAGGGTGTGTGAGGTGGATGGCAGAAGGAGTCTGAGTGCATGCATTTGTGTCTCTTGGGGGGCAGACAGGGTGAGAGAGGACAAAAGGGACGTGTGGATGGATGTTGTGGAGGTGTCTGCAGGTGAGATGTGTGTGAAGCATGATGTGGTGGTGGTGGTGGCCGCGCATGCAGGTGTGAGTGCGGATGTGACTGTGAGGGATGAGGAGGGGGAGGAGAAGGGGAGACAGTGGAGGCAGTGGATGTGGTTGATTGTGCAACTGCATGTTGTTTGTGTGAGTGCTTGTGACCTGAAGTGTGCTGCCTGTGTTTGACTGTACTACTCTAGTCTGATGTTTTGTATGCATGCTTGTACATATGTGTGCATGGGATGGGTTGGGGATGTGGTGACTGGGACTGGGAAGTGGTAGTTGGAGGGTGGACAGTAGGAACAGGGACACTGGCTGCCATCAGAGAGGAGGCCAGAGCCTAAAACAATCTCTGTAGGGCCGCATTGCATTGCTGCATTTGGCATTCACTATGGTTGACTCCCCTACAGTGATGGATCTCAGGAGGTCAATAGCCTCGCCCCCTCACTGAGGGCAGCAGGGCTTACTGGTGCAGGGCCTGAGGTGCCTGGGGCATAGGAGATGCCCACCCTGCTGGGTGTGTGGGCACGGCAACTCAGTGGGGGGCTACTGGGAGGGCAGTGCCGGTACGTAGGGTGGTAGCTGTACCTGTGGCTGGGATGCTTCCAGAGGTATCTGCCACCACCAGGGAGCTTCCATCCGAGGAGGTATCAGAGTCAGTGTTGTTACCTCCAGTCTCCGCCGTGGTGCTCTCCTCGCCCTCCGTCCCACTGGTTCCCTCGTCGTCAGTGGACTCTGTCTCATGGGTCCTGTGGGATGCAGCTCCCTTAGTCCCCTGCTCCTATGCCAGATGATGCTAATCCACACATGGACAGGATGACAGAAAAAAATGGGGGGGAGAGAAAGGGAGCACTGGGTCAATCACAGCACCAACACCACAGATGGCATACACAGTACCATCACACACAGAGACCAAGATTGGGCACTATGCATTGCACTGGAATTCCATTGGCTAGGTACCATAGCAAGATGAAAGCCAACCACGCCAACTGGTGATTCTCATTGGATGCTGTACTCCATAGAGCCCCATGTTAGCCAATGAGGAATAGCACAGCAGTGCAAAACTGCCCTCCGCCATGATGCCCAACGCCAGCAGAGTTACATTGCTTCCACCTGTTCATACTTACAGGACAGGTGGTTGCCATTTCATGGTGGTGGACAACAATCAGAAATTTGAAACTGTGTCATTGCTGTGAATTGTACATATATTGCCATTCGCATAGTCTGATGACATACATGCCCAGTAGCACTGGGGTTGTGGTTCCATTGTTCAGTTTGTGACATACTCCACACTCCTGTGTCTCTTATGTACCTACCACTGCAGAGGAATAGGAGGAGGCGGCAGCCCTGTGTACAGACCCCTTGTGGTCTTGGCTACACTGGAGGAGAGGCATATAATACTGACCTATAGACTGGACAGGGCCACAATCACAGAGTTGTGTACTCAATTGGAGCCTGATCTGCTATCAGCTATCCGTCATCCCGCTGGGTTCCCCCCTCTTGTACAAGTTCCATCAGTACTGCATTTCCTGGCATCTGGTTCTTTCCAAGTGACAGTGGGCTTGACAGCAGGAATGTCACAGCCAATGTTTTCATTTGTGCTGGGAAGGGTTTTGTCTGCCTTGGTCAAAGACATGTGCAGCTACATCACCTTCCCTCCAAGTGGAAGATTTGGCCACTGTGAAGGCTGGATTCTATGCAATGGGACATATTCCCAATATTATTGGGACGATTGATGGAACTCATATTGCATTTGTCCCCCCGGCACAATGAACAGGTGTTCAGGAATCGGAAGAGTTTCCACTAACTCAATGTGCAAATGGTGTGCCTGGCTGACCACTACATCTCCCACATCACTGCCAAGTATCCTGGGTCAGTTCATGACGTCTTCATCCTGAGGAATAGCAGCATCCCAAATGTGATGGCACAGTTACAGAGGAACAGGGTATGGTGATAGGTGAGCCTGAGCCACCACCCAAGATATGTCAGTGTATGCCTTCTGGAGTAATCCCCAATACCATTGTGTAAGGCTGATGTGTGTCCCTCAATTCTTGCAGGTGACTCTGGCTACCCAAACCTGTCGTGACTCCTGACCCCTGTGAGGAATGCCAGGACAGGGGCTGAGAGTCAGTATAATGATGCACATGGGCGAACCAGGCGAATCAAAGAAGGTACCTTCGGCCTCCTGAAGGCCAGGTTCAGAT
Organism: Pleurodeles waltl; assembly: GCF_031143425.1. Classification (NCBI taxonomy): domain Eukaryota; kingdom Metazoa; phylum Chordata; class Amphibia; order Caudata; family Salamandridae; genus Pleurodeles; species Pleurodeles waltl. The sequence continues at coordinate 670,749,219 of NC_090439.1, read as the reverse complement.
GCCTCTATCTGACAGGTGGATCCCTGTGCTACTCTCCTGAGAAGGTCTGCCAGATAGTTGTAGTATGCTCCATGCTGCACAACCTGGCCCTCAGAGGACATGTGCCTCATCTGCAGGAGGAGGAGATTGGAAATGCTCCTGTGTCAGCAGTGAACCCTGATGACAGTGAGGAGGAGGAGGCAGAGGATGAGGATGTGGACAATAGAACATCATTAATACAGCAGTACTTCCAATGACATTCAGGCGAGACAGTGGAACTAAATATTCCTCTAATAAGATATGTTTTCAGAGTGGCTGTAGCAGGATGGCAGTCACTTCCTTTGCATCTCAACTGACTGTCACTATGCCTTCTCAATTTGCAGATGTTGGTGCTATTACAACTGTGTACTGATGTGATGACTACAGACTGCTACAGGTCATTATTTGTATGCTATCACAAAGTTCAGGTCAATTGCACAAGATGTAACTGTGAACATAATTGCACATTTTCATCACATAAAGCACTCATGCTTCCAATGCCTTATCTTGTTACAGAAATGACAAGAAGCCATTTTCTTTTTTAACATTGCAAAATATACACCAGAATTCAGATCAATCAGAACTCCTCTACCTCTACCCAGCAAATCAACCATACCTCTTTGAACATCTTGAAGTCCTACTTTAAAATCATTATCCTGCTTTTCATTCTGAAATCCAACAGCTTCCAATTCTTTCATCTTGCATGTACAACTGCATAGGGTTCCCTCTTTGTAAATGCCGGATGATCTCCCCTATTCCAGGGCGCTTGAACATACCCTCTACCCTCTATCTCTCTCCATGGATAACAAAAAGCTTCTTCACCTGGGGACATGGCGGTTGCTTTCCTTTTACTTCAGCCGCCTATTTGTTCTCAATTTTCTCAAAATCCCCCCATTTATTAATGCATTTTACTAATTCAGTAATGTGTAAACTCATTCCTGAAGAACACATTGTCTCAATTGCTTAATCATCTGATTGTACCTTGAAATGTTTCTATAATTAGGCACTTTTTGAAAGATTTTCTTCATATTTTCTGGCCAATTCAACTAATTTATAATTTGGCGCTGCTCCACGCCAAGTAAGATCTTTGCTCAAATAGAAAAATTATGTTTCCTGTAATTGATTTGCATGTTCAAGTTCTAAACATTGTCTAATTATTTCTTATAGTTCTATTTTTAATCTCGGGCATCTAATGGCCTTTCTTTATCTGTACTCTGGCTTGAGCCTAGACTTCCTGTGTTCTCTGGCTTCATGCCATTCTTGACAACTTCCTCAAATCATGGGGGAAAATCCCATTTGCAAATGAATTAATCTTGCCCTGTGCTGCTTTTGTCATAAAAACAATCCTTCCCCCTTTTCTTCATCATTGAACAGTCTGTGGTGGCATCCATGCAACAATTTCTGCATTCTGTAATGTCGGGATAAACCCTGTTGCAGGTGCTTCTCGAACACCTCCTTGAACTACAGTATTTGGGACAATATTAATCAAAGCAGTTGGTATGCAAATCAGTACTGGCTGTGCTGGTATGACCCATTTAATAGGTACTGGTACAGTCACAATAGATGCTGTTACACCACTATTAGTGCAGTTTCAACTTGGGCAGGCACATTATTAGGTATACCAGGTTGTACAACAAGCTGTCATAACGGGTTGTGTCATCTGTTATGGTCTTTTAATTCATTTCAGGATTGTGGTTCCTGCTTGGACAGGGTGCATTCCGGTCAACAGGGGCTGTATCAACTGTCACATTAGTAGTTGTTGTTCCCTCAGAAGTTGTTACAAAAGCCACATAAAGTGGTGGATGTGCAGCTAATAATTCGGCCAATATATCATCTTCTAAATCACTTTCAGTATTTGATTTATTTTCAGGTTTGTTGCCTTTTTCTTCCTTAACTTTTGACCTTTTTGGTTTCTCAGGTGTTGGAGAGGGTCCTTTCTGCAGAGTCACCGCAAACATTTTGCCTTACTCCTCCTCTCTTTTCTGACCTTGGTTTTGTGGATTTAGGATTCTGAGCACTTTACCACTGCTAAGCAGTGGTAAAGTGTGCTCTCTCTTCTAAAACAAGGTAACAGTGACTCCTACCCAATTGGCATATTTAATTTACATATAAGTCCCTAGTAAAGTGTACTACAGGTGACCAGGGCCTGTAACTTAAATGCTACTAGTGGGTCTGCAGCACTGATTGAGCCACCCACTTAAGTGTCCCCTTAACCATGTCTCAGGCCTACCACTGCAGAGCCTGTGTGTGCAGTTTTAAATTTGTATGTGGACCTGGCAAGTTAACGCCCTAGCCAGGTCCAAACCTTCCTTTTTAATGCCTATAGGTCACCCCTAATGTAGTCCCAGGACAGCCCAAGGACAGGGTGCAGTGTGTTTGAAACGTAGGACATGTCCTGGTAGCGAAAAACTTTTAAATTTATACTTCACTACTCTCCCGTGTGATAACAATGGGATTGCCTTATTCCATTTTAAAACTGTAATTTCCAATTGGAAAGAGATGGAGCCCCCGCCTTTGGTGGCTCTGGAATCACAATTTAAACTCACATCTTATGGTGAAGTCAGATTTTAAATTGTAATTTCGAAAATGTCACTTTTGGAAAATTGCCATTTTCTTAATTTAGCCCTTTGGTGCCTTCTGCCTGTCTCTGAATACACATCTAGGGTGGGTGACACCTGGGCTTGTGCACTCCCCCCAGACAGCCACACACAAAGGGAGCTTAGGCATGACTGATGGGCCACCCACAGCCTGACGGGCCATCTTGGACAGGATGGGAAGGAGGAGCTGACACTAACAACTGAATGTGCTGTGCCTGCCCTCACACAAAGGGCTGCATAGCCCCTTGTAGTGAGTCTGGAGCCTGGGCAGGAAGGGCAGTGACTCTGTGCACTTCAAAGGCCTCTGTTTGAAGTCTCCCCAATTGGGTATAAGTACTCGACCTCTGACACTACCAACTCAGTACATTATTGGACCTGTGAAGAACTCTGCTAGGAGGAAGGACTGCTGTGCTGCTACAAGGGCTGCAACTCTGAACTGCTGCTCTATAAGAACTGATTTTCTGCTGTGCTACCCTGCTGCCCTCTTCCCTGCTAAGGAACGACTGAACCCATCTCACTTGAGCCCAGGGTGACTCCTAGGGCGTGTTGGCTCGCCTCTTGTTCTAAATCTCAGGGACATCAAAGACTTCTCATCATCCTGCACCAGCACCTTGGCTTTGCTTGCTGCAAGTCTTGCCCTGCCAAGTGGTGCCTGGCCAGTCCTGGACTCTTGGAAATGGGTAAAAAGTACTGCAATGCCAGAACCTGCGCATCAAGGCTGCTACTCTGAACAGAACTGGCGTAGCTGCTTCAACTCCATCTCATCACCACTGCTGTAGGGAACATGATCACCAAATCACCAACTGTGTGGCACATCGTTCCAGCTTCAGATGCATCTCCGTCTTTGCATGGCTCTGAAATGACATCTCGTCTACATCTGAAGGATGGATAATCACACATCACCTCCTCTGCTTCCCGCATCTCAGCTTTGACATCAATGTATCCTAGAACTAAGGTACTTTGTCAGTGGGCCAAAGCTGGTCCCTGTATGTGATCCATGCTTAATCGTGGTTGGCTTGACTTTTCATATTTAACCTGGTCTAGCACAACCAGATAGTCCTAGTTGATGTTTTATGCTTCTAAGCATAACAGCTAAGTTTATTCTTTAAAAATGTATAGCTCGACCTCTACTTGTTTGTTTGTAATTTTAGTTATGTTTCACTAATAAAAATATAATCTATTTGACTAACCTGTTGTAGAGTACTTTTGTGGTGTTCTTGCCTTGTTGCTGTGTGAAGTGTTGCACAAATACCTGACACATTGCCTCTTAAGTAAAGGCTGCCTGCTCTGTGCCAAGCTACCAGAGAGTGAACCCCTTGTTAATTTATGGTTCTCACTTACCTTGACTAGGATTGTGGTTCCTGCTTGGACATGGTGCATACCTCTACCAACCAGAAACCCAATTTCTAACATCAGGTTTCTCAGATTTCTTATTAGTAATTGCAGGATATAAACTAGTTCCCCCACTATAGTTTTTCTCGATCTCTGTTGTTGCTCATCCCATGTTGCATCTGCCTAGTTTTTCAAAGCTCTCTTTGTTTGTTTTTGAAAGTGAACTCTTTCTCCAGAGAAAGCCATTTTCCCCCAAGCACTTAGTGCTTCAAATTGTATAAGTCTAGAAGATGGCTTCATGTCATAAAGTTTGTCTCTGAGTCTATCAATAGTTCTCAATTCAAATATACACCGTCAAAAGCTTATTGGACCTTCTTTTTCAGTGATGTTGCAACATTGACAAAGCCATAAACATGTATGTAGCCCTTCATCAATCATCATAAAATAAGTAGACATACCCCCAAGAGGTGCCTCTTCACCTTCTCATACTGAAATTGTCTCTTCCTGCCTGATCATACTTCTAAGAGTTTTAAATGTTTTAATTTTTTGTTAATTAGAGCAACAAATGACAATGTAATTTAAATCTTAAGTATTTTGATTCTATTCTGTCTGTGTCATTTTCTCAATATGCCCATCTCCCGATATCAGTGAGATCCTCACACTAATCAAATAACAACTACACAACTCTTCACACAGACCAATCAATCATTGTTCAGTGTTTCACAGTAACAGAGCAATCTCAGCGCAGCACAGTATGCTCCTTTCGACAGCAACAACTTGCTCTTTGCAGCTGTTCAACCTCTTTCACAATTTCTTTATACACACATAATGCTACAATTCTACAACTCTACGTAACATAAAATAACAATCTTTGTCTGCTCCTCTAAAGAAAACAAAAAGAACAATTCAACAACTGTAATATTTAGGTTTTTACACCCTCTGACTTTTGTCACACACCCAAATGAAATCTCAACCAGTGGGAAATCACCCTATTCAATGCAATGTCACCTGTGCGCATCAGGTTCCACTAACATTAATCAATATATTAGTACATTCACAGAATTTTGTTACAGCCCCTTTCTGAATTGTGCAGAGGATGGCACATCACAACCTGCAACACAAATCAACCATAAGTAAACTCTAATTTTCTCTATGTCAGGATCTTGGACTACTTCTTAATCCAATAATCTCTTCAACTTCTTTACAATGAGTGCATAAGCATCAATGATCCATTCAACACACATATACCAATACTACAATAATAAACCACAACAACCAAAACAATTGGGATGCATAACCCTCTTGTACTCACACCTCCAATTCTGCAATCTGCTTGGAAACCGCACTTTGTCAATCTTTGAAATTCGGGCTTTCGGCTATTGGACATGGGCATCTCAGTATATCAGGGCAATTAATTTCAACTCCTCTGTCTCATAAAATAAACCAGGGAAATTAATTATAGCTACTCTTCCTCAAAACATAAACCATCCTCTAACTACCAGCTTTGCTGGAGGGGGATGTGAGTTCAAAACCTTTATTTACCAATCATTTTAATAGCCCATCTTTATTGAAATCAGAAGATGATGCCACTTCAATTATTAATCAATAAATCAAAATAGCAATCAATATCAGAATAAGTGCATTAAGCATGTTTTATGAAGGAAAGAGTCCCATTTTAGGATTAGGAATGGAATGGGGAGAATGAGAAAAAGGCGTCAGTCAGCCGATAAAGAGCTCCAAATGGAGAGATAAAAGCATAAACCTCCAGAATCAAATATCAATTATCAATCAAAGCAGAACTTCCATAAAGAGAGGTTCATGAGTCTCGGAGCAGCATAGGTTGGGGGAAAAGCCTGTGTGGAAAGGAATGACTCAATGGGATCAGGAATAGTTGGTTGTCTTCTCACCAAGAAAACAATAGTCTTCAGACAACAATGTTTAAATAAATCATTTTTATCAACTACTTTGTATAAATCCATGATGGTGCTTATTAACTTTCCTTAAGTAAACTGCAGTTTCATTTCTAAGCTTTTAGATCACATCACTAAAACAAATGCTTTATACTGAGCTTGTTTATGTTTAGAAAGTGAAACTAAATCATTTTTATACATTACAGTATCCTATGAAAAGTATACCCATGGGAATTTCAAAACTAACTTCTTTTACATTAGGTCATGGCTTTCACAACACCAGCTTATCAGAAATTAGGCATTTCACATTCTTAACCTTGGTCAGCTTTGCAAAAAAAATGCTACTTCAGTTGTTCAAGCCTACTATGTGTAACTGTGGCAACCTACTGCATTAACTTAAATTAAAAAGCATTATTTTCGTCTAAGGCCTATATGTTAATTCTGTACTTTACTGCATTAATTTTCAATGTTTCCAAAAAAGTGTCATCACATTCTAGGAAATGGAGTAGTTGGTGTAGTCCTTTCAATGAACTACAAAAAACATTGCAAACAGGATTCACTCAACTGCCCCTCAGGTTTGGTCCCCATTAAAAGAGGAAGAGTTCTGAGAATGATGTAGGGAGCTAATAAGGTTGCCCCTGGCAGTTTTCGTGGACCACTTTTTGTCTCTGCAAGGATGCCACAACAATTTCTTTGTGAATCTTACTGTATCTGAGTTTCTCTATCCAGCTGCAAAGTTTTTCTCCAGCTAGAGTACATTTCTTTGCCTCCCTATACCAGTGTCCATATCTCTCTGCCCAGCATCTGTGTTTGCCTTACTCAATGTTAATGGCTCTCTGCACTACTGTCTACATCAATATCTCTCTGCCACAATGTGTTTTCCTCCTTATCAATATTTCCTTGTACTAGCAGGAGTTGTTCCCTCACCTAGAGGCTTTCACTGCATGTCTGCTTACCAGGATTTATTTGTTTTCACGTATGTGCCTTCACTCCACAGTTCCTTACCCACAAACTAGATGGACAATGGCAGAAACCACATCATAATTTGTTTAATATGAAAATGGCAATAGTCTGTTTGCAAAAAAAAGTATGAGTTTTCATCCCATAGTCACTTAATCCTCTAGTACTTCCCCGTTTCTGTTCTCCCTGTTCTGCTTGTCTTCTGTGTAAGTGTTAATTTGCTCAACTCCCTGTGTTTGTTTATCCCTTATCCATGCCAAGTGTCAATGTCCAAGTCTCCATGCCTGATTTCAGTGCTTTCCTACCCCAATTTTCATGTAAAGGCAATCTAGTTTTCATGAGGCATCCTTGAAGGTGCCGTTGCAGTTTCGAATTCAAGTATCAGTGCTGGGGTCCACCAGTGGTACTGCAGTAAAAATGCAAAAGAATGCATTGCTCCAATTCCTATACCATTGGATGTAGTTAAAGAGCAGAGGGTAATGGTTCTCCTCTAGATGCAAGTGAATGGAGCAATGCAGGTGGAAGTGAACATTTGCTTTTGTGCCAAAGCACCAGAGCTGGTATTAGGTAAGTAGTAGGGTTGGCAATTTTGAGTGCTAGATGAGTGGGGACAGGGGATCGCAAAGTAAAGTATGTATATCCTTTTGTCTGTGTCACAACACAGACCAGTATGTCTACTCCTTATGAATGCCCCTGTCACAGGACCATAGAGGTTAAGACTGCAGTTTGTGGGTAGCAGCAACACCACTTATGGGGGACTCACTAGGAAGTAAAGGTGACTTGTGGCAGCTTGACACATGACACTCTATATCCTCAGGGAAATTGTGGTAGAACAGATCTTACCCATTTCTCTCATTTGCACATGAACTCATACATGCAAGACAGACAGAGAAATACAGGAAAGGGTTCAATTGGTTTTCTTGAAGTAACTGCATTATATGTAAAAATGCAAGAGCTGTGTTTATTGGCATAATGAAACACAGTACAATTATAATTGTGACCATGAGCGTGAAACAGATGAAAAGTCCCAGCATCCTGGCACATTAGTGCATCTAAAATCCCTACCTATATTTCTCGCATCTACCTGAGAGCATTAAGAGATAGCCGTTCTCTGCCTCTGCTAGTGCTTGGAAGGAAGCCCTGGTCCTATACCTGAATAAGAAGCAGGGGTTTGCCTGTGATCTGCTGGCAGCCCTCCCAAGAGGCTGGACTGACAAGGACAGCTTCAGCAGGGATGTGGCTACATGGTACACCGTAAGATGGATGGCTGGAATGTTCACCCTCACCTTATTTTGCCAGTATGGTGTTTTTATAACAAAACATGTTGTGCTCTGAGAACTGGCCTGATGTAATAAAGAGTCTTTCTGTGTAAGGTGGACTTTGTGCTCTTGGACAGGCAATGTTTGATAGATTATCATGTACAGCCTTGAGCAGAGTCACAAAAAGTCAAAAACTAATAACAATTCCTGCATCAAAAAACAACTGATAAAAAAATAATAAATAATCTCCGCTAAAATGAAGCCATGCTAAAATAATAAAGAGAGATAAAATAAGTGTGCCCAAGCAATGCGCTAAAATGAACCCTTGACTAGGCCCGGGTGTAGAACTCGCTGGCAGAATTTGGAGAATTTGGGCTCTTTGCGCTACGTGGAGTAGTGTGGAGTTCCTGAATTCCACATTTCAGTGCAAAGCAGAGTTAATTTGTGCATTCAAGCTTTGGTTTTGGCCCTCTCTTGTGACTGCCGCAATACTCTAGGGCGGCTAGTGAGCGTGCACAAGACTTTGCATTTACCAATGCTGCTTTCGGCCACAACAGCAGCCAACACAGTCTGCTCATGAGCTCAAATACACCTAAAGTAGATTTTCTACTTGAGATACATCTGTATCTAGTCAAAAAGAGGTTTTTGAGTGGCGTTTCCTCTCTAGTGGACCCTTCAAGTTATTTCTTAGTGTGAGAAGCGTTCTTTCTTTTTTTTTTTCAAGCAGAAAGGAAGTGCCCCAGAAGCTCTAATTTTCTGTTCCAGTCCAGCAGCCTCCTCCCAGTGCTTTGTCCATCTCCTGGTCACTTATAACTTGGAATTTTAGGTGGAATGAACACTCTCTTTGTCTCCTGGATATACCTTTGGATTTAAGGACTTTTTTTGTGAAATCAAACAAGTAAGTTTAAAAAACAAACTATTGAATAAGGGTGTTGTTTATTTGCTTGGGCATGCACCAGTATTTCTTTAGACTTTATTTTGAATTTAAAAATATATAGTGGTGGGTGTCCCGGAGTTTAAGTATGGGCCTAAATATTATTGATTTCTCATTTCAATGATTTTTCATCTTCTGTAAAGGAATATTGTTGCACAGCTCAGTCCCCTTTGTACATGCTTGCAACATGTGCAATATTATTTTACTATGGGGCCTTGATTTCCAAAGGGCCATTTAGCCAGTGTGCCCAGTACTAGTAGTCATCAGTGCATGAAATAAATGTTTCAGTGGTATATTTTTAAAAACTTAATTTAGGGCAGGGATCGCATTGGATTCAAATAAATATGTTGGCTATTGTTTGCGTTTCATTTTTCTGCAAAAAGTGTTTATTTGTGGGGTAATGTTTAATGGCATAGAGGATTGTGTTCTCTTGTGTGAAATGTTTATAGCTCAGTTAATTTTCATGCTTTGCACAGCTGAAATATATGGCCAGAATGTATTTGTATGTGTGTGTTTGTCATTACCCACCATCTGTCTTTGTTCTCCATGCCGTGTGGCCAGGGGCATTTTGTCTAGTCTATGTCCATAGGTTTGCATGTGTTTGTGTTCTCCATGCCTCCTTGTTCAAAGTTGTTTGACCATGTAGCTGGCGCTCATTTTCTGCATCCAGCCAGTGTGTCTTTGCAATGGGCTTGAATGTGTTCTTTGTTTTCCTTTCTCCTTATTGTTTTTGTTTGACCATGTGGCTGGTAGCTATTTTGTGCATTCAGCCAGTGTCCCTTTGCCATTGGGCTTGCATGTGTTCTTTAGTTGCCATGCCTCCTTGCTCCTAGTTTTTATGTGAATATGTGGCTAACAGCCAATTTGTGCATCCAGCCAATGTGTCTTTGCTATAACTTTTTGTGTGTTCTTTGTTCCCTATGCCTCCTTGTTGTTGGTGTTTGACCATGTGGCTGATGACCACTTTGTGCATCCAGCCAGTGTCCCTTTGTCATAGGTTTGCATGTGTTCTTTGTTTGCTATGCCTCCTTGCTCCTGGTTGTTGTTTGACCATGTGGCTGGCAGCCTTTTTGTGCATCCAGCCAGTGTTCCTTTTCCATAGGCTTTCTTTCATATATTCTTTGTACCCCATGCCTCCTTGTTGTTGTTGTTTGACAATGTGGCTGGCAGTCATTCAGTGCATCCAGTCAGTGTCCCCTTGCCATTGGCTTGCACACGTTCTTTGTTTGCTATGCCTCTTTGCTCCTTCATGTTGTTTGACCATGTTACTGGTGGCCATTTTGTGCATCCAGCTAGTGTCCCTTTGCCATAGACTTGTATATGTTATTTGTTTGCTAGGCCTCTTCTCCTTGTTGTCGTAATTTGACAATGTGGCTGGCAGCCATTTTGTGCATGAAGCCAGTGTGCCTTTGCCATTGGCTTAAAGACAAACATCACCAATTATTGATCTTTTGAATATTTTAAGATTATATTTTAATTTTGTATTTTAGTTTTGTGTTTAAATGTACATGTTTTTTAAAATGTTATTTCATTTTATTTTATATTTTATTTTAATTTTTAATTTTATTTTTTTAATTTTATTTTTTCATTTTGATTTTAATTTCTTCAATTTTTATTGTAACTTTTTAATCTATTTTTTTTAATTTTTGTTCTTTTTTTTCTTTTTCACATTTTTCATTTCATTTTATTTAATTCTGCATTTTGGCTTGATCCATCCATCCATCCATTCCTCCATCCATACATCCATGCATCCACCAGAGGGGCACAGTTGTGCTATAGCATTCAGTTTCTTTTCTTGTGTAATAATTCCTTTTTTTCCTGGAGATCCTGGCTGCAGTAAACTGAGGACACATCAGCAGCATAAATCATTTTTAATGAATATTCCGTTTCCCCTGGACCACCTTGCTGCCTAAGGATTTTTAAGGATTATTCCATTTACCCATGTACCTCTCTCTGAGTACCACATGTGTCTCCTTTACAGATGTAGCTAAAGCAAAGTGATATATCTGCATCAATCAATCATGGATTTGTAAAGCGCGTTAATCACCCATAGGGTCTCAAGGCACTAAAAGTAGGCATGCTGCTCATTCAAAGAGCCAGGTCTTGAGGTCCTTCCTGAACTGCTTCCGTGATACAGTCTGCCTCAGTTTGAGGGAAAGTGTGTTCCACGTCCGGGCTGCCAGGTAGGAGAAGAATATTCCTCCTGCTGTACTTTTCCGGATCTTGGGGGCGACTGCAAGGGCGAACTGGGAGGAACTGAGACGTCTGTTTGGTATTTAGAAGGTGAGGCATTGGGGGTCCCATGTTATGCAGTGCCATGTAGGTGTGGATCAGAAGTTTGTATGTGATGCACTTGTTGTTTGGGAGCCAGTGTATGTCTCTGAGGTGGGAAGAGATTCGACTGTGACTGGGGATGTCCAAGGTGACTCTGACTGCTGCATTCTGTCCAATTTGCTGGTGATGCGTGCGTGGGTGACTGTCTTTCTTGTGTCAGCAGGAATGCACGTGAAAATCTTCCACAGGAGACGGAGGGTATGAAAACTTGATGAGGAGACAGCAGGTCATCAATAGAGAACAATGCCATGGTTCACTAACTACATGTTTTTCTTGCTTGGTTGCTTTTCGGTGCACAAGAGATGTTGCATTACCCACAGAACTGCCAAAGAAAAGTCCTCCAATGTTTTCCGCTTGTACAGCTTAGTGCCATTGCCAAATGAAAGCTTTAAGAGGGAACCAAAAAAAGTTGCTCCAAGAAAGTGGTCAGTGAGAAGAAGCAGCTTTCCCCCAGTGACATGCCAACCGCAGCCTTTTTCGGGAGATGTTAGCCTGCCACACTGGCCTCCGTGGAGTAGCACTCCCACATCAACAGCACCACCCCAACCTAAGCCAAAGACCATGTCTGTCAGTGAGGCATCCACTGCAATCAATGTGATGTTAACGAGCCGTGACACTAAATTTAATTTGTCCTTTTCACAATGTAGTACCCAATCTTTCAGGAAACAGAACAATGTGGACAGCAGCAGAAGCCAGCAATAGTAGATGTTCCTGAAGTTGGAGCAGAACAGGAAGTCTAGCTTCCTGCTGAGCAAGAACCTCCTATTTTAGAATCAATGTCTCCCAGATGAGAAGGGAGGGAAGGAAATAGAAATGTTCCAATAAGACTTAGAATAATGAAAGGGGATGGCGGTGAGGAGGTTGATGATGATGAGCCAGTCATTGTGAAAGCTGCCACAGAAGACCTTGACATTACTATCCAACCTGCTTTGAGGGATTGGCAAAGGTAGGACCACCAGCTGCCATATTTGTAAGGCCCCAGCAGATTCTTCCACCAAGCCCTACCTCAGGAGGAGAATGCACTGCAGAGAGGCAATCAGCACACCTGTCACTCTTCTGGTCCTTCCATATGTCGCATTGTAGCGATTGTCAGCCTCTGTCCTCTGTACAATACTACAGAAGAGAAGGAAAAGGATAGATGCTGTGACAGACAGTGAAAACAAACAAACATCATACCCACCAATGAGCCAGCCTCTCTCTGTCTGTAGTTGTGCCATCAGGTGTGGGACAATGCTGTTCCTCATCATGTAGCTGTCATGCACAGATTCAGGGAACTTGGTAGTCACTTGTGAGATATACTGATCAGCAAGGCACACTGTCTGTATATCAATAGAATAAAAACTTTTACTGTTTCTGTATACCTGCTCATTTATCCTGGGAGGCACCAAAGCAATATGGATACCATCAATGGCCCCAATCAAATGTTAGATGTGTCCCATTGCATACAAATCAGCCTTAACTGTGGCCAATTCTGCACCATGTGGGAATTTGATGTAGCTATCAATTTGTTTGAGCAAGGCAATTAGAACATCCTTCAACACTAAACTAAACACTGGTCTAGACATACCTGCTGCCAAGGCCACTGTCACCTGCAATGACCCATTGGCCAAAAAGTGGAACAATGAAAGCACCTGTACAGTAGCAGGAATTGCAGGCATGAGATCTGTCTCCAATTGTCCACACAGTTCTCTGATTGTCACACTATTCAGATGATAGGTGAGCAGTACATGTTGTTCTTCTATTGTAGCGAGGTCAATTAGGGGCTGGTACATGGATGCATTCCTCCACCTCCACATTGGTCGGTATATGCACATAGCAAACAATACAAGAGTAACAAAGAAAATACATATTGATCAACCATTTTATCAATCAATGCTGAAATATCAGACTCACAGGCAACCTATTTGCCATCTATACTCTGGTTGCTCCTATATACTGACGGACATCTCATTCAGCCCCTTTCGTGATATTGTATGTCTACAGCATAAATGTACAATGAATGGAGTTGTGAAGATATTAGTCAGGAAACCATATAGTACATCACATTTCCCTAGGTCTGACAGTTCGGAGCAGAGTATTGATTACAATATAAATGGTGTAAGGTATTATCATTTCAGATGAGTAACTTCACAAAGTGAAGAGCCTGGCATGTAGTGTCCCAGATCGAGGTATGATGCACATATAATTGGGTACAATGACATATAATAGTGTAAAATGGCAGCCTCCTGTCCTGCATGTAGAGGACAGATGGAAGTGGCCTTACTCTGACGGCATTATTCGTCAGGCCAGTGAGCGGTCAGAACCGCTGTGCAACTCCTCATTGGATAACATTGATGTCTATGGGGAACAGTGGCCAATGAAGATCACCGCCTGCAGTGAAGGTGATCACCGCCCAGCTGTGTCCACCATTTTCTTAAAGCCATTTCACTTGACTCCTGACTGTCCAGCTATCAAGACCCCCATTGCATGTGTTGTTGTGTTCTGTATCTGGAAGCCACAATGGCACGCTCTACAGGGAATAGAGCCCCAGCCTTCAAACCAGAAGAGCTTGGGAAGCTTTTGGATGGGGTCTTACCCCTGTATGGACAGTTGTATGGGACAGATAAGCAAGTAAGCACCTTTTCTGTATAGTAGATGCAACATGGCTGTATGTAGTTGCATGTGTGTGCATGCAGTATGTCTTTTTGGGAGTGTTGCGTCGTGCAACCTTTATGTGCACATAAATACGTGTCATGTGTAGCATGACTGTGATATGTATACAGGATGTATTCCATTGCTGTAACTGGTTGAGGAGTATAAGTAAATGTGTCCTTTTCTCTGTCTCCCATGCAGGTCAGCACCCATCAAAATAAGGGATTGTGGTGAGCCATCGCCAAGGAAGTGCAGGCCTTGGGGGTCCATAGCCGGCAGAGCACCCACTGCAAAAAGCGGTGGGAGAATCTGAGTCGCCAGGCCTGGAAGACCTCAGAGGCCCAGCTGGGGACATCCTCCCAACGAGGGAGGGGTGCCCATCAGACCCTACTCCCCCTAATGGCTTGCATACTGGCAGTGGCCTACCCAGAGTTGGATGAACGATTGAGGCCACAACGAACAGCAGCCACAAGGGGGTGAGTACTCAAAGTGTTCTTCATGTAGGCATTGAGTTGCATAGTGATTGTCTAGTTTGCTAATAGATGGTGGATGTCTAAGTATCCTCTGGTCAGCTATGTAGCTGAGGTCCTCATTGAAATGCTTATTGGTCTGTCTGATAGGTAGTTGCAAGTGACAGACATGGCTAAATATGTAGAGGGTTACATCCTGGGACTAAAGTAAAGATTGGTGACTCTCATGTACTGCTGTTTCAACTAGCTATGTGGTATGTCCAGGCAAATGTATGTTGTTCACACTGTCATGGGGTAAGTGAAGGTGTCCCTAAGTTAACCCCCATACATGGTTTAGTGAGTAGTCACAGTCTCCTGCTGTATGAGTGAAGTGTGGTCGATGGAGGATTGTAGGGGCTTCAAATTGCATGTTCTCTTGTGGTCAGTAGCCATTTGTGTGGTCTGGTGTTTGGCACAGCATACTGTATATTACTCGTGTTTTGTTGTAAAGTGTGGCTCATATGTGGTATGTGGTGTTATTGGCCCTATGCTCCCTTTCTTTCTCCCCCACCCTCCCTCCTTGTCTTCCTCTGTCCTTGTGTGCATTAGCATCATCAGGTGAAGGAAAAGGGGTACCAGCGAGTGGGAGGCTGCAGCCCATGAGACCCAGGATGCAAAGTCCACTGACGCTAAGGGGACCAGTGGGTTGGGGGGCAAGCGGAGCATCACAGAGGGAGATAGGCACTTCTACATCTGACTCTGATTCCTCCTCCGATGGAATCTCCCTGGTGGTGGTGGACCCCTCTGGGACTCCCCCAGCAACTACATTGTCTACCACCCCCTTACCAGCACCACCCTCCAAGTACCCACCCCCCACCGAGATTCCCATGCCGGCTCACCTAAGACAGTAGGTGGCTCCTTTACCGCAGGCACCTTTGCTCCTCCCCCAGTCAGCACTGCTGCCCTCAATGAGGAGGCTATTGTCCTCCTGCAATACATCTCTGTGGGGCAGTTAACCATGGTGAATGCCTTCCAGGGGCTGGCATCCCAGATGCAGTAAAGCAATGCATACCTGAAAGGCATTTATGGTGTGCTGGCTACAGAGATTGTTCTCCTCTTTGATGGCAGCCAGTGTCCCTACTTCTTCCGTTCCCCATCCAGCTACCTTTGCCTAGGCCCAGAGTCCATCCCCCACCTATACCAAGCACACCATGAGACCTGCATACACCCAAGACAACAGATAAGATGCGCAAAGACAAATACAAGCACCACAGGTCACATCACAAGCATACACACACCTAACACACACCAGCAAACATAACAACCATGCCTCCACTGTCTCCCCACTACCTCCTCCCTCACAGCCAAATCTCCACTCACACCTGCCAGCACTGCATCCTCACTCCCAGATCCAGCCACAAGTTTAGCCTTGCCAACAGTCACCACGAAAGCAGACACGCAGACATGCAACCCATACACCACATCTGCACTGACCACCACATCACACCCACATGCAGCACACCTACCTTACTTGCAGACACCACCTCAACGTACATTCAAACAACCTGCCTGTCTTCTCCCAGCCTCTCTTCCCCCTTACTCCCAAGACACATAAACACCCCCACTCACCCACCCAACAGTCATCCACTTCACACATGCACACTTTACATGCACCTACATCCAAGTCCAGCATACCTACATGTCCTACAACCACTCACTCTACCTCCACTCCCGAACCTGTTTCCACAATCCACTCCACTGTTCCTAAAAAACCTTTCCTTGCCCGCCTTGACCTGTTCCCTCCTCCAGCCCAACCCTGTGTTGTACCTAAGTGTTACATTCCCCTCTACTGTATGAGTTTTGGTTGTGCCTGTCTGTGATTTGTGTGTGCTTGTGTGTTTGTGGCTGTGTGTGTATCGTGACTGGTGTTTGTGTATGTGTGTATATGTGCATCGCAGACCGTGGCGGGTGTGTGTGTTGTGTGTGGGTGTGTAACTCTCCCCTTCCCTCTCTTTTGTGTTAGACAGCTGTACTCACAATTGTTGCCATCGTCTTTGTCATTGTCGCTGTTCCTGTACTTGGATTGCGTGGTACAGCATTGGGAAGACCTCCAGTTCTGGTTCCATGTTGCCCCGGACTCGTCTGTGTCCCTGGAGGTGAGTGTCACCTTATATACTATACTGCTTGTTTCCGCCAGGCTTTTCACAGCAGTCGGTCCATCCCAGAAATCGTGGCAGTCTGCTGACTCATAATATGGTGGGTGGTGAAATGCCTTCTGCCGGCCTGAGGATGGCAACCGACGTTGTCGTTGGTGGACTGCACTGGCGCTACTGGAGGCGATATGGCTGTGTTTGGGTCAGTTAACCGCCGCGGTCAAAATATAGCAGTCTTCACCGCCAGCCTGGCAGTGGACTGACCGCCACCGTCGCCATGTCACTCTGGTGACCACCAAACTCATACCGACCACCTAAATATGCCAGTACCACCATAGAACTTTTTAATGACTTCCCATTGAACTTCTTTTTTTCTGTCTGTCTTTGCAAAAAGAAAAGAATAGCTAGTGTAACATTGTTTGTGTCAGATTTATGCTGTCCCACCATTTAATAATCACATATATGGCCAGATTAGAGTTGGACTCGTGTGGAGTGAAGAAGCCCCCACATTCCCTTCATGACATTCTAGACAATGACTGCATCCCTCACATGACATTGCCTGTCTTTTTTTATTTTTACGTCATCTAGCCAGGCTGCCCCAGAACACCATTGATTAAAGACAGTGCCAATGCCAAATTCCAATGTGTTGCTACCATCAAAGGGGAGACATTATTTTGCATCAACTACTGTATTTGGATTAGAAGGGTTTAACTACTAACATTTGCACCAATGAGTGGTGATATATTGAGTGATTGTGAGTGATGATTGATGATGTAAGTGATGGCTGACAATGAGAGAAGGAGTTCAATAAGTTTGCAAAATGGATTTTGATTATTTACAATATTTAGGGGCTGATGGTTGATAATTTTTTCCTGAAAGTGATTGGCCTTCCTAACTTAGGGAAATTTACCTGCAGGGTCCACTCCTTTTTTTCTAGTTTCACAGAGACCAGACCAGACACTTTAGTCACCAAACTGAAATCTACACAAAATACTCCAATTCTCTTCCCCGATTAGTTTTTCAAAAAGCAGTGCACTACTCAGGTCTACCTCACTCGGTTTGGGACTGGGACAGAGTTACTGAGAATGATGAGAAATAGGTAGAGGCTGGAAGGACTACTTTATCAGCTAGAAGGAGAAAGTTATCAACTTCAAAGAGAAACCATGATGATAGTGAAGACTCTGATGCCTAGTGTTCATTCAGCTCTATGTACTGGATAGAGCTACATTGATTTTGGAAATGCTGCTGAGTGTGTGTTTGCTGCATTGCTGGCTCAAAAGTGAAACTCCTCTTTATGTTCTTGCTCTGCCTAGGAGTCTTTTTAGTACACTTCTAACTCCTCATGAAGCATACCTGGCTTCCTTTTGTCCTTCCACTTTACTCTATAGTACAGTTACTGTTTTGCAATACGCAGACCATCTCCTAATCCTCTCCTGCATGGACAAAACTTGGTGAAAGCTTAAAACTCCAGCTTCCTACCAGATAAATTCAGCCAGGCACCCAAGCGTGATGGCCTACCAAGAAGAATGGAAATGACCACCCAATTTGGCAATACATTATCATTTTTCCGTTAATAATCATCATTTGTAGAACTGGGTGGGTTAACTTCAATCCTCCATAATTTGCATTTTTCAAACCTAGGCTCTCTGGGGTAGAAGGACTGTTTGCAATGCATTTAACTGAACTGCATCATACTTATCCCTTCTTTGATTCCTTCCACAACAGGTTGATGATGGTGTACTGCTCAATACCTAATGAATGTGGTCATAGTTTATATTGTGTGGTGTTTGTCTTTGTCACACCTTTCCCCAACTCCCTTTTCCCATCCATTAATCGAGCCTCTAACCCTCTTTCCACAGGCTGTGTGATTTATGAGGTATGACTTAATTTTACACCATAAATGCATCACATACATGCTGGGGTAGATGTGGTGAAAGTAACACTAACTCACTACATGGCCTTCTATTACCTGAGCAATATTTCACACCAGCCTCATCAACATCATCATTAAGACCTCATGTTGTGTGTTGCATAAACACTTAAACTTGTCCAACCACTGCTGACTCTGAGCGGACTTCTCTTGACTCAAGGGTTTCATTTCCTAAGTTTAGTTTTTAAATACTAGCTCCTCATTGCTAGTTTTTATAGTCATATCGGGTCTTCTAAGTTTTGTGTCAATTATTGTCATTGTGGTAGTCTGGTCTCAGTCTTCCTAAAGTTATGATATAATAAATGACCCACTAACTCTCTGTTTTCTTTCAATCTAGTAGACAATGATGGATTACCCTCTGATTAATCTTACAGTTGGAGTTCGCATAGGTGGGAGTGCCAGGGTCCTTCCCTTGTGTCTTCCCTGTTAATGAGCTAGCCTGCTACTAATACTACCGCCTTAAGTTGAGATAGGATGCCACCTCATGAAAACCCTGCAGACATCTGTTCAGATAAGAGAAGAGCTATGGATTGAAGCAAACCCATTTAATTAGTAATTAACTTCTACAGAAGAAGATGATGTTTGTGTGTACCTACATATTTGTAGGCAAAATAGGCAATGCAATCCCCCCCTAGTAGTCACTATACTTACAGAGGGCAGTAGAGCAAGAGTATAAGTAAATGATGTACATGTTTTTAGCAGATTTGAAAATCAGGCTACACTAAAAGAAAGCAGTGCAAACTAAAACACCAAAATAAACACTAGAGGCATAAATGAAGTAAAATAAGTGATCCCCTTTTATTTTTTTATGATTAAGAAAACACACCCTTTCCACCCACAATAGGCCCACATCTCTCCCCAAACAAATGGCCAGTCTCCAAAAGTCCCACGAAAGTACAGCATGAAAAACCCAGTCCCAACTCCCGTCCCACCCTCTCCCCCTACCAAACTAACAAAATAAAAAATAGTGGCTTAGAAGAGGGCATTATCGATTTGGGTCCAGAGTCCAGGCTCCGCACGATCCTCTCCGGGTGGCTTGCTACTTGCCTCTCCAGGAGCTCTAGCCACTGCAGTATAGGCTGCAGAAATGTACCTGAAGGTCAGAGGGGGTGGCAGCAGTAGCTGTCAGGGCCCCTGAGAGCTGGTGGCAGTACTGGCGATGTAATTTGTGCTGACCAGGGGCCAGGGTCAGAGGCAGCTATTCTGCCTCTTCATCCTCCAGGGCCACCAGCCACCAGTATTCTGCCCAGATAGTCTCCAGCCTCTGTCACCACAGACTGGCCACTATCTCCTGCCTCATAGGCAGTGCTGGTGGACCAGCAGGAGGAGCTATATCAAGAAAAACAAAATGAATAAAGACAAATTGTAAACAATGTTCTGTGCAATCACTAGTTTAAAATTAAGTAGTGGGTGGCACAGTATCAGTACATTGCTAGTTCCCTTGGGATATGAGAATTTTATATTATTATGAATAAGATAGTCACAGGGCCAATTATATTTATTTATCCACACATGCATCACATAAAAAGCACTGAATATCTGGTAGAAAAGAATTAGGGCAGAATAGCATCAAATAAAAAAAAACAGTTATTTGATTTGCTTTTAAAGGCTTTTCCAGTAACTAAATAGACACTTTGAGTGGAAAAATAAAAATAAATTACCTCTCATTTATGAGTAAGACATTATGCACAATGGAGTACAAGCTGTTGTACCAAATTATTGGAGGCATAATAGCCAGCGCTTTGGGTATCTTGTTACGGTCTGTAGCTGGGGCAGCTGTAGTTGACAATTATCTATCATTAGTT
The DNA here is from genome assembly GCF_031143425.1 of Pleurodeles waltl. NCBI lineage: Eukaryota > Metazoa > Chordata > Amphibia > Caudata > Salamandridae > Pleurodeles > Pleurodeles waltl. Next base: position 670,728,907 of record NC_090439.1, on the reverse strand, counting down.
CCAATGGCCGTGTTCTTCTCCAAATGCCTTTCACTTTCCATCTTGACTCCAACTAGGCAGATCAATAATAAATGAGATACTACGTCACATTTAAAATGTGGATATTATTATCCTGTTCGCATAAGTAGATGGGGGAAAACGATGCACTGTACTATAAGGAAAGGAATGGGCTATATAGGTTGTATTTGACATGTTTGTTACTGAGTATCCGTTATGCCAAACTTGAAATCAAAACAAGCACATAGTGCCACTTTACTCACTGGCCTCACCCACCACCACAATTTATTTCCACCAAATGAATTCACTGGGCAGTAAGGAAAGGAAACTTGACTTACTCTACTGCTGGGTAATAAGCAAAAGCATAAAAGGAAAAATCTGAACAGGCATAACATAAATCTGTTATGGGAAATCATGAAATATATTTTGGAATCACTTCACATGGTGATATAAATGTGACACAAGCCAAGAATGGATTTTTCAATTTTTTTGGTAGGCTGAGGCGAAGTAACTTAGGATGAATATACCAGCTTAGAGGGCTAATGTGTCCACTGTAGGAGTCTGCGTTCAACCTCATGGCCATAGGTTCAAATCCCGGTGGGCTCACCTTATCCTTTAATTCTTCTGAGGTCAATAAAATGAGTACCACTGAGTTGGGTAATAATAAACAACTGTTATCCAGCGCAAAGGTACCCTTATAGGTCAAGGTGCACCTCACAAATACACATGTTTATGTTATGTTACTAAAGGAATGAAGTACTAGGAGGTGACTGAGAGAGCAGAGGGATACACACCTTGTGTGTTTGGTTTGCACTGCATTGAAAACTTTCGAAATGCGGCATTAACCTCTTAGCTGTTGGGGCCCCCCGTGCTGAGCACTTTTTTGGCGTTTGGGGTAGTTTGTGCTTAGGCCTTCATAACTTTTTGTCCACATAAGCTATCCACGCCAAATTTACATCCTTTTCATCCAACATCCTAGAGATTTTAAAGGTACCCAGGGTTTGTGGGTTCCCCTGGAGGAGACCAAAAAATTAGCCAAAATACAGTGAAAGTTTTGTTTGTTTTTTCAAAAAACTGGGTGAAAGGGATGCTGAAGAATTCTTGTATTGTTTCCCTGAAAATGGCATCAACAAAGGGTTTGCTGTGCAAAAATCGCCATTTTCCCAGCTTTTAGGAACAGGCAGACTTCAAACAGAAAACCACATTTTTCAACACAATTTTGGCATTTTACTGGGACATCCCCCCTTTTTACTATTTTTTGTGCTTTCAGCCTCCTTCCAGTTAGTACCAGGAATGGGTGTGAAACCAATGCTGGATCCTGGGATGCTAAGCATTTCTGAAAAGTAGACAAAATTCTAAATACACCAAGTGGTCATTTGTGTAGATCCTACAAGGTTTTCCTACAGAAAATAACAGCTGAAATAAAAAAATATTGAAATTGAGCTGAACAAATAGCCATTTTCTCTATGTTTTACTCTGTAACTTTTTCCTGAGATGTCAGATTTTTTTAAAGCAGAATACCATTACGTCTGCTGGACTCTTCTAGTTGTGGGGCTATATAGGGCTCATAGGTTCAACAAGATCCCTAGGTACCCATAGCAAATAAATGAGCTCCACCTTGCAATGGGTTTTCATTTCATACCGGGTAAACAGCAATTCATTTGCTGAAATATAGAATGAAAAATAGGTATCAAGAGAACCTTTGTATTTCCAAAATGGGCACAAGATAAGGTGTTGAGAAGCAGTGGTTATTTGCACATCTCTGAATTTTGGGGTGCCCATACTAGCATGTGAATTACAGACGTCGTTTTTTCACACTGGCTTACATTTGGAAGGAAAAAATGCAGAGAAAAAATAGGGGCAATAACACTTGTTCTGCTATCCTGTGTTCCCCAAAGTCTCCCGATAAAAATGGTACCTCGCTTGCGTAGGTAGGCCTAATGCCCACCACAGGAAATGCAACATGGACACATCACATTTTTACATTGAAAACTGATGTGTTGTTAGGTAAGTGCCTAGCTGTGGATTTTGGCCTCTAGTTCAGCCGGCACCTAAGGGAACCTACCAAACCTGTGTACTTTCTAAAACTAGACACCTAGGGGAATCTAAATGGGGTGACTTGTGGGGCTCTCACCGGGTTCTGTTATCCAGAATCCTTTGCAAACCTCAAAATTTGGCCCAAAAAAACAATTTTCCTCACATTTTGGTGACGGAAAGTTCCGGAATGTGAGAGGAGCCAAAAAATGTCCTTCCACCCAGCGTTCCCCCAAGTCTCTCGATGAAAATGGTACCTCACTTGTGTGGGTAGGCCTGCTGCCAGTTCTCCCCTTGCTCCTTCTGGTCTTGCATCAGCACTTGATGAGCTGGCAGCACTCTGTGTGGCTAGATAACAACATTATATATTTTTTAGATGTCAGATATGCCTCTCCCTATATTTTTTTATTCAAAAAAAGAAACTAAAAAAATACAACTACAATATATCACTACAGTTCAGTTATCTGCAACATTTTGTGAAACGTTCGTGAAACGCCAATATTTGGGTAATCTGTGAAGTTCCTTACCTTTTCCTAAGCCCTTCACAAGTGAAGTTGTTTCCCTTCATTAAACCAATACTATCTGTTTAGCAATTTGAATTTCACATATAGTAAGTGTCCCAAAAATTTTTTATTGGTTAAAGCTAAATGTGCATGGTTGTTTTCTAGTGGTTACAAAAGCAGAAAGCATATTTAAATAAAATTAGATGTATGAATATTTCTGTCTGCCAATTGTTATAGAAAGAAATTCAGCAGAACGCAGTGTGTGGATATTGTCTTCGAAATTTTACTTATACCTCATGAATAAATAGTTTTTATCTTTGTAACTGCTTTATTCTTTTGCAAACATATTTTTTTCTGATTTTTTAACGACTTTCCATTGCAAAGCACTGTTTCAAATGTAATCATACAATGGCTGTTTAAAATCTTTTCTCAAAATGTAATAATGTTATAGAGGGGAGCGGAAAATACATTTCTTTACAAACACTGTCAAACACCCTGTCATACCTCATGACAGATCATTTTCCATTTTGATATTTGAAGCAAAGAATCCTTGGCTAGCAGCACCTTCCGCGTGTTTTGTGAAAATGTGATAAGATTTATTTTTAGTTCATTCATTTATGTGTGTGTTTGTTTATTGTGGACCTCACAGTCAAAGTGTTTTACACAAAAAAGGCACACATAAGTAACATCTTCATCGCCTGGATACCCTCACAGGTGCCAAACAGCTCACTACAAATCCATCTTACATAACATTACATCTTATGAGGAAAAGAACAGAGACCATCTTTGGTCACAATGAATCAGGGCATAAATAGTGCTCTGCGATATCCTTTTTAAATAGAACACTTTTTTAAGCTTTGGAAGGCTATCAGGAAACGCGCCAAATTTAGCTTTTCAAGGAATGTATTACTTACTCTGAGGAAATACATTCAATTGCTGTGTTTGATGCCATAGCTTTTTTCATTTTGGATCTTTTTAGGATGTTATTTTGTGGATGCCACCAGAGATTGTTAGCTTGTTGTGGGGGTAACAGGCTGAAGAATTGTAGCATATTACATACCAATTACTAGGTCTTAAATTCACTTCTATCAGTGGACAGTGAATATACAAGACAATAGGGCCCTCATTCTGACCTTGGCGGGCGGCGGAGGCCGCCCGCCAAAGTCCCGCCGTCAGGTTACCGTTCCGCGGTCGAAAGACCGCGGCGGTAATTCTGACTTTCCCGCTGGGCTGGCGGGCGGTCGCCTTCAGACCGCCAGCCAGCCCAGCGGGAAAGAGGCTTCCACGATGAAGCCGGCTCGGAATCGAGCCGGCGGAGTGGAAGCTGTGCGACGGGTGCAGTTGCACCCGTCGCGTATTTCACTGTCTGCGCAGCAGACAGTGAAATACATGTAGGGGCCCTCTTACGGGGGCCCCTGCAATGCCCATGCCAGTGGCATGGGCACTGCAGGGGCCCCCAGGGGCCCCGCGACCCCCCCTACCGCCATCCGGATCTCGGCGGTCCGACCGCCGGGATCTGGATGGCGGTAGGGGGGGTCGGAATCCCCGCGGCGGTGCAGCAAGCTGCGCCGCCGCGGAGGATTCAATGGGGCCACGGTACACTGGCGGGACCCCGCCAGTGGTGCTGGTCCGACCGCGGCTTTACCGCCGCGGTCGGAATCCCCATTGGAGCACCGCCGGCCTGTCGGCGGTGCTCCCGCGGTCCTCCGCCCTGGCGGTCAAAGACCGCCAGGGTCAGAATGACCACCTAGGTCTTACATGATTACTATTTTGGTTCTAGTAACCACTTTTGAGGCTATATGTAAGGTTGCTTTTAGAGTGGATGTGGGTATTTTGAGTAGCCCTGTCAGGATGGTACTCCTGCTATCTTAACAAGATAGGATCCAAGCTGTATCATATGTTTTAACTATTCATATAGGATTATGGTGGTCATTACAACCCTGCCGGTCGGTGTTAAAGCGGCGGTAAAACTGCTAACAGGCCGGAGGAAAAAAAAATTGAATTACGACCGTGGGGGAAACCGCCAACATAGACAGCCACTTTAACACTCCGACCGCCAAGGCGGTACAAACAAACACCGGCAACAGACAGGTGGAGGACAATGTACTGCCCACAGAATTACAAGCCACCAATCCACCACCTTTTCCGGGGCAGATTCACCGCGAACAAAAACAGGCAGAAACAGGACTTGGAAGGGAAAACGCTCACCTCTACACACCCCACGAGGAACCAGGACGCCATGGAACCGGAACTTCAGATACTCCCAGCCTTTATCTTCCTGCTCCTCTACCAGGAGCACGAACGCCGGCGGCGAAGACCACAGTGAGTACTGCACCTATGACACAGGGGAGGGAAAAAACAGAGACACACACACGCAATACGCAACACCCCCACCCCACCCTCACCCACTACAACACACACACAAATACAGCATGATACATTACAGTTACAAGCCCCAACCTCCCCTGGAAGAATGCAAGGACAAAAGGAAATGAGTCGAATAATTGTAATATATTCAATTACATAAATCAAAAATATTTACATCTATATACATTTACACTATAAACAATTATATACACCAAGAACACAAGTCCAAGGTATTCCACCATCATAGTCCGTGGACCACTGGGCCCAAAAGGCATGGGTGAGGCCCACACTCAATACCCGAACAAGACGGAGAGAACACTCCTGGGGCATCAGATAGAAATAAAACAGGCATCTCAGGGGGAAGGGAAGAGGGGGGCACCTCAGCCGGATGAGTGCACGACGCCAGATCCACAAGGGGGCTCCATGCTCACTGTTCAATCCTGGGGAGTGCAAAGCCACAGTCTCTCAAGTCTCTACAGTGGGTGGTTTGCCCACTGTTCAATCCTGGGGAGTGCAAAGCCACAGTCTCTCAAGTCTCTACAGTGGTGGTTTGCCCACTGTTCAGTCCTGGGAAGTGCAAAGCCACAGTCTCTCAAGTGGATAACAGTCTCCACTGGTTCTGGAGGGGGCCTTGTGCCGAGAGTGCTTCATCCTGCCAAAGACAGAGGTAGTGGATGTAACTCTCCACTGGTTCTGGAGGGGGGTTTGTGCCCAGAGTGCTTCATCCTGCCAAGGACAGAGGTAGTGGATGTGATACTCCACTGGTTCTGGAGGGGGCTTTGTGCCCAGAGTGCTTCATCCTGCCAAGGACTGAGGTAGTGGATGTCTTCCTCCACTGGTTCTAGAGGGGGCTTTGTGCCCAGAAGGCTTCATCCTGCCAAGGACAGAGGTAGTGGATGTGATACTCCTCTGGTTCTGGAGGGGGCTTTGTGCCCAGAGTGCTTCATCCTGCCAAGGATTGAGGTAGTGGATGTAACTCTCCACTGGTTCTGGAGGGGACTTTGTGCCCAGAGTGCTTCATCCTGCCCGTGGCAGCCTCAGTAGCGTTGTAATCATTGGCGCTCACTGTCCGGTGGTGCTGTTGGTGGCGGTCTTGTCCTGGGCAGCGGGGCTGCTGCTGGCGGTCCTGTCTTGGGCAGCAGGGCTGCTGCTGGCGGTCTTGTCCTGGGCAGCGGTGCTGCTGCTGGTGGTCTTGTCCTGGGCAGCGGGGCTGGTGGCGTGCTGATCTTCCCAGACTTGCCGGTTTTACTGTGCCCCTTCCCCACCTTGGAAGGCGTTGCAGCTGTTTCCACACTCCCAACTCTACCCTTGGGAGCGGCTTTGGTGGCTGATTTCTTTCCCCTCTCCCGCCGGACACTGGGCAACTTTCTATGCTTGACAGGTGGGGGACTGTCCGGGCTGTGGCTCCTTGTCACACTGGCTGCCCTGGTGCCTGGTGCACTCCAGAATCCGGTGACTACTGGCACCACTGGTCCCGCCGATGTTGTGGCTGAGGTGCTAGGTTTGGACCTAGAGAGTCGGGCCCTAGGAGACTGAAGCGGTGGGGGAGGTGAGGAAAAGAGGTCAAGGTTGGACAGGAAAAGTTTCTTAGGAACACTGGGGGTTTGGGAGTGGAGGAAGAGGTAGTGCTTGTAGGAGGTGTACGTTTGCTGACCTTGGGTGAAGGTACATGGGCTGGAGGCTGTTGTGTGGTGAATGGCTGTTGGGTGGGTGTGTGGCTACATTTGTGTACCTTGGGAGGTGGCCTCACAGACACACTGGGAAAGGACACAGGGGACGTGTGAATGGTAGTGGGGGTGGTGACTGCACGTGAGCGGGGTGTGGTGGTGGGTGCGCTGGTGATGGATGTAGTGGCTGAGGATATAGTGCATGCAGGTGTGAGTGGAGATGAGACAGGGAGGGAGGATGGAGACGAGGAGGAGGGGGACACAGTGGAGGCAGTGGATGTTGGTGTGTCTGCATGTGTCTGATGCTTGCGAGAGTACCTGTGGGATGTGTGGTGCTTATGTTTGTCTGAGCTTCCCTTGTGTGTTGAGGTGTGTGCATGCTGGTCTGATGGTGTGCTTGGGATAGGCTGAGGTACAGGGGTGTGGGTCTGGGTGGAGGAAGTTGGAGGGGGGAGGCTAGAGACAGGGACAATGGCTGTCATCAATGCTGAGGCCAGAGTCTGAAAAGCTCGCTGTTGGGCTGCCTGACCTGAGTGAATGCCCTCCAGGTATGCATTGGTTTGTTGCAACTGCCTCTCTACACCCTGGATGGCATTCAAAATGGTAGACTGCCCAACAGTGAGGTGCCTGAGGAGGTCAATGGCCTGAGGGCAGCAGGGGTGACAGGGGCAGGGAAGGTGATGCCCACCCTCCTGGGTGAGCGGGCACGGGGCAAACACTGAGGGGCTGCTGGGAGGGCAGTGCTGGTAGGGGGGGTGGCAGCTGCACCTGTAGATGCGGGAGGCACAGATGGGCCCACCACCGCAAGGGAGGTCCCATCAGAGAAGGAGTCCGTATCGCTGGTGTCAGCTCCTGTCCCGGCCGTGGAGCTCCCCTCGCCCCCATCCCACTGGTGAATTCATACTCCGTAGTGTTGCCCTCCAGGGCCATGTGGGATGCAGCTCCCTTCTGCTCCAGTGCCACTGCTCCTCCGCCTGATGATGCTAAGGCACACAAGAACAGGGAGACCACAAAAAGGGGGGGAAGACAGAAGAAAGACATGTTGAGTGCATGCAATACCCGCTACCGTTGGCGGACACGACAGACACTGAAGCCCCCTGCACTACGCCGCGCACTTGGAGTCCACTATTCAATCCCAGGTACATGGGTTACAAGGCTATGCCCGATTTCTGCACACATGGATGTCACAGGAGCCTGACTAGGTGTAGTTGGCACTGTACACAGGTGGAGTGGGGTGCCACAGGGCCTGCCTTAAGAAGGGTCCTTGCCTACTAAACTCGCCCTGGCCTAGAGGGAACCCACAGCCCACCTCCCCCACTCAGACACCTACAATGCGCGCTGAATCAGCAGAATGAAAGTGTACTCACCCCCTTGTTGCTGCTGTGATGCCCTCAAGCGCCCATCCAACTCCGTGTACGCCACCGCCAGGATCCTGAACATCAGGGGGGTCATGGTGCAACGGGCACCCCTCCCACGTTGGGAGGCCATCCCCAGCTGGGCCTCCGCTGTCTTCTTGCTCCAGCGGTAATGTCCTCCCATCTTTTCCGGCAGTAGGTGCTCTGTCTGTGGTAGACCCCAGGGTCCGGACTTCCTTGGCGATGGCATGCCAAATGTCCTTCTTTTGGTGGGCGCTGACCTACAGGAATTGTACAGGGGAAAAAGAGAAGTAATTACCATCTGCACCGTCACAGTCATTGGCCTGCATCCCTACCCTTGACATGACGCACATGCACTCACTGTCGTTTCATACACGCCTCATTCTCACCCCCCCTATCTTTCATCCACCCCACTCCACACAGGCATTGCCCATACAGCATGCTCACAGTGTACTTACCTGTTTGTCTGGAGGACCGTAGAGTAGCGTGTACTGGGGGAGGACCCCATCGACGAGTTTCTCCAACTTCTCCGTGCTGAAGGCAGGGGCCCTTTCCCCAGACACACAAGCCATTGTCTCTTCCAGACTGAGGTCACAGCAGCACTTGCAGTGTAGGTCCTCTCCTGTCGAAGATCAGGTATCAAGTGATTGAACAGAGAGAAAATGGCGGTCACGTCGGTGGCGGTGCGTACCGTCACCGCCGGCGTACATCGTCATAGGCTCCTGGGACCCATAGGGTCCAATGTTAACCAATGCAGGATTGCACTGCGGTCTTCGACCGCCTACCGCAGCGGTGTACAACGCCAGCGCAGTTACCTCATATCCCCTTGTCCCACTTTACAGGTCAGGCAGCAGCCATTTCATGGGCCCAAATCACATTATTTTGGACTGTGTCACACATATCTAGGCCTTGCCTAAACACTCATGCAGGCAAATTTCGAATTGCTAATGTTTTCAGAGTAAGCTGTGTTTACGTACCTCAGAGTTGGTTGACTCTCTGCTAGCTGTTCTCCTCCGTAGGCACCGTCAGCTGGGGCATGTGAGGAGATGGTGGCATCCTCCGGTGTACAGAACGCTGGTGGACCTGCCGACAATGGAGGAGTGACATGTGATCATCACCTACAGGCTTGATCGTGCCACAATCCAGGAACTGTGTGCCCAGTTGGAGCCAGACCTGATGTCAGCTATCCGCCATCCCACAGGAATCTCCCCTCAAGTGCAAGTGCTGTCAGTACTCCATTTCCTAGCAAGTGGGTCTTTTCAAACTACAGTGGCCATATGTCAGAGTCACCAGATCCTCGGGGTCTGTGCACGTTCCCAACACTTCCACCACAAGACAGCTCCAATACTCTGATTAGATTTATCACAGATTCTAAGAGAGTCCAAGTGGGGAAAAGGGGATTAGGACGGGAACAGCTGGGAAGGAGACCTGTAGGAAGCAAAAGGTTAAAACACAACATCAAAATTATATCTCATGAAATCAGTACCATGCTACAACTCTAAGCTTCGTCTTTTCCGAAAAAACATGAACAACCTTAAAATAGTCCTAAAACTGACTAGGCTTTAGATGACCGAATGCCTGAGGAGGAAACAGGAAAAGTTAAATAGGACTTTCAGATTCGAGTACTTTCTTTAGCATGAGAATCAGGAAACACTCTGAGCAATTTCTAAACAACCATATGAATCTCCTTTTAAGAATATATATCAGGAACACACAGCATTACATCTAGAACTCTGGTATTGTGTTCATCTCAGAAAAAACATTGGGAAGTGAATTGCGCACATTGCAGATTTTTATATGAGTATTAAACACCATAAAGGATTGTGCACCGTGAAATCACACAACGTAGATTCAAGGAATAAATTACGCAACGTGTCAACTTGAAATGCTACCAAGAAAATGTCTTAGAATAGTAGCGCACAGTAATTTACATTATTTATACACGAGGAAAGAATTGCGCGTCTTGCCGATTCAAATGTCACCATACAAATGCCAAGAAATGGTTGCGCACAATGAACAACATGAAAAGCACTCAGGGAAAGAATTGCGCGTCTTGTCGATTCAAATGCCACCATGCAAATGCCAAGAAATGGTAGCGCACAATGAATAACATGAAAAATCACTCAAGGAAAGAATTGCGCGTGTTGCCGATTCGAATGCCACCATGTAAATGCCAGAAAATTGTAGCGCACAATGAACAGCATGAATTACACACGAGAAGTGAATTGCGCGTTTCGCCGATTCGAATGCCACCATGTAAATGCCAAGAAAAGGAAGCGCGCAATGAACAACAAAGTTAAATGCTTATGAAACGAGTTGCACGTCTTGCCAACCCGTAAAACATCATGTAAATGTCAAGAAATATCAGCGCGCAATGAACAACAATGTAATAACGAAGTCAAATCTTTATGGAATAAATTGCGCGTCCTCCCTATTTGCAAACCACCATACAAATGTCAAAAAATGGCAGCACACAAGTAATCAGTTATTCATTTAAGAATTAAAATCAAGAATATGAAAATTCTCAATTACGGTGTTGGGAAATGTCCAAACACCGTCTTACCGCCTGGAAACAGTGATCACCAATGAGAGATGAGTGCAGAAGACTGGAAAATCCAAATAGGCCGCCGGGACAGGAGCTCAGGAAGAAGTTGCTGCTCTGCACCGGGACCTCTGAATAGTGAGCACTGGAAGTTGGGCTGACTCTCTTTTATAGAGTCTTGGCCCAGCCTAGAACCATGCCCAGGCATGTTGCAGGGAAAGTCTCTAGAAGGCCCTGGAAAGGGACCACACCCTAACACACTCTGAATGTCTGCAGCAATACATTGCAAATGTACAGTATTTATAAGCACCTTAAAAATGAATCTTTTGGATGGAATTCTGCAATGCAAAAGGTTAAACAATAACATATCATCACAATCCATAAATTACATTATCTTGCGAGTGTTGGGTTTTTGCATTCTAGATGCCCGTAGAGCGCACACTGTCCTGGTGTTGACACCATAGCATCAGTGATGTCCCAGCCTATGTTTTCCAACGTGTTGTCCAGAGTGTTGTCTGCCCTGCTTAAACTCATGTGGAGCTACATCATTTTCCCTCAGGTGAAGGATTTGCCTACAGTGAAAGGTGATTTCTATGCCCTGGGACTATCCCCAACATCATAGATGCCATTGATGGGACACATGTGGCCTTGGTCCCCCCCCGCAGGAGTGAACAGGTGTACAGAAACCGGTAGAGTTACCATTCCATGAATGTGCAGATGGTGTGTTTGGCCGACTGTCGAGGTAAGCCTCAGCAAGGCCTACTAGTGCAAGGGGTTCGCCCTTCTCTGCACAAAGTCTTCAGACCTATAGGAAGAAGTTGGCACAGAAACTGAAATAAAAGACAAAGTTTATTAAACCTCATGAGGTGGTACTACAGTTCAAACAGCACCCTTCGGTAATGTTTGAAGTAGCACACTGAACTAAGAGAGCATGGTCCTTTTATACCCACGCAGGGGCTAAAAGAAGGTGATACAGTTATAGAAGCAAGACTTACATACATATAAGGTCATATGGAAATGCGCAGTCGACAGGTAGGAGGGGCTAACAGTTTTAAAGGACTAGTTGGCACATTACTGTCTGTTACTGATTACTAACAGCTGCAGATCTTACTGGGCATGTGCGAAAGTGGGAAATGCTAAATATAACTTGTCACTAGTCAGATTTTCAAGAGTAGTTAACAGAAAGGTAGGACAGAGCACATGGCGAGCACATGGCAGAGAAAATGGCTGCCATGAATACAAAATGGATTCCGAGAAGTGTTCACAATAGTTGCTAAATACAAGATGTCTTCTGCTAATGCTTAATCTAATCGCTACTGACTTACAACACGACCAGTACATCTCCCATGTTAATGTAAAATTCCCTGGCTCAGTGCATGACGCTTACATCCTGCGGAATAGCAGCATCCCTTATGTGATGGGGCAACTCCAGAGGCACCGGGTGTGGCTATTAGGTGACAACATGGACCCAATACAGTGGGAATAGTTGTCTGGGTCTGTGGATGTCCTAATGAGTTAGAGTCTGTCTAACACTTGTCCCTCGACATTTGCAGGTGACTCTGGTTACCCCAACCTGTCATGGCTACTGACCCCAGTGAGGAATCCCAGGACAAGGGCAGATGAACGCTACAATGAGGCACATGGGCGAACTAGGAGGATTATAGAGTGGACCTTCGGCCTCCTGAAGGCCAGGTTCAGGTGTCTCCATATGACAGGTGGTTCCCTATTTTACTCACCAAAGAAGCCATGCAAGATCATCGTGGCCTGCTGTATGCTTCACAACTTGGCTTTGCGATGACAGGTGCCTTTTCTGCAGGAGGATGGTCCAGATGGAGGTCTTGTGGAAGCTGTGGACCCTGTGGACAGTGAAGACGAGGAAGCAGAAGCAGAGGACATCGACAACAGGAACACAGTGATCCTGCAATACTTCCAGTGAGACACAGGTAAGAAGACAACACTGCCTGCTACATCTGATTTAAATCTACTACCTCTCTATTGTCTGTCATTTTCACCCAGTGTATGGTCACTGAGTTGTCACTTTCCCTTACGATTTCACAGATGTGGGTCCCACTGTGTGACATCTGCTTTCTTTCCTCATGGACAAGAGCTGTGTGACATAGGTATGTTGATATTACATTTGAAAGAACATTTTGCCACTGTAATTGCTAATACACTATTTCGAAATCACAGACAGACTCCTGATTGTTTTGTGCCTTAAGTGTGTTTATTTAAGTGCTCAATATTGGAGGGGGTTGTAAAATGGTCAGGAGTGATGGTGGAGGAATGTCCATGGCAGAATCCAGTCTATTAGTCTCATAGGTGCATTGTCCAAAGGGGCATAGGAAGTGGAGCTGGGGCAGTTTAAAGATGGACAGGGTGACAAGGTGGGCCAAAAGGATGACAATCAGGGTGGTTTCATTTCTTGGCGGGGGTCTTGGCATCGTTCTCTGTCTTTGTCCTGGATCTCAGGGACCGTTTGTGGGGTGGTTCTCCCTCTGCAGGGGGTAGGGTGATGGTGTGGTGGTCCTGTGGCGGTGCCTCCTGTCCACTATCGCCGGCGGAGGTGGTGGGCAGTTCATCATCCAGGCTAGTGTCAGGGGCCCCTTGTTATGCCACAGTGTCCCTCCTGGTGTTCACGAGTTTCTTCAGCACCCCTTCAATGGTGCCCAGGGTGGAATTGATGGATTTGAGTTCCTCCCTGAACCCCAAATACTGTTCCTCCTGCAGCCACTGGGTCTCCTGAAACTTGGCCAGTACTGTTGCCATAGTCTCCTGGGAATGGTGGTAGGCTCCCATGATGTTGGGGAGGGCCTCGAGGAGAGCGGGTTCCCTGGGCCTGTCCTCCCCCTGTCACACAGCAGCCCTCCCAGTACCCTGTGTTCCTGGGCCTCTGTCCCCTGAACCGTGTGCCCACTGCCACTGCCCCCAGGTCCCTGTTGTTGTTGGGGTGGTGGGTTAGCCTGGGTTCCCTGTAGTGGTGGACACACTGCTGATTGACGTGTCCTGGGGACAGAGGTATGGGCCCGCTGGGTGGGTGCTGTGCTGGTGTTTCCAGAGGTGGGAAGGTCTGTAGTGGCCTGTGACTGTATGAGGGGAACCGACTTTCCCGAGGTCCCCGATGGGCCGGGCTGGTCATCTAGATCCTGTTGGACAGAGCTGCTGTCATCACTGTGGGCCTCTTCTGTTGGTGGTGTGGACATGTGTGGACCCTCCTGTCCGGTGACGTTGGGTAGGGGTCCTGTAGGGGTATAAAAGGATGTTTATTACATCTGTGTGTGCCATGGTGTGCAATAGGTGGGTGTCAGTGTACCCCAGTGCTTGCATTCCTGTGTGGGACCTTGTGTGATGGTGGTTTAGGGGGTGTATGGGGATGTGCAGTGGCCCATGCTTTGGTGATGGGTGTCCATGCTTTGTTGTTGCATGCAGGGCTTGGTGTTGGGATGGGTGGGTTGTGATAGTGGGACATTTGTGAGGAGTAGGAGTGATGGGGGTGAGGGTGGGGGTATGTGATGGCATGCAGGTAGGGTGGGGGATGTAATAGTAAAGCTTTGACTTACCAGAGTCCATACCTCCATCTACTCCTGCGAGGCCCTCAGGATGCAGAATCGCCAAGACCTGCTCCTCCCATGTTGTTAGTTGTGGGGGAGGAGGTGGGGGTCCGCCACCAGTCTGCTGAACCGCAAGGTGGTGTCTTGAGACCACGGAACGCACCTTCCTCCATAGGTCGTTCCACCTCTTCCTGATGTCATCCCTATTTCTTGGGTGCTGTCCCACTGCGTTAACCCTGTCCACTATTCTTCGCCATAGCTCCATCTTCCTAGCTATGGAGGTGTGCTGCACCTGTGATCCGAATAGCTGTGGCTCTACCCAGATGATTTCCTCCACCATGACCATGAGCTCCTCCACAGAGAACCTGGGGTGTCTTTGCTGTGCCATGGGGTGATGTGGGTGATGTGTGGGGTGGTGTGTGTTGTGATGTGTGGGGTGATATTTAGAGGTGTGTTGTGTGAGGTGCGTGGATGTTATGTGAGTGATGGTGTTGAGTGCCTGTGGATGCTAGTTTGTAGATGGTGGTGTCTCTCTCTGGCCTTCAGTCGCAATTGTGGTCGTAGGGGTTTGTGGGTGATGTGGGTGGGTGTTTTATATTGTATTGAGTGTGTGGGAGTGGTGTGTGTATGTGTATCAGGTGTGTGTATTTCGAATTGTCCAATGTGGATGTGTTTTGTAAATGTGTGTGTTTTGAGCGCGGCGGTGTGTACCGCCAATGGATTACCGCGGTTGAAAGACAGCCGCGTGGATTCGTGGGTCGTGATAGTGTGGGCGTATTCCTGTTGGCGTGACGGTGGGGGTTTTGTTATTGCCAGTTTATCACTGACCTTTGGTGTGGCGGACTTGTGTGGGTGTCTAGATTTTGGCGGATTCCGAGCTTTGGGTCATAATGACCATGGCGGACTTCCGCGGCCGCGGCGGTGTGTTGGTGGTCTTCTGCACGGCGGTAAGCGGCTTTTACCGCCAATGTTGTAATGACCCCCTATATCTTCTAAATTAGCTTTATTCATACTAAGAATGCATCCATCAAATTTTCTAGTGAATTCTTATTAGACAGATCTTTTTAGGAGTTCCAAAATGTAATGAGAAACTGAATCAACAATCTCAAATCAATCAACAGTGTAACCCATTTCGTTACACATTAAATCTTGAGGGCAGAAGTTTAAGTTCAAATATGTATTACAAATTTAAGGCAATGTAAATGAGTCTCAAAAACATGCTATAGAAATAAAGAAGCACCAGAAGTGAGGTAAATTATCTAACCAGATTAAATTGTACAAGCAGAAGGCATACAAATACTTCTGTAAAAGCAATACAAAAAATAAGAAACAGTATTTGGTGATTAAAATTTAAATATCTATTCTATAACCATTTCAACTAATTTTATCCAAGTATTCTAATTAGCTATGGGAAGCATAATGCTTTCTCTGGAATTTCAGGAAATGAATAATAATCAGAGTGGCAGCATAACAGAAACCTCAGTAGAAGTTCTGCAAGAGAGATGTGCGCTGGATATAGCCACTCAGTGAAAGTAAGTATAGAGAGATCCTTACCCCTTTAGGTCTCAAAGGAATCTGCTCTAGTCAAAGGGCACAAATGGTCTGACCCACCTAACTAACAACACACCACCTTAGACCTTGCAAAACCTTCAAGAGTCAACAACAGCATTGCCAGCAGTTTTCCATCTTCAGTGAATAGTTTGGAATTTACAACTCCTATTATTCTTCCATCCCACAACTCCAACATCAATACGACCTTGAGTGCCTCCCTTGCCCAGGAGCACACAAAGGAGTTTTCTTCTTTATTCATTCATTAACGTTCCTCGCCCGTGCAAACCCATCCTCCTGTACCCCCTTATCACAAATTTACAACAAGCCTTTCATTAACTGGAGACTTGTGCAGACTGCAAATTAAAAACTAGAGAATCTTGAGCAGAAACTCCATGTCAAAGATTAAACATAGAAAAACAATTCAGGCTTTTCCTTGAGCAAACTTAACAAGTAGTCCAATGCACATTCAAAACACAGGATTATAGGTGCATTTCTCCTCACAAATACAATACATGGTAAAAAACTGTGATTATAACTGTGATATCATAATCCATATACATTGAATATAGATGCACACATACCATCTTTCGATCAATTAATTTCATTATCAAAACATGCATATGATCACCTAAATTTTTACTTATGAGTGAACCCTGATTCACCCTTTCGCTGCTAAGCCTTTTCCCCACTAGTGCTAATCCGTTTGCCGTTGGGGTAGTTTGCAATAAGGCCGCCATACCTTTTTGTCCACATTTACATACTTTTTTTCCAAACTCTTGACGATTCTAAAAGTACCCTGGGTTTGTAGATTACCTTGGAGGGAACCGAGAAAATAGCCAAAATGCAGCTTTCTTTTTTTAAATAAATGGGAAAAAGTGCTGAGGAAGAAAGTGTCTGCTTTTTTCATGTAAATGGCATCAAAAAAGGGTTTGCAGTGATACAATCATGATCTTCCCAGCTTTCAGGAACAGGCAGACTTGAATCAGAAAACACAATTTTGACATTTTACTGGGACATAGTCCAATTTCCCTATTTTTTTGTGCTTTCAACTGTTACATTGTTGCATAGGCTATCATTATTCTAATGAGACTACTGGATTTGGGAGGCAGAATCACTTGCACTGTGGAGGACTGAGTCTGAACCCACCACAGGTGACACCTGTTGGCCTAATCCAGGTTTTGTTCCAGCTAACGAGCAGTGCCTCATCTTCACCCTAGAGCAGGGAAGAATGGGCAACCGAGCCCATGACACACTTGACTCCTCAGGGAACTCAGATCTCATCTGTTTCTCTCAGTTACATTAGTCTCACACATGAAAGGACAATCGGAGGCAGAATAAAGTTCAATAAGGTTTTATTGAAGTAACTGCATCTTAGATAATAAAGCATGTATTGCAATAACTAGGATGATGAAGCATGACAGGATTACAATTGTGACAAGGAGAGTAAACCACAAAAATAATACTACCATATTGTCATCCTGGTTTTTGTTAGAATAATTCCTACCTAGACTGTGTTAGAACACAGCATGTTAAGCTCTAATTCTGCCCTTCAGGTTCCCCTGGGAAAACATCATCCCTCATGCCTGAGAAAGAGGCCTGTGGTCTACATAAGCAGCTGCACCGAAGCATTCAGCAAACAGCATACAGTCGTGGTCATCTGGCTGGAATCTCCCTCTAACGTATGTGGTTCAAAGTAGTGTTTTATAAAAAAACAGCTGATGTTCCAAGAAAGGATCCCCACATAAGAGTGTGTATGTTTCTGTGAACATTAGAGACAAAGCGTACCATGTTTGCCAGCAACCTATCTTACTGCAGCCTTGAGAAAAGCACAGAGTGAAAGAAATGTCTTGTTTAAGCACGGAGTGCTGGCCTAGGCAAGGAACAACTAGATAGAGAAAATAAAACAAGACTGCAAATGTGGCTAATGGTAAAATAATATGAATAAAACATATCTAGGTTAAAGTGCACAGCGGCAGGCCTAGTTTGCTAACATAACGTGTATGAAGCTATAACTAAAATGACTACCTAACACAACCTCCTTCCAGTTAGTGGTAGAAATGGGTATGAAACCAATGGTAGATCCTGGAAAGCTATACATTCCTGAAAAAAGACAAAATTCTAGATTCAGCAAGGGATCATTGTGTAGATCCTTACTATAGAAAGTTATTATGGCAATTTTTCAAAAGCAACATACCGTTACATCCTCTGGACCCTTCTGGTTGTGAGGATATATAGGGCTTTTAGGTTCACCAAGAACCCGAGGTACCCAGAACCAATAACTGAGCTGCACCTTGCAATGGTTTTTCATTGTGTACCGGATATATAGCAAATTAGTTGGTAAAATATAGAGAGTGAAAAATAGGTCTGAAGGAAACCTATGTATTTCTGAAATGGGCACAAAAAATGGAGTTTATAAGCAGTGGTTATTTGCACGTCTTTGAATTTGTAGGTACACATATTAGCATGTGAATTAGATGGTATTTCTCAAAACAACTTCTTTCTTGCACACTGTCTTACATTTGCAATGTGCGAATGCAGAGAAATACACATGTTCTACTAGTCTGTGTTCCCCCAAGTTTCGTGATAGAAATGGTACTTCATTTGTGTGGGTAGGCCTAGTGCCTGCAACTGGAATCAGTCCAAAACGCAACGTGGACACATCAGATTGTTCCACTGAAAGTGACCCCTTTTTTCAAAGTGCTTAGCTGTGGATTTCGGGCTTTAGCTCAACCAGCACTTAGGAAAATCTAGAAAACCAGTACATTTTCAAAAATTAGACATGTAGGGGTATCTAGGATGGGGTGACTTGTGCAGCTCTCACCAGGTTCTGATACCCAGAATCCCTTGCAAACCTCACAACTTGTCTAAAAAACACATTTTCCTTCCTCACATTTCTGTGATTGAAAGTACTGGAATCTGAGGGGAGCCACAAACTTCCTTCCACCCAAAAGTCTCATGATCAAAATGGTACCTCACTTTTGTGGGTAGGCTTAGTGCCCGCAACAGGAAACACAGCATACATACATCACATTTTGGACAGAAAACTGACCCCTTTTTTGCAATGTGCCTAGCTGTGGATTATTGGGCTGTAGTTCAGCTGTAGCTCAGCAGGCTTCTAGAGGAACATAGCACACCTGCATATCTTTGAAAACTAGACACCAAGGGGAATCCAGGATGGGGTGACTTGTGCGGCTCTCACCACAATTCTTTACTCAGAATCCCTTGCTAACCTCAAAATGTGTCCACAAAACACACATTCCTCACATTTCTACAATGGAAAGTTCTGGAATCTGAAGGGAGCCACAAACTTCCTTTCACCCAGAATTTCCCCTTGTCTCCCAATAAAAATGGCACCTCACATGAGTGGGTAAGCCAAGTGCCCGCAAAAGGAAATGAATCAAAATGCAGCATGAACGCATCACATTTTTCCACTGAAAACGGACCCTTTCTTTGCAGAGTGGGTAGCTGTGATTTTTGGGAACTAACTGGCACCTAGTGAATCCTATCAAACCTGTATATTTCTGAAAACTAGATACTTAGGGGAATCAAGATTTGGATGACATGTGTGGCTCTCACCAGTTTGTGCTACCCAGAATGCCTTATAAACCTCAAATGTGGGTTAAAAATACATTTTTCTCACATTTCTGGGAATGAAATTCCTGGAATCTGCACAGAGCCACAAACTAAATTCCAACCAGCTAGTCTTCTGGTGAAAATGGTACCTCACTTGTGTGGCAGGCCTAGTGGCAGTGACAGGAACCTATCAAACCAAGGGAAATGGGGGCTCTTGCTTGGGGACTTCTAATGGCAGTGGTTGGCTATGTTCCTCGGCCTGGCACCAGGCCCAACCACAGAAGTGGTGAAGCATATTTATTAGCAGGAGTGGGGCAATGCTGGGTGGCATGAATGGTCTTGATTCCTGTAGATTCCAGAAGTTTCCATCACATAAATGTAAGGAAAAATGAGTGTTTTAGTCAACAGTTGAGGTTTGCATGGCTTTGTGGGTAAGGAAATGGTGTGGGAGGAATGCAAAGCACACGACCCTTGACTACCCCAAACGTTTAGTTTTCAGAACTGTCTGGGTCTGGTAGGTATTTTTAGGTGACAGCCTACCAAAGCCCCAAAATTGCAGCTGTTCATCATTGCAATTGAGATGATACTGAGAGTTAGCCAAAGTCTCCTGGCCCACTTGTAAAAACAACACCCAAAAGATTTAAATACCCTCTTCCTTATCATTGGGATGAAATGCTTTAGTTCACAGGGGAGCAAAAAGACTGCATGGCCATGCCCATGCCTGCAGCCCCCACCCTACAATAAAAATTAATCTCTGGTGTCTACTGGGCTTTCTGCCTTCCCCGGGGGGACATATGTGGATATTTGCCCCTATATACCCCTTGGGGGTGGAAAGACTGTTTCTCTTTTTTGGGGAGGGGCATGCTCATGCCCATGCTGGGCAGTCCCCACTGATAAAAATAATACAAAATGCAAGCCCTGGTGTCTAGTGGGCTTTCTGCCCTCCCACAAAGGGGGGTTATGGGGGTAACTGGGGGGAAGAAATACTGTTTTCCTATTTTGGGCAGTGGGTTCATGACCAAGTTCATGCAGGGGAGCCCTCACTGATACAAATAAAAAAAAAGTAATCCTTGGTGCCCAGTGAGATTTCTGCTTTCCGGGGTTTTTAGAAAGACTGTTTGTATTTTTTTAGAGGCAGGCGGGTGCATGGTCATGGCCATATTGGGCAGCCCCCACCCCTACATATAAAAACAAAAGTGATCCATGGTGCCTGGTGGTTTTCTGCCGACCCCTGGGGGCAGATTGGCCTAAAAATAAGACCAATGTGCCCCAGGGGGGCAGAAAATGGCCAGAATTATCATCCCACAATGAGGAGCGGCCCATTCCCAAGGGGCCACTCCCCAACTTAGATATTTTTATTTCTGTGGTGTTTAGTGGCATTTTGCCCTCCAACCACTGGACTGTGCTAGGTTTATTATGCATTACGCTCTAACGGGGCAGACTGGTCCAATGAAATCTTGTAGATTTCACTGCGCTATTTCCGCAGCCCTTTTTGCTGGGGAACACCTACCTTGCATACACTATAACTGGCACAGGTATAATTATCCCAAGACTTTGCAAACTGGCACATTGATACCTTTGTGCCAGTTTGTAAATGTGGCGCTGTGTGGGGGACTGTTTGCACCACCGTAATGTAAAAAAAAATGACGCTACAGTGGCACAAAGGGCTTGTAAATGAACCCCTAAATTTTCAATTTGGTTTCAAGAATGATTCTAAAAAATTAACGCTTATTTTTTGCTTGCTTGATTCATTAAGGTTTGTGCTTTTATAGCCATTCTTGCATTTTTTAAAGGGTTTTCCTCCTTATGTTCAGCTAGCCTAATTTCAGTTTTTTCTCCGTTTTACTCGAATTCAAACATTATTTGATTTATCTTGTTCAGAATAGAACTCAGGTTTGCAATATTCAGGATACAGGCCTCAGGAAAAAGCTTTTTTCAAGCAGATCTGAATCAGCAGGTGCAACTGGCACCACACCCTGGAGTAAGACTCACCTAGACATTGAAAAAACTTTGGGCCTAATTTACGAGGCCCGAGCTCCACCAGAGCATCACATTTTGTGATGCTTGGTCATGCTGTGCAGTGCTCCATATCTGCAAAACTGTGTTAAGCCACTTTTCCTGTCTTAACGCCACCTTGTACATATGGTCCGCCATGATGTAGTTTTCTGCAGCAAAGGGGCGAGCAATGGGTGTTGCTCTGGGTGTACCCACGCAACACCCATTGCTATTTGACACTGCCTCAAATTTATGAGAAATCGTAAAGCTGATGCAAAGCCAAACACTAACGCCTCTCCAGGGGAAGCATTAGACGGATGCAAGGAGAAGAAATACTTTGCTTTCTTCTTGTTTTTTGCTCTTTCTATGTGTGCTGCATTCTGCATTCTGGATCACACATAGAAGGAGTGAATCACCATTAAAGATTGTTTTTTGTGCAGTAAGGTATCCCTTCCTGCACAAAAAAAATCTCCCCCCAATGCAGCCATCCTTGCAACATGGTGCAGGGGTGGCTATGTTGGAGCTAGGCAACCAATTTAGTACTGATGCAGGGGGAATAAAGGGATGCACTGTATTCTTTTAAATACAGTGCATACCTGCATTTTGGAAATGACACAGCTTGGCGCTGCAAGATTGCTTGTGACACCCCGTTGCACCATTTCCTTGTAGATGAGGCCCTTTGTGAACCAAGTTCATGGGGCATATTTATGAAAAATGACACACAACTGCACTAGCGCAGCTGTGCATAATTTTTTGTTCACACAAGCTAGAGTCATAACTTAGCGCCATCCAAGTGCCATATTTATGAAATGACGTAGGATGGCGCTAAGGAATGGTTAGCATGGAAAAAAAAGATGCTAACATCTGCGACATGCCGTAAGGAAAAATGACGCTAATTCTGCAAAAGTGACGCTAGACCTTTTGCGGCACCTAAACATGTCGCGATTTTTACAGCACATTAGCGTAAAAAAAACACATGAGCAGGAAAGAGTGCAATTGCAATAGAAGATGGAATCATTAGGCCAAGAGAGACCCCAGGGGGACCCCAAACACCCACGTACAAACCAGAAGGGTCCAGAAAATACCCAGGAGAAAGAGAAGAGAAAGCGCAAGTGTTGTTTTAGTGAGGAGGAGGATGACATCATGGTCAGAGAGGTGACGAAGCACCAACACTAGCTCTTCATCACATCCAAATTACCAGTAGGTAGGAGAGATGCAATATGGCAGGCAACAGTGTACAAAATCAACAGTGTTGCAGAGGTGAAGAGGACTGCTACTGAGGCCAAGAAGCGCTGGCACGACTGCAAGCACAGGACTAAGGAGAAACTCGCCAGGAACAGTAAGGCAGCACTGCAGATTGGAGGTAGAAGTCCAGCACCACAGGAGGACCTGGATGAGCTGGAGGAGTGGTGGGCAGTGGTCACCCCGGAGGAGCTGGTCACTGGAATTGCAGGACAGGGCAATCTACCAGAAACCACCACAAATGCAGGGTCAGTTGCAGAGGGGGATATCTGGAATTCTACTAATGGCAGAAGGGGGAGGCACATAGGATACACTCAATGCATGCTAAAGGGTTGCATTGGGACACATATGCCTTGAATCAAGACGCACCATCTCCACCCAAGCCACACATGTACTGACACTTTGGTTGTGCAATGCACTCCAACATATACACAATGTCACCATAGGCCACTCACTATGGCTGTACTCCACCAATGAAATATGCACCACATTGCTTGGTAGGACCGTGCAATTACATATAGTCAAAGCCCCTGTACCAACACAACATAGACATCAGAGACTAGGACCAAAGTCAATACCATCCCAGGGGTGGTGTCAGGGTGCTGCCTCTGGTCAAAATGCTTCCCTTCCTCATTGTAGTTTTGCCTTTACTCTTGTGTGCTGCATCTTGCAGCACAGATTGAAATGCCATGTTAGCAAAAATAGCTTGTACATGTTCAGGAAAATGACACAACCCTGCACATGAACAAATCATCACTTTAAGGCAGGCACACCGGCATCATGCTGCAACATGCCTGTGTTGGAGAAGGGAGCACAAATCTGTTCAGGTGCAGAGGGAATTGCAGGGCTGTACTGTATTCAAGTAAATATGGCACATCACTGCGTATCTAAACTGCTGCAGTGTACTACAATACATCTTCCAGCTGCCCTGAGCCATGCCTAAAGAGAAACAATCTGCCCTAAAGCTTGCAACCTGTGGAACACAGCCCATGCAGGGTGAACTCACATCAACTCACACACAATCATATGCGTCATATGAGAATGGCCACAATATAAAATGCATACAACACATTGTACATGTATGTGAACATCATGTGTACACCTGTTCGAGTGGCCCCAATCTTAGCATTTGACAAGATAGAGGGCTAGATCAAACAGAAAATGATGGTGCGTGCTGCTTTGCAAAATAAGGCAGCATCACATGCCCTCATTTTCAAAATGCAGGGATGTTGCATATACATAGGAATACATCTCACCCCTGTGCACCCCCCCTGCGCAAGTGGAAATTAGATGTTGTGCACCAATGCAGCCACCCTTGCACCATAGTGCAAGGATGGCTGCGTTGAGAGGGAGCATGTTTTTGTGCAGGAAGGAACACCTTCCTGCACAACAACAAACTTAAAGTGTGATTTGCTCTTACTATGTGTGCAGCAGAATGCCGCACACATAGTAAAAGCAAAAAATCTAGTAAACACGTAAGCATTACTCCAAGATTTTGCCATGCTAACCCCACCCCATGGCTGGTGTCAGATATTGGCCCTGCGTACTGTGTACAAATAGTCCAAAATCTGAGGTAGTGTCAAAACGCAATGGGTGTTGCCGTGGTACACCCACAGTAACACCCATTGCTCACACATTCCTTGCAAAGTGCTGGGTGCGAAGGGGCCATATATACAAGGTGGCGTTGAAGCACAAAAAGTGACTTTGTGCCACCTTGTAAATATGGGGCAGGGCATTGGGTCACCTGAGCCTCACCAAAAGTGACACACAAGTGGCGCTTGGGGCACCTACATACATAATAAAATGCCTAGGGACATATTTATGAGCCATAGCACCACTGGAGCATCACATTTCATGACACTCTGGTGGCGCAATGCCCTGCACCATATTTCCAAGGTGGCGTTAAGCCACTTTTTGTGGCTTAAGGCCACCCTGTACATACGGTCCCTTCACAATCTGCCCTTTGTGTGGAAGGTGTTGCAATGGGTGTTGCTGTGGGCGTGCAACAGCAACACCCATTGCATTTTGATGCTGCCTCAGATTTACGAGGTTTAGTAAACCTGAGGCAGCGCCACAATCTAATACTACCCCAGGGGTGGCGTTGGGAAGGTGCAACGAGGAGGTATTCTTTTATACTTCTTCTTTTTTTTGCTTTTTCTATGTGTGCTGCATTCTGCAGCATGCATAGAAAGAGCAAAATGCCAGACATGATTTTCAATGTGCAGGAATGTGTCCCTTCCTGCATGTAAAAAAATCTTTTAAAAATGATGCTTTGGCACTTCTGTATGTGCTGCAGCACACACAGAAGTGCCAAATCGCCATTAGTGATTGTTTATGTGGCGGAACAGACACCTTCCCACACATAAACAATCAAACCCCTCAATGCAGACATCCTTGAATGATGGTGCAAGGATGCCTGCGTTTTCACTAGGAAGCTCAATTTAGTACCAACGCAGGGGACAACACAGGGTTGCACCGTATTCAATTAGATATGGCACATCTCAACATTGTGAAAATGAAGGAGCGCAGAGCTGCCACTTTTGACATAGCATCGCGCTCTGTTATTTTCCGTTAGTAGTGAGCTTGACCCATGTGTGATGCACAATGCTACACATAAGTACAACCACAACCTGTCATGTCACTGAGCCTCCAGTGGCAAATACATGATGTCCCATGTCAACAGCCAATACAATTGAATATTGATTTTACACTATCTCATTGCAGAGGATGATGGCTTACCGCCTGCCGACCTGCCTGTCCTGGATTTTGCAGATTACATGGATGACCAGCTGCCAACTATCAATGAACAGACTCTCCAGGATGTCATAGGATCACTCCATACACCACCTCCAGTCTCAGGGAGGACAAGCTACCAACACATGCCACCAGCCAGTACTCACACAGCCCTGGACTCTGAGGGCCCAGAGATCATCTTCCAGAGGACTGTGGCAGGAGTCCAGAGGGAGCTGGCCAGGCAGGTGTGGGTGGGGACGGAGACCATGGCAGGCAGACTAGAGGGAGTGCAGACGTGCCTCAGTACAAATAAGGACAACAGCTGCCATCAGAGGGACCCACTCCCCCCTTCGTGGACTCCAGGAGTCTCTGGCCAACATAGCAGCTGTCATAAAGCAGAGGCTTGAAACAAATGTCCTCCCTAACTGGCAGCAGCATAACAGACAACAGGCTAAGGGCTATGCAGAATACCCTGGAGTCCATACAGCGGGAAGTAGCCTCCCTCAGGGAAAACATGGCTGCCTACCACTGAGACTTTGCTGTGGTGTTGAAAAACCAGCAGTTTCTCCTTGCTGCAGTGATGCCTTATATGTTGCGACAAATAGAAGCTGCTGGGACCTTTGACTCTACATTTCTTTCCTCTGAAGTGTGTGTGGCCCTCTCTACCTCTACAACAGCATCAGCCATGGCACAGGAAGCACCACACACAACAGAGGATTAAGATGTGGAAGGAATAACATTCCCAAGAAATACACCCGGTAGCACCAGTTTGTGCCACATGGACAGATTCTCCTTAGTTCTGGGCTTAAGATCAAGCCAGTGTTGTGACAGTTGAAAATGTGTCCTCTTCACCTAACCGGTGTTGAATTGTCTGCTATGTGCTATCAATGTCTCTGTCATACCAATTGGCAATTTTTTAACTCCTCACTAATGCACACTACTCCTAACCATGTCTCATTACGTGTCTCTCAACCCTGGACTCCGATTGTGCTACATATGGTTAACGTTCACTCATGGGGTCTGTGAAGTGACAATTGTATAGAAATCACGGTTACAATTGCACCTGTAAATAAAGCACCCTGTACGCATGTAGCATTTCTACATTTACTGTGATCCATCTACTGAGCTAAAAGATAACATTGTGTCAATCCATGTCAATGTGTACAGAATATAATCCATGTCAATGTGTACAGAATATCAGTACATGAGTGCATGACTGTCAGACACAAAGCTACACACTAGGATCCTAACATGAGAAAGCTAAATTATGGTGTTGTCGGCTCACACCAACTTACTGAGAATACTATAAGAATTGGAACCAATATCCTTTGAAGTAGACATACGGCATATATCTCTGAACTATTTCAATGGTAAATTACTCAGATGGGAGTACCAGTACAGCTTAGTAGTGTGGTACAGGAAAAGCTAACCTTATAAGTGATGGCCACCTGTCAGTGTTGCAGAATACAGTTCAATATTTGCCCTTTGTCAAATGTCCCACACTTGCCAACAATGAAATTGCAGGACCCCATTAATGACAGGAGAAGTACCGTATTTACCTGTCCAAGATAAATAATACATACACATTGTGAATGGCTGAAACACTGGACGGCAAATGTATGCACTAGTAGACGGTATGTAGCAGCCATTCTGACAGCTTCTTAGTCATAGGGGATGCACATGATAAACCTGGGAAATCAAGACAATAAGCATACCCTAGGCCATTCCCCCAACATGGCCAGTGCTCTCAGGAGAACCCCCAGACACTCAATTAATTTACAAAGTGTTTAGGGTAAGATAAACAAGAGTTATTGTAAAACCATATACCAAGAAATTACCTAAAACCTACCCTATACTAAACTAACCTATACAAACAAAACTTAACAACTACACCTAAATAACATATTAGCGACGTATCTAACACGTGTAATAGCACACTCTAAACATTGGGCCCCCACCCCCATTAAGAGACAAGATAAAAGTAGAACAACATTAACTATGACTAGAAATGTATTAACCAAACCTATGGCCTAAACATATATATATATATATATATATATATATATATATATATATATATATATATATTGTTTTTTATATATTCAATATTTATGTTTTTATACACAAATATCCCAACTCACCCCCAACTATAAAAAAATGTAAAAAATTCCACCCCCTCATTCTACTTGACCTAGGACACCACACTCTAAACATTGCCCCCTACCTCCATTAAGAGACAAGATACAAGTAGAACAACATAAACTGTGACTACACATGTACTAACCTAACCTATGGCCTAAACAAATACATATATATATATATATATATATATATATATATATATTAATGTTTTTATATACAAATACCCCAACATGACCCCAACCCACCCGCAGCTATATAAAAATGTAGAAAAACTCACCCCTCACTATACTTAGCCTAACTTATGCCTACCCTATACTAACCTAATGCTACCCATCTAAAGCCCAATATAAAACTATGTAAAACAGTAAAAGGGAGGGGAAGGAACTGGGAGGGTTTACAACACAATAAGTTCATTTCCTGATTTTCTTCATTTCCTTCTTGATGTATCGCAACATCCTCCGGTTCTCAGCTCTTTCCTCTTCCAAATTCTTTAGTCTGGCTAAAGTCTTGGCCATGTCACATCTCATGTATTGTTCAAACTAGTTAGCAACAAATGCAGCAGGTGGCTGAACTGGTGCCTGAGTTATGACTGGTGCAGCTGATGTGGAGGGCCTTGGTCCGACTGTGGCCCCCTGCACACCTGATGATTTTGCTCCAGTGTCCTTGTGGCTGCTGTGGAGGTCTACCATGTGAAAATGCACACCATTTCCCAGATGCCTTTTAACTGTGGAACCTCCTTCCTATTCGGTGGTATCCTGTCTCAACCTCCATTATGTGCTGTTAGCATTTGGTAGCATTCGGCCCTTTTGTGGAAAGCGCGCCTCTGGTCTTGTGTCATAACAGCATCTGAAACATGAAGAGAAGCAAGCATCAGTATCAGCATTGGGTGGAGGTTGTACAGACATATTCTGTACACTACAACTGCAGATAACACATACAGTCCACCACACATTCCTCAACAATGACTATTTCCTACCAGCCATCAACAGTATCATGTACATGTCACTGGGATGACGGCAGTCCATTGTGAAACAACAGGGACCAGAGCTGATTGGACAAAATTGTCCATGATCAATAATGTATTTACAATACAGTACACTATGGGGCGCGTTAGGCCAATAGCTCAAAAATGTTTATGCTATTGTGGCGCTTTGGTGGGTTAGCACCAAATATTACAGTGCTAATCCATCAAAGTCAAGGGAGGACCATTGAATACAATGGGAGCATCCCTTTAATGCCTGCTTAATTAATTAACAATGACACAAAAATGTTTGCAGTGAAATCTCATAAAGTTAGAGTGACATTCTTATGGGCCTCCTAACGGTGGAACGCCTCTCTTGCATGCATTATGCCTGGTGCAGTCATAATGTGGGGCAAGGTGTTACAAAGTGGCGCAATGCTTGCACTCTGCCACTTTGTAAATATGGCTTGATGAGAATGCCTTCTTAACGCCATATTAGCGTAAAAAAAATTACGCTAATGTGGCTCAAGAAGGCACAAGGGGTCCTTAAATATGCCCCTTTGTTTTGTGATATCACTCAAGTAATTCAAAAACCATTTTATAAGTTTGTTGTTTGTTTGATAGGGCATTGTGGTGGGTGATCTGGAGTTTATGTAGCGGCCGAGTTATTTTTTGCATTTCATTGATTTTTCATCTTTTGTAAAATTGTTTCATAGCTACGTACCTTTTCTCCATTTTTGTTACTTTTGTGACATTAATTTATTTTATTATGTGGCCTAGACTTCCAATGGGCCATCTAGCCAGTAGTCCCAGTACTAGTCATCAGTATTTGAAAGAAATGTTTATGAGGTGTATGGTTTTAAAACTTCATTTATGGCAATGATGGCATTAGATTGAACTAAGAGGTTAGCTATTTTTTGTATTTCATATTTTTCTGCAAAAAATGTAATTGTGGGGTTTTTCATTTCTGTATTAATGTTAGTATTTTCTTCAGTATTACCACCATGTCACCTTTATCTGGCCAGTTGTGGGTGTATTTTTCATTGGCCACCATTGGTCTTTGTTCTCCATGTCATGTGGCCAGGGGCCATTTTGTGAAGTCTGTATCCATAGGCCTGAATGTGTTCTCTGTTTCCCATGCCTCCTTGATTTCTGTGGTTGTTTGACCATGTGACTGGTGGCCATTTTGTGCATCTGGCCACTGTGCCTTTGCCATAGGCCTCCATGTATGGATATGATATGAGCTTAATAGTAGCTTGGGGATCACTTGAGAATATGTCTACTAAGAATAGGGTTCTGATGAACAGGTCTTATATTATTACATGCTTTTTTGCATTTTTTTATGATACACCGCCTTGCTTCACAATAGTTTTCTTTCTCAATTATTGATCAATGTTTTAATTATTTTTTTATTTCACATTTATTACATTCAGTTTTTGCATTTTAAATTTTTTATTTCAATTTTTTATTTTAAAATGTTTATGAATTCAGTTTCTTATTATTATTTTTTATTTTTTGTACTTTTAATTTTTTAATTTTTTAAATATACTAATTTACTTTTTTTCCTTTTGACTTGATCATCTATCCATCCATCCATTCATCATCCATCTCTCCATCCATCCCTCCATCCATCCATCCATTCATTCTTCCATCCATCCATCCATCCATCCATTCATTCATTCATTCATTCATTCATCCAGCCATCCAGCCATCCATCCATCCACCATAGGCACACAACCATGCAACATCATTCATTTTTTTAGGTTTAGTAATTCCACTTCCTCCTGGACACCATGGCTGCGTGCAGTGCACACACATCAGCATCATTATTTTTTTTAATGAATATTTATTCAATTTCCTTCTGGACCACATTGCCTGCCATAGGCGCAAACAAACCTTCATTTTTTTAAAGATTATTCCATAAACCCATGCACTTCCCTGACTGCCACAGTTGTCATCCTTAGAATAGAAGGACTGAAAGCAAAAAGCTATTTCTGTATGTTGTGTTATCCTGATTAGAAATAGAATTTTATGGTATGGTGGTGTGGTTTAACTTTAAAGTAGTTGATGTATTCTTACCTAAGGCTTGTACTAATTCAAACTGCAACAATGCCACATTACTCTAAATGTTTTTCTTGCTTGTTTGCATTTAGAAGAAGAGATATCACCCACAGCACTGCCAAACACAAGGTCTGTACAGAAGTGTCAGTACTCCAATCTCTTCTGCTTCTGCAGCTTAGTGTCACTGCCAACTGAGAGCTTTAAGATGGCCCTTCAGAAAGTTGCTCCCAAGAAAGTGGTCAGTGAGAAGAAGCAGCTTTCCATCAAGTGCATGCCAACCACAACCTTTTTCAGGAGATGTGTGCCTGCCGCAACGGCCTCCGGGGAGAAACCTTGGAGCAGCATTCCCACATCATCAACAGCACCGCCCCTACCTAGGCCCAAGACCATGTCTATAAGTGAGACAGTCACTGCAATCATGGTGATGTCAATGAGCAGTGATGCTGAATTTGATTTGTCCCTTTCTCAAAGTAGTACCCAATGATTTCAGGAAACTGAGCAAAGTGGACAGTAGCTGCAGACCGCAATAGTAGATTGTCCTGAAGTTGGAGCTGATTACATGGTTGGGCTTCCTGCTGATCAAGAAACTCCTCTTTTAGAATCTTTGGCTCACAGATTTCCAGCAAAGAAACGTAAGGGTACTACTCCATCATCTTCTCCAGGCACCACTTCTGATGAGGATGATAGGGACATGGAGTGGACCCCAGCAGAGTCAGGGAAATGTCAGGAGAGGCAAGTGAAAAGGAAAATTTCTGAAAGCCTTAGAATCCTGGGAGGAGATGATGAGGAGGATGATGATGATGAGCCAGTCATCGTGAAAGTTGGCAGAGAGGAGTCTGACATTACTATTCAATGTGCTCTAAGGGATATGGTACAGGTAGCATTGCCAGCTCCCATATTGGTAAAGCCCCAGCTAAGTCCTGCACCAATCCCACCTCAGTAGAAGTACGTACTGTAGAGAGCCAATTGACAATACACCCACCTACCTCCAGTTCTTCTTTAACCACTGGCAGTGGCCCAAGAAGAAAGTACTTTCCGCAGTTTGCGACTTTTTTATGCCCCATTTGCCACACAAGTGTTCGTCGAGGTAAGCCTGGTTCACATTAGGTTATTGAAGGCCAAAAGAACCATTAGAAAAAACTTCATGTAATACGGAGTGAGGAGCACCTTAAAACAATTGCTGTACTTGGTGATGGTGGTGGTGAAGGTGAGGAGAGCCAGGGAACATCAGCTACACGTCCAGTAATGGTGGGAAGTGATGAGAAGAGGGTAACATCCTCATAGAGAGTATTCCTGTCCCCAGTAGTGCACCAAAATCATCCACCTCAGTGACCTCACAATGGCACAAGAAGACTCAGAGTCAGATGGAGACACCAGAGGATACAGTGACTGCCCCACGTGGCACATAAAACCTACCACCACCTACTTTTCAAAAGATTTCTGCATCAGTGGCCCCAGAAAAGAAGAAAATCCAGGGTACCTTTTAACAGGCATTCCATAAATGTCTGGAATACACACTATGTTTCAAGAAATTCAATCAAAACCTAATCTAATAGTAATAAAAACTTATTTATTGACCATAAGCTTTTAGTTGAGAAGCATCACAAACAAAACATTTTTTATATTATGTATATGGTACAGAGATATTCATTAGGAGAGGCAAATGAATGATGCATGTGTAATGAGCCAATGAACAGTATAAGATGGATCTTTCTCTATTTCAGGGTAATAATTTCAACATGTAATTATAAGCACAGTTGTCCAGATATGTCAAATACAGCCAACATGTGTTTCGTCTTGACTAAGACATCTTCAAGGCTGTGAACAAAGAATTTGGAAAATATACAAATAAAAATAAAAATAAAAAAAAGACATCAGTTATAAACAATACATAATTATCCTGTTTTGATTTGGAAAAAAAGAAGAAGACTTTTTCAACATAAAAAGCATCAAATGATGCTCAATCCTTGTGCTCAAGAGACCAAACCACCTTTATAAAGCAGAGTGTAACAAATAGCTAGTTTTTCAGAAATAACCATAAAAGATAAAAAAAAGGTAACCATAACTACCAAATTAAATGGTGTAAATAGAAGAAAGACTCCCCATGATCCTAAAGAAAAGAAAAGAGACATCCAAATAGGGCACGACAGAAAGAATGAAATACAACATCTAGAAATGGTATCAACCTCCAGATGCAAAGATAAGAAATGTAAATGATCAGCAAATTTATCAAACAAACAAATAGCATGATACTCTGTGAACACAAATTATAGTTGTCTAATAGAGTGATGCAATTAATTCTGCAAAGAAAAAGGAAGACTTTTTAATGAAAATAATTAAATTCATATCCTGAATAATTGCAATTGAAAGTGTAGGATGGCTCCAACATAATTGGACAACACAGTCGTAATTACTTACTGTTTGGAGACAACTAAGGGCCTGATGAGGAGTTCAGTGGTCCGATGGCTGGACCGGCAATATGATGGTGGGGAGGCCACACAAAGCCAGCTGCATCCCTACTGCCATGTTATGAACTCCCTGCCAGGCCGGCCAGCGGACACAGTGCAGCAGAATTTATTTTGGCGCTCATTGCAAACAGTTGACATTCAAAGAGTGCTGTTGGGGGGTCCCTGCACTGCCCATGCTGTGGCCCTGTCCGTGGAAAGGCAGGTGGAAAGGCAGGTCGTAACCAGCACAGCAGTGCCGAACTCACCACGACTTGTACCACTGCCAACCAGTCAGGATCCATTATCCTGGCAGTGGCAACAGTGTGCTGGCAGCCTGACTGCCAGCATCGTAATGTGGTGGTCAAACTGCCAAAGTTGCAGCAGTCTGACCTCCACCACGGGTATGGCAGTCTATGGACCACCATACTCGTAATTGGGCCCTAAGTCTCCTAAGCTTCACAGTCAGAAAATATGGAAACGATCAAGCCCCTGGGACCGTCAATGTGTATGATGTAACCCGGCAACTAAGCAATATACACAGGACCCCCTTGTTAAGGAGTAATATCTGGAAAGAAATAAACATCAAGACAATTAAGGAATGAGCAAAAAGACAAAATATAAATTGAATATAAGTTGTGAGCAAAAGGCAACCCAGCTCACAATCAAAGCTAATGCATATAAAGATGGAACAATATTTATAACCCATGGTTCTAAGCATCCCAGAGGGCTAAACATCCTATACAATATAATAAGTCAGCAAGATAAATTCTAAAAATGAAATGAAACAGAATTAAAATAAAATATTTGAAATTCAAATAAATATTGCAACAAAGCCTTAGCAACAAAAATACAGATGGTTAAATGATATGAAAAACAATATTCAAATCAAAATGTAAATCCCAAAGTGCAGGAAACTAACAGAGAACAAACATCCTTAAGAGATATTGGGGGTCATTCCGACCCCGGCGGGCGGCGGGCACCGCCCGGCGGGCGGAGACCGCCAAAAGACCGTACCGCGGTCAAATGACCGCGGCGGTCATTTTGACTTTCCCGCTGGGCAGGCGGGCGACCGCAAAAAGGCCGCCCGCCCGCCCAGCGGGAAAGCCCCAGCAACGATGAAGCTGGCTCCGAATGGAGCCGGTGGAGTTGCTGGTGTGCGACGGGTGCAGTGGCACCCGTTGTAATTTTCAGTGTCTGCTTTGCAGACACTGAAAATCCTAACGGGGCCCTGTTAGGGGGCCCCTGCAGTGCCCATGCCAGTGGTATGGGCACTGCAGGGGCCCCCAGGGGCCCCACGACACCCGTTCCCGCCAGCCTCTTCCTGGCGGTGTAAACCGCCAGGAACAGGCTGGCGGGAAGGGGGTTGGAATCCCCATGGCGGCGCTGCTTGCAGCGCCGCCGTAGAGGATTTCCTAGGGCAGGGGAAAACCAGCGGGAAACCGCCGGTTTCCCCTTTTCCGACCGCGGCTTTACCGCCGCGGTCAGAATTGCCCTTGAAGCACCGCCAGCCTGTTAGCGGTGCTTCCTCCGTCCCCGGCCCTGGCGGTCCATGACCGCCAGGGTCGGAATGAGGCCCATTGTTGACATAGCATGGTGTATTAGGCCACCCATTATAGTGACAATATGGGTGACACTATTTGAATTTAGCATACGTTTTGTGCCACTGATAAAATGGCACTTTAAAAGATCACTGGGGAAATGCCTATACCTTCAGCAACATGATGCAGATACCACTAATGTACCAATGGGCAGTCAAGTGTGCAAGCCCATGTATAAAAGTCAGTAAAAGTTAGATTATAAGGGCTGGATGTATTAAGGTTAGCATTAGCGAATACCAAATAGCAATTTTTAGTGAATAGCTAACTGGGATTCGCAAAATGGGATGTAACAACACCATCAACATTTTTTGGTGATTTCTTAAAATTCACAATCGCAAATAGTGAGTAGCAATTAGCGATTCGATAAAATAGCAAAACAGTATTTTGAAATCGCTTATTGCAATTTTTGTATTCTGGATCAGCTTGATGACATCACAACCAGGAAGTGAGACAGTGCATGCTGTTTCTAGAATCCTGAGCCACAGGAGCAGGCAGCGAGACCCAGCACCTCATCACGGAGGCACTCAGGAGAGTCAGCCATGGCCAGAAAATACTATGGCCACTGATGGGAATGGGAAGGACAAAGGAGAGAGGAAGCACAAACTGAAATTCAGTGAGCAGTAATTGGAAGTGCTCCTGGAAGAGGTGATCAAGAACCATGATCAGTTATTTGGAAAACACTCACTACAGGTCCCAGAAAGTGAGAAGAGAAAAATGTGGACTGACATCCATACCAAAATATGCGCGGTGGGTGCTGCGCAACGTTCCATCGATGAGATATGCAAGCGCTGATATGACTTGCGTTCAAATGCCAAAGAGAGGGTAGCAAGAAGGCTGAAGGAGGCAAGGAGCAATTGAGGAAGATCACCCACCCACACACCTTCCACCCCCGTGGAAGACATGGTGGAGTCAACACTGCTGCCTGAGGCTGTTAGTGGCGTCACTGACATTGACACCTCAGTCACACCTGGCACCAGCAAAGTTAAGTGAACTAATGATTTGAATCACCATATGTGAATGTACAAATACCCCTTAGAAAATAGCAATGGCACTATGCACAGTTATAAGTAGCCCATGCCACATATTACATACAACACAACAATGACTTATGGGAGTGGTAGTCCATAACCCTAAAATGCATCGACTACTTACATAGCAAGATAGTATAAAACCAAAAAGATAAATCCACAACAGACAATTAGAGATATTATGCCAGGGTAAATGTTTATCATTTAAGTAACTGTGAGAGTACAAATCCAAGAATGCCATGCTGCGCATTGTTGTTGCAGATGTTCTGGGCCCTAACACAGCAGAAAGTTGAAATGTGGGGAATGACGAAAGTCGGCCACAGTCCGATTCAAACACCAGTGAGTTCATCATACAAACTCCAAGTAGACACAGGGCAAGAGTGCTACCCCATTCTGAGTTTACCCTGGACTCTGATGAGTTGCCGGAAGAAGTACACACACTACCTCCAGAGGTTAGAAGCACCGACAGAGAGCAGTTCCTGTCCCAGCGTCAGTCCACTCCCCTCAGGAGGCGCGGCGAAGAAAGCAGAGAGTGCACAAAGGAAGGTGAGGGCCCAGCACTGTTTGGTGGCCCTGAGGCATCCATGCTGAAAGTGCAGAGCTTGCAATGTAAACTCATGAGATCAATACGCAGGCAGTTGGTGTCAATCAATCACAACATGGGATTAACGCACAGGCAGTTGGGGTCTATCGATGACAACATGGGAACAATACACAAGCATTTGGAGTCTCTCAATAAGAACATGGGCAAGCTGCATGAGGGACAACAATCTGCAGCAGAACACGTAAGGGAGATGACAAATGCCATTAGAGAACTCTGCACTGTAATGCAGCAGGAGCATGTCACACACCGTAGGCACCATCACCAATTGATGGGCAGGTTGGATGGGTTCAACAGATCTGTCAATCGGCTCACTACCACAACTGCTTTGGTGTCACGACATGCTGTGGGCATGCAAGTGGAGATGGCACATTGCAGTCGGGATGTTGCACGAGGATTGGTGCAACTCACCAATGTATTTGAGACAATGCAGACAGCCCGAACTGCTGCGAACATCAAACTGGGTGGTGGGGATAGTGAGGAACTCTCTAGCCTCAGCAGTGTCACAGCCCCTGTGATGGACCCTAGGCATCGCAGTTCCAGGCACAGTACTGTCTCTGAACCCGCAACAAGAGGTGCCACTGAGACCACTGAGCTTTCAAGTAGAGTGCGTGGATATAAAAAGTAATGTGGAGAAGTACAGGGGACTTGCATATCATGTAGAAATGCAGTGATACTATGATGTTAATAGTGTCACACTGTAACTGGGACCTGATTGTGTATACTGTATACCTATGTCCTACTCACAAATATATTACCTGAAGTCAAGGCAATAAATGTGCTACCTACAGCAATAAATGAAATTAGACATGGTGTTGTCATTACTTACATCAGAAATAGTTATGCGTCATACCCTGGTATGCCTCTCATCGTTGTGATGTTGTGTAACATAGCACATGTGGCCACAATTTTGCAGTTGTTTTTCGGACTGTAGTGCAGTGCACCCACACTCTTGTGCAGGCATCTGAAACGACTCTTCAGCAGGCCGAAGATCCTCTCTATCGCGCTCCTATATGCTGCATTGTACCTCCTTTCACTTGGAGTGGCAGGATTGAAATAGAGTGTTCAGATGAAGGACCGCACTCCATATGCACTGTCTTTAGAATGACAGGAAAGTAAAATGAGTTATTGTTATCTGTGACATCACATAGACTTTATGAAACATTGTTAACTGTTACATTACCAAGTAGGTATCCTTAAACTCCCCATCAAGAAGTCTTGTGTGTATTCCACTGTGCCTAAAGATGTAGTAATCATGTGTGCCACTTGAGTATC
Source organism: Pleurodeles waltl (assembly GCF_031143425.1). Lineage (NCBI taxonomy): Eukaryota > Metazoa > Chordata > Amphibia > Caudata > Salamandridae > Pleurodeles > Pleurodeles waltl. The sequence goes on along the minus strand of NC_090439.1, from coordinate 670,691,666 downwards.
TGGACACCAGATCCGTTATTACATTGGAGGCATTGAATTTAACTTGTATGTTCATGGAATGCGTACTCTTTCTGTTCCAATAAACATACTTTGTGGCAGATGGTGGACATGTGTCCCATCAATGTAGCCCGTGGCACGGGGAAATTGGCTTCCTGGTAGAAATCAAATTTTGTTTTCTGCAAATCTTGTGGGGTGTTGGGGAGTTTTGTTTAGTATGGCATTTAGGAATGCATTAAAGAAGCGTGAAAGCACACTTTGAGAGACACCTATAGCTGCTGCTATGACCCCTTGATAACTTCCTGAGGCTAAGAGGTGCAGGGAGCATAATACCTGCACAAGATTGGGTATGGCATGAGTTCTGTGTGTGTTTTGCTGCAGTAGGGGTAATAAATCAGCTATCAAGTCAAGTATTATGACTGAGTTTAACCTGTACTTATCCCAAAACTCCACCTCTCTCTGTTCAAATAGGGTAATGCGCACTCTAAAAATGTGCTTGTGTCTCCTTCTCCCGCTCCTCAAACCTGTCAGGATCCTCATCCTCCTAGCCATGACGTAGAGTGCAGCCACTGTGGAAAAGGGCTGATGCATTCTGGGCCTCTTTATATAGGTTGCACCTGTTTACTACCTGATTTCAATTTCTGGTAAATTGCACATGCAAAAACTCATTTTGCAACTAATTGCAATTTTTAACGCTTGATACATTAAATTGCAATTCGGTATTTGCGAATCGCAGTGTGCGATTCGCAATATCTACTTGTAATTTTAAGGAATCGCTATTTCACCGATTCCTTAAATTTTCACTGCAAATGCCTTTCATGCATTGTGAAAGCTGATTTTGCATTCGTAAACTGAGGATTTTACCGATTCGCACCGTTTGTGAATACAAAATCCTTTGATACATCTAGCCCCAAGACTCATAAAGGATTCCTACCAAAATATTACCATTTGATAAGAGTAAATTCATAGTTGTAACCACGCAAGAAATTTAGAAATAAACAAAACAAAAATAACTTGTTAACCTTGCCGAAAGCAATATGTACAAGCACTTCTTAAAAATATAATCTGTGTTAAAAAAAATGGGTAATTATCAACAGTGTAGTAGAAACTTTGAATAATGCCATAAAGACAAATTAGCATTTAAGACCACACCAAAAAATAAACAGGCAGGCACCACAGGAACAAGCATATTCATAATGCCAGGGGCACACGTCCTCATGGTACATTAATCAAATCTACAAATGAGAAGGTATACGTATAATGAGTGCACCAATAACAATATTAATAAAGATCACATGTGAAGTTATAAGTACCTCATAGTTGAGCATGAGACTTTTGGAAAATGGTGCAAAAAAATGCACCCTAACAAGAAATTAGTGTGAAGTATTTACCCCGGAAGTCAAAATCCACAACCAAACGTGGATCCTGACTTGACTTGTGATTGGTGTATTCACTGCCATCTCAACTTGGCATTTAAAACCCATTCCAAGCCCTAAACTCACTTTTTTTTTATTACATATAAGTCGCCCATAAGGTAGGCTCCAGGTAGCCCATAGGGAAGGTTGCTTTGTAATTAAAAGTAGGGCATGAATTTTTAGTTTTACATGTTCTAGTAGTGAAAAACTTCCAAATGAGGCCTACCCCTCCCATAGGATAACATTATGGATTCTTAATAAAATGAATATTTTGTAATTCCCAAACCAGTGGTGGTAAATATGTCATGCTTGGTATCTATGAACCAATGATAAACCCTTTTAATGGTAAATCACCAGTTTGAAAATGCCACTTTTAGAAAATTGGCATTTTCCTGCCTTTAGCCCCCTGTGCCTGCAGCCTGCATTCACATGACTGGGTGTAACCGACAGTTGAGACTTTATAAATTCACCCTGAACAGTCACACAATAGTGGTATCAGCAGAGCTTGAATGGGATCATTAACTGACTTGACAGGGGAGGGGAGGTAAGCACGGCCCCACTTGCAACTGAATAGACTGGACTCTGCCACCACATAATAGGCTTCACAACCCTGTATTGTCAGTGCAGCCAGCTGGGAGAAATGGGAGGCAGGAAACTCCTGGAACTTTGGAGAACTCTTCTGGGCATTTCCCCCAAGTTCTAGGAGCAGGGCACTAGGGTACAAAAATAGAGCTCTCAGACCTACTGCTGTTGTAAGAGTGACTGCCAATTTGCTACTTGCTCTGCTGTCTAGGCCTACTGCTGCTCCTGTAGGAGGGGCTGCTACTTTGCTGTTTCCTCTGCTGTGATGGCATGCTGCTTGCTGATTCTGTCCTGCAGTGGGAAGGACTGGACTTGTTCTCTACATCCTTGCAACCAAGAATCTCCAAGGGCTTGTTGACTTGCCTCCTGTTCTTCCTCGGTCTCAGGGACATCAAAGACTGCTGCAACGTATCTGCTTTAACACCTGGACTTTGCCATCTGTGAGTCTATCCTGCCAAGTGTGGCCATCCCAGTCCTGGACCCTTTGAAGTGGTCCTAAGGTTCGCTGCCTTCTGTGGTTTTCATCGGAACTGCCTCAAAGTGAAATGGAGCCAAGCCCTGCAAAGCCTCACAGTTCCTCAGAATCTATACAAAGCGATGCCAAAGCTTGCAAAGCCTTGCATCGCAGCTTCTCAGAACTGATGCTGGATGACGCGAAGCCTTGCAAAGCAATGTTGCACAGACAGCACACCAGGATTTAAGTTACTGAGTTGAGCTGGCACGAGTGGGTCCATGTAGCTGGCCCACGTTCCATTGTGGTCACCCTGAACTTATGACTTTGTCCTGGTTCTGCAAGACCAGATAACCCCAGTTAGCGATTGTGCTTCTATGTGCTATTTTCACTTAAATCTTTAAAATTGCATATCCCAGGATCTACTTATTGGAATTTTATTATTCTGGTATTCTTTTAATCAGAGAAAAACTATTTATTTTTCTAACCTAGTGTCTACACTGTGTTCCTGTAAGTAAGTCCTGCACAAATACATTACATATAGCCTTCTAAGTTAAGCCTGCCTGCTCTGTGCCAAGGTAACAAAGGGTGAGCACAGATTAATTTTGGTTGTGTATCTCACATCCCCTGACTGGGACTATGGTCCCTACTTGGATATTGCACATACCTCTTCCAACTAGAAACCCAATTTGTAACAAGATGCTACTCCCTTTTGAAGTTTTCACACAGGAAGGTTTCTGAAAGGTACGCTCACAGAGGTGTAAACAAAAACCCAGAAGCGCATACCTTGGCTGACAGAGTAAGCTAACGCTTGACTTGTAATGCAAGGCTGCAAAGTGACATCATCTCATTCAAAGAGTACATCTGTGCCACCCTACTTGATCCACACTATAAACAAATTCTGTCCACTTTCATTCCATTTTCTGAAGCAGATGTTTCAAAATAAAAGAGGTGGATTGTTGAGCAAGATGGACACCTGGAAGAAGAATGTCTGGAATCTGAGTCCCACTCCGCAGCTCTGGGGTGCTTCCTTCAGATTCCAGAGATGGCAGTCTTGTCTCACCAGCAACAAGAACACCAGTAACAACAGCAAGCGAAGAACTGGACCCAACATCTGCATTGGCATGGTATCAAGTGACAGGTCTTAAGTCCAGTGCAAAGGTGAAAGTAAAAGAGGTTGAGCAAGTGGCTGCACCAATGACAATTTAGAGGATGTTCCTGGAGTATCGAGATAACCCAAAAGATGTGTATGTGGATCAAAACCCCTTGGTGTAAACGTATGGGAAGGTGCACCAATGACCAGAGCTCAGCAGGATAGCAATAAAGTATCTGGCCTGCTAGCTTGCTGGCCTGCTAGTGTGTTCAGTACAGTTCACACAGTTGTTACAGTGAGAAAGACCAGTCCCTCACCTCAAAATGTATCATAGCTGCCACACCTGTCCACCACCTGACCACACCCATGGCCGTTGATACAGGCATGCAAAGATTTGGACACCCAAGAGGATCCTGCTTGGCTAGTTGGCAGGCCCCTTTGGCTTATGTCAAAAAACACTGTCACCCCTTTGTGCACTCACCCCACCATACATGCAGTGCCTGTCAGCTGTTTGTGGACATGGATACATCCCTGGCACAGTGGTTGGTCAGGACCAAACACAATGCCCTGACACCCCATCTCAGAAGATCCAGTTGCCATGTGCTGGTAAGCAGGTACAGCAAGTGGATGGCCACACAGTTTTGATTTAAGTAGTCTGGTTCGCTACCACCGACAGCATGGCATCACTTACACCTGTGATGTAAATCCTGCCCAGATGAACACAACTCATGGTGGACATCAGTGTACCTAGCAGCCATGCTCCAGCTACCCAATGGTGCCTACCCAGAGCCACCATGGCTACACATGTCACAAGTGACAGTACGTACTTACCCCCATGTGGCTGCTGTGCTGCCCTCAAGCACCTCAATCCACCTCAGGTAGGCTACCGCCAATATGCAGGCCATTAAGGGGGCCAAAGTCTGATGGCACCTCTTACTCGTTGGGAGGATGTACCCAGCTGGGCCTCTGCGGTCTTCTGTGGCCAGCATCTCCGGTTCTCCCACCGCTTTCTGCAGTGGGTGCTCTGCCGGGCATGGACCCCCAGGGTCTGCACTTGCTTGGCGATGGAACTCCAGATCCTCTTCTTCTGATGGGTGCTGATCTGCATGGAAGACACAGACAGAAGAACACAGTCATGAACTGTGGCATTCCTGGGATAGTATTAGACAGCACACATCACACTTCCACAACCACAGGTCGTCAGCCAACAAAGCCCTCAGCCCCTCACCCATGTCCATGCTCTAGTCAAACTGCCACCTACCAACGGCCCCATCCACATGCACACAGCTCACATACAGGCCAATGACAATGGGCTCACCTGCTGCTCTGATGCCCCATACAACTGTCCATACATGGGCAGGACCCCATCCACAAGCTATTCCAACTCCTTCTTGGTGAAGGCTGGGGACCTGTCTTCTGCTGGACGTGGAATCTTGGCTACCAGAGTCAGTACACAGCAGCACACACAATAGAGGTCTTCAGTACAACAGGTTCAAGAGTCAAGTGAGCATGAGCACATGAAATGGCCGCCGCGGACATTACAGTCACCACCAGCGACGATCACCATTGGCTCCAGCCTCCCATTGGCAAAAGTTTGAGCCAATGGTAAGTAGCACGGTGGTTGTGACCGCCTACCACCATGATGTGTCATGCCGGCTGGATGATCTCATTTCCACCTGTCCAATGCATGCAGACAGGTTTCAACCATTTCAAATTTAGGATGTGTGATGTGTGTAAAATGTAATACATCATACGTCTTTGCTGCACGACATGTTAACACCTCTTCCCTGTTTCTAGGTACTATGTATGGTTGAGGATGAGGAATGCACTGGTGTACATGTCCCTTGTCAACCTTGCCACCGTGGAGGAGCGTCACATCATCCAGACCTATCGTCTAAACCGTGTGACCATAATGGAACTAGTGGCCCAGTTGGAGCCGGATTTGGTGCCTGCCATACACAATCCCAATGTCATTCCTCCCACAGTGCAGATGTTCTTGGTCCTCCACTACCTTGTCTCAGGCTCCTTCCAGGTCACAGTGGGCCCCGCAAGTGGAATGTCGAAGCCCATGTTCAGCTCCGTCCTGAGGGATGTACTGTGTGCCCTGATTAAACATTTGTTCAACTACATCCAGTTTGTTCCCCTGAAGTGCTGATTTGCCCACTGTCAAGGCTGCCTTCTATGCTGTGGCACACGTCCCTCATGTTATTGGGGCCATTGATGGCACCACATTGCCCTTGTGCCATACAGGAGGAATGAACAGGTATACAGAAACCGTAAAAAATTTAATTCGATCAATGTGCAGGTGGTTTGTCTCGCGGACCAGTACATCTCCCAGGTGAGGGCCAAGTGCCCAGGATCTGTGCATGATTCCTACATCCTGCAGAACAGCAGCATCCCACACATGATGGCACAACTCCACAGGGACCAGGTCTGGCTCATCGGTATGTGCCCCTACATATGTGTGGCCTCAGCTCACTGCCCCCCTGTGTCCCTGCCCTATTGCCCTCCTGGTCCTGATATGCATCTTCCCTCCATACACACAGGTGACTCTGGCTATCCCAACCTGCCCTGGCTCCTGGCACCTGTGAGGCGTCCAACCTCAGCTGCAGAAGACAGTTACAAAGAGGCCCACGGTTGTACCAGATGGGTCATTGAGAGATGCTTTGGTTTGCTGAAGGACAGGTTCCGGTGTTTGTATGTCTCCAGGAGTGCCCTGCTCTATAACCCACAGAAGGTGTGCCAGATCATTGTGGCCTGCTGCATGCTGCACAATCTGGCTCTGAGGCGTCACATCCCATTGCTGGATGCAAAGGAGGGGGTAGCTGTACTAGTGGCTGATGAAGGGGACATGGGGACTGATGAAAAGGAGGATGATGAGGATGCAGCTGACTCGAGGGCAGAGCTGATTCGACATTACTTCGACTGAGATGCAGGTATGTGCAAACAGTGGGGTATATGTCTTCTACAACTGTTTGCCATCTCTCTGATGCCAACTGTTGTCTGTGACCATTGGCAGTGATGGTTGCAGCTCAGACTCTGGGTAGGTTGGGGGGTGTCACATGTGCACATGAATGAGGTAGTCACAGTGTACAGGTCAGGCCCATGGTCAGGCTGGTGTTGTGCTGCTGCACTGGTGTCATCAATGTGTAAGTGGAAAGTCCATCCTGAGACCTGACACTGGGTGGCAGTGCAACATTGTGGTTGTTGGCAGTGGGTATGGGGCCAGGTCTGGTGCTGGGCATTGTAATGGTGGGACCATTGGGTTGGTATGTGTTGTGTATGTGTTGGCACTGGCCATATGGTTGTGGACCTGCCTGGAATATCTGCCCTGGATACCTGCTCCTACAGTGCATTTGTGTGGAGATGGCATCTGTGACTCCCACAGTGATTGTTGTCTCTATCTTGCTCTCCTTTCAGGACAATGTTGTGGTGTTCTGTGCTCCCTGCCTGGCCTGTAGCCTCCATTGACACATATGTTCAGCCACTGTCTGCTCCACGATCAACCTCCCGGCATTTTGTTGCCCCCGCTGTCACCCTCCCATGTATGTGCTGGACGATGGGTTGCCACTTGTACATGTATTGGCAGTTCCATACACACTCATTGCAAATAAACATGCAGACATAGACTGTGCTTAGTTGTTGTTTATCTGTGATATTTATTCAATTTCCTTCTGGACTTCATTGCCTGCCATAGGCGCAAACAAACCTTCATTTTTTTAAAGATTATTCCATAAACCCATGCACTTCGCTGACTGCCACAGTTTCGTCCTTACAATAGATGGACTGAAATCAAAAAGCTATTTCTGTATGTTGTGTTATCCTGATTAGAAATAGAATTTTATGGTATGGTGGTGTGGTTTGACTTTAAAGTAGTTGATGTATTCTTACCTAAGGCTTGTACTAATTCAAACTGCAACAATGCCACATTACTCTAAATGCTTTTCTTGCTTGTTTGCATTTAGAAGAAGAGATATCACCCACAGCGCTGCCAAACACAAGGTCTGTACAGAAGTGTCAGTACTCCAATCTCTTCTGCTTCTGCAGCTTAGTGTCACTGCCAACTGAGAGCTTTAAGATGGCCCTTCAGAAAGTTGCTCCCAAGAAAGTGGTCAGTGAGAAGAAGCAGCTTTCCATCAAGTGCATGCCAACCACAACCTTTTTCAGGAGATGTGTGCCTGCCGCAACGGCCTCCGGGGAGAAACCGGGGAGAAACCTGGGAGCAGCATTCCCACATCATCAACAGCACCGCCCCAACCTAGGCCCAAGACCATGTCTATAAGTGAGACAGCCACTGCAATCATGGTGATGTCAATGAGCAGTGATGCTGAATTTGATTTGTCCCTTTCTCAAAGTAGTACCCAATGATTTCAGGAAACTGAGCAAAGTGGACAGTAGCTGCAGGCCGCAATAGTAGATTGTCCTGAAGTTGGAGCAGATTACATGGTTGGGCTTCCTGCTGAGCAAGAAACTCCTCTTTTAGAATCTTTGGCTCACAGATCTCCAGCAAGGAAACTTAAGGGTACTAATCCACCATCTTCTCCAGGCACCACTTCTGATGAGGATGATAGGGACATGGAGTGGACCCCAGCAGAGTCAGGGAAATGTCAGGAGAGGCAAGTGAAAAGGAAAATTTCTGAAAGCCTTAGAATCCTGGGAGGTGATGATGAGGAGGATGATGATGATGAGCCAGTCATCGTGAAAGTTGGCAGAGAGGAGTCTGACATTACTATTCAATGTGCTCTAAGGGATATGGTACAGGTAGCATTGCCAGCTCCCATATTGGTAAAGCCCCAGCTGAGTCCTGCACCAATCCCACCTCAGTAGAAGTACGTACTGTAGAGAGCCAATTTACAACACACCCACCTACCTCCAGTTCTTCTTTAACCACTGGCAGTGGCCCAAGAAGAAAGTACTTTTCCCAGTTTGCGACTTTTTTATGCCCCATTTGCCACACAAGTGTCCGTCGAGGTAAGCCTGGTTCACATTAGGTTATTGAAGGCCAAAAGAACCATTAGAAAAAACGTCACGTAATACGGAGTGAGGAGCACCTTAAAACAATTGCTGTACTTGGTGATGGTGGTGGTGAAGGTGAGGAGAGCCAGGGAACATCAGCTACACGTCCAGTCATGGTGGGAGGTGATGAGAAGAGGGTAACATCCTCATAGAGAGTATTCCTGTCCCCAGTAGTGGACCAAAATCATCCACCTCAGTGACCTCACAATGGCACAAGAAGACTCAGAGTCAGATGGAGACACCAGAGGATACAGTGACTGCCCCACGTGGCACATAAAACCTACCACCACCTACTTTTCAAAAGATTTCTGCATCAGTGGCCCCAGAAAAGAAGAAAATCCAGGGTACCTTTTAACAGGCATTCCATAAATGTCTGCAGTGCACACTATGTTTCAAGAAATTCAATCAAAACCTAATCTAATAGTAATAAAAACTAATTTATTGACCATAAGCTTTTAGTTGAGAAGCATCACAAACAAAAACATTTTTTATATTATGTATATGGTACAGAGATATTCATTAGGAGAGACAAATGAATGATGCATGTGTAATGAGCCAATGAACAGTATAAGATGGATCTTTCTCTACAGGGTAATAATTTCAACATGTAATTATAAGCACAGTTGTCCAGATATGTCAAATACAGCCAACATGTGTTTTGTCTTGACTAAGACATCTTCAAGGCTGTGAACAAAGGATCTGGAAAATATGCAAATAAAATAAAAGACATCAGTTATAAACAATACATAATTATCCTATTTTGATTTGGAAAAAAAGAAGAAGACTTTTTCAACATAAAAAGCATCAAATGATGCTCAATCCTTGTGCTCAAGAGACCAAACTACCTTTATAAAGCAGAGTGTAACAAACAGCTAGTTTTTCAGAAATAACCATAAAAGATAAAAAAAGGTAACCATAACTACCAAATTAAATAGTGTAAATAGAAGAAAGACTCCCCATGATACTAAAGAAAAGAAAAGAGACATCCAAATAGGGCACGATAGAAAGAATGAAATACAATATCTAGAAATGGTATCAACCTCCAGATGCAAAGATAAGAAATGTAAATAATCAGCAAATTTACCAAACAAACAAATAGCATGATACTCTGTGAACACAAATTATAGTTGTCTAATAGAGTGATGCAATTAATTCTGCAAAGAAAAAGGAAGACTTTTTAATGAAAAGAATTAAATTCATATCCTGAATAATTGCAATTGAAAGTGTAGGATGGCTCCAACATAATTGGACAACACAGTCGTAATTACTTACTGTTTGGAGACAACTAAGGGCCTGATGAGGAGTTCAGTGGTCCGATGGCTGGACCGGCAATATGATGGTGGGGAGGCCATCACAAAGCCAGCTGCATCCCTACTGCCATGTTATTAACTCCCTGCCAGGCCGGCCAGCGGACACAGTGCAGCAGAATTTGTTTTGGCGCTCATTGCAGACAGTTGACATTCAAAGAGTGCTGTCGGGGGGTCCCTGCACTGCCCATTCTGTGGCCCTGTCCCTGGAAAGGCAGGTGAAAAGGCAGGTCGTAACCAGCACAGAACTAACCACGACTTGTACCACTGCCAACCAGTCAGGATCCATTATCCTGGCAGTGGCAACAGTGTGCTGGCAGCCTGACTGCCAGCATCGTAATGTGGTGGTCAAACTGCCAAAGTTGCAGCAGTCTGACCTCCACCACGGGTATGGCAGTCTATGGACCACCATACTTGTAATTGGGCCCTAAGTCTCCTAAGCTTCACAGTCAGAAAGTATGGAAACGATCAAGCCCCTGGGACCATCAATGTGTATTATGTAACCTGGCAACTAAGCAATATACAAAGGACCCCCTTGTTAAGGAGTAATATCTGGAAAGAAATAAACATCAAGACAATTAAGGAATGAAGCAAAAAGACAAAATATAAATTGAATATAAGTTGTGAGCAAAAGGCAACCCAGCTCACAATCAAAGCTACTGCATATAAAGATGGAACAATATTTATAACCCATGGTTCTAAGCATCCCAGAGGGCTAAACATCCTATACAATATAATAAGTCAGCAAGATAAATTCTAAAAATGAAATGAAACAGAATTAAAATAAAATATTTGAAATTCAAATAAATATTGCAACAAAGCCTTAGCAACAAACATACAGATGGTTAAATGATATGAAAAACAATATTCAAATCAAAATGTAAATCCCAAAGTGCAGCAAACTAAAAGAGAACAAACATCCTTAAGAGATGTTTTTTTGACATAACATGGTGTATTAGGCCACCCATTATAGTGACAATATGGGTGACACTATTTGAATTTAGCATATGTTTTGTGCCACTGATAAAATGGCACTTTAAAAGATCTCTGGGGAAATGACTATACCTTCAGCAACATGATGCAGATACCACTAATGTACCAATTGGCAGTCAAGTGTGCAAGCCCATGTATAAAAGTCAGTAAAAGTTAGATTATAAGGGCTGGATGTATTAAGGTTAGCATTAGCGAATACCAAATAGCAATTTTTAGTGAATAGCTAACTGTGATTCGCAAAATGGGATGTAACAACACCATCAACATTTTTTGGTGATTCCTTAAAATTCACAATCGCAAATAGCGAGTAGCAATTAGCGATTCGATAAAATAGCAAAACAGTATTTTGAAATCGCTTATTGCGATTTTTGTATTCTGGATCAGCTTGATGACATCACAACCAGCAAGTGAGACTGTGCATGCTGTTTCTATAATCCTGAGCCACAGGAGCAGGCAGCGAGACCCAGCACCTCATCACGGAGGCACTCAGGAGAGTCAGCCGTGGCCGGAAAATACTATGGCCACTGATGGGAATGGGAAGGACAAAGGAGAGAGGAAGCACAAACTGAAATTCAGTAAGCAGGAATTGGAAGTGCTCCGGGAAGAGGTGATCAAGAACCATGATCAGTTATTTGGAAAACAGTCACTACAGGTCCCAGAAAGTGAGAAGAGAAAAATGTGGACTGACATCCATACCAAAATATGCGCGTGGGTGCTGCGCAACGTTCCATCGATGAGATATGCAAGCGCTGATATGACTTGCGTTCAAATGCCAAAGAGAGGGTAGCAAGAAGGCTAAAGGAGGCAAGGAGCAATTGAGGAAGATCACCCACCCACACACCTTCCACCCCCGTGGAAGACATGGTGGAGTCAACACTGCTGCCTGAGGCTGTTAGTGGCGTCACTGACATTGACACCTCAGTCACACCTGGCACCAGCAAAGTTAAGTGAACTAATGATTTGAATCACCATATGTGAATGTACAAATACCCCTTAGAAAATAGCAATGGCACTATGCACAGTTATAAGTAGCCCATGCCACATATTACATACAACACAACAATGACTTATGGGAGTGGTAGTCCATAACCCTAAAATGCATCCACTACATACATAGCAAGATAGTATAAAACCAAAAAGATAAATCCACAACAGACAATTAGAGATATTATGCCAGGGTAAATGTTTATCATTTAAGTAACTGTAAGAGTACAAATCCAAGAATGACATGCTGTGCATTGTTGTTGCAGATGTTCTGGACCCTAACACAGCAGAAAGTGGAAATGTGGGAAATGACGAAAGTCGGCCACAGTCCGATTCAAACACCAGTGAGTTCATCATACACACTCCAAGTAGACACAGGGCAAGAGTGCTACCCCTTTCTGAGTTTACCCTGGACTCTGATGAATTGCCGGAAGAAGTACACACACTACCTCCAGAGGTTAGAAGCACAGACAGACAGCAGTTCCTGTCCCAGCGCCAGTCCACTCCCCTCAGGAGGCGCGGCGAAGAAAGCAGAGAGTGCACAAAGGAAGGTGAGGGCCCGGCACTGTTTGGTGGCCATGAGGCATCCATGCTGAAAGTGCAGTGCTTGCAATGTAAACTCATGAGATCAATACGCAGGCAGTTGGTGTCAATCAATCACAACATGGGATCAACGCACAGGCAGTTGGGGTCTATCGATGACAACATGGGAACAATACACAAGCATTTGGAGTCTCTCAATAAGAACATGGGCAAGCTGCATGAGGGACAACAATCTGCAGCAGAACACGTAAGGGAGATGACAAATGCCATTAGGGAACTCTGCACTGTAATGCAGCAGGAGCATGTCACACACCGTAGGACCATCACCAATTGATGGGCAGGTTGGATGGGTTCAACAGATCTGTCAATCGTCTCACTACCACAACTGCTTTGGTGTCACGACATGCTGTGGGCATGCAAGTGGAGATGGCACATAGCAGTCGGGATGTTGCACGAGGATTGGTGCAACTCACCAATGTATTTGAGACAATGCAGACAGCCCGAACTGCTGCGAACATCAAACTGGGTGGTGGGGATAGTGAGGAACTCTCTAGCCTCAGCAGTGTCAGAGCCCCTGTGATGGACCCTAGGCATCGCAGTTCCAGACACAGTACTGTCTCTCAACCCGCAACAAGAGGTGCCACTGTGACCACTGAGCTTTCAAGTAGAGTGCGTGGATATAAAAAGTAATGTGGAGAAGTACAGGGGACTTGCATATCATGTAGAAATGCAGTGATACTATGATGTTAATAGTGTCACACTGTAACTAGGACCTGATTGTGTATACTGTATACCTATGTCCTACTAACAAATATATTACCTGAAGTCAAGGCAATAAATGTGCTACCTACAGCAATAAATGAAATTAGACATGGTGTTGTCATTACTTACATCAGAAATAGTTATGCGTCATACCCTGGTATGCCTCTCATCGTTGTGATGTTGTGTAACATAGCATATGTGGCCACAATTTTGCAGTTGTTTTTCGGACTGTAGTGCAGTGCACCCCCACTCTTGTGCAGGCATCTGAAACGACTCTTCAGCAGGCCGAAGATCCTCTCTATCGCGCTCCTATGTGCTGCATTGTACCTCCTTTCACTTGTAGTGGCAGGATTGAAATAGAGTGTTCAGATGAAGGACCGCACTCCATATGCACTGTCTTTAGAATGACAGGAAAGTCAAATGAGTTATTGTTATCTGTGACATCGCATAGACTTTATGCAACATTGTTAACTGTTACATTACCAAGTAGGTATCCTTAAACTCCCCATCAAGATCTCTTGTGTGTATTCCACTGTGCCTAAAGATGTAGTAATCATGTGTGCCACCTGAGTATCTGGACACAAGATCCGTTATTACATTGGAGGCATTGAATTTAACTTGTTTGTTCATGGAATGCGTACTCTTTCTGTTCCAATAAACATACTTTGTGGCAGATGGTGGACATGTGTCCCATCAATGTAGCCAGTGGCACGGGGAAATTGGCTTCCTGGTAGAAATCAAATTTTGTTTTCTGCAAATCTTGGGTGTTGGGAAGTTTTGTTTAGCATGGCATTTAGGAATGCATTAAAGAAGCGTGAAAGCACACTTTGAGAGACACCTCCAGCTGCTGCTATGACCCCTTGATAGCTTCCTGAGGCTAAGAGGTGCAGGGAGCATAATACCTGCACAAGATTGGGTATGGCATGGGTTCTGTGTGTGTTTTGCTGCAGTAGGGGTAATAAAGCAGCTATCAAGTCAAGTATTATGACTGAGTTTAACCTGTACTTATCAAAAAACTCCCCCTCTCTCTGTTCAAATAGGGTAATGCGCACTCTAAAAATGTGCTCGTGTCTCCTTCTCCCACTCCTCAAACCTGTCAGGATCCTCATCCTCCTAGCCATGACGTTTAGTGCAGCCACTGTGGAAAAGGGCTGATGCATTCTGGGCCTCTTTATATAGGTTGCACCTGTTTACTACCTGATTACAATTTCTGGTAAATTGCACATGCAAAAACTCATTTTCCAACTAATTGCAATTTTTAACGCTTGATACATTAAATTGCAATTCGGTATTTGCGAATCGCAGTGTTGCCCCAAGACTCATAAAGGATTCCTACCAAAATATTACCATTTGATATGAGTAAATTCATACTTGTAACCACGCAAGAAATTTAGAAATAAACAAAACAAAAATAACTTGTTAACCTTGCCGAAAGCAATATGTACAAGCACTTCTTAAAAATATAATCTGAGTAAAAAAAAATGGGTAATTATCAACAGTGTAGTAGAAACTTTGAATAATGCCATAAAGACAAATTAGCATTTAAGACCACACCAAAAAATAAACAGGCAGGCACCACAGGAATAAGCATATTCATAATGCCAGGGGCACACGTCCTCATGGTACATAAATCAAATCTACAAATGAGAAGGTATACGTATAATGAGTACACCAATAACAATATTAATAAAGATCACATGTGAAGTTATAAGTACCTCATAGTTGAGCATGAGACTTTTGGAAAATGGTGCAAAAAAATGCACCCTAACAAGAAATTAGTGTGAAGTATTTACCCCGGAAGTCAAAATCCACAACCAAACGTGGATCCTGACTTGACTTGTGATTGGTGTATTCACTGCCATCTCAACTTCCCATTAAAACCCATTCCAAGCCCTAAACTCACTTTTTTTAATTACATATAAGTCACCCATAAGGTAGGCTCCAGGTAGCCCATAGGGAAGGTTGCTTTGTAATTAAAAGTAGGGCATGAATTTTTAGTTTTACATGTTCTAGTAGTGAAAAACTTCCAAATGAGGCCTACCCCTCCCATAGGATAACATTATGGATTCCTCAATAAAATGAATATTTTGTAATTCCCAAACCAGTGGTAGTAAATATGTCATGCTTGGTATCTATGAACCAATGATAAACCCTTTTAATGGTAAATCACCAGTTTGAAAATGCCACTTTTAGAAAATTGACATTTTCCTGCCTTTAGCCCCCTGTGCCTGCAGCCTGCATTCACATGACTGGGTGTAACCAACAGTTGAGACTTTATAAATTCACCCTGAACAGTCACACAATAGTGGTATCAGCAGAGCTTGAATGGGATCATTAACTGACTTGACAGGGCAGTGGAGGTAAGCACGGCCCCACTTGCAACTGAATAGACTGGACTCTGCCACCACATAATATGCTTCACAACCCTGTATTGTCAGTGCAGCCAGCTAGGAGACATGGGAGGCAGGAAACTCCTGGAACTTTAGAGAACTCTTCTGGGCATTTCCCCCAAGTTCTAGGAGCAGGGCACTAGGGTACAAAAATAGAGCTCTCAGACCTACTGCTGTTGTAAGAGTGACTGCCAATTTGCTACTTGCTCTGCTGTCTAGGCCTACTGCTGCTCCTGTAGGAGGGGCTGCCACTTTGCTGTTTCCTCTGCTGTGATGGCATGCTGCTTGCTGATTCTGTCCTGCAGTGGGAAGGACTGGACTTGTTCTCTACATCCTTGCAACCAAGAATCTCCAAGGGCTTGTTGACTTGCCTCCTGTTCTTCCTCGGTCTCAGGGACATCAAAGACTGCTGCAACTTATCTGCTTTAACACCTGGACTTTGCCATCTGTGAGTCTATCCTGCCACGTGGGGCCATCCCAGTCCTGGACCCTTTGAAGTGGTCCTAAGGTTCGCTGCCTTCTGTGGTTTTCATCGGAACTGCCTCAAAGTGAAATGGAGCCAAGCCCTGCAAAGCCTCACAGTTCCTCAGAATCAATACAAAGCGATGCCAAAGCTTGCAAAGCCTTGCCTCGCAGCTTCTCAGAACTGATGCTGGATGACGCGAAGCCTTGCAAAGCAATGTTGCACAGACAGCCCACCAGGATTTAAGTTACTGAGTTGAGCTGGCACAAGTGGGTCCATGTAGCTAGCCCACGTTCCATTGTGGTCACCCTGAACTTGTGACTTTGTCCTGGTTCTGCGAGACCAGATAACCACAGTTAGCGATTGTGCTTCTATGTGCTATTTTCACTTAAATCTTTAAAATTGCATATCCCAGGATCTACTTATTGGAATTTTATTATTCTGGTATTCTTTTAATCAGATAAAAACGATTTCTTTTTCTAACCTAGTGTCTACACTGTGTTCCTGTAAGTAATTGCTGCACAAATACATTACATATAGCCTTCTAAGTTAAGCCTGCCTGCTCTGTGCCAAGGTAACAAAGGGTGAGCACAGATTAATTTTGGTTGTGTATCTCATATCCCCTGACTGGGAGTATGGTCCCTACTTGGATATTGCACATACCTCTTCCAACTAGAAACCCAATTTGTAACAAGATGCTACTCCCTTTTGAAGTGTTCACACAGCAAGGTTTCTGAAAGGTACGCTCTCAGAGGTGTAAACAAAAACCCAGAAGCGCATACCTTGGCTGACAGAGTAAGCTAACGCTTGACTTGTAATGCAAGGCTGCAAAGTGACATCATCTCATCCAAAGAATACATCTGTGCCACCCTACTTGATCCACACTATAAACAAATTCTGTCCACTTTCATTCCATTTTCTGAAGCGGATGTTTCAAAATAAAAGAGGTGGATTGTTGAGCAAGATGGACACCTGGAAGAAGAATGGCTGGAATCTGAGTCCCACTCCGCAGCTCTGGGGTGCTTCCTTCAGATTCCAGAGAGGGCAGTCTTGTCTCACCAGCAACAAGAACACCAGTAACAACAGCAAGCGAAGAACTGGACCCAACATCTGCATTGGCATGGTATCAAGTGACAGCTCTTAAGTCCAGTGCAAAGGTGAAAGTAAAAGAGGTTGAGCAAGTGGCAGCACCAATGACAATTTAGAGGATGTTCCTGGAGTATCGAGATAACCCAAAAGAGGTGTATGTGGATCAAAACCCCTCGGTGTAAACATATGGGAAGGTGCACCAATGACCAGAGCTCAGCAGGCTAGCAATAAAGTATATGGGCTGCTAGCTTGCTGGCCTGCTAGTGTGTGTTCAGTGCAGTTCACACAGTTGTTACAGTGAGAAAGACCAGTCCCTCACCTCAAAATGTGTCATAGCTGCCACACCTGTCCACCACCTGACCACACCCATGGCCGTTGATACAGGCATGCAAAGATTTGGACACCCAAGAGGATCCTGCTTGGCTAGTTGGCAGGCCCCTTTGGCTTATGTCAAAAAACACTGTCACCCCTTCGTGCACTCACCCCACCATACATGCAGTGCCTGTCAGCTGTTTGTGGACATGGATACATCCCTGGCACAGTGGTTGGTCAGGACCAAACACAATGCCCTGACACCCCATCTCAGAAGATCCAGTTGCCATGTGCTGGTAAGCAGGTACAGCAACTGGATGGCCACACAGTTTTGATTTAAGCAGTCTGGTCCGCTACCACCGACAGCATGGCATCACTTAGACCTGTGATGTAAATCCTGCCCAGATGGACACAACTCATGGTGGACATCAGTGTACCTAGCAGCCATGCTACTGCTACCCAATGGTGCCTACCCAGAGCCACCATGTCAACACTTGTCACAAGTGACAGTGCGTACTTACCCCCATGTGGCTGCTGTGCTGCCCTCAAGCACCTCAATCCACCTCAGGTAGGCTACCGCCATTATGCAGGCCATTAAGGGGGTCAAGGTCTGATGGGCACCTCTTACTCATTGGGAGTATGTACCCAGCTGGGCCTCTGCGGTCTTCTGTGGCCAGCATCTCAGGTTCTCCCACCGCTTTCTGCAGTGGGTGCTCTGCCGGGCATGGACCCCCAGGGTCTGCACTTGTTTGGCGATGGCACTCCAGATCCTCTTCTTCTGATGGGTGCTGATCTGCATGGAAGACACAGACAGAAGAACACAGTCATGAACTGTGGCATTCCTGGGATAGTATTAGACAGCACACATCACACTTCCACAACCACAGGTCGTCAGCCAACAAAGCCCTCAGCTCCTCACCCATGTCCATGCTCTAGTCAAACTTTCACCTACCAAGGGCCCCATCCCCATGCACACAGCTCACATACAGGCCAATGACAATGGGCTCACCTGCTGCTCTGATGCCCCATACAACTGCCCATACAGGGGCTGGACCCCATCCACAAGCTATTCCAACTCCTTCTTGGTGAAGGCAGGGGACCTGTCTTCTGCTGGACATGGAATATTGGCTACCAGAGTCAGTACACAGCAGCACACACAATAGAGGTCTTCAGTACAACAGGTTCAAGAGTCAAGTGAGCATGACCACATGAAATGGCTGCTGTGGACATTACAGTCACCACCAGTGACGATCACCATTGGCTCCAGCCTCCCATTGGCAAAAGTTTGAGCCAATGGTAAGTAGCACGGTGGTTGTGACCGCCTACCACCATGACGTGTCATGCCGGCTGGATGATCTCACTTCCACCTGTCCAATGCATGCAGACAGGTTTCAACCATTTCAAATTTAGGATGTGTGATGTGTGTAAAATGTAATGCATCATACGTCTTTGCTGCACGACATGTTAACACCTCTTCCCTGTTTCTAGGTGCTATGTATAGTTGAGGATGAGGAATGCACTGGTGTACATGCCCCTTGTCAACCTTGCCACCGTGGAGGAGCGTCACATCATCCAGACCTATTGCCTAAACCGTGTGACCATAATGGAACTAGTGGCCAAGTTGGAGCCGGATTTGATGCCTGCCATACACAATCCCAATGTCATTCCTCCCACAGTGCAGATGTTCTTGGTCCTCCTCTACCTTGTCTCAGGCTCCTTCCAGGTCACAGTGGGCCCCGCAAGTGGAATGTCGCAGCCCATGTTCAGCTCCGTCCTGAGGGATGTACTGTGTGCCCTGATTAAACATTTGTTCAACTACATCCAGTTTGTTCCCATGAAGTGCAGATTTGCCCACTGTCAAGGCTGCCTTCTATGCTGTGGCACACGTCCCTCATGTTATTGGGGCCATTGATGGCACCACATTGCCCTTGTGCCATCCAGGAGGAATGAACAGGTATACAGAAACCGTAAAAATGTTAATTCGATCAATGTGCAGGTGGTTTGTCACGCGGACCAGTACATCTCCCAGGTGACGGTCAAGTGCCCAGGATCTGTGCATGATTCCTACATCCTGCAGAACAGCAGCATCCCACACATGATGGCACAACTCCACAGGGACCGGGCCTGGGCCTGGCCTGGCTACATATGTGTGGCCTCAGCTCACTGCCCCCCTGTGTCCCTGCCCTATTGCCCTCCTGGTCCCGATATGCATCTTCCCTCCATACACACAGGTGACTCTGGCTATCCCAACCTGCCTTGGCTCCTGGCACCTGTGAGGCGTCCAACCTCAGCTGCAGAAGACAGTTACATAGAGGCCCACGGTCGTACCAGATGGGTCATTGAGAGATGCTTTGGTTTGCTGAAGGCCAAGTTCCGGTGTTTGTATGTCTCCAGGAGTGCCCTGCTCTATAACCCACAGAAGGTGTGCCAGATCATTGTGGCCTGCTGCATGCTGCACTATCTGGCTCTGAGGCGTCACGTCCCATTGCTGGATGCAAAGGAGGGGGTAGCTGTACTAGTGGCTGATGAAGGGGACATGGGGAGTGATGAAGAGGAGGATGATGAGGATGCAGCTGACTCGAGGGCAGAGCTGATTTGACATTACTTTGACTGAGATGCAGGTATGTGCAAACTGTGGGGTATATGTCTTCTACAACTGTTTGCCATCTCTCTGATGCCAACTGTTGTCTGTGACCACTGGCAGTGATGGTTGCAGATCAGACTCTGGGTGGGTTGGGGGGTGTCATATGTGCCCATGACTGAGGTAGTCACAGTGTACAGGTCAGGTCCATGGTCAGGCTGGTGTTGTGCTGGTGCACTGGTGTCATCAATGTGTAAGTGGAAAGTCCATCCTGGGACCCGACACTGGGTGACAGTGCAACATTGTGGTTGTCGGCAGTGGGTATGGGGCCAGGTCTGGTGCTGGGCATTGTAATGGTGGGACCATTGGGTTGGTATGTGTTGTGTATGTGTTGGCACTGGCCATATGGTTGTGGACCTGCCTGGAATATCTGCCCTGGATACCTGCTCCTACAGTGCATTTGTGTGGAGTTGGCATTTGTGACTCCTACAGTGATTGTTGTCTCTATCTTGCTTTCCTTTCAGGACAATGTTGTGGTGTTCTTTGCTCCCTGCCTGGCCTGTAGCCTCCATTGACAGATATGTTCAGCCACTGTCTGCTCCACGATCAACCTCCCGGCATTTTGCTGCCCCCGCTGTCACCCTCCCATGTATGTACGATGTGTTGCCACTTGTACATGTATTGGCAGTTCCATACACACTCATTGCAAATAAACATGCAGACATAGACTGTGCTTAGTTGTTGTTTATCTGTGATGTACAATTGTGAGGGGTGATGATTGGGGTCATGGTGGTGGATATCATCAGAATGTTAAGGCCACCTGTAGGTAGTCCAGGTCCAGTCTGTTGCCCATGGGTAGACAGAGATGTGGTAGTGGACAATCGACAGGGTGTCATACACAAGGGAGAATGTTCAGGAGAGGGTCACTTCCTGGGGGTGGTCTTGGTCTGGGCATCATGTCCGGCTGGGTGTCTACGTAGACGTCCTCCTTTGCATGGGGGTTCCTCATCTGCAGGGGTAGAGATGCTGGTGTCCTGCAAGATCTGTGACGGACATCCATGTCACTGTGATGGGATGTGTCCATTGGTAGGGGCTTGCTGGTGGGTGGTGGACTAACGCATGACAGTGGTCAGGTCCTTGAGCACCCCTACAATGGAGGCCATGGTAGCATTGTGGGCCTGCCCCTGTTGCATGGCATCCTGACTGTATTGCCCCTGCAATCACTGTGTCTCCTGCACGGTGGTGAGGATCTGGGCCACTGTATCCTGAGTATGCTGGTTTCTACCCAGGACTTGGTTGATGCCCTCCTGGGAAGTCAGTTGGTGTGACTGCCCCAACCCTTGGGGTCACGGTTTCCCCCCACTATCCCTAGCCCCTTGTGCCTGTGCCCACCCCCAGTATCAGCAGAGCCATCATTGTCTGGGGTGGGAGCCCTTGACCCTGGCCGCCGTACTACGGGGCACACCTTTGATTGTTGGGTCCCTGGGGCACAGGTTTGGAGTTCAGGGTCTGCCTGTGGTGTTATTGCCACATGAGTAGGGTCTTCCGGTGTGTCCAGGGTGGGTGTGCCATTGGTGGACTGCCCAGTGGCCCCAGATGGCCCAGGAAAGTGTCCTAATCCAGACATCCTGTTGGGCCTTCATCCTGGGGAGGGCTGTCTGAGCCTGGAATCTCCTGCAGGGTGTCAGTGACATGGGTACCTGTGGATGGATACAGTAGATGTTAGTTGTGCTACTGTTGTTGTTGTGTCCCTGTTGTGTAAGCATGCAGTGGCTCAACATGTTTCCCTGTGTTAGCAATAATGCCTGCTGCACTGCAGACATTGGTTTGGATTGGATTGTGGGAGCTGTGGTTCTTCACATTGTGGTTGGCATCCATGCATTTGGGGTGTGTGAGTAGGGATGGCGGGAGTGGGGTGGTGTGGCATGCAGAGGAGGGGTGTGGGGTGTTTGGGACCGGGTCAGTGGAGTGGGTTGCAGTGGGTTGGTAAGTGGTGGGGTGGCATGCTGGACATGTGTGGTCGGTGATTTGGGGTTATTGCTGACTTACCAGTGTCGAGCCCTCCCCTGATGCCAGTCAGGATACATGATGTCCAGGACCTTCTCCCAGGTTGTCAGCTGGAGGGGAGGTGGTAGGGGCCCACCGCCAGTCTTGTTACTGGCTATCCTCTGTCTGGAGGCCATGGACCGGACCTTCCCCCTGAGGTCGTGCCACCTCTTTCTGATGTCCTCCTTTGTGCGTGAGTATGTGCCGACTGCGTTAACCCTGTCGACGATCCTCTGCCTTAACTCTGTCTTTTTGGCTATTGATATCTGTTGAACCTGGACTCCCATGAGCTGTGACTCTACTCTGATGATCTCGTCCACCATGACCTGCAACTCATTGTCGGTGAACCGTGGGTGCTTCCGGTGTGACATGTTGTAGGATGAGAATGTGTTGTGCGTGTCGGGGAGTACGGGGTGTGTGGTGATGTGGGGGTGGATGGCTGTGTGGGCTGGTGAAATGAGGTGTTGCTTTGTGCAATGTGTGCTATTTGATCTTTGCTGTGTTTCGTGTGTGCTTGGTCTTGGGTATAGCAGTGGGTGCTCGCATTTGTCACTATTGATTGTTGGGGGGTTATATGGTGGCATGGTCAGGTATGCGTGGTGTGTGTATGGTTATCAGGTGTGGGATATTTGAAGTAGCCAATGTGGTGTTAGCTACTTTCCGTGGTCCCTTTTTGTTCCACCGCCGTGCGAACCGCATACAGTGTCTGCCATGCATGTTCCACTGTGCTGATTCATAATATAACAGTCGGAATGGTGTTGACGTAGTAGGCATGGTGATTGATCAGTCAGTCATTCATCGTGGGTTGGCCTGGCGGTGTTGGTTTTGTTCTGTATTTTGGCCGATTATGTTTTGTAACTCGTAATCCAGAGGTCGCTATTCCGCCACCGGTGGGCCAATTTGCACAGCGGGCTTGCCCAAATACCACCAAACTCATAATGAGGGCCTTTGTCCCTGTCTAGCTCGACGTGGATAACACTGTGCTGATCCTTTGCTTAAAAACTTTGCAAGAAAAACAGACATTTGAGGTGAGCAAATCTAGAATGTTGCTGGTGTTGGAGGGTGCCTATTACTGGAGCTGCTCTCCACCTAAACTTGGGATCTACCCAAAGTTCTCTCTTTGTCTTGGCATAATTTATGCATCACTCTAACCCTGAAAGGGCTTGTTTTGACTTATACAGGGTGCTCCCTTTTGTCTGGACAAAGCTAAACCCCTCTGAAGAGCTCTTATAAGAATGAAACAAGTGTCAGGGGTTGTTTTTGCTCATTCCAGGTTGGCTTGGATGGTATTTTACTATCCTAAAACTGTAATACTGTGCCTGCAGTGGTAAATGGCTTTTGTCATTTTACAGCTTGGCGAGGATGACACTGTGTCAATCCTGTGCTTAAAGATTTTGCTGTACGAATGACAAAGGACTTTGTCCCTATCTACCTCAGCGTGGATAGCACTGTGCTGATCCTATGCTTAAAACCTTTGCTAGATAAACAGACATTTGAGGTGGGAAACACCCTGAACAACGAGTTGTTAAGGCCGACCTGCCTTAACAACGAGTATTAAACCACTAGTTAGCCTGTACCACGAGGTACAGAATAACTACTGTCTTAACAGCGAACTTTCCTAAAGAACGAGTGCTGAAACAACGACTTTATTTGTGGAAGAACTAATTTTAAGGTAAGAATTTGTTTTTATTATAATATTATTAATATTTTTTGTTTGTATAATATTTATATGTTATGTAAAAAATATATATATATATATATATATATATTAATCTTCAACAGATGGACCGATGACCATCTGACGGCTGCACTGATCCCGTTAGTCAGATCCCAATTATTGAAACAAAATCATGTTCAGCAAGCTCAAATTCAGTTCATTTAATTTATTTCTTATAAGGGTAACACAGAGTACTGAGATAAGATATCAACTCGTTTCGGCAGAATGCCTTCTACTGGACAAATCCGGCTAACAAGCCGGCACCATCTAAATACAAGTTAAAATCCTTCATTTATTTCCTTAACATTTTAGTGTGATCTAATGCGGCGGCCATCTTAAAACATGCAAAAACCTATAATTTAAAGTTTAAAATCTACAATTGATACATGAATCGCCTACACCAATTTAAGTAATTTAAACATAGATGCATTATATATGTCACATAGGTATCTCAAATATGTAATACATATCATTGATTCATTCTTTTAAAAATCATTGGTTAACTATTCTATACATAACATTACATGTTAATGCATCATTAAAACCACTGTCATCAGTTGTTCTGGTCAATCTCCATGAATCAAATTGATCAAGTATTTGTACAGTATATTATTTTGGGTTATATTTTTGTGAAATATATTTTTTTGAAATATATTTTTCTCTGCAGGTATACAAATATTTATAATTCTTTCAATTCTCAAAAGTAATCAATTTGTCACAAATCTTGTAAATATTGCAAAATGCTGGAAAAAGTGATAAAAAGTTTGTTATAGAAAATTGGTTTGCTATAGAAAATTCATCAATGTTTAAAAAACAATCAACAAAATAAAATAAAATAGCTCTCAATACATTTATAATTTAGATATATTCAGTCATGTTCATCATTGAGTTCATATTCAAAACCAATTATATATTATCAATTCGATCTCATATTGATAACAAATTGCAATACCTAAATAAACTTCAGTGAAGTATGATCTTGTGTTATAGTTACTCACTTTACTATCAACCTACAATTTGTTTTCTATGTCTAATCAATAAGTACCTTAAACCAAAATTATGTTTAATTGTGTCATGGTACATAAATACATATCTAAAGAGCGATACATGTATTTTGTAGATTAAATCTTCTATATCCTGATCTGTATAATAGGTTGCTCTATAAATGCATGTATTCAATATGAAATTAGGAAGAGGCCTCAGCTTAAAGTGCATAGTGCTATGTGATGTAAAATATTTCTATGTTCTATGTTCAGGAGGTATATATCAAGTGCAATTAGGTGTTGAAAGACTATTATAAAATGAAAAAATGAAAAAATTCCCATATATATATTGGTTCAGTCTTCTACGTTTCTTAAATTCTAAGGAAGAGACAATCCTAAAGAAAATTCTGAAAAGGATATGTATAACAGTAAAATAAACACTTTTCTAAGAAATTCCTAAAGCCTTGATTAGAGACAAATGTAAATTCATAAATAAATAGCTACCCCAATACTTTTAATAGTTATAGTCTTAACATCACCCTTCATAAATAGCAGTAATAAAATAATATTGTATCCACAGTTATGTAAGAACAGAATTGCACAACATTCAAAATCTCTTTGCTGATTAGGAATAAATACTGTTAATGATCATTGTATCATCTAAGATGGACATGTAGCTCAGCATCAAGATTGTGACCCCAAGGATATTCAGAGCCTAGTAATAGAATCATCTTCGATTCCATTTGTCTGAGCTCTAATGTTCTATCCCCGGCTCTGGGATTATTTTTGATGGATTTGATGCCATAAAAGGATAATGTACTAAAATCTCCTTTGTGTATGTCCCAAAAATGTTTAGCTAGGGGATACGTTCTATCTTGATTTTTTATAGCTCTAAAGTGTTGTAAAAATCTGACTTTTAACTTGTGGATAGTACTTCCAATGTATTTTTTATGACATCCACATTCAATAACGTAAATCACAAATTCCGTGTCGCATGTGATTCGATCTTTAATCTCACAATAGCGACCGTCAAAAGTTTGATATTTTTGTATATTGTGTGCATACTTGCAAGTCTTGCAATGGCCACATTTCCAAAATCCCAAACTTTTTTGGCTCAGCCAGGATGTGTTAACTTTCATCAAAAAATAACTTCTGGTTAGATGATCCCCCAGTGAGCGAGCTTTACGGAAAGTTATAGACGGATGTGGACCTATGCCTTCTCTAATGATGGGATCATTCTGTAGAATGTGCCAATTTTTTTGAAGTATAGTTCTCAATGAATCATGTTGTTGATTATACTGCAAAAATATTCTGGGTGATGATTGTTTCAGCTCACTGTTGGTTACTGCGTTGTTAAAAAGTAACTTATCTCTACTCTTGTTTTTGACTCTGTTCTGTGCATCCATCAAAATTTTAAGAGGATAACCTCTATTTAGGAATCTTTCCATCATGTATTTAGTTATATATATATATATATATATATATATATATATATTTATATTTTTATGTATATATATATAGATTTTTTTTTTTACTTTGTATATATGGTTTGAATTCTGTACATTAAGGGGTGGGATATATGTTTATTTAGGGGTTATGTGAGGGGAAGTGTATTAATACTCGGGTATTAATTTAAATACTTGAGTATTAAATGAGGAATGTAGTGGAATTAGGGGTGGTATATATGGTATGTAGGGTTTATGGGCAGGGGATTGGAGTTATATGTATTGGGTTAAGGAGCGGGATGTATGGGATGCAGGGGTTATGGGTGGGGGAGTGTATTAATACTTGGGTATTTATTTAATAATGTATTTTTTTTATATATATAAAAATATGTTGTGAAGTGAGGGGTTGCATATTTGGAATGTAGGGCTTATTGGAGGGGAAGAGTAATAGTACTTAGGGATTAATTATTGTGTTAAGGATGTGATGTGTGGGATGCAGGGGTTATGGGTGGGGGAGTGTATTAGTACTTAGGTATTAAATAAAATACTTGGGTATTGTTTTTATTATTATTGTTATTATTTTTTGTTGATTAACCTCTTAACTGCTGGGCCTTTCCCCCCGTGCTAAACCCTTTTTTGGCTATTTGGGGTAGTTCGCGTTTAGGCCTTCATAACTTTTTGTCCACATAAGCTATCCACGCCAAATTTATGTCCTTTTTGTCCAACATCCTAGGGATTCTAATGGTACCCAGAGTTTGTGGTTTCCCCTGGAGGAGACCAAGAAATTAGCCAAAATACAGTGAAAATTTAGTTTTTTCTAAAAAAATGGGAAAAAAGGGCTACCGAAGAAGGCTTGTGGTTTTTTCCCTGAAAATGCCATCAACAAAGGGTTTCTGGTGCTGAAATCACCATCTTCCCACCTTTCAGGAACGGGCAGACTTGAATCAGAAAACCACATTTTTCAACACAAATTTGGCATTTTACTGGGACATACCCCATTTTTACTATTTTTGGTGCTTTCAGCCTCCTTCCAGTTAGTGACAGGAATGGGTATGAAACCAATGCTGGATCCCGGAAAGCTAAACATTTCTGAAAACTAGACAAAATTCTGAATTCAGCAAGGGGTCATTTGTGTAGATTCTACAAGGTTTTTCTACAGCAAATAACAGCTGAAATAAAAAAATATTGAAATTGAGCTGAAAACAACAGCCATTTTTCTTTATGTTTTACTCTGTAACTTTTTCCTGCGATGTCAAATTTTTGAAAGCAATATACCGTTATGTCTGCTGGACTCTTCTGGTTGCGGGGATATAAAGGGCTTGTAGGTTCATCAAGAACCCTAGGTACCCAGAGCCAATAAATGAGCTGCACCCTGCCGTTGGTTTTCATTCTATACTGGGTATACAGCAATTCATTTGCTGAAATATGAAGAGTGAAAAATAGGTATCAAGAAAACCTTTGCTTTTCCAAAATGGGCTCAAGATAAGGTTTTGAGGAGCAGTGGTTATTTGCACATCTCTGAATTCCGGGGTGCCCATACTAGCATGTGAATTGCAGGGCATTTCTCAAATAGACGTCTTTTTTACACACTCTCTCATATTTGGAAGGAACAAATGTAGAGAAAGATAAGGGGCAATAACACTTGTTTTGCTATTCTATGTTCCCCCAAGTCTCCCGATAAAAATGATACCTCACTTGTGTGGGTAGGCCTAGCGCCCGCGACAGGAAATGCCCCAAAACACAACGTGGACACATCCCATTTTTTTGACGGAAAACAGAGCTGTTTTATGCAAAGTGCCTAGCTGTGGATTTTGGCCTCTAGCTCAGCCGGCACCTAGGGAAACCTACAAACCCTGTGCATTTTTTAAAACTAGAGACCTAGGGGAATCCAAGATGGGGTGCCTTGTGGGGCTCTGACCAGGTTCTGTTACCCAGAATCCTTTGCAAACCTCAAAATGTGGCTAAAAAAACACGTTTTCCTCTCATTTCGGTGACAGAAAGTTCTGGAATCTGAGAGGAGCCACAAATTTCCTTTCACCCAGCGTTCCCCCAAGTCTCCCGAAAAAAATGATACCTCACTTGTGTGGGTAGGCCTAGCGGCCGCGACAGGAAATGCCCCAAAACACAACGTGGACACATCCCATTTTTTGACAGAAAACAGAGCTGTTTTTTGCAAAGTGCCTACCTGTAGATTTTGGCCTCTAGCTCAGCTGGCACATAGGGAAAACTACCAAACCTATGCCTTTTTGAAAACTAGAGACCTAGGGAAATCCAAGATGGGGTGACTTGTGGGGCTCTGACCAGGTTCTGTTACCCAGAATCCTTTGCAAACCTCAAAACGTGGCTAAAAAAACACGTTTTCCTCACATTTCAGTGACAGAAAGTTCTGGAATCTGAGAGGAGCCACAAATTTCCTTCCACCCAGCATTCCCCCAAGTCTCCCGATAAAAATGATACCTCACTTGTGTGGGTAGGCCTAGCGCCCGCGACAGGAAATGCCCCAAAACACAACGTGGACACATCCCATTTTTTGACAGAAAACAGAGCTGTTTTTTGCAAAGTGCCTACCTGTAGATTTTGGCCTCTAGCTCAGCCGGAACCTAGGGAAACCTACCAAACCTGTGCATTTTTGAAAACTAGATACCTAGGGGAATCCAAGATGGGGTGACTTGTGGGGCTCTGACCATGTTCTGTTACCCAGAAATCCTTTGCAAACCTCTAAATGTGGCTAAAATAACACGTTTTCCTCACATTTCGGTGACAGAAAGTTCTGGAATCTGAGAGGAGCCACAAATTTCCTTCAACCCAGCGTTTCCTCAAGTCTCCCGATAAAAATGATACCTCACTTGTGTGTGTAGGCCTAGCGCCCGCGACAGGAAATGCCCCAAAACACAACGTGGACACATCCCATTTTTTGACAGAAAACAGAGCTGTTGTTTGCAAAGTGCCTACCTGTGGATTTTGGCCTCTAGCTCAGCCGGCACCTGGGGAAACCTAGCAAACCAGCGCATTTTTAAAAACTTGAAACCCAGGGAAATCCAAGATGAGGTGACTTGTGGGGCTCTGACCAGGTTCTGTTACCCAGAATCCCTTGCAAACCTCAAAATGTGGCTAAAATAAGACGTTTTCCTCACATTTCGGTGACAGAAAGTTCTGGAATCTGGGAGGAGCCACAAATTTCCTTCAACCCAGCGTTCCCCCAAGTCTCCCGATAAAAATGATACCTCACTTGTGTGGGTAGGCCTAGCTCCCGCAACACGAAATGCCCCAAAACACAACGTGGACACATCACATTTTTTCATAGAAAACAGTGCCTACCTGTGGATTTTGGCCTCTAGGTCAGCCGGCACCTGGGGAAACCTAGCAAACCAGCACATTTTTAAAAACTAGAAACCCAGGGGAATCCAAGATGGGGTGACTTGTGGGGCTCTGACCAGGTTCGGTTACCCAGAATCCTTTGCAAACATCAAAATTTGGCCAAAAAAACACTTTTTCCTCTCATTTCGGTGACAGAAAGTTCTGGAATCTGAGAGGAGCCACAAATTTCCTTCCACCCAGCATTCCCCTAAGTCTCCCGATAATAACGGTACCTCACTTGTGTGGGTAGGCCTGGTGCCCGTGACAGGAATAGATCACACAACGGTCAATGTTGGTCCTTACATGAGGCAGCTGTTGACCCTGGGGTGATCCATTCCTGACGCAGGCACTAGGTGTAGGCACTCAAGTGGGGTAGTGTTTTTATCAGGACAGGTGAGGAGTCACTGGGTGGTAGGAACTTTGTGGATCCCAGCATATTCCTGTAGTTTGTGTGACAGAAATGTGAGAAAAATAGAGTTTTTATTCAACATTTCAGCTTTGCAGGGTATTCTGGGTAAGAAAACTTTGGGAAATCCACACAAGTCACACCTCTGTGGACTCCCCCGAATGTCTAGTTTCCAGAAATGTTTGGGTTTAGTGTGTTTCTCTATATGGCCGCCGAACCCAGGACCAAAAACACAGGTGCCTGCCTTACAAAACCAGTTTGTTTTGCCATAGATAATTTTGATGTCTCCACAATACGATTTGGGCGGTGGAATTTGGGCCTGAACTAAATTGGGGAGCTCCCAAGAGAGCACTCTCTCTCTCTCTCTGCTTGCCGCCGCATTCACCTGCTCTCTGGGTTGGGCTAACCAACTATTACCCAGTTGCACAAACTGCAGGACTGTCCTCATCACCTCCCTCATAATGTACTGGAAGAGGAGTTATCGAATGGGACTCCTCCGACTGAAAAATCACTCTCAGAGTCTGCGCCATTGTCCTATCCCTCAGATGCTGTCTCAGTATCTGATGTCTCAGTCTCTGATCCTATGTCAGAGCTGTCCTCTATAACCCGAGTGCCGGCAGCAGTCATCCATCAAGATGCCATCTTTGTTATTGGCTAAACTGTTGCTCTAAAACACTAGCCTACGTAGACAGTCACAAAATCGATGGTGTGTGTGAGATACGTGCAACAGAACAGGTCACCTTACCTGCGCTTCTTCCCTCAATCAGCACGTTCTTTCAAGACACTCCAAAAACACCTTGTCACATACCATTTGTCACAGTCTTTAGCACCTCCTTCGCCCAGTCCAACAATCATTATTGGTGCTCCCACTCCCTCCTCCTCGGATTCCCTCATTACCACCCAGCAAAAGTGCCCTTCATCTCTCCATAGCCGCCCTCCACCCCGCACATACATTTCATTTGTATTATAGCGCAGGTAATGGCTGACTTTACTAATGTACTCAGCTATTTACATAAAATACAAATTTGCTCTTTGCAATAGGCATATAAACCTTCTGCGCTTCTTTATGGCACTAAAATTGCCACTAGACAAGTCTGACCCTTTTGTAGCAGAAACATAGTCACAACACTTACTTGACTTTTTTATTGCTGCCTAAGAGCTACAGTTGAAAAGCGTCAGTTGAAGTATGTGCATTGCTTTGAAGACGAAAGCTGCAACTGCAAGACAACTGGCAGCAAATCTATATATATATATATATATATATATATATATCATTTTTATATGTGGGTCTGGTTTTCCTGGGGGCCGATCGTAGCCCCCAGGGAAACCACACACATATTGACAAAAGTGAAAAAGTGATATATATATATATATATATATATATAGATCTATCTATATATATATATCTATCTACATAGATATATCTACAGATAGATCTATATATATATATATATATATATATACATATATCTCTATATAACAATAGATCTATCTATAGATATATCCATGTACATAGATATATCTACATAGATATATCTATATATATATATATATATTTTTTGTTGTTGTATGGTTTCCTTGGGGGCCAAAATGGCCCCCAGGGAAACCCTACAACAACTAAAAAAAATATTGCCCCCACAGGGGGTCGCCCTGCCCACGGGCGACCCCCTGTCCATTTATTTTTATTTTTATTTAAAAAATAAATAAAAAAAGGTTGCCCCTGGGGGGGTGCGAACGCACCCCCCCCCCCCCCCAGGGGGCACCTACCTTTTTTTTCAAAAAAATATGCCCCCCAAGTGAAATCCCTGGCATCTAGTGGTGTTTCCTGGCCCCCGATCGCAGGCCAGGAAACAGTTTCAGAAGGCCTCGTAAGAAAGGGGAGACTCTCCCCTTTCTTACGAGGCCTTCCTGAAACTGTTTCCTGCCCCCCCGACCGCAGCTGTGCTGCGATCGGGGGCCAGGAAACCTGAAAGTGTTTCCTGCAGGGGGCCAGGAAACACTTTCAGGAAGGCCTTGTAAGAAAGGGGAGACTCTCCCCTTTCTTACGAGGCCTTCCCGAACGTGGGGAAATCAACTTTGTTACGTCAGCGCGCCGCACAAAGGGGCGGGTGGGGGGCGGGGGGAGACACGGAAGCTTCCGAGTCTCCCTGGGACATAAAAAAAAGAAATCCTCGGGTGCAACGCACCTGAGGATTTATTAACCCCCTCCCTGGTGTCGCCCACTGGTCGTGACCCGCACCAGGGAGGTAGTGCGGGCGTCGGCCAGTGGCCGACGCCCGCAGTGAAGGGGTTAAAGGAATAAATGTTGCTGTAGAATTAGTGGTGGGAGATATGGGATTTAGGGGTTGTGGGTGGGGAAGTGTATTAATGTGTATTGGGCTAAGGAGTGGCATGTATGGGATGGAGGGGTTATGGTGGGGAAGTGTATTAATACCTAGGTATTAATTAAAATACTTGGGTAATATTTTTCTTATTATTATTATTTGTTGACAATTTAGGGGTTGTGGATGGGGAAGTGTATTAATGTGTATTGGGCTAAGGGGTGGGATGTATGGGATAGAGGGGTTATGGGTGGGGAAATGTATTAATACCTAGGTATTAATAAAAATACTTGGGTATTATTGTCATTGTTATTATTATTTTTTGTTGATTAAAGGAATATATGTTCCTGTGGAAGTAGTGGCAGGATATATGGGATTTAGGGGTTGTGGGTGGGGAAGTCTATTAATGTGTATTGGGCTAAGGAGTGGGATGTATGGGATGGAGGGGTTATGGGTAGGGAAGTGTATTAATACCTAGGTATTAATTAAAATACTTGGGTAATATTTTTCTTATTATTATTATTTGTTGATTAATTTAGGGGTTGTGGATGGGGAAGTGTATTAATGTGTATTGGGCTAAGGGGTGGGATGTATGGGATAGAGGGGTTATGGGTGGGTAAATGTATTAATACCTAGGTATTAATAAAAATACTTGGGTATTATTGTCATTGTTATTATTATTATTTTTTTATTAAAGAAATAAATGTTGCTGTAGAATTAGTGGTGCGATATATGGGATGTAGGGGTTATGGGTGGGGAAGTGTATTCATACTTAGGTATTTATTTAAATATTTTATTATTTTTTTATGTATTAAAAAATATGCTATGAGTAAGGGGTTGTATATTTGGGATGTAGGGCTTATGGGAGGGGAAGAGTAGTAGTACTTAGGGACTAATTATTGTGTTAAGGCGTGGGATGTCTGGGATGCAGGGGTTATGGGTAGGGGAGTGTATTAATACTTAAGAATTATTTAAAATACTTGGGTATTATTGTTGTTATTATTATTATTATTATTATTATTATTATTATTATTATTTGTTGATTAAAGGAATACATGTTGCTGTAGAATTAGTGGTGGGATATATGGGATTTAGGGGTTGTGAGTGGGGAAGTGTATTTTTGTGTATTTGGCTAAGGAGTGGGATGTATGGGATAGAGGTGTTATAGGTAGGGAAGTGTATTAATCATGTATTTGGTTATTAACAATTTTTTTTCAAAAGCTTTTTCAAAAATGTTTTCATAATTGTTTGTAAAGTACAGTATCATAGTATTATATATTTAAATGACAATATTGAATGGGTATTTTATCTAAACTTGTGGGCGAAATAGAATTGTCATTGAGTGAGCCCACTGGGATGCTACTGATAATGAAGGAAGTCAAGGAATAGATTTGGTATGATTAGCAAAGTTATGGATCAAAATGTGGTATGAAAATCATGAATTTAGATGTTTTGGTCGGTACTGATAATGTTTGTATTCAGTATAGATTAATCAATGGTTAAATTATGTAACCATCAATGTCATTATGTGCACTTTGGTCGCTTTCACAAGTGAGAATTTTAGAACATGAGCAAAGTTGTATATAATACACGGTACACATTCGGAATTTGATACATAATGAAATGATGCCATTTACATTTTGAATAATAATGTAGTTTAATTATGAATATTGCCGATGTGATCGTGTGATGTTATAAATTGTATACAAACATGGCGTGAGACAGGTTGATGAAGGCAGCGATTCAAGAAGAAAGTGTTGTTGTATAGACACGGTGGAGCGTGTCAGGTATCGGGCACCACCAGCACTCAGGAGCCGAGTGACCACGCCGAAAGAGTGTTTATATATATATATATATATAGATATAAATATATATTTTCAAGCATCGAGAACTAAACATTTTGTGTCTTTTATGGTGTTTTTCAACACTCCCAATTCTGTCTAGACCACTGAGTATGTTACCTTGAGAGACCAATAGGTCCAGGGTTCAATACATTATTTCTATTATCCAAGTTTCATTTAGAGATGTCACTTCTAGGTTGTGAGTGGAAATTAATTGTCCTGTGATTCACAGCAGATCGCAATTATGTAGGTAGTACCTTATGTAGATTTGGAAGTCTGGGACTAGATTTTATATCTAAGAAATTGTTGTGGTTCTTGCCTTTTTCATGACTGAATTGTGCTTTTCCCACCTGGCTTATAGTTTTATGGATGGAGAACCCATTTGTTTTGTTCTAGCAGTTGATTTTGTGTGATAGTTTTTGATTTTGTTTAATAGTCTTTCAGTGTTCCTCAATGCCTTTCTGGACAGTGGTGATGTGGATTTCCTTCTGTGAGCTTCTTTTTTAATTAGGTTGCTTTCTTTATAAATGTATGCATAAATTACAGGAAATAATATCATATTCACCATCACAAATAATAAGGAAAATGAAATGCATCCTTTGCATCAAGAAATAAACATTAAACATCAACAAGGAAAGGTCCCTTCCTACATCCCAGCACCACCTAATTGAGGATAGCACAATTAATAATACAGTCATGGAATGTCCGTACTAAGGAGTAATAACCCAAAAAGGAGGTAAACTAAGTATTTCCCCTTTTTTTGGTCTATAGATCCCACATACCTATATGCTTGCGGGGACAACTTCTAGCTTCATAAATTGGTTTCTAAAGCAGTCTAGGCTTGTTCAGGCCCTTTTTCCATTTTATGTTAGTTGAAACATTGGATGAATGTCAGCATTGCACCAGATCCCATTTGGTGATAATTAGGGCAGCCAACATGAATAACTTCAGATATCTTGCTTGGCCAAGATCATCTATTATGTTGAGGATAGTAGTGCATGGTCAAGCAAAACATGGGATCCCAAAACTTCACTACAGATAATCCAAAGCCTCCCAAAACTGTTTCATAATGCTCTCCAGCACGTGAAGATGCATAACTATAAAAGTATTGCTCTAGATGATAAGAAGGAGGTATCTTAGAGCCAAATAAAACCACTGAGAAAGCTAGTTTAATCAGTCCACTTAATGGGGATGTTCTTGGTTTCTTTGCCTATGGCTTTTTCAAAGGTTAATTAAGGCTACAGCTGCCGACTTTGAAACTGGGGAACCAGGTTCGAGTCCCGATGTTGGCTAACCATTCTGTGATTCTGGGCCAATCGAATAATCACCTCAAACCAAAACAAAATGTATCTGACCTTGTGCACTGTATCCGGTGCACAGGTAAATCACTCCCATGCCCTTGGGCCATGTTTGTGCCATATAAAAAATAGCAAAAGCTATCAACAGAGCTTACAAATAAAGGGAGTGGGCTGCGTGAATTCGATAAATCAAATTTATTATATTAATTAAATACAATTATTACAGTCCAATAAATGTTTTTACCGTAATTTAATATGGTTTACGATTACTTAATAAAATCAAACCAAAGCACATCTTAATGTGATTCGATTGAACGAGAAGTGCTCTGGAATACTAACTCTAAAATCAATTTAAACAAGCCCTCATAGTTCACACTATCACTTTGAACATATATTCAAAAAAGCAAAAAATAATAAAGGAGATAAAATTAGCATTTTAATATTTGCATATCTACTATTTTCTACTATTTTTAGTCCAATCAAATATAAAAAATTAGTCTCATTTTCCAGAGCAAAATCTGGGACTACCTATAATTTTTTCTCACAAAATCAGAATATCATTTTTTTGCAAAGTAATCAAACACATCTAAAAAAGCAATGATACATTATTACGATACATTGTAGCTTCCATATTCAAGGGTTTCACAAATACCTCAATGATCCATCTGCTGTTTTCGCAAAGGCTCCTTTGAACTCAACGTTACATACCAGACCTGTTGGCTTATGGACTACAATTTAAATGAAGGTAGGTTCATGCATTTGATACAACATCCAGAAGTATCCAATCTATACTTGTAAAGTGTTCCTGAATTGCAATCTTTCCTGCCTAATGTAATGGATCTTGGAGTTCCTCAGGGCAAATATACATCAGAAGTGTAACTGATTCTTCTGTTTTCCTAAAAAGGCGGCAAACTTCCCCTGCAAACCAACCATCAAATCTCATCTTATTTCCATGATGGGCATTAACAGCAGCCAAAATAAATTGTAATCTAATTTTTAGGGACAGCGGGACACATGGATATTTCTGTAGGACGAGATTTGTCTGTGTATCAATTAAATAATAGTATTCGGAGAGACTTTACTTTGAAACAGTCTACGATGAATTAGATTTAAGGCATTTCTCTCTTCCCTGCTTTCAAAGTAGTCAAGAGAACATTCTGGTCCGAGATGGCTTTAACTTCAATGCGCTTGAGGATGTTATTCAAATATGTACCCCATTCTTCATCCAGAGCTCACATTATTTCCAAAATGAAAAATCACTTTGCCTAACCTCTCCCAGCCATCTTTAGAGATTACAGTACTTGATAATTTGGCTTGCAGCCCAAAATTGATCATACACTTGCTGACAAAAATGTGAGAAGCAATTGCACCAGGGACAGCAATAATACAAATGGAGCTGACATTTCCATCTTTTTCCGCACAAGGACATCTGACTAATTGATCTCTAAATGTAATGGCCCAGTACACCAGGCTTGGAAATAACTTAGGTCCTGATCACAAGTTGGTCTGTGTATTTCAACCAATGTGTGAAATCCATGTTTACTCGCAGGTTGAAATTAGAAGTTTGTAGGTATTTAATGGATCCCATAAATACCATATGCAATAATTACCTGAACCATAGTTAAATTTGGCAGGTCAAACCTAACGAAATTTACTGAAGCAAAAGCATATGGCATTTACTGAATCATGGGAATTTTGGTATGTTAAACACAAACATCCATATGTTATTTCCAGTCAACTCGTAATAGGTGTTATTTATCAGACTTGATAAATAGTGCACCCCATGGTATTGTTATTTATCAGGTGCGATAGTACCTAAACTCTTAACCAAGGCCTTAGTGTTACAAACTTGAAATGTTGAGGTCACTGTGGGACTACAAAGCTTCAGGTAAAGTGTTCTTAATGGGCACTAAAAACATCATTTTAGATTTTAAGTAACCTAATGTGTTTATACACCAGGTTGTTTATCTTGCCACGCTCCCAAGAACATTTTATGTATTTAGCTCTAGGTTGGTATACCTCCTAATGACTAGTTGAAGTCAATCTTCAATTTACTACATTCAGTGATCTAGGTAGATAAGTCAATGTTTACATCAAAGATGCAAACACTGGGATGTCTGATTGTATAAAACTCATTACCTAAAGTGGAGAATGACAAATGAGAAGCACTTCCACGAAGATTCTAAGATGAGACTTCATATATTACAGCGCCTCTAACTCTCCCATCCTCTCTGCTGAGGTCACGGCCAAAATAAAGACCATGAGGCACTCCTGAAGAAGTACTTTGTGTTAACATAATGCCTTTGTGAAGACTGCCCAGAAATCGAAAATGGCAATGAAATGGACAGAAAAGTGAACATTCCAACACAATTAATACAAAAGCATGTGCTCTCTTTGCACTTTTACTAATATGGAGTGGGTCATTTGAGGCTGATCCGGAAAGGCATTTATGTGTGTGTAAGATAGTACTTATAAATGTCTCTGTCAGTAGGCCCAAATACTTGCATGACAAAGGTCATGATAACGATGGTAAGCAGGCAGTGTGATCTTAAGTCTAATCAAATCTGAGCTCTTCAGAAGTCCAGAGGACCAATGTTTTGAATGTAATGCCCCAGCTAGTAGTCTCTAAATATTGAGTAAACTGCTAGTTGTGTCATAAGGCCAGGTCTAAACTGCCATATTAAAGAAACAGCCCTTCTGTGAGAAATTAAGAATTCTGAAACCGTTGCATAACAAAAAAGGAGTCACTTTTTTGAAGCACCTGATGCAAACGTTACACTAAAGGTAGCCTAGTATCTATAATACATGTTTTCAATTATAGTCCTGCTTGATTGCTTCAGTGCAAAGGCTCTATCTTTGGATACTGATTTTTGCCAATTGGTCAAGAGTCAAACTGTCAACTGATTGGCACATAGATTTTGAAGTGGCATTCTCATCCTCCTTGTGATTTATGGAGTGATGGGGATTCTCAATAAACCTGTTGTAAAGTGGGTTACTGGTTGAGGGGAGTGAAACCCTACTCAAGCAGGAACCACTATCTCTGTCAGGGCAAAACACAAGCAAACCCAAAATAACCCTCTGCTTAAGCCTCTGGTACCTTAGCAAAAAGCATTCAGGCTTAATTTAGAGGTAATGTGTAAAGTATTTGTGCAGCACTTCAAAGAGTAATAAAGTGAAAACACAACACAAGAATCATCCCACACCTATTCAGAAAGACC
This sequence comes from Pleurodeles waltl, assembly GCF_031143425.1. Classification (NCBI taxonomy): domain Eukaryota; kingdom Metazoa; phylum Chordata; class Amphibia; order Caudata; family Salamandridae; genus Pleurodeles; species Pleurodeles waltl. Next base: position 670,653,056 of record NC_090439.1, on the reverse strand, counting down.
AGAGTACAATCTATAAGTTATTTGAGATCAAAGTGACAAAAATCCAATCAGTAGAATTGGAGACAGGCTACTTTAAATGTATAAGTGAGCCTAAAAGCACAGAGTGCCAACTATGTTTATCTGGTTATGCTGGACCAGGACAAAGTCACAAGTCCAGGCCCACCATGATGGAGCGCTGGCTGGATTCAGAGACCCAGTTGGAGCAACTGAACAAGAGTACCTTTAGTCATGGCTATGGAGAGTTGTGAGGTTCTGCATTAAGGATGCAATCACAAAGCTGAGGTGATATGAGGTCCTGGTGCAGCAGCAGTTACAGGACACTGTGAGGCAGCAATGTGAGGTTCTGCATCACTGTATAGGTTGCCATTGATGAGGGGCTTGTGCTGCAAAATTCATCATCGAATATTCTTCACACACCAGCTGGTTGCAAAGAAGCTGAGGGGCCTGCAATGAGAGACCTGTGTCATCACCGAGGATACCGTCAACGAGAGGCTAGTGATGTGAAGACCTGCATTGAGAATGCATTGTGCAGCGTGTCCAATGCAGAGTTTTGAACGGCAATGCGCTGCACTGTGGTTGTGATACAGAGTTTTGGGAAGAGATGCATCACGCTGTGTCAGTTCTGCACTATCAAGGGTCAAGGACTGGGGTGACACACTTTGGGGACAAAACTCACAACAAACTGAGTCCAGGTGCTGGGTTCAAGATGAGTGAAGCCTGTTCTGTCCCTGAGGCTTCTGATAAGTAGGCCAGCCAACTGACCATTGGAGTCACTCTGGTCATCCTGGGTTCAAGAGAAGGTCCAGACCTTCACTCAGGCAGCAGGGCAGCACGGCAGCATAGCATTAGGGCAGCAGAGTAGCGGCCCTTCTGGAAGAGCATCAGGGCAGTCCTTCTGAGTCTTTCACATGTCCAGATGTGTGCTAAATAGTTAGGTCTAAGGGTCCATTATTTATACCTGGTGCCAGCTTTGAAGTAGGAGAAGGCTGTGGAGGTTGCCACCCCAAGAGGTGTTTGAAATGTTCTGCCTCCCTGCTCTGCCCAACTTTTCAGGAATCACAATAGACTAGTGTCAAACCCTTTGTGAGTGTGCTCAGGCTGAGCCTTTGTGATATGCAATATGGTAGGTGACATCTCCTCCCCTCATCAAGTCAGAGATCGGCCATACTACCAACACCTATAACCCTTTGTTTCTCTATCGGGGAGTAATACACAAAGATCAGCTGCCCGCTACACCTAGTCATGTAGCCCAGGGTACTGGCAGCAGACACCAAATGGTTAGGACAAGAAAATGCCAACTTTCTAAAAGTGGCATTTTCAGAATTTCAACTTAACATCGGACTTTACTATTAAAGAGGGCTTTTAATTACAATTCTTTAGACACCAAACTCTACCTGTATAGATGTTCCCAATTAACAGCTATCACTTATTAAATGTAACAAGGCAACCTGGTGTTCTCCTATGGGAGAGTTTTTGACTACTAGGGCACATAAAATGTAAAAGTACATGTCTAACTTTTTAAATACACTGCACCCTGTCCTGTGGACTACTTAGAGCCTACCATAGGGGTGACATATGTATTCAAAAGGAAGCTTTAGGCCTGGTGAAAGATGTATTTTGCCAGGCTGAAATGGCAGTTTAATACTGAAAACACAGACCGCAGTGGCAGGCCTGAGACATGTTTAAAGAGCTAATTAAACAGGTGACTCAATCAGTGTTGCAGGCCCAACTAGCAGCATTTAATTTACAGGCATTGATTACATATAGTACCATTTTACCACGGACTTCCATGTAAATTAAATGTACCAATTGGGTGCAAACTATTTTCACAATTTTTAAAGGAGAGTGCACAAGTACTATAGCACTAGTTAACAGTGGAAACGTGCATAGAGTCTAAAGGCCAACAAAAGCATGATCAGCAAAAATATGGCGGAGAAAGGCAAAGGTTTGGTGGGCTGAGAGGTCTAATACAAGTCAGCAGTAGCTGCTAAAGAAGGAGAAACCAAGGTTTCCTGCACCAACATGTGACTACTGGAGAAATCATCACCTCTTCTGTAATGGCATTGTAGAGCTCCCTGGAAATCAGAGGAAAGTCTATAAATGGAGAATGGAGTCATTGTAGTCAGGGCAAGCCTAGGAGTCCACGATCCATGCCTGCTCATTTATTTCTCACGTAGAGGACACTGGTGCAGCACAGTATCTTTAATGAATAGATACAAAGGGGCAACAGTTTGGGAGTAGTTGAGAGTGGTTGAGTTATATTACATTTTTTGATTTATGTATGTATGTGGTAACTGTATAGCACAAACCTGGCCAAAAATCAGCAGTATTCTGCTCTATACAAATGTAGATTAATGAACCAATGTAACAGTAGATGTTACAAGTTGGTGGAGAGTCAAGGAAACCTGATTACACTTAAAAAGTTTATACCAATCAATTTTTTTTTTTAACACACTTTGAAATTACAGTGCAATCATTATAACAGTAATTCGATTTATGAACCATTTTTGTATAACAAGATCACTTTCAATTCCAATTGTGTTCTTAATATTCCCCCTACCGTGAAAATATTACACTATAGTTGATGCAATACAACCAACGTGTTTCACTGCTTAACTGAAACGCTGCTTCTTCAAGGCTTAATCAAGTCATCTAATGAACTGACATGCGCTGAGTCAAATTGTTTCGCCAAAATGCTCTAAAAACTGAGGGCCTGATTTAGAAATTGTCAGATTGGTTACTCCAACACAACTGTGATGGACATCCTATCCGCCAAAATATAAATCCCATAGGATAGAATGGTATTTAGATTTCGGCGGACGGGATACCGATCACTGTTGTGACAGAGTAACCCATCCGCTGAGTTCTAAATCAGGTCCTTAGTTTTCTTTCATCCCATGCATCACATCCATCAACCCAAATCCTCTACTTTGTATGCCTAATGTTCCTCAGAAGTGATTCTTCAACTGTTTAAAAGTCCTTATGCATCTGTATATAATATTGTATTCAAATTCAGAGTTAATCACCCGCATCCTCCATCACAAAGTTATTACATCGGCCAATGCTCCATTTTTCTCCACATACCTGCACAGATCAAAACGCTCATAACCCATATGATATGGGGTTCTAGAGCTTATGCCTTCTTAAATTTTTCATCACATAAGCTATCCAAGCCAATTTTGTACCTTTTACAACATCCTAGGGATTCTAGAGATATCTAGCAATTGCAGCTACCCCTGGAAGGAAAAGAGAAAATAAACAGAACATATGCCATGATGAGCCTCACCTCCACTTCCAAATAATTTACATGGGAAATACCTGGTATCTGGTTGACTATTTGCCCACTGGGGTCATACTGAATCTAAAAATGGCATTAACAAAAGGCTTTCACTGCTAGGATCACCATTTTTCCACTGTTGAGCTCCAGAGCTCTATTAAGAAACAATTTTTAGCACAGTCTGTGTTTTTTTTCAGTTATAGTCAATAGTTTTGAATTATTGCTGTTTCAATTTACTTGCAGTTTGCAGTAGAAACACATGGGAAACTCATGTTTAAGCATAGAAAGCTACACAGTTCTGAAAAGTAGACCTAATTCTGAACTCAGCAAGGTGTCATGTTTATAAACCCTTCAAGGCTTTCCCAAAGAAAATAATTGTTGAATTGCAAACATAATTAAAATAAGTAGAAAAAATAGCCATTGGTGACAATGTTTTCATCCGCAATTTTGTATCACAATAGGCAACTTACAAAAAGCAAAATACTCTTATGTCTGGTCATTAGGATATTTAGGGTTTAAAGGTTCTCCAAAAACATGTGACATACAAAGTCAACAAATGTATAGAAGCTAAAATATTTAATTTTGTACTGGACCTCTAGCAATTCAGATGGAAAATGTAATGAATGAAAAATGGATAGCAAGGAAACATATGTGTTTATTAAATGTGCACAGAATACTGAGTTCAGCAACAGTGGAAATGTGTACACCTCTGTACTTAAGGTTACACATATTGTCATGTGATTTAGTGAGTGTGTTGTAAAATGCCTTCTGTTTTGCATACTGGCTTCCATTTGGAAGCCAAAAATGCAGAGAAATCCAATTGTAAATAACAGATGTTCTACTATTCTGGGTCTCCCAATTAACGTGGGACCCCACTTGTAGGGCTGGGACAAGCAGCTGTCACACAATATGCCACAAAAATCAAATTTCACCCAGGAAAAATAACACTTTTTTCCAATGTGGGTAATTGTGGAATTTGGGCCTGAGTTCATCAGCCACAGAGGGAAACTTACCAAACCCAGATATTTCTGAAACCTATTCATCAAAGGGAGTTTAGGATGAAGTGACTTAGAAACACAATGGTCTTTTACCCAGAAGCCTTGCACATCTAAACCTTTGGCTAATAGCATGACTTTCCCCACATTACTTTTCTGTGGGGGCAAGTTCCATAATCTGTGGTGATCCACACATTTCCTACCAAAAAGCATTTCCACACTTGTCCCAATTAAATCACTTGTATGGGTAAGCAAGCACCTGCAAAACTAAAGGCCTTAAAAAGGAACATTCAGAAATTATTGTTTTCCACTCAAAACCAATCCTTTTTTTGCATTGTTGGCACTTGTGGGCTTTGTGTCTGAGTTCAGACCCCATCCACAGAAACCTCCCAAATTAGGACATTTCTGAAAATTAGAGCACCCAGGGAGGGGTGCATGGATCTCATGATATTTTATATCTCGAAGACCTTCAAACCACAAACTTTGGCTAAATGCATTTATTTTTCTCCAACTTCTGTGAGAAAAATCTTGGAATCTGCATAGATCCAAACATTCCCTACCATCTAGCATTCCCACACTTGTCTCTATCAAAACAAAACCACACTTGTATTAGCGGTACTAGCATCTGCGAAAGTAAAGACTCCAAAACACATAATGGGCAGATTACATTTTTCCACTCATAATGCTCCTTTTTAGCAATGTCTGAAGCTGCGGATTTTGGGACTAACCCAAGAAATCCTTCAAAACCCAGGTATTTCTGAAAACTAGACACCCAAGGAGTCCATAGTTGTATGGCTTGAATGGATCACACAAAGTTATTTTACGCCTTGCAAACATCAAACTTTGGCTAAACAAGCATTTTCCAAACTTTGCTGTGGGAAATTTCCGGAATCAGTGGGGATCCACCAGTGTCTTACCACCCAGTGTTCCCTCACTTATCTCAATGAAAAAGCTACCCCACTTGTATGGCTGGGTCTCATGCTAGCAATAGTAATGGAAAAGAACAGTGGCCATGTAAACAATTGCACCCAAAAGAACAGAACTGTCCTCTTGCTTGCCATGGAGCTCCTTCCATATTAATACACATGGAAAAATCCTGGTACCTAGAGGGAGGGCATATTAGATGGAAACCCACCAATCTGTGACCAGGGGACAGAAAAACTGTATTGACACCTGTGGGGTAAGGGCATGGCCTTATGACACGATGTGTTGACCCAAACCCTTCCAAATATTTTACAGTTCATATCCCTGGTGTCGATTTGACTTTCTGCCACTCTCTGATAATACCCCATCCAACCCTAGGGGGAACATAAAGAGTGTTATTGTCCAGAGTGGTGAGGAGAGCAAAGGCTCTCCCACCTCAAAAATATCTCTGGTGTCTTCTCATGGTGATCCTCAAGCAGGGATCCACTAAGGAGAGACAATGTGTTGCCTCTCCCACACTGATCGGTTGAGTGGAGGCAAAGGTATGCTCCTCATCAGGAAAGGCAACAAATAGTGCTTTTCTTCCTGAATGCTTTGCTTGTCCAAATTCAATATATGTTGTTTCCAATTCAAGTGTAACATCCTGTGTCTCTGTACCACTGTATTGACTCTAAACCCTCTAGTTACAACACTACTGCCCACCAGGTTGTACCAGGGAACAAACTGAAAGCAGCCACCTGTCATGGGTCAGTCAGGTAGGTCTTCAGCTTCTAGTTGTCAATAGCATTATGTGACCTTATACTGTACAATGAATATTAACAGCAATAAGTACATGTGCGTTGCCTACACCTATTGGTTAGACCCTGTATAATAAATTCATCCATGTGTGACGAAACATAACCGTAGATTAATACTATAAATGGCAGAGATGAAAGCTAGCTCTGTGCTTTGTAAGTTACACAATTTCTACTTGCCTGCAACTGCTACATTTTCAAATTGGCAGACTGTTGCAGAGCAGCTGTCGCCATGAGAGTAAACATACAGACCATACATGGCATTCTCAGGTAAACCATAGTAATGTCAAATGTCACTTTACCCACTGAAGGCATCTTAAAGGGGATCGCTCTCATTTTAGGTCAAAGCTGCATGAGTCTAGGTGCCAAGAGCAGTACCAAAGACACATGGGGGGTCATTCCGACCCTAGCGGTCATGGACCGCCAGGGCCGGGGACCGCGGATGCACCGCCAACAGGCTGGCGGTGCATCCAGGCCAATTCTGACCGCGGCGGTAAAGCCACGGTCAGAAAAGGGAAACCGGTGGTTTCCCGCCGGTTTTCCCCTGGCCTGAGGAATCCTCCATGGCGGCGCTGCAGGCAGCGCCGCCATGGGGATTCCGACCCCCTTACCGCCAGCCTGGTTCTGGCGGTTTTGACCGCCAGAACCTGGCTGGCGGTAACGGGTGTCGTGGGGCCCCTGGGGGCCCCTGCAGTGCCCATGCCAATGGCATGGGCACTGCTGGGGCCCCCTAACAGGGCCCCACCAAGATTTTCAGTGTCTGCATAGCAGACACTGAAAATCGCGACGGGTGCAACTGCACCCGTCGCACCCTTTCCACTCCGCCGGCTCCATTCGGAGCCGGCATCCTCGTGGAAGGGGGTTTCCCGCTGGGCGGGCGGGCAGCCTTCTGGCGGTCGCCCGCCCGCCCAGCGGGAAACTCAGAATTACCGCTGCGTTCTTTTGACCGCGCAGCGGTATTCTGACGGCGGGACTTTGGCGGGCGGCCTCCGCCGCCCGCCAAAGTCAGAATGACCCCCATGATGTCATGCATGACTGTGTGACTTCGTTCACACCCCACCCTACCACTTTTCAGATTACAAACACATATTTCTCTCACCCTCACAATGCCTAGAGAAAGAACCAGCAAAGGAAGCATGATCTACCAGTGGATGCAGAAATAGAATTCTGTGAGTGAAACCTCTCCATTGCCGTGGCTGCATGGCTGCATAAAACATCAGTCAATGAACCATTAGCTTAGTTGTGTATATCATTCCATAATACAAGTAAAATAGTGATAAATCAGGATGAACACTTCTATTTTACACATTATACTAAAACATGTGGATTTCAGATTACAGCTCAAAGGTGTATGCCACCCATCTAAATAAACCATAAAAGCAAGAAGGAAAATGTATCATCTCTACACTTTCGCACCATAACCTTTTAACAAAAATAACCAGTCTTCATCAAACCAAGCATACATTTATGCTGCTTTAGTTATTAATAGGCAAATATATTTAATCTCTATGATATATAACTCAGAGATTGAAAAGGTCCTTCAGAGTGGGCAATGAAATAGACAGAGATTCTCACCCACTCACCTGAGTCTGCCCTTATCAATCACCAAAGATACATAGGTGTCATCATTGAATCCTTATCCTCTGAGGACCAAACAAATGTGCCCTACAAAACCTTTACACACTCATCAGCTTTGGGACACAAAATAAAGATCCACAGCTATCATGCTAGTCTGTCACCCACACCTAGCACACAACTACAATTTGTTCAGTGCTCCATAGCAACTTCTAACATGTGTCAGTTCTGCTAGAATTTAATTCTGCATTCCATCCACAAGACTAAAAACAGATGGATAGGTTAACACTAACTTTCATGGCTCCTTTAAACTACAAAGCGCTCACTCACCCCTCATTTTTTGTCAACCTGTTTTGGAGTATGATCATTATGCAGTCCAACAGATGCATCAAGGCTAAAAATCAACTATTCATACATCTTAACTGGTTCTTTGGTGTATGCATTGACCAGCTGTAAAAGTATTTTCTTTAAAATACAACCATGATCAAGTAACCAGTATCCAATGGTTTAAACTGGCCTCTGTGTAGCATTTGGAGGATTAAAGGTTACTAGGTTCCCTTGTCACAATTTCAGGCCGGAAGGGTAGGTGGTCATTATGAGTTTCACATATTCCTTATTGCTACCGGGGTCACAGAGCTTAATGAAAAGCCTATCCTACCCTGGACTGCAGTTATCCTGGTAAGAATGGTAATAAACATGTGAGCCTTTCTACCCAGTTGTATAATAGCAAGCTTAAAGGCAGTAAACATCATAGAAAAAAGCTAGAAAGAATTTGGCATAAATACTAGTTTCCTTTCATGACAAGTCTTTGATGGACGGCTCTTTGTTCTTACAAAAGACTAATACAAATGGTAAGGGCTGAATACTTGGCAGACAAAATTGTACATGCTCCTAATGTGACAGGAGAGACCTTCAAGGTTGCTTGTTGCGCTCCTTCTCTAACTGTCTTTGAACCTGGTTCCTTCTAAAACACTTTGCAATAATCTTTTGGGTTATTTTAAATATGAATTTATATCTATTTACCACTCTTTACTTTCCCATTTAATGCTGCTCCTTTGGATGTGACATATAGCAAAGCATATTCCCTGACACATTTTGAAACTTTTGATTCCAATAAGAAATGCCTCTTTACATTAGATCTGTATCCCCTCTCGATCCATGCCCTTTAAGTCTTTTAAGACTGGGCATTCTTTGTGTTGCCACTACATTTAATATGTTTTATAATAAATACTTAGATTCTTGTTTTGGTTATTAAGCATGAAAAAAGGCTTTAGTGTTCTTACTACTCAAGAAATCATTAACTTATCCAACTTTACTGAACAATGTTCATTCAATTTCTCTGTCACTCTTTACTGTCAAGATCTTGGAAACAGCTATTAACAAGCAGATCTTCTCTTCTGTAGAAAGAAATGCCATTCTGGATGTGGCCCATTTTGGTTTCAAGCCCTCTCATAGCATGCAGACAGTTTTGGCCTCCACACTTATTGATTTACGTATGCTGGAAGACTTGGGCAATTCTGCTGCATTGGTCCTATTCAAACTGTCTACCATGTTTTTACAGTATCTTATGATGTCCCCATCAAACAACTTGTCGAAGGAAGCATTACCAAAATTACCTTGGACTGGGTGATCTCCTGCTTTTCAGCCACTTCCAGTCTGTCCATGTTTCTCCCAGCCCCTGCCAAATGACAAGGCCATGTTTCATGGCACTCCTCAGTATTCCTTCATCATTTCAATCCTTTCCAATATGTCTGCTCTCTGATCAAATTGATTGACCCTGTTGGGCACAGATATATGTACTAAGTCAATGACACACAGATTGTTATCCCTTTTGACAACCAGATACAGAAAATTAGCATTGCTTTTCATGATTGCATGCTGCTCTAACTAGTAGATTAGATGAGGAAGAATTCCCCAAGATTGAACACTAACAAAACAGATTATCATTTCTGGAAAGAATGAACTTCACAATCATCCAGCTGGATTTGGGCCTGTTCAACTTTGCCTCCCACCTTTGCCTGTTTCTGTGGCTCATGATTTGGAAGTCTATCTCAACCACAATCTGTCCCTTGAACCACTGACTAATAAGCTTTACATCTTCTTGCTTTTTCTGTCTTAGAACCATACACAAAATTGCCCTCTACGTCTTCTTCACAGATTCCAATACAGAACTTGGCTACTAGTTAGCAATTGGCCCTCAGGTTACTGCCTCTGTGTTGGATTGTTTTAAGTCTCTAGACTGACTAGGATACTTTTAAATCCAATTGCTTCACTTTTAAAGCCTTCCATCTTTCATGTCCTGCCTAGTTAAGCTCCAAATCACATTATTATTTCCTTCCTGTCTGCTGTGATCTACTAATGCCTGTTTGCTATATGTCTCTAGATTTAACTATGTTCAGTTAGCTGGGCAAGCCTTCTTAATTCTTGCTTGTCAAAAATTAAATCAACCTAGTTTTCGTTTCAAATTTCAAGTTCATCTATTGTCTTTCAGAACATCTTTGAGGGCCCTGCTCCTCAAGAGTTAGTCCACTTGTCCTAAATTTCCAGTCTTTCTGTAGTTTTTAGCTCTTTAGCAGCAGGGCACCTTTTAGGTATTTCTATGCCCCACAAATCTCAACTCAAATAAAATAAAATAAAATAAATATGTAACTGCTTTCTACAACAACAGCTGTCAACATCAACAATGTGAGGTATATACACAAAAGTGACACGTACAATGGCCTCACGTGCCTAAGCCATGTGTCAAAACGGAATTGTGTAAGTTCCACACTTATGTGAGTGACTCAGAGTATTCAAATTGTGTACATTATAATGTGCCACAAATGTAACTACAACATTAAAGTACTTAAGAGAAAGGTGTGTTTTATTTAGTTTATTTCGTTTTTTGTATTTTCAGGTTTTTAAAAAGTACATACAACAATCCAATGTCGAGTGGTATGACACTTCAATTAAGGGAAAGTTAATCAGGGAACAAATGGAAAAATTAGGTTCACAAAGTACTTTTGGAAGGAACATGAATTATAGAAGATAGAATACCTAACCCCTCATTAGCAGTAGCCTTTTTATTTCTAGGCATCCTGTAAAAGGAGTTACAACTCCTATGGAATTGTAAGATTTTTTGACTTTTGCATTGCTCAAATCTTAGTGGACTCTTAGGGTCCAACTCATAAATGACAGAATTTTAATCACCTCCTGAGATACCTGATGTCCCACTCTCCGTACCTCTGGGGCTAGAGGGAAAACTGTCTGATTTTCCGGGCCACTTATGATGAGGACCTTAAATTATTCACAACAGGTAACAATGTATACACATTATGTAGTACAGTTGTTTATTTAGAAGGAAGCATGAAGAGTTGCACATTATCTCAATAAAGTAACATACCGCTCACCGCTATGTGTTGCTAGAAAAGGACAATTACCTTCACCCACTCCCATTGGCATGCTTCATCATTGCAGACCTCCTTGCTATGACCTTCATGTCGGCGTGTAGCGGGCTCCCTTTGGAAGCTCTTTGTCTCATCGTGTTTTGTAATTGACCGGACATTTTACTTTGTGTCAATGAGAATGTAGTCAACTTATCCCTCTCGTGTAAAATTCCACTATAATGTGAAACCTACAACTTTGCCTTGGCATGTTATGTGCTTGTTGAGTGCAGGTTTGTGTGTTTGCGGGTGCCTGTGTGCCTGTTTATTTGTGTGTGTGTGTATGTGTATGCAAGTGTGTATGTACAGTGAGTGTGTGGTACAGGTATGGTAGTGGGGTTCTATGTTTGTTTGTATCTGGTACTGAAGCAGTAATTTCTATCTTTGATACCACTAACAGCACAAAAAGGAGGACAAAGACTCCCTACTCATAGACCAGGGAAGTGAATCTCCTGAATTCCTGCTGCTGGAGGTTGGAGATCTAATCACTAAAATAGGGAGGATGTAGACTAGGACACATTTAGAAATTTCATTTAGACTTTGAGGGAAAAGGGCTGCTGATTAGTTCTTCCTCATGACTGCCATTTGTGTTGATTGTTGAGCTGAGGGATGGAATTGCAGTTTCAGTTGTTTAAGGTTCGGAAGTTTCTAGGTCAGAGGCACCCTTTTGTCTGCCCCTGATTACTGCTTTAAGAAAGCTGAGGACAGCCAGTTGCAGAGTATTCTCAAGACAGCCTTGTGCCTAGAGCTGGTTTCTGCCTGATAGTCTTCCTAGTATCTAGAAGCCTGCTTGTCTGCTGCAAGAGGCAAGGGGTTTGCCTTTCCCTGCAGGAGGAGAGACCATCTAAGAGGAAAAGCCCAATCTGTTCCCAGCGTGAATAACACTCAAAGTGGACTACATGAGAGAGTAAAGCCAGGGGTGTCTCATTCTGTGAATGGGTCTCCTGATCTAGCTCTGTGGTTTCTGCAAAGAACAGCACCAAAATAAAGGCACAAGTTAACAACCATCATGGTGATCTTGTACCCGTTGCTGGTCATTATCTGGTGCTGCTGCCACTAATACAGGAAAAAGATGTGTAATCACTGAGATAAGGCTTTTTGGCCTCGAAAGGCTGCAAATTGCCAGAGGTACATTCTCACAGAGCAGTCGGCTTTGTGGGGACCGCAACTGTCTTGCAATAGGATCTGCATTTGTTCAGTAGAGATCTGCCACTGCTGAAGACACCATAACCATTATGAAAGGACCCTCTCTGCTGTATTTGTCTGGCAAATACTATTGTGAATGAAAGCTGCCTTCCATGGTGAAGAGATGGGCTATATCGGACACTAATAGATCATCTGAAGAACTTGAAATAGTACTGAAAACACAGCATTCACAGAGTGAATTGCCACCTGCCAATTGGATAATGAAGTTAATGTTATCAAGTTAATGTTTCTCTTGCCTCTTGTTTAGTTCACTGAGTTACGTTGGGTTTCTTAACAAAAATCCCATTCAAGTCTAAAATTTCGAAGTTGTTTGTGATTAGTCTAAGAGCTTTATGTTTTGTGCTTCTATAAATCATCACATATTTACCCACTTCTGAATTTGTTCTCTGCTCTATGCATGCAGTTTGAGCTCTGTGACTTATTCTGGTAATGAGTGGTTGTTTTCTACTACTAAGGGAACCAGATCAAACTCATCTAATACTGAGCTCTTCAGCCCATCACTCAAAACGTATTGCAGTGGATGTTTCAAATATACCAGGCTAGATGTTTTTGTGTAAACTTTTCATATGGACAAATTAATATGTTAAAAGCTTGCAAAAGAACATAACAGGAAAGGAAAGCTTGCGGAAAAAATATCACCCAGCGAAAGCTGATTAACCTCCAGATTTTCTCTGTTATTAAATTTAGTCCACTTTGCCATTTGAAGAATTTTGTCACGTTTCATCAAAGACTTATATTGTTGCAAATGCTAACTAACTCTGAAAATTTAAAACTTGTGTCTCTTAGAGTGTAGTATTTGTGATCACTTAGTAACTTCCATTCACACACTTAATCGTTCATTCATTGTGATGGCAAAAGGAAATATACCGCCATGCCCAATATTGAAGTCTAAAGGCCATCTGTTTGAGCATTGGTATAGCAGATCTATTTTTTATATTGCTCTGTTAGAATTTTTGAGCCTGGGTGCTGTTGTGTCTCAAATATCAAAAATCTTTGGTCCTCAGGGAGAAGTGTAAGCCTACACTTCCACAGCACCTTTAACTTTCTATTAAGAGGTTATTTATCACAAAACATACCATCATTGAATCAGTATAAATTACTTTTTATTTGTATCATCTTTAACCAAATCATTCTTCAATTGTAAGAAATGTTGTCATTTCTAAATCATGAACCTTAGATGCTCCTAAAATATAACGGCACAGTGCAGTGATTATAGTGAAAATTTAGTTTTTTATACATAGAAGTAATTGATAATGTGATTAGGCAAGCAGAGTTTTTTAGCTGAGTATTTGCCATTTTTTATAGGTAATATCATATTCAGGATTTAATATTTTGTGATTAATTCTAAATATGGTTAGTGATATTATGATAGGATGTTAGTAACTGATTTTTTAATTCATTTTCCTCTGATTTGATAAGAATTGATTCGATAGGAATTATGAGTGATGCTAATTAGTCTATACCTTCAGGACGTTTCAGGTTGGTGTCCGTTTAAGAATAAACAAACAGTAAGGCTCTGTTCCCTTTAAACAAAAGCGCGGGTGAGGAGAGCTATGCGCGAAACGTGGGTCGGTGTTTATTTAAACTGAACACTGAGACACACTCGGCTGTTTAGACGAGAAGCGACCGCGTTAAGGCACACACGGCAAAGATTAAAATGAGTAAGTAGGAGATCAGATGCTTCTTGGTTTCTGAGAAGCATTACTGAACTTTAATCTATTACAAAGTGTCAGCGTGCAAGCGCTGACTTTTTATATGGATTCAGTAAACATCAAACTAAATAGTTGGATATACTATTTCAGAGTATTCCATTACAACGGAACGTTGTTGCATTTTTGCATGAATAGTTTGATATATTATATACTGATACAATTCTGAGTGGAGTAAAAAATAGTTTTTTTAAAAGGGCATTTCTTTTACCATAAAAATGAGGTATTATGCTCCTTGTAAAACAAATGAGTAAGATGATAAGTTTTTGGAAATAACAGAGGAATTTGAGTGCTAAATATGGAGATTTATCCTGTTTTTTACAGAGTTCTCCAAAAGGAAACCAGGGCACATATGAATCTGCTCCACAACAGTGAATAACTGGATGATTAGATTCTTTTGTTCAACTCGGTGAAAGTCATGTGAGTAAAAGTTATTTATAGATATTCAAGTTTGTGTGGTACTTTGAAATAATTTATTATAAAAAGTTACAGATTTTATTATATAAAGTCATTAGATGATTGGAAAGATTAATAAATACAAAAAATTGAGATTATAAAAAGACTAAATTGCTAATTAATTAAAAATGTAAATGAGGTATTATTTGATTACCCTCCTATATAATTTTATCATATTATTATAATTTTAGAAAAATGTTATTGACTTGAAGAAAATTTTGGGAATTAAAGAAAAAAACCTTACAGATATAGGTGAGTAGTGTCTTGTGACTTACAATAAAAAAGTAAAAAGAACAAATCAGAATAAAGGTATAAATATTGAAGAAATCTTTATTTCTGTTTTTACCTAGGTGCGACTGACATAAAAAACTCTTAGTCCTGAAGATGACCCTTTAATTAATTTTATATAGGGTTGAAACGTTGACTATTAAATGTGGTTTAGCATATAATGTGACTTTAAGACAACTGGAGTAAAGGGGTCCTTTTGAAGTTCACTGTTTTATTTTGGTTTCTTGATTGTTTTTAACCACATTGTTGTAAATATTGTATCACTGCGCCGTTATATTTTAGGAGCACCTAAGGTTCATGATTTAGAAATGAAAACATTTCTCACAATTGAAGAATGATTTGGTTAGAGATGATACAAATAACAAGTAATTTATACTGATTCCATGATGGTATGTTTGGTTGTAAATAACCTCTTAATAGAAAGTTAAAGGTGCTGTGGAAGTGTAGGCTTACCCTTCTCCCTGAGGACCAAATATATATTTGATATTTGATTTAATTACCCAGGTATTAGGGTTACTTGGGTTTGCCTCATTTGGTAGAATAATGTTGAGTCTCAGTGCTTGCTTATGTATGAACAAGCACTGAGGCACAATGGAATGATGGGGCGAATGCAATGGAATGTGGTGCCTGACGGGAGTGGCGGTGGTCCGAAGAAGGAGAAGTCCGGTGAAGAAAGGATGTTCTTGGCGTATTTTCCTGCTGATATTAATAAACTTACTTTGAAAACCATGTCCCTGTATTGGCGAATGCGTGCAGCCTGCAGAGGTTCAGACAGTCTTTCACTTGCTCCAGATGAGGCTGTGTTGGGCTGGAATTGTTGACTACGATTCTGCTGGAATCGTCCGGGAGTTGTGAGCATTTACCTGAAGTTTCAGTGCTCCACTTCACAAAGTTTTCATTATTGGTGCACACTATTGTTTCTTCAGCATGCACAGCAAAGTTGTTCATGCGCGCGGATGTCAAAGGAGCACGCTTGTCATCATCGTTCCTGTACATGCTAAGCAACACACGCAAGCTGAGTCATCAGTTGCTTAGCAATGTGGCATAAAGGTTTTCGTTCCGCTATTGTTTCTGAGTATGAAAACGGTGTTCGGTTTTTACCTTTGTGTATGGAAATGGTGAAATACACACCTATGTTATATTAAGCGTTACACCTTTGGAATTTGAGGAACTGTGATGCCTCAGCTTTGCACTTCTGTCTTTAGTAACACACGCTGTGTCATCATGTTTCAATGCAGCATAAGTAACTAACATTCCGGCAACTTTCTCTTCGAGTATAGAAACAGTGACACGCACACCTTGTTATATTGAGCATGTCACATACTGCATTACATTAAGGAGTGGTAGCATCTGCTGATCACATCGTATAGACATTGGATAAATTAAGGAGTGTGGGATTCTCAGTCATTCATGTCTCTCTTAATATAGCTTATTATACATTATTAATTTAGTGTTCTTATGACATGCAACACTCGATAATACCACCACCTGTTTTTACACAGGATCCTGCTACTTCTGAATCATACTGGGAATTGTGGAAAGAGGTGGTTGAAGCATATCTTGATGCTTTGGATGGTGATTCTTTTGCTCACACAAAAGTTGCCATTCTTTGACATTGATTAGGATCAGAAGGTTGAAAGATTTTAAAACACATACCCCATGAAGTTGTCCCGCAAGGAGAGGGAGATGGAGGAATTGCTGAATATTCATCAGCCATAAAATCTCTTGACACTAAATTTAAGGCATCTAAGAATGTCATTATGAAAGACGCAAGTTTTACAAAAGGACTCAAATAACAGGTGAACCTGTTGCAAGCTTTGTGGGTGCCTTGAAAATTTTAGCAGTGTCATGTGATTATAAAGCATGTGAAGATGAAAAAAACGAACAACAGGAAGGTGCAAGAAACATTGTTAACAACCCCGAACTTAACATTGGAGAAAGCAGTTGAGATAGCTACCACAATAGAAAACACAATGTCATATATGGAACAAATGAACATTTCAGATGCAAAATTGTCACAACAATGTGTATCATTGGTTAAACAGAAGAATAAAGAAAGTAAAACAAAAGAAAGGCCTGAGATATCTTGCAAAAAAGAACATTCTAGAAAATTTGAGAATTATAGGTGTGGTAGAATGTTTCATTTAGGAAATGTGAATGTATATCCAGCAATGGATACAAAAAATTCCAAGTGTTTAAAAAAGGGGCATTGTGCTAGAGTATGTAGATCAAAAGCAAAATCTGCACCTAGCAAAAGTAGTGAAATTCTCAGGGTGCTTAATGGTAATGTGAATGGTAATGAAGCAACTACCAGTGATGAAGATGACATTCTAACTATTACTAGTATATCTGTACTGCATGAAGAGAATTTATGTAGTGTAACTTCTCATAGAGCTAAAATACCTTTTTGTAACTTACTTATAGATGGAAGTGAAGTAAGAGTCATGGCTGATTCAGGGTCACCATTTACTCCTCTGAATGAGCAAAAGTAGATAGAATGTTTTGATCACATTAGTCTTAAGGATTCTTGCATAAAACCTGTGGGTTATGGAGGGAAACCAATAGAAGTATTGGGTGAATATGAAGCCGAATTCATTTTTCAAGGAAGTATTGGAAAAGGAACCGTGTATGTTGCAAAAGATGATACATGTTTGCAAACAATCCTGCCCAGGAAATTTTAAGCAAGGATTACAAGCAAGTACTTTCTGTTACATATAATGCATGGGAAAATGAGTATCCTAGAGTATTTTGTGAAGGACTTGGGATGTTCAAGAGTTTTACCCACAAAATTAAATTTACAGAAAATGCTAATCCTAAAATACATACATTTCGGAGAGTACATTTAGCCCTGACGAATTAAGAAAAGAGCTTAAAAAGTAATGTGATCAGGGCATAATAGAAAGAATAAAATCTTCTAATTGGGTTGCTCCAATTGTTATCACTTGTAAAGCTAAGGGGTCTATTTGTATGTGTGTGGACCTGCAAGATCTCAATGGGCAAATATGGATAGATCATCATCCCTTACCTAACATCACTGAGATGATATCCACTCTAAAGAATGCCAGTAGATATAGGGGGTCATTACAACAATGGCGGTAAAAGACGCTTACCGCCGAGCAGAAGACCGCCTATACAGCGCGGCGGCCGCGGAATACCGCCAGAGCTATTATGACCCACATCTCGAAATCCGACAAAATTTAGACACTTACACAAGTCCGCCACACAAAGGTCAGTGATAAACTGGCGAAAACAAAGACTCCACCGTCACGCCAACAGAAACATGCCCATGCTATCACGACCCACGAATCCACGCGGCGGTCTTTCAACCGCGGTATTCCATTGGCAGTACACACCGCCGCGCTCAAAATACACACACATCTCCAAAACACCGCCACATTGGACATTTCGAAAGACACACACCTGATACACATATACACACCACTCCCAAACACTAAATACTATATAAAACACACACCCACATCACCCACAAACCCCTACGACCAAAAATTTTGATGAAGGCCAGAGAGACAGCACAGCATAGACAACCCCACCACACAGAGGCACACAACACCATCACCCACACTACTTCCACGCACAAAACACCACACACCACTACACATCACCACACTCATCACCACATACACCACCCCACACATCACCTACACCACCCCATGGCACGGCAAAGACACCCCAGGTTCTCGGAGGAGGAGCTCAGGGTCATGGTGGAGGAAATCGTATGGGTAGAGCCACAGCTATTTGGAGCACAGGTGCAGCACACCTCCATTGCAAGGAAGATGGAGCTATGGCGAAGAATAGTCGACAGGGTCAACGCAGTGGGGCAGCACCCAAGAAATCGGGACGGCATCAGGAAGAGGTGGAACGACCTACGGGGGAAGGTGCGTTCCGTGGTCTCCAGGCACAACATCGCGGTACAGCGGACTGGCGACGGACCCCCACCTCCTCCCCCACAACTAACAACATGGGAGGAGCAGGTCTTGGCCATTATGCATCCTGAGGGCCTCGGAGGAGTCGGTGGAGGTATGGACCCTGGTAAGTCAAATCTTAACTATCATATCCCCCCACCCTACCTGCATGCCATCACATACCCCCACCCTCACCAATCTCACTCCAACTCCTCACATATGTACTAATAACACAAACCACCCATCCCAACAACAAGCCCTGCATGACACAACAAAGCATGGACACCCATCACTAAAGCATGCCCACTGCACATACCCATAACAACCCCCAACCATCATCACACAAGCCCCCACACAGGAATGCTAGCACTAGGGTACACGCTCACCCACCCATTGCACACCATGACACACACAGATGCAATAATCATGCCTTTCCACCCCTGCAGGACCACTACCCAACGTCACCAGACAGGAGGGTCCAGACATCTCTACCCCACCCACAGAAGAGGCCAACAGTGATGACAGCAGCTCTGTCCAACTGGATCCAGATGACCAGCCCGGACCATTGTGGGCCTCGGGACAGTCGGTTCCCCACACCCAGTCACAGGCCACCACAGACCTTCCACCCTCTGGTAACACCAGCACAGCACCCACCCAGTGGGCCCATACCTCCGTACCCAGGACACATCAATCAGCTGTGTGTCCACCACTACAGGGAACCCAGGATAACCCACCACCCCAACAACAACAGGGACCTGGGGGCAGTGGCAGTGGGCACACGGTCCAGGGGATGGAGGCCCAGGAACACAGGGGAACTGGGAGGGCTGCTGTGCGACAGGGGGCGGACAGGCCAAGGGAACCCACTCTCCACGAGGCCCTCTCCTTCATCATGGGAGCATACTACCACTCCCAGGAGACGATGGCAACGGTCCTGGCCAAGTTTCAGGAGACCCAGCGCCTGCAGGAGGAACAGTATTTGGGCTTCAGGGAGGAACTCAGATCCATCAACTCCACCCTGGGTACCATGGTAGGGGTGCTGAAGGAGATACTGAAGACCAGGAGAGACACCGTGGCACTCCAAGGGGCCCCTGACACTAGCATGGACGAAGAACTGCCCACCACCTCCCCCGGCGCTAGTGGACAGGAGGTACCGCCGCAGGACCACCACACCAGCACCCCACCCCCTTCAGACGGAGAACCACCCGGCAAGCGGTCCCTGAGATCCAGGAACAGGACAGAGAACGATGCCAAGACCCCACCAAGAAATGAGACCACCCTGACTGTCATCCCACTGCCCCACTTTGTAACCCTGTCCACATTGCAACTGCCCCAGCTCCACTTCCTATGCCCACATGGGCAGTGCACCTGTGAGACTAATAGACTGGACTCTGCCATGAACATTCCTCCACTATCACCCCTCACCATTTTACCACCCCCCTCCAATATTTAGCACTTCAATAAACACCCTTGAACCACAAAACAATCTGGAGTCAGTCTGTGATTTTGAAAATGTGTATTACCAATGACAGTGACAAAATCCGTTCTCAAATGTAATGTCAACATACCTATGTCACATATCTCAAGTCAAAGAGGAATCTAAGCAGATGACACACGTTGGTAACCACACCTGTGAAACCGTAAGGGAAATGTACAACTCAGTTACCATATACTGGTTGAAATCGACAGACAGGATAGAGGTAGAAGTGTGAAAGTACTTGTAGTAGGCAGGAATGTGTTCTCACCTGTGTCACTGGAAATATTGCTGGATAACTGAGTCCCTGTTGTCAATGTCTTCTTCCTCTGCTTCCTCCTCATCACTGTCCACAGGCTCCACAGCTGCCACAACACCGCCATCTGGACCATCCTCCTGCAGAAAAGGCACCTGTCGTCGCAAAGCCAGATTGTGCAGCATACAGCAGGCCACCATGATCTGGCACACCTTCCTTGGTGAGTAGAATAGGGAACCACCTGTCATATGGAGGCACCTGAACTGGCCTTCAGGAGGCCGAAGGTCCTTTCTATCACTCTCCTAGTCCGCCCATGGGCCTCATTGTAGCGTTCCTCTGCCCTGGTCCTGGGATTCCTCACTGGGGTCAGTAGCCATGACAGGTTGGGGTAACCAGAGTCCCCTAATAGCCACACCCGGTGCCTCTGGAGTTGACCCATCACATAAGGGATGCTGCTATTCCGCAGGATGTAGGCGTCATGCACAGAGCCAGGGTACATAGCATTTACCTGGGAGATGTACTGGTCTGCCAAACATACCATCTGTACATTCATGAAACGATAACTCTTCCGGTTCCTGTACACCTGTTCACTCCTGTGGGGGGGACCAGAGCTTCACCCATCAATGGCACCTATGATGTTGGGGATATGTCCCAGGGCATAGAAGTCACCTTTAACAGTAGCCCAATCCTCCACCTGAGGGAAAACGATGTAGCTCCGAATGTGTTTCAGCAGGGCAGACAACACTCTGGACAACACGTTGGAAAACATAGGCTGGGACATCCCTGATGCCATGGCCACTGTTGTTTGAACTGACCCACTTGCTAGGAAATGGAGCACTGATAGCACCTGCACTTGAAGGGGGATCCCTGTGGGATGGCGGATTGCTGACATCAGGTCAGGCTCCAACTGGGTACACAATTCCTGGATTGTGGCACGGTCAAACCTGTAGGTGATGATTAAATGTCGCTCCTCCATTGTCAACAGGTCCACCAGCGGTCGGTACACCAGAGGATTCCGCCATCTCCTCACATGTCCCAGCGGACGGTGCCTAGGAAGGACAACAGCGACCACAGAGTCAACCAACTCAGAGGTATGTACCCACAGTCTACACAGAACACGAAACATAATCCAAAAAGTTGTCTGTATGTGTGTTGAGTCTAGGCCTAGGTATGTGTGACGCAGTTGAAAATGAAGCCATGTGGGCCCCTGAAATGGCGGCTGCCTGACCTCTAAACTGGGACAATGGGATGTGAGGTAACTGCGCTGGCGTTCTACACCATCACGGTAGGCGGTCGAAGACCGAAGCGCAATGCAGCATTGGTTAACATTGGACCCTATGGGTCCCAGGAGCCAATGACGAAGTGCGCCGGCGGTGATGATACGCACCGCCGCGGACGTGACCGCCGCGGACGTGACCGCCATTTTCTATCTGTTCAATCACTCGATACCTGATCTTCGACAGGAGAGGACCTACACTGCAAGTGCTGCTGTGACCTCGGTCTGGAAGAGACAATGGCTCTTGCGTCTGGGGAAAGGGCCCCTGACTTCACTGCACAGGAGTTGGAGAAGCTCGTGGACGGGGTCCTCCCCCAGTACACGCTATTCTACGGTCATCCAGACCAACAGGTAAGTACACAGGGAGCACGTTGTATGGGCTATGCCTGAGAGGAGGGGGCTGGTTGTAAGAAGGAAGGGGCCACAGTTCTGAGTGCATGAAGGACTGTGAATGCATGTGCCACATGGCAAGGGTAGGGATGTGGGCCACTCACTTTGACATTGCAGTTGGTAATGACTTCTCTTCTTCCCCTGTCCATGTCATGTAGGTCAGCGCCCACCAGAAGAAGGATATTTGGCCTGCCATCGCCAAGGACGTCCGGACCCTGGGGGTCCACCAGAGACGGAGCACCCACTGCTGTAAAAGATAGGAGGACATTCGCCGCTGGATCAAGAAGACGGCAGAGGCTCAGCTGGGGATGGCCTCCCAACGTGGGAGGGGTGCCCGTCGCACCATGACCCCCCTGATGTTCCGGATCCTACCCTGAGTTTGATGGGCGATTGAGGGCATCACAGCAGACACAAGGGGTGAGTCAAACATCATTCTGCTGACTTTGCACGCAGTGAAGGTGTCTGGGTGGTGGAGGAGGGCTGTGGGTTTCCCTAGGCCAGGGCGAGTTCCGTAGGCTAGACCCCTCCGTAATGCAGGCCATGTGGCACTCCACCCCACCTCTGTAGAGTGCCAAATACAGGTATACATGCCCCTGTGTCATCTATGTGTGCAGATGTCGACCATAGCCATGTAGGACCTATCCCAGGAATTGCATCTGTAGAGCCCAACAGCACGGTGTAGTGCAGGGGGCTGCTGTGTCTGTATTGTCCGCCAACGGTAGCGGTAAGCCATGCACCCAACCTGTCTTTCTTCTGTCGTTCCAACCCCCCTTTTTTTGGTCTCCCTGTTCTTGTGTGCATCAGCATCATCAGGCGGAGGTACAGTGGCACCGGAGCACGAGGGAGCTGCATCCCACATGGCCATGGAGGGCCACACCACGGACTCAGAATACACCAGTGGGACGGAGGGCGAGGGAGCTTCACGGCGGTCACCGGATCTGCAACCAGCGACACAGACTCGTCCTCCGATGGGAGCTCCCTTGTGTTGGCAGCAAAATCTGTGCCCCCCACTTCTACAGGTACAGCCGCCACCCCCCCCACCAGCACAGCACTCTCAGCAGACCCTCAGCCTTCGCCCCGTGCCCGCTCACCCAGGAGGGTGGGCATCACCTTCGCCCCAGGCACCTCAGCCCCTGCCCCTGTCACCTCTGCTGCCCTCAGTGAGGATGCCATTGACCTCCTCAGGTCCCTCACTGTTGGGCAGCCTACCATTTTGAATGCCATCCAGGGTGTAGAAAGGGAATTGCAACACACAAATGCATTCCTGGAGGGCATTCATTATGGTCAGGCTGCCCTTCATCGAACCCTGCAAGCCCTGGCCTCAGCACTAATGGCAGCCATTGTCCCTGTCTCTAGCCTCCCCCCTCCAGCTTCCTCCACCCAGACCCAATCCCCTGTACCCCTGCCTATCCCAAGCACACCATCAGACCAGCCTGCACACACCTCAACACACATGGGAAGCTCAGGCAAACATAAGCACCACACATCCCACAGGCACTCACGCAAGCATCACACACATACAGACACAGCAACATCCACTGCCTCCACTGTGTCCCCCTCCTCGTCATCTCCCTCCTCCCTCCCAGTGTCTTCTACACTCTCACCTGCATGCACTACCACTATAGCCACTAGGTCCCACACAGCACACCAACCACCACACCAGCTCACGTGCAGTCACCACCCCCACTACCATTTACACGTCCCCTGTGTCCTCTCCCAGTGTGTCTGTGATGCCCCCTCCCAAAGTACACAAACGCAGGCACACACCCACCCAACATCCATCCACCTCACGACAGCCTCCAGCGCATGCACCTGCACCCAAAGCCACAAAAGTTACATCTCCTACAACCACCTCCTCTTCCTCCACTCCCAGAGCCTCTCCAGCTACCCGTCCCAGTGTACTGAAGAAACATTTCCTGACCCAGCTTGACCTCTTTCCCACCCCCCTCCAATTCATAGGTCCCGTACTAGCACCTCAGCCAAAAAATCTCCGGTACCAGTGGTGCCTGTTAGAGGTATGTGGAGTGCACCGGGCACCAGGGCAGCCAGTGTGACACGGAGCCACAGCACAGCCAGTCCGCCCCCCTGTGAAGCACCAGAAGTTGGACAGTGCCCGGCGGGAGTGGGGGAAGACTACAGCCAGCAAAGCCGCTCACAAGGGTCCCGGGGGGAGTGTCCACTCAGCTGTGACTCCTCCCAAGGTGGGGAAGGGGCAGAAGAAATCACCAAAGTCTGGGAAGAGCAGCACGGTGGAGAAGACCGCCATCATCCCCGCTGCCCAGGAGGCCACCGCCAGCCCCATCGTCACTGGCCAGGAGCCCACTGCCAGAGTCAGTGCCCAGGAGGGCAGTCCCATCGTCACTGGCCAGGAGGCCACCGCCAGAGTCAGTGCCCAGGAGGGCAGCCCCATCGTCAGTGGCAAGGAGGCCACCTCCAGAGTCAGTGCCCAGGAGGGCAGCCCCATCGTCACTGGCCAGGAGGCCACCGCCAGAGTCACTGCCCAGGAGGGCAGTCCCATCGTCAGTGGCCAGGAGGCCACCGCCAGAGTCAGTGCCCAGGAGGGCAGCCCCATCGTCAGTGGCCCAGAGGCCACTGCCAGCCACAGCCCAGCTGCCCAATGAAGGACCGCCAGCCCCAGCCCAGCTGGGCAATGAAGGACCGCCATGGCAAGCACCGATGAACAGGTCAGACACTGCAAACTCAAGCACCGCTGAACAGGGCAAAGACCGCCATGGCAAGCACCGCTGTACAGGTCAGACACTGCAAACTCAAGCACCGATGAACAGGGCAAAGGCTGCTAAACAGGGCAAGGACCGCCAACTCAAGCACCGCTAGCACATGAGCGGCAGGGCCAGTGACGGAACTGGGACCGTCACGGGAGAGTGGTGCACTCTGGGCATCTATCCCCCTCCAGAACCAGTGGAGACATGCATCCACTACCTCTGTCCTTCACAGGATGAAGCACTCTGGGCACCAGTCCCCCTCCAGAACCAGTGGAGACATACATCCACTACCTCTGTCCTTCACAGGATGAAGCACTCTGGGCACCAGTCCCCCTCCAGAACCAGTGGAAACTGTCATCCACTTGAGAGACTGTGGCTTTGCACTCCCCAGGATGGTCCAGTGGGCAAACCACCCACTGTAGAGACTTGAGAGACTGTGGCTTTGCACTCCCCAGGATGGTCCAGTTGGCAAACCACCCACTGTAGAGACTTGAGAGACTGTGGCTTTGCACTCCCCAGGATGGTCGAGTGGGCAAACCACCCACTGTAGAGACTTGAGAGACTGTGGCTTTGCACTCCCCAGGATACATCAATGGGCATGGAGCCCGTTGTGGATCTGGCGTGGTGCACTCATCTGGCTGAGGTGCCCCCCCTTCCCTTCCCCCTGAGGTGCCTGTTGTATTTCTATCTGATGCCCCGGCAGTGTTCTCTCCGTTTTGATCAGGTATCTGATGTGGGCCTCGCCCATGCATTTTGGGCCCAGTGGTCCACGGATGATGAATGGTGCATTACCTGCACTACTAATCGTGATGTATATTTTGTTGAATGTGTATATATATCTGTATATATTTGTTTCCTGTATTTTGATATATTACAATGGTTGAACACATTTCCTTTTGTCTTTGCATTCTTCCGGGGGGGTTGAGGGTTGTTACTGTAATGTTTGGATATGCATTGGTGTGTGTGTTGTAGTGGGTGAGGGTCGGGGTGGGAGTGTTGCGTGCGTGTGTCCCTGACTTTTGCCTCCCCCTCCCCTATGTCATAGGTGCAGTACTCACCGTTGTCTTCGGCGCCAGCGTTGATGATGGTTGTACAGGAGCAGGAAGACTAGTGCAGGAAGTATTTGGAGTTCCGGCTCCATGGTGTCCTCCTTCCTCATGGAGTGTGTAGAGGTGAGCGTTTTCCCTTTGAAATGGCTGTTTCCGCCGTGTTTTTATCCACAGTGAATCCGCCCCAGAAAAGGTGCCGGATTGGTAGGTTGTGATACTGTGGGCGGTACTTTGTCTCCCGCCTGTCTGTTGGCGGTGACCGCCGTGCTGTTTGTCTGTACCGCCGTGGCGGTCGGAGTGTTAAAGTGGCTGTCTTTGTTGGCGTTTTCCGCCACGGTCATAATTCCCATTTGTTTACCGCCGGCCTGTTTGCTGTCTTACCACCGCTTTAACACCATCCGCCAGGGTTGTAAGGACCCCCATAGTTTATTGGACATGGTTTGTGCATACCGTCAGATTAATCTACACCCTGAGTGTAGGCATTTACCTTCCTTTATCACACCTGAAGGTTTGATCCAATTTAAACGTATGCTATTTGGTCTGGCTTGGGCCTCTGCTGTTGCTCAGAGGGTTGTAGATCATTTGTTCAAAGATCTTGATTGAATCATTGCATTTTAGGATTATGTCTTAATTTTTAGAAAAGACAACACAATGAAAGGTTGAGACAAGCTTGTCAATTTTGAAAGAAAATTGGGTCAAACTCAATGAGAACAAATGTAAATTCAATGCAACATATATTGATTTCTTAGGTTACAAAATATCTGAGCAAGGAGTAGAACCTACGGCAAGCTTAGTTAAAGCTATAGAGGATTTTCAATCTCTTGGAAACAAAGATTAGGTAAGATAATTTATGAGATTGATAGAACTCTATGCTAGATTTGTTCCTAAATATGCTGAAAAAACGTAAAATATAAGGAATCTTTTGAAGAAGAATGTTAAATTTGAATTGAACTCAAATTGCAAACAAGAATTTCAGATCATAAAAAAAGAAAAAGCACATGTCATTCCATTAAAACCATTCATCACTAAGGATGAAATAATAATCATGACTGATGCCAATCAAAAAGATTTAGGTGCTGTTTTATTGCAACGTAAACTAGGTTAGGATGAGGTGATTGCATTTGCTTATCGTAGTTTGATGGGGTGCAGAATCTACTTACTCGCCAAAAGAAAGAGAAGTCCTCGCGTGTTGGTGGGGGATTGTACACTTTAAAGCTTATTTGTGGGACATGCATTTTACAGTCAGGGTGAATCACAAACCTTTAGTGCAGCTGTTCTCCTCTAAAGTTGCACAACATGCTACTCCCAAAATAGTAAAATGGCAGTACAGATTACAAACATATGATTATCATACTGAATATGTACCAGGAGCTAGAAATTTACTTGTGGATTTTCTTACTCGTCTGCCTAGTGTGAACATAAGTAATGAAAGTGAAGAAAGGATTGAGGATGATGATGAATTAGCGTGCACAATAGATTGCCATCTGGAAGGTGCCGTACGGAAAGATGAGTGGAGGAAAGCATTAGATGATGATGAACAGATAAGTGAGGTTAAACATGGTATTTCACAAGGATGAACTGAGTAAAAACCCAATGGAAAAGTAAGTGAGGCATACAAACAAGTTTTTGAATAATTATCGGTGGTCAATCAACTTCTAATGCGGCCTAATATTTTGTTTGTGCCAGAGAGAATAGGGAACAAGGTAATAACTCTTGTTCATGAAGGGCACATAGGGATGTGGGCTATGAAGAGGGGAATCCGTGAAAAATGTTGGTGGCCAGAACCCTTTGTGAGAGATTCTTTAATGTGCTGTCAGTGATAAATCTCAAGTCATGTTACCTAGTCCTGTTGAGGCAATAAGTGTATCTAACAAAACATGTAGCAAGATTGCAATTGATATTGTTGGCCCCATGGTGCTATCCAGTGTGGTAGTAGAATACAGGGTAGTACCAATAGATTTTAACAGTCGTTGGCCTGAGCTCAAGTTTGTAAAGGTACCTAATATCACACAAATTATGGAATTCCTTGAATCGGTTTTTGATAAGGAGGGAATCCCTGATGAAGTTTTGATGGATAATGGCTGTCAGTTTACTTCAACTCAATTCTCTAAATATTTGGTACACATGGGCATCAAACATGCTAAAGCTTCATTGTATCATCTTAGAAGCAATGGTCTTGTGGAGCGATTCAATTAGGTCATTAAAGGTGATGTGCAATTAGCAAACGCAAATAGTTTAAATTGCAAATTGGAGCTCAAAAAATTGTTTTGGGCTGTGCGTACTACTCCCAACACGGATACAAGTGTTACACCATTTGTATTATTGAGAGGCAGGTTCCAGCAACCAAATTAACACGACAGTGGATGGGTGAATTCATCATTGATAAATGCATGATAGAGAAGGTAGGTGAAAGGAGAGTACAAGCTCAGAAAAGGTATATAGAGGAACCAAGAAAGACAATTTATGTGAAGGTAAAAGATTATGTAAAAGTTAAAGGTACACGTAAAATTCAGAAAGGAGAGGCAACATTTTCATCACCCAAAATGGTTGTGAGAGTTTGAAAAAATGGAGTTTAATTGGATGATGGAAATTGGTGGAATAAGGAAAAAATTTCAACAGCTAATGAAGTGAAAGTTAAAGATAAAAGGGTAGATGTGCATGCAACAACAAGAACTCAATCGATAATGTGGAAGGACTAAAACCTAGAGCATCTTCAGGGAAAATAAATTACCTAACAAATATCAAGATTATTTATTATTTACTTAACATGTTTAGAAAACTTGAAATTGGATTTTCAATTTAGTATTCCTGATTCATGTGATTGTGTTTCCGCATATTCTGCTTATGTTCCATTTTAATTTGTCTATTCTACTGTATGAGTATTCATTTATTGTTCATTTCTCATTTTGTTGTAATCTTCTAATTCTTATATTGTATTTTTAGTTCTTATATTAAGGGGGAAGATATGTTGGGTCTCAGTGCTTGTTGATGTATGAACAAGCACTGAGACACAAAGGAATGTTAGGGGGATGGAATGTGGGCGGTTGACGGGAGCGGCAGTGGACAGTTGAAGGAGAAGTCTGAAGAAAGGCTGTTCTTGACGTATTGTCCTGCTTATATTAATAAATCTTACTTTGAAAAGCACATCATTGTAGGTTGTAGGTGCCCATTAGTTTTCTGGAATTTTGGTTAATTGGAGTTGAGGTAGTTTGAGGCTAGTGTATTTAACTGTGTTTATCATTGTTCAGTAATTAATTCTTTGAGGTCCTATCCTGCTAGGGTGATACTGACTAATGTGTTCTTTAGTAATTATTCTTAGACAACAGGGCATCTCCGGATCCAGTCATGGATTTATCAGGATCCTCAGATGTGTGAACATATGTGTGTGCCGATGGACTTATGTTGTGTTGTAAGGATTTCTAATGCTCATCTTACGTTTGCTGTTGAGTTCGCCTGCTGCATTGCTTGGCATACGGGGCCTGATTCATGAAAAGTTAGCGCCGCCTTTATGTAATTTTTTTAAGCAAAAGCGGCACGAACTTACAAAATATACTTATATTTTGTAAGTTTGCACCACTTTTGAGGCAAAAAATGACATAAAGGCAACGCTAACTTTTCATAAATCAGGCCCATGGTTCATGCACAATTATGTACATGTGACTATGGGACATTTATTGTACTTATTTTGAATTGTTTACATGTAGATTAGTGAAAGAAGAAAGTTATACTGTTGAAGAGTCAATGCTTCACTATGTACATAGTTTTAGTGCTATGTTATGTGTGTGATAGTGCTAGGTGATGTTTGTAATGTGCTTGGTTGAGGTAGGGGTGTTGAGGAGCAAAGTGTTGTTCAGTGTCAATGAGCAAAGGGGCCACACCTACATAACTATATTGCATTGGTGATTTGTTTCGTATAATGTTGCCAATGGGTGTTTAATGTCATCTTGTGGTGGAGTACTGTTATAAAATGTGATGACAAGAGCTTACTATTGGAATGAAAGTGCTTAACGTACTATATATGGCTTTGGTATAGTTTGATGTACCTGATGGTGCAAGGTTGATTTCATATGCCTTCTCTGGCATCGAGATAAAGTGAATGTATCTCTGGTTTTATCGAGGTCTGTAAGAAGACATGGGTGTCTTCTTTGGTGATGAAAGAAAAGTTTTCTTAGTTCAAAGAAAGGACCTTCTGCTGTCTTAATCATGCCTGAATCCAGGATGAATACCGGACAGGAAAGAAAGGAGAAGCAGAGTGGAGAAAGCATTGGCTTTTCAAAGGACAGAAAACTGGGAGCTGGAAAAAATCCTCTGAAGAATTACACGCAGTAGACAGCACACAGCACAAGAATATAACAGCAGGTTGCATGTACTGACAAGAGAACTGTTCAAGAAAGTAACTCGAAACCAGTGACATGTACTGTGACTATCCACTCCCCTGATATGCTTGTAAATTGGTCCTAAAGATTGACTGGGAAATAGAAATATAACTAGAAATAGAACAGAAAGTATCTTCCATTCATTAAACTCTGGGACTAGTCACTTCCTAAGAAAATAAAAATACTTGTATCACAATCTAAGACCTGGAAAGGAATTTTCTGTATAAATATATCCTTGATCAGGAATCTAGCTGGATCTTTTGAAAATTAGAGTTACGACCAGCGGCGTAGCCTCAGGAATTGTTTGTGGTGCTACACTCTCCTAATAGATGTATTTTCAAGTAAACAGTTGGGTACAGGTGCTTTCAGTCATGTATGGTGAGCTGTTTGTCAGATTTCATCAAGAATTTTTACATACACCCAGAAAAAATGTACACACACTTTTTCCCTCTTTCTGTTTTGAAAGTCTTCAAAAATGTTGGCTGTTTTACAAAACTTTGGGGCTTATTTAGAAGGCCTTTGCGCCCCTGTCTCACTAATTACCCTTACCAATCAACATTCGTTTCTCTTTCCACTGCCCTTAAGCCTCTCCCATGTGCCCTACTTGTCATATAATGTATTTCAACATTTTATTACAATGTTATTGTTGGAAAATCTGAAGCTTACACCCCACAATTTTACTGACCCAACTATGCCCCTGGCTACGACTCCCAGGTTTCTTCCCTTAACTTCATTTGTGCAAGGTGATTTTGAGAGGAGCCAAGTCCAGACTGAGTATGGAGATTGCCCTGTGGGGCCAGGAAGAAGGTTACATTCCAACCGAGGCCAAAAGAAGAAAAAATCCCAACTGAGAGGAAACTTCTGCTGTGTTCAATGGACCTCTAATTGTTCGCGCAAAAGTATAAATAATGTTCTCTTTCCCAAGTTGTGACAGACCGGGTCATGCGTATGAGTGACCATAACTTGCATAATTAAATGTAACATACTCATTCTGAATTAAATAAAAAATCAGAGAGATTGAATTGACTGAATTGAATTACACAAAAAGAGTAATTCTGCATTTAGCACTATTTCTTAGTGTAAAAATACCCCCTTGTGTCCAAAATGTATGTGTGGCTGCATTTTGCACTAGGAAATAATGCTAAATGCAACAGAACACAAAATAGTTAGCACAAGTGTGCTCACACTAGCCTAATGTGCTCTTGGGGTAGGATTTTCCCCCAACTTACTACCGCTGGAGCATTTTCATCCTTTGCAGGAAACAATGATCCTCAAGGTCAACAGATGTTTACACCCTGCATAGGATGTGGTATTACCATTAACACAATTTCAATACAAACCAGTTCAATTAAACAGTATGACCGATGTGGCTATACAAGGAAAACTCCAGTTAAAAATGAAGTTGAGGAATTTGTTAGAAACTTAAGCTCGCCAATTGAAGCTGCTGACCCACTCACACAAGACTCTACACAACCAAGGGCCCGCGTACATTAACCACAGCCTGAACTTCCATCAACCGTCGGGAAGACTACACTCTGCCTCCCTTTCACTTGCCAATTCTCCCTGCAGATACCAAAGCAGAAGTGGAGGACGTGCCTTCTTTCATGTTGCAGCAAAATACTGGAACAGCCTCTGTACACACCTTAAGTCCATCACCTCACTTCTGGAATACTGAATGGTCCTCAAGACCTGGCATTTCGAATAAGCCTCAGTGGCCTCCAAGCACCTGGATACTCTATCAGAAGATTAGCCACACTGTATAAATCCTGATTGATTAATTGAAAGTCATGTAGGCAACTCTCAAGACAAATTATAAATGTACAGGATCAGCAAGGGTTGCCCAAGGCAACTAAATAAGTTCAGGCTAACTAATATTAATAAAACTAACTACTCAAAAAGAAGAGTACAAAATATTAACAGGATTATTTGAGATGTAGAAATCAAGTGTTCTCAGGTTTGACAATCATGAAGTCAATTTCAAAATCAGCAGATGTTAATTTAGTTGGGAACTGGGAAACCCTACAATTAGCCAAATCATGGAAATAAATGTGTGGGACAAAACACGTGCGTAAACGACAAAAAGAACAAAAAGTACAAAACAAATGTGGAAAAGGTAATCTGAAGCAACAAGATCCTAACTAAGGTGAGCAAAATATAGATAAGAAGGGAAAGCCACAGCATGTCAGAAGCTCAATTAGGAACCTTTCCGCATGGGATAGGAAGAAAATCTCCAAGTCTCAGCATAACATTCCAAGGGGGCAAAAGGCAGAGAGGAAGGTACCTCTCCAACTGGCACAGCATGCAGTGTTCTTCATCAGCAAAGTTTATGTCTGGATTCTGACAATGACATATTAGAGTTCATAGAGCAATTTGAGAGACAGTCCATGTTACGTTGGAGGTGCATGATCCAATAGCAATCGATCACACGATTCCAAGATGATACATCAACACATCTTCTTAGGTCTGTCATGGGAACAACATCCATCCATGTAGCTCCATGCAAGGTTGAAACAATTGTATGTGTCAGTCCACAGTTCAGAATGTTCTACATTTAAGGACATTGTTTCACTTCTTTCTATGTCTAAAGTAATAGGGGTCTATTACCAAAGCCAGTCTTCTCAAGGGAACAAGGTCTGAAAGAAAGTTCAGGTTGTGAAATGAAATCAGCATTCTCTGCACAGTCACGAAATACAGACCTAGTAGGCCTCAACTAGGCTAATGCAAGTGAGTAAAAACAATTCATTTGATTAATAAGTTCTAATAAACATATTTTATTATACAAGCTTGTAATTCTTCATTAATATTCATGTTACAGTTACTTTAAACAAAAGGACTCCATTATTACATTTCAGTCAGTATAACACCGAACTGAATTTCTCTATTTTTGCACACTTATGTAACTCATTAATCAATAGAAATTCAGAATTGTTTCCATATATTCTAGAATCTAAATTACATCTTAATATCAGTTTAATCCTTAAAACATTTAGGCCCTCATTACAACCCTGGCTGTCGGTGATAAAGCAGCAATAATACTGCCAACAGACTAGCAGACAAAAAAATGGTATCACGACCACAGCGGAAACTGCCAACATAGACAGACACTTTAACACTCTGACTGCCAGGGCATTAGCAACAAACACCGCGGCGGTCACCGCCAACAGGCAGGCAGAAAACAATGTACCGCCCACCGTATTACAAGGCACCAATTCGCCAGCTTTTCTGCGGTGGTACTAACGACATCAAAAGCACAGCGGAAACAGTACACTGAAGTGGAACCACTCACCGTTCGACACTCAACGAAGAACCAGGACGCCATGGAGCCCAAACTGCAGGTCCTCCCCATGTTGGTGTATCTGCTAATACACCAGGAATTTGAAATAAGGCGGGGGTGACGACCACGGTGAGTACTGCACCTAGCACACAGGGGAGGGGGGAGGAAAAAGAGAGTCACACACAAACGCAACATGCAACACCCCCATCCCCCACCCTCAACCACAACACCATACACACTAACAGATCCAACAACATTAGAGATACATCCCATAACCCCCTGGAAGAACGCAAGGACAAAAGGAATTGAGTAAAATCTCTGATATTTAGAAAATGCATATAAAGTTAACCAATGTAAACAACAGTTTATACAAATATGTACAATATGTACAGAGGGCCGTACACTGTCCATTGCAAATGTCCGTGGACCAGTGGCCAAAAAAATCATGGGTGAAGCCCACACTTGACTCCTGCCTCAAAACGGAGGGAACACTGCAGGGGCATCAGGTTGAAAACACAAGGCACCTCAGGGGGAAGGGGAGGGGGGCACCTCAGCGAGAAGATGGTACTATGCCACTGCTCCTCGAGGGGGCAACATGCCCACAGCGATGTCCTTGGGAGTGCAAAGTCACAGTCTCTCAAGTCTCTCAAGTGGGTGGTTTGCCCACTGCTTGGTCCTGGGGAGTGCAAACCCACAGTCTCTCAAGTCTCTCAAGTGAGTGGGCTACCCACTGCTTGGTCCTGGGGAGTGCAAGGCCACAGTCTCTCAAGTGGGTAACATGTTCCACTGGTTCTGGAGGGGGTCTTGTGCCCAGTCTGCTTCATCCTGCCAAGGATTGGGTGAGTGGATGCATCTCTCCACTGGTTCTGGAGGGGGCCTTGTGCCCAGTCTGCTTCATCCTGCCAAGGATAGGGGGAGTGGATGCCTTTCTCCACTGGTTCTGGTGGGGGTGCATTGTGCCCAGTGATGCTGCACCTGGGGTGTGGCAGTTCACATTCCCTCACCTGGGTGTCTGAGGCACGAGATGTGCAGGGAACAGGTAGCATGATACTCCATGGAGGCAGAGCCAGACTCCATCCTGCGGTGCCTTAAGCTGCAAACTGCTGGTAGTGCCAGTGCTGGTGGTGGTGCCTCAAGTGGTGGATGCAGGGTCCAGGATGTCTCCAGCAACCTCGGACGGCTGACCACTAGGGATGCTGATGATGTCCACTGTAGTGGCACCGGCTGGGCATGTGGTGGTGCATATGGCGGTGCAGGTGGCAGTGCCTGCGGCGGTGTCTGCGGTGGAGATGATGCCGGTGCTGCCCATGGTGCAGGTGCTGGTAGTAGTGGAGGGAGACACCAGGCCGTCTCCAGCAGCCTTAGACGGCTGCCCACTGGGGATGATGGTGGTGACTGTTGTTGTGGGAGCGGCAGCGCAGGGGGTGGTGCAGGTGGTGGTGCAGGTGGCGGTCATTGCGGCGGTGCTTACCGTGGTACAAGTTGCTGGCCTGTCAGGACAAATGGTGGTCACCAATCCCTCACCTGGAGGCTCTGAGCCCTGAAGTGCCTTGCATTTGCTTTTTTTTCTTTTCACCACCTTTGTAGACGCTGGTGGGACCTTGGCACTGTCCTCTTTTGTTTTGGATGAGGCTTGCTGGGTGGGTGTTGCATCTTGTCCGTGCTGCATGCTGGCCCCTTTTTAACCTTGGCAGGTTGCGGAATTGGTTGGTCCTTTGCATTGGTAGGTGGCACACTGCCAGCCCTGGCGAGTGCCCCCTTCGATCCTCTCGGACTTGCAGGGACCACAATGGATGCCGACTTGGTGGCTGAGGCGCTGGCCTGGGATCTAGACATCCTGGCCCTAGGGGAAGGACGGGGGAGGAGTAGGGAAGAGTTCAACGTTAGCCAGGAAAAGTTTTTTAGACACACTGGGACAGGAAGATGGAGAGGCTGTGGGAGTGGAGGAAGAGGGAGTGGTTGTAGGAGGTGTACATCTGCTGAGTTTGGGTGAAGGTGCACGGGCTGGAGGCTGTTGGGAGGTGGATGGCTGTTGAGTGGGTGTGTGCCTGCGTTTGTGTACTTTGGGAGGAGGGTTCACAGACACACTGGGAGAGGACACCAGGGACATGTGCATGGTTGTGGGGGTGGTGATTGCTTGTGAGGGGTGTGTTGTGATGGGCGTGCTTGTGATGGAGGCAGTGGCTGATGATGCAGTGCATGCAGGTGTGAGTGGAGACGCTACTGGGAGGGAGGTGGACGAAGAGGAGGAGGGGGACACAGTGGAGGAAGTGGATGTTGGTATGTGTGCATGGGTATGGTGCTTGTGTGAGTGCCTTTGTGATGATGTTGGTGCTTATGTTTATCCTGAGCCACTTCTGTGTGTTGATGTGTGTGCATGCTGGTCTGAAGGTATGATTGGGACAGGGTGAGGTAGAGGGGATTGAGTTAAGGTAGTGGAAGTTGGAGGGGGGAGGCTGAACACAGGGACAATGGCTACCATCAGTGCTGAGGCCAGAGCCTGAAATGCTCTCTGTTAGGCCGCCATGCCAGAATGAATGCCCTACAGGTATGCATTTGTTTGTTGCAAATGCTTCTCGACACCCTGGTTGGCATTCAGAATGGCTGACTGCCGAACAGTGAGGGAACTCAGGAGGTCAATAGCCTCCTCACTGAGGGCATCAGGACTGACTGAGGCAGGGCCTGATGTGCCTGGGGCAAAGGAGATGGCCACTGCCCTGGGTGAGCGGGCACGGGAAACACGCTGAGGGGCTGCTGGGAGGACGGTGCTGGTAGGAGGGATGGCTGCTGTACCTGTTGTGGGGGGGGACAGAGGTGTCCGCCACCACAAGGGAGCTTCCATTGGCAGAGGAGTCGCTGTCACTGGTATCCCTTCCTGTCCCCGTCGTGGAGCTCCTTTCGTCCTCCGGCCCACTGGTGCCTTCACCCTCAGTGGATCTGCCCTTATGGGCCATGTGGGATGTAGCTCCCTCTGTCGCCGGTGCCTCTGCTCCTCCACCAGATGATGCTAATGCACACAAGGACAGGGTGACAAAACAAGAAGGGGGGGAGAGACAGAGGATACACTTGGTCAATGCCAGCAACACCACTACTGTTGGCGTACACAACACACACTGAGCTGCCCTATACACTAGGCCATGCCCAACCAGTCACTAAGGTAGTCACCAGCCCATGGGGTACAATGTCTAACACCAGCATCTGCACACCTGACACCCACAGGACCCTGTCCAGTAGTAGTTGGCCACTTGTACCATTGGGGTAGGAGTGGTTCAGAGCCTGCAAACAAGGGACCTACCCTGCCATGATCACCCTGGCCTAGGGGCACCCACAGCCCACAACCCCCACCTAGCTAGTTCCTAAAGCGCGCAAAGTCAGCTTTCTGAATCTGTACTCACCCCCTTGAGGCTGCTGTGATGCCCTCAAGTGCCCATCCAACTCCGGATAGGCCACCACCAGGATGCGGAACATCAGGGGGATCATGGTGCGACGGGCACCGCTTCCACGTTGGGAGGCCAGCCCCAGCTGGGCCTCCGCCGTCTTCTTGGTCCAGCGGTGCAGGTCCTCCCATCTCTTACAGCAGTGGGTGCTCCACCTTTGATAGACCCCCAGGGTCCACACCTCCTTTGCGTTGGCATACCAAATACCCTTTTTCTGGTGGGTGCCGACCTAGAGGGAAAAGACAGCTGAAAATTTAATTACTCACCCGTCCAGACCGTCATACTAATTTCCCACCAGTTCCCACCCATGCCCTGACACACATACACTGACCACCTCTCATGCAGCATTCAGGCCAGGACGCCTTAGCATCCCCCCAACATGTGGCTTACATCAACACCACTCCAAACAGGCATTGCCCACACATCATGCTCACAGTGTACTCACCTGTTTGTCTGGAGGACTGTAGAGTAACGTGTACTGGGGGAGGACCCCATCCACCAGTTTCTCTAACAGTTCCGCAGTGAAGGCAGGGGCCCTTTCCCCAGACACTCTAGCCATTGTCGCTTCCAGACTCACGTCACAGCAGCACTTGCAGTGTAGATCCTATCCTGTTAATAGTCAGGTAGCAAGTGAGTAAATAGCTAGAGTACATCGCCATTGGCTTCTGGGACTTATAGGACCCAATGATAACCAATGCGGAGCTGAGCGGCGGTCATCGACCGCCTACCGCGACACAGCACAACTCCAGCGCAGTTACCTCATTTCCCCTTGTCCCTCCTCACAGGTCAGGCAGCTGCCATTTCCGGGGGGCACATGGCATGGCACCTAACTGCGTCACAGCACATATTGGCACATATACTGACTCTCGAATCCACACACTGCTTCTGTGACATTAATTCAAAAACATTTGCTATCTATGTGGAAAATGACCTTCTGCTCACCGTTCTCCTCCATAGGCTAAAACCCCTGAGGCAGATGATGAGATGGCAGCATCCTCCGGTGTACAGATCCCTAGTGGACCTGTCGACAATGGAGGGCAGACACATTATCATCACATACAGACTTGATCATGCCACAATCCAAGAACTCTGTGCCCAATTGGAGCCAGACCTGATGTCAGCCATCTGCCAGCCCACAGGAATACCCCCTCTAGTGTATGTCCTGTCAGTGTTCCATTTCCTGGCAAGGGGTTCCTTTCAAACAACAGTGGCCAATGTTCTCCAACGTGTTGACCAGAGTGTTGTCTGCCCTGCTGAATCACATGAGCAGCTACATCGTCCTCCCCCAGGTGGAGGATTTGGCCACAGTGAAAGCTGACTTCTATGCCCTGGGACATATCCCCAACATCATTGGTGCCATTGATGGTACACATGTGGCATTTGTCCCCCCTCAGCAGAAATGAACAGGTCTACAGGAATAGAAAAAGCTGTCATTCGATGAATGTGCAAATGGTGTGTTTGGCAGACCAGTACTTGTCCCATGTGAATGCCAAATATCTTGGCTCAGTGCACGACGCCTATGTCTTGAGGAATAGCAGCATCCCTTATGTGATGGGGCAACTCCAGAGGCAACGGTGTGGCTATTAGGTGAGGCCAAGGTCCCCACACAGTATAGGTTGGGGTCTGAGTATGGGGTTGTCCCTAAGGATTAGTATGTGTCTAACAGTTGTCCCCCGATATTTGCAGGTGAGTCTGGGTACCCCAATCTCTCATGGCTACTGACCCCAGTGAGGAATCCCAGGACAAGGGCAAAGGAATGTTACATGAGGCACATGGGGGAACAAGGAGGATTATTGAGAGGACCTTTGGTCTTCTGAAGGCCAGGTTCCAGTGCCTCCATCTGACAGGTGGATCCCTGTACTACTCACCGAAGAAGGTGTGCCAGATCATCGTGGCATGCTGTATGTTGCACAACCTGGCCTTGAGACTCCATGTGCCTTTTCTGCAGGAGGATGAGCCTGGTGATGGTCGTGTGGCAGCGGTGAAGCCTGTAGACAGTGAGAAAGAGGAGTCAGAGGAGGAAAATGTGGACAATAGAACAAACATTATACAGCAATACTTCCAGTGACACACAGGTAAGAGACTGTAACTCAACTTCACATTTCAGTATACTTTTGGACATTGTACATGGCAGCCTCTTACCCTCTGTCTGTGGCCACTGACTGTTCCCTTTGGAGTCCCTTTTTTCAGATCCGTGTACCCCATTCTGGCTCCTGCTATATGTACTGCTGCCCACCAACTGTCATACATTGGTATAATTCAATGAACATAGACGTTGCAATGCTTTGAGAATGTTGTAAGAATACATCTTTCCAATCATTACACTGACTCCTGTATGGTTTATATTTCAATGGTGTTTATTTTTTGTGCTAAATAGTATGGGGGTAAGTGCAAGGGGCTGGAGTGATGTGGAGGAAGATCCAGGGTAGAGTCCAGTCCCTTGGTATCACAGGTGCATTGTCCAATGGGGCATAGGAAGGGGAGTAATGGCAGTTCAAGGTGGCCAGGGTGACAGAGTGGGACAGAAGGGTGACAATCAAGAGAGTCCTATTTCCTGGTAGGGGTCTTGGCAATGTTCTCTGTCTTCTGCCTGATTGCAGGGACCGTTTGCGGGGTGGTTCTCCTTCTGCAGGGGGTGGGGTGCTGGTGGCCTGTTGGTCCTGTGGCGGGGCCTCCTGTCCACTAGCGCCGGCAGAGCTGGAAGGCTGTTCCTCGGTTTCGCTAGTGTCTGGGGCCCTTTGGTGTGCCACTGCCTCCCTCATGGTCTTGCCCATGTCAGCCAGAACCCCTGCTATGGTGACCAGGATGGTGTAGATGTTTGTGAGGTCCTCCCTGATCCCCAGGTACTGTCCCTCCTGCAGCCGCTGGGTCTCCTGTAACTTGGCCAGTACTGTGCCCATGGTCTCACGGGAATGGTGGTATGCTCCCATGATGTTGGAGAGTGCCTGGTGGAGGGTCGGTTCCCTGGGTCTGTCCTCCCCCTGTTGCACAGCAGTCCCCCCAGCTTTCCTGCTGTCCTGTGCCTCTGTCCCTTGAACCGTGTGCCCACTGCCACTGACCCCAGGTCCCAGATTGTCCTGTGTTAGTGGGGTTGCCTGGGGTCCCTGTAGTGGTGGACACACTGCTGATTGACCTGTCCTGGAGACAGAGGGATAGGCCCACTCAGTGGGTGCAGTGGTGGTGTTTCCTGAGGGGGGAGGTTCTTTGGTGGGTTGGGACTCTGGCAGGGAAATCAACTGTCCAGAGGTCCCTGATAGTCCAGGTTGGTTATTGTGATCCAGGTGTGCAGAGCTGCTGTCATCACTGTGGGCCTCTTCTGGGGGGGCTGGTTTGTTGGTGGCACCTCCTCTCCTTTTTTTTCAGAATAATTTATGATGTTTACAGGTAAAGTAATGTAGGATTGTGCTACTGGAGTCGACAAAAAAGAATCATCATGCCACCCTCCTTATCCCTTGTCATTGCCAAAAAGCTAAAATGGGATCTCTGAAAATGAAACTAGGGATAATGGAGAAATCCAATGGCGTACAGACCATAATCTTGCCCAGTCCCAACCTTCGTTTTATCTGTGCCCAAACCTTATAAGCTTCTTGTAAACCTTTGAATCTTACTTTTTTTAAAATAACTAGGCTCCTCAAATTTCGACAGCCACCCTCTTGCTACCCCGCCCAGCATCGTTTCGTATAGGGAGGGTTGTATTTCTTCATTATTTTCTCTAACCTCTCCCCTTATTAGTTCATCCATTTGTTGAAGGCAATAGGCATAATAATACAGGGGGTCATTACAACATTGGCGGTAAAAGCCGCTTACCGCCGTGCAGAAGACCGCCAACACACCGCCGTGGAATTCCGCCACAACTATTATGACCCACATCTCGGAATCCGCCCAAATTCAGACACCCACACAACTCCGCCACACCAAAGGTCAGTGATAAACTGGCGAAAACAAAACCTCCACCGTCACGCCAACAGAAACACGCCCATGCTATCACGACACACGAATCCACGCTGCGGTCTTTCAACCGCGGTATTCCATTGGCGGTACACACCGGCGCGCTCAAAATACACACACATATCCAAAACACCACCACATTGGACAATTCCAAATACACACACCTGATACACATACAAACACCACTCCCACACACCCAATTCAATATAAAACACACACCCACATCACCCACAAACCCCTACGACCAATTCATCTGAAAGAAGGCCAGAGAGAGACAACAGCAATAGACAACCCCACCACACAGAGGCACACAACACACTCACCCATACAACATCCACGCTCAAAACACCCCACACCACCACACATCACCACACTCACCAACACACACACCACCCCACACATCACCTACACCACCCCATGTCACGCCAAAGACACCCCAGGTTTTCCGAGGAGGAGCTCAGGGTTATGGTGGAGGAAATCCTACGGGTAGAGCCACAGCTATTTGGAGCACAGGTGCAGCACACCTCCATAGCCAGGAAGATGGAGCTATGGCGCAGAATTGTCGACAGGGTCAACGCTGTGGGACAGCATCCAAGAAATCAGGAGGACATCCGGAAGAGGTGGAATGACCAACGGGGGAAGGTGCGTTCCGTGATATCCAGGCACAACATCGCGATTCAGCGGACTGGCGGCGGACCCCCACCTCCTCCCCCACAACTAACAACATGGGAGGAGCAGGTCTTGACCATTATGCATCCTGAGGGCCTTAGAGGAGTCGGTGGAGGAATAGACACTGGTAAGTCTAATCTTATCTATCATATCCCCACCCTACCTGCATGCTATCACACCCCCCCACCCTCGCCCCTCCCCCTATCACGCCAAATCCTCACTAATGTACTCATAACACAAACCACACATCCCAACACCAAGCCCTGCATGCAACACCAAAGCATGGTCACCCCTCACTAAAGCATGCCCAAATCACATACCCTTAACACCCCCCCAACCATCATCACACAAGCCCCCACAGTGGAATGCTAGCACTGGGGTACACGCTCACCCACCCATTGCACATCATGACACACACACATGCAATAATCATGCTTTCATACCCCTGCAGGACCACTACCCAACGTCACCAGACCGGAGGGTCCAGACATCTCTACCTCACCCACAGAAGAGGCCCACGGTGATGACAGCAGCTCTGGCCAACTGGATCCAGATGACCAGCCCGGACCATCATGGGCCTCGGGACAGTCGGTTCCCCTTGCACAGGCACAGCCCAACACTGACCTTCCACCCTCTGGTAACACCAGCACAGCACAGCACCCACCCAGCGGGCCCATACCTCCGTACCCAGGACACGTCAATCAGCGGTGTGTCCACCACTACAGGGAACCCAGGATAACCCACCACTCCAACTACAACAGGGACCTGGGGGCAGTGGTAGTGGGCACATGGTCCAGGGGACGGAGGCCCAAGAACACAGGGGAACTAGGAGGGCTGCTGTGCGACAGGGGGCGGACAGGCCAAGGGAACCCACTCTCCACGAGGCCCTCTCCTCCATCATGGGAGCATACCACCACTCCCAGGATACGATGGCGACGGTCCTGGCCAAGTTTCAGGAGACCCAGCCCATGCAGGACGAACAGTATTTGGGGTTCAGGGAGGAGCTTAGAACCATCAGCTCCGCCCTGGGCACCATCGTAGGGGTGCTGAAGGACATACAAAACACCATGAGGGACACCGTGGCACTCCAAGAGGCCCCTGACACTAGCATGGACGATGAACTGCCCACCACCTCCGCCGGCGCTAGTGGACAGGACGCCCCACCACAGGACCACCACACCAGCACCCCACCCCCTACAGACAGAGAACCACCCCGCAAGCGGTCCCTGAGATCCAGGAACAGGACAGAGCAAGATGGCAAGACCCCCGCCAGCAAATGAGACCACCCTGATTGGACTATATGACGAAACAACGACTGCAAAAAAAACTACTGCCTTAACAACAAGGTCGGAACACCGACCTCGTTGCTACTACTAATGATTTTACCACGAATGCCTTAACAACGATATTTCGTTGTAAAGGCATTCCTGATAAAATCATTAGCAATAGGCACCATTCACCCTACATCCCTCACCCCACCCCCCCAACCCCACCACAAAACCTAAAACCCCCTGACCCCCCACCCACTCCCCAAAACCAAAAACGCCCCACCCCCCCAACCCCACCCTAAAACCTAAAACCCCATGA
Organism: Pleurodeles waltl; assembly: GCF_031143425.1. NCBI lineage: Eukaryota > Metazoa > Chordata > Amphibia > Caudata > Salamandridae > Pleurodeles > Pleurodeles waltl. The sequence continues at coordinate 670,610,031 of NC_090439.1, read as the reverse complement.
CACCCCACCCACTCCCCAAAACCAAAAACGTCCCACCCCCCCAACCCCACCCCAAAACCTAAAACCCCCTGACCCCCCACTCACTCCCCAAAACCAAAAACGCCCCACCCCCCAACCCCACCCCAAAACCTAAAACCCCCTGACCCCCCACCCCCTCCCCCAAACCTAAACCCACACTTACCTTCGCCAAGTCCCTTCTTTGTACCTTAACCACGCATGTTCGTTGTTCAGAACATACGTAGTTAAGGCACAAAAAAACGAAGTCGTGGTTAAAAAAAGCGTTGTTGCGCTTTAGTTAACCACGACCTTCGGAAAAAAAAAGTCGGAAAAAAGGATGTTTCCCCCCTGATTGTCCTCCCACTGTCCCACTTTGTTACCCTGTCCATATTGGAACTGCCCCAGCTCCACTTCCTATGCCCATATGGGCAATGCACCTGTGTGACTAATAGACTGGACTCTGCCATGGACATTCCTCCACCATCACCCATCACCATTTTACAACCCCCCTCCAATATTGAGCACTGCAATAAACACCCTTGAACCACAAAACAATCTGGAGTCAGTCTGTGATTTTGAAAATGTGTATTAACTATGACAATGGCAAAATCCGTTCGAAAATGTATTGTCGACATACCTATGTCACACATCACAAGCCCATGAAGGATGCAAGCAGATGACACACGTTGGTAACCACACCTGTGAAACCGTAATGGAAATGTACAACACAGTTACCATATACTGCTACTAATTGACAGACAGGATAGAGGTAGAAGTGTGAAAGTGAATGTGATAGTAAAAAAATAGTTCTCACCTGTGTGTCACTGGAAATATTGCTGTATGACTGACTCCCTGTTGTCTATGTCTTCTTCCTCAGCTTCATCCTCATCACTGTCCACAGGCTCCACAGGCTCCACAGCTGCCACAACACCGTCATCTGGACCATCCTCCTGCAGAAAAGGCACCTGGCGTCGCAAAGCAAGATTGTGAAGCATGGAGCAGGCAATGATGATCAGGCACACCTTCCTTGGTGAGTAGAATAGGGATCCACCTGTGATATAGAGGCACCTGAACCTGGCCTTCAGGAGGCCGAAGGTGCGTTCGATCATCCTCCTAGTCCGCCCATGGGCCTCATTGTAGCGTTCCTCTGCCCTGGGATTCCTCACTGGGGTCAATAGCCAGGACAGGTTGGGGTAACCAGAGTCCCCCTAATAGCCACACCCGGTGCCTCTGGAGTTGACCCATCACATACAGGATGCTGCTATTCCGCAGGATGTAGGCGTCATGCACTGAGCCAGGGAACATAGCATTCACCTGGGAGATGTACTGGTCTGCCAAACATACCATCTGTACATTCATGGAATGAGAACTCTTCCGGTTCCTGTACACCTGTTCACTCCTGCGTGGGGGGACCAGAGCTACATGGGTTCCATCAATAGCACCTATGATGTTGGGGATATGTCCCAGGGCATAGAACTCACCCTTCACTATAGCCAAATCCTCTACCTGAGGGAAAACGATGTAGCTCCTTACGTGTTTCAGCAGGGCAGACAACACTCTGGACAGCACGTTGGAAAACATAGGCTGGGACGTCAGGGGGTATTCCTGTGGGATGGCGGATTGGTGAGATCAGGTCTGGCTCCAACTGGGTACACAGTTCCTGGATTGTGGCACGGTCAAACCTGTAGGTGATGATCAAATGTCACTCCTCCATTGTTAACAGGTCCACCAGCGGTCGGTAAACCAGAGGATTCCGCCATCTCCTCAAAAGTCCCAGCTGACTGTGCCTAAGAAGGACAACAGCGACCACAGAGTCAACAAAATCCCAGGTATGTACCCACAGCTACACAGAACACAATACCAAATACAAAACTCATCCTGTATGTGTGTTGAGTGTAGGCCTAGGTATGTGTGACGCAGTAGTAAATGAAGCCATGTGGGCCCCTGAAATGGCGGCTGCCTGACCTCTAAAGTGGGACAATGGGGTGTGAGGTATCTGCGCTGGCGTTGTACACCGTCGCGGTAGGCGGTCGTAGACCGCGGCGCAATGCTGCATTGGTTAACATTGGACCCTATGGGTCCCAGGAGCCAATGAGGAAGTGCGCCGGCAGTGATGATACGCACCGCCGCGGACGTCACCGCCATTTTCTATCTGTTCAATCACTAGATACCTGATTTTCGACAGGAGAGGACCTACACTGCAAGTGCTGCTGTGACCTCGGTCTGGAAGAGACAATGGCTGCTGCGTCTGGGGAAAGGGCCCCTGACTTCACTGCTCAGTTGTAGGAGAAGCTAGTCGACGGGGTCCTCCCCCAGTACACGCTACTCTACAGTCCTCCAGACCAACAGGTAAGTACACAGGGAGCACGGTGTATGGGCTATGCTGGGTGGAGAGGGCTGGATGTCAGTAGGAAGGGGGCAGAGTTAAGCGACCATGAAGGACTGTGAATGCATGTGCCACATGGCAAGGGTAGGGATGGGGGCCACTCACTTAGACGGTGCACTTGTTAATAACTTCTCTTCTTCCCCTGTACATGTCATGTAGGTCAGCGCCCACCAGAAGAAGGACATTTGGCATGCCATCGCCAAGGACGTCCGGACCCTGGGGGTCCACCAGAGATGGGGCACCCACTGCCGGAAAAGATGGGAGGACATTCGCCGCTGGAGTAATAAGACGGCGGAGGCTCAGCTGGGGATGGCCTCCAAACGTGGGAGGGGTGCCCGTCGCACCATGACCCCCCTGAGGTTCCGGATCCTGGCGGTGGCCTACCCTGAGTTGGATGGGCGCTTGAGGGCATCACAGCAGACACAAGGGGGTGAGTACAACATCATTCTGCGGACTTTGCGCACAGTGGAGGGGTCTGGGTGGGGGAGGAGGGCTGTGGGTTCCCCTAGGCCAGGGCGAGTTAGGTAGGCTAGGCCCCTCCGTAATGCATGCCATGGGGCACTCCACCCCACCTCTGTAGAGTGCCAAGTACAGGTATACATGCCCCTGTGTCATCTATGTGTGCAGATGTCCACCATAGCCATGTAGGCCATATCCCAGGAATGGCATCTGTAGAGGCCAAGAGCACGGCATAGTGCAGGGGGCTGCTGTGTCTGTATTGTCCGCCAATGGTAGCGGTAAGCCATGCACTCAACCTGTCTTTCTTCTGTCGCCCCCCCCCCCCCTTTTTGTGCTCTCCCTGTTTTTTGTGCATCAGCATCATCAGACGGAGGTACAGTGGCACCGGAGCACAAGGGAGCTGCATCGCACATGGCCATGGAGGGCCACACCACAGACTCTGAATACACCAGTGGGACGGAGGGCGAGGGGAGCTTCACGTCAGTCACCGGATCACCAAACAGCGACACGGACTTGTCCGCCAATGGGAGCTCCCTTGTGGTGGCAGCACCATCTGTGCCCCCCACTTCTACAGGTACAGCCGCCACCCCCCCTACCAGCACCACCCTCCCAGCAGCCCCTCAGCCTTCGCTCCGTGCCCGCTCACCCAGGAGGGTGGGCATCACCTTCACCCCAGGCACCTCAGGCTCTGCCCCAGTCACCCCTGCTGCCCTCAGTGAGAAGGCCATTGACCTCCTCAGGTCACTCACTGTTGGGCAGTCTACAATTGTGAATGCCATCCAGGGTGTAGAAAGGGAGTTGCAACACAGTAATGCATTCCTGGAGGGCATTCATTCTGGTCAGGCTGCCCTTCATCGAACCCTGCAATCTCTGGCCTCAGCACTGATGGCAGCCATTGTCCCTGTGTCTAGCCTCCCCCCTCCAACTTCCTCCACCCAGACCCAATCCCCTGTACCACAGCCTATCCCAAGCACACCATCAGACAAGCATGCACACACCCCAACACACAAAAGTAGCTCAGGCAAACATAAGCACCACACATCCCACAGGCACTCACGCAAGCATCACCCACATACAGACACAGCAACATCCACTGCCATCACTATGTCCCCCTCCTCGTCGTCTCCCTCCTCCCTCCCAGTGTCGTCTACACTCTCACCTGCATGCACTACATCTACAGGCACTAGGACTTGCACCAGAACACCCAGCACCACACCCCGCTCACCTGCACTCAACACCCCCATTACCATTTACACGTCCCCTGTGTCCACTCCCATTGGTGTGTGTGTTGTAGTGTGCGAGGGTCGGGTGGGGGTGGGGGTGTTGCGTGTGTGTCCCCCTGACCTTTGCCTCCCCCTTCCCCTATGTCGTAGGTGCAGTACTCACCGCTGTCTTCGGCGCCTACGTTGCTGGTGATCGTAGATGAGCAGGAAGACAAGCGCAGGGAGGATTTGTAGTTCGGGCTCCATGATGCCCTCCTTCCTCGTGGAGTGTGCTGAGGTGAGCGTTTTCCCATTGAAATGGCTGTTTCCGCCGTGTTTTTATCCACGGTGAATCCGCCCCGGAAAAGGCTTGCGGATTGGCAGGTTGTGATACTGTGGGCGGTACTTTGTCTTCCGCCTGTCTGTTGGCGTTGACCGCCGCGCTGCTTGTCTGTACCGCCGTGGCGGTCGGAGTGTTAAAGTGGCTGTCTATGTTGGTGGTTTCCGCCACGGTCATAATTCCCTTTTTTGTCCTCCGGCCTGTTTGCGGTATTACCAGAGTTTTAACACCGTCCGCCAGGGTTGTAATGACCACCACTATGTAAAATTGGGAACCGACCAGCCTCCTCGACATTTGGAAAGCATCATATATTTCATTGCCCTCCTTGGTTTAGCATATCCCCACAAGAAATTACTGCTTATTGTTTCAAGTTTTTTTTGCAAGCTTTTTGTAATCTCCAAGGGAATCGCCCGAAATAGATATAATACTTTTGGCAGAATCATCATTTTCAAAACATTGCAGCGACCCTCAAGTGATAAATATAAATAATGCATTCTATCCAAGTTACTTTTCACTTTGCTTAACAGAAGAGCTAAATTAAGTTTCACCACTTGATTTACGGCGGCAGTAATTTTTATCCCCAAGTACATAGCTTCTGATACCACCTGTTTATCCTTTATCAAAGCATGTTCAGAGCATACAATCTGTCTCTTATCCGCATTCAATTTGTATCCAGAATATCCTCCAAACTTTCTATCCACCTCTTCAACTTCCTTAATAGCACTCTCCGGATCACTTGTTATTACAGCTACATCATCCGCATAAGCAAACACCTTAATACTCTTCCCCATGATAACTCAGTGGCTTGATATTTATACACCTCTCCAGTTTAGACAAGAAGGGGTCTGTATATAACGCCAAAAGCAGAGGGGAACAGGGACATCCCTGTTTAGTGCCCCTTGAGATCGATATAATACCTGATTCCAGCTCTCCCACACACACTCTGGCTTTAGGGGCTTCATACATAGCTCTAATAGCTGTTATATACCCGGTCCCTATCCCCTTCCACTTCAAATTTTCCCATAGAAAGTTCCAAGCCACACGGTCAAATGCTTTTTCAGCATCTAATAACAATAAACCAAGAGGTGTTCGATGCAAATCGGCAAGGTCAAACAGGGAGATTATTCTCCTTATATGATCAACCGTTCCTCTACGGGGAATGAATCCATGCTGCTTTTTACAGACTAGCATAGATATAACTTTTACCAGTCTACTTGCTAACACCTTTGCATAGATCTTCCCATCTACATTTAACAGCAAGATTGGCCTATACGATCCGGGGAGACTTGGTGGCTTATCCTTTTTTTTAAACACTATAATATTAGCATATTCCCATGATAATGAAGCCTGCCCTTCTTGTGCTTTACAGAAAGTATTATGTATATCCCTTTTTATTTCTGTGTAGAACACCTTATAAAACTCCAATGGTAAAGCATCCGGTCCAGCAGCCTTCCCTGTTGCCAGAGAATTCACGGCTTCCATTATCTCCTCGGGTTGAATCGGTGCATCCAGCATCATTTGATCCTCAAAGGAGAGTCTCGCCGTTCTTAATCCTCCCAAAAACTCTCTGACCTCGCTTTGAAGTCGTCCAGAGTATACTATGGCCCTCATTCTGACCTTGGCGGGCGGCCTCCGCCGCCCGCCAAAGTCCCGCCGTCAGGTTACCGTTCCGCGGTCGAAAGACCGCGGCGGTAATTCTGACTTTCCCGCTGGGCTGGCGGGCGGTCGCCTTCAGACCGCCCGCCAGCCCAGCGGGAAAGAGGCTTCCACGATGAAGCCGGCTCGGAATCGAGCCGGCAGAGTGGAAGCTGTGCGACGGGTGCAGTTGCACCCGTCGCGTATTTCACTGTCTGCGCAGCAGACAGTGAAATACATGTAGGGGCCCTCTTACGGGGGCCCCTGCAATGCCCATGCCAGTGGCATGGGCACTGCAGGGGCCCCCAGGGGCCCCGCGACCCCCCCTACCGCCATCCGGATCCCGGCGGTCGGACCGCCGGGATCTGGATGGCGGTAGGGGGGGTCGGAATCCCCGCGGCGGTGCAGCAAGCTGCGCCGCCGTGGAGGATTCAATGGGGCGGCGGTACACTGGCGGGAGCCCGCCAGTGGTGCCGGTCCGACCGCGGCTTTACCGCCGCGGTCGGAATCCCCATTGGAGCACCGCCGGCCTGTCGGCGGTGCTCCCGCGGTCCTCCGCCCTGGCGGTCTTTGACCGCCAGGGTCAGAATGAGGGCCTATATCTTCTCTATATAGCACTTGGTAGAAGTCCTTAAAAACCTCTATGATTTCTTCTAATTTTTCATGCTTCTGCCGCTGTACATCAATGATGTCTGTTATATTTCTTTTAACCGATTTCTGCCCTAAACGTCTAGCTAGAACTTTGCCGGTTGTCTCACCATATTCATAGTATATTCAAATATGCATTGATTTTAGCTTTTAACATCAAAATCTGAGTCTGTATGGAGGTATGATCCTCCTTATTTATGATATTTAGAACTAATTCCCTTTCCCTCACCATAAGTCTTTCCTGAAGCTCTTTCACCTCCTTTGCCTTCTGTAGTCCCAGGCTATAGTTTAGGGTTTCACTCCTAACACCCGCTTTAAATGAATCCCACACCATCCCACTCGTAGCCGTATTTCTGTTGATCTCAAAAAATTGTTGAATCCAAATCTTCATATGTCCTATATATCGAGGGTCGACCAATAATTTCCTATCGAATGTCCATGCACAATGTGGACTTACTAGCCCCTATATCAACACGGTCAACGTTAAAGGATTATGATCCAACAGAAATCTGGGCTTGAGCTTTATTCTTGCACCTTGAATTAAATTACCAGAGATAAAAAAGTAATCCAAGCGTACTAATTTTGCGTGTGGGTAAGAATAATAGGTATAGCCCGGGTCTGGAGCCACAATGCTCTTCCAAGCATCGGTTAAGCCATGATCCATTACCAATCTTCTTCAGGCCTTCCATACTTTAGGTTTCCGTCCCCCATATTGGTTCTGATTGCCCATATTATTATTACTTACTTCTATATGGATATTTAAATCACCACATAATATCAGCAGTAGTGGCCACTCGGTCAATTCCGCATTTAAGGTATCTAATACCTCAGCCTCATCAAAATTTGACCCATAGATGGTACAAAGAGTAAATTTAAGTGTACCAATTATACATTCTAAAAGAGCCCAACGCCCGTCCTTATCTACCCGCGAGCGACCAGCTTGAAAACGTCCACCTCCTCTCCGGTGACTTTTGGTTGGGGTCCTGTTGGGATGCAAACGCATTGTTATTGTAACTGTGTGTGCCATCTTGTGCAATGGGTGTGTTTCCCTGTATAATTGTGCTTTCCCTATCGCCTTAGCCTTGTGTGAGTGCTGATTGTGTGGGTGGGTGAGTCTCTCTACTGGGCATGCTGTGGTGATGTGTGTCCATGCAGATCTGTGATGGGTGTCTATGCATTGTTGTTGCATGCAGGGCTTGGTATTGGGACAGGTGGGTTGTGATGGTGGGGTATATGTGAGGTGATGGAGTGATGGGAGTGAGGGTACGGGTAAGGGTATGTGATGGCATGGTGGGGGATATAATAGTAAAGATTTGACTTACCAGAGTCCAGTCCTCTTGCTACTCCTGCGAGGCCCTCAGGATGCATGATCGCCAAGACTTGCTCCTCCCATGTTGTTAGTTGTGGGGGAGGAGGTGAGGGTCCACAGCCAGTCTTCTGTACAGCAATCTGGTGTCTTGAAACCATGGAACGCACCTTTCCCCATAGGTCGTTCCACCTCTTCCTGATGTCATCCCTGGATCTTGGATGCTGTTCCACGGCATTGACCCTGTCCACAATTCTCCGCCATGGCTCCATCTTCCTAGCAATGGACCTCTGCTGCACCTGTGATTCAAATAGCTGTGGCTTTACCCGGATGATTTCCTCCACCATGACCCTTAGCTCCTCCGCAGAAAACCTGGGTTGTCTTTGGGGTGCCATGGATGTGGTGTGAGTGGTATGTGTGAGGATGTGTGAGGTGATGTGTGGGGTGATGTGTTGGGGTGTATACTGTGATGTGCGTGGCTGGTGTATGAGTGATGTCGTTCTGTGCCTCTGATTGAGTGGGTGCTCTTTGCTTGTCTCTCTGTGCTTGGTCTTTTTTTTTCATTGTATGGGGTTGTGGGTAGTGTGGGTGTGTGTTTTATAGTAGTGTGAGTGTGTGGGTGTGGTGTGTGTATATGTGTTAGGTGTGTGTATTTTGAATTGTCCAATGTGGTGTGGTTTTGTAAGTGTGTGTGTACTTTGAGCGCTGCAGTGTGTACCGCCAATCGTTTACCGCGGCTGAAAGACCGATGCGTTGATTCGTGGGTCATGATACTGTGGGTGTGACAGTGAGTGTTTTGCTATTGCCATTTTATCACTGACCTTTGGTGTGGCGGACTTGTGTGGGTGTCTGTATTGTGGCGGTATTATCTGTGTGGGTCATAATACCCGTAGTGGATTACCGCTGCGGTCACCATGTCTTGGCGGCCATCAGCACGCCGGTAAGCAGGATTTACTGCCAGGGTTGTAATGAGGGCCTTAATTTCATGAAAATACCACGTATGTTGAGCTCTAAGTTCATTAAGTGCACATTTAAAATGACTTCTCAGCGCATCTTCTACAATCAAACTATTAATATTTTGGTTAATATAATACATACATTTTCACATATAGATGACTTCTGTGACATGAGGGACAGTACTAAAATCTTAACTTCATCGCTACCAACTTTTTGTGCTATTTTCATAGAGCAAAAACCACCATAATCGATGCATTTTTTAGTAGGAAACCATGCTAAATGAAGCAGAACACAAAGAGAGTGTGAGTGGCTGCTTGTGCTCTCTAAATGTGCTCTTGTGTTAGGATTTTTTCCCCAATTTACTCCTAATTATGTGAGAAGGGTTAATTGCATAATATCAATAATTTGCTGTTAGACTTTGCATCCTTGGCGTGGTCTCCCCTCACCTTTTGCGTTTGTTGCCCAGGTTGGTGCTGAGCTCTAATAGCTGTTATATACCCGGTTCCTATCCCCTTCCACTTCAAATTTTCCCATAGAAAGTTCCAAGCCACACGGTCAAATGCTTTTTCAGCATCTAATAATAATAAACCAAGAGGTGTTCGATGCAAATCGGCAAGGTCAAACAGGGAGATTATTCGCCTTATATGATCAACCGTACCTCTTTCGTTACTCTGGGCACTTTACCACTGCTATCCAGTGCCAAAGTGTAAGTGCTCCTATGTAAAATGTATGTGCAGTTGGATTTACATGATTGGCATATTTGATGTACAGGTAAGTCCCTAGTACATTGCACTGGAGGTGCCCAGGGCCTATAAATCAAATGCTACTTGTGGGCCTGCAGCACCGGTTGTGCCACCCACATTAGTAGCCCTGTAAACATGGCTCAGACCTGCCACTGCAGTGTTTATGTGTGCAGTTTTAAACTGCCAATTCAACTTAGCAAGTGTACCCACTTGCCAGGCATAAGCCTTCCCTTTTCTTACATGTAAGACACCCCTAAGGTAGGCCCTAGGTAGCCTCATGGGCAGGGTGCAGTGTATGTTTAAGGTAGGACATATACTAATGTGTTTTATATGTCGTGACAGTGAAATACTGCCAAATTTGTCTTTCACTGTTGCAAGGCCTCTCTCTCTCATAGGGTAACATGGGGGCTACCTTGAAATATGATTAAAGTGTAGATTCCCTTTGGGAGCAGATAGACATGTGGAGTTTGGGGTCTCTGAGCTCACAATTTGAAAATACATCTTTTAGTAAAGTTGGTTTTGAGATTGTGTGTTTGAAAATGCCACTTTTAAAAAGTGAGCATTTTCTTGCTTAAACAATTCGGTGACTCTGCCTGTTTCTGGATTTCCTGTCTGGGCTAGTTTGACAGTTGAGCTGTTTGCACCTCTCTCTAGAATGTGATGCAAAGGGACCTGGGGTGTAGCCTGCATATCCTGATGAGCCATCTGTGCTAGGAGGCAGGGGAGGAGTGGTCACTTACACCTGAAAGGGCTGTGCATACCTTCACACGATGCAGTCTTCAACCTTCTGGTGTGTGTCTGGGGCCTGGTCTGGGCAAGGCAGGATTTCACAAACAAGAGAGACTTTCCTTTGAAGTAAGCCTACTTCAAAGGCCAAAATGGGTATAAGAAGAGCACCCAAACCCACAGACTTTCGATCACTTCGGGACATCAAGAGGAACCTCTGCCTGGAGAAGAGCTGAGGAGGAGTGCTGCCCTGCCTGTGACTGTGCTTTTTGGAGCTATCCTGCAGTTGCTGCTTCTGCCTGTGCAAGGGGACAAAGACTGGACTTTGTTGTGCAGTCCTGCTTGTGAAGAAATCTCCAAGGACTTGGCCTGAGCTTGCCTCCTGTTGTTGAAGTCTCAGGGCCATCAAAGACTTCTCCTGCCAGCACCTGGACTCTGTTCTGAAACTCCTGCCCTGCCAAGAGGTGCCCTGTCCAGTTCCTGGGGCCTTGGAAGGTGAAGCTAGCAGACCAAGTCTGAAAATCCACGCACAGACTGCCCTGTGGAGAAAATTTCGACTCACCTTCCGAAATGCATCTGAGAAACTCCACCCAGCCGGCTTGGCAGCTGAAATTGATGCTCCACCTGCATTGTGGCTGGAAGATCGATGCACGCAGCTGGAGAAACGACATGCAGCACCCGCTGACGGAGGCTGATAACATCGCAAACCACATAGCGCGGTTTTGCTGATACTGTGCGGCAGGATTTTTGACGCAAACCTCGCTGGGCGTGGAAAAACTATGCAAAGCTTGCCTGGACCCAAGTGCTTGCCCAGATCGATGCATCACTCTCCCGTGGAGAGCAAAAACAATGCACGCTGACTCGACTGGAGGAGGAGAAACTGCGCAAGGTCTCGCTTGCGGGTCGAAAATCGTTGCATCGCTAATCTTTTCCGATGCACACTTGCCTGTGCCTGTTATTTTGATGCAACCCAGGTACTTTTCAATGATAACAGTGTTTTTACTGTTTTCTCAAGGATTTGAGACTCTTTTTGCTTTTTAATTCCTAACTTTACTTGCGTATGGTGGATTCTTGTCATTTTGGTCTTGTTTTGTTTACACACATATTTCCTATTTTTCTAAACATGTGTTGTGTCATTTTGTAGTGTTTTCACTGAGTTACTATGTGTGTTGGTACAAATACTTTACACCTAGACTCTGAAGTTAAGCCTGCCTGCTTGTGCCAAGGTACTAAGGGGGTGAGCTGGGGTTAACTGAGGGTGATTCTCCTTTAGCCTGACTAGAGTGAGGGTCCTTGCTAGGACAGGGGGTAACCTGACTGCAAACCAAAGACCCCATTTCTAACATCAAACAATAATGCAGAATTACCTAAATTATTCCAATTACTCTGGCATAATTGAAATTCCACCCAAGCTTAGTCAAGGGATACCCACTTATTTTTAAGAGACCTGCTTATTGAAGGAACTTTAACACCAGTGGATAAAGCCCTTTATTTTTTAGCCCCATGGTTGAAGAATGGCATGCCATTTTTTACTTGACATATCTGATATTACAGACATTGGAGAACATCTGTTTTTGCAATTCCTCATTGTGCACCTCACAAAAAATACGGCAAAAATACTTTACAATAGTTTTTGGGAAAATGTTACTTAATAGGCGCCAATGTCTCATCACACATATTCAGAAATATAAATTAATTCATGCCAGTGTACTTAACGTTATCGTCCCTTCACAACCATTTGTGATAACTTTCTGAACTAAAATACCGCAACAACATTATATGGGACATATTTATGAGAGGGTTGCACTGCGGGAGTGTCACTTTTTTGATGCTCTAGCACCGCAAGCCTCTCAACCATATCTTTGAGACCACACAAAGCCACTTTGCATGGCCACATAGAGATGGAGTAAGGCAAGCCAGCACAAGTCTCTACATTGCCTTACTCTGTGCCTGGGAGGCAATCCATGGGCACTGCAGTGGGTTTTCCCGCACAACACCCATGGATTTTAATGCTGCCCCATCACCTTCCGAGGTGAGGTATTACAAGGAGAACTATTTTCATTTCTCCTCTTTTTTAAATCTTCCCATGTGTGCTGCATTCTGCATCACATATAGAAAGACGATAACAACTCTCTAGATTGTTTGTGTGTAGGAAGGTACCCCTTCCTGCACAAAAACAATCCTGCATGCAAGTGAGGCAACCATTCACCTTGGTGCAAGGGTGCCTGCATTGGCACTAGGATTCAGAAATGGCAACAGCACAGGGGAAAAGGACAGGAATACACTGTGTTGCATAAATATGATGGTCCTGCCCTTTGACATTGGCCTAGGGCAATGCAGCAAAATGACTGGCTGTGCTGCCCTATGCCAAAAACCTGTAAATGAGGACCGTAGTGGAAAAACTTAGGGGCATATTTAGAACAGATTGGTGTAGGGCAGCGCAGCAAACTTTTTTGCTATGCTGCCCTACACCAATGTGAAAGAGCAGGAATGCACCATTTTTATTAAATATGGTGCACTTCTGTCCTTTCACCCAGTGCTGGTGCACAATTTGGTGCATAGCGCCAACAAAAGCACCCTTACACCATGGTGCAAGGGTGTCTGTGTTGCATGCAGGATTGTTTTTGTGCAGGAAGGGACAAAGTCCTGCACAAAGACCATCCAGAGAGGCATTTCCCTCTTTGTATGTGTGCTGTCTAATGCAGTATCTCAAACCTAAAGAGCCAAAGGTGCAGCATGGGGAGGCAGTACGGGCAGTGTGAGGTGATGCCGAGTAAGGCAAGGCATAAGAGCCCAGGACACAGGCACTGCAGTTGTGGTAGGCTTTTTTTTGTTTTCCTCCTGCCATCTCTGCCAGCCATCCCACTGTGGGGAGACTTGAGGGAGTCTTTACATTTCCAAATTGGATTTTGCTGCTGACTTGGAGGGCAAACACACATATCTCCTTGCCTTTTTTTTTTTTTTGAAGGGACATAGGGGGTGATTCTGACCGCGGCGGACGGCGGTCGCCGCCCGACCGCGGCGGTCATTCTGGCTTTCCCACTGGGCCGGCGGGCGACCGTCGAAAGTCCGCCCGCCAGCCCAGCGGGAAACACCCTTCCCACGAGGACGCCGGCTCAGAATGGAGCCGGCGGAGTGGGAAGGTGCGACGGGTGCAGTTGCACCCGTCGCGAATTTCAGTGTCTGCAAAGCAGACACTGAAATTCTTCGTGGGGCCCTCTTACGGGGGCCCCTGCAGTGCCCATGCCATTGGCATGGGCACTGCAGGGGCCCCCAGGGGCCCCGCGGCACCCCCTACCGCCATCCTGTTCCTGGCGGGAGACCCGCCAGGAACCGGATGGCGGTAGGGGGTGTCAGAATCCCCATGGCGGCGGAGCGCGCTCCGCCGCTTGGAGGATTCTCAAGGGCAGCGGGAAGTCGGCGGTACACCGCCGACTTTCCGTTTCTGGCCGCGGCTGAACCGCCACGGTCAGAATGCCCAGCGGTGCACCGCCAGCCTGTTGGCGGTGCTACCGCCGACCTCCGCCATGGCGGTAATTACCGCCAGGGTCAGAATGACCCCCATAGTCCCTTTTCATGGTGTATTTATTTGAAGGACAAAGGTGGTGCACTTATGTTTCCTTCGGTGCTTACTTGACTTTACTGCATCCCTGGAGCTTTCTCCCTCAATGGTCAAAGAGCTATTCGAACATTGTTTTTTCTTTTTTCCAAAGGATATTGGAGACTTCTGAAGGCTGAACTGATCTGAGCTTGGGGGGGGGGACTGAAGGCAGCCCCTTGAAGAGTGAGCCCGGCTGCCCAGCAGAAGCAGGTCAGCTGGGATTGGAGGTGGCTTGCTGTGCCTGCTGTTGTGACCCTGCTTACCACTGCAAATCTCTTCAAAGACTGCCAGTTGTACTGCGGAGGTCCTTAAAGCAGAGGCTCCTCGCAATCTGTGTATTAATTTAGTTCAATAGTGATCCGACGCTGTGGACTGCACTTTTTTGTTGGCTGTGCTATCCAGGAGGCATCAATATGACAGCCTGAGGCTACATTCTGGTAGACTCATTTTCACAAAAAGCCTAAATCAAGTCCCCTTAGTAACAAGAGACATAGCTTGACTCTGTTAAAAAGCTTGAACACCATTTTTTTTTTTTTTCAAAAAGATAATCAAGATGATCCTTCTTTAACCACGGTGGCCAACCTGGTGGCCCTGGGTTCCTCTGTGGATTCTAAAACAGTTATAAGTCATGCCTCTCTGACAGACAAATTAACTCATGCTATAGAGACTGAAAATTATGGCCCTCATTATGACATTGGTGGTAAATACCACTTACTGCCATGCTGACTGCCGTCAACATATCGCAGAGGCTATCTGTTCACCATATTATGACACACACACACCAATCCATCACTATTCAGCCACATACACAATTCTGCCACACCAAAGGTCAGTGATAAACTGGTGGTATCCAAACCCACACCGTTACTTCAACAGAACAACACCCACCACATTATGACCCACGAATCACCACGGCAACAGTGGTAAACCATTGGCGGTACATACCGCTACGCTCAAAATACACACACACAACCAAAACACCACCACATTGGACAATTCAAACAACACACATCTGACACCCACACCACTATAAAACACACTCCTGCATTACCCACAACCCTTTACGACTACAAACAATTGCCACCAGAGAGAGACAGCAAGACCACAGACACAATCAGAGCCACACACTACCCACACCTATACACTCACGTACCTCACATCACACACCCCAACACATTACCCTACACACTCTCACCTACACACCTTACACAACAGCCATGGCACCACAAAGACACCCTCGATTCTCAGAGGAGGTGCTAACATTCATGGTGGAGGAAATCTTAGCTATTTGGAGCACAGGTTCCGCAGATATCGATAGCTAGGAAGATGGAGCTATGGTGGAGAATCGTGGACAGGGTCAACACCGTGGGAAAGAACCCAAGAACTAGGGATGACATCAGGAAGAGGTGGAATAACCTACGGGGGACAGCAAGACACCAACTCGCTGTACAGAAGACTGGCGGTGGACCCCCACCTCCTCCTCCACAACTCACAGCATAGGAGGTGCAAGTCTTGGCAATCATGCATCCTGAGAGCCTAGCCAGAGTAGGAGGAAGACTGCACTCTGGTAAGTCAACTCTCTACTACTACTACCCCCCTACGTGCATGCCATCACATACCCTCACGCTCATTCCCATCACTCCACCACCTCCCACACACCCCACCATCACATCTCACTCATCCCAATGCCAAGCCCGGCATGCCCTACCAATGCTTGGACATCACACAAGGCCCTGCATGGACACCAATCTCACATTAAACAATAACACATCATTTACATCCCTGCAGGTATCCCAGCCAATGTCACCGGAGAGGAGGTGCCAGCAATATTCAGTCCCCCAAATGAAGAGGCTCACAGTGATGACAGCAACTCTGGTTGCCTGGATCTGGATGACCAACCTGTCCCATCAGGGACCTCTGGACAGTCGGTTACCCGAGCCTAGTCAGAGACAACCACAGAGCCTCCCCCATCAGGAAACACCACCACAGCACCCACCCAGCGTACCCACACCTCTGTGCCCAGTACACGTCAATCAGCAGTGTGTCCACCTCTACAGGGACCCCAGGGCACACCTCAAACCCATAACAATCAGGGACCTGTGGCCAGTGGCAGTGGGCACACGGGTCAGAGGACAGAGGCACAGGACAAAAGGGAAACTAGAGGACTGCTGTGCACCAGGAGGAGGACAGGCCCAAGGAACTGACCCTCAAGGAGGCACTTGCAGAGATCCTGGGATCATACCAACATTCCCAGGACACTATGGGCCAGATCCTGGACAATGTGCAGGAGAACAGGCGGCTGCAGGAGGGACAGTACTAGGGGGCCAGGGAGGACTTGCAGGCCATCAACAACACCCTGGTCTCTATAGCAGGGGTGCTGGCAGACAAGGCCAATACTATGAGGGAAGCAGTCACACAACTGAGGCCCCCTGCCACTAGCCAGAAATCTGAACTGCCTTCCACCTCCGCTGCCGCTAGTGGACAGGAGGCCCCGCAACAGGACTCACAGGCCACCGGCACCCTTCCCCCTGCAGAATGAGAACCACCCCACAAATGTTCCCTGTGATCCAGGCAGAAGCCAGAGTCTATTGCCAAGACCCCCGCCAAGAAAAGAGACTCTCCTAATTGTCACCCTTGTGTCCCACTCTGTCACCCTATCCACCTTGAACTGCCATTGCTCCCCTTCCTATGTCCCCATGGACAATGCACCTGTGCTACAGACTGGAACTATGCCCTGGAATTTCCTCCATCACCTGACCCCTCTGCACTTGCCCCTCAATATCTTAGC
This sequence comes from Pleurodeles waltl, assembly GCF_031143425.1. Classification (NCBI taxonomy): domain Eukaryota; kingdom Metazoa; phylum Chordata; class Amphibia; order Caudata; family Salamandridae; genus Pleurodeles; species Pleurodeles waltl. The sequence continues at coordinate 670,593,243 of NC_090439.1, read as the reverse complement.
ACTTCAATAAACACCCTTGGAAAAACTAGAAGTAATGAGTATGTCACATTCTTCAAGTATGTACACGTTTAACCATGTACAAACATTGCAATTCAACTTTACAGTAAATAAGCACATATGAAAGACCTGCAGTTGGCTGCAGTGATCACACCAGGAACTATTGTGAGGCACCAACATCTGTGAAATGAATTGCCAAAGGGTAAAGTAAGTGGGAAATAACAGCATGCCAGTGCCAAAGAATTTCAGAATAATGACAATGAAATGTGAAGTAACACTGTTTTACCTGTGTGTCATTGGAAATATTTACTGTTCTGTTGTCCTCATCCTCTGCCTCCTCATCCTCACTGACCACAGGGTCGACTGCTGCCACACGGGCATCTCCAGCCTCTCTCCTGCAGAAAAGGGACGTGGCGTCTCAGGGCAAGGTTGTACAACATGCAGCATGGCACCACTATCTGGCAGACTATCTTTGGTGAGTAGCACAGGGATCCACCTGTTAGATGGAGGCACTGGAGCCTGGCCTTCAGAAGGCCAAAGGTCCTTTCTATGAACCTTCTGGTTCACCCATGTGCCTCGTTGTAACGTTCTTCTGCCCTTGTCCTGGCATTCCTCACAGGGGTCAGTGGCCATGATAGGTTGGGGTAACCAGAGTCACCTGGAAATATTGAGGGACAACATTTAGCCACAAACTATCCCATGTGGCCCAAACCATACCCATACACCAACATATACTGGTTGGGGACCAGGGCTCACCTATTAGCCACACCCTGTGCCTTTGTAGTTGGCCCATCACATTTGGGATGTTGCTATTCCTCAGGATAAAGGCATCATGCACCGACCAAGCATTGACATGGGAGATGTACTGGTTTGCCAAGCACACCATCTGTACATTCATGGAGTGGAAACTCTTATGATTTCTGTACACCTGTTCATTTTGTCTGAGGGACAAATGCAATATGCGTTCCATCAATTGCACCAATTACATTGGGGATATGCCCCATTGCATAGAAGTCAGCATTTACCGTGGACAAATCTTCCACCTGGGGAAATACAATGTAGCTGCACATGTGTTTAATCAGAGTAGACAACACTCTTGTCAGCACCATTGAGAACATTGGCTGTGACATTCCTGCTGCCAAGCCCATTGTCACTTGGAAAGAACCAGATGCCATTGAGCACTCATAGAACTTGCACAAGAGGTGGAATTCGAGTGGGGTGACGGATGGCAGATATCAGGTCAGGCTCCAATTGGGCACACAGCTCTGTGATTGTGGCCCTGTCAACTCTACAGCTGAGGATGATGTGCCTGTCTTCCATTGTTGCGAAGTCCACAAGGGGTCTGTACATGGGGGTATGTCACCATATCCTATTAATCCACAGCGGTAGCAATCTAAAGGACAAAAGAGTGAGGATCCGGTCACAAACTGAACAATAGGGCAACAACAGTACGATGCATGCTGTCAAATTGTTATGGGTCAGTGCGAATTGACCTATATGTCCAAATTTAAACAGTGATGCAGTAATTATCCAGGGACTGCCTCCCTTGAAATGGCGTCCGCCTGTCCTGTGTGGAGGGACAGGTGGAAGTGAGGTAATTCTGCTGACGTTGTCCGCCATTGCGGGAGGCGGTCGTGAACCGCTGTGCTACTCCTCATTGGTTAACATTGGGCCCTATGGGTTACAGTGGCAAGTGGTAAAGTATGCCAGCGGTGACGGTATGCACCGCCGTGGACGTGACCACCATTTTCTATCTGATTCATCACTTGCTACCTCACCTTCAACAGGAGAGGACCTACACTGCATGTGCTGCTGTGACCTGTGTCTGGAACCTACCGTGTGACTGGGGAAAAGGCCCCTGCCTTCACCTTGGTGGAGTGGGAGAGACTGGTCGATGGTGTCCTACCACAGTACGGACTGCTGTAAGGGCCTCCAGACCAACAGGTGAGTACACTGTTGACATGATGCATGTGGCATGAATGCATGGAGTGGTCTGTGAATGCCTTGTGTAAGGAGGGTGGATGTCCCCTGGGCGGCGTACAGGTTGTGTGCTGGGCCATGTGTGTGTGAATTGTGACTGGCAGGACTGTCTGACTAATACAATTTTCCTGTGTGTATTGCCTCTGCAGGTCAGCACCAGGGAGGAGCAGACCCTGGGGGTCTATGTCAGGCAGAGCACTCACTGTCGGAAATGGTGGGAGGACCTGAGACGTTGGGCACGGAAGACGACGGAGGCCCAGCTGGGGATGGCCTCCGAATGAGGAAGGGGTGCCTGTCGAACTCTGACCCTCCTGATGGCCCGCATACTGGCGGTGGCCTATCCAGAGCTGGATGGGCCCTTGAGGGCATCACAGCAGCCACAACTGGTCAAGGCTGTGTGGGTCCCAGGTGTGCTGGATTTGCCGGTGTGTGCCCCTCCCCATGCCTCGCTGCGTAGGCCTTTACCTTGTGTGTGAGTGTGCTGTGTGAGCCAAAGGTGGTGTTGGTGCAGCCATTGACCGAGTGTATCCTTTGTCTCTCCCCCCCTTTTTGTTTTGTCACCCTGTCCTTATGTGCATTAGCATCATCTGGCGGAGGAGCAGAGGCACCGTCGACGGAGGGAGCTGCATCCCACAGGACCCAGGAGGCCGAGTCCACCGATGGTGAGGGCACCAGTGGGATGGAGCGCGTAGGGAGCACCACGGCAGAGACGGGAGGGGACAGTTCAGACACAGATACCTCCTCCGATGGAAGCTCCCTGGTGGTGGCGGACACCTCTGTGACCACCCCAGCTACAGGTACAGCCGCCACCCCCGTACCAGCACTGCCCTCCCAGCAGCCCCTCATTGAGTTTCCCGTGCCCGCTCACCCAGGAGGGTGGGCATCTCCTTTGCCCCAGGCACCTCAGGCCCTGCCCCAGTGAGCCCTGCTGCCCTGATTGAGGAGGCTATTGACCTCCTGAGATCCATCTCTGTAGGGCAGTCAACCATTGTGAATGCCGTCCAAGGGCTGGCAGCCCAGATGCAACAGACTAATGCATTTCTGGAGGGCATTCACACTGGCTTGGCAACCCAACAGAGATCGATCAAGGCTCTGGCCTCCTCTCTGATGGCAGCCATTATCCCTGTTTCCACCCTCCTCCCTCCAACTTCCGATTCCCAATCGTATTCAACCCCAACCTATCCCAAGTACACATGCAGATGAGCATGCACACAAGACAACACACAAGAGTGGCACAGGCAAACACAAGCACCACACATCATCCCACAGACACTCACACAAACACCATCCAGATGCAGACATACTAACATCCACAATTTCCACTGTCTCCCCCTCCTCCTCCTCCACCTCCCACCCAGTTCCGTCTACACTCACACCTGTATGCACTATACCCTCATCCACTACCAGAATCACCACCACACCTAGCAGAACACACACCTCACTGGCAGACATCTCCACAACAGCCATGCACACGTCTCTTGTGTCCTCTCCCACTGTGTCTGTCCCCCCCCTGAAAGTACACAAATGCAAGCACTCAGACACCCAACAGCTATCGACATCACAACAGCATCCAGCCCATGCACCTGCACCCAACATCAGTAGTCACCTCCTACAACCACTCCCTCTTCGTCCACTCTCAAACCTTCTCCCTCTTTCCACCCGAACATCCCTAAAAAGCTTTTCCTATCCACCATTGCCCTCTTCCCTCCCACTATTCTGCATATCTGGCCAGGGTGGCAATAACTCAGCCAAGCACCTCAGCCACCCAGTCCATAGGCCCAGTAGTCACTACACCCACTGGTGTGGGGAAGGATCCAGGGCACAAGTCCTGAAGCAGCCTCAAGGGTATGGAGCCTGCCCCAGCTGCTGCAAAGAAGACCAAGGAGCCTGTCCCAGCTGCTGCCAGGAAGACCAAGGAGCCTGCCCCAGCTGTTGCCAGGAAGACCAAGGAGACAGCACCAGCAGGCAGGAAGGCAAGGGGCCTGGGGCAGGAACTCTGACAGAGCCCCCACCACCAACCATTGTTGTGCAGCCATCCGAGGCTGCAGGGGATGGGCTGAAGCCTACTCCCACCAGCAGCAGCAGCACCACCACCACCAGCAGGCAGCCATCCAAGGCTGCAGGGGATGGGCTGGAGCATCCCCCCACCAGCGGCAGCAGCAGCACCACTACCACCACTGAACTGCCATCACTGCCGGCGGAAGGTATGTAGTCTGGCCTCCATGGGCTGCTGTGAGGCCTGCCCCTGCAAATCCAGTGGGTATGACACCCACCTGAGAGACTGTGGCCTTGCATTCCCCAGGATCAAGATCATAGGGCACAATGCCCCCTCCAGAACCAGTGGGTAAGACACCCACCAACCCCAGACTCCCCAGGATCAAGAGCACAGGGCACGATGCCCCCTCCAGAATCAGTGGGGAAAACACCCACCAACCCCAGCCTCCCCAGGATCAAGAGCACAGGGCACAATGCCCCCTCCAGAACCAGTGGGGAAGTCACCCACTCAAGAGACTGTGGCCTTGCACTCCCCAGGACCAAGCACAGGGCATGTTGCCCTCTCCAGAGCATGTAGGCAAGTCACCCACTCGAGAGACTGTGGCCTTGCACTCTCCAGGACCAAGCACAGAGCATGTTGCCCACTCCAGAGCATGTAGGCACATCACCCACTTGAGAGACTGTGGCCTTGCACTCCCCAGGACCAAGCAGAGGGCATGTTGCCCCCTCCAGAACCAGTGATCTTATTTCATCTCCCGGCTGAGTGACAAGTGGGGCCTTGAACTTTGGCCTGTCGCCTTGTGGCCCATGCAAACTGTGGACTGGGCAGTGTCCTTTGAACTGTACAACTGTAAATATCTGTTGATATTATTACACTCACTTTAGTAAATTCCTGCTGTCCTTGCATTATTCAGTCGATTTAGGGGGAATAACTTGTTTTCTTGTGCATCTGGTTGTGTGTATGGTGTGCGTATGTCGGGTGTGTTGTGTGTGTGTGTCACTCTTTTTTCTCCCCCCTTGTGTGTTAGGCGGCAGTACTCACAATCTTCGTCTTCACCATCGTTGGTGTTCGTGGTGGAGCAGCATATAGAAGATCATGAGAAATACATGCAGCTCGGGCTCCACAGTGGCATTGTTGTTCCCTGTGTCTCCAATGGTGAATCCTTTCCCTTCTGAGCTCAGTTTCTGCCAGGCTTTTGATGTCGTTGGTATCGCCCAGGAAAAGGTGGTGGATTGGTATGTCTTACTACGGTGGGTGGAACATTGACTTCCTGGCTGCAGGTGGCTACCGCAGGGGTGCCTGTTGTTTACGCCCTGGTGGGTGGTGTGGTAAAGTGGCTGTTTATTTGAGATCTATCCGCCATGGTCATAATTTGGCAGTAATTACCGCCAGCCTGCTGGCAGTATTACTGCCACTTTTACACCAACCGCCAGGTTTGTAATGAGGGTCATTAGGACATTGGTGGTAAGTGCCACTTACAGCCATGCTGACTGCTGCCAACATACCGCGACCGCGGCGGTATACCGCTACACGTATTATGACCCACACATAGAAATCCACTACTATACAGAATCACACACAAGCCTGCCAGCCCAAAGGTCAGTGATAAAATGGTGGTACCAAAACCCACACCGTTACACCAACAGAAATACGCCCACAGCATCATGACACATGAATTATCGCGGTGGACATTCAACCGTGGTAAACCATTGGCAGTACACACCGCTGTGCTCAAAATACACACACACATGCAAAACAACACTACATTGGACAATTCAAACTACACACACATACACACGCCACACCCACACCACTATAAAACACACACACACACTACCCACAACCCTTTAAGAAAAACAAAATTGACAACTGAGAGAGAGACAAGCCAGGAGCACCCACTGAATCAGAGCCACAAAACACAATCATCCATACACCATCCACGCACCTCAAAGCACACACCCCAACACATCACCTCACACACACTCCCACACACCACTCACACTACACCCATGGCACCACAAAGACACCCCAGGTTCTATGAGGAGGAGCTAAGGGCCAAGGTGGAGGAAATCATCCGGGTAGAGCCACAGCTATTCGGATCATAGGTGCAGAAGACATCAATTGCAAGGAAGATGGAGCTATGGCGGAGAGTCATGGACAGGGTCAACACCGTGGGACAGCACCCAAGAACAAGGGATGACATCAGGAAGAGGTGGAACAACCTAAGGGGGAAGGTGCGTTCCATGGTTGCAAGACACCAGATAGTTTACAGAGGACTGGCGGTGGACCCCCACCTCCTCCCCCACAACTAACAACATGGGAGGCGCAAGTCTTGGCTATCATGCATTCTGAGGGCCAGGCAGGAGTATCAGGAGGACTGGACTCTGGTAAGTCAAATCTTCACTACTTTATCCCCCCCGCCTGCCATCACAAATTCCTACCCCTACCCACTGCACCACCTCACAATACAACCCACCCATCCCAATACCAAGCCCTGCATGCTACACCAATGCATGGACCACCATCACAGACCTGCATGGACACCCATCACCACAGCATGCACACTAGTGACAATCACTTAGCCAACCAAATCACAACTCACACAACCCAAAGCTGCCTTGGTAATAACAACCATAGAGGGAAACAAACCCATGCACAAGATGCCACACGTAGAAACAATAACACTGCATTTACATTCCCACAGCACCCTGTAGGAAAGTACCATCATGTTACCCCCAGTTTTACATGTATGTCAGTATGTTTTTGCCTGTCTCACTGGGATCCTGCTAGCCAGGACCCCAGTACTCATAGTTTGTGACCTGAATGTGTATACCTGTGTAGTGCCTAACTGTGTCACTGAGGCTCTACTAACCAGAACCTCAGTGCTTATGCTCTCTCTGCCTCAAACTTTGTCACTATAGGCTAGTGACCACTTTTACCAGTTTCAATTGGCATACTGTAACACCCTTATAATCCCCTAGAATATGGTACCATGGTACCCAGGGTATTGTGGTTCCAGGACCTATGGGCTGCAGCATTTCTTTTGCCACCCATAGGGAGCTCAGACAAACCTTTACACAAGACTGCCATAGCAGCCTGAGTGAAATAACGCACACGTTATTTCACAGCCATTTTCACTGCAATTAAGTAACTTATAAGTCACCTATATGTCTAACCTTCACTTGCTGAAGGTTAGGTGAAAAGTTACTAAGTGTGAGGACACTCTTGCACTAGCAAAGGTGCCCCCACATCGTTCAGGGCCATTTCCCCGGACGTTGTGAGTGCAGGGACACCATTACACGTGTGCACAACATATAGGTCAATACCTGTATGTAGCTTCACAATGGTAACTAAGAATATGGCCATGTAACATGTCTAAGATCATGGAATTGTCTCCCCATTCCAAATTTGGTATTGGGGAGTCAATTCCATGCATCCTGGGGGCTCCACTTTGGACCCCCAGTACTGCCAAACCAGCTCTTTGGGGTTTTCTCTGCAGCTACCGCTGCTGCCAACCCACAGACAGGGTTCTGCCCTCTTGGGGTCTGAGTAGCCCAGTCCCAGGAAGGCAGAACAAATAACTTTCTCTGAGAGAGGGTGTTACACCCTCTCCCTTTGGAAATAGGTGTTAAAGGCTGGGGAGGGGTAGCCTCTCCAAGCCTCTGAAAAAATGCTTTGAAGGGCACAGATGGTACCCTCCTTGCATAGGCCAGTCTACACCGGTTTAGGGAACCCCTAGTCCATGCTCTGGCGCAAGACTGGACAAAGGAAAGGGGAGTGACCACTCCCCTGTCCCTCACCACCCCAGGGGTGGTGCCCAGAGCTCCTCCATTTTGTCCCAGACTTCTGGCATCTTGTTTCCAGAGATGTGAGGGCACTCTGGAGGCCTCTGAGTGGCCAGTGCCCACGGGTGACGTCATAGACCCCTCTTGATAGGTGCATACCTGGCTAGGTGGCCAATACTCCTCTGAGGGCTATTTAGGGTCTCTCCAGTGGTATTTTCCTCAGATTATGACTTGCAAGAATTCATCAGGGTTCCTCTGCTCTTCTCTCTTTGACTTCTGCCAAGGATCGACCGCTGACTGCTGCAGGACACCTGCAAAACTGCAACAAAGTAGCAAGAAGACTATCAGCGACATTGTAGCGCCTAATCCTGCCGGCTTTCTCGACTGTTTCCGGGTGGTGCATGCTCTGGGGGTGCCTGCCTTCACCCTGGAACACAGGTGGTAGACCCAAGTGACCCAGACTGTCCAGTGGTCCAACTGTCCAAATTTGGAGGAAGTAAGTCCTTGCCTCCCCTCTCCAGACAGTAATCCTGTGAACCGCGTGATCTGCAGCCTCAAGGGCTTCTGTGCACATTTCCAAGAAATCATGCATGCAAAGTCGAGCCTAGGTCCCCAGCACTCTGTCCTGCGATGCTCAGCTCCCTGAGCTGATCTCCAGTGTCTTGGGACGTCCTTTTGCAGTGTTGAGACGACCGCCATGTTCATACTTCTTGAACCAGTGTTCAAGGACTTCTGCGGGTGCTTTCTGTCTGTGCCTGGGCTCTCTACATTGCTGAGGGCCCCCTCTGTCTCCTCTCCCAAGTGGCGATATCCTGGTCCTTCCTGGGCCCGGGCAGCACCCTTTTTCTCCCACCATGACTCTTGCAGCTAGCAAGGCTTGTTTGGGGTATTTTGCCAAGGAAACACTTCTGCATCCTCCAGCACGCCGTGGGACATTTTCTGCATAAAGAAGAACTTCTTACCTCCTTTCGTTGTTGCAGAATCTTCAGCTTCTTCCAACCAGAGGCAGCCATTTTGCACCTTTATCCGGGGTTTAGTGGGCTCCTGCACCCCCCGGACACTTTCGCAACTCTTGGACTTGGTCCCCTTCCTTTGCAGGTCCTCAGGTCCAGGAGTCCGTCTTCAGTGCTTTGCAGTCTGCTGGGGTCTTTGCAAAATCCTTTATCATGACATTACTGTGTTTCTGCAGAAATATTAGTACTTTTCTCCCACATTCCAGGGTCCTGTTGTGGGCTATCGTTGACACCCTTAGTGTTTTCTTACACTCCCAGCAATCCTCTACACACTACACTAGCCTAGGGGTCCATTTGTGGTTCGCATTCCACTTTCTTAGTATATTGTATGTGGTACCCCTAGGCCTTTTGCATCCTATTGTATTCTACAGTGTTTGCACTACTTTCTGACTGTTTTACTTACCTGATTTGGTTTGTTGTGTATATTTTGTGTATGTTACTTACCACCTAAGGGACTATATCCTCTGAGATATTTTTGGCACATTGTCACTGAAATAAAGTACCTTTATTTTTAGTAACTATGAGTATTGTCTTTTTATGATATAGTACCTATATGATATAAGTGATATTGCTTGAGCTTGCATGTCTCCTAGTTCAGCCTTGGCTGCTCTGCTATAGCTACCTCGATCAGCCTAAGCTACTAGAACACTACTACACTCTACTAATAAGGGATAACTGGACCTGGCACAAGGTGTAAGTACCCTTGGTGCCCACTAAAAGCCAGGCCAGCCTCTTACAGACCCCCACACAACGTCACCGGAGAGAAGGTGCCAGCAATATCCTGTCTCCCCACAGAAGAGGCCCACAGTGATGACAGCAGCTCTGCACGCCTGGATCACGATGACCAACCTGGCCCATCAGGGAACTCTGGACAGTCGGTTATCCAGGCACAGTCCCATTCCACCACAGAGCCTTCCCCCTCAGGAAACATTACCACAGCACCCACCCAGCGGGCCCATCCCTCTGTCCCCAGGACACGTCAATCAGCAGTGTGTCCACCACTAGTAGGACCCCAGCCAACCTCACAAACACGGGACGATCAGGGACCTGGGGTCAGTGGCAGTGGGCACACGGTTCAGGGAACAGAGGCACAGGACACCAGGTAAGCCGGGAGGACTGCTGTGCGACAGGGATAGGACAGGCCCAGGGAACTGACTCTCCACGAGGCACTCAACAACATCCTGGGAGCATACCACCATTCCCAGGAGACCATGGGGCAGATACTAGCCAAGCTGCAGGATACCCAGCAGCTGCAGGAGGGACAGTACTTGGCGATCAGGGAGGACGTGAGAGACATCCACACCACCATGGTCACCATTGCAGGGATGCTGGCAGACACGGCCAACACCATGAGGGAGGCAGTGGCACACCAACGGACCCCTGACACTAGGCACACCGATGAACAGCCATCCACCTCCGCTGACACTAGTGGACAGAAGGCCCCGCCACAGGAACAACAGGACACCAGCACCCCACCCCCTGCAGATAGAGAACGACCACGCAAAAGGTCCCTGCGATCCAGGCAGAAGCCAGAGAACATTGCCAAGACCCCCGCCAGGAAATAAGACTCCCCTGAATGTCACCTTTGTGTCCCACTCTGCAACCCTGTCCACCTTACACTGCCATTGCTCCACTTCCTATGCCCCCTTGGACAATGCACCTGTGATACAAATAGACTGGAACTTTACCCTGGACACTCCTCCACCATCAACCCTGCCCATTGCAATACCCCCTTCACTTACTATCATAGAAATAAATACCCTCAGAACTAATACAAGCATGGATTCTGTCAATTGACTGAAAAATGTATTATTTTAACAAGCTGTAAACATTGCAATTCAAATGTACAGTGACATATACATAGGTATGACCTGTAGTGGGCAGCAGTAAAAACACCAGGAGCCAGAGTGGAGCACAGATATCTGAAAATAGAGATGCCAAAGGGGACAGTAAGTGGCCATAGAATTTGAAAACTCAGTCTGCCATGTACAATGTCCAACACAAAACTGCAATGGAAGGTGAAGTTACAGTGTCTTACCTGTGTGTCACTGGAAGTACTGTTGAATTATAGTAGTTCTGTTGTCCACATCCTGTTCCCCTGCCTCCTCTTCATCACTGTCCACAGGCTCCACCACTGCCACACGACCATCTCTAGCTCCATCCTTCTGCAGAAAAGGCACCTGGCATCTCAAACCCAGGTTGTGCAACATGCAACGATGATCTAGCACACCTTCTTGGGTGAGTAGTACAGAGAACCACCTGTCAGATGAAGGCATCTGAATCTGTCCTGCAGGAGGCCAAAGGTGAGCTCAATGATCCTCCTTGTTCGCCCATGTGCCTCATTGTGACGTTCCTATGCCCTTGTCCTAGCATTCCTCACTGGGGTTAGTAGCCATGAAAGGCTGGGGTAACCAGTCACCTGCAAATATCGAGGGATACCTGTTAGCCAGACACTCACCGTTAGGGCAAACCCCACACCCATATACCAACATACTCTGGGTGGGGACCATGGGCTCACATATTAGCCACACCCGGTGCCCCTGGAGTTGAGACATCACATGTGGGATGCTGCTATTGCTCAAGATAAAGGCATCATGCACAGAGCTAAGATACTTTGCATTGACATGGGAGATGTACTGGTCCGCCAAACACACCATCTGCACATTAAGAGAGTGAAAGCTCTTTCCATTTTCTGTTCATTTCTCCGGGGGAAACAAAGGCAATATGTGTACCATCAATGGCACCAATGATGTTGGGGATATGTCCCATTGCATAGAAGTTAGCCTTCACTGTGGCTAAATACTCCACCTGGGGGAATACGATGTAGCTGCGCATGTGTTTCATCAGGGCAGAGAACACTCAGGTCAGCACGTTTGAGAACATAAACTGTGACATCCCTGATGCCATGGCCACTGTCGCTTGGAAGGAACCACTTGCCAAGAAATGGAGCACTGATAGGACCTGCACTAGAGGGGAGATCCCTGTGGGGTGGCAGATAGCTGAAATTAGGTCTGGCTCCAATTGGGCAAACAGTTCTTGGATTGTGGCCCTATCAAGTCTGTAGGTTAGGATAATGTGCCTGTCCTCCATTGTCGCCAGGTCCACCAGTGGTCTGTACACAGGGGTATGTTTCCATCTCCTATTCATCCTCAGCAGTTGAACTCTAGGGTGAAAAACGGTGAGCAGATGGTCATATTCAAACATATACTCTGCTTAATATGCTTTTCTTTTTTTACAGAAACAGTATGTGAACATGTAGGTTCGTTGTTGTACCTATGTCAGCTGTGATGCAGTTAGGTGCCATGGCCTGTGCCCCCTGAAATGGCGGCCACCTGACCTGTGAGGAGGGAAAAGTGGAAATGAGGTAATTCCTCTAGCGTTGTGCGCCGTTGTGGGAGGCAGTCGACGACCACCGTGCAACATCGCATTGGTTATCATTGGGGCATACGGGTTCCAGGAGCCAATGGTGATGTACGTCGGCGGTGACAGTATACACCGCCGTGGACGTGACCGCCATTTTCTTTCTGTTCACTTACTTGCTACCTGACCTTCAACAGGAGAGGGCCTACACTGCAAGTGCTGCAGTGACCTGTGTCTGGAAGCCACCATGGCTCGAGTGTCTGGGGAAAGGGCTCCTGCCTTCACTTCGGAAGAGTTGGAGAGACTGGTGGATGGGATCCTACCACAGTACCATTTACTTTATAGTCCACCAGACCAACAGGTGAGGACACTGTGAGCACGAGGCATGGGGCATGTATGTATGGAGTGCTGTGTGTGTAAGCCACGTGTAGAGGGGTGGCTGAGGGGTCCTGGGCAGAGTGCTGCATGTATGGTGGTCAATGTATGTGTGTAAGGGGATGGGAGGGATATGTTGGGCCATGAGTATAACAGTCCAGACGGTATCTATAACACCTTTTCTGCTCTATCTTTTCCTGCAGGTCAGCACCCATCAGAAAAAGGGTATTTGGCTTGCCATCGCCAAGGAGGTAGGGACCCTGGGGGTCTTTGACAGGTGGAGCATCCACTGCTGCAAACGGTGGGAGGACCTGCACCGCTCGACAAAGAAAACGGCGGAGGCCCAGCTGGGCTAGCCTCCTAATGGAGGAAGGGGTGCCCATCGTACCCTGACTTCCCTGATGCTCCAGAACCTGGCGGTGGCCTATCCGGAGCTGGATGGGTGCTTGAAGGCATCACAGCAGCCACAAGGGGGTGAGTACAGATTCAGAATCATGACTTTGCGCATGTTAAGGTGTTACCTGGGTGGGGGATGTGGGCTGTGTGTGCTCCTAGGCCAGGGGGAACATGGCAGGGTAGGTTCCATGATGGGCAAGCTCAGATGCACTCCAACCCCAATTATATTAGTGGGCATCTATACTGGGCAGGGTCTTGTGGGTTTCAGTTGTGCAGCTAATGGCGTTAGGCATTGTACCCATGGCCTTCTGACTAGCATTGTAACTGGTAGTGCATGGAATAGTGCATAGGGCTGTTCCCTGTGAGTTGTGTACACCAACGGTAATGTTGTTGCTGGTATTGACCAAGTGTATCCTCTGTCTCTTCCTCCCCCTTTTTGTTTTGTCACCCTGTCCTTGTGTGCATCAGCATCATCTGGCGGAGGAGCAGAGGCACCGGTGACGGAGGGAGCTGAATCCCACATGGGCCTGGAGGCCGAATCCACCGACAGTGAGGGCACCAGGCCCAGTGGGACAGAGGGCGAGGGGAGCACCACAACAGAGACAGGAGGGGACAGTTCTGACAGTGGCTCCTTCTCCGATGGAAGCTCCCTGGCAGACACCTCTGTGGCCACCCCAACTACAGGTACAGCCGCCACCCCCGTACCAGTACCACCCTCCCTGCAGCCTCTCAGCGTGTTTCCTGTGCCGCTCACCCAGGAGGGTGGGCATCTCCTTCGCCCCAGGCACCTCAGGCCCTGACCCAGTCAGCCTTGCTGCCCTCAGTCAGGAGGCTATTGACCTTCTGAGATCCCTCTCCGTTGGACACTCAATCATACTGAATGCCATCCAGGGTCTAGCAGAGCATTTGCAACAAACAAATGCATACCTGGAGGGCATTCACTCTGGCGTGGCAGCCCAACAGAGAGCATTCCAGGCTCTGGACAACTCACTGATGGCAGCCATTGTCCCTGTCTCCAGCTTCCACCCTCTGACTTCCTCTACCCAGTCCCAATCCCCTCAACCACAGCCTATCCCAAGCACACCTTCAGACCAGCATGCACCCAAAGCAACACACAGAAGTGGCTCTGGCAAACACAAGCACCACACTTCATCCCACAGGCACTCATACATGCACCATCCAGATGCAGACACACCAACATCCACTGCCCCCCTCCTCCTCCTCGTCCCTCCCAGTAGTGTCTCCACTCACACCTGCATGCACTACATCCTCATCCTCTACCTCCATCACCAGCACACCTATCACAACACGGCCCTCACTGGCAGTCACCACCCCCACATCCATGCACACGTCCCCTGTGTCCTCTCCCACTATGGCTGTGACCCCTCCTCCCAAAGTACACAAACGCAAGCACTCAGACACCCAACAGCCATCAACCTCACAACAGCATCCAGCCCATGCACCTGCACCCAAACACAGCAGACAGACACCTCCTACAACCACTCCCTCTTCCTCCACTCCAAAACCTTCACCCTCACCCCGCCCCAGTGTCCCTAAAAAGCTTTTTCTCACCACCCTTGACCTATTCCCTGCCCCTCCCCACCGTCCTTCACTTCAGGCCAGGGTGGCCAGACCCAGTCCAGCACCTCAGCCACCCAGTCCACAGCCACTATATTTTCTTAGCTACTGCAGGTATGAGAGGCTCCGAGGAGGCACCCGTCAGCACAGCCAGTGTGCCTGCACCATCTGCTAAGGGCAAGAAAGGCCCACCACCTAGCAAGGGCAAGAAAGGGACACCAGCCAGCAAGGGGAAGGAGGCACCACCAGCCAGCAAGGGGAAGAAGGCACCACCAGCCAGCAAGGGCAGGAAGGAAACACCAGCTGGCAGAAGCAAGATGGCACCACCATCTGCCAAGGGCAGGAAGGGGCAAACAACACCAGCCATGGCACTTCAGCCATCCGAGGCTGCAGGGTAAGGGCTGGAGCCTTCCCCCACCACTGACAGCACCGCCACCTGTACCGCGGGCAGCTCCATCACCTGCACTGCCGCAAGCACCACTAGCAGCAGCAGCCCAAGTGGGCAGCAGTCCGAGGCTGCAGGGGAAGGGCTGGAGCCTCTTCCCACCACTGACAGCACCGCCACCTGCACCGTGGCCAGCACTGCCACAAGCACCACAACCTGCACCCCCGCAAGCACCACTGGCAGAAGCAGCAGCCCCAGTAGGCAGCTGTCCAAGGCTGCAGGGGAAGGGCTGGGGCCTCCTCCCACCACTGACAGCACCGCCACCTGCACAGCCGCAAGCACCACTGCCAGCAGCAGTCCCAGTGGGCAGCCGTCTGAGGCTGCAGGTGAAGGGCTGGAGCCTCTGCTCACCACTGACAGCACCGCCACCTGCACCGCAACTGCCATCCTCTGAGCAGCCGTCACCGCCGGCCAGCAGTGTGTAGTTGTGACTACATGGGCTGCAGTGCGTCCTGGCCCCTGCAACACCTGTAGGTGTGACACGCAGGTGAGAGACTGTGACCTTGCACTATCCAGGATGAAGCACACTGGGCCTAAGGGCCCCTCCAGAACCAGTGGAAGAAAGCATCCACTCACCCCCTCCTTGCCAAGATGAAGCACACTGGGCACAAAGCCCCCTCCAGAACCAGTGGAAGAAGGCATCCACTTGAGAGACTGTGGCTTTCCACTCCCCAGGACCAAGCAGTGGGCAGACCACCCACTTGAGAGACTGTGGCTTTGCACTCCCCAGGACCAAGCAGTGGGCAATCCACCCACTTGAGAGACTGTGGCTTTAAATTCCCCAGGACCAAGCAGTGGGCAAACTACCCACTTGAGAGACGGTGGCCTTGCACTCCCCAGGACCAAGCAGTGGGCAAACCACCCACTTGAGAGACTGTGGCTTTGCACTCCCCAGGACCATGCAGTGGGCAAACCACCCACTTGAGAGACTGTGGCCTTACACTCTCCAGGACAAAGCAGTGGGCAAACTACCCACTTGAGAGACTGTGGCCTTGCACTCCCAGGACCCAGCAGTGGACAAACCACCCACTTGAGAGGCTGTGTCCTTGCACTCCACAGGACATCGCAGAGGGCATATAGTCCCCTTCTAGGAGCAGTGGAGATGTACCATCTTCCGCCTGAGGGGCTCCACCATTCCCCGTCCCCCTGGGGTGCCTGTGTGTTTTCGACCTGATGCCCCTGCAGTGTTCTCTCTGTATTGAGGCAGGAGTCAAGTGTGGCCTTGGCCTATGTGTTATGGCCCTGTGGGCCACGGACATTTTGGAGTGGGCATTGTCCCTCCATTTGTATATATTGTGCATATTGTCTATTGCTTTAAGGACGTATTTATCTAAAATTGTACTATTACACTCAATTTAATCAATTCCTTTTGTCCTTGCGTTATTCCTGAGGGTTATGGGGTGTATATGTAATGTTGTTTCATCTGTTTGTGTGTATGGTGTTAGGGGTGGGGGTGGGGGTGGGGGTGGGGGTGTTGCGCCTTGCATATATGTGTCACTCTCTTTTTCCTCCCCCCCTCCCTTGTGTGCTAGGTGTGGTACTGACCGTGGTCGTCTTCGCAGCTGTTCATGTTCCTGGTGTAGGAGGAGGTATACCAGCATGGGGAAGATCTGCAGCTCGGGCTCCATAGCGTTGTGGTTCTTTCTTGAGTGTCGAGAGGTGAGTCCTTTCCCTTCTGTGTACTGTTTCCGCCATGCTTTTGAAGGCATTGGTACTGCCCCAGAAAAGGTGGAGGATAGGCCAGTTATAATATTGTGGGCGGTACATTCTCTTCCGCCTGGCTGTTGGCGGTTACCGCCGCAGTGCTTGTGGATACCGCTGTGGCAGTCAGTGTGTTAAAGTGGCTGTATGTGTTGGCGGTTTTCGCCATGGTCATAATTCCATTTTTTTTACTGTCAGCCTGCTGGCGGTATTACCACAGCTTTCTCACCGACCACCAGGGTTGTAATGAGGGCCTATGTGTCTTCCAATTCGAAGGACCTAAGTATCCCTATTATTAAGGATTTTACTTTACCTGATATTGGCGTTAATGTAATGTAATGCAATGCAGCACACAAGGAGAAAGGAGAAATAAAAATAATTCTCCTCGTTACACCACCCCTGGAGAGGTGTAAGGTTTTGACGCTGTCTCAGGTTTACATCATTTAGAAACTCTGGGGCACTGTCAAAATCCATGGGTGCTGCATGAGAAAACCCACTGCAATGCCCACGAAAGGCCTAGACATAGAGTAAGGCAACGCAGAGACTTGAGCTGCCTTGCCTTACCCCATATCTAGGAGGCCATGAAAAGCCACGCAAATCAACTTTGCGCGGCCTCACAGATATGGTTCTGCAGTCTGCGCTACCAGAGCATTAAAAAAGTGATGCTCCAGTGGCGCACGGGGCTTGTAAATATGCCCCTTAGAGCCTCTTAAACGCTTCAATCCAGGGCCGGCTTTTGGACAGTGCAAGCAGTGTGACTGCAAAGGGTGCTGACCATATGGGGGCACTGTGTTAGGCAATTACTTATGAAACTTGCAATTTAAAAGCACCTGCTGAAAAGTTCCTTGTGTGTTTAGCCTTCAAGAAACTATTAAAATGTCAAGATGCCTCTTGTGATTAATGTTCCTGCTACAGAGACAGAGAGATGGGAATTTTGCCTAGTGGCAGCTTTGACTCAACATAAAGTAGCATTGAGGGTTAATATGCCTGCTGCAAAAAACTGAAATATTTGGCATATTTAAGAAACATGACGCTGCATGCAGTGCAGCTCCACTTTTCTTGCACCCCTTTGCGCCCCCTCAACACCACCATGTGTGCGTAATATTTAAAATAGGGCGCACCATGGTGGTAGTTAGGGGACTAGTGTCAAAAAAATGTATGCTAGTCCGGCACTTTTCAGGATTACCCTAAAAAATGTTTACGCTAATCTAGCAAAGCACCCAGAGGCCCATTGTAACCAATGGAAGCCTCCTTATAATGCCTGCTCTGAGCAGGCGGTAAAAGTGCCGGAAAAAAGTGATGCAAAGAAATCTGACAGATTTCTTTGCGCAATGTTTTTGGCTCCCTAACAAGGAGATGCCCCCTTTGCATACATTATGCCTGGCACAGGCATAATATAGCGTAAAGGGTTACAAAGTGGCGCAATTCATACAATGCGCCTCTTTGTAAATATTGCAGAGCATTTTTGGCCTTCTAATGCCATATTAATGTTAAAAAGTGTCAATAATGTGGCATTAGAATGGCACTAGAAGCTCTTAAATATGCCCCTATGGCAGTGCTTAATTTGTGCTTGTTGTTCCCGGTGTGGAGCACCAGCACTTATTTTTGAGGGCCTGCGCTTATTTTTTTGCCTCAAGCATTTACTGTGAGAAAAAGACACATATAGGAAAGACGGAGGAAGAGAAAAACAAAAAAAAACATCACAATGGGGAAAAAGCAGAAATCAGCAAGAGTGAGCTGAAGGGGCAGGGAGTGTCTGTAAATGGATTAAAGAGGCCCAAGATGGCTTCAGTATTACGTTGCCTCTGTATTACGTGTTCACACATTTAATTGTCGCAGCCGCCTGTTTAAGATAAGGGCTTTGGGCACCAGCACCTTTTTATTTACAAATTAAGCACTGCCCTATGGGTAATATTTGAAAAAAGTGGTGCTGCAAAAAGTGCTCCGCCACTTTTCTTGTGCCCCTTAGCAACCCCCCAACACCACCATGTGTGCGTCATATTTAAAATATGGTGCACCATGGCAGTAGTTAGAGGACTAACTTCAGAATTTTATATGCCAGTCCGGTGCTCTGCAAGATTAGCATCACAAATGTTGACACTAATCATGCAAAGCATCCCGTGGCCCATTGTAACTAATGGAAGCTTCCTTTTAATGCCTACTCTGAGCAGGCATTAAAAGTGCCGGAAAAAAAATGACGCAAAGAAATCTGTCAGATTTCTTTGCGCCATTTTTTTGGCCACCCTAACGGGTGGATGCCCCCTTTGCATACACCATGACTGGCGCAGGCATAATGTAGTGCAAAGGGTTACAAAGTGGTGCAATGCATGCATTGCGCCCCTTTGTAAATATGGCACAGCCTTTTTGGCCTTCTAACGCCACATTGGCTTAAAAAACATTACTCTAAAGTGGCATTAGAATGGCACTAGGGCATCCTAAATATGCCCTTATGGGGTATATTTGAAAAAAGTGGCGCTGCACACAGTGCTGCACCACTTTTCTTGCACCCCTTAGCACTCCGCTAACACCACCATGTGGGCGCTGTATTTAAAATACGGCATAACATGGCGGTAGTTAGGGGACTAGTGTCAGAATTTTTTGCGCTAATCTGGCGCTTTGCAGGATCAGCTAAAAAATGTTATGCTAATCCTGCAAAGCACCCAGAGGCCCATTGCAATCAACAGATGCCTCCTTTTAACGGCTGCTCTGAGCAGGCGTTAAAAGTGCCGGAAAAATGACGCAAAGAAATCTGTCAGATTTTTTTGTGCCATTTTTTTGCCCCCCCAACGGAGGAATGCCAACTTTGCATACATTATGCCAGGCGCAGGCATAATGTAGCACAAAGGGATACAAAGTGGCGCAATGCATGAATTGCGCCAATCTACTTTGTAAATATGGCACAGCGCTTTTGTCCTTATAACGCCACATTAGTGTAACAAAATGACCGTATGTGGCATTAGAATGGTGCCAGGGGCTCTTAAATATGGCCCAATATTTTATGTGGCTAGCTGAGTGGATTACTAAAGCCAGTCTTTACAAGTGCTTTAAAACACGTAACTGTATGTAAGAGGGGAGCGATGGAGAGATGAGGGGCACATTTGCCGGGTGGTATTGAATGAAACCGAGGAGGAGGTCATGGGGTGGAGGGGGCCACAATAAACTGTCGCCCACCAGTGCTAAAGCCGGCCCTGCTTCAATCTGACCTAATAACACAATTAGTTTAAAATCAGTGCCATTTAAATGCAAATTAGAAAATGTAAATACTATTGGAAAAATAAATGTACATTCTAATTATGAATTACGAATCGAGTTGTTCAATACTATTTATTTGTGCGATTAGATATTGGGTACATTTGATAACGTGTCCCACCAATAATACATTATGTTCCCTAAGCTATATTAATACCTAGGCTTTATTCAAATATTACTTATACATTTTAAAGCAATTGAATTGTGCCATTTGAATATAAGCCTCCTCAAATTAGCAGCAATACTGTTTGTACGAGTGTTTATTTGCAAAGCAACATATCTAAATGTTCCTCGTCGAAGTGCTTAATTTAGCAAAAATCTTGATCAATACTTTATACTCCTTATTAGCCCAACAAAATGTATCTTAAAGCTTCCATTGCTGCGTACGAGTAGATTTGCAGACCTTTGAAAAGAGTAGGGCATTCTCCCGCCTTAAAAGTGTGTAGCAGAACAGTGTGTTCATTCACTGATGCTTTATTACTGCCTATTTTTAGGTCATTGCCAATGATCCAATGTCAAAAGACCTTAAACTCTCCCATTGGTTTGTGGCAGCTGGAATAAACATATTTTCTACTAACGTTTATGTCATAAACTTCAAATTGATGGACAGTTAATAGCCTTGGCCCGGCTTCTGAAAAAGCAAAACAGTTAATGAATCATCACAAAGTTTGTTGGATGCTTACAAAGGGGTATTTAATGTTCAGCATCTCCTAGCTGTGGAGTGAGTTTCATTTGTGGAATTATGACAGAGCCGCATGATATGTGCCGCAGTCGGTTTCCTCGCTTTCGTATTTTCCGGCACAAAATCCTTTTACTTTTAGAAAGTAAAAAGAAAAAAACAATGTCGTCAGTTTTAATAAATCTGAAACCAGGGTAAGTCAGTTCCGATCAAGGTTTTGAAAGTACTTCACGGTTTTCCGATCTCCTGTCAGCACTAATCATCACTGATGCTTCACATATGCATGGTGCAGGACGCCAGCTTTTAAAAGAGCATTTCACTGCTTTACATAAAAACAACATCACTTATGTATACATTCATAAATCCCCGGTGCTGTGCGGCAATCATGCAGCTTCCTAAAATATGAATCTGAGCAAGGCAAAGATGTTTTCGCGGAAAACGTTGAAACTGAATATGCATAAAGGGGAATAAAGGCAGAAAAAGTGTTTTCTCAATTTTGATGAATGTCTGTGATAGTAAACATTTGTATTATATGCGCAGTTCCCTGCACTTTATTACTGGCGTGGTCACCCTGAGAAAGTATGTATGGCTTTTGAGAGACTTTAGTATGGGGGGAAAGCATGTAAAAGTCGTCGCAAATAGCAGTCCAAAATCAAGAATCAAAGTCACAATTTCGCAACCACTCAGCCTCGATTTTCTATAATTTGTGAAAGTGAGCATATAACTCCACTCATAACGCAGTTGATCTCCCTGACTCCGCATGCCCACGCCGGTACTTATTGCACGTGATCCACGTGACCGCACCAAACACACCCGCAGAGTGGGTAACATTGTAAAATCCACCCCACCCCCCCAGACATTTTCAGGTGTCCATGAGACATACGTACCAGTTACTTCACTGGTACTAGTTTACAATCTCCTTTGTTTTAAAGAAAAGGCAATTAAACACATTGCAAAATGACAACTTGCCCCCTCAACATTACCGACAGTGCACTTCACACTAGGCCATACATATGTCCAACAACTTTATGAAAGTACACACAGAGACCCTGGTTACCTCAAAGAGTTCAGAGAGTCACACCACATGGTTGAGCAGGTAGGGCGATGGAACAGGGTTTCCTCATAATTCATACCTGGTGCGGGTGCTCTGACTCCCCGGTCTGTCGCGTTGTTCAAGTCCATCTCCTCTCACTGACGGTGCAGTAGGGGTGGTATCAATATGGATTTAGCCCACTAGTTTGCGGATGTCAGTGAGAGAACCCATGCTTACCGGGGCATCGTTAAGATTACCTGTGTTCCCTTCTTCCTCCTCCTCTTCACTGCTGTGGAGAATCCCTGGATAAAGTCACTTGAACTGTGAGATGTTTCTAGTGACTTCTTCTCCATCCCGATGGGCAGTCACCTTGGGGCAGGGTAGATGAACAATTATCCAAGGATGACATTTAAATGGCAGCCTGAACCTGCTCCTTGGGGATCTTGCCTTCACTAGTACAAGATCTCCTATATTAAGATTAGACAACTTCAATTTATAACACCTACTGGAACAGGCATTGGTGGCATGTCTCTTTTTTAAAACCTTCTGACCATGGAGAGGGTCAGGAGTCCATGCTGGATGGTGAAGAAATTAGTCTTAGACTAATTATCCCATGAGGATATGTCCAGGGGTTTGTCTCATGGTGGAGTGTGGGGTTTGGTGATATTCTCGCAAAAAGGAGTAGGTGGCCCACTCATACATTGCTAAGTTGCGTTTGCAATCCTGATGACTTTCTTTAAAGTCCTCATGCACCGCTCCACTTCCCCAATGGCGTGTGGCCAAAGAGGAAAGATCTTCTTGTGTTCACTGTTCAGGGATCAAAGGTACGCAGCTACCTCTTGTCCTTAAAATGGCAGACCATTCTCTGTCCTTAGATCTCAGAGTAGGCCACGAGTGGCCATCATCTTTTCCAACTTAGGTAGTACTTTGTGTGCCTCTTGAGAGGTGAGGATCTCCACCTCATGGTACTTGGCATAGTCATCTATGTTAACGATGGCAAGTCTCCCATCGCGGAGGCTCTCAACGTCAAGCTGGTGCATATCCATGGCTGTTGGAGTTCTTGTACGGTTAACATCGGGGCTGGCAGGGTAGGCCCTCATGTTGCTTATCACCAAGGGGACAATCTTACCACTATCTCAACCAGCTAGAACCACACTTGGAACCACACCTTTGTGCAAAGACAAGTCATGGTTTTAACTATCCCTTGATAGTCTTGCATGGGCAAGTTGAACCACTTGGTTAGTGAGACTTGTGGGGATGACAAGATGATGCCCTCGCAGGAGGCATCTATAGGGGAAGGCAGCCACTTCATTGCGAACATTTTACAGACTGCCCAGACTCTGCTGGGCTCCATGTGTTCATTGAGCCCATTGAGTTTAGAAATTATGACACTGACCACTTCTGATAGCATTCAGCACTCTCTGTAGACACTCATCCTGTGTGGTAGCTTGGTGTATAGCACCTACTGATATGGGTAGTTGGTGTGAGTGGTAAGCGATATACCGTAAATATTCCTGAGTCTCATCTGATTCCTCTTCTTACCTGAAATTGCTGCTTGAGGATGCCGCAACAAATAATCCACCGTGTTGGATATTCCTGGTCGGTATTCCACCTGATAGTCGTACTACTGTGGTTCTAGCATCCATTTTTAATTTTGTGAGGGTGGTTTTGAGACGGTTTCCTGGAATAGTGGAATGAGGTGTTTGTGGTCTGTGGTGACCCCAGAAGGGTGTCAGTACATGTAGAAATAGAAATGATGGTATCCCCAATGTGCAGCTATTGTTTCCTTCTCGATTTGGAGCACCGTTGTTCTGCCGGAGTGAGGGGTCTGCTCATAAAGGCTACCAGTGCCCATTTTTCCTCTTCTGGTCATTGCATCAGCACCACCCCCAGGCCTTGTGGCCTGCATCCATCAATGGTGGTGTTCCTCCATGGATCAAAGTAAACAAAGGTAGTGTCTGCTGAGAGAGCATCCTTGGTTGCTTGAAAGAAACACTCTTATTTCTTGCCCCTTGTCCAGGGGACTGCAGATTTGGTTAGATCATGGAGTGGCTGGGTTAATGTTGTCATTTCCTTAATGAATTAACCACAGTAATTCACTATTCCTAAAAAACTGCAAACCTCAGTCACTGTGGAAGGTGGGAACAAATCTTTGATGTCTCACACTTTCTTGAGCTCAAGCGTCACACCTTCAGCTGAGAATGTACAGTAAAGAAGTTAAGTCTTTGTTTAAAAAACTCACATTTGGTCTGATGTAGTGTGAGCCCAGAGCCCTGTATTCATTGGATGACCTTCCTTAGTCTAGTATTGTGCTCTTGCACAGACTTAGCATACATAAGAATGTAATTACTGATATTTACTACACCTGGCAGGTCTACCAATGGTTCCTGTATGGGGTTCTGGAACACCCAGACAGTGCTTGAAATTCCAAAGTTCAGCCTCCGGTAGGGCCACAGGCTAAGATGAATGAACAATGTTATGATGCATTTTGGTTCCTCAGGTAGGGTGAGCTGGTGTTAGCCTGATCTTAGGGCTACATTTGAGAACCAGCTAGCTCCGGTCAGTTCTCCTATCAAGTCTTAGAAGGTTGGGGTCAAAGTGACATTCCCTTTTTAAGGCGATATTGGGGAGTTGCAGATGTGTTCATATGCATATTTTGCAAGGTTGTTTTGGATTCCGTGTTACCACATGGGGGATACCCATGAGGTGGGGCCTGACACCTTCTCTATGATTCCAGGGGCTTCCAGCTTCTCTAATTCTTTCTCCACTTGAGGCCACAAATAAAAATCGATTAATCTGTGTCACAGAGCTACTGGTTGGACTGACTGGTTAATGTTTAGCTTTTCCACCTTCCCTTTCAGGCACCCAGTGCCACTGAACAATTCTGCTAACATGCATTCCCCATATACAAAAGTGACTACCCCAAGGGCTTCTGCTGCATGACAGCCAAGCAGCATGCCGTGGCTGCTTTTGGCGTCATAGATCTGTGAATCTGAAGTCTGGGACTCAGGGGTGATTGGTGTTCAGAACTTTCCAAGTGTGCACAGTGCATCTATTGGCGAAAACTCGGATTGCTGCTTTCTGAACGGACAGGGTTAGTCACTGGGGCTTGTATGCTTCCACCAACATAATGATGATGGATGCGCCTGTGTCCACGATGGCCAAGAGCAAGTGCACCCCCATCTGTGTTTGATACCAGGTAAGTGGTGCTGTGAGTTCGCTGGAGTCCCTACTGTGGAGATTAAGTGCACCATTTGTTCTGCAGCATCATCATCTTCCATGTCACTGTTGTTCCCCTGTGCTTCAAGTATGACATTGGCTGTTGTGCAGGGTGTCTGCCCTTTGCTTGAGCAGCCAACTTTAGTGAAATAGTTGAACTTCCTGCACTCTGCACATCAGTTGTCCTTTGCTGGGCATTCTGCTGGACGATTGGCCTGGCCACCACAGTAACCAAATGGCTGAGCTGGCGTAGTAACCTACTTGGGTTTTGCTGGGCCCTGCTGGGGCATGACTGCATTGACTGGTTTGGTCTTTACTGCCCCTTGTAAGGCAGCCTCCATGTGGGAAGCAAAGGCTTTTGACAGTTCCTTGGACCAGCCTATGATCAGAATGTGTGCATATAACTCTGCTCGTAACGCAGGTGGTCTCCCTGACTCTGCCTGCCCATGATGGTACTTACTGCATGTGGTCCACGTGACCACAAGACTGCACTAAACACACCCGCAGAGTGGGTAACATTGTAAAATTCCCCCCAGACATATTCAGGTGTCCATGAGACATATGTACCAGTTACTTCACTGGTACTAGATTACAATCTCCTTTGTTTTAAAGAAAAGTTCATTAAACATATTGCGGAATGAAAACTTGCCACCTCACCATTACTGACAGTGCACTTCACACTAGGCCATACACATTTCCAACAACTTTATGAAAGTACACACAGAGACCCTGGTTACCTCAAAGAGTTCAGAGTGTCACACCACATGGTTGCACAGGTAGGGCGAGGGAGCAGGGTTGCCTCATAATTCATACCTGGTGCTGATGCTCTGACCCTTAGGTCTGTCCAGTCGTTCAAATCCATCTCCTCTCACTGGTGGTGCAGTACGGGTGGTATCAATATGGCTTTAGCCCACTTGTTTGCAAATGTCAGAGAATCCACGCTTACTGGGACATTGTCCAGATTACCTGTGTTCCCTTCTGCCTCCTCTGCTTCACTGCTGGGGAGAATCCCTGGATAGTCACTTATACTGTGAGATGTTTCTAATGTCTTCTTCTCTTCTTGATGGGCAGTCACTTTGGTGCCGGGCTGATAAACAATCATCCAGGGATAACATTTAATGGCAGCCTGAACCTGCTCCTGGGGGACCTTTCCTTTCCTTACACATTCGTATTGCTTCTTTCTGAAGGGATGGGGTTGGTTGCAGGGGTTTGTATGCTTCCGTCAACATAATGATGATGGAGGCACCTGTGTCCACTATGGCCAAGGGCAAGTGCACTCCCACCTGTATTTGACACCGGGTAAGTGGTGCTTTGAGTTCGCTGGAGTCCCTACTGTGTAGACGGAGTGCACCACTTGTTCTGCAGCATCATCTTTTTCCATGTCACTGTTGTTCTCCTGTGCTTCAAGTATGACTTTGGCTGTTGTGCAGGGTGTCCTCCCTTTGATTGTGCAGCCGCCTTTAGCAAAAACATTTTTTTTTTATACAGAGATTTTTATTGTTTTAAGAAAGTAAAACATGACATCATATACAGGTGCCAACCAATTGAACTGCAATATTATACAATACAATACAATAAAATATGACAAGGTAAGATAGGGTA
The DNA here is from genome assembly GCF_031143425.1 of Pleurodeles waltl. Taxonomy (NCBI): domain Eukaryota; kingdom Metazoa; phylum Chordata; class Amphibia; order Caudata; family Salamandridae; genus Pleurodeles; species Pleurodeles waltl. The sequence goes on along the minus strand of NC_090439.1, from coordinate 670,566,835 downwards.
GGGTCAAATAAGGTAGAATTAAAATTAAATAAAATAGGGTATATGCTCCTTATCAAAGAAAGCAGAATGATGTGTGTTATGAGTGCTAGAATTGTTTTGATATTGATATAGATCAGCCCGGTCTAACTGATGGCCTAGCATTTGGTATCTATATCTTTCAGTAGCAGGAGTGTAATTGTTTCGGGATCACAGGTGGGTGCAAGAGTGAGGGCCGGGAACCAGTTCAGGCACGAATCCGGTTGCAGGACGAGTGTTTCAACTGCGTGTTAAACTTTATTTTGCTCTAGTCGTTCGCCAGGGCCTCCCATCTTCCCCAGATCGTATTTACTCGGGTTGCATCTGGCTGCATATACCAACCTCTATTGCTGTGCACACCAGTCCATTCCCTGCCTCCACTTATCTAAAGATGGTTCCACTCCTGTCTTCCATTTAGTCATTATGTCCCTTTTAGCTACCAGGCATGCTATTCCCATAAAGGTCAGTTCTGTTCTTCTTAGGTCTGTGTCTCCCATTACCCCTAGTAGGAACGGGCGAGGGTCTAGTGTTAAGTCGGTCTGTAGGGCTCTGGAGATCTGGGATGTGATTGCTCCCCAATATGTCTGTATGACTGGGCAGGACCATGTCATGTGGTAGAAGTCAGCCTCTAGCTGGGGACACCTCGGGCAGTCAGCTGCGGAACGGAGGCCTGCTCCATATAGCCTCTTAAGAGTCATGTATGCAGTGTGTAGAAACAAAGACTGTACGAGATGGAGTTTAGCGGATATTGTCAGAGCTCTGGGTGCCATTAGGGCCTCCTCCCACTCTCCCTCTTCGATTTTCCCCACCCTTCCCTCCCATCTACGGCAAAGCTTATCTAGGGGGCTGGATGTGTTGGATATTAACGAGCGGTACATCTGTGAGACTCCTCCCTTGCCGAGGTTACCCATTAATACTTTCGCTTCCATGGGGGAGTGCTCTGGGATATGCTCATCAGCTCGCATGTGCGTCGATAAGGCATGGCATATTTCTAGGTACTTATAAAACTGTACTTTACTCATCGAGAAGAGTCTTTGGAGATCCTCAAAGGACCTCATGTGGGATCCCTCCCAGACGTCTCCCAACGTAGAGATCCCAATGTTGTCCTATTTCTGGAACTCCTGCAGTCCCGCAACCTCAGCAAGACGATCACCATGCCATAGTGGGGTTTGTTGGGTAATTCGCCTCCACCATCTTGTGGTTCTCTGGGAATCTCTCCATCCCAGTAGTGTCACCCTAGTCACCTCAGGAGTGGATAAGGGGATTGGGCATCCGTAAAGGGCATCAAATACTCCGGAGTAGTTCAATGTGTGGAGTTCAAGTCGATACGCAGGGTCCGACCAACCGCCTCCAACCCAGTCGTTGATCACAATCAACTGCATTGCGAGGTGGTAGTAGTATAGGTTTGACATTCCTAGTCCTACATCATGAACATCTCGCTGGCACGTGGTGAGTGCCAGTCGGGGGCGGGTGCCCTTCCATAGGAATCGGGGGATCGTTGAGTCGAGGTTTTTAAACCATCTCTTGGGGATTGGGCAGGGGAAGTTCTGTAGCAGGTAGAGGAGTCTAGGGAGGACCATCATTTTAAAGAGTGCGACTCTCCCGAGCAGATTAAGAGGTAGGGTTTGCCAACGTTGGAGGTCGGCTTTGGCTTTGGCTATGAGTGGCATGACATTAAGCTCCCACGCCAACTCTGGTGTGAGGGCAATGGAGATTCCCAGGTATTTAAAGTTGTTCTGGCAAATGGGGATGGTCTGTTGCCAGTCAACACAGTCTCTTGCGGGGTGCAGAGGGACCAGCAGGGATTTGCGGTGGTTTAATGTGAGGCCGGAGGCCTCTTAGAATAGGTCTAGGATCTGCAGGATACGTGGGACGCTTGCAGCCGGGTTGGCAATATATAGGAGGATGTCGTCGGCATACAGCGCTACGCGATCTTATAAGCCAGTGGGCCAGGACCATCCTTCGATCAGGGGGTCCTCTCTGAGTAGTTTTGCTAGAAGTTCAATTACAAGGGCAAAGAGGAGTGGGGACAGGGGGCAACCCTGGTGTGTACCGTGACCAATGCGAAACGGGTCAGACACAACTCTGTTTACCTGCACTCTGGCCGTTGTTTGGGAGTATAGTAATCCTACTAGCCTTCGGAATCTGGGGCCTATCCCATTGCCCTGTAGGGCCTGGTGCAGATGTGACCAGTCCACAGTGTCAAAAGCCTTTTCAAAGTCAAGGAGTAGTAAAGCCTTGGATGAGCCAGTTAGGCTGTTACGGGGCGCCAGGGCCAAGTGCAGGTGTCTAATGCAGTGTCTAGTGCTCCGGGAGGTCATGAAACTGCACTGGTCGGGGTGAATTAGTGACAGAAGGGTAGATTTTAGTCTGGTTGCAAGGATTGAGGAGAATATTTTAACTTTGATGTTTAAAAGGGAGATGGGCTGGTATTCTGAGCAGTATCGTGATGGAGGCTGGGTTTTAGGGATTACCGCAATTGTGGCTTTCTCAACGTCTGGGGGGGAATACTCTCGGCTTCCTCATACATGCTGAGGAGGTGCTGTCCTAGTATGTCGCTGCATCCCCTGTATAGCTCCGCTGGGAAACCGTCCGGGCCTGGGGTCTTACCTGGGGCCATTGTGGCTATTGCGGCCGTTATTTCCTCTAGGAATAAAGGCTCATTGAGGATATCCCTCATCGTGGGGGATATTCTGGGGAGAGTGATTTCAGCAAGGAGAGGAAACTCTCTCTCTATCTGAGGTCGGGGGTGCTCTTTGTACAGACTCTCGTAGTAAGCCACAAAGCTTTGTGCGATTTCCCTAGGGGTCCTGGCGAGGGTTCTGGACTCGTCTGAAATTTCAGATATAATTCTGCTGGTCATTGGCCGCGTAGCCAACCAGTGCAAGAGTTTCCCATTTTAATCCCCCATCCATATATCCGGGCAGTTGATGCCCTCCACAAATGTTTGGCGGATTCTAAGGTCAGGGTTTTGATCTCCTTGCGCACTCTCAGGAGCTGTCGCAGGTCTTGGGTCGAGGGAGAGGTAAGTTGTCTGCGTGCTAGGAGCATTGCTTGCAATTCTAGTTCAGCTATTTGGGAACTACGGGCTCGTTCTCGCACTCTGATGAGGTGCTTGGCATGACCTCTAACTGTTGCCTTGCACGCATCCCAGATCATGCCCGGAGATTGCAATGATCCCAGATTTTCATCAAAGTATTGTGTTAACCGGTCTCTCACCGCTTTTTTGTACTTCTTGTCCTGTAGGTACCAGGCATTTAGCCTCCAAATTGGTCTATTGGTTGGGTCAGTTCCGCCCAGACGTATTTGCATAGGCGCATGGTCGGAAACCCCGTGGGGAAGGATCTCAACTCCAGTGACGTTAGTAACATCTAGTGCTGGGGCAAATATGAGGTCGATCCTGGCGTGTGTCCCATGTGCAGCTGATGTGTGTGTATACTGCCTGGTTCTAGGGTGCCAGGTTCTCCATACTTCGCATAGGCCGAGGCCATCAGCCCAGTCCCTAAGTGCTGATGCTCTGGTTGAGCGGTTGGTCGTACTATTGCCTGATATGTCTAACTCGAGGTCTAGTACTGCATTGAAGTCGCCCCCTATTAATGTGATGCACTGGGGGAGATCAGCTATGGTTCATCCGAGAGAGGCCAAGAAAGCCTCCAGTCCTGTCGGGGGGGCGTATATGCTCATAAGATTAAGAGGTCGTCCATGCAATAGCCCAGATACCACTATATATCTGCCCTGTGGGTCGGCATGTGTAGTCGTGATCGTCATGGGTAGTGAGCGGTGAAGCAAAATAGGCACTCCTCTGGAGCATCTGGAGAACCCGAGTGATAGACTCTGTCGTAACCTCTTCTAGTTAGCATAGGGCATCTGGTCCCAAGGAGATGCATCTCTTGCAACAGGACTACCGAGGGTGTGTATCTGCGTAGGGTGCTATATATTGCTGATCTTTTAATTTTGTCTTGGAGGCCGTTTACGTTTCATGACAGAATTTTAGTCAATGGGAGCAGTGCGTGGGAAAGGTGATTATGTGTAAGTGCCGGGCCTCGTTCCGGGTATGCCGGGTCAGTCGTCTCAAGTGGTGGAGCAAAAAGAGAGAGAAATCATCGCAACAAAGGAAACTTACTGGGACATTAACCTGAAACTGAAGTGTGAACGTAGTACCCCCCCCAAGTCCCCCACCCCATACTTCCACCCAAGAAGCATCTGTTGCCCTTTTGCCCATTTTAACCAATACAACTAATAGAACTGGCTTTGAGGTGGAGTGGTAAACCCCTCCTGATGAATGGATCTTATGCAATACATACTTGGAAAGTCTCCGAAAATACATCTCATAGTTATTGGGACCTTATTTCACAGCAGGTGTTCAGTTCGTACTCGCCGCGTCGGAGTCAGACCCAGACCATCAGAGATCCGGCAACGTGAAGCAAGTCTAATGGCTCTTGTCAACCCAGTGTCGAGGTCTGACTCGGTCTGTCATCTTTGGTTTCTTGCGTCTGGTCCTTATCTCTTGGAACGGTTCCCAGTGCTCCCACCGAGCAGGTCTACGTATCGCCTCTTTGGCTCTCGCTTGCTGAGTTCACGAGGTCCGCCCGATCTCCGCGCCCGGACCTAGCGCGCTGTCGGCTCCTCTGTTGCTCCCTCTGAGGGAGGGACGGCCATCTGCAAACACGCCTGCCGGTTCCCCGGGTCTCCCGCAGGGTCTCGAGGCCTCCTCAGTCAGCCAGGTCCATGCCTCCTCTGGTGTGTCGAAGAAGTAAGTCTTTCCAGTCATGATGACTTTTAGGCGCGCCGGAACATGAGCATGTAGGAGAGCTGCATGGCCCTAAATTTCTACTTAACACGCTTGTAGGACTGGCGTCTGGTCTGCACCTCTCGGGTATAGTCAGGGAACACCAGGATTTTATGGTTGCCCCAGAGGAGGTCAGTCGAACGCCTGGCTTCACCGAGGACCCTGTCTCGGTCTTTGAAGTTGATAAAGCAACCGATCATTGGCCTCCGCAAGCCGCCGGGGGGAGGTTGGGGGGCCAGCGCTATGTGCGCCCGTTCGATCGAGAACCAGGGCGACAGCATCTGGTTAGGCATCCAGGATTTAATCCAGTTCTCCAGGAATTCGGACGCTCTGTTCTCATCCACTCCCTCCTGGAAGTCCACGAACCGCAGATTGTTTCGCCTAGAGCAATTTTCGGCATCCTCGGCCCATCGGTGGAGCTCACTGGTCCGGGTTTGCATATTTCCATGTGAGGCCGCAGAGATGGTGTACTGCTCGATTTTCTGTTGTGAGGCCGGGGGCTGTTTGGCTGCTCTATCTTTCCCCATTATGTGCCTGGGCACCCTCGTACTCCTCTGCACCTTGTGGACCCGAGGGGACCGTCTCCGGGCACGCCCCGGCTCTAATGTCGTGACTTCTCGCGGTGAAGGACTGAAGAGAAAAAAGCAAAAAAAAAGGGGGGGGCCCAAACCCTCGTCCTAGTCCAGTATCTTTGCTCCTGACACACTGCGCATGACTGGTGAGTGCGGTCCCGTGGGTCCTCCTGACAGGGCCAGCGGCAGCCTCCCCCCCAATCCCGGGGAGGTTATCCGATGACTGAGTTTAATGCCTTTAGGCGTCAGGGATCTTTTAGGTCCCCTCGGGAAGGGTGCGGTAGGGCACTTCACGCCTCTCCGTTGAGGTCGCGGTTGTTGCACAGTGGCCCCCTCGGGCTCTCCCCTCCATGGGGCAGGAGATCTCAAGAGCGGGCGCACAGTCGTCTCTCCGGCGGCTCACTGGACCACCCACACCCCTCAGGGGGGTCAAGAGGGGCACTCAGGGTCCACGGGGGCACACAGCTCAGGTCTTCCCAGGCGTCCCACAGGGTCTTTTGCCTCTCCAGTCGCTGTTCCCTCTTTGGGGACCCCGTGCGCGAGCCCCGGGGTCAGCGAGCATCAGGACCGGTCCACCCCGGGCTGCCGCCCCAGACGTCGCAGGGCCCCTCGTGTTTAGGGCCTCGGTTAGTCTTCAGCCTCTGGCTTCGCCACAGTACAGGCCGGGGACGGGGGAGCGGGCCTCGAGGCAAGGCTCACCTCACGGTCTCGCAGCCCATGTCGTCCCAGCCCAGGGCCTCTCAGGTTCAGCTCCGGCTGGGATGCACTTGATCGGGCCAGTCTCAACGGATCCCTTGCATCCCCGGTTACTTCTGGCCGAGCCCACGCCCATCACCACCGGCATCTACGGCCACCCTGCGGACAGCTCGCTCACCCCAGCTCTGCCTGGGGGAGCAGGTCTTCGCATCTCGGTCACTCCCCATTCTCCAGATCTCGTAGGAGCGCTTGTCGGTCTGCCTCTCCTCCTCACAGAGCCACGCTCAAAGAACGCAGCCCGCGTCCGCTCCGCGGCCTCGGCCTCAGACGGCTTGGGACCATTCTCCGACTCAGATTTCCTCCGGCTCTTCGACTCCGGGGGCTGCAGCCGGGGGGCTCTTTGGAGTCATTTAGGTCACGTCCCAAAATACTGTAAGGCTCGGCTTTCCTGGCGGATACAGAGGGGTCCAGAGCACTCTCAGAGTGCGACCGCCATCTTCACGCCCGTAGCCACGCCTTCCGACTTCAGCAAAATTAATGAACTTCCTGCACTCTAAACATCATTTGCCCTTCACGGGGCACTCTGCTGGACAATGTGCCTGGCCACCACAGTAACCAACTGGCTGAACTGGAGTAGTAACCTACTTGGGTTTTGCTAGACCCTGCTTGCACATGACAACATTGAGTGGGTTGGTCTTTACTGCCCGTTGTAGGGCGGCCTGCATGAGAGAAGCAAAAGCTTTTGACAGTTCCTCGGACCAGCCCATGAGCAGAATGTCTGCTAGCAACTTGCCTGATTTTTCCAGGAAATGCTCTCTGAGTGACGCCGATGTACAGTCCTGGATTATCGGTCCTCATATTTCTTGCCTCTAATATGTGAACCCACATGTTCCCACAAGTTTTTTTCTATTGGGTGTAAAATGTTTTGATAGATTCTTCCACATGCTGCCAGGCCTGGCAGAAGACAAACCTTTCATAGCCCTGATTTGCAATAGGTTGGAAGTACGTGTGGAGAGCCGTGTGAGTGTGGCATGCATCATCAGGGTTGCTTCTATGACTGTATTTGAAATTTTGTGGATGGTTTTGCCCACAAGATTGGGAATCATAGCCCTATTTCTTTCGTGTGCAACTTCTCTGGCCTCAAAATAGAGCTCCACCCATTTCACCCAGTGTCTCCACCTGGGCGCTTGTGCTGAGCGAGCACCTTCCACAACAAAAGGCTCAATGGCAGGAATGTTAGCCATGACATCAGCGACCCTTGGGTTGGCAGGCTCCTCAGGTGGTAGGAGTGTTACAGTGCAAGCTCTGGGACTGGCTAGGGTAATCTCTCTCAGTGAATTTCCTTTGGACTTTGGGCCCGAACAGCAGGTGCCTCATCCTTGAATGTAAAACCGTCCTGGCCCTTATATTCTATCTATCTTAATTCCCCCCAGGCTCTAGCCTGGAATGCCCTAGAGAAAAAAAACATCTTGGAGGTCAGCAGAGGGTACCTTGCAAGCTCTGCACTCACCAGATGAGAAGCAGGCAATATCTTGGCTAGCCTGAAAGGCCCTCGAGCTAGAGTCAGGCTCTAGCAGCGAAGGAGCTACCAGGCTCCCTGCTCTTTCTTTTTCTTTTTGACATGCTTCAGTAGACTGCATTAGGCAGCAGGAGGTTGGTAACACTTCACCACCAGGTGCAGCACACTAAAAGAGCAGGAGTGGCATGAGCACTGTGCTCTCCATGAGGGAGTATGCTGCTGCCGCACTTGTGCTCCTGGCACCGGAGATCATACTGATTGAAACGGGTGCAGCCCACCCTCATCACTAGTGTTGTGTCAGAGGATCTGCATACTGGGGGATCACCAATGATGTGTAGCGATGTATGTGTGGGCTGACTAGGCCTTAGGCACCAGGAAAGAACAAGAGCGAGAGGGAGACGGAGACGGAGTCAGCATATAACTCTCTTCATGGTGCAGATGGTTTCACTGACTCCACCTGCACATGCCGCTATTTATAACACATGCAGTCCACATCACCATAGGACCACACCAAAACAACTATGGATTGGGTAATATCCACCCTTAGGCACATTCAGGCATCCATAAGACATACCTACCAGTTACTTCACTGGGACTACATTACAGCACCCAGCTTCAGCCTGATTTTCACTGCAATAGTTTGTTTTAAAAATTTACTAAACGGTCCAAAAGGTTGAGGAAGTGGTTGAATGAAATCAGGGATATCAGGGAGCACCAGGGGCAATTGAGCCAGTAGGAAACAAAAAAGTAGAGTGTTTGTTAAGGAGTTAAAAAACACATCTAGAAGACAGGTATTGCAATATTTCATTGTTACACTCAACAGTTCCACAGAATATTATCTAGTTAACATATACCGCATATTCAACAGCAGAATGATGAGTTATTACCATTGTGATGGATTAACATAAACCATACATTGAATTTACTGATTCTTATCTGGAGTCAGATCTGATGTGGCATGAAAAGCTGAATGTAAAATGTATGGTTTAGCTGACACCTGTTCAAATGATCAATGATGTGTTACCATCCATAATGAGAACAACTTTACAGCGCAGCATAATAATTTGACAGTGATCAAGGTGAAGGGATGTTCCCCACCAAAATCTGATATCAGTTCTGTGTCTTAAACTTCAGGCTAGGACCTTTCTTGGGTCAACAGGACAGCAAACACTTGTAACATTGTTTCTCTTCCCATAGCCCTCCACTTAAGATTAATGAATGATGCATGAACTCCTCAATCCTCACTGCCCTGCTCATTGCTTCGCAGCCTAGTTTGATTTTTATAACTGGACATATTGTACATACATATCTACAATGCATAACCAGGATGTATGCATTTTTTTATGATGTTCTTCCATGCATACTATAACTTGTCACATTCCACTGAATTACAAACCAGCTTTGCCACATCAATAGAAACAACTTACAAGTGAACGTGCTTCTTAACTGGTTGGTGAATTGGTGTGTGCTTACTCAATTTAAGACTTTCCATATGCCTAGGGTAGCGCTGCAGGTTTATGTTGCTTTTGTACTTCTGCGCCTTCAAACTCTGCTGTGCCTAAGAAAGGCTTACAATGTTTAAGGCTCTTTGTGGTTCTACAGCTGCAACCCTTCAAAAATCACAAACGGCCAGCTCTTCTCCACCTATCATAGGATGAGAGAAGAGGGACTTGAGGACTTTTCACTTCAGGACAAACACTGAGTTACTCTCAATGTCAGTATGCGCTTTGAGTGAATGCCTTATGGTATTCTATTTTTACAGGGGGTGTACCCCACCATATCCCGCTCCCCTCCCCACTCCGGCTACTGACATTTCACCACCTCAAACTGCAGTGCCATTTAGTTAGGTGCTGCAGTGCATGTGGTGAAACATTAGTCAGCTTTAAGAAAGCAGTAAAACTTCCTCCTTGGCAAAGAGGCTTGTTTACAAATGAGCTAATGAGCACACTCTGGGCCTGATTAAAAGTTTGGCGGTCTGCAGACAGCCATGGCCGATGTCTGACCACCGTCAATCTGTACGAGTATGAAGGTCATACTAACAGAAGACCGCCAGCGGTCTGTCAGCACAGCCAGGTAGGGCAGACCACCACACTTATGAAGAAGCACAAACAGGCCTGCGGAGCCTGTGTTGCTGCCAGACTAATTATGAGGTTGCACACCGCCAATGTGACCATGGTGGTCCAACCACCAGGTATCAGAAGGCAGAAACAAGCAGAGTAAAGGGATACATTGACCTGTAGCAGACTTACACATCCGGTGTCGCCATAAAGCCCTTCATAAACGTCCTGCCACCCCAACTGTAAGTACACATACCTACCTGTATCTTTAACTTGAAAAACTGCAAGTTGCGTGTAGGAAAGTACCCTCTTTCTTGGCATGGTTACCCCCTTTTTCTGCCTGATGTCAGTGTGCTTGACTGTGTCTACGGGGATCCTACTAACCAGGACACCAGTAGTTATGCTTTCTCCCTTAAAAGGTGGTTGTTGGTTACTGTTAACACAGTATTTCACCCACAATTGGCATACTGGTGCCCCCTTATAAGTCCCTAGTAAAGGGTACCTAGGTACCCAGGGCACTGGGGTTCCAAGGGATCCCTATGGGCTGCAGCATATATTTTGCCACCCATAGGGAGCCCATTCAAAGGCTTCTGCAGGAATGCCATTGCAGCCTTTGTGAAAAGGTACAAGCACCCTTTCACTTTCATTGTCACTGCACCAGGTCACTTATAAGTCACCCCTATAGCAGGCTCTCCAGCCCTGAGAGCAGAGTGAAAGGTACCTGTGTGTGAGGGCACCCCCGGACTCGCAGAGGTGCCCCCATAACCTTCAGGACCATTTTCCTAGACTTTGTGAGTGCAGGGACACCATTTTATGCATGTACTGGGCATAGGTCACTACCTATGTCCAGCTACATAATGGTAACTCCGAACATAGGCATGTTTGGCATCAAATATGTTGGAATCAAACCCCAAGGCTTTTGCAAGCATTGTTTGTATAATTCCATGCACTCTGGGGGCTTCTTGGAGGACCCCCATTATTTCCATGTCAGCCTTCTGAGGTTTTCCCGGCAGCCCCAGCTACTGCCACCTCACAGACAAGTTTCTGCCCTCCTGTTGCTTGAAAAGCTCGAGCCGAAAAAGGCAGAACAAAGGATTTCCTTTGGGAGAGGTATGTTACGCCCTCTCCCTTTGGCAATAGGTGTTACAGGCTTGGGAGGGGTAGCCTCCCCAAGCCACTGTAAATACTTTGACGAGCACATTTGGTGTCCTCCTTGCATAAACCAGTCTACACCGGTTCAGGGATCCCCAGTCCCTGCCCTGAAACAATACTGGACAAAAGAAAGGGGAGTGACCACTCCCCTGTCCATCACCACCCCATGGATTGTGCTCAGAGCTCCTCCAGAGGGTCCCTGGGTTTTGCCATCTTGGATTCAAGGTTGACAGGGAACTCTGGGAGCATCCGAGTGGCCAGGGCTAGCAGGTGACGTCACAGCCTTCCCCTGATAGGTGCTTACCTGGTTAGCTTACCAATCCCCCTTTCAGGGCTATTTAGGGTCTCTCCCTTAGGTGGTTCCTCAGATTCGGATTGCAAGACTCCAGCAGAAATCCTCTGCACTTTGCACTTTGACTTCTCACTGAAGAAACTGCATCTGGACCCTCCAGGAACTCTACAAGCTGCAACAAAGAAGCAAGACGCCTTCTGCAACATTGTTTCTTCATCTCCTGCAGCAACTGCAACAGTTTCCTGGTCATGCATCCTCTGAGGATAGCCCGTCTTCAGGCTGCACCAGAAGAGCGTAGGAATCTCCCTTGGGGGGAAGGAGTCACTCCCCTGCTTCAGCAGGCACCAACTACAATGATGACTGGCTGCGTGGATCCCCTCTACTGCAGAGCTGCATGGATCCTGCATCATGGGTGGTAGACTGAATTGGTCCTGACGGTCTTCTCTTCCACCTGTCCCTCTTTGGTGTAAGTAAGAGCTCGCCTCCCCACGCAAGACAGTACCCCCGAGCACCATGTGTTTTGCAGCTGCCAAAGCTTGTTGGAATCCTTCCTCCAAGTCCTTCATGAATCTTGTAGCTCTGTTCCCAAATACTCTATCCGGTGACACACAGTTTCCTGAGTGGTCCTCCAGCGGCATGGGAGCCTTTGTCGTAGTGCTGCTTGGGCCTCTTTTGAAACTTTCTTGTCCCCGTCCTGTGGGATTCCTGTGTGCTCTACCTGGTCTTCTGTGGGCTCTCTGAGTTGGTGAGGGCCCCCTCTGACCCCATCTCCAGGGTAGAGTCCACCTGGTCCCTCCTGGTCCCAGGCAGCGCGATTTTCCACTTATCGTGAGCTTTGCGTGTGCCAAGGCTTGTCGGTGGACTTCGATGATGCAAACCCAACTGCAATCGTCCATTCAGCATAGGACATCACTTGCACCCTCCAGGCACCTGACTTTGTCTTCTTGGTTGCAGTGCTGACTTTTCTTCTTCACTGGTGGTTCTCCTTTTGCACCTTCATCCGGGTTAGCATGGGCTCCTGTTCTTCCTAAACTCTTCTGTGCTTCTTGGACTTGGTCCCCTTCTTCCAAAGGTCCTCTTGTCCAGGAATCCACTGTTGGTGTCTTGCAGTCTCCTCTGGGTTTTGCATAATACTTCTTCTAGTTTCTGTGTGTGTTCTAGGAAACTTACTGTGATTTACTCCTGATTTCCTAGTTACTGGGGTGGGTTTTGGTACTTACCTTTGGGCTTTCTAAATACTCCCAGCTCCCCTCTACACACTACGCTTGCCTAGGTGGGAGACCGACTTTCGCACTCCACTTTCTTAGTAAATGGGTTGTGCTCCGCAGACCCATTTCTAACTATAGTGATTTTCACTAATTGCACTGTTTTCTAACTGTTTTTATGCCTATTTCTGCATACGAGTGTATATAATTTGTGTATTACTTACCTCCTAAGGAAGTATAGTCTCTATGGTATTTTTGGCATTTGTGTCACCAAAATAAAGTACCTTAATTTTTGTAACACTGAGGATTTTCTTTCATGTGTGTGAGAAGTGTATGACTACAGTGGTATTGCATGAACTTTGTGTGTCTCCTAGATAAGCCTTGGCTGCTCATCCACAGCTACCTCTATAGATCCTGGCTTCTAGACACTGACTATACTACACTAATAAGGAATAACTGGATCCGGCATAAAGTGTAAGTACCATAGGTATCCACCACCCACCAGGTCAGCCTCCTGCATTGCACCTGCTTACATATCATGAAGGGGAATGCCTCAGGTCTCAACCCACACACGCCTACAAACATAAATCAACACTGGCACACCCACAGTCACTACACGCCCCATTTGGGCAGCACACACACACTCTGCACCTCAACATTATACGGTTACACATGGCCACACAGCTCAGTCACAGGGACAGTGAAGGCTACACAACATTGTCACATCACTGGCCTTGGACTGTTCACACATACAACACACATATATATGGAAGTGGCATGGAAATAATAACACCATTAAAAAAATCTGCATTGAACACACATATCACAGCATAATGGAAGCGCAATGGCATGCACTAAACACAGAGAAAAATAAAAAAAGAAAACATGACAACCATACCTGCACAAATTGTGGGGGGTCATCTGAGACACCCAGGGAACGGGACTGCACTGGGGCATAAATCACCTCAAACAGCCCCCTCAAACAACATGTGTAGAGGAAATGGCCCTATATGGGTGCCAGGGACAAGCAATACTAAACACAAATGTCATACACATCTGCACAATGGGAAAGGGCAAGCCAGCAAAGCACATACAACTCTGAACCAATGGACTATACCCTACAGGAAGTGGCTGCAAGAGACACACACCTAAATGGACGCATGCATGGACAAATACGAACACACTCATGTTTGCACAAACAAAACTCAAGATGACACACATATAAGAAACGTACAGGAGCAATATCAGGGGCACAAGTCAAACACCATACTTGCACACATTGCACAACACAAAAATAAATACTTACCATACCAAATACTACACAATGCCATGACATCAACATTGCATTTACACACATACCTATGCACACAACATAAACCCTTCTCTCGGGGATACTAGCACTGCACATAAACTCACATATTGCAAACAACAGTGCATGAAACAGCAAGCAGGCTCACGCACACAAATCATTCAAGGACTACATAATGGTGTTTAAGGAACTGAAGGACAACTGTGTACCCAAAATAACAAATTGTTTGGGTCTATTAACTTGGAAACCATTTTGAAGTCCAAAGGGCATTGGCCAGTACAAAATATTTCAAATATAGCACAGTGTTGTGCCTAAACTTGACTCATAACTGCCATGGAACCTCCACAAGAAGGGGTATCAAGAGGGCAGGCAGACACATGAGGGATTATCCGGGGGATGGGGGATCAGATTTGGGAGGGGGGTTTGGGCTTGGGAGGGGTGGTCTTCTTGGGAGGGGCGAACTTCTTCTTGGTGGGGGAGGAGTATGGGTGCTTACAGGGGGGCAGGGAGGCGTTGGAGGTGGAAGGGTTGACTTTGGAGCTGGGGGTGGTCCTTTTGGGTTTTGTAATGGGGTGAGAACAGGGGTAAGGTCAAGCTAACATAAGAAATGTTTTTTGGACACACGGGGAATGGTCATCAGAAGGGAGTCGGGATTTGGAGTTTGAGAGAGTGGTTGTCTGATGTGTAGGTGTGGATGTTGTGGGTGCGCACTTCTGGGAAGCATGCTTGGTGTGGTGGGTGTCTGAGGGCATTCAGTTGTCTTGGGCTTAAGGGGGTAGGGATGCTGGGAGATGCTGTGGTGGGTGGGTGTCTATTGGGGTCATGACTGCAGGTATGGTAGATGTGGGGTGGATGTAAATGTGTCTGTAGTTGTGTCTGCAGGTGTGGTGCTTGTGATGTATGTCTGCATGTCTGCCGGGGGGTGTCTGTGGGTAGAATGGGTGTGGTGGCTGTGTGAGTTACTGCTCTGGTGGTATCTGTAGGTCGGCTTGATGTGTTGTGTGTGATGCTGGGGTGGTGGGGGTGTCTGGGAAAGTTGTGACTGCTGTCTTGTCTGTAAGTGGATGTTGTTCATCTGCGTGCTGATGTGTCCTGTGGTGTTTGTGTTCGCGTGTGCTCCTTTTGCCTGCTGAAGTGGATTTCTGCAGATCTGTTTGTGTGCTTTTGGTAGGTAGGTAGGGGATGTGGGGATTTGGACTGGGAAGAGGGATGTGGAGGGGGGACTGTAAGTGGGGAATGACAGGCTGCCATAAATGTGAAGGCCAGAGACTGAAAACATCTCTGTAGGCCACCCATTGCACCATGAATGCCTTCCAGAAACGCATTTGTTTGTTGCAGTTGGGTCGCCAGTTCCTAGATGGCATTCACAATGGCTGACTGACCAACAGAGATACTTCTCAGGAGGTCAATAGCCTCCACACTGAGGGCAGCAGGAGTAACATGGGCTGGGATGGAGGTGTCTGTGGCAAATTAGATCCCCAACCTCTTGGTGGAGAGGGCACAGCCAACTGAGTGGGGAGCAACAGGGAGGGGGGTGATAGAATGGGGGGTGGCAAACAAAGATGGTGCTGGGGGGTGCCTTTATGGGTCAGCCACCACTATGGAGTGGCCACCAGAAGAGGAATCTGAGGATGGTAATGATGCAGATCCGGTTATCCCTGTGGCACTCCCCTTGCTCTCCGGGCCACCTGGTCCCTCCGTGTCAGTTGTCTCTTGACCCGAAGTCCTTTGGCCAGATGCATCCCCACTTGGCTCAGCACCTTCTCCTTGCTTGCCTGTGCTCTTGCTGGAAGGTCAAAGAGGACTATTAACACCACATGACCATGATACTATTTGAACCACTGCTCATTTCTAGTAGGCCCCAGCAAATCTACTCATTGAAGTGGTACATACAAGTGCCATGACTCATGCTTTCATGCCATCAGGATTTACTACAGTGGCCCACAGTAAAATCAGGACTTCGGACAACTACAATTGCACGGGTGAAGTCTTGGAACCACACTAACCATAAAACAACTAGGAGTCTTCGTCATCTTCAGAGCTGTCCCACAAGCAGCAGACCTGAGTCAACTACATCCACATCCAGACAAGGTCATGCACACATCTATTTGGCACAAAAATTATGAACCAACAATTAGAAATGATGCCTTGACCTCCTGCTATGTGG
Organism: Pleurodeles waltl; assembly: GCF_031143425.1. Lineage (NCBI taxonomy): Eukaryota > Metazoa > Chordata > Amphibia > Caudata > Salamandridae > Pleurodeles > Pleurodeles waltl. Next base: position 670,551,062 of record NC_090439.1, on the reverse strand, counting down.
ATCCCAAACATTCTAAATCCTGGAGTAGGTGACATGGAAATAACCATGTCACACAGGAAACATGTCAACAATGTACACTTCACCAATAGATTCAAGGAGGTAATATCAATGTAACTCAGATAGGCCTCACATGTGGCATTGAATGGAACACTATTGATGTCAGGTTCAATATGTCAGGGAGAGATGTCCCAAAATAAAAAAAACAACAAAGTAGCAAAACCCAGGATAGTCACCACTAATGTCTGACACCCATCACAATGAAATCATTTGAGTGTTTCTGTAGTAGACATCTGTCCTTTGCATGTTGGAGAGACACAGAACTTTAGAAGGCCCTCAACCTGATGCCCAAAGAGCAACAACATCACTAACCACATCTTAGAGATCCCAATCCTGGTGTCTGTCTGTAGATGGATTCCTGAACCCAAACACATGTGATGTCAACATCACTGCAACTCACTCCATGATGCATGCCAACAGTCAGGGCATAATCCTCAATCATTACACATGTGCAGTGCACTTTTCAACATGATTCTACATCAAGGGCATAGATACACAGAAAGTGGTTCTACACATTGGGCTCACCTGTCATTTTCCTTAGAGCTAGTTCAGTTCTACTTGTTAAATTACATACTATGACGTATGAAGGTGTATGTGAACCAATGAACAATGGTGACACACTCCTGTCTGTGCACTACATGAAATAGACACCCATTGTAGATTTACTATATCATTAACAGTTTCCAATTATATATATGTGAGACAATACAGACATCATCCTATCAACATGGGTAGAACATGCATGGAACTGCAGCAGCATAGAAATATTTCCTAATGAGAAAGGGATACATGCTGACATGTAGGCACAAGGAATGCTGGCAAAAGTGATGACACATCATTCATGTCAATAGACATTCCCAACTTACCAAGGCAAAGTAGTTTGCAAAAACTGCAAACAAATATCTATGTAAGCTGTGTTGCATGCATGATGGATACCTACAAATCACAGACTGCAGTGAGGCACCAACACCCATCATACACTGAAAATAACTAGCTCCTGGGTGGCAGATGTCTAGATACATACATACCTAGACACATGGCAGGGTACAGTGATCCTCAACCTACTTACCTTCAGCCTGTAACATATAGGAAGAGTGATGTGTCGGAGAGACATTACACCCACTAGAACAACAATCAGTAAATGAATGATCACTGTACACAGCTATTTGTGGTCCCTGATGACCAAATGGTCTGAGAATTCCCCCAGCTTTGTCCTAGGTCCCAGGTCCAAAAGGCAAGGCACACCAGTTTTGTACACATGACATGTCAACACAATCTCCCATCTACTACGTGACACATGGTTCATCCCTCTATGCTCAGGGGGAGCACTCAGTACCTCAATCACCTGGCAATGGGACAGGCAAGAATTTGTAGGATACTGACCCCCTTGCGGCTGCTATGCTGCCCTAAAATGCTAACCTGGGCCTACGCAATCTTCCTGGCCCTGCGTCTCAGGTCTTCCCACCTCTTGTGACAGTGGGTGGTCCACCTGCTGTGGACTCCCAGGGTCCCTACCTTCTTGGCAATGGCTCTCTGTTAGACCTGACATGCCTTAGGGTGGTCACCCCTAACTTTTTGCCTGCCTCCCTCCACTTTTTGGACCCTGTTTTGCTGGCTTTTTAGACTCTGCGCACTCTACCACTGCTAACCAGTGCTAAAGTGCATATGCTTTCTCCCTTTTCAAACATGGTAACTTTGGATCATACCTGATTGGACTATTTAATTTACTTATAAGTCCCTAGTAATGTGCACTATATGTGCCTAGAGCCTGTAGATTAAATTCTACTAGTGGGCCTGCAGCACTGGTTGTGCCACCCACTTAAGTAGCCCCCTTAACCTTGTCTCAGGCTTGCCATTGCAAGGCCTGTGTGTGCAGTTTCACTGCCACTTCGACTTGGCATTTAAAAGTACTTTCCAAGCCTAGAACTCCCCTTTTTCTACATATAAGTCACCCCTAATGTGTGCCCTAGGTAATCCCTAGAGCAGGGTGCTGTGTGGGTAAAAGGCAGGGCATGTACCTGTGTAGTTATATGTCCTGGTAGTGTAAAACTCCTAAATTTGTTTTTACACTACTGTGAGGCCTGCTCCCTTTATAGGCTAACATTGGGGCTGTCCTCATACATTGTTGAAGTGGCAGCTGCTGATCTGAAAGGAGCAGGAAGGTCATATTCAGTATGGCCAGAATGGTAATACAAAATCCTGCTGACTGGTGAAGTCGGATTTAATATTACTATTCTAGAAATGCCACTTTTAGAAAGTGAGCATTTCTTTGTACTTAAATCTTTCTGTGCCTTACAATCCATGTCTGGCTGGGCTTGGTTGACAGCTCCTTGTGCATTCACTCAGACACACCCCAAACACAGGGTACTCTGCCTCACTTGCATACATCTGCATTTTGAATGGGTCTTCCTGGGCTGGGAGGGTGGAGGGCCTGCTCTCACAGAAAGGACTTCCACACACCCTACTGGGACCCTGGCAGACAGGATTGAACTGAAAGGGGACCTGGTGCACTTCTTAGCCACTCTTGGAAGTCTCCCCCACTTCAAAGGCACATTTGGGTATAAAACAGGGCCTCTGCCCTACCTCATCAGACACTTGCTGGAGAAGAAACCTGAACCAGAAACTACATCCTGCCAAGAAGAACTGCCTGGCTGCTCAAAGGACTCACCTGTCTGCTTTCTACAAAGGACTGCTGCCTTGCTGTTCGCCTGCTGCCTTGCTGAACTCTTGTCTGGCTGTGAAAGTGCTCTCCAAGGGCTTGGATAGAGCTTGCCTCCTGTTCCCTGAAGTCTCAGGACCAAAAAGACTTCTCTTTTTCACTTGGACGCTTCGCCACTTGGAGGACTTTCAAGTGGCGCTTAGGGCCTGGGCAAAAGCCCATTTAGAAGAGGATGATGAGGAAGAGGAGCCAGAAAATGGCCCCTCAGAGGATTTGTTGCTATCTGTGGATGATGTTGCCACTGCAATTGTGCCCCCTTCCAGACCAGGGAGCAGTGTCTCTGTGCAAAGCCTGACCGCAGAGGAAAGGCGAGATGAAAGGGAGTTCCAATTGCAAATGGCAAAATTGAAAATTGAGGCTCAACAGGAGGAAAGAATGGCATAGAGAGAAGCCAAGCAAGCTGAGGCTGAAAGAGCAGCCAAATAGATTGAAGCTGAAAGAGAAGCTAAACAAGCTGAAGCTGAAAGGGCAGCCAAACAAGCTGAAGCTGAAAGAGCAGCCAAACAGGTGGAAGCTGAAAGAGCTTTGGCTGAAAAGAAACTATTGTTGGCTCATGAACTGAGTCTCAAGGAGCTGGAGATCAAGGCGAGACAGTCTGAATCCAGCAATAACGGTGGCAGCATACAGACAGGACCTGCTGGAGAAAAGAAGATTCATATACCCAAAAATGTGGTGCTCAGTTTTGTGGTGGGAGATGACATAGATAAATGGTTAGCTGCTTAAGAAGTTGCACTAAGGTCTCATGGGGGGTAGCTATGTGGGGTTATGTGCTGCCATTGGGGAGGGACACACTTCTCACATTGGATCAACCGGATCAAAACACATACCCACTTCAGAAAGCCACTTTACTTGCCAAGTTTGGGCTGACCCCTGAGGGATACCGTCAGAGGTTCAGGGACAGCACCAAACAAACCACACAAACATGGGTAGATTTCTTTGACTTTTCCAGTAAGGCACGGAATGGGTGGGTGTGGGGCAACAAAGTAGATAATTATAAAGGGCTATATGACTTGATTCTGAGAGAGCATATACTCAATGTTACCTATACAGAGTTGCGCCAGCACTTGGTAGATAGTAAGCTGACTGATCCCACGAAGCTTGCTGAGGAGGCGGACCTCTGGGTTAGCACCAGAGTGTCCAAAAAGGTACCTGGGTGGACACCCACAAAGGTGGTCAGGGTTCCCAACAGAAGAAAGAGGGGGGAGATAAACTTACAGATAAGGAACTCTCAAAAGGCCCCCAAAAGAATTCCGAGGGAGGGGGTGGCAACCATTCCTTTTCCAGATTTGGGAAAAGACAGGGACGTATGATAGGTCAGGGAAATCCAACCCCAAATGCATGGAGTGTTACCAGTATAGACGCTATAAAGGCGACCCCCAGTGCTCCAAGAGGGCACCGTCCACTACCGGACAGACACCTGGGTTGACTAGTGTAGCGCTTGGGGGGGGAGATGGACCCAGATAGCTTTGGGGAACAGGTAGAGATTTCCATAGTGTCCCTGGGAGAAAGAGAAATGGTGCCCAAAGCCCACATGCCCCGAAATACTTCCAAGTACAGGCAGTGGGTCACCATTAATGGGCAGAAGGTGGAGGCTCTGTGTGACACAGGAGCCAGTATGAATACTATCCAGAGTCAGCTGGTGTCAACAGAGCAGATAGTCCCTAATACATTCCACCAGGTCATAGTCGCTGACAATCGTGAGAGTCACCTACCAGTGGCTCTGGTTCCCTTTGAGAGGGGGGGGTCTCTTGTACTCTGAAAGTAGCTGTGAGTCCTGCCATGCCTGTAGATTGTCTGTTAGGCAATGATCTTGAGCATACTGCTTGGAAAGAAGTAGAGCTTAGATCTCACCTGGAGATGTTAGGGTTACCTGAGTGGGTCTGCATGACCACACAGTCCATGGCTGCCCGGGAAGGGAGTCAAGGGCACCTGGAGCCTGGAAAGATGGCCCAGACAGCTGCAAAAAGGGAGGGCCAGGGGCACGGGAAACCCGACTCCAATGTTCCCACGGTGGTAGACGAGGCCCCTGAGGAGGAGGAGGCCCCTGAGCCAACCGGGGAGGACATAGCTGCCCTGGGTAACCTACCTGAACCTGCTGGCTGGCAAGTAGAAGGGGGGCCAACCAGGGAAGCATTCTGCAAGGTGCAGAAAGAATGCCCCACCCTTGTGGGTCTGAGGAAGCAAGCCACTTAACAAGCAGCAGGTGACACCTCTGGTGCTCACCATATTTACTGGGAGAATGATCTCCTTTACAGTGAGCGTAGGATTCCAGGTCCTGGGGCACACCGTGTGCTGGTGGTCCCCCAGTGTTACCGGAAATTCCTACTAGGCCTGGCTCACGACATTCTCCTGGCAGGACACCTGGGCCAAGACAAGACCTTTGACAGGCTTGACACCCACTTTCATTGGCCCAGAATGAGGAAAGCCTCAGATAACTTCTGCAGAGCTTGCCCCACCTGCCAGGCCAGTGGGAAGGCAGGGAAACTGCTTAAAGCTCCCCTGATCCCACTCCCAGTCGTTGGCACCCCTTTGAAATGGTGGGCATTGACATTGTTGGTCCCTTGGACCCCAAAACTGCCTTGGGAAACAGGTTTATCCTGGTTTTGGTGGACCATGCCACCCACTATCCAGAGGCAATCCCTCTGAGAACAGTGACTGCAAAGGTGGTGACCAGAGCACTGTTGGGAATATTTACCCGTGTGGGATTCCCTAAGGAAGTCGTGTCTGACAGGGGCAAAAACGTCATGTCTGCATACATGAAGACCCTGTGGGATGAGTGTGGGGTGACCTACCGGTTTACCACCCCTTATCATCCTCAAACCAATGGGCTTGTTGAGAGATTCAACCAGACCCTGAAAGGCATGATTGGTGGCCTGACTTAGGCCATGAGGCGTAAGTGGGACGTCCTCTTACCCTGCCTGTTGTTTGCTTATAGACAGGTGCCCCAGAAAGGGGTGGGGTTCAGCCCCTTTGAGCTTCTCTATGGTCACCCTGTCAGGGGACCCCTAAGTATTGTTAAGGAGGGCTGGGAGAAAGCTCCCCAGGCCCCTCCCCAGGATGTGGTCAGCTACATGCTGGCCCTCCGCAAACAAACCCAACACTTCTGGAAGCAGGCCCAGAGTAATCTCGAGGCCAGTCAAGAGGTGATGAAGGAGTGGTATGACCAGAAGGCCACTCTAGTTGAGTTCTCACCTGGAGACAAAGTTTGGGTGATGGAGCCAGTAGAGCCCAGGGCTCTCCAGGACCGCTGGACTGGCCCCTTTGAGATCAAGGAGCGTAAAGGGGAGGCCACTTACCTAGTTGACCTCAAGACCCCTAGGACCCCCCTAAGGGTCCTCCATCACAACCGGCTCAAACCTCACTTTGGTCAGTATGCTCCTAGTCACAGATGAGGGCATGGAAGAGGAGAGTGAACCTCTCCCGACCTCCTCGCTGTTAAAGAAGGGGATGGGTCAGTAGGGGGTGTCATTCTCTCTGACTCCCTGACTCCAACCCAGAGAGGGGACTGCTATGAGCTGTTAGAACAGTTCTCCCCCCTGTTCTCCCTTACTCCTGGACTAACCCACCTCTGTGTGCATGACATTGACACAGGTGACAGTTTCCCTGTAAAGAACAACATTTACAGGTTGTCAGATAAGGTGAAGGCCAGCATCAAGGAGGAGGTCTCCAAGATGTTGACTTTGGGGGTTATTGAGAAATCCAGTAGTCCCTGAGCCAGCCCTGTGGTATTGGTTCCCAAGTCTACTGCCCCAGGTGCGAAGCCAGAACTCCGGTTCTGTGTGGACTACCGGGGTCTCAACTCAGTCACCCGGACTGATGCTCACCCCATGCCCCGAGCTGATGAGCTCGTTGACAGGCTAGGCGCTGCCAAGTTTCTGAGTACGTTCGATCTTACTTCCGGGTACTGGCAGAATGGCCTGACTGAGGGGGCTAAAGAAAGATCCGCTTTTTCCACCCCTGATGGCCATTACCAATTCCGGGTGATGCCATTTGGGCTGAAAAATGCCCCCGCTACCTTCCAACGGTTGGTTAACGGGGTCCTAGTTGGTAAAGATGCCTTTTGTGAAGCTTACCTGGACGACCTAGCTGTCTACAGTTCCAGTTGGGAGGAACACCTACTCCACCTCAAGGAGGTGCTTCAGGCTCTGCAACAGGCAGGCCTGACTATCACGGCTAGTAAGTGCCAGATTGGGCAGGGTTCCGTGGTGTACTTGGGACACCTAGTAGGTGGTGGCAGGGTGCAGCCACTCCAGACCAAGATTGAAACTATCAAGGCCTGGCAACCACCTAGAACACAGACTGAGGTGAGAGCCTTTTTGGGCCTCACTGGATACTACCGCAGGTTCGTCAAGGGCTATGGTACCATTGTGTCCCCCTTGACAAAACTCACTTCCAAGAAACAACCTAGGTTGGTGAATTGGACGGAGGCCTGTCAGAAAGCCTTTGATTCGCTGAAGGAAGCCATGTGCACAGCCCCTGTGCTCAAGGCCCCTGACTAATCCCAGGAATTTATTGTGCAGACAGACGCTTCAGAGCATGGCATAGGGGCTGTTCTAGCACAGCTGAATGAGGAGGGCTCAGACCAACCAGTAGTAGTCTTTATTTGCAGAAGACTATTACCACGGGAACAAAGGTGGAGTGCTATTGAGAGAGAAGCATTTGCTGTGGTCTGGGCACTGAAGAAGCTAAGACCCTACCTGTTTGGGTCTCACTTCTGGGTTCAGACAGACCACAGGCCCCTCAGATGGCTCATGCAGATGAGGGGTGAGAACCCAAAACTCTTGAGATGGTCCATTTCCTTACAGGGGATGGACTTTACGGTGGAGCATCGCCCAGGGGTTGACCACACCAATGCTGATGGTGTCTCCAGATACTTCCGCCTTAGCGATGAGAGCTCCCAGGAGGTCGGGTAGCTCTCCACACTTTCATCTGGGGGGGACACATGTTAGACCTCACATGCCTTAGGGTGGTCACCCCTAACTTTTTGCCTGCCTCCCTACACTTTTTGGACCCTGTTTTGCTGGCTTTTTAGACTCTGCGCACTTTACCACTGCTAACCAGTGCTAAAGTGCATATGCTCTCTCCCTTTTCAAACATGGTAACTTTGGATCATACCTGATTGGACTATTTAATTTACTTATAAGTCCCTAGTAATGTGCACTATATGTGCCTAGGGCCTGTAGATTAAATGCTACTAGTGGGCCTGCAGCACTGGTTGTGCCACCCACTTAAGTAGCTCCCTTAACCTTTTCTCAGGCTTGCCATTGTAAGGGCTGTGTGTGCAGTTACACTGCCACTTCGACTTGGCATTTAAAAGTACTTGCCAAGCCTAGAACTCCCCTTTTTCTACATATAAGTCACCCCTAATGTGTGCCCTAGGTACCCCCTAGAGCAGGGTGCTGTGTGGGTAAAAGGCAGGACATGTACCTGTGTAGTTATATGTCCTGGTAGTGTAAAACTCCTAAATTCGTGTTTACACCACTGTGAGGCCTGCTCCCTTCATAGGCTAACATTGGGGCTGCCCTCATACATTGTTGAAGTGGCAGCTGCTGATCTGAAAGGAGCAGGAAGGTCATATTTAGTGTGGCCAGAATGGTAATACAAAATCCTGCTCACTGGTGAAGTCGGATTTAATATTACTATTCTAGAAATGCCACTTTTAGAAAGTGAGCATTTCTTTGCACTTAAATCTTTCTGTGCCTTACAATCCACGTCTGGCTGGGCTTGGTTGACAGCTCCTTGTGCATTCACTCAGACACACCCCAAACACAGGGTACTCAGCCTCACTTGCATACATCTGCATTTTGAATGGGTCTTCCTGGGCTGGGAGGGTGGAGGGCCTGCTCTCACACAAAGGACTGCCACACCCCCTACTGGGACCCTGGCAGACAGGATTGAACTGAAAGGGGACCTGGTGCACTTCTTAGCCACTCTTTGAAGTCTCCCCCACTTCAAAGACACATTTGGGTATAAAACAGGGCCTCTGCCCTACCTCATCAGACACTTGCTGGAGAAGAAACCTGAACCAGAAACTACATCCAGCCAAGAAGAACTGCCTGGGTGCTCAAAGGACTCACCTGTCTGCTTTCTACAAAGGACTGCTGCCTTGCTGTTGGCCTGCTGCCTTGGTGAACTCTTGTCTGGCTGTGAAAGTGCTCTCCAAGGGCTTGGATAGAGATTGCCTCCTGTTCCCTGAAGTCTCAGGACCAAAAAGACTTCTCTTTTTCACTTGGACGCTTTGTGCGCCGAAATTTGTTGTCGCACAGCTTGTTCCGCGGCGAGAAAAATGCCGCACACCGACGCTGATCGACGCGACGCCTTCGTGACGACCGGAACTTCAACGCATGGCTTCGCAAGGACAACGCCGCCCGATCCCCAGAGGAGAAATCAACGCAACACCTGCCGTTAGAGCGAAACTTCGACGCACAGCCCGCAAAATGACGCGCAGCTGGAAAACAAGCAGGAGAATCCACGCACAGACCCGGGACATCTGGTAATCCCCGTGATCCACAGAAAGAGACTGTCCGCGCGCTGGAAAACGACGCACGACTTCCCCGCGTGAAAAATAACGACACAAGTCAGTGTGTGCTGGGGAGAAATCGACGCACACACCATTTTTCCACGTATCTCTTCCTCTGCGGCCCTCTGCTGAGATTTTCCACTCCAAACCAGGTACTTTGTGCTTGAAAGAGACTTTTGTTTGCTTTTTAAAGACTTAAGACACTTTATATCACTTTTCAGTGATATCTTTACAAATTCACATTGCAACTTTATTCGTTTTGACCTACAATTATCCTGATAAATATGATATATTTTTCTAAACACTGTGTGGTGTATTTTTGTGGTGCTACATGGTGGTATTGTATGATTTATTGCACAAATACTTTACACATTGCCTTCTAAGTTATGCCTGACTGCTCGTGCCACCTACCAGAGGGTGGGCAAAGGCTAATTTTGGATTGTGTGTGACTTACCCTGACTAGAGTGAGGGTTCTTGCTTGGACAGAGGGTAACCTGACTGCCAACCAAAAACCCCATTTCTAACACTCTCCAAATCCCTTTCTTCTGCTGGGTGTTGAACTGCATGGATGCAAAAGACAAGACAAGAAATTATGGGGCTGATTCTAACCCCGGCGGTCTTTGACCGCCGGGGCGAGGGTCGGCGGGAGCACCGCCGACAGGCCGGCGGTGCCCCGCAGGGCATTCTGACCGCGGCGCTTTGGCCGTGGTCAGAAAGGGTAAACCGGCGGTCTCCCGCCGGTTTACCGCTGCCCTCAGAATCCCCCATGGCGGCGCAGCTTGCTGCGCCGCCATGGGGGATTCTGACCCCCCCTACCGCCATCCTGTTCATGGCGGGAAAGCCGCCATGAACAGGATGGCGGTAGGGGGGGTCGCGGGGCCCCTGGGGGCCCCTGCCGTGCCCATGCCAATGGCATGGGCACGGCAGGGGCCCCCCTAAGAGGGCCCCGCAAGGTATTTCAGTGTCTGCCTTGCAGTCACTGAAATACGCGACGGGTGCTACTGCACCCGTCGCACCTTCCCACTCCGCCGGCTCGATTACGAGCCGGCATCCTCGTGGGAAGGGAGTTTTTCCCTGGGCTGGCGGGCGGTCTTTTGGAGACCGCCCGCCAGCCCAGGGAAAAACTCATAATACCCTCTGCGGTCTTCTGACCGCGGAGCGGTATTATGGGGGCGGAATTCTGGCGGGCGGCCTCCGCCGCCCGCCAGAATTAGAATCACCCCCTATGTCAACAAGTCACATCCAAAATGGCTGAGTCACATACATGTCAGTATACCAAGATGAGAACATCCTGTCTTGCCCATACTGCCCAGGTGTGGCACATAGCAGTCATTGAATACAGGGAGATGACTACAAACACTTCCCAATATGCAGCCCTACCCACCACCCAGCTCAGACCTGGCACTGACTCAGTCGATCAACTGACATCTTGTGGGACATGATCTAGCAATATGACAGAGATCAGAAACACTATGAGACACATCAGACCTATGTGGCTTCTAGAAGGTAACCTCCTCAGCCATGAATTCATCCAAACAGTCAAAATCTGTGAGAATGATCCTCTGCATACAGTCCCTACAGGCTACTGTCAAGGTATAACCTCTAACATCACACAGGGGTAACAGTGCATGGATTGGCATGGTGGGCACAGAAAGAGTCTAGACTGTCCATGTGTGGGCATGTGCAAATACAAATGCAGATGCGTGGAACTTCAGAGGGTGGGGGTCTGTATGTCTCATCATCAACAGAAAACTCACAGTTTGACATATGTGTCCATAATACATAGATTGCCTTCAGAACAACATGGGCATGCATTGCAAATATTCTGCAGTGTGACCAGACATCTGAGTCACATATTATGGGTCATCATTGAACAACACACAGTTTGCACATATGCACTGTCTGAAATACAATGAGCCTGCACGGACACATGTGACCTGTATGAAGATGACAACAGGGCTGTGGGATCAAGGGACCTGTCAAGGCTCTGAAACACACATTGGCAGAGATCCCAAGTGCACAACAGTCACTGTTCATCAGATCTTTCCTAATACCATGTACATTCTTCTCAGAGGGTAGAGTCTCAATACACTGCATATTAACACTGAGGCAAGATTTGGCCTCATAACATGGTGCGCTGGGATGCAGGGAGTGGGCACAGTGCCACAGTTGCATAACAAAAGTGATTCAGCACCAGCCCAGACTTTGAAAAATACAGTGAGATACAGGCCTCGGTCTCTGCAGGCTGAGCAGACAAACCTATATGAAACTCCATTCGCAACACTTCCCTGCATGATAGCACATTATGTGCCAACAGCAAATTGGCATGTGGTGTTTTTGTGCCAACTTGAGGGGTAGAGTAAGTCAGTATATGCCTTCCAAACAACAGTTTATCAAAGGCAGATGTTGTTTGAAATGTCTGTGACACCATACACATAGCACACATTACACACATACAACATTCAAATGCATGTGCCCTCACATTAACAACATCCATGAGATAAGAGATGTCTGGGGATGGCTGATATATGTCACCTCACTTAGTTATGTGCATCCAACACAAGGTGGACCAGGGAACACTCAATACACACACACCACAATGTATCAGAACTCAACATCTGTTACTGAACACAAATACATGCACATTGACTTCACCATTGATGCACCCTGACTGCATCAACAGTGCTTTGAGTTCACATTCTGCCACAAATGGTCAGTGTTAGACCTGACAGCCTTAGGGTGGTCACCCCCAACATTTTGCCTGGCTCCCTTCACTTTTTGACACTGTTGTTGCTGGTTTTAGGACTCTACACACTTTACCACTGCCAACCAGTGCTAAAGTGCATAGACTCCCTCCCTTAAAACATGGTAACATTGGCTCACACCCAATTGGCACATTTAATTTACTTGTAAGTCCCTAGTAAAGTGCACAACATGTGCCCAGTGCCTGTGAATGAAATGCTACTAGTGGGCCTACAGCACTGGTGGTGCCACCCACATAAGTACCCCTTAACCATGACTCAGGCCTGCCATTGCAAGGCCTGTGCAGGCCTTCCATTGCAAGGCGTGTGTGTGCAGTTTCACTGCCACTTCGACTTGGCATTTAAAAATACTTGCCAAGACTGAAACTCCCCTTTTTCTACATATAAGTCTCCCCTAAGTTAGGCCCTGGATAAACCACGGGGAAGGATGCTACGTAGGTAAAAGGCAGGACATATACTTGCGTGTTTTATATGTCCTGTTAGTGGAACACTCCTAAATTCGTTTTCCACTGTTGTGAGGCCTGCTTCTTTCTTAGGCTAACATTAGGGCTACCCGCATATACTGTTTGAGTGGTAGGTTCTGATCAGAAAGGCGTAGACAGGTCATATTTAGTATGGCCAGAATGGTAATACAAAATCCTGCTGACTGGTGAGGTTGGATTTTAAATAACATTTTTTAGAAATGCCACTTTTGGAAAGTGAGCATTTTTCTGCACTTAAAATCCTTCTGTGCCTTACAGCCTGTCTCCAATCCACACCTGGGCTGGTTGACAGCTCCCTTGTGCATTTCACCCAGACAACCACAAACACAGGATTCTCAGTCATACCTGCACACATCTGCATACTGAATGGGTCTTCCTGGGCTGGAAGGGTGAAGTGCCTGACACTTACATTTCAAAAGACAGCGGCCTGCCCTCCACAATGGAATGCCAAAACCCCTACTGGGACCCTGGCAGACAGGGTTGTACTTAAAGGGGACCTTGTGCACTTCAAAACCACTCTTTGAAGTCTCCCCCACTTCAAAGGCAATTTGGGGCATATAAACTGGGTCCCTGACCCTACCAATTTAGACACTTCTTGGGAAAGGAAAATGGATGTGCCTGGAAAAAAAGGGTGTGGTATGTGATGTCTGAAAAATTGCAGGGGGGCCTATTCTAATTCTATTTGTTTTTCTGTTGCGCGCTCTGGCTACAGTGTTTGGCACTGTAGATGCAAAGGTATGTGGTGTATGAAGGGGTGTGTTTTATGGTGTTCTGTACAGATGTTTTAAGTGTGGCAATGTGTGTCAGCTGTGCTGTTTTCAAATCCATCAAATGTGGTGTGCTGTTTTACTGTGGTGACCACAAACCACCGTGGCTCAGACCACCATTGGTTGACCGCCATGGCTGAACCACCACTGCAACTTTTCAGTGGTTGGTCAACAGGCTGTCAGGCTGGTGGTTAGAACACCTATTTCACACCCTCCACTGGATTTGTGATCTTGCATTTTTGGCTGACTTTTGGCGGTCAGGTCTGTGTAACTCATAATACGGCGTTCTGTATGACTGGCAACATGGCGGTCTTTTGGAGGTCGCAACTATGTTGGTCTGGTGGTTCGACCGCCAAGCTCATAATAAGACCTCTGTGACCTTGATTATGATTCTGACTGATCAATGGGCATAAACATTGACATAACATGTAGTTATCTTATGTGCAGTGTCACCTTTCTTTTCTTCTTCTGCAACTGGTACCTTAATATTGAATACTGCTGCATCATGCTCATTCCTGTCACTTGCTTCTCCTTGTAACACTGTGTTTCCAAATCGTGAATAACCTGCAGTTATTCACTCTGCAGAGACAGAAGGTGTTAAAATGTTCATCTTTTCTTTGTTGTGCAGTATTTTAAGTGCTGTATATCTCCTGTATGTAATAAAGCTCTATGGCCCTCATTACAACCCTGGTGGTCGGTGTTAAAGCAGCAGTAATACCGCCAACAGGCTGGTGGAACAAAAATGGAATCAAGACCATGGCGGAAACTGCCAACATAGACAGCCACTTAAACACTCTGACCGCCACAGCGGTAGAAACAAACACCGTGGCGGTAACTGCTAACAGACAGGCGGAAGACAAGTTTCCGCCCACTGTATTACAACACGCCTATCCACCACCTTTTCCAGGGCGGATCCAACGCTATCAAAAGCACGGCGGAAACAGTACACAGAAGGGAAACCACTCACCTCTCGACACCCAACGAGGAACCGGGACGCCATGGAGCCCGAACTACACGTCCTGCCCATGCTGGTCTTCCTCCTTATGTATCAGGAGCCGGACAGATGCTGTTGACGACCACAGTGAATACTGCACCTACAACACAGGGGAGGGTGGGAGGGAAAAAAGAGTGACACACGCAACACGCAATACCCCCACCCCCACCTTCACCCACAACACAATACACACAAATACATGCAGCAACATTACATATACACCCCCTCACCCCCTGGAAGAACGCAAGGACAAAAGGAAATGATTGTAACAAGTGTAATCAATAAAAATCTAAGTGTTGGCTGACCCTCTGCTCACTGTTCTCCATAGGGCACATCCGCTGGGGCAGGTGATGAGATGGCCGCAGCCTCCGGTGTACAGACCCCTGGTGGACCTGTCGACAATGGAAGAGAGACGCATCATTATCGCTTACAGACTTGATTGTGCTACAATCCAGGAACTGTGTGCTCAGTTGGAGCCAGACCTGATGTCAGCTATCCGCCATCCCAGAGGAATTCCCCCTCTAGTGCAGGTTCTGTCTGTACTCCATTTCCTGGCCAGTGGGTCTTTTCAAACAACAGTGGCCATGGAATCATGGATGTCCCAGCCAATGTTCTCTAACGTGTTGTCCAGAGTGTTGTCTGCCCTGCTGAAACACATGCGCAGCTACATCGTTTTCCCTCAAGTGGAGGACCTGCCAGCGGTGAAAGGTGACTTCTATGCCCTGGGACATATCCCCAACATCATTGGTGCCATTGATAGTACACATGTGCCATTTGTCTCCCCCCGCAGGAATGAACCGGTGTACAGAAACCAGAAAAGCTACCATTCAATGAATGTGCAGATGGTGTGTTTGGCAAACCAGTACATCTCCCATGTGAATGCCAAGTATCCAGGCTCAGTGCATGACGCTTACATTTTGAGGAATAGCAGCATTCCTTATGTGATGGGGCAACTCCAGAGGCACCGTGTGTGGCTAATAGGTGAGCCTGAAGTCCCCACACAGTTCCATTTGGTGTCTGGGTATGGGAGATTCCCTAATGTTTGGAGGATGCCTAACAGTTGTCCCTCGATATTTGCAGGTGACTCTGGTTACCCCAACCTGTCATGGCTACTGACCCCAGTGAGGAATCCCAGGACAAGGGCAGAGGGACGCTACAATGAGGCCCGTGGGCGAACTAGTAGGATAATAGAATGAACCTTTGGCCTCCTGAAGGCCAGTTTCCGGTGCATCCATCTTACAGGTGGATCCCTATACTACTCACCGAAGAAGTTGTGCCAGATAATCGTGGCCTGCTGTATGTTGCACAACCTGGCTTTGCGATGCCAGGTACCTTTTCTGCAGGAGGATGGGTCTAATGGTGGTCTTGTGGCAGCTGTTGAGCCTGTGGAGAGTGAAGAATGAGGAGGCAGAAGAAGAAGATGTAGACAACCGAAACAATATCATAATGCAATACCTCCAGTGAGACACAGGTAAAAAGATGGAACTGCTTCCCACATCTCATACTATTGTTGGAGCTAGCATATGTCTGCCTTTTTCACTCTTTGTATTGACCCTGACTTGTTACTTTGCCTTTCCATTTCTCAGATCTGGGTCCCAATTTGCGCTATCTGCTATGTTTTACTGCTGGCCTACAGCTGTGTAACAATTGGTAAGGCAATTCTTTACTACTATATCCCCCACCCTACCTGCATGCCATCACAAACTCCTACCCCTGCCCTCACACCTATCACCCCAACACTCCACAGATACCCTACTACCACAACCCACACATCCCAAAACCAAGCCCTGCATGTAACACCAATACATGGACACCCCTCACCAAAGCATGTCCAGTAGAGAGACTCACTCATGCCCCAAAATCACCAATCACACAAGGGCCAAGGCAATAATGCAAGCACAGGAGTAGAGGTTAACTCACCCATTGCACAAGATGCCACACACATATACTAAGATCATGCATTTACACCCCAACAGGACCCATACCCAACATCACCGGACAGGAGGTGCCAGACATATCCAGTCCCTCCCACAGAAGAGGCCCACAGTGATGACAGCAGCTCTGGACGCCTGGATCAAGATGACCAGCCCGGCCCATCAGGGACCTCAGGACAGTTGGTTCCCCTGACACAGTCCCAAACCACCACAGAGCCTCTCCCCTCAGGAAACACCAGCACAGCACCCACCCAGCGGGCCCATACCTCTGTCCCCAACACATGTCAAGCAGCAGTGTGTCCACCACTACGGGGAACCCAGGCTAACCAACCACCCCAACAACACCAGGGCCCTGCGGGCAGTGGCAGCGGGCACACCGTTCAGGGGACAGAGGCCCAGGAACACAGGGGAACTGGGCGGGCTGCTGTGCGACAGGGACAGGACAGGCCCAGGGAACCCACTCTCCACGAGGCCCTCTCCAACATCATGGGAGCCTACCACCATTCCCAGGAGATGATGGCAACGGTACTGGCCAAGTTTCAGGAGACCCAGCAGCTGCAGGAGGAACAGTATTTGGGTTCAGGGAGGAACTCAAATCCATCAATACCAGCCTGGCACCATTGTAGGGGTGCTGAAAGAACTCATCAACACCAGGGGGGTCACTGTGGCACAACAAGGGGCCCCTGACACTAGCCTGGACGATGAACTGCCCACCACCTCCGCCGTCGCTAGTGAACAGGAGGCACCGCCACAGAACCACAACACCAGCACCCCACCCCCTGCAGATGGAGAACTACCCCGCAAACGGTCCCTGAGATCCAGGACAAAGACAGAGATCAATGCCAAGACCCCCGCCGAAAAATGAGACCACCCTGATTGTCATCCTTCTGTCCCACTTTGTTACTCTGTCCATCCATCAACTGCCCCAGCTCCACTTCCTCAGCCCCTTTGGACAATGGACATGTGAGACCAATAGACTGGACTCTGCCATGGACATTCCTCCACCATCACCCCTGACCATTTTACAACACCCTCCAATATTTAGCACTCAAATAAACACCCTTAAAGCACAAAACAATCTGGAGTCAGTCTGTGCTTTCGAAAATGTGTTTTTACAATAACTGTGGAAAACTGCTATATCCATTGTATTGTCAACATATCTATGTCACACAGCTCTAGTCCATGCGGAAACAAAGCAGATGTCACATAGTGGGACCCACATCTGTGAAATTGAAAGGGAAAGTGACAACTCTGGGTCCATACACTGGGTGAAAGTGACAGACAGATGAGAGGTAGAACAAGGGAATAAGATGCAGCAGGCAGTGATGTCTTCTGACCTGTGTCTCACTGGAAGTATTGATGAATCACTGCGTTTCTGTTGTCTATATCCTCTTCTTCTGCTTCCTCGTCTTCACTGTCCACAGGCTCCACAGCTACCACAACACCTCCATCTGGACCATCCTCCTGCAGAAAAGGCACCTGTCGTCACAAAGCCAAGTTGTGAAGCATACAGCAGGCCACGATGATCTGGCACACCTTCTTTGGTGAGTAGAATAGGGAACCACCTGCCATATGGAGGCACCGGAACCTGGCCTTCAGTAGGCCGAAGGTCCGCTCTATAACCCTCCTAGTTCGCCCATGGACCTCATTGTAGCGTTCCTCTGCCCTTAACCTGGGATTCCTCACTGGGGTCAGTAGCCATGACAGGTTGGGGTAACCAGAGTCACCTGCAAATATCGAGGGACAACTGTTAGGCATCCTCCAAACATTAGGGAATCTCCCATACCCAGACACCAAATGGAACTCTGTGGGGACTTTAGGCTCACCTATTAGCCACACACAGTGCCTCTGGAGTTGCCCCATCACATAAGGAATGCTGCTATTCCTCAAAATGTAAGCGTCATGCACTGAGCCTGGATACTTGCCATTCACATGGGAGATGTACTGGTCTACCAAACACACCATCTGTACATTCATAGAATGGTAACTCTTCCGGTTTCTGTACACCTGTTCACTCCTTCGGGGGGGACCAAGGCCACATGTGTCCCATCAATGGCACCAATGATGTTGAGGATATGTCTCAGGGCATAGAAGTCACATTTCACTGTAGGCAAATCCTCCACCTGAGGGAAAACGATGTAGCTGCGCATGTGTTTCAGCAGGGCAGACAACACTCTGGACAACACGTTTGAGAACATAGGCTGGGACATCCCTGATGCAATGGCCACTGTTGTTTGAAAAGACCCACTGGCCAGGAAATGGAGTACTGACAGCACCTGCACTAGAGGGGGGATTCCTGTGGGATGGCGGATAGCTGACTTCAGGTCTGGCTCCAACTGGGCACACAGTTCCTGGATTGTGACACGGTCCAGTCTGCAGGCGATAATTACATGCTGCTCCTCCATTGTCGACAGGTCCACCAGCAGTCTGTACGCCGGAGGATGCCGCCATCTCCTCACCTGCCCCAGCGGACGTGCTCTATGGAGAAGAACAGCGAACAGAGAGTCAGCCAACACTGAGGTACGAAAACACAACTTTATAACACAATATTTTTTAATCCGCTATGTGCCTGTATTAGTGTGTATGCAAAGCCTAGATATGTGTGATGCATTTAAAAGTAATGCCATGTGGCCCCCTGAAATGGTGGCTGACTGACCTGTAATGTGGGACAAGGGGATATGAGATAAATGCGCTGGCGTTGTACACCATCGCGGTAGGCAGTCGAAGACCGCGGTGCAATCCTTCATTGGTTAACATTGGACCCTCTGGGTCCCAGGAGCCATTGACGATGTACGCTGCCGTTGACGGTATGCACCGCTGCGGGCGTCACCACCATTTTCTCTCTGTTCACTCACTTGACACCTGATCTTCGACAGGAGAGGACCTACACTGTGACCTCAGTCTGGAAGAGACAATGGCTCGTGTGTGTGGGGAAAGGGCCCCTGCCTTAACAACGGAGGAGTTGGAGAAACTAGTGGATGGGGTCTTCCCCTAGTACACGCTACTCTACGGTCCTCCAGACAAACAGGTAAGTACACTGTGAGCATGCCGAATGGGCAATGCTTGTATGGAGTGGTGTGGACGGAAGATGGGGGGGATAATGAGGCGTGCATGAAACGACGTGAGTGCATGTGCGTCATGGCACGGGTAGGGATGCGGGCCAATGACTGTGACGGTGCGGACGGTTATATCTTCTACTTTTCCCCTTTACTATTCCTGTAGGTCAGCGCCCACCAGAAGAAGGATATTTGGCGTGCCATCGCCAAGGAAGTCCGGACTCTGCGAGTCCACCACAGATGGAGCACCCACTGTCGGAAAAGATGGGAGGACATTTGCTGCTGGAGCAAGAAGACAGCTGGGGATGGCCTCCCAAAGTGGGAGGGGTGCCATTCGCACCATGACCCCCCTGATGCTCCGGAACCTGGCGGTGTCCTATCCAGAGTTGGATGGGCGCTTGAGGGCATCACAGCAGCCACAAGGGGGTGAGTACACTCTCATTCAGCTGATTCAGGGTGCATTGGAGGTGTCTGGGTGGGGGAGGTGGGCTGTGGGTTCCCCTAGGCCAGGGCTAGTTTAGTAGGCAAGGTCCCTTCGTAAGGCAGGCCATGTGGCACCCCACCCCACCTGTGTTCAGAGCCAACTACACCTAGTCAGGTTCCTGTGACTTCCATGTGTGCAGCAATCGGGCATAAGCCTTGTACCCCATGTCCCTGTGATTAATTAGGGAACTCAAAGTGCACGGCGTAGTGCAGGGGGCTTCTGTGTCTGTAGTGTCCACCAACAGTAGCGGTATTGCAAGCACTCAACATGTCTTTCTTCTGTCCCCCGCCCCTTTTTGTGGTCTCCCTGTTCTTGTGTGCATTAGCATCATCAGGCGGAGGAGCAGTGGCACCGGTGCATGACGGAGCTGCATCCCACATGGCCCTGGAGGGCGACACAACGGAGTCTGAAGCCACCAGTTGGACGGAGGGCGAGGGGAGCTCCACGGCGGGGACAGGAGCTGAGACCAGCGACACGGACTCCTCCTCTGATGGGAGGTCCCTTGCGGTGGCGGGCCCCTCTGTGCCCACTGCATCGACAGGTACAGCCGCCACTCCCCCCTACCAGCACCGCCCTCCTAGCAGCCCCTCAGCGTGTGCCCCGTGGCCGCTCATCCAGGAGGGTGGGCATCTCAGCCCTGCTGCCATCAGTGAGGAGGCCATTGACCTCCTCAGGTCCCTCACTGTTGGGCAGTCCACCGTTTTGAATGCCATCCAGGGTGTAGAGAGGCAGTTGCAACAGACCAATGCATACCTGGAGCGCATTCATTCTGGTCAGGCAGCCCAACAGCGAGCTTTTCAGACTCTGGCCTCAGCACTGATGGCAACCATTGTCCCTATGTCCAGCCTCCCCCCTCCAACTTCTTCCACCCAGACCCAAACACCTGTAACCTCAGCCTATCCCAAGCACACCATCAGACCAGCATGCACCCACCTCAACACACAAGGGAAGCTCTGGCAAACATAAGCACCACACAACCTATAGGAACTCACACAAGCATCATACCCATGTACACATACCAACACCCACTGCCTCCACTGTGTCCCCCTCCTCCTCATCTCCCTCGTCCCTTCCCGTGTCTCATCTCCACTCACACCTGCATGCACTACTTCTTCAGCCACTACGTCCATCACCAGCACACCCATCACCACACCCCGCTCACTTGCACTCACCACCCCCACTACCATTCACACATCCCCTGTGTCCTCTCCCAGTGTGTCTGTGAGCCCACATCCCAAGGTACACAAATGCAGCCACACACCCACCCAACAGCCATCCACCTCACGACAGCCTCCAGCCCATGCACCTTCACCCAAAGTCAGCAAACGTACACCTCCTACAACCACTACCTCTTCCTCCACTCCCAAACCCCCTCCATCTACCCGTCCCAGTGTGTCCAAAAAACCTTTCCTGTCCAACCTTGACCTCTTCCCCTCACCTTCCCCACCCCTTCAGTCCCCTAGGGCCCACCGTTCCAGGTCCCAACCCAGCACCTCAGCCACAACATCAGTGGGAACAGTGGTGCCAGCAGTTACCGGCTTCTGGAGTGCACC
The DNA here is from genome assembly GCF_031143425.1 of Pleurodeles waltl. Taxonomy (NCBI): domain Eukaryota; kingdom Metazoa; phylum Chordata; class Amphibia; order Caudata; family Salamandridae; genus Pleurodeles; species Pleurodeles waltl. The sequence goes on along the minus strand of NC_090439.1, from coordinate 670,529,734 downwards.
AAGCAGCAGGGCAGCCAGTGTGCCAAGGAGCCAGACCACGGACAGTCCCCCACCTCAGAAGCATAAAAAGTTGGCCACTGCCCGGCGGGAGAAAGGCAAAACATTTACCACCAAAGGCTCTCCCAGTGTACAATTGGGAATGGGAAGACAGCTGCGCCACCATCCAAGGTGGAGAAGGGGCACACAAAGACAGGCAAGTCACTGAAAACCTGCTTGGCGGAAAAGACCGCCACCAGCACCGCTGCCAGGGACACCGCTGCCACAAGCACTGCTTCACAGGACACCGCCGCCACCAGCACCGCTGCCAAGGGCACCGCTGCCACATGCACCGCTTCACAGGACACCGCCGCCACCAGTACCGCTGCCAAGGACACCGCCGCCACTAGCACCGCTGCCAAGGACACCGCCGCCACCAGCACCGCTTCACAGGACACCGCCGCCACCAGCACGGCTGCAAAGGACACCGCCGCCACAAGCACTGCTTCACAGGACACCACCGCCACCAGCACCGCTTCACAGGACATCACCGCCACCAGCACCACTGCCAAGGACACCACCGCCACCAGCACTGCTGCCAAGGACACCGCCGCCACAAGCACTGCTTCACAGGACACCGTCGCCACCAGCACCGCTGCCAAGGACACCGCCGCCACCAGCACCGCTTCACAGGACACCACCACCACCAGCACCGCTGCCAAGGACACCGCCGCCACAAGCACCACTTCACAGGACACCGCCGCCACCAGCACCGCTTCACAGGACACCGCCACCACCAGCACCGCTGCCAAGGACACCGTCGCCACCAGCACCGCTGCCAAGGACACCGCCACCACAAGCACTGCTTCACAGGACACCGCCGCCACCAGCACCGCTTCACAGGACACCGCCACCACCAGCACCGCTACCAAGGACACCACCGCCACCAGCACCGCTGCCAAGGACACCGCCGCCACCAGCACCGCAGGCCAATGAGCGCCGAAAGCTCTGACGCTACTAAGGACGCCACAAGCAGGATGAAGCACACTGGGCACAAAGCCCCCTCCAGAACCAGTGGAGAAAGGCATCCACAACCACAGTCCTTGGCAGGATGAAGCACTCCGGGCACAAAGCCCCCTCCAGAATCAGTGGAGATTCACATCCACTACCTTAGTCCTTGGCAGGATGCAGGATGAAGCACTCCGGGCACAAAGCCCCCTCCAGAACCAGTGGAGATTCACATCTACTACCTCAGTCGTTGGCAGGATGAAGCACTCTGGACACAAAGCCCCCTCCAGAACCAGTGGAGAAAGACATCTACTACCACTGACCTTGGCAGGATGAAGCACTCTGGGCACAAAGCCCCCTCTAGAACCAGTGTAAAAAGGCATCCACTTGTGAGACTGTGGCTTTGCACTCCCCAGGATAAAGCAGTGGGCAAACCACCCACTGCAGAGACTTGTGAGACAGTGGCTTTGAACTACCCAGGATACAGCAGTGGCCATGGAGCCCCCTCGTGGATCTGGCGTCGTGCACTCATCCGGCTGAGGTGCCCCCCCTTCCCTTCCCCCTGAGATGCCTGTTGTATTTCTATCTGATGCCCCTACAGTGTCCTCTCCGTTTTGATCGGGTATCTTGTGTGGGCCTTGCCCATGCATTTTGGGCCCAGTGTTCCACTGACTTTTATGGTGCAATTCCTTGGACTTGTATTCTTGGTGTATATATTTTTTTATAGTGTATATATATTTTTTGAGTACTGGATTTTAATCGATTACAAACGTTCAAATCATTTCCTTTTGTCTTTGCATTCTTCCAGGGGGGTTGGGAGGTGTAACTGTAATGTATCATGATGTATTAGTGTGTGTGTTGTAGTGGGTGAGGGTGGGAGTGGGGGTGTTGTGTGTGTGTGTGTGTCACTCTCTTTTCCCTCCCCCCTCCCCTGTGTCGTAGGTGCAGTACTCACCGTGGTCTTCGCCACCGGCGTTCGTGCTCCTGGTAGAGGAGCAGGAAGACAAAGGCTGGGAGAATCTGGAGTTCCGGTTCCATGGCGTCCTGGTTCCTCGTGGGGTGTGTAGAGGTAAGCGTTTTCCCTTCCAAGTCCTGTTTCCGCCGTGTTTTTGTTCGCGGTGAATCCGCCCCGGAAAAGGTGGCGGATTGGACTGTTGTAATACTGTGGGCGGTTCATTGTGTTCCGCCTGTCTGTAGGCGGTTACCGCCGCGGTGTTTGTTTGTTCCGCCGTGGCGGTCGGAGTGTTAAAGTGGCTGTCTATGTTGGCGGTTTCCGCCACGGTCGTGATTCCATTTTTTTTACCGCCGGCCTGTTGGCGGTTTTACTGCCGCTTTAACACCAACCGCCAGGGTTGTAATGACCACCTCTATGTCATTCCCCCAGATGAGTGCACTTAATTTTTTACATTGTGTGCAGCAGCACACTTGCAGTCTCTCATTGGTGTCAGAACATCGTATATTCCAAACGAGAGGATGCCACAGGATCAGTCCAATAATTTATTCGGCAAAAAACAGTGCCTCTCCACCACAGGATGTCAACGTGTTCCAGCTATACGCCTTCCACCAGACAATCCTCCACCTCACAACCATCTTTATTAAAGCACATGTTGTCTCTCTTCTCTGTTTACTTCCCAGTCCCACAGAGAACTGCCCTGATTTTCTAACAAAGGGGAGCGCTATCTTCGAATGTCGTATCAGTGGTTTATCACATTCATTTTTTACATGCAGTGTCATCTATTCTATGTCTCTAGTTACCAATCTATAAAGCATGTTCTAAATATCTCTAAAACATGCTAAGGATAGCACTAGATCACACACTCCATTATTATATTATGTAAACAAAAACATATTCATAAATACATTTCCATATATGACCCCTACAAGGACTACCCGTGTGTATCTCAAGATGTTTCCATGGTATTGCACATACCCATATCTTCATATATTTATTTCCAATGGTATCCCCATAATGGCGATAAACAAAGAGCTTTGTGTAAATAAATATACTATATTTGCATACTCACTGCACTGCTCCACAGGGTTATTCTGACACAGCTTGTGTCCAATAAATAAACCCATCTTACTGGGTCCTCTTTAATATCTTTTCTCTATATTTAATAGAGATATTATGCAATATATCACATTATTCCCTTATCATATTTGCTTGCTACATCTCAGTTCTAGAGTGCTTGTATTATTAATCAATTACATGGTCACATGCTGTCTAATTTCATAACACATAACATGGCAAGTGCAGTGCATCCATCATGATTGAGCTGTAGTGCAAATTGCAACATCACATGTTGTCCTCTGGAGACTTTGTGGTTTTATAAAGTGATGGGTGCAGTACAAACTAAATCATCTCCTTTCGCAGGTCAGATAAAATGGGACTAAAGATGTCAGTCCAATGATATAATAAATCATAATTGACCACAATCATTAATCAATTGCCACCCCTGAGTTCAATAAAATGCATTACACATTGAAACAACAAATGTTGTAAAATATATAAAGTGACCAGTGCAATGTAAACTATTGTATTCTCATCCTATATTGCTAAAGGTGACCTCAGCTCTGGTGCTCTCCATCACATGTAGCTGGGATGTGACGTCCTGCATCTCATCTAGATTGACCACGTTCTCAAGACATATTCGATAACAGGAGCAGATAGACTCTGTAAATAGGTATCAGATAAGATGCCCTTATTTCAGTGTACATGATGGCTAATATTCTCTCTCCCAGCTACAATCATATCTCACCACTAATCATTCCCCCTGCATTTCCAAAGTATTTTCTTGAGATTTGAATCGACCATAGACTGGAAAGGTCCTATATTTAATCTCTTATAGGTCTTTTGCACCCGTGCTACATGACTCTCATGTCCAACAGTCACAGACCTTATAGGGACAGGGAGAATGGGGATAACCTAAAATATCAAACACCACATACTTCACTTGCTTGTGTAAATGACCATTTCATCCACCCAAAGTGCTCATCACCAAGCAGCATACTACTCACTCCAGAGAGTGTTTTATATATAAACCATGACCAGATCGCACTTCTCAAACTTCCAATCATACCTCCTATACCCAGAAATTCAAGCAGCATATTGTGAATTAAAGTGCAGAACCTAGATCATGCCTATTTACAGGACTACTCAAGTTACTTCTCGCACCCTATTTCCCTATCATGGGCCTCATATTAATTCATCTATAATTGAATGTGCATCTCAGCATCAAGATTGTGCCCCCATTGTCTTTCAGTTACCAATGAGTGTATCATTTTGGTCTTTTTTCACCTTTGTTCCAATTATCAGTCCCCTCTCCTTGGGTCCATCTTAATATGTTTGATGCCATCAAACTCTAAACTACTACAATCACCATTGTGGATATTCCAAGGGTGTTTTGCTATCGGATATAATCTATCATGATTCTTGATGGCTCTAAGATGTTGTAGAAATCAAACTTGAGTTTATGAAAAGTACTCCCTATATATTTTTTTCTGGCAACCCCATTGGAGAACACATACGACAAAATCAGTTTCACAAGTGATTTGTTCTGTGATATTACACACTCTACCCTCAATTGTCTCTGAGAACTGTCTATTTACACTACAGTTGCATGTTTTGCAGTGTTCGCAACTCCTGAAACACAAACTCTTTTTAGTCAACAATGTTGATTTCTCATTTGTGACAAATAAACTCATAGTTAGAACATCCCCTAATGATCTCGCTTTTCAAAAGGTAATCTGGGGATGTGGGCCAATTCTTTTCTTAATATGTTCATCTTGTTGCAGTACATGCCAGTTACGAGTGAGGATGGTTCTAATTGCTTGATGCTCCTCACTGAATTCGAGAAAGAAGCTAAAAGGTACAGTTTCCTCTGCCTGCTGGTCTTTAAATGAAAAGATTTTACTGTGTACCCGATCCTCTATTTTGTTTGGTTTTGCTCCTTTTAACAGCATCACTTAACACCTTCTGTGGGTACTCTCTATCCATGAACCTCCCTGTCATCATGGAGATCTTTGCTCAAATACCATGTAGTTGGAGCAAATACTACGGGCTCTCAAAAACTGACTAAAGGGAATGCTTCACTTGAGAGCTTTTGGATCCTCAACTATTGCTACCCAGGATTGAATTACAGGCGGTGAATACAGGTTTCGAATCCCCCTTCTCTTATTTCTAGTAGGACATCGACAATTTCAATCTTACATTTGCTCAAGTTCGATGTAAGTTTGATATTTAGATCATTTGCATTTAGTAATTGCACATGCTCTTGTAACAAGCTCTCTTCTCCATCCCATGAGAAATAGGTCATCAATAAAGCAATCCCATAATACCACTTTCTCCATGTACTGTTTGTATTTGTCTGACCACGCCACCTGCGTTTCCCACCACACCAGGTAGAGATTGGCATATATTGCAAATGAAGCCCCCGTAGCTGTTCCTTGCTTCAGGAGGTAATATTGTTTATTGAGCAACAAGATGTTATGCGTCAGAGAGAAGGATAACATGGACATGAGCATCTCTATATGTTGTGTAAGTGTGATGGAGAAGACTCTCAAGAAATATTTGCAGGCCAGTATGCCAAATTTATGTTTTATGGAAGTATAGAGAGAAGTGACATCCACTGTGACCAAGACATAGCTCTCCAACCAAGGAATATCATGAGATTTATTCCTATAAAAAACAAATGACAGAAATTAGTTTCTACTCACTAGGCGGATAGGTATAGAACACATAGAGGACATTGCATTAAAAAATAAGATGTAAAAGATGTCACACTAAGGAACCGGAAACACAGTTATATTCTTAAATTAAAAGTCTGTAAGATCATTTGTTAACAGGTATAGCAAATAATAGATGATAGACTTGTCATCCTTGGCATGAACTCCCCTGTCTTTTTTACCTCTGCTTCCCATGTTCTTGACTGTGTGGTGGGCTCTGTTTTTACTGGTTTTCTTACTCTGGGCACTTTACCACTGCTGAGTAGTGCTAAAGTGCAAGGGCTCCCTGTGTAAATTGTATGTGCAATTGGCTTTTCCATGATTAGCATATTTGATTTACTAGTAAGTCCCTAGTAAAGGGAACTAGAGGTGCCAGGGCCTGTAAATCAAATGCTGCTAGTGGACCTGCAGCACTGGTTTTGCCACCCACATAAGTAGCCCTGTAAACATGTCTCAGACCTGCCACTGCAGTGTCTGTGTGTGCAGTTTTGTGCCAATTTGACCTGGCAAGTGTACCCACTTGCCAGGCCTAAACCTTCCCTTTTTATACATGTAAAGCACCCCTAAAGTTGACCTAGGTAGCCTTATGGGCAGAGTGCAGTGTATGCTAAAGGGGGACATGTACTGGTGTGTTTTTACATGTCCTAAAAGTGAAATACTGCCAAATTTGGTTCTCACTGTTGGAAGGCCTATCTCTCTCAGGTTAACATGGGGGCTGTCTTTAAATATCTTTTAAGTGCAGTTTCCCTTCGGGAGCAGATGGAAATATGGAGTTTTGTGTCTCTGAACTCACAATTTAAAATACATTGTTTGGTTAGGTTGTTTTTTTAAATTGTCTGTTCGAACATGTCACTTTAAGAAACTGTAACTCTGCCTGCCTGTTTATTACCTGTCCGGGTCAGAATGGCAGTTGGGCTGTGAATCCCCTCCAGAGAGTGATACAAAGGGAGCTGGGGTGTAGCCTGCATATCCTGATGGGCAATCTGGGCTAGAGTGAAAGGAGGAATGGTCACTTAAACCAGAATGGGCTGTGCCTGCCCTCATACAGTGGAGTCTCCAACCCCCTGGTGTGAGTCTGGAGCCACACTTGGACACGGCAGAATCTTGTGAACAACAGAGACTTTTGTTTGAAGTTTGCCTACTTCAAAGGCAGAAAGTGTTATGACTCTGTGGTCCCATCTCTAAGGGGTGCTGTAAACGGACTATCTGTAGCCTGGGAATCATCATTAACACTCACCCAGAGTTCCTTTTTGACTCCTGTTTGTTTCCCTTTTCGATATGGCATTCTATGGAAGAACTGCATTTGCTCCCATGGACTTCAGGTCCCATCATACACTGCCTGGTAGTCGGTAAGACATGTAATCTGGTGTCAATTGCTTCCTATGGGTTAAGTCTGGTTGCTCCTTTGTACTGGATTCTCTCCTCCAGGACTTGTGAGAGACTGAAACTGCACACACCTGTGACCTCTATTGTGCAGCCCAGCCATGTGACTCCACCCTGTGTTTGCTGCTGCCTGGAACTGCTTATAAGCTGCCATTCCGTGAAGCTCCTCGTAGTGCATTGGAGTTCGATTCCTTTGTGTACCGAACCCCTTGTTGGATTGTGTTCCAGTCCTGTTCCTGTTCTGTTTCAACCTGAACCTGTTCTCTGTTTCTCAGCCCTGTTCCTGCTAGTTTGAGTCAGAGTCTGCTCCCTGTTTCTTAGCCTTGTTCCTGTTTGTTTCAGCTTGAACGTGCTCTCTGTTTACCAGTCCTGTTCCTGCCTTGTTTCAGCCTGAACCTGCTCTTTGTTTCCCAGCCTTGTTGCTGCGTCTTGCAGCTCCCTGTGTTCCAGTCTGTTAATGCTTGTTCCAGCCATAGCCTGCTCTCTGTTTCCCAGTCCTGTTCATGCTTGTTCCAGCCAGAGCCTGCTCCTTGTTTTTCAGTCCTGTTCCTGCTTTGCTTCAGCCTGAGCCTGTTCCCTGTTCCTGCCTTTGCCTCCTTGTTTGTTCCTTCTGTTTCTGTTTCCTCTTGGGTTATTGTGTCTGGTAAATTTACTATAAGTCCTCACCTGTGTATAAGTGTTTTCCTTTGTACTAGGGTTGGCTCCTGGTTTCTAGGAGGCAATTCAAACCCCATCCTTTGTCTAATGTTGCATGTAGTCTTTAGTGCCTAACAGTGTGCTATTGCTGTTTGCCAGGAATAGCCACTGTGTTCCCAGCTGGACCCACAAGGACTTGCCGCATGCAAGTGCAATCCTTGTTTGTGCCCTAAGGGTCCAGAGGCAGAGTCACTTCTGCTGCCTCCTTTCTATGGGGTGACTATCTGTAAGAGTAATCTGCACAGAGGCATTGATGTTTCCTGTTGCTGTGGGAAGTTCTGAGCCCTACCCTGTGTACAACCTTAGTGGTAACCCCAGTGTGTTTCTCCATTACTGATCCGTTCCCTGTTTGTTCACACTAAGGTTGCTCTTCCTACACTCTCATGTTTTCTGTGCCTTACCATAGCTGTCCTTTCCCTGTGTATGCTTTTTTTCCCATATTTCTTTATTTTTCTGAATATTAGAATTCATTTCCAATAGCAAAGCTATACAGTATAACAAACATTTAGCTGCAACAGTTCAATGCTTATACATGGATATTGACAGATAATGCATTACGCATGACAACCATTATAATAAAACTAGGCATAAGAAACTGACATATGTGTGCTAGTGAGAGTCGGCCACAGGTTGATAATTACAATACCGCTGAATGATATACATATTCCAGACTATGGCCCTCATTACGACTCTGGCGGGCGGCGGAGGCCGCCCGCCAGAATTCTGCCCTCCGTAATACCGCTCCGCGGTCAGAAGACCGCGGAGGGTGTTATGAGTTTTTCCCTGGGCTGGCGGGCGGTCTCCAAAAGACCGCCCGCCAGCCCAGGGAAAAACTCCCTTCCCACGAGGATGCCGGCTCGTAATAGAGCCGGCGGAGTGGGAAGGTGCGACGGGTGCTGTTGCACCCGTCGCGTATTTCACTGTCTGCAAGGCAGACAGTGAAATACATTTTGGGGCCCTCTTACGGGGGCCCCTGCAGTGCCCATGCCGTTGGCATGGGCACTGCAGGGGCCCCCAGGGGCCCCGCGACTCCCCCTCCCGCCATCCGGTTCCCGGCGGGAGAACCGCCAGGAACTGGATGGCGGGAGGGGGAGTCGGAATCCCCAAGCCGGCGCAGCAAGCTGCGCCGGCTTGGAGGATTCCTTGGGGGCAGTGGGAAACCGGCGGGAGACCGCCGGTTTCCCTTCTCTGACCGCGGCTAAGCCGCCGCGGTCAGAATGCCCCGCAGGGCACCGCCGGCCTGTCGGCGGTGCCTCCGCGTCCAGCGGCCCTGGCGGTTGCAAACCGCCAGGGTCGTAATGAGGGCCTATGTTCAGAAAAAGAAAAAATCCCATACCCTAACAAAACTACAGTTAACTAGGTGTGCTGCCAGGGCATGCTGAGGGGCACCTGAGTCAGGTTTACATACTACAGTCTACAATCAGGGCAAGAGGCGACACCACGGGCAGATCAACACCAATACCCCTGTACTGATTGACAGAGGGAGGGAGCAAAGAGGCGAGGGGGGAATCAACCCCACCACTCTACCCCACCCGCTGACTCAGTATGCTCTCGATTCCCACAAGAACTGCTGCCCAATCTGGGGGAACAGAAGCAGGGCCAGCCGGAACATGTGACGATATTAGTATGTGTTGTTCTGCCAGAACACCGATGCGAAGGTCTGCAAGCCATCTCGACACAGGTGGTACCATGGGGATTTCCACCACATTGCTAACAACCCTTTTGCCAGTATGAGCTATAAGTTTAATATATTATTTGCCTGTTTATTTTGAGAGGTTCTGTGTGTTATGCCGAGTATGTAGTGTGCCATGTCACAATGCGTGATCCCTCCCGTAATTTTATTTAGCATCTCAGTTATAGTTACCCAATATTCAACCACATGGGGGCAGGACCATACCATGTGTAGGAAATCAGCATTCCCCCTCTGGCATCTCGGGCACCTATCCTGTGTAGATGGGTAAATTCTCGCCAACCTCACAGAAGCGAGGTAGGTTTGATGTAGATAATTAAACTGAACGAATTTGTAGCGGGCATTCATTGAAATAATTTTCGGAACCGTGAGGGCCTGTTCCCATTGGGAATCTGTGAGTTCACTGTGGAGCGCTTCCTCCCAGTATGTCATCTATGTGTAGCGCATTGTAGATATTTGTGATTGCCTTATTCGCATTCCCGTGTGTCAGAAGTGTTTGGAGCAAAACCAATGTGTCAGGCTCCCTGGGCATAGTGCCCCAGTAGATTGTTGCAAGTCAAGTCAAAGCCGCATAAGTGGGAAAGGTGCTGGGAGGAAGACTGAAATTGCTCACTGAGGTAGAAAACGGGATCAGCATATGGGCCCTCATTACAACACTGGTGATAAATTCCGCCTACCGCCGTGCTGACGGCCGCCAACATATTGTGACCGCGGCAGTAATCCACCATGGGTATTATGACCCACACAACGAAATCCGCCACTATACAGACACCCACACAAGGTCGCCAGACCAAAGGTCAGTGTTAAACTGGCGATAGCAAAACCCACACCGTTACTCCAACAGGAATTCGCCCACAGTATCACGACCCACGAATCACCGTGGCGGTCTTTCAATCGTGGTAAACCATTGGCAGGTACATACCGCTGCGCTCAAAATACACACACACTTACAAAACTACACCACATTGGACAATTCAAACTACACACACCTGACACACATACACACACCACAACCACACACCCAATCCAATATAAAACACACACCCACATCACCCACAACCCCTTACAGTGAAAAAAAAGATAGCAAGCAGAGAGAGACAAGCAAGCAGCTCCCACTCAATCAGAGGCACAGAACACCATCACCCACACACCATTCACGCACATCACAGCATACACCACAACACATCACCCCACGCATCCTCACACATATCACTCACACCACATCCATGGCACCACAAAGACACCCCAGGTTTTCTGAGGAGGAGCTAAGGGTCATGGTGGAGGAAATCATCCAGGTAGAGCCACAGCTTTGCGGATCACAGGTGCAGCAGACATCCATTGCAAGGAAGATGGAGCTATGGCGGAGAATCGTAGACAGGGTCAACGCCATGGGACAGCACCCAAGAACCAGGGATGACATTAGGGAGAGGTGGAATGACCTACGGGGGAAGGTGCGTTCTGTGGTAGCAAGACACCAGATTGCCATACAAAGGACTGGCAGTGGACCCCTACCTCCTCCCCCACAAGTAACAACATGGGAGGAGCAACTCTTGGCGATCATGCATCCTGAGGGCCTCGCAGGAGTACCAGGAAGACTGGACTCTGGTAAGTCAAATCTGAACTACTTCATCCCCCCACCCTACCTGCATGCCATCACAAACTCCTACCTCTAACCTCACCCCATCACTCTACCACCTCACGTATACCCCGTCATCACAACCCACCCATCCCAATACCAAGCCCTGCCTGCCACACCAATGCATGGACCCCCATCACAGACCTGCATGGACACCCATCACCCCAACATGCCCAGTAGAGACACTCACTCAGCACACAAAATCACCACTCACACAAGGCCAAGGCGACAGGGAAATCACAATCATAGATGGAAACACACCCATGCACAACATGGCCCACGTAGATACATTAACAATGCATTTGCATCCCAACAGGACCCCTACTCAATGTCACTGGAGAGGAGGTGGCAGCTACATCCAGTCCCCCTGAAGAGGCCCACAGTGACGACAGCAGCTCTGCACGCCTGGATCAGGATGACCAACCTGGCCCATCAGGGACCTCTGGACAGTCGGTTTCCCTGCCACAGTCCCAACCCACCACAGATCCTCCCCCCTCAGGAAACACCACCACAGCACCCACCCAGAAGGCTCATCCCTCTGTCCCTAGGACACGTCAATCAGCAGTGTGTCCACCACTACAGGGGCCCCAGTCAACCCCACTAACAAAGGACGATCAGGGACCTGGGGTCAGTGGCAGTGGGCACACGGTTCAAGGGACAGAGGCACAGGACAGCAGGGAAGCTGGGAGTACTGCTATGTGACAGGGAGAGGACAGACCCAGGGAACCGACCCTCCACGCAGCACTCTCCAACATCATGGGAGCATACCACCATTCCCAGGAGACGATGGGCCAGATACTGGCCAAGTTGCAGGAGACCCAGCGGCTGCAGGAGGGACAGTACCTGGGGATCATGGATGACCTAACAAAAATACACACCATCCTGGTCACCATTGCAGGGGTGCTGGTTGACATGAGCAAGACCATGAGGGAGGCAGTGGCACAACAAAGGGCCCCTCACACTAGCCAAACCGAGGAACAGCCTTCCACCTGCGTCAGCGCTAGTAGACAGGAGGCCCCGCCACAGGAACAACAGGCCACCAGCACCCCACCCCCTGCAGAAGGAGAATCACCCGACAAATGGTCCCTGCGATCCAGGCAGAAGACAGAAAACATTGCCAATACCCCGCCAGGAAATAGGACTCTCCTGATAGTCACCCTTCTGTTCCTCTCTGTTACCCTGTCCACCTTGAACTGCCATTGCTCCCCTTCCTATGCCCCTTTGGACAATGCACCTGTGATACCAAGAGACTGGACTCTACCATAGACTTTCCTCCACCATCACCATAGCCCCTTGCACATACCCCTATACTTATTAGCACCTACATGAACACCCTTGAAAAAAATGACAATCTGGAGTCAGTCAAATGATTCACAAATGTGTTAGTACAACATTATCAACACATTGCAACGTATATGTACAGTGAATTATCCAAAGGATGACCTTTGGTGGGCAGCAGTACATATAGCAGGAGCCAGAGTGGTGCACAGAGATCTGAAAATAGAGAATCCAAAGGGAACAGTCAGTGGCCATAGACATAGGGTAAGAGGCTGCCTTGTACAATGTCCAAAAGATTACTGAAATGTTAAGTGAAGTTACAGTCTCTTACCTGTGTGTCACTGGAAGTACTTCTGTATTATATTTGTTCTGTTGTCCACATCTTCTTTCTCTACCTCCTCTTTGTGACTGTCCACAGGCTCCACGCTGCCACAAGACCATCTCCGGGGCACATTCTCGTGCAGAAAAGGCACATGACATCTCAAGGCCAGGTTGTGCAACATACAGCATACCGCTATGATCTGGCACACCTTCTTGGGTGAGTAGGACAGGGATCCACCTGTCAGATGGAGGCACCAGAACCTGGCCTTCAGGAGGCCAAAGGTTCTTTTTATAATCCTCCTTGTACGCCGATGTGCCTCATTGTAACGTTCCTTTGCCCTTGTCCTGGGATTCCTCACAGGGGTCAGTAGCCATGAGAGGTTGGGGTAACCAGAGTCACCTGTAAATATAGGGTACCAACTGTTAGACACACACTAACCCTTAGGGGCAATCCCATACCCAGACATCAACATATACTGGGTGGGGACCTTTGGCTCACCTATTAGCCATACCCGGTGCCTCTGGAGCTGGCCCATCACATATGGGATGCTGCTATTTCTTAATATAAAGGCGTCATGCACAGAGCCAGGATATTTGACATTCACATGGGAGATGTACTGGTCTGCTAAACACATCATCTGCACATTCATCGAGTGATAGCTTTTTCTATTCCTGTAAACCTGTTAACTTCTCCGGGGGGGGGAAATGCTACCATCAATGGCACCAATGATTTAGGGGATATGTCCCAGGGCATAAAAGTCAGCCTTCACTGTGGCCAAATCCTCCACCTGGGGGAACACGATATAGCTGCGCATGTGTTCAGCAGGGCAGACAACACTCTGGTCAACACGTTGGAGAACACTGGCTGAGACATCCCTGATGCCATAGCCACTGTTGTTTGGAAGGAACCACTTGCCAGGAAATGGAGCACTGACAGGACCTGCAGTAGAGTGGGGATTCCTGTGGGCTGGCGGATAGCTGACATCAGGTCTGGCTCCAATTGGGCACAGAGTTCTTGGATTGTGGCACAATCAAGTCTGTATGTGATGATAATGTGTCTGTCCTCCATTGTCGCAAGGTCCACCAGGGGTCTGTACACCGGAGGATGCCATCATCTCATATTCTGCCTCAGCGGTTGAAGCCCATGGAAGAGAACGGTGAGCAGAGGGTCATATTTCCACATCTATTGGACTAATGTTGATTAATTTACTTTATAGAAGCAGTATGTGAACCATAGAGTCAGTTGTGGGCCAGTGTCTGCTGTGACACAGTTAGGTGCCATGCCCTCTGCCCCCCTGCAATGGCAGCTGCCTGACCTGTGAGGAGGGACAAGTGGAAATGAGGTAATTGCGCTGGCGTTGTGCGCTGTCACGGTAGGCAGTCGATGACTGTCGCGCAACTTCACATTGGTTATTATTGGACCCTATGGGTTCCAGGAGCATATGGTGATGTACGCGGCTGTGACGGTACGCACCGCTGCGGACGTGACTGCCATTTTCTAACTATTCACTCACTTGCTACCTGACCTTCAACAGGAGAGGACCTACACTGCAAGTGCTGCTGTGACCTGTGTCTGGAAGTGACAATTTCTCATGTGTCTGGGGAAAGGGCCCCTGCCTTCACTGCGGAGGAGTTGGACAAACTGGTGGATGGGGTCCTACCCCAGTACACATAACTCTACGGTCCTCCAGACAAACAGGTGAGTATACTGTGAGCATGATGCGTGGGCCATGAATGTTTGGAGTGCTGTGGATGTGAGCAACATGTTGGGGGGTGCTGAGGCGTCCTGTCCAGAGTGCAGCATGTAAGATGGTCAGTGTATGTGCGTCAGGGCATGGGTGGGAACTGGTGGGCAATAAGTATGACGGTCCGGACGGATGAGTAATTTCCTTTTCTGCTGTCTTTTCCCTCCAGGTCAGCGGCCACCAGAAAAAGGGTATTTGGTGTGCCATCGCCAAGGAGGTGCAGACCCTGGGGGTCTTTCACAGGCAGAGCACCCACTGCCTCAAGAGATGGGAGGACCTGTGCCGCTGGTCAAAAAAGATGGCGGAGGCCCAGCTGGGGCTGGCCTCCCAACGTGGAAGGGGTGCTCGTCACACCATGACCCCCCTGATGTTCCGCATCATGGCGGTGGCCTATCTGGAGTTGGATGGGCGCTTGAGGGCATCACACCTGCCACAAGGGGGTGAGTAAAGATTCTGAAAGCTGACTTTGCGCGCTTTAGAAGGTACCTGGGTGGGGAATGTGGGCTCTGGGTGCCTCTAGGCCAGGGTGATCATGGCAGGGTAGGTCCCTTGTTGGGCAGGCTCTGGAGCACTCCTACCCCAATGGTGTAAGTGGCCATCTACTACTGGGCAGGGTCCTGTGGGTTTCTGGTGTGCAGATGCTGGCGTTAGGCATTGTACCCCAGGGGCTGGTGACTGTCTCAGTAAATGGTTGGGCATGGCCTAGTGCATAGGGCTGATCCCTGTGTGTAGTGTACACCAGCGGTGGTGTTGTTGCTGCCATTGACCAAGTGTATCCTCTGTCCCCCTCCTTTTTATTTTGTCACCCTGTCCTTGTGTGCATTAGCATCATCTGGCGGAGGAGCAGAGGCACCGGCAACGGAGGGAGCTGCATCCCACATGGGCCTGGAGGCCAAATCCACTGAGGGTGAAGGCACCAGTGGGACGGAGGGCGAGGGGATCACCACAACGGGGACAGGAGGGGAGAGCTTAGACAGCGACGACTCCTCCGATGGAGGCTCCTTGGCAGTGGCAGACACCTCTATGCCTAACTCAACAACAGGTACAGCCGTCACCCCCCTACCAGCACCGCCCTCCCAGCAGCCCCTCAGCGTGTTACCCGTGCCCGCTCATCCAGGAGGTTGGGCATCTCCTTCACCCCAGGCACCTCAGGCCCTGCCCCAGTCAGCCCTGCTGCCCTCAGTGAGGAGGCTATTGACCTCCTGAGTTCCCTCACTGTTGGGCAGTCAACCATTCTGAATGCCATCCAGGGTGTGGAGAGGCATTTGTAACAAACAAATGCATACCTGGAGGGCATTCACTCTGGCGTGGCGGCCCAACAGAGAGCATTTCAGGCTCTGTCCTCAGACCCAATCCCCTCAACCTCATCCTATCCCAAGCACACCTTCAGACCAGCATTCACCCAAATCACCACACAAAAGTGGCTCAGGCAAACATAAGCACCACACTTCATCTCACAGGCACTCACACAAGCATCATGCCCATGCAAACACACCAACATCCACTGCCTCCACTGTGTCCCCCTCCTCCTCATCGTCCACCTCTCTCCCAGTAGCATCTCCACTCACACCTGCATGCACTACATCTTCATCCACTATATCCATCACCAGCATGCCCATCACAACACAGTCCTTACGAACAGTCACCACCCCCACAACCATGCACACATCCCATGTGTCCTCTTCCAGCGTGTCTGTGACCCCTCCTCCCAAAGAACATAAATGCAAGCACCAACCCACCCAACAGCCATCCACCTCACAACAGCATCCAGGCCAAGCACCTTCACCCAAACTCAGCAGACAGACACCTCCTACAACCACTTCCTCTTCCTCCACTCCCAAACCCTCTCTATCTTCCCGTCCCAGTTTGTCTAAAAAACTGTTCCTGGCAAACATTGACCTCTTCCCTACGCCTCCCCACCGTCCTTTCCCTCAGCCCAGGTTGTCCAGGTACCAGGCCAGCATCTCAACCACCAAGTCAGTGGACGCTGTGGTACCTGCAACTCCCAAAGGATCAAAGGGGGCACCCGTCAGGCCAGCCAATGTGCCACCAACCTCTGCAAAGGACCAACCCATTCCACCACCTGCCAAGGTGAAGAAGGGGCCAGCATGCAGCACGGCCAAGGAGCAAGTCCCACCCAACAAGGCCTCCTCCAAAACTCTAGCTGCCAGTGCCAAGGTCCCAGCAGCATCTGGCAATGTGAGAAAGGGGCAGAAAAGCCAAGGCAAGGCATTTCAAGCCTCAGAGGCTTCAGGTGAGGGCCTGGTGCCCACCATCAGAACCGTCAGCCCCACCACCTGTACCACGGCAAGCACCACCACAAGCACCGCCGCAAGCACCGCCACCTGCACCTCCACCTGCCCCGCCGCTGCCACATCAACTGTCAGCAGCAGCATTCCCAGTGGGCAGCCGTCCAAGGCTGCAGGAGACGGGCTGGTGCCTCCCTCCACCACTCCCAGCTCCTGCACCATGGCCAGCACCGCCAGCATCCCCGCCGCAAGCACCGCCACAGGCACCGCCACCTTCCCCGCCGCTGCCACAACAACTGTCAGCAGCAGCATCCCCAGTGGCCAGCCGTCCGAGGCTGCAGGAGACAGCCTGGAGCCTCCCACCATCACTGGAAGCACCCCTACCAGCACCAGCACTACCACCAGTTTGCAGCCTTAGTCGCCGCAGGATGGAGTTTGGCCCTCCATCCATGGAGTATTATGCTACCTGTTTCCTGCAAATCTCATGCCTCAGACACCCAGGTGAGGGAATGTTTAACTGCCACACCCCAAGTGTTGCATCACTGGGCACAAAGGCTCCTCCAGAACCAGTGGAGAAATGAATCCACTCCCCCTATCCTTGGTGGGATGAAGCAGACTGGACACAATGCCCCCTCCAGAACCAGTGGAGAAATGCATCCACTCCCCCTATCCTTGGCAGGATGAAGCAGACTGAGCACAAAGCCCCCTCCAGAACTGGTGGAGAAATGCATCCACTCCCCCTATCCGTGGCAGGATGAAGCAGACTGGGCACAAGGCCCCCTCCAGGACCAGTGGAGATGCCACCCACTTGAGAGGCTGTGGCCTTGCACTCCCCAGGACCAAGCAGTGGGCAACCCACCCACTTGAGTGACTGTGGCCTTGCACTCCCAGGACCAAGCAGTGGGCAACCCACCCACTTGAGAGACTATTGCTTGCACTCCCTAGGACCAAGCAGTGGGCATGGAGCCCCCTCGAGGAGCAGTGGCGTTATTCCTTCTTCCGGCTGAGGTGCCACCCCCTTCCCCATCCCCCTAGGGTGCCTGTGTGTTTACAACCTGATGCCCCTGCAGTGTTCTCTCCGTATTGAGGCGGGGGTCAAGTGTGGGCTTGGCCCATGATTTTTGGCCCAGTGGGCCACGGACATTTGCAAAGGACAGTGTACGGCCTTCTGTACATATTGTAAATATTTGTATATACTGTTTTTCTATTCATTAAGTATATCTGCATATTTCAAAATATCACTGATTTAACTCAATTTCTTTTGTCCTTGAGTTCTTCTAGGGGGCAACGGGGTGTAAATGTAATGTTGATGCATGTGTTTGTGTGTATGGTGTTGTGGGTGAGGATGGGGGTGGGGCTGTTGGGTGTTTCATGTGTGTGTCACTCTCTTTTTCCTCCCCCCTTCCCCTGTGTGCTAGGAGCAGTACTCACCGTGGTCGTTGCCGCCGCCTTTGATATTCCTCGTATTTGAGAAGGTAGACCAGCATCGGCAGGACCTGCAGCTCGGGCTCCATGGCGTCCTGGTTCTTCGTTGATTTTCGAGAGGTGAGTGGATTTCCCTTCCAAAGACTGTTTCCACCGTGATTTTGATGGCGTTGGCACCGCCCTGGAAAATCTGGCGGATTGGCGGTTTGTAATAGGGTGGGCAGTATATTGTCTTCTGCCTGTCTGTTGGTGGTGACCGCCGCAGTGTTGGTTGCTACTGCCGTGGCGGTCGGAGTGTTAAAGTGGCTGTCTATGTTGGCGGTTTCCGTTGTGGTCGTGATCCCATTTTTTTTTACTGCCGGCCTGTTGGCGGTATTACTGCTGCTTTAACACCGTCCCCACTGGGCAGACTAACTATCTCCAAGATGCTGGTGCTCCCAAGATTGTTATACCACTTTTTGGCTCTTCCGATCTCCCTTTTTAATAAATGGTTTGCTGAGTTGCACTCCCTTCTTACAGCATTGATATGGAGTATAGGTAGAACTCGGGTGGCACTAAGCAAACTTTACGCACCTATGTCGGAGGGAGGCCTGGATGCCACAAACTTTGAGCATTATTTTGCAGCTGCCCAGCTCCAATGGCCTTTGCGTTGGTTAGCAGGGCATAACTTGCATGAATTATGCACCACAGACAAACAAGGAGGTACAGATAGATTGTACTGCACCTAGCTGCTGTGCAAGCACAAATGACTGTGCTCCCTGCACCGGATGGAGGGATCTATCTAAGTCAATACAAGGAGTAAAATTGAAATCGCCACCCCAGTAGCATGGTGCCTCTGGGTTAAGGAGAAGAGATATAGACAGAGTCTGTAAAAATGCATTCTGATTAGGGTTAGGGGCATATAATGAAATTAGGGAAAGCGGTGCTCCGTCTAAGGTCACTTCCAATATGACGAAGCGCCTGTCCGGGCCTATCTTGGTATGTAGTATTGTCAACGGCACCCCAGGGGCCACCCATATCAAGGCCCTTATGGAATATCTGGAGTATGTTGTCCCTATCATGGACCCACGCCAGTGCCTGCGCATTTGTCCCAGATCTGGGGCCGTGAGGTGTGTCTCCTGAAGCAAAGCCACATGTACCTTGTGGCGACAGAGAAACCAGTAAATTTTGTGTCGTTTTTTAAAACCTGCTAGCCCCCTAACATTCCATGTTATGAAAGAGTATGTGACATGTAACAGAATGTGTATGCAATGAGTCGTGTTTAGGGGGGATACACGTGCAGACAGCCCAGAGCGCAAACTGCATCCCCACTGCACACCGCCCCCACCCCCACACCCCATCATGCAACACGCCCCACATACTCCAGCACACCCACCCATACACCCATGAACGAACCCACTAAGAAAATGTAGATATAACAATAAACAACTCTTCCCAGGATGAGTCAGGAATTGGTGGTCAGCCAATAGCACTGAAATGCTGATACCCAACGGAAACATTATTGTTCTTGTATGATTACACCAGGGTGTAAGGGGAAGGGAGGGACATAGGCAGTACAAGCAAATAAGAGTAACTTGGAGTACTAGAAAAAAGGAGAAAGGCACATTAGACCTGCACAGTCCCTACGAAAGCCAAAATTGACAAGCCTGCTGTATATGCACTGCTATTCCTGGACTGGGAGGACTCCCCCGACCAGGCGTGGCCCTTCCTACAACACGTCCTTCTCTGTCTGTGGTGTCATCGTCGGGCCCCTTCCCAGAATTGCCTGGAACTGCTCCACATCCAGTTCCGGGGAGTCCTTATCCTGTCGTTCCTCGCTTCTCACTGGCGACGCGGGAGAGACCACACATCGTTCGACCTCTGCATACACCTGCTCTCTCTCCATGGAAGCTTGTTCATCGGTAGGGGCTGCACGCGTGCTCCGGGTCCCACCAGGGGTGCACCCCCTCGGCCCGCGCCTTGCCGAGCGTGAAGGTGATTTGGGCGGCCTTGAAGCTATGCCACTGCCCTCTAGTCATGCCCAGGCCTCATCTGGTGTGGTACAGAAGATGGTATTAGTGTCCGTTATAATCCGGAGGGTTGCCGGAAACTGGAGAGCATATCTAACGTTGTGCTCCCTCAGCGTGCGCTTCACCATAAGGAAGAGGTGCGCTTGGGCTGTACCTCTAGCGTGTAATCAGGGTAAATGTGTACCTGCGAATTGGCAGTTCTCCAGGGGCCACCGGCACAAACCCTCTGCAGGATGTGATCTTTGTCTCTATAATTAAAGAGACGCATCACCACTGGGCAGAGGGGGCCCCCGGCGGAGGGGGCCTACCAGGGACCCTGTGCGCTCTTTCCACTGAGAAGAATGATTGTTTACCTTGGAGGACTGTTTGGGTCAACCACTGCTCCATATTCAGGTCCATGCTGGGGCCCCCTTCCTGCTCCGGCAGGCCCACTACCTGAATATTATTGCGATGGGCTCTCCCCTCTTGGCCCTCAAGGCGCAAATCCTCTTTTTGCAAGTCCTTGATGTGCTGGGTAGCATTCGTCAGGGGGGTGCAGCTCTGCAACTGCGCGCTCAGTGGATGCAACACCGTCCTTCAGTTTCTTATGCACCTCCCGCAAGTGGCCCACATCAATACACAGTGCATCAATGTTAGGTTGCAGAGTGGATTTATTGTTCTGCACTGCATTAAGAATATCGTCAAACTTCTGTGTGTGCGCCCCTAGGATGGCCGCCACCGATACGTCATGAGGGTTCCCAGAGGCATTCTGCACAGCCAGCATGCGCAGCGCCGGTCACGCCACGCTGCGTTTATCTGGTTTGTTGCGTCCCATCGTGATGAGCTGCAGAGGCATAAACCACCTTCCCTACGTCCTTGGCACAAGACTCACTCTCTACAAGCCCTTCAACAAAGTTGGGTTTTTCGAGGGTGCACGATGCCCGCATGCAGCAGACCAAGGGATACACCCCCACCGGCCACAGGATCGTCAGGACGGGAGGGCCTCTTTCGCCCACACAAGAGGCGGCGCACCTGCACTACTGGTACCAGTGCCTGGTACAGCACCAAAGGGGGGGCGAGCCAGACCACAGCAAAAGCCCCCACCTAACCTTCGCCGGCACCGTGCCTTTTCACAGCCTCAGTCTCTAGCCACGGGTCACCTCCACTGCCCGCATGCGCCTCACTGCTGGTCTTCAGCGCGGTGCGGTCCCGTGCCTGGGTAGGCCATCACAGCCACCCGGCAGGCCGCGCGACCGCCATCCTCGACTGCGTGACATCCTCCATGTCACTAGTCCAGCGAATCACGTGATTGCAGGGGCCCCCGCGACCCAGCACACAGCAATCGGCTCCACCACTCGGGTCCCGCTGCCGTCCGGTACCTGTTCCGGTAGAGGCAAAAATCCAGCCCGGCACTGCCGCATAGACCCCAGGCCGGTCACGGGTCCGGATCCATCCGGTGGTGGCCCCACACCACAGAAGCCGCAGCACGACAGACACAGGCCATGGGAGCTGCACTCCATGCAAAAATTCAACTAGGCTGTCTCGATCACGACAGGATTATGATCGGGCCTGACGCAGAGATGGATTTAGATGTCGGCTCCGTCTGCCATCTTGGCCATGCCCCTTTCCCCGTGTATGCCTTTAGCTGCTCTTCTGCTTCAGTATAATACCTCCTTGGGACATATTATGTGACCTCAAGGGGTTGCCTAACCAGAGTCCTGACTAGACACACCCGAAACCATGACAAGAAAGGGTGTAAGTGGTGAACCAAAAACCTCACAATTTCCGTTTACTTCTGGAACCAAGAGGAACCTCTGCCAAACAGACAAGCCGAAGAGCTGGAGGAGGAGTACTGCCCATTTGCCTGTGACTGTGATTTGCTGGGTTGGCCTGCACTTGCTGCTTCTGCCTGAAAGGGGACAAAGATTTGACTTCATGGTATATGTTCCTGATTGTGAAGTAACTCCAAGGGCTTGGACTGAGCTTGCCTCCTTATTTGAGGTCCCAGGGCCATCAAAGACTTCCTCTGCCAGCACCTGGACTCTCTGCTGAGGCTCCTGCCATGCCAAGTGGTGCCCTATCTAGTCCCTGGGCCCTTGAAAGGTGAAGCTGGTAGAGCAAGGACTGAAATCCACGCACAGGAATCCATGCAGGGAAAATTTCGAAGCGCAACCTGCAACGCGGCTGTAAAAATTATGTGCCACCTGCTTCATGGCTAAAATTGACACACCACCTGCATTGCTGGTGGGAAATCGATGCATCACCTTCATCGCTGCTGGAGAAACAATGCAACACTCACTTGCGGCTGCTAAAAATTACACAAACCCCACACACCGTGGTCTTCCATCACCGTGCAGCTGGATTTCACATGCATCATCCCTGGGCATCAAAATACATTGTAAACATGGGTGGACCCATTGTGCCCTGTCACTTACGAGTGAGAAAACAATGCATTGTTGACTTTTTCAATGCACGCTCACCTGGGTGGCTTTATTTTTTATGCAAACCAGATACTTTGTGTAAGAACAACATTTCCATTGTTTTCTATGGAGTAAGACTCTTTCTACTTTGAAAATTCATATCTTGACTTGTGTATGTTGGATTTGTGTTCTTGTGGTCTTGTTTAAGTTAGATAGTAATTGGCTATTTTTCGAACCTGGTGTGATGCCCATTTTGTTGTGTTTTCACTGTATTACTGTGTGTGTTGGTACCAATAATTTACACATTGCCTTTGAGATAAGCCTGACTGTTTGTGCCAGCTACCAAGGGGTGGGCAGGGGTTATCTTAAGTGTGTATCTCCCTTGCCCTGACTAGAGTGAGGGTCCCTGATTGGACAGAGCACATACTGACTGCCAACCAGACACCCCATCTCTAACAATAGAAATTAGAAAACTACTAGAGACATTAAAGAAAGTGGCAGGAAACTAAACAACAAGAAAGAAAAAGGTAAAACATAAGGACTATTGTCTATGGCATTGATATAATAAACATCAAGCTAGCACTATAAGCATCTGAAACAAGTTACACATTATTAACAGCTACATGATGTGGAGGGGTCATTACTGACATTATGAGTAGATAATTGTGTAATAATGCACTTTCTCACTGGGATATATGAAGAAAATGCAACTATGGAGTTATCAGGATACTTGAGAGTTGGATTTACTGTACACTTCTGCTTTATTCTTTAGGTGAACAATGAGTCCCTGAGTTAACTTTATTTTGTATTTGAAGGCTGTTCCAGTGTTTAAGCTAATTTCTCCTGAAGAAGAGATGATAAAGTCTTGAAGCACTGAGGTAACGTTAAGGGTTATGAAGTGCTCACAGCAATGTGATTTAGAAACATCTTAAATAATGAAATGAGATGAACACAATTTAATGTATGGATAATTAATGAAGAAGAACCTAAATACATTTGCAAGTGAATTAAAAAAGGTTGAAAAAGCACCCTCATTGACATTGAGAATCTTGTCATGAGTGATATTTGAACACACTTTCAACCATTATAAAGGGACCGAGTGCCATCTGCTACAAGATAACAAAATATATTCAAATGATGAAATATGTATGGATAATCAGGAATTGGACAAATGTAATGTTTGGAAAGCTCAATAGAACACAATGCATATTTTTCTAACATTTCTGCTTCCAGTCAAGCTACTACCCAGCCAGAGAATATTCTGGTGACAATCGGAGATTTAAACACCCTCCTTGTAATGGGTTTTTTCAGATACTACTCATAAGGGACTTTAAAGATGTATGATCCACAACAGACAGATACAGATACTTAATAATTGCCCAGTTTATTATGGTTAACTGTGCATTTGATAATTTAGATATAATAGCGGTATTTAAAATTAATATTTGCCTATATTTCACAGTCTTCATAATGTCCTACCGCTTCTTGCATAAACGTGAGTCAATAGACCAGTAATCAAACCCTTCTCTGTTGGACTGAATCTGGCATATAATTACTGCTCAATCTTTGCTCCTACTCGTTTTCTGTTTCAGTGGTTTACCAAGCGTTCCTGGCTAAGCAACAGGACTTACGAAATAAGGAATTGCAGCTGACAGTGAATAACGCTATAGGGGTTTGTTTAGGCACTGGGGTCTTGAGGCCACTAAAAATACCTGGAAAAGGCCAAGCAAAATTTTAAGGATTTCTTTTGACTCTAGGAAATAAATAATTGAAGATCATGCCAGCAACAAATGCATGAAGAGAATTACCAGATTGGATACTATTTGGCCTGGTCTACCTGTAAAACTGTAAAAACTCCGCACTTGTATAGCGCACTACTCACCCTTTAGGTTCTTAAGGTGCTGTACACATACCGCTGTGGAACCCCTCCTGGCTTTTCCCAGTGAGGCACCCACTCCTGGACAGCCCCAGGTTGAAGCCAGGCATCCAAGTGCTGTGAGGGCCATTATGGAGATTAAGCAAGCTATTGCCCAGAGTAGGACCCATTAATTAGATTAGGCACCAAGGAGAGAATTATCCGGTCCAAGGGAATTGAGCCCAAGACCCACCAAGGTAGGAATTGAATCCTGCTCCTGCGCCAGTTCTCTACATCAGGGTCTGTGGCTCTAACCGTTGTGCCACCCTTCTCCACCTGAATTAAATGTGATAATCAACCTGAATTAAATGCGATAATCAAATAATAAGGCAAATTGAGATCCCCAATACTCACCTACTAATTACCCAGGGTAGTGATATTGGCCAGGTTTTTCAGCAGCACTACAGTAGAATATATGAGAATATTTATTCAGTTACACTTCCCACGATTCAACAGTATTTTAGCTCTATCCATTTGCTCCAATTGCAAAGAACTCATGTGGATGTAATTTTAGCAAAAATAACAGTCTGAAGTTGCAGAAGTGCTAAAAATCAGAATTTTACAAGCCTTTTGCAAAGGAATTGGTGCCTTTTTTGGTAGATTTGTTTAATGGTATGATGAGAGGTGAGGCAATCCCTTCCACCTTCAAAGAATCCACCTTAGTTAGCTTTATGAAGAAGGATAAAGCCCAGACTAATGCCAGCTCACACCACCCGATAAGTTTGCGTAATGCAGATTATAAATTACTGGCAAAAGTTTGGGCTGCTCGAACTTCCCCTCCTGCTCAATTACCAATTCACAGTGATCACAACAGATTTAAAGCCAATAGGCTAATGGCATCAAGTACTATCTTCTTAATCCATGCAATTGATTAGTTTTCTCACTCTCAAACCACAGCAGCAATATGAATGATGGACGCCGTGAAGGAATTTGATTTAGTTAATTGGCATGCCTTGTTCTATAGCTTGGGTCAATTTGGATTCCCCACTCAATTTACGAGGATGATCAGGAATTTATGTTAAGGGGCACACGCCAAGATAATCATTAATCCTAGGGTTGCAGGCTCCCCGATAATCAAAGGAGGCACCGAACAGGGTTGCCCCTTATCTCCCATTTTATTTGCTTTTTTTATTGAGCGGCTCAATGTGAATATCGACAGCATGAGGAAATCTGCTCACCCATTGTACCCATGACCAAAATAAATCTTTTTGATAACAATATAACTTTATATTTAAAGCCAGATGAGATAAATATACAAAAGGTATTCGAGTTGACTAAAGAATTTACTAATATTTGCTGGATGCAATATTATTCAAAGCAAAACGGAGCTGATTCTCTTTAATGCATCAGTTAGTGATTTCCCATTGTTTTAAAGCCACAGGCTAGCTCACAGCAACCAATTCATTTTTTGTGTACAATTGTGTCAAAAAGTTACGATCAGTTATTTCAACTAAATTATACAGCGATGATAAGAAAAGTTGAAGCACTATTGGAAAAATTGTAGGTTCTTCAATTGACATTAATAGGGAGGGTCGCTCTTATCAAGATGTCTATTTTACCATTATTTATTTTTTCTTTTTAGCATTTTTAGCAAGGTATATATAAAATAGTTCCCAGGAACTAGACTCTCTTGTTAGAAGTTTTGTATGGAATATGAAAGCCCTTAGTATGCTTTTGGATCTAGCACTTCCCCACTTTCAAACATGTTACCAGGCAGCTTATGGCACCATTGATTGAAGGCAAAGAGGTGTTATACGTTTAATTGTTGAGAAAGATGATCCAAGAATCTGTAATAAATCTCCCAGCTTTTATGAAAACTGAAAAGCTGCCCAAGAAAAACTCACTATAAGTTCATCCAAGAGCTATGCAGCAGGATTGACCTTTTCAGTTTCAGTCGGATGGTTGCTGGCTATTGCTATCTTAAG
Source organism: Pleurodeles waltl (assembly GCF_031143425.1). NCBI lineage: Eukaryota > Metazoa > Chordata > Amphibia > Caudata > Salamandridae > Pleurodeles > Pleurodeles waltl. Next base: position 670,503,354 of record NC_090439.1, on the reverse strand, counting down.
TTGTAGAACTGTAATCATTTTGGGTTAAATCTAGGGCAAGATTAGCAACTAATTGCAGAGCTTGGCCAAAAATCCCTAAGGGCAGTAAACTATAAAAGAATGTCCTTCTTGTTTCACTGGATGGCATTCTACACTACCCAAGCTCTCCATACAATGTTCCCCTCAGTTCCTGATCAGTGTTTTCACTGCCATCAGGAAGGAAGGGGGGATTGGTTCTATATATTCTGCACATGCCCAAAACTCCTGCCATGAAAAGGCTGGTGGAAAGCCAATGCTGGGCGTGACAGGGGGGCCCTGTACTGGGGCCCCCTCGCCCAGCACCGTCAGAATGCGCACTGTCTGCTTTGCAGATAATGCACATTCTGAAGGTGCTGGAATTCTAGGATATTGGCCTCGGCTCCCTTAGGGGTGCAGGTAAAACAAACCAACCATGCATGAAAGGCAAAGGAGGCTATGACACTATCATAGACCATTGAGGGCACAAGGAAGAGGCATTGGCAGTACAACCGGACATATCAACAGACAAGGGGCCAGATGTAGAAAGATTCCAAATTGCGATTTACAATTTGCGAGTCCCTGCGACTCGCAAATTGCAAGTCGCAATTTGGAATGCAGAAAGGTGTCTCAGACACCTTCTGCAACTTGCTATGGGGTCGCAAAGACCCACCTCATAAATATTTATGAGGTGGGTCGCAGTTTGCGACCCCATAGCGAGTCTAGGCACTCACGGGGATGGTGGCCTGCTGGACACAGCAGACCACCATCTCCGTGACTGCTTTTAAATAAAGCAGTTTTATTTTTCTCTTTGCAGCCCGTTTTCCTTAAAGGAAAACGAGCTGCAAATAGAAAAAAATATCGAAACCTTTTGTTTCGGTTTTTTTCAGAGTAGGCAGTGGTCCATAGGACCACTGCCTGCTCTGAAAAAATAATTTTGTGAGCATTCACAAAGGGGAAGGGGTCCCGTGGGGACCCCTTCCCCTTTGCGAATGAGTTACCATCCACTTCAAGTGGATGGTAACTGCGAGTTGATTTGCGACCGCTTTCGCGGTCACAAATCAACTTAAATCGCGGTGCGAGTCGCAAATAGGAAGGGAACACCCCTTCCTATTTGCGAGTCGGAAACACATTTTGCGAGTCGGTTCCGACTCGCAAAATGTGTTTCTGCATCGCTTGAGGGCTTTTGCACCTCGCAAACGGCGTTTTTCGCCGTTTGCGAGGTGCAAAAGCCTACCTACATCTGGCCCAAGATTCTGGCAGTAGACTGCCAATGTTCTTAAGTCCAAAAGGGCTTTATTTTATCTGCCTCCTGCCTAAAATCTCCTCTTTTTCAATGTAAGTCAATGGGGAAGATCAATTACCCAGGATTTCTTTTTCAAAATCTCCCTCTTTCCAAGTTCAAAATGTTGGCACGTATGGTACATTGGATCATTGAGGGCAGGAGGAATTGGGTGGGACATGGACTTTTATAACAGAGGGCAGGCGGGAGATGGGCAGGAGCACCAAACTGACCATACAGGGCAAGCATCAGGGGTTGCAGCAGCACAATACACCCCATAGGCCAAGCGGGACGGCATTACAGCACAACGGAGGAAAGCAATAGGGCATTAGAGAGCAAAGGGGAAAGAGACAAGGGCAGCAAGCTGACCATACCCGACAGACTGGAGGGACAGTTGCAGCATAACGGACCATGAAGGGCAGGAGGGAGGGGACAGTGGCAGCACATCAAACCATGTAGGGTAGGAAAGAGGGGGCTGGTCTGTGGACTAGGACAACAGAAGGTAGGGAGGAGGTGGATGGGGCAGCAAACTAACCGTTCAGGGCAGGCAGGAAGGGCAGTGGCAGAACAGAGTTCACACAGGGCAGTAATGAGAGAGTAGGAGCATGGACTTGTACAATGGATAGCAAGAATGAGGGGGGTCAGGAGCAGCAAGCTTCTGTGGGGGCAGCACAATGGCAGGCCAGTCCTTGAGTCCGAACACCCACACCATGCATTGCAATGGGGATCTAAATTAATGTCTAAAAAAATCAAGTTGCTAGTTTTTCTTTAAATGTGAAGTAATATTTAATTACAATTTGTTAATCCAACCACCGCCATCAACGACCTTCGACTGTGCATGGCAGTTTTTTTTTATATAAATGTATATATAGATATATATATATATAAGTATATATAGATATATATATATATATACATATATATATATGTATATCTCCAAAACGTTGTCAAAAGACCGCAAGGTATTCACTTCGGAGTAGAAAAACAATGAGCCGTGACTCAATGCAGACGCGTGTTTAATTAGTGTACAACAAAAGAAATCCTGACGCGTTTCAGAGTGTCAGTGACTTGTTCACAGGTCAAACAGGTGTTATGTCATTACACGTATTTAAATATTCCCCCGTGTCTTGAACAACAACATAAAAAACAGACTCTTGCTAATCTCCTACTATCTGCTGCAAGTATGTCGGCCATTTTGGAATGGTGATCATACTTTCTACTACATGTTCTCAGAAATGTCTCACATTTTCATAAACTCAATCAATACTCAATAACTCTCACATTAACCATGATACAAAATGACTAATAAATATGTATACATATTATTCTATTATCAGTTTAGAATTTTAAATCATTCTAGAAATGTTGTTTTGAAATACTCATCGGATGTGATCTGATTCATGAGACAAGGTCATCCATGAGTTAAACTGCCTCTCCATGGTATAATAGCTCCTTGCATTTCACCGATACATATCAATTATCCCAAGTTTATACCTAATAACAAGAATATAGGATAATAAAAATTTAAATTTAAGACACAACATTATGGACTCCACAATTGTAAAGTGGCTGGCATGAAGGCGATAATGAGGACGGAATATATATATATATATATATTTATGTATATATATATATAACCTACGCCGGTCACCAGTAGGTAGTTATACTTAGGACCTGGGGCCATATTTATACTTTTTGACGCAAAACTGCGCTAACGCAGTTTTGCATCAAAAAAATTAGCGCCGGCTAACGCCATTCTGAAGCGCCATGCGGGCGCCGTATTTAATCAATGACGTTAGCCGGCGTTAGCCGCCGGCGCTGCCTGGTGTGCGTGGAAAAAAACGACGTACACCAGGCAGCGCCGGCGTAGGGGGATATGGGGCTTGGGCGTCAAAAAATGGGGCAAGTCAGGTTGAGGCAAATTTTTCGCCTCAACCCGATTTGCGCCATTTTTTTTGACTCCCAACCCCATAGAAATGACTCCTGTCTTAGCAAAGACAGGAGTCATGCCCCCTTGCCTAATGACCATGCCCAGGGGACTTCTGTCCCCTGGGCATGGTTATTGGGCATAGTGGCATGTAGGGGGGCACAAATCAGGCCCCCCTATGCCACAAAAAAAAAAAAAAAAAATGACTTACCTGAACTTACCTTAATGTCCCTGGGATGGGTCCCTCCAGCCTTGGGTGTCCTCCTGGGGTGGGCAAGGGTGACAGGGGGTGTCCCTGGGGGCATGGGAGGGCACCTCTGTGCTCCTTCACAGGTCCCTTAACGCCTGCCTTTTCCAGGCACTAAAAAACGGCGCAAAAGCGGCCGTACGTCATTTTTTTTGACCCGCCCACTCCCGGGCGTGAATTTTGCCAGGGAGTGTAAATACGGCGCACATGCCTCGGAGTAAATTTTTTAGACGTGAACGCCTACCTTGCATATCATTAACGCAAAGTAGGTGTCCACGCTAAAAAATGACGCAAACTCCATGGACTTTGGCGCTAGACGCGTCTAACGCCAAAGTATAAATATGGAGTTAGTTTTGCGTCAGAATTGCGTAAAAAAAAATGACGCAATTCCAGCGCAAACGGAGTATAAATATGCCCCCTAGTTTTCATAGACGGAGCACTTTTTTGTATTGGAAAATTTTCAAAAAATTATACTTTGGTGAGTTCAGCTGCTTTCTGTAAAGTTTTTGGGTGATCTGTGTCAAGTGGGTGATATCAAAAGGGGGAGTTCCAAAATATATTTTCTCCATTAATTGTTCCATAGGTGTTGGAAAGTGGATTATATGTAAGGGCACTTAGGTATCTACACTTACTAATAGGCTACAAACCCCCACTAGGTCCAGTCAAGGTCGCAAGTGTATAAAGTGTATGATGAGTGAAAGAAGTGCAGATCTATAAACATTTGGAGTTTGGTTTTAAATTGGCTTTGAAATTGGCTTTAAAATGGTCATGTTAGAGTATTCCTGTCATGCCATGAATGATGTGGTCATTATTTAACCTTCTGTCATCACTATGATGAGTTTGAAATAATAGGATATTTGATGAAATATGCAAATATTTAGAGAGGCATGGAATGAAAGTAAGATTTTTTCATAATGGGATATCGATTGGTAATGATTTGTTATAATTATTATTATTTTTCATTCACTGTTGTTTTTGTAATTAGTGCACTGGTGTTCTGTTGTTCAGGATGATCACACGATATATAAAGGGAGCCAAGATGGCGACCCACAGTTTGAAGAAGTCGGCAACGCCGAAACGCGTTCCTGTTTTTGAAATAAACTTCAAGTTCATATACTCGTGGAGTGCTGTCCTGCCTTAATTATTTTAATGAAGTGTTGGATATATATATATATATATATATATATATATATATATATATATATATATATATATATATATATCACCTATAGTTATTTGTTGTTGGGACCTTGCCTCTATAGAAAGAGTGTTTTTTTACTTGCCTATATCTTTGTCGCCAGTTTTTGAATCTGCATGAAATTTCCCACAAAAATTAGATGCTCATGTGAGATGCTGTCTGGAAAGTTTTGGGGTGATTCTTTAAGTGGGGGCCAAGAAAAAAAGGCGGTCCTAAAATGCTTTTTATCCTCCATTTTTCTATAGGGATGTTGAAAAACGATAGCGCAGAAACTATTGGATGGAATTACACTAAATTTGACAAAATGTTAGGGCCTGGTCCAGTAAGCACAATTTTTGTGATTTAGGCCCTCATTATTATATTGGCGGTAAATGCCACTTACCGCCAAGCTGACTGCCGCCAACATACCGCGGCAGATATCCATTCACCACATTATGAAACACACACACCAATCCATCACTATTCAGCCACAGACACAAATCCTCCACAACAAAGGTCAGTGATAAACTGGCGGTATCCAAACCCATACCGTTACGCCAACAGGACAACGCCCACCACATTATGACCCAAGAATCACCACAGTGGACATTCAACCGCGGTAAACCATTGGCGGTACATACCACTGCACTCAAAATGCACACATACAAACAAAACAACACCACATTGGACAATTCAAGCAACACACACCTGAGACCCAGACACACACCACACCCACACCACTATAAAACACACACACACAACCCTTTATCCTTACAAATAATTGCCACCAGAGAGAGACAGCAAGACCAGTCACACAACCAGAGTCACATACCACTCACACCAATATACCACTCACGCACCCCACATCACACACTCCAACACAATACCTTGCACACGGTCATCTACACACCTCACACAACAACCATGGCACCACAAAGACACCCCCGATTCTCAGAGGAGAAGCTAAGGGTCATGGTGGAGGAAATAATCAGGGTAGAGGCTCAGCTATTTGGGGCACAGGTGCCGCAGATATCCATTGCAAGGAAGATGGAGCTATGGCAGAGAATCGTGGACAGGGTCAATGCCGTGGGACAGCACTCAAGAACTAGGGGTGACATCAGGAATAGGTGGAATGACCTACGGAGGAAGGTACGTTCCATTGCAGCAATTCACCAGCTCGCTGCACAGAGGACTGGCGGTGGACCCCCACCTCCTCCCCCACAACAAACAACATGGGAGGAGGAAGTCTTGGCAATCATGCATCCTGATGGCCTGGCTGGAGTAGGAGGAAGCCTGGACTCTGGTAAGTCAATTCTTTACTACTATCAACCCCCTACCTGCATGCCATCACATACCCCCACCCTCACTCCCATCACTCCACTCCATCCCACACACCCAACCATCACATCTCACTCATCCCAATGCCAAGCCCTGCATGGTCTACCAATGCATAGGAAACACTCACAGCCCTGTATGGACACCTATCACCAAAGCATGCACACTAGAAAGAATCAGCTAGCCCACCACATACCAACTTACACATGACAACGCTTCCAGGGCAAATACAACCAAATAGGGCAACCCACCATTGCACAATATGTCACACAGAGAAACAATAACACATCATTTACATCCCCACAGGTATCCCAGCAAATGTCACCGGAAAGGAGGTGCCAGCAATATCAAGTCCCCCAACTGAAGAGGCCCACAGTGATGACAGCAATCCTGGTCGCCTGGATCTGGATGACCAACCTGGCCCATCTTGGACCTCTGGACAGTCGTTACCCAGGCCCAGTCACAGACAAGTAGAGAGCCTCAACCATATGGAAACACCACCACAGCACCCACCCAGCATACCTATACCTCTGTCCCTAGGACAGGTCAATCAGCAGTGTGTCCACCTCTGCAGGGACCCCAGGGAACACGTCACACACAAGACAATCAGGGACCTGGGTTCAGAGGCAGTGGGCACACAGTTCAGGGGGCAGAGGCACAGGACAACAGAGAAACTGGGAGGACTGCTGTGCGCCAGGGGGAGGACAGGCCCAGGGAACTGACTCCTTAGGAGGCACTCACCGAGATCCTGGGAGCCTACCAACATTCCCAGGACACGATGGGCCAGATCCTGGTCAATGTGCAGGAGAACAGGCGGCTGCAGGAGAGACAGTATCAGGGGATCAGGGAGGACTTGCAGGCCATCAACACCACCCTGGTCTCCAATGCAGGGGTGCTGGCAGACATGGCCAACATTATGAGGGAGGCAACAGCACAGCAGCGGGCCCCTGCCACTAGCCAGACACCTGAACTGCCTTCCACCTCTGCTGCCGCTAGCGGACAGGAGGCCCTGCCACAGGACCAACAGGCCACCAGCACCCATCCCCCTGCAGAAGGTGAACCAACCCGCAAATGTTCCCTGCTATCCAGGCAGAAGCCAAAGACTATTGCCAAGACCGCTTCTAGGAAATGAGACTCCTGATTGTCACCCTTGTGTCCCACTCTGTCACCCTGTCTACCTTGAACTGCCATTGCTCCTCTTCCTATGTCCCCTTGGGCAATGCACCTGTGCTACAAATAGACTGTAACAATACCCTGGACTTTCGTCCATCATCACCCCATCCCAATGCACATGCCCCTCTTCTTCTTCTCACTTCAATAAACACCCTTGGAAAAAATACAAGTATGGAATGTGTTAAATTTTTAAAGTATATATTCATTTAACCAGGTTCAAACATTGCAATTCAACTGTACAGTAATTGTTCACATAGGAAAGACCTGTAGTCTCCTGCAGTGATCACACCAGGAGCGATAGTGGGGCACCAACATCTGCAAAATGAATTGCCAAAGGGTACAGTAAGTGGGCATAGAAGTGTAAAATAACAGCATGCCAGTGCCAAAGATATTCTAAATAATGACAATGAAATGTGAAGTAACACTGTCTTACCTGTGTGTCATTGGAAGTATTGTCGTATCACTGCTGTTCTGTTGTCCTCATCCTCATCTTCTGCCTCCTCATCCTCACTGTCCACAGGGTCCACTGCTGGCACACGGACATCTTCAGCCTCCTCCTCCTGCAGAAAAGGTACATGGCGTCTCAAGTCAAGGTTGTGCAACATGCAGCATGCCACGATTATCTGGCAGACCTTCTTGGGTGAGTAGCACAGAGATCTACCAGTTAGATGGAGGCACCTGAACTTCAGGAGGCCAAAGGTTCTTTAGATTATCTTTTTTGTTCGCCCATGTGCCTCATTGTAACGTTCTTCTGCCCTTGTCCTGGCATTCCTCACAGAGGTCAGTAGCCATGATAGGTTGGGGTAACCAGAGTCACCTGCGAATATCGAGGGACAACATTTAGCCAAACACTATCCCATATGGGCCACACCATACCCATACACCAACATCTACTGGGTGGGAACCAGGGCTCACCAATTAGCTACACCCTGTGCCTCTGTAGTTGGCCCATCACATTTGGGATGCTGCTATTACACCCAGGATACTTTTCATTGACATGGGAGATGTACTGTTTCGCCAAGCACACCATCTGTACATTCATGGAGTGAAAACTCTTACGATTTTTGAACATCTGTTTATTCTGGCGGAAGGGACAGATGCAATATGTGTTCCATCAATCGCACCAATTATGTTGGGGATATTTCCCATTGCATAGAAGTTAGCCTTCACTGTGGCCAAATCTTCCACTTGGGGAAAACAATGTAGCTGCACATGTGTTTAATCAGGACAGACAACACTCTGGTCAGCACTATTGAGAACATTGGCTGTGACATTCCTGCTGCCAGGCCCACTGTCACTTGGAAAGAATCAGTTGCCAGGAAATGGAGCAATGGTAGAACTTGCACAAAGATAGCAGATATCAGGCTCCAATTGGGCACACAGCTCTGTGATTGTGACCCTGTCAAGTCTATAGCCTGTTGCCAAATCCACCACGGGTTTGTGCACGGGGGTATGTGTCTATCTCCTATTCATCCACAGTGGTAGCAGTCTAAGGGACAAAAGAGTGATGAGCCGGTCACAAACTGAACATTGGAGCCACAACAATACAATGCATGATGTCAATTTGTAATGGGTAAGTGGGATTTGTCCTGTATGTCCAAATTTTAACTGTGACACAGTTATTATCCAGGGCCTGCCCCCCCTGAAATGCTGTCCGTCTGTCTGTGTGGAGGGACATGTGGAAGTGACGTAATTCCGCTGACGTTGTGCGCCGTTTGCGAGAAGCAGTCGGGGACCGCAGTGCAACTCCTTATTGGTTAACATTGGGCCCTATGGGTTACAATGGCCAATGGCGATGTACGCCAGCAGTGACGGTATGCACCGCCGCTGATGTGACCATCATTTTCTATCTGTTCCCTCACTTGCTACCTGACCTTCAACAGGAGAGGACCTACACTGCATGTGCTGCTGTGACCTGTGTCTGGAACCTACCATGGCCCGTGTAACTGGGGAAAGGGCTCCTGCTTTCACCTCGGCGGAGTTGGAGTGACTGGTGTCTGGGGTCCCACACCAGTACAGACTGCTGTATGGGCATCCAGACCAACAGGTGCGTACACTGTGTGTACAATGCATGTGGCATGAATACATGGAGTGGTGTGTGTGAAGCCTCGTGCAAGGGGGGTGGGTGGATGTCCTCTGGGTGGTGTATTGGTCATGTGCCGGGCCATGTGTGTGCAAAGGTGATGTGAAGTGGTATGGTGGGCCATAAGTGTAACAGGCAGGACTGTCTGACTGATACCATTTTCCTCTGTGTATTACCGCTGCAGGTCAGTGCCCATCAAAAGAAGGGTGTATGGCGTGCCATCACCAAGGACGTGCGGACCGTGGGGGTCAACGGCAGGCGGAGCACCCACTGTCGGAAACAGTGGGAGGACCTGTGACGCTGAGCACGGAAGACCGCGGAGGCCCAGCTGGGGATGGCCTCCCAACAAGGAAGGGGTTCCCGTTAAATCCTGACCCCCCCTGATGGCCTGCATACTGGCGGTGGCCTATCCTGAGCTGCATGGGTGCATGAGAGCATCACAGCAGCCACAAGGGGGTGAGTATAGTGCCCATCATTACTATTAATACCTGGTGGGGTGGTATCCGGGTGGGGGATGTGTGTCAGTGGGTGCCCCTAGGCCAGGCCTGATATTGCAGAGTAGGTCCCATGGTGACCAGGGTTCTGAAGTGATAATCCTGCTACATAGCTCGGAGGCATCCACTACTGGTCAGGGCTAAGTGGGTCCCAGGTGTGCTGCATTTAGCGGTGTGCGCCCCTCCCAATGGCTTGGTGGCAAGCAATATAACTGGTAGTGCAATGTGTAGTACGTAGGGCTGTTCCCTGTGTATGAGAGTGGTGTGTATGCCAACGGTGGTGTTGGTGCAGCCATTGACCTGGTGTATCCTTTCTCTCTTCCCCCCCTTTTTGTTTTGTCACCCTGTCCTTATGTGCATTAGCATCATCTGGCGGAGGAGCAGGGGCACAGTCGACGGAGGGAGCAGCATCCGACAGGACCCAGGAGGCAGAGTCCACTGACGGTGAGGGAACCATTGGGACAGAGGGCGAGGGAAGCACCACGGTGGAGACTGAAGGGGACAGTTCAGACTCTGATACCTCCTCCGATGGATCTCCCTGATGGTGGCACTGTCCTCCAAGCAGTCCCTCAGCGGGTTGCCCGTGCCCGCTCACCCAGGAGGGTGGGCATCTCCTTCGCCCCAGGCACCTCAGGCACTGCCTCATTGAGCTCTGTTGCTCTGTGTGAGAAGGCTATTGACCTCCTGAGATCCATCTCTGGAGGGCATTCAACCATTGTGAATGCCATCCAGGGGCTGGCAGCCCAAATGCAACAAACTATTGCATTTCTGGATGGCATTCACACTAGCTTGGCGGCCCAACAGAGATCGATCGAGGCTCTGGCCTCCTCTCTGATGGCAGCCATTGTCCCTGTTTCCACCCTCCCCCTCTAACTTCCTATTCCCAATCCGATTCCCCTCAACCCCAACCTATCCCAAGCACACAGACAGACGAGCATGACACAAATACAAAACACAAGAGCGGCACAGGCAAACACAAGCACCACACATCATCTCACAGGCACTCACACAAACACCATCCAGATGCAGACATACACATTCACTAGCAGCATCACCACCACTCCTAGCAGAACACACACCTCACTGGCAGACACCTCCACAACAGCCATGCACACGTCCCCTGTGTCTACTCTCACTTTGTCTGTCCCCCACTCCTAAAGTACACAAATGCAAGCACTCAGACACCCAACAGCCATCCACCTCACAACAGCATCCAGCCATGCACCTGCACCCAAACTCAGCAGACAGATACCTCCTACAACCACTCCCTCTTCCTCCAGTCCCAAACCTTCTCCTTCTTCCCGCCCGAATGTCCCTAAGAAGCTTTTCCTCTCTACCATTGACCTCTTCCCTACCCCTCCCCCATCCTTCACATCTGGCCAGGGTGGCAAAACCCACGCAAGCACCTCGGCCAACCAGTCCACGGGCCCAGTAGTCTCCACACCCACTCAAGTGAGAAAGGGTCCAGGGCACATGTCCAGAGGGTGAAGGAGCCTGCATCAGGCAGCTTCAAGGAAAGGGTGCAGCCCAGAAGATGAGGAGCCATCCCCTGTTGCTGCCAGGAAGGACAGGGAGCCAACCCTAGCTGCTGCCAGGAAGGGCAAGGAGCCAGCCCCAGCTGCTGCCAGAAAGAACAAGGAGCCAGCCCCAGCTGCTGCCAGGGAGGGTAAGGAGCCAGCCGCAACTGCTGCCAGGAAGGACAAGGGGCCTGGTGCAGGGACTCTCAGACGGAGACCCCACCACCAACCATGGTTGTGCAGCCGTCCGAGGCTGCAGGGGATGGGCTGGAGCCTCCCCCCACAAGCAGCAGTAGCACCACCACCAGTGGGCAGCCGTCCGAGGCTGCAGGTGATGTGTTGGAGCCTCCCCACACAAGCAGCAGCAGCACCATCGAGCAGCCGTCATCGTCGGTGGACTGTATGTAGTCCTGCGTCCATGGGCACCTACCTGAGAGACTGTGACCTTGCACTTCCCAGGATCAAGACCATAGGGCACAATGCCCCCTCCAGAACCAGTGGGTATCACACCCACCAGCTCCAGCCTTCCCAGGATCAAGAGCACGGGGCACGCTGCCCAACCAGAACCAGTGGGTGAGACACCCAGCAGCCTCCCCAGGATCAAGGGAACAGGGCATAATGCCCCCTCCAGAACCAGTGGGCAAGTCTCCCACTTGAGAGGCTGTGGCCTTGCACTCCCCAGGACCAAGCACAGGGCATGTTGTCCCTCCAGAGCATGTGGGCAAGTCACCCACTTGAGAGACTGTGGCCTTGCACTCCCCAGGACAGATCAATGGGCATGTTGCCCCCTCCAGAGCATGTGGGCAGGTCACCCACCTGAGAGACTGTGGACTTGCACTCCCCAGGATCAAACACAGGGCATGTTGCCCCCTCCTGAACTAGTGGTCTTGTTTCATCTCCCGGCTGAGGTGCCCCTCTGTTCCCCGTTCCCCTGAGGTGCCTGCCTATTTTCCAACTGATGCCCCTGCAGTGTTCTCTCCGTGTTGATGCAGGTGACAAGTGGGGCCTTGGACTTTGGCCTCTGGCCCTGTGGCCCACGCACACTGAGGACTGGGCAGTGTCCCTTGAACCTTACATTTGTATATACCAGTTACATTGCATTTTCTTATTTCTAGTGAGTTGATCTTATTGCACTCATTTTAGTAAATTCCTGTTGTCCTTGCATTATTCAGCTGAGGTACCGGGTATATATGTTTTATTACTGCAGCTGATTGTGTGTATGGTGGAGGGGGTGGGGGTGTTGCGTGTGTGTGTCACTCTCTTTTTTCTCCCTCCCCCCCTCTCTCCATTGTGTGCCAGGCAGCTGTACTCACCGTCGTCGTCGTCTTCGCCGTTGTTGGTGTTCATAGTGGAGCAGCACGTAGAAAATCATTGAGAAGATATGCAGCTTGGGCTCTATGGAGGCGTGGTTGTTTTCTGTGTCTCCAAAGGTGAGTCCTTTCCCTTCTGAGCTCAGTTTCCACAAGGCATTTGATGTTATTGGTACCGCCCCAGAAAAGGTAGCATATTGCAGACTCTTAATACGGTGGGCAGAACATTGGCTTCCGCCTGGCTGTAGGCGGCTTCCGACGTGGTGGCTGTTATTACCGCCCTGGCAGTCAGTGTGGTAAAGTGGCTGTCTATCTGAGTTCTCGACGCCATGGTCATAATTTGGCGGTCATTACCGCCAGCCTGTTGGTGGTATTACCACCACTTTATCACTGACCGCCAGGGTTGTAATGAGGGCCTTAGTGTTTAGTGTAAATCTGTGCAAGAATTTCAGGGAAATTAAAGGAAATCTAGATTTGTATATATAGGGAGGTAAAGGCTCCAAGTACCTTCCAGATCTCATGCTGAGATCTCATTGTCTGGCAACACTTCAACAAGGAAAAGTTGGCAGCCATGTTGGGACTTGGCTTCAGCTGAGTCCCAGAAACAAAGATGTAAAAAACAAAAGGGGCCAGGGTAGGGATACCCTGACTCCTTATCTCTGGTGCTGGGGTCCCAGAGAGACCCCCCCCCCCCCCCACGAGCTCAAAAGCAAAATTTTTTGTAATTTTTAATTTTTGCCATGGTTTATAGCAGACCTGGTTTAAAAAAAAAAAAAAAACAAGCACAGGCTCCCAGTGCTTGCTAATGCTGTAGCCCCTGGGTGGGCCAAGTCTCAGGGACATTCCTATTTTAATGCAGGGGGTCCTGCCAGCCCTCCCACTGCTCCAGGGACCGCCACCTCCCTGGGGCAAAAAAATGATTCTTGTTGGGCCCATCTGGCCCCCCATAGGCACGGGGACCGCCTCTTCCCAGGCGCTTTAAAACATTGTAAGCCCCGGGGCTTAAAACAAATATGATGCAGGGGCCATGTGGTTCCTCCATGGCCCCAGGGACCCTCACCTCCCCAGGGCACCAAACACAAACTATGTGGGGGGCCCATGCTGCCCACTGCAGACCTGGGGACCACCAGACCCCGGGGCACTAAATGCAAAATATACATGGGCTCCATGTGCCCCCAGCCCCCTGCAGCCCTGAGGACCACCACCTCCCCAGGGCACACATTATAAAACACATAGGGAGCCGTTTCGGACCTCGAGCACTGGGAACCACCACCTCACCAGGGCTGTTAAAGTTGGAGGGGGTGTTGCATGGCCCCCCTGATGAGCCAATGATGCCCCTGGGGACCACCACGCCCCTAGGGATGGCTCCTTCCATGTCCCTGGATACCCACCCCCTGGACATAGCTTTTTGTTTTTGCTTGGTGAGAGCTGACAGCTCCCACCAAAAAAAAGAAAACAAACTCCACTTTCTGCAAGAGAGAGCTGTCTAACAGCTCTCTCTTGCAAAAAGCTGTTTTCTTCTGTCTTCCCTGCACGCAAATTTGATTGTGAGGAAGACAAATGAAAACATTGCGTCGACATGCAGAGAGCTGATAGGTAATGCAGCTCTATGCTTGTGGGAGCATTGTAGGCTCCCACCGGGCATGAGCAGCCATCTAGGACAGTGGGAACCTTGAGGTCCCACAGTCCTGTTACCCTCTCTTTCTCTCTTTCATCCCATAATGGGATGGAAGAGAGAGAAAGACAATCTTTGCAACGGCCTCTCCATGCAATGACTTCTAAAAACTAAACATGCCACAGGAGGAAGTCACTTGTGGCATAATGATTAAGGTCACAGACCCTCACACTGAGTGCCTCAGTACGACTTTGGACTGCCATGTTTGTGGTGGTGGTTGTACTGCCAACAGGCTGGCAGAGAAAACCGCCAAATTAAGACCATGGCGGCATTCACAACACAATACAGCCAAAGCATCGCTAGCACCGCCACTGCGGTCTGGTTGCCATGGATGACGGTAGGCACCTGCAGGCTGGCAGAGACCTTTTTTCCCACCAGACAGATTACGAGGTTGCACGCCATAGCCGCAGTCGCACCACCACTGAAACCCAGGCAGAAACAAACTGCATAAAAGAAGACATTCAACTTCAGGAAGACATATACATCCAGAGCTGCCATGGAGCCAGAACTACATGTCATCCCGCTGCTCACGCTTGCACAAAGAGTTTGGAATCAGCAACAACAATGACAACAGCAACCGTAAGTATACACACTTACCTGTCACTGTTGTATATTGGCAATTTATGTGTACTTACACAACATACATTCGGGAAGGGGGTGTGAGGGCAATGCTCATACTTAACAGCACACTGACACACACACTCTCATGCAGCCACACCTACAACCATCCATACACAACAATCACACAATGGCAACCACACACACCCACACACACATGCACACATTACAACCACACACATGTACGCATGGAAAGACTGTATAGGCTCACCCATTAACAATACCACACAAAACCTCAACACCTCACAACTACAACACAACCACCTCATATCCAAATCTCCTGGCAGGGACCCACATCGCAAACTACCCAGGGACACACCACACATCAATCTCAATGTACTACTAAAAGAGAACAAACACACACAACCATACTAGTTACCGATCAACTTACACAGAACATTGTATCCAACATACCATGCACAAAACACACACATTGTCAAAGCACATAAAGCCACACAATACACCAACAAACACATGTCAACACAAACACCACTCAACACCAACACAACAAAATGTCTCAAACACACAATGGTACATCACACAACACACACCCTACCACTGTCAGACACTGCACAGAACCACACACACTGGCTAAACAATAAAAGTAGCAAAAACACCACACACACAAGTAGAGACACACAACTAATGTCAGTCAGGAAGAACTCCATACTAGGGAAAGAAATGTATGACAAAGATGTAACCAGTAAACCAACAAAAGGTTGGCACTGAGTTTTCAAAATCATAAAGTAATATGCAACACAAAGGCCATAGGCTAGTCTAAATGTATACCAGTCTTGATGCACACAGTGCACAGATGTGTGCCACGACTCCTAACTGCCGTGTAACCTCCACAGGTAGGGGCATCATGGGGGCATGCAAGCACTTCAGGGGTTATCTGGAAGTGGGCGTTTAAAGGGGGTGTTGGGTTTAGGTTTTGGAGGAGGCCCTTTGTGATCTGGCTTGGGGGGTTTAGGCTTAGTTTTAAGTTAAGGGGAGGGTTAGGATTTTGTGGGAGGGGTAAACTTCTTGGGGGAGGGGCATGGGTAATTGTAGGGGGAGGGAGAGGTCTTGGAGGTGGAAGGGTCAGACTTGGGGAGGGACTCAGACATTTAAGGTTATCTTGGGGCAGGAGAGGAGTGGGGAAAAGGGCAAACTCAGAAAGGAGAGATTTTTTACACACACAGGGACAGTCGTGGCAAAAGGGTTTGGGTGTAGAGAGAGAGTGAGTGGTTGTCTGAGGTGTTGGTGTGGATGTCTTGGGTGCTTGTTTGTGTGAGGTATGTTTGTGTGTGGTGGGTGTCTGTTGGGTGGGTGACTGAGGCCATTTATGTGTTTTGGGTTGGGGGAGATGCTTGGGGATGACATGGTGGGTCGGTGATGATCTGTTGGTGGGGTGACTGCAGGTATGGTGGATGTGCTGCATGTAGGTGTGTCAGTGGATGTGGTGTCTTTTGGTGTTTTGACTGGGGTGGATATCCGAGGGTATGCTGTGGTGCTGTCTGTGGGTAGGATTGGTGCATGGCTGGATCTGTGATTGTTGGAGTTGTATCTGCAGGTGTGTGGGGGTGTCAGGGCAGGTTGTGACTGTGTGCATCTGAATATTGTTTGTGCGCATGCCTGTGGTGTGTCTTGTGGTGTTTATGTTTGTCTGAGCTATCCTTGGATGTTGAGGTGGATGCATGCCTGTCTGTCTGTGTGCTTTGGCTTGGTCGGGGAAGAGGTTCTTGGGACTGGGAAGAGGAAGGTGGAGGAGGGATGGTAGACAAAAGGTGACTGGCTGCCATCAGTGTGGAGGCCAGAGCTTGAAAGGATCTCTGTAGGCCAGCCAGTGCACTGTGAATGTCCTCCAAGAACTCATTACTCTGTGTCCCTGGATGGCATTCACAATGGTGGACTGTTCCACAGAGATGGACCTCAGGAGGTCAGTAGCATACTCACTGAGGGCAGCAGGGCTGACCGGGGCACGGGCAGAGGTGCCTGCGGCAAAGGAGACACCCACCCTCTTGGGTGAGCGGGCAAGGCCAACTGGGTGGGGAGCTACAGGAGGGTGGTGGTAGTGAGGGGGGGTGTACCCAGATGGTCTGCCACTGCCAGGGAGTGTCAAATTGAGGAGGATTCAGAAGATGAAGAACCGGATACCATCGACCCCGTGGCACTCCCCTTGCCCTCTGAGCCACTGGGTATGTTGGTGGTATCACGACTTCGGACCCCATTCTCCACTCAGCTGTGCCTCATCTCCTTCGCCTGCTGATGCTGATGCTGAGAAAGAGAGAGAGAGGTAGGGTCATCACATTCCTGACATACACATACATTACACCATTCCCAATAGTAACATCACATCAATGGGTAAAACTCCCCCAGGTAGGAACCATTTTGAGCCAGCATCTTGTCACAACAACATAATTTCCACAATCGTATATGACAACAATGCCATAAACAACATAAGCCAACTATTTGACCACTACATCACTATCCTATCAGTACAGCTATAATACAAACTATTGCTGCACAAGGTGATTTGTCAACATAAAAAGTATGTCTCAATACAGAGCATCACTGTGAAACAATAACATTTTAATGGGTGTTAGTATGAACTTTGATTAGAAAATCATACATACTCCAAATCTACACTTACTCAGTCCATTACCAGATGTCATGTTCTATGAAAGTTAGCTTATCACATTCCATTTACAACACAGCATTTTGCTTAGCAATCACATCCATAACATGTAAATTTGCCCGTAAAATTCAAAATGGCAAAGACCACAGACACACCAACTCAATTTGGCATATCTATATTTGGAGTATACAAGATTTCTAATACATTTCTACAACACATATATCAATAGTGTTTTCTCAAAGGTTCATACCAACTTTGTGGACCTACTCATCTAAGTCATTCTCACATAGTAAACAAGTACATGTACAGCAATAGTGGGCTACTATGCACATATGATTTACCCACAGACAAGCCCAGGGAGCATACCAACACCTTCAATACAATGGACACCTGTTGTGTGCATGAAGGCTACATACAGTGCTACTAATCAAGCTGAGTGTCAATCTCAAATTAACAATATCAGTATACTTACATCAGTATCAGCACTCCACACATGAATAACCTTGCATCTCTGGTGCAAAGTTACACTGACAACAACTTCTCTAGTAACCATGATTGAGAAATACAGCTAGAGTCCAGCAAATTGTCTGATAACATAAACCATTCCACCAAGATGTAAATTTCAACTACAACACCTGCTACACAGTGAAGGCACTGTAAACTGAGCTTGGCCATCCTAAAATCCTTCAAAACAGAATCCAACTACCAAAAACAAGTATGCCAAGCTTGGATCACAAAACCAAATAAATTGTAGGATTTACCAATGTACACATTACGTTGGCAAAAAATGGTGTATATGCCATCCATATAGGAGATGTCATCCCCTATGTAGCATGCCTATAATACATTGGCTAAGGGAATAGCAGGTTTGACACTTACCTTCACAATACCATGGTCATGGAACAAATAGTCTGAACTCACATGTCAATGATATGTCTTGCACTAGGAATATAGAATTACTACAATGCTTTTCTTCATGTAGGCTGTCCACCCTGACTAAGCATCACATTTGCCAATGTGCAGTCCACACTTAACTATGGGGACATCTCCTCACACTTCTGAGTAAGTGTTGCAAGTAAGCCAAGTTATTGTTCAGATTGAGATCACAACCTCACATGAACTTTACATCTAGCTCACAACTGATGAATGATTACCCTGTATCCCACCTGTCAGTCCCTATGCTGCACATAGAGGTAGATCTTGTGGACTAAGGATGACCAGAGACCAAAGTCCTGGACTATCTACCTACAGGATATCTGGAGTATAGATCAGTAGGTGGGAAGGATAACCCAGCAGGGTATATACAGAGCAGTACAGTGGTACTCATATGACACAGTCACATGTGCATCACCATGTGCTTCAATACAATACCATTAACATAGGTGAGTTTTATGTCCCTATACACAATAGAATGTCCACATGTGTATTTCAATGTTATTAACTATACACCCAGGTGTTCCTAGGGGACCCATTGCCGTTAGCACTTCCCACATTGTCACAGCTTAAATACCCACACATTATACACTGAACTGGCAGACGGTTGTTCATGTGTGTAGTCATTATTTACCCCCTTGTGGCTGCAGTGCTGCCCTCAAATGCCCATCCACCTCAGGGTAGGCCACAGCCAAAATGCCATCCATTATGTGGGTCAGAGTCCAGCGGACATCTCTCCTTTATTGGGAGGACATCCCCAGCTTGGCCTCTGCTGTCTTCCAGGCCCAGCGTCGCAGGTCCTCGACAGCTTCCTACAGTGGGTACTTCTCCAGCTGTGGACCCGCAGGGTCCGCACCTGCTTGGCGATGGCACGTCAGATACCATTTTTTTGTTGGATGTTGACCTGCATAGATGACACAGATAAAAGGAGAAAGTTATGTCCACATGCACTATACCTATGCAAGTGGTCATAACACTACTGTCACAGCAAGTACGCATACATTCCCTTGCTCTCAGTTCAAACTCCTTCCCAATTTTCCATCTACAGCCAGCCCATGTATGAAGTGGAGTCACAAATACAACATCCATGATCAGTATCAGGTATTGAGTAGACACATATGACCAGGCCACATGATTGTATCTGTCTATGAATATTTCTCACTCTATTATTGTTGGACATGCTGCAATCTATGTCGTGTATAGAGGCAGTTAGATCACACACTATCTACCATGTATCACTACTGTATATCTGCCTATGCACGCGTACACATGTCCATAAACCTACACATGAGTGCCTAATCTGTCGCTACTCTACTACACATTTCATGTACAGCATCTTAAACTCCACCTTTTACGCATTGGTATACCGTTGGACTCACCTGCTCCTCTGGTGCACCATATGGCTGTTCATACAGGGATAGGACCTCATCCACAAGCTCTGGAGTGAAGGTCGGGGCTCTATCACATGCAGGACGTGGCATGATAGCTCCTAGAGGCAGTACACAGCAGCTCAGGTAGTGGAGGTCTTGCTGGCAGCAGTGTCAGGAGTCAAGCAATGTAATCTGCAGAAGATCGTGGTCACGTCTGCCACATACATGACCGTCGCCACTTGCCACTGGCCCAAGTCTGCCAAAGGCAGCAATGTGTCCCAAAGGCAATGCCCACTGTGGTTGTAACCGGCTACCACCTTGACAACATCTGCCGGCGGAGCTAGCTCACTTCCTCATGTCCAGTACAGTAGGTCAGGCAGCTGCCATTTTGAGGCAATTATATTTATGGGAAAATAAAGGAAGGTGCACCATTTACTACAAACACATTTGAAATGCTGATTTTATGTTTAGTAGTCTCAATGTGCATTTGAGTATTAATGGCTGTGTAAAGGAGGTATGGTGTTTAAAGGTAATGAAATCGTAAATGCAACTGCATATTAGCAACATCAATGCAGTATAGATGGTAAAAAGATGTCTCACATGTAAACTAGGTTCAACTATCAAACCCTGCCAGTCACATATATATGCATATATTGTACATCTGAAGGTTTAGTGATTCTGCTTCAAAGGGAACTGACATAGAATGCATAGAAATATGTTGTACATCAAATGTCACATGTTTCATCTGACATCATATGGAGATATGTGTGACTTGTATATGAACATATTCATAATATGTACATTGTAAAATTCACCTATAATCTGTTTCTGTCCCACATAGTTAACCTGGAATGTGGAGAGGAAGATATCCTTCTGTGTATACCCATTAGTAGACCTGCACACCATGGAGGAGAGACACACTATACAAATATATTGCCTGAATAGGTATACAATCATGGATCTATGTCATCAGTTGAAGCCAGATCTGATACCTGCCATTTGCAATCCCAATAGCATACCTCCCATTGTTTAAGTCATGTCAGTGCTACATGTCCTGGCCACTGGGTCCTTTCAGAATACAGTGGCCCTAACTGCAAGGATGTCTCAGCCCATGTTCAGTCTGGTTTTGAAGGCTGGACTGTCTGCATTGTTGAAACACCTGGACAGGTTTCACCAATGTGATGATTTGGCCTATGTGAAGGCAGAGCCTTATGCTTTCGGAAACATTTCACATATGGTTGGAGCCATGGATGACACCCATGTAGCCTTGGTTCCCCCAGTGCCTATGAACAAGTAAATAGGAACAGGAACAACTACCACTCCATCAATGTCCAAGTGGTGAGTTTGGAAGACCAGTACATTTCATAAGTATGTACAAAGTATTCGGGATCAGTCCATGATTCAGTCATCATGTGGAACAGCAATATCCCACTGCTGATGACACGACTCAACCCAGAGAGGGCCTGGCTGGTTGGTAAGTCACATATGACGTGTGTCTGCAAAGTTTTCCTCCTGCTATCACAAATGTACATGTCCATGATATATGTTTGTGTTGTTATACCTATTCCTTGCAGGTGACTCTGGCTATCCAAATCATCCTTGGTTATACACATCAGTGAGATACCAAACCACGCCAAGGGATGTCCACTTCAATGAGACCCATGGAAGGACAAGGTGTTTTGTAGAGTGGACTTTTGGGCTCCTGAAGGAGAAATTTTGCAGCCTGGACAAATCTGGAGGAGCCCTCATCTCCTCACCCAAAAAGGAATGTTAAATTATTGTTGCCTGCTGCATGCTCCACACCCTTGCGCTGAAATGTCATTTACCATTCATACCAGATGAGGGGGGGGCAGCAGAACCTGTGCGTGAAAATGCAGATGTGTTTAGAAACTGTCTGCATCTCCTGTTTTTGTGTTAAGAGAAGCTAAATTCAGAGTGCTCGACAAGCAGAATTTCAGTATTTTTTTTTACAATCTCTCCCTTACCTGGTAAGTAGACTCTGTTAGCTTGGAAGTGTGGATTCAGCCTGTCTGTATCCAGGGAGAATCTGAATAGAGCAGCAACTCCTTCCTCCCTTCCCACAGGGGCTGGGCCAGCTGATTGGCTCTCTGAGTCCCAGGCAGCCTGAGGCTTCCCCCACACCTGGTCTGGCCTCTTAAGTTTGTTAGGGAACCCCAAGACAGCCACCTTCATTTTGTGAGCCCAGAATTTTCCCTGTGCCCTAATACAGCCCAGTGATCAAGGAGTCCTAAGAGACCTAGGTAAGGAGCCCCCGACCTTTCTGGGAAATCTTATTATTTGTTTAAAAGTGTTTTTTACTCCTATTGGTGCCTGTTTACTGTAGACTCTCTGTGTATCAGGCAGCTGGACCTGTTAAATGTCTGTTTTTTAGCCATTACTGTTTGAAATTTCCCTTCCAATTTGTGGCACAAGACTGCATAAGGCCCCCTCACCCCTCCTTTTCTAAGAAAAAAGGCTACATACATCTTCCAGAGTGTGTTTAGGAGACTGCTTAATCTGTTTCTGTGATTTAAATTGTGCTTAGAGACTCTCTGCATCCACAGTTTTTGCCTTAAGAAAAGACACATTTCAGAGTGCGTGACAAGCAGTATTTCAGTCTTTTTTTTACAATCTCTCTATGACCTGCTAAGTAGATCCTGCTAGCTTGGACTTGTGGATTCAGCCTGTCTGTATGCAAGGAGACTCTGAATATAGCAGCAACTCCCTCCTCTCATCCCATAGGGGCTGGGCCTAGCTGATTGGCTCTCTGAGTCCCAGGCAACCTGAGCCCTCCTCCCACACCTGGCCTGGTCCCTTAAGATTGTAGAGGGAATCCCAAGACACCCTCCTCCATTTTGTGAGCCCAGCATTTTCCCTGTGCCCTAATACAGCCCAGTGATCAAGGATTCCTAATATACCTAGTTAAGGAGCCCCAGACGTTTCTGGAAAGTCTTATTATTTGTTTAAAGGTGTTATTTACTGCTACCCTTGCCTGTTTACTGTAGACTCTCTATTTTTCAGGCCGGTTGGCCTGTTAAAGTGCTGTTTTTTTAGCCTTGATTTTTTTAAATTTCCCACCAAGTTTGTGGCACAAGACTGCATAAACCCCCCATCCCCCTCTTTTCTAAGTAAAACGGTTACATACATCTGCCAGGGTGTGTTTAGGAGACTGCTTAATCTGTTTCTGTGATTTAAATTGTGTTTAGAAACTTTGTGCATCCCATGTTTTTGCCTTAATAAAATCCACATTTCAGAGTACGTGACAAGCAGAATTTCAGTGTTTATTTTACAATCTCTCCCTTACCTGGTAAGTAGACTCTGCTAGCTTGGAAGTGTGGATTCAGCCTGTCTGTATCCAAGTAGACTCTGAATAAGGCAGCAGCTCCCTCCTCCCTTCCCACAGGGGCTGGGCCTAGCTGATTGGCTCTCTGAGTCCCAGGCAACCTGAGCCCTTCTCCCTCACCTGGTCTGGCCCTTTAAGTTTGTGGAGGGAACCCCAATACAGCCACCTCCATTTTGTGAGCCCAGCATCTTCCCTGTACCCTAATACAGCCCAGTGATCACGGACTTCGAATTGACCCAGCCAAAGCGCCCCAGACGTTTCTGGAAAATTTTATTATTTGTTTAAAAGTTTTTTTTACTGCTACCTGTGCCTGTTTACTGTAGACTCTCTGTGTTTCAGATAGCTTGGCATGTTAGAGTGCTGACTTTTAGCCATGATTATTTGAAATTTGCCTCCAAGTTTGGGGCACAAGACTGCATAACCCCAACGCCTGCATACATCTTCAAGAGTGTGTTTAGGAGGATGCTTAATCTGTTTCTGTGATTTAAATTGTGTTTAGAAATTGTCTGCATCCCCTATTTTAGCCTTAAGAAAAGCCACATTTCAGAGTGCGTGACAAGCAGTATTTCAGTGTTTTTTTAAAATCCCTCCCTTACCTGGTAAGTAGACTCTGCTATCTTGGAAGTGTGGATTCAGCCTGTCTGTATCTAAGGAGACTCTGAATAGAGCAGCATCTCCCTCCTCTATCCCACAGGGGCTGGGCCTAGCTGATTGGATCTCTGAGTCCCAGGCAACCTGTGCCCTCCTCAAACATCTGTTGTGGCCCCATAAGTTTGTGGAGGGAACCCCAAGACAGCCACATCCATTTTGTGAGTCCAGTATTTTCCTTGTGCACTAATACAGCCCAGTGATCAAGTATTCCTAAGAGACCTAGGTAAGGAGCCCCAGACTTTTCTGGGAAATCTTACAATTTGTTTATTAATTTTTTTTACTGCTACACTTGCCTGTTTGCTGTAGACCTTCTGTGATTCAGGCAGCTTGCCTGTTAAAGTGCTGTTTTCTTAGCCATGATTATTTGAAAGTTCCCTCCAGGTTTGTGGCACAAGACTGCATAAACCACCCCACCCCCCACTTTTCTAAGTAAAACAGCTACATACATCTTCCAGAGTGTGTTTAGGAGATTCCTTAATCTGTTTCTGTGATTTAAATTGTGTTTAGAAACTGTCTGCATCCCCTGTTTTTGCCTTAAGAAAAGCCACATTTCAAAGTGCATGACAAGCTGTATTTCTGTGTTTTTTTAATCACCTCTCCCTTACCTGGTAAGTAGTCTCTGCTAGCTTGGAAGTGTGGATTCAGACTGTCTATATCTAAGGAGACTCTGATTAGAACAGCAGCTCCCTCCTTCCTTCCCACAGGGGCTGGGCCTAGCTGATTGGATTCATGAGTCCCAGGCAACCTGAACCCTTCTCCCACACCTGGTCTGGCCCCTTAAGTTCGTGGAGGGAATCCCAAGACAGCCACCTCCATTTTGTAGGCCCAGCATTTTCCCTGTGCCCTAATACAGCCCAGTGATCAGGGATTCCTAAGAGACCTAGGTAAGGAGCTCTGCACTTTTCTGGAAATCTTATCATTTGTTGAATAGTGTTTATTACTGCTATTGGTGCCTGTTTACTATAGACTCTCTGGGGCATATTTATACTCCGTTTGCGCCAAATTTGCGTCGTTTTTTTCGACGCAAATTCAGCGCAAAACTAACGCCATATTTATACTTTGGCGTTAGACGCGTCTAGCGCCAAAGTATGAGGAATGAGCGTCATTTTTTTGCGTGAACGCCTTCCTTGCGTTAATGAGATGCAAGGTAGGCGTTCCCGTCTAAAAAACTGACTGCGACGCAAATGCGCCGTATTTATACTCCTGGGCAAAAATCACGCCCGGGAGTGGGCGGGGCAAAAAACCCCGCATTTGCGCCTCTTTTTAACGCCTGGGTCAGGGCAGGTGTTAAGGGACCTGTGGGCTCAAAATGAGCCCACAGCTGCCCTCCCATGCCCCCAGGGACCCCCCCTGCCACCCTTGCCCACCCCAGGAGGACACCCAAGGATGGAGGGACCCATCCCAGGGACATTCAGGTAAGTTCAGGTAAGTATAATATTTTTTTTTTTTGGCATAGGGGGGCCTGATTTGTGCCCCCCTACATGCCACAATGCCCAATGACCATGCCCAGGGGACATAAGTCCCCTGGGCATGGCCATTGGGCAAGGGGGCATGACTCCTGTCTTTACTAAGACAGGAGTCATGTAAATGGCGTCTGGGCGTCATTAAAAATGGCGCAAATCGGGTGGAGGCGATTTTTTTGCCTTAACCTGACTTGCCCCATTTTAAGACGCCCTAACGCCATTTTCCCCAACGCCGGCGCTGCCTGGTGTACGTGTTTTTTTTCCACGCACACCAGGCAGCGCCGGTCTGCTAGCGCCGGCTAACGCCATTCAATAAATACGGCGCCCGCATGGCGCTTCAGAATGGCGTTAGCCGGCGCTAATCTTTTTGGCGCAAAACTGCAATAGCGCAGTTTTGCGTCAAAAAGTATAAATATGGCCCTCTGTGTTTCAGGAAGCTTGGCCTCTTAAAGTGCTGTTTTTTTAGCCTTGACTGTTTGACATTTCTCTCCTACTTGAGGCACAAGACTACATAAACTCCCCCACCCCTCTTCTTTTCTAAGTAAAAATGCTACATACATCTTCCAGAGTGTGTTTAGGAGACTGCTTAATCTGTTTCTGTGATTTACATTGTGTTTAGAAACTGTCTGCATCCCCTGCTTTTGCCTTAATAAAATCCACATTTCAGAGTCCGTGACAAGCAGTATTTCAGTGTTTTTTTTAACCACCTCTCCCTCACCTGGTAAGTAGACTCTGCTAGCTTGGAAGTGTAGATTAAGCCTGTCTGTATCCAAGGAGACTCTGAATAGAGCAGCAGCTCCCTCCTCCCTTCACACAGGGGCTGGGCCTAGCTGATTAGCTCTCTGTGTTCCTACAAGGAACGCAAGGAACTCTTTACCATCATCAAAGAGCTCTCCAAACCTAAAGCCAGCAACATAGACCACACACAACTCCTCTGCGACTCCCTCTCCAACTATTTCCATTGCAAAATCTTAGACATACACAACAGCTTCTCACCACATGTGCCCGCCACACACCACCGACTCTACCAGCAAAGACCCTACTCCCCCCAACCTACTACTCACATGGGCCCCTACCAACGACAAAGAAACTGAAAAAATGATGAATTCCATCCCTCTTGGTCCCCCTCGAACCCCTGTCCCCATCGCATTTACAACAAAGCCATCCCAACCATCGCCCCTAAGCTTTGCGACATAATCAACAGCTCTTTTGATGCTGCCACCTTCCTAGACACCTGGAAGCACGCAGAAGTCACTGTACTCCTGAAAAAGCCCAAAGCTGACCCTGATGACCTCATTAACTACCGCCCAAATTCACTCCTCCCCTTCCCCGCCAATGTCGCTGAGAAACTAGTAAACACCCGACTGGCCCACTTCCTAGAGGAAAGCCACACCCAACACCTCCTAGTCTGGGTTCCGCAAGAACCACAGCGCTGAGACCGTCCTCATCGCTTGTATTGACGACATCAGAACCAGAGTCGACAAGGGTGAGACCGTCGCACTCATCCTCCTGGACCTCTCCGCTGCCACTGTCTGCCATCAAACACTCCGCACATGCCTCCACAACGCAGGTATTCGACTCAAGGCCCTAGACTGGCTGACCTCCTTCCTCCCCGAAAGAACCCAGAAAGTCTGCCTCCCTCACTTCCACTCCACAGCCACCAAAATCATCTGCGGAGTCCCCCAAGTGTCCTCCCTGAGCCCTACCCTTTTCAACATTTACATGACCCCACTTGCCAACATCCTCCAACCTCACGGAATCACCATCATTTCCTACGCAGACGACACCCAGCTAATCATCTCCCTCACCCCTAACCCTACCACTGCCAAAACCAACCTCCATGCTGCACTCCTTGACACCGCCACATGGATGACAGCAAACCACCTCAAGCTCAACTCCAACAAAACCGAAATCATAATTTTTGGCCAGAACAAAACCATATGGGACGACTCCTGGTGGCCCACCGCCCTAGGCTCCCCACCAACCCCCTTAAACCACGCACGTAACCTCGGCATCATCCCGGACCCTTCCCTCTCCATGACCCAGCAAATCAACGCCATCACCCCCTCCTATTTCAACACTCTCCGCATACTGCAAAAAACCTTCAAATGGATTCCCATAGAGACCAGAAAGACCATCACCCACGCACTCA
Source organism: Pleurodeles waltl (assembly GCF_031143425.1). Classification (NCBI taxonomy): domain Eukaryota; kingdom Metazoa; phylum Chordata; class Amphibia; order Caudata; family Salamandridae; genus Pleurodeles; species Pleurodeles waltl. The sequence goes on along the minus strand of NC_090439.1, from coordinate 670,475,990 downwards.
TCATCAGCAGGCTAGACTACGGGAACGCCCTCTACACCAGCACCACACTCAAACTCAAACGCAAACTCCAGAGGATCCAGAACGCATCCGCCCGCCTCATCCTGGACCTCCCACGCCTTGAACACATCTCCTCACACCTCAGATCCCTGCACTGGCTCCCGATCGACAAGAGGATCACCTTCAAAATCCTCATCCATGCACACAAATCTCTCCACAACACAGGACCAACTTACCTCAACAAAAGAGTGAACTTCCACACTCCCACTCGCCACCTCGGCTCCGCCGACCTCGCACTCGCCACAGCCCCCTGCATCGAACGCTCCTCCACTGAAGGCAGATCCTTCTGCTACCTCACCCCCAAGGCCTGGAACTCCCCCCCACCAACCTCCGCAAGACTCAGAACCTCATGCTCTTCAGACAAAACCTCAAGATGTAGCTGTTCGAACAGTAATCCACCTCGCCCCCCCTGCTCCACCAGCGACTTGAGACCCTCACGGGTGAGTAGTGCGCTCTATACATTTTTTTTATTTTATTTGATTTGATTTGAGTCCCAGGCAACCTGAGCCCCCCTCCCACACCTGGTCTGGTCCCTTAAGTTTGTGTAAGGAACCCCATGACAGCCACCTCCATTTTGTGAGCCCAGCATTTTCCCTGTGCCCTAATACAGCCCAGTGATCAAGGATTCCTAAGAGATCTAGGTAAGGAGCCCCGGACTTTTCTGGAAATCTTATCATTTGTTGAATAGTGGTTTTTACTGCTATTGGTGCCTGCTTACTGATGACTCTCTGTGTTTCAGGCAGCTTGGCCAGATAAAGTGCTGTTTTTTAGCCCTGACTGTTTTAAATTTCCCTCCCAGTTTATGGCACAAGACTGCATAAAGCCCCCCCACGCCCCTTCTTTTCTAAGTAAAAAGCTACATACATCTTCCAGAGTGTGTTTAGGAGGCTCCTTAATCTGTTTCTGTGATTTTAATTGTGTTTAGAAACTGTCTGCATCCCATATTTTTGCCTTAAGAAAAGCCACATTTCAGAGTGCCCGACAAGCAGTATTTCACTGTTTTTTTACAATCTCTCCCTTACCTGGTAAGTAGACTCTGCTATGTTGGAAGTGTAGATTCAGCCTGTCTGTACCCAAGAAGACTCTGAATAGCGCAGCAGCTCCCTCATCCCTTCCCACAGGGGCAGAGTTTAACTGATTGGATCTCTGAGTCCCAGGCATCCTGAGCCATTTTCCCACACCTTGTCTGGCGTCTTAAGGTTGTGGAGGGAACCCAAAACCAGCCACCTCCATTTTGTGAGCCCAGCATTTTCCTTGTGCCCTAATACAGCCCAGTGATCAAGTTTTTTTAAGAGACCTAGGTAAGGAGCCCCTGTCTTTTCTGGGAAATCTTATCATTTGTTTAGTAGTGTTTTTTACTAATATTGGTGCCTGTTTACTATAGACTCTCTGTGTTTCAGGAAGCTTTGCCAGTTAAATTGCTGTTTTTTAGCCATGACTGTTTGAAATTTCCCTCCTACTTTGTGGCACAAGACTGCATAAAGCCCCCCACCCTCATCCTTCTTTTCTAAGTAAAAACCTACATGCATCTTCCAGAGTGTGTTTAGGAGACTGCTTAATCTGTTTCTGTGATTTAAATTGTGTTTAGAAACTCTCTGCATCCCCTATTTTTGCCTTAAGAAATGCCACATTTCAGAGTGCGCAACACGCAGAATTTCAGTGTTTATTTTACAATCTCTCCCTTACCTGGTAAGTAGGCTTTGCGAGCTTGGAAGTGTGGATTCAGCCTGTGTGTTTCCAAGTAGACTCTGAATAAGGCAGCTGCTCACTCCTCCCTTTCCACAGGGGCTGGGCCTAGCTGATTGGCTCTCTGAGTCCCAGGCAACCTGAACCCTTCTCCCACACCTGGTCTGGCCCTTTAACATTGTGGAGGGAACACCAAGACAGCCACCTCCATTTTGTGAGCCCAGCATCTTTCCTGTACCCTAATACAGCCCAGTGATCAAGGACTTCGAATAGACCTAGGTAAAGAGCCCCAGACGTTTCTGGAAAATCTTATTATTTGTTTAAAAGTGTTCTTTACTGCTACCTGTGCCTGTTTACTTTAGACTCTCTGTGTTTCAGGTAGCTTGGTGTGTTAGAGTGCTGTTTTTTTAGCCATGATTATTTGAAATTTGCCTCCAAGTTTGTGGCACAAGACCGCATAACCCTCCTCTTTTCTAAGTTAAACGCCTACATACATCTTCAAGAGTGTGTTTAGGAGGATGCTTAATCTGTTTCTGTGATTTAAATTGTGTTTAGAAACTGTCTGCATCCCCTGTTTTTTCCTTAAGAAAAGCCATATTTCAGAGTGCGTGACAAGCAGTATCTCAGTGTTTTTTTTACAATCTCTCCCTTACCTGGTAAGTAGACTCTACTATCTTGGAAGTGTGGATTCAGCTTGTCTGTTTCTAAGGAGTCTCTGAATAGAGCAGCAGCTCCCTCCTCTCTCCCACAGGGGCTTGGCCTAGATGATTGGCTCTCTGAGTCCCAGGCAACCTGTGCCCTCCTCCCACACCTGGTGTGGCCCCATAGGTTTGTGGAGGGAACCCTAAGACAGCCACATCCATTTTGTGAGCCCAGTATTTTCCTTGTGCACTAATACAGCTCAGTGATCAAGGATTCCTAAGAGACCTAGGTAAGGAGCCCCACACTTTTCAGGGAAATCTTACAATTTGTTCAATAGTAATTTTTACTGCTACACGTGCCTGTTTGCTGTAGACCTTCTGTGTTTCAGGCAGGTTGGTCTGTTAAAGTGCTGTTTTTTTTAGCCATGATAATTTGAAAGTTCCTTCCAGGTTTGTGTCACAAGACTGAATGAACCAACCCCACCCTCCTCTTTTCTAAGTAAAACGGCTACATACATCTTCCAGAGTGTGTTTAGAAGACTCCTTAATCTTTTTCTGTGATTTAAATTGTGTTTAGAAACTGTCTGCATCCCCTGTTTTTGCCTTATGAAAAGCCACATTTCAGAGAGCATGACAAGCTGTATTTCTGTGTTTTTTTAACCACTTCTCCCTTACCTGGTAAGTAGTCTCTGCTAGCTTGGAAGTGTGGATTCAGACTGTCTATATCTAAGGATACTCTGAATAGAACAGCAGCTCCCTCCTTCCTTCCCACAGGGGCTGGGCCTAGCTGATTGGATTTCTGAGACCCAGGCAATGGAACCCTTCTCCCACATCTGGTCTGGCCCATTAAGTTTGTGGAGGGAATCCCAAGACAGCTACCTCCATTTTGTAGGCCCAGCATTTTCCCTGTGCCCTAATACAGCCCAGTGATCAAGGATTCCTAAGAGACCTAGGTAAGGAGCCCCGGACTTTTATGGAAATCTTATCATTTGTTGAATAGTGTTTTGTACTGCTATTGGTGCCTGTTTACTTAAGACTCTCTGTGTTTCAGGCAGCTTGGGCTGTTAAAGTGCTGTTTTTTAGCCATGACTGAAATTTCAATCCTAGTTTGTGGCACAAGACTGCATAAAGTCACCCCCACAATTCTTTTCTAAGTAAAAAGCTACATACATCTTCCAGAGTGTGTTTAGGAGACTGCTTAATCTGTTTCTGTGATTTAAATTGTGTTTAGAAACTCTGTGCATCCCCTGTTTTTGCCTTAAGAAAAGCCACATATCAGAGTGCACGACAAGCAGTATTTCTGTGTTTTTTTACAGTCTCTCCCTTACCTGGTAGGTAGACTCCGCTATCTTGGAAGTGTGGATTCAGCCCGTGTGTATCCAAGGAGACGTTTCTGGAAAATCGTATTATTTGTTTAAAAGTGTTTGTTACTGCTACCCCTGCCAGCTTACTGTAGACTCTCCGTTTTTCAGGCAGCTTGGCCTGTTAAGGTGCTGTTTTTTTAGCCATGATTATTTGAAATTTCGCTCCAAGTTTGCGGCACAAGACTGCATAAACCGCCCCACCCCCGTCTTTTCTAAGTAAAACAGCTACATACATCTTCCCGATTGGATTTAGGAGACTGCTTATTCTGTTTCTCTGATTTAAATTGTGTTTAGAAACAATCTGTATCCCCTGTTTTGCCTTTAGAACAGCCACATTTCAGAGTGCGTGACAAGCAGTATTTCAGTGTTTTCTTTACAATCTCTCCCTTACCTGGTAAGTAGACTCTGCTAGCTTGGATGTGTGGATTCAGCCTGTCTGTATCCAAGGAGACTCTGAATATAGCAGCAGCTCCCTCCTCCCTTCCCACAGGGGCTGAACCTAGCTGAGTGGTTCTCTGAATCCCAGGCAACCTGAGCCCTCCTTCCACACCTGGTGTGTTGCCTTAAGTTTGTGGAGGGAATCTCAAAACAGCCACCTCTATTTTGTGAGCCCAGCATTTTCTGAGTACCCTAATGCAACCCAGTGATCAACGATTCCTAACAGACCTAGGTAATGAGTCCCAGACTTTTCTGGGAAATCTTATTATTTGTTTAAAAGTGTTTTTTACTGCTACCCATGCCTGTTTCCTGTAGACTCTCTGTGTTTCAGGTAGCTTGGGCAGTTAAGCTGCTGTTTTATTAGCGGTGACACTTTGAAATGTCCCCCCTAGTCTGTGGCCCAAACCTGCATAAAGCCCCCACCCTACCCCCTCTTTTCTGAGTAAAAAGGCTACATACATCTTCCAGTGTGTGTTTAAGAGACTGCTTAATCTGTTTCTGTGATTTACATTGTGTTTAGAAACTGTCTACATTCCCTGTTTTTGCCTCAAGAAAAGCCACATTTCAGAGTGCGCGCCAAGCAGTATTTCATTGTTTTTTTTTATCTCTCCCTTACCTGGTAAGTAGTCTCTGCTAGCTTGGAAGTGTGGATTCAGACTGTCTATATCTAAGGATACTCTGAACAGAACAGCAGATCCCTCCTTCCTTCCCACAGGGGCTGGGCCTAACTGATTGGATTTCTGAGACCCAGGCAATGGATCCCTTCTCCCACATCTGGTCTGGCCCCTTAAGTTTGTGGAGGGAATCCCAAGACAGCCACCTCCATTTTGTGGGCCCAGCATTTTCCCTGTGGAAGTGGAATTGTGAAATTGTGGAAGTGTGGATTCAGCCTGTCTGTATTTAAGTAGATTCTGAATAAGACAGGATCTCCCTCCTCCCTTCCCACAAGGGCTGGGCCTACCTGATTGGCTCTCTGATTCCCAGGCGACCCAAGCCCTTCTCCCACACCTGGTCTGGCCCTTTAAGCTTGTGGAGGGAACCCCAAGACAGCCACCTCCATTTTGTGATCCCAGCATCTTCCCTGTACCCTAATACAGCCTAGTGATCAAGGATTTCGAATAGACCTAGGGAAGGAGCCCCAAACGTTTCTGGAAAATCTTATTATTTTGTTTAAAAGTGTTGTTTACTGCTACCTGTGCCTGTTTACTGTAGACTCTCTGTGTTTCAGGTAGCTTGGCGTGTTAGAGTGCTGTTTTTTAGCCATGATTATTTGAAATTTTACTCCAAGTTTGTGGCACAAGACTGCATAACCCCCCTCTGTTCTAAGTAAAACGCCTACATACATCTTCAAGAGTGTGTTTAGGAGGATGCTTAATCTGTTTCTGTGATTTAAATTGTGTTTAGAAACTGTCTGTATCCCCTGTTTTTGCCTTAAGGAAAGCCACATTTCAGAGTGCCCGACAAGCAGTATTTAACTGTTTTTTTTTTACAATCTCTGCCTTACCCGGTAAGTAGACTCTGCTAGCTTGGAAGTGTGGATTCATCCTGTTTCTATCCAAGGAGACTCTGAATAAGGCAGCCTCCCCCTCCTCTTTTCCCACAGGGGCTGGGCCTAGCTGATTGGCTCTCTGAGTCCCAGGCAACCTGAGACAATCTCCCACACCTGGTCTGGCCGCTTACTTTTGTGGAGAGAATCCCAAGACAGCCACCTCCATTTTGTGAGCCCAGCATTTTCCCTGTACCCTAATGCAGCCCAGTGATCAAGGATTCAAAAGAGAACTATGTAAGGAGCCCCAGACGTTTCTGGAAAATCGTATTATTTGTTTAAAAGTGTTTTTTACTGCTACCCCTGCCAGCTTACTGTAGACTCTCCATGTTTCAGGCAGCTTGGCCTGTTAAAGTGCTGTTTTTTTAGTCATTATTATTTGAAATTTCGCTCCAAGTTTGCGGCACAAGACTGCATAAACCCCCACCACCCCCCTCTTTTCTAAGTAAAACAGCTACATACATCTTCCCGATTGGATTTAGGAGACTGCTTATTCTGTTTCTCTGATTTAAATTGTGTTTAGAAACAATCTGTATCCCCTGTTTTTGCCTTTAGAACAGCCACATTTCAGAGTGCGTGGCAAGCAGTATTTCAGTGTTTTCTTTACAATCTGTCCCTTACCTGGTAAGTAGACTCTGCTAGCTTGGATGTGTTGATTCAGCCTGTCTGTATCCAAGGAGGATCTGAATATTGCAGCAGCTCTCTCCTCCCTTCCCACAGGGGCTGAACCTAGCTGAGTGGTTCTCTGAATCCCAGGCAACCTGAGCCCTCCTTCCACACCTGGTGTGTTGCCTTACGTTTGTGGAGGGAATCTCAAGACAGCCACCTCCATTTTGTGAGCCCAGCATTTTCTGAGTACCCTAATGCAACCCAGTGATCAACGATTCCTAACAGACCTAGGTAATGAGCCCCAGACTTTTCTGGGAAATCTTATTATTTGTTTAAAAGTGTGTTTTACTGCTACCCATGCCTGTTTCCTGTAGACTCTCTGTGTTTCAGGTAGCTTGAGCAGTTAGGCTGCTGTTTTATTAGCGGTGACACTTTGAAATTTCCCCCCTAGTCTGTGGCCCAAGCCTGCATTAAGCCCACACCCTACCCCCTCTTTTCTGATTAAAAAGGCTACATACATCTTCCAGTGTGTGTTTAAGAGACTGCTTAATCTGTTTCTGTGATTTACATTGTGTTTAGAAACTGTCTACATTCCCTGTTTTTGCCTCAAGAAAAGCCACATTTCAGAGTGCGCGCCAAGCAGTATTTCATTGTTTTTTTTTAATCTCTCCCTTACCTGGTAAGTAGTCTTTGCTAGCTTGGAAGAGTGGATTCAGACTGTCTATATCTAAGGATATTCTGAATAGAACAGCCGCTCCCTCCTTCCTTCCCACAGGGGTTGGGCCTAGCAGATTGGATTCCTGAGACCCGGGCAATGGTACCCTTCTCCCACATCTGGTCTGGCCCCTTAAGTTTGTGGAGGGAATCCCAAGATAGTCACCTCCATTTTGTAGGCCTAACATTTTCCCTGTGCCCTAATACGGCCCAGTGATCAAGGATTCCTAAGAGACCTAGGTAAGGAGCACCGGACTTTTCTGGAAATCTTATCATTTGTTGAATAGTGTTTTGTACTGCTATTGGTGCCTGTTTACTGAATACTCTCTGTGTTTACAGGCAGCTTGGTCTGTTAAAGTGCTGTTTTTTAGCCATGACTGTTTGAAATTTCAATCCTAGTTTGTGGCACAATACTGCATAAAGCCCCCCCCCACACACATCTTCTTTTCTAAGTAAAAAGCTACATACATCTTCCAGAGTGTGTTTAGGAGACTGCTTAATCTGTTTCTGTGATTTAAATTGTGTTTAGAAACTCTCTGCATCCCCTGTTTTTGCCTTAAGAAAAGCCACATATCAGAGTGCACGACAAGCAGTATTTCAGTGTTTTTTTACAATCTCTCTCTTACCTGGTAGGTAGACTCTGCTATCTTGGAAGTGTGGATCCAGCCCGTGTGTATCCAAGGAGACTCTGAATAGAGCAGCAGCTCCCTCCTCCCTTCCTACAGGGGCTGGGCCTAGCTGATTGGGTCTCCGAGTCCTAGGCAACCTGAGCACTTCTCCCACACCTGGTCTGGCCCCTTAAGTTTTTGGGGGGAACCCCAAGACACCCACCTCCATTTTGTGAGCCCAGCATTTTTCCTGTACCCTAATACAGTCCAGTGATCAAGGATTCCTAAAATACCTAGTTAAGGAGCCCCAGACGTTTCTGGAAAGTCTTATTATTTGTTTAAAAGTGTTATTTACTGCTACCCTTGCCTGTTCACTCTAGACTCTCTGTTTTAGAGGCAGGTTGGCCTGTTAAAGTGCTGTTTTTTTTTGCTGTGACTGTTTGAATTTTCCCACCTGGTTTGTGGCACAAGACTGTAAAGCCCCCCACCCACCCTATTTTCTAAGTAAAAAGGCTACATACATCTTCCAGAGTGTGTTTAGGAGACTGCTTAATCTGTTTCTGTGATTTAAACTGTGTTTAGAAACTGTCGGCATCCCCTGTTATTGCCTTAAGAAAAGCCACATTTCAGAGTGCGTGACAAGCAGTATTTCAGTGTTTTTTTTACAATCTCTCCCTTACCTGGTAAGTAGACTCTGCTAGTTTGGAAGTGTAGATTAAGCCTGTCTGTATCCAAGGAGACTCTGAATAGAGCAGCAGCTCCCTCCTCCCTTCACACAGGGGCTGGGCCTAGCTGATTAGCTCTCTGTGTTCCTACAAGGAAGGCAAGGAAATCTTTACCATCATCAAAGAGCTCTCCAAACCTAAAGCCAGCAACATAGACCACACACAACTCCTCTGCGACTCCCTCTCCAACCAAATCCATTGCAAAATCTTAGACATACACAACAGCTTCTCACCACATGTGCCCGCCACACACCACCGACTCTACCAGCAAAGGCCCTACTCCCCCCAACCTACTACTCACATGGGCCTCTACCAACGACAAAGAAACTGAAAAAATGATGAATTCCATCCCTCTTGGTCCCCCTCGGACCCCTGTCCCCATCGCATTTACAGCAAAGCCATCCCAACCATTGCCCCTAAGCTTTGCGACATAATCAACAGCTCTTTTGATGCTGCCACCTTCCTAGACACCTGGAAGTATGCAGAAGTCACTGTACTCCTGAAAAATCCCAAAGCTGACCCTGATGACCTCATTAACTACCGCCCAAATTCACTCCTCCCCTTCCCCGCCAAGGTCGCTGAGAAACTAGTAAACACCCGACTGGCCCACTTCCTAGAGGAAAGCAACACACTCAACACCTCCCAGTCTGGGTTCCGCAAGAACCATAGCACTGAGACCACCCTCATTGCATGTATTGACGACATCAGAACCAGAGTCGACAAGGGTGAGACCGTCGCACTCATCCTCCTGGACCTCTCCGCTGCCTTCGACACTGTCTGCCATCAAACACCCTGCACACGCCTCCACAACGCAGATATTCGACACAAGGCCCTAGACTGGCTAACCTCCTTCCTCCCCGAAAGAACCCAGAAAGTCCACCTCCCTCCCTTCCACTCCACAGCCACCAAAATCACCTGCGGAGTCCCCCAAGGGTCCTCCCTGAGCCCTACCCTTTTCAACATTTACATGACCCCACTTGCCAACATCCTCCGACCTCACGGAATCACCATCATATCCTACGCAGACGACACCCAGCTCATCATCTCCCTCACCCCTAACCCTACCACTCCCAAAACAAACCTCCACGCTGCACTCCTTGACACCGCCACATGGATGACAGCAAACCACCTCATGCTCAACTCCAACAAAACCGAAATCATCTTTTTTGGCCAGAACAAAACCATATGGGACGACTCCTGGTGGCCCACCGCCCTAGGGTCCCAACCAACCCCCTCAAACCATGCACGTAACCTCGGCATCATCCCGGACCCTTCCCTCTCCATGACCCAGCAAATCAGCGCCATCACCTCCTCCTATTTCAACACTCTCCGCATACTGCAAAAAACCTTCAAATGGATTCCCATAGAGACCAGAGAGACCGTCACCCACACACTCATCAGCAGAAGGCTAGACTATGGGAACGCCCTCTACACCGGCACCCCACTCAAATTCAAACGCATCTGCCCGCCTCATCCTGGACCTCCCACGCCTTGAACACATCTCCTCACACCTCAGATCCCTTCACTGGCTCCCGATCGACAAGAGGATCACCTTCAAAATCCTCATCCATGCACACAAATCTCTCCACAACACTGGACCAATTTACCTCAACGAAAGAGTGAACTACCACACTCCCACTAGCTACCTCGGCTCCGCCGACCTCGCACTCGCCACAGTCCCCCGCATCCAACGCTCCACCACCGGAGGCAAATCCTTCTGCTACCTTGCCTCCAAGGCCTGGCACTCCCCCCCACCAACCTCTGCAACACTCAGAACCTCCTGCTCTTCAGACAAAACCTCAAGATGTAGCTGTTCGAACAGTAATCCACCTCGCCCCCCTCTCCAACAGTGCCTTGAGACCCTCACGGGTGAGTAGCGCGCTCTATACATTTTTTTTATTTTATTTTATTTTATTTGAGTTCCAGGAAACCTGAGCCCCCCTCACACACCTGGTCTGGTCCCTTAAGTTTGTGTAAGGAACCCCAAGACAGCCACCTCCATTTTGTGAGCCTAGCATTTTCCCTGTGCCCTAATACAGCCCAGTGATCAAGGATTCATAAGAGACCTGCGTAAGGAGCCCCAGACATTTCTGGGAAATCTTATCATTTGCTGACTAGTGTTTTATACTGCTATTGGTGCCTGTTTACTGAAGACTTTCTGTGTTTCAGGCAGCTTGGCCTGTTAAACTGCTGTTTTTTAGCCATGACTGTTTGAAATTTCCCTCCTACTTTGTGGCACAAGACTGCATAAACCCCCCACCTCTTCTTTTCTAAGTAAATGTGTTTAGGAGACTGTTTAATCTGTTTCTGTGATTTAAATTGTGTTTAGAAACTCTCTGCATCCCATGTTTTTGCCATAAGAAAAGCCACATTTCAGAGTGCCCGACAAGCAGTTTTCACTGTTTTTTTACAATCTCTCCCTTACCTGGTAAGTAGACTCTGCTATCTTGGAAGTGTGGATGCAGCCTGTTTGTATCAAGGAGACTCTGAATAGAGCAGCAGCTCCCTCCTCCCTTCCTACAGGGGCTGGTTCTAGCTGATTGGCTCTCTGAGTCCCAGGCAACCTGAGCACTTCTCCCACACCTGGTCTGGGCCCTTAAGTTTGTGGAGGGAATCCCAAGACACCCATCTAAATTTGGGGGCACAGCATTTTCCCTGTGCCCTAAGACACCCAGTGATTAAGGATTCCTAATATGCCTAGTTAAGGAGCCCCAGACATTTCTGGAAAATCATATTATTTGTTTAAAAGTGTTATTTACTGCTACCCTTGCTGCTTACTGTAGACTCTCTGTGTTTCAGGCAGGTTGGCCTGTTAAAGTGCTGTTTTTTAGCTGTGATTTTTTGAAAATTCCCTCCAAGTTTGTGGCACAAGGCTGCATAATCCCCCCCAACCCCCTCTTTTCTAAGTAAAAAGGCTACATATATCTTCCAGGGTGTGTTTAGGAGACTTCTTAATCTGTTTCTGTGATTTAAATTGTGTTTAGAACCTGTCTGCATCCCATGTTTTTGCCATAAGAAAAGCCACATTTCAGAGTGCCCGACAAGCAGTTTTCACGTTTTTTTTACAATCTCTCCCTTACCTGGTAAGTAGACTCTGCTATCTGGGAAGTGTGGATTCAGCCTGTCTGTACCCAAGAAGACTCTGAATAGAGCAGCAGCTCCCTCATCCCTTCCCACAGGGGCTGGGTTTAGGTGATAGGCTCTCTGAGTCCCAGGCATCCTGAGCCCTTCTCCCAAACCTGGTCTGGCCATTTAAGTTTGTGGAGGGAACCCCAAGACAGCCACCTCCATTTTGTGAGCCCAACATCTTCCCTGTACCCTAATACAGGCCAGTGATCAAGGATTCCTAATGGACCTAGGTAAGGAGCCACAGACGTTTCTGGAAAATCTTATTATTTGTTTAAAAGTGTTATTTACTGCTACCCTTGCCTGCTTACTGTAGACTCTGTATTTCAGGCAGGTTGGCCTGTTAAAGTGCTGTTTTTTTAGCCGTCATGTTTTGAAATTACCTGGTAAGTAGACTCTGCTTACTTGGAAGTGTGGATTCAGCCTGTCTGTACCCAAGAAGACTCTGAATAGTGCAGCAGCTCCCTACTCCCTTCCCACAGGGGCTGGGCCCAGCTGATGGGCTCTCTGAGTCCCAGGCAACCTGAGCCCTCCTCCCACACCTGACCTGGCCCCTGAAGTTTGTGGAGGAAACCCCAAGACAGCCACCTCCATTTTGTGAGCCAAGCATTTTCCTTGTGCCACAATACAGCCCAGTGATCAAGGATTCCTAAGAGACCTAGGTAAGGAGCCCCAGACTTTTCTGGGAAATCTTATTATTTGTTTAAAAGTGTAATTTCCTGCTTCCAGTGCCTGTTTACTGCAGACTCTATGTGTTTCAGGCAGCTTGGTCTGTTCAAGTGCTGTTTTTTTTGCCGTGACTGTTTGAAATTTCCCTCTCAGTTTGTGGCTCAAGACTGCATAAACCCCCCGCCACACCCCCTTTTCTAAGTAAACAGGCTACATACATCTTCCAGAGTGTGTTTAGGAGACTGCTTAATCTGTTTCTGTGATTTAAATTGTGTTTAAAAACTGTCTGCATCCCCTGGTTTTGCCTTGAGAAAAACTACATTTCTCAGTGCGCGACAAGCAGTATTTCAGTGTTTTTTCCAATCCCTTTCTTACCTGGTAATTAGACTCTTCCAGCTTGAAAGTGTTGATTCAGCCTGTCTGTATCCAATGAGACTCTGCATATAGCAGCAGCTCCCTCCTCCCTTCCTACAGGGGCTGGGCATAGCTTATTGGCTCTCTGAGTGCCAGGCAACCTGAGCCCTCCTCCCACACCAGGTCAAGCCCCTTACGTTTGTGGAGGGAACCCCAAGACAGCCACCTCCATTTTGTGAGCCCAGCATTTTCCCTGTACCCTAATATAGCCCAGTGATCAAGGATTCCTAAGAGACCTAGATAAGGAGCCTGGTGTTTTCTGGGAAACATTATTGGTTTAAAAGTGTATTTTACTGCTACCCGTGCCTGTTTACTGTAGACTCTCTGTGTTTCAGGCAGCTTGGCCTGTTAAAGAGCTGTTTTATTAAGGCGTGACTGTTTGAAATTTCCCTCCTAGTTTGTGACACAAGACTGCATAAAGCCCCCTCGCCCCCCTCTTTTCTAAGTAAAAAAGCTACATACACCTTCCAGAGTGTGTTTAGGAGACTGCTTAATCTGTTTCTGTGATTTAAATTGTGTTTAGAAACCGTCTGCATCCCCTGTTTTTGACTTTAGAAAATCCACATTTCAGAGTACACGACCAGCAGTATTTCACAGTTTTTTTTTACAATCTCTCCCTTACCTGGTAAGTAGACTCTGCTAGCTTGGAAGTGTGGATTCAGCCTTGCTATGTCCAAGGAGACTCTGAATAGAGCAGCAGCTCCCTACTCCCTTCCCACAGGGACGGGGCCCAGCTGATTGGCTCTCTGAGTCCCAGGCAACCTGAGCCCTCCTCCCACACCTGACCTTGCCCCTTAAGTTTGTGGAGGGAACCCCAAGACAGCCACCTCCATTTTGTGGGCAAAGCATTTTCCTTGTGCCCTAATACAGCCCAGTGATAAAGGATTCCTAATAGACCTAGGTAAGGATCCACAGACCTTTCTGGGAAATCTTATTATTTGTTTAAAAGTGTAATTTATTGCTACCATTGCCTGTTTACTGCAGACTCTCTGTGTTTCAGGCAGCTTGGTCTGTTCAAGTGCTGTTTTATTTAGACCTGATTGTTTTAAATTTCCCTCCTAGTTTGTGGCACAAGACTGCATAAACCCCCGCCACCACCCCCTTTTCTAACTAAAAAGGCTGCATACATCTTCCAGAGTGTGTTTAGGAGACTGCTTACTCTGTTTCTGTGATTTAAATTGTGTTTAGAAACTTTCACATCCCCTGGTTTTGCCTTGAGAGAAGCTACATTTCTCAGTGCATGACAAGCAGTATTTCAGTGTTTTTTTCCAATCTCTTCCTTACCTGGTAATTAAACTCTGCTAGCTTGGAAGTGTGGATTCAGCCTGTCTGTATTCAAGGAGACTCTGAATATAGCAGCAGCTCCCTCCTCCCTTCCCACAGGGGCTGGGCCTAGCTGATTGGCTCTCTGACTCCCAGGGAACCTGAGCCCTCCCTCCACACCTGGTCTGGACCCTTAAGTTTGTGGAGGGAACCCCAAGACAGCCACCTCCATTTTGTGAGCCCAGCATTTTCCCTGTACCGTAATATAGCCCAGTTATCAAGAATTCAAAAGAGACCTATGTAAGGAGCCCCAGTCTTTTCTGGGAAGTCTTATTGTTTGTTTAAAAGTGTTTGTGTTTTACTGATACCCGTGCCTGTTTACTGTAGACTCTGTATTTCAGGCAGCTTGGCCTGTGAAAGTGCTGTTTTGTTTTAGCTGTGACTGTTTGAAATTTCCCTCCTAGTTTGTGGCACAAGACTGCATAAGCCCCCGCACCGCCCTCATTTCTAAGTAAAAAGGTTGCATACATCTTCCAGAGTGTGTTTAGAAGACTGCTTAATCTGTTCCTGTGATTTAAATTGTGTTTAGAAACTGTCTGCATCCCCTGTTTTTGCCTTAAGAAAAGCCACACATCAGAGTGCACGACAAGCAGTATTTTGCTGTTTTTTTTACAATCTCTCCCTTACCTGGTAAGTAGACTCTGCTAGCTTGGAAGTGTGTATTTAGACTGTCTGTATCCAAGGAGACTCTGAATAGAGCAGCAGCTCCCTCCTCCCTTCCCACAGGGGCTGGGCCCAGATGATTGGCTCTCTGAGTCCCAGGCAACCTGAGCCCTTCTCCCACACCTGGACTGGCCCCTTAAGTTTGTGGAGTGAACCACAAGACAGCCATCTCCATGTTGTGAGCCCAGCATTTTCTCTGTGACCTAATACAGCCCAGTTATCAAGGATTCAAAAGAGAACTATGTAAGGAGCTCCAGACCTTTCTGGGAAATCTTATTATTTGTTTAAAAATGTTTTTAAGTGATACCCGTGCCTGTTTACTGTAGACTCTCTGTATTCCAGGCAGCTTGTCCTGTTAAAGTGCTGTTTTTTTAGCTGTGATTATTTGAAATTTCGCTCCAAGTTTGTGGCATAAGACTACATAACCCCCCCACCCACCCTCTTTTTAAGTAAAACGCCTACATTCATCTTCAAGAGTGTGTTTAGGAGACTGCTTAATTTGTTTCTGTGATTTAAATTGTGTTTAGAAACTGTCTTCATCGCCTGTTTTTGCATTAAGAAAAGACACATTTCAGAGTGTGCGACAGGCAGTATTTCAGTGTTTTTTTTTTTTTATAATCTCTCCCTTACCTGGTAAATAGACTATGCTAGCTTGGAAGTGTGGATTCAGCCTGTCTGTATCCAAGGAGACTATAAATAGAGCAGCAGCTTCCTCCTCCCGTCCCACGGGCTGGGCCTACCTGATTGGCTCTCTGAGTCCCAGGCAACCTGAGCCCTCCTCCCACACCTGGTCTGGCACCTTAAGTTTGTGGAGGGAACCACAAGACAGCCACCTCCATTTTGTGAGCCCAGCATTTTCCCTGTGCCCTAATACAGCCCAGTTATCAGGGATTCCTAGGAGTCCTGTGTAAGGAGTATCCCAGACTTTTCTGGGAAATCTTATTATTTATTTAAAAGTGTTTTTTTACTGCTACCCATGCCTGTTTATTGAAGCCTCTCTGTGTTTTTAGTCAGCTTGGCCTGTTAAAGTGCTGTTTTTTTTAGCCATGATTATTTGAAATTTGCCTCCACGTTTGTGGCACAAGACTGCATAAACCCCCCCACCCGCCTCTTTTCTAAGTAAAACAGCTACATACATCTTCCAGAGTATGTTTAGGAGACTGCTTAATCTGTTTCGGTGATTTAAATTGTGTTTAGAAACTCTCTGTATCTCCTGTTTTTTCCTTAAGAAAAGCCACATTTCAGAGTGCGTGACAAGCAGTATTTCAGTGTTTTTTTACAATTTCTCCCTTACCTGGTAAGTAGACAATGCTAGCTTGGAAGTGTGGATTCAGCCTGTCTGTATCCAAGGAGACTCTGAATAGAGCAGCAGCTCCCTCCTCCCTTCCCACAGGAGCTGGGCCTAGCTGATTGGCTCTCTGAGTCCCAGGCAACCTGAGCCCTCCTCCCACACCTGGTCTGGCCCCTCAGGTTTGTGGAAGGAACCCCAAGACAGCCACCTCCATTTTGTGAGCCCGGCATTTTCCCTGTGCCCTAATACAGCCCAGTTATCATGGATTCCTAGTAGACCTGTGCAAGGAGCCCAAACCTTTTCTGGGAAATCTTATTATTTGTTTAAAAGTGTTTTGTACTGCTACCCTGGCATGTTTAATGTAGACTCTCTGTGTTTTTAGTAAGATTGGCCTGTTAAAGTGCTGTTTTTTTTAGCCATGATTATTTGAAATTTCCCTCCAAGTTTGTGGCACAAAACTGCATAAACTTCCCCACCCCTCTTTTCTAAGGAAAACAGCTACATACATCTTCCAGAGTGTGTTTACGAGACTGCTTAATCTGTTTCTGCGATTTAAATTGTGTTTAGAAACTGTCTGCATTGCCTGTTTTTGCGTTAAGAAAAGACACATTTCAGAGTGCGCGACAAGCCGTATTTCTGTGTTTTTTTTTTTAACAATCTCTCCCTTACCTGGTAAGTAGAGTCTGCTAGCTTGGAAGTGTGGATTCAGCCTGTCTGTATCCAAGGGGACTCTGAATAGAGCAGCAACTCCCACCTCCCTTCCCACAGACGCTGGGCCTAGCTGATTCGTTCTCTGAGTCCCAGGCAATCTGATCCCTCCTCCCACACCTGGTCTGGCACCTTTAGTTTGCGGAGGGAACCCCAAGACAGCCACCTCCATTTTGTGAGCCCAGCATTTTCTCTGTACCCTAATACAGCCTAGTGATCAAGGATTCCTAAGAGACTTAGGTAAGGAGCCCCAGACTTTTCTGGGAAATCTTATCATATGTTTTAAACTGTTTTTTACTGCTACCTGTGCCAGTTTACTGTGGACACTCTGTGTTACAGGCAGCTTGGCCTGTTAAAGGTCTGTTTTTTTAGCCATGATTGCTGGAAATTTCCCTCCTAGTTTTTGGCACAAGACTGCATAAAGCCCCCCATCCCCCTCCCCACTCTTCTAAGTAAAAAGGTTACATACATCTTCCAGAGTGTGTTTAGGAGACTGCTTAATCTGTTTTGGTGATTTAAATTGTGTTTAGAAACTGTCTGTATCCCCTGTTTTTTCCTTAAGAAAAGCCACATTTCAGAGTGCGTAACAAGCAGTATTTCAGTGTTTTTTTACAATTTCTCCCTTACCTGGTAAGTAGACTATGCTAGCTTGGAAGTGTGTATTCAGCCTGTCTGTATCCAAGGAGACTCCTAATAGAGCAGCAGCTCCCGCCTCCCTTCCCACAGGGGCTGGGCCTAGCTGATTCATTCTCTGAGTCCCAGGCCACCTGAGCCCTCCTCCCACACCTGGTCTGGCCCCTTTAGTTTGCTCATAAAGTTTTGGAACAGAATTAATTCTATCTAGATCCGTGTTGGCTGTTAGTTGTGTTATTAAAATTGAGTTTGCTCCAAGGTCGATAGATGCATGTATCTTAGTAGTTGTGGAGTGTGTTGATTTGTGGAGTTTTCTGTCGGAAAGTTATCAAATGGTGGTCTGACCATTTGATTGGTGTGATGTTATTAATGGTAACTAGTTCAGCAACAAGTCAGAAAGTTGCAGCAGACCTGGCTCAAAACAAACAACAATCAAGACAAACTGCAGCTACACAAACTTAACAGACTATACAAATCTTCAATCAAAAAAGGTACTACTCAGACAGAATTCAAAATGCTAAATCTGCAACCAAAGAATTTTACAAAATTCTCAATGAATTGCGAAAACCTACATGCATGGAAGGAAGTCATCCCACTACTCAAGATTCCACAAACAAACTGACAACTCATTACACAACCAAGGCAGACACATTGGACTCCTATTTAAAACAGAAGAAAACCATAAGCACCAACCCCTTTCCTAAAATACCCTCTAAGAATAATCCAACCCAGCCTCTACAGTCCTTCAAACAAATATCACAAAGTGAATTTATGGATTTGGTCAAAGCAAGCATACTTTCTGGTTGCTCTTCTGAACCTTGCCCACCACACATCTTGAAGAACATTATTTTATCAACTTCTGCTGCCACACCTGTAAGAAGAATCATCAACAACTCTTTAACTACAGGAACTTTTCCTGTACACCTGAAAAAGGTATACATATGACCATTATTAAGGAAAACAAACCTAGACCCCCAAGACCGCAACAACTACAGACCAATCACAAATGGACCTTTCCTGGGCAAACTGATAGAAAGAGCAGCATTCCCCTAGATGTCACAGTTCATTGAAGACAATTTTATACTTTCAGACTACCATACTGGATTCCGCCCAGGAAGAGGCACTGAATCGGCACTCATAGCAATCTGGGATGATCTTAAAAACACAGTTGACCGCAATGGAGTTGCTGCACTACTTCTCTTGGACCTCTCGGTTACCTTCGATATGGTTGACCATGACACCCTTATTCAAAGACTCCACGAAGCCGGCATAGAAGGGACTGTTCTCGACTGGATTACATCCTACCTTCGAAAAAGAACTAATATCATCTATTCTCCCCCCTTCTCATCCAAACCCTACCTCACAAAAGCAGGGTCCCCTAAGGATCAATCATCTCACCTTTACATGATATCATTACCAGAATTGCTCAATGATTTTCATCTCACATGCTACAACTATGCAGATGACACATAAATACTACTAAAATTAGAATGCTCCAAAAACATTGACAACTCACTAATCTTCAGTTGCTTCAGAGCCATTGATCAGTGGATGACTTGGAGCCATCTCAAAGTAAATGCCTCCAAAACAGAAATACTCATATGTGGTGACTGGAAAAATAATGACCTACTGTGCGCCTGGCCTGAGTATCTCGGGCCACTTCCTCAATTATCCAAGGAAGTTAAAAACCTTGGAATCACCATGGACTCCAAGTTAACAATGAATGCCCAAGTGGACAAATTAGCACGAACAAGCTTCATCACCATGAAGACTCTATGGCGCATCTTCCCCCAACTCGGATTTTCACACGAGGTGCAAGCTACTATCTCGCTTGTACTATCCAAACCAAAGGGTTTGTATCACAAAGAAAAATATATGATTGGATGTATAAAGTAATTCATGGAGAACTAGTTGATGTCCAAAACTACAGATCCCAGAATGCAACATCTTAGTGAATTGGTTTTAGACTATACAAGTGGGGTTAGATACGACAATGTTTACCTGTGATCAAGACCTGTTTAGGTTGAACGCGTTGGGTGGTGGAAAGCACTGATTTATGGAACAATTAAAGACTGAGGCAAGAACTTCCTGGAGTGCAATGATTTATTTTTGTTGGAGAAATGTATGGGATTTCTGGTCGCTAACTCCTTCATCGGCACTGGCAGTAAGAGCACGCAATTCTACATGCGGCCAATTGTTGATTAATGTATATATATATATATATATATAAATATGTTATTCTATGCTTAACAAGTTTATAGGTCCAAGATAAGTTGTTATATTAGATACTTATGAATCCCTGCTCTCATTTTATATCACACTGATCAAATCTTTATTATCATAGGTATTTGGCTATTCAAAAATTTAGTAAAGATAACTAAATGTTAGAAAAGTACTCTTATTAATTAACTTCAAATATTACAAATCTTGAAAGTCTGTGTTTATACAATACTACTTTTCTTCTCATACTATACCCATTATTATATTCCTTGGACACATATTCTCTTATTATGTACTCACATATCTATTTATTTATTACTCTAGTCCTACTGTTTTAGAGAGAAAATTAAATAAAAATAAAATAAAATCTATAAATAAAATTCAAATTATAAATATATATATATATATATATATATATTAATAATAATAAAGAATACATAAATGGAATAAAAATAATGATTCAAAAAGTGTATATATATATATATATATATATATTATAAATAAAAAATATTATATTTTTACTTTGTTTTAAGCTTTACGTTGTCTACCCATCACCAAATGTCATGTCTCTATCAATCTATCCTCCATTCCCACTCTGACTCATCCCAAATCCATTCTACTACTTTCATGTCCTACATAACCCTGCCTAAGCTCTTCCCTCCTCTTTCACATCTAACTCACCCAAACCTCAGTTTACTACCATGATTCTCCCAAACAACCCTACTAAATTCTCCCTCATTTATCTCACCTTTGACTCATCCCAAACCCCTCCTGCTACTATGCTCTCCCTAACCCTTTCCACAGACTCTTCCCTCCTCCATCTCCCCTTTACTCATCCCAAGCCTAAATCCTATTACCATCAACTCCCAATTAACACTTATGGATTCATCCCCCTCCTCCACATCTCCATTACTCCAGTCAATCCAACTAACAAACTCACATATCCGCTGCTCAAATTAACTCATAATAATACTAAAACTGTACTCATATTTCCCCATACTAAACCACCACTAATTCCTTTTGGGTTCCAGAGTAGCGTGCTACTCGCCGAAAAGCGTTTCAACGCCTCATCAGGGGTAGTAAGCGCTATATAAATACTATTACAATACATCCAGGGGTGTTGTCCTCACTGGGATCTTCATCCAGAGGGGTTGTGGCAGTCTCTGGTATCCCTCTCCATGGTGACATCAGCAAGGTTCCCTACGGGTCAAGTGGAACACACAGTTGCTGTAAGTGATACAACAAGTTATGTTTCAGTTTGAGTACTAGTAATGTAGTGTGAGATACAAACACTGTCTTTACATGCTCCTCTGAAATGACAATGACAGCTGGTACCAAATCTTATTCAGAAGAAAGTGAGACTCAGATTTCTCAATTCCATACACCATACTCAAAGCTGTTTGACTTTTGACTATGTTGGTAGTTCATTGACTGCTGATACCCTCTTATGTTGTCTGACTAATGAAGTGTATGCCATCACATATCCAAATGAAAAGTGAACAATGTAGAATGGTGTCAGAGTTGGCACACAGTATGGGAGATAGCACTTGACATTGGCCTCCATCCCAGGTGATTAAATGTCAATCTTAGGAAACTTTCTCTAAGACCAGTTTGATAGGGCACTCAGTTATAGCTGTGTTTCGCTATTAATGGTAGTGAAAGTGAGCCTTTGCATTGCTGTCATTGCCATAAACTGTTTTATAGTGGAACATTAATGATGGGTTACATAACTTGTTAGTTTCACATGAGGAAATCTAAAAAATAATGCATTGTACTGGTTTTCTTTATGGTGGAATAGTGCCTTCTGGGAGTTGTGGTGCTGCCAGTTCCCAGTACTTCACATGCCATTTCCAAAGACTGTGTGGCCAGGTGAGTTTATTAGGCATGTGGCATGCCAGAGAGCGGTATGTATACATTTGGCACAGAGGGGTGGTTTGGTAACTGAGTTAGGGAGGGTGGTGAGGGAGCATGGAAGACAGCCTTTTTGATGACATTCATGTTGTGGGGACTTACCAGACTCTACTCCCTCAGGTATTCCTGTCAGTCCTTCAGGATGCAGGATGTCCAAGACCTTCTCCTCCCATGATGTAAACTGTTGGGGAGCTGGTGCCAGGATGCCATGGAAACCTTCCCACTGAGGTCATTCCACCTCTTCCTTAAGGCGTCCCTTGTGCGGGTAGCTGCCTACAAAATTGACCCTGTCAACTATTCTTTGCTACATCTCCATTTTTCTTGCTATTGATGTTTTCTGGACCTGTACTGTGAAAAGGTGTGGCTCTACCCTGATAATTTGATCCACCATCACTCTCAACTTGTCATCTGTGAAACATGTTTTTTTTTGTGAAGATATGGTAGTGGTGGCAAAGACTGTGAGGTAGTGTAACAAAAATAGATGGAAGGAACCGTTATTGATGAGGTGTAGGTGCTGTGATGTGAGTGGGTGACGGTTGTTGTGTTGTGTGTGTAATGGTTACTTGTGAGTTGTGTATGTTGTGCAGGTTTGGGGTGTATGCGTGGTGTAATGTGTAGAGTTGTCAAAGTATATTTTTTCTAAATCTGAGATTGTTATTTCTTCTCTGTGGCTGTGAGTGGTGCTCTGTTTGTGCGGGGTATTGAAACTATCCAATGTGGTGTGGTGTTCTGTGTGATGTGAGCTCAGACAGCCAAGGTTCACACGTCATTGGTTTCCCACCATGGAAGAACTGGTGTTGTGATTTGTAGACCATAATCTGATGGGAGGATTTTTGTCAGACTGGTGGTGCTGGTGGTGGAACCGCCTCTTTTTTGTCTTCTAATGTCCTTGCGGGTTCAGAATTTTGGCTGTATTTTGGCAGACTTCACAGTGTGCCTCTTAATAGGCAGACACCATGACGGTCTTACCGTCAGACCGCCAAACTCGCAATGAGGGCCTGAATGTTGAGGGTTCTAGTCCAGGTGTGTCTGTAGTCATTTCCCTAATATCATTAGTTTAAGGTTCATTGTAAAATATGATCTCACCCTTTTTAATTGACAGATACATTTTTCTTTTCAATTTGTACAGAAATATCTCATATCTGTATATAAATCTATTTCTATTCATTTATTTATCTATCTATCTATTTAGCTATCTAGCTATCTATCTATTCAATTAAAAACAAAAGGTTCCTAGGACGTTATAGTTGGGCTCACATTTCCAAAATACAAAGCCATGGAAATTCACCTGTTATAGAGTTATCTCAAGTAACTTGCACTAAGGTAACTTACACCCCTGCCTTGCACAGTTGTTTCATCAAAAATGTTACTGCAAATATTACACTGATATTATTAGTGATCATCAAAGATGTCATGAGTGCCGTGATTTGTGGGGTAATTAACAGGGCATTGTGAGAGTGTGAGTTATAGCTACCTTACGGCATGAGTTACAGTTACTTGAGATAACAGGTGAATATATATATATATATATATATATATATATATATATATATATATATATATATATATATATATATATTCACTGAAAAAAACAAAGGTTATAGGGATGTTTTAGTTAGGAAATAGAATAAAAAAAACCTTAGGAATTCACAGGAACAAACAAAGTTTACAGGGTCGTTATAGTTAGGCTCACATTTCACTCATACAAAACCAGTGAAAATCAGCAGTTGTAGTTACCTTGGCTAACTATATCTTGTGCCCCCGTAATGCGCTGTTTATGACCTCACATATTACATCACCATTACATGGTCAGTGACATCACTGATGACATATTTCTATGGCTTTTTTTAGTTCTATTTCCTAATCCTAATGTCCCTGTAACCTTTTTTACAAATAATTTTGATTTTTTTAACATAAAGTAATTTTAATTACTATACATTAGTCCAACCACCGCAGCACACGGCCTTCATATGTGCATCCCGGGAGTAAGCCACAGCCATCCTCCTATAAGTACCTAAACCTACGCACAACTGAAGGGTCTGTCTTTCTGGGTGTGAGAATAGGTGTTGAGAGGGTATCTTTGGGTTTGAGAGTGTCTGGCTGGGTGTTAGAGTGGGTGCATGTGGGTCTGAGTGGTTCTGTGAGTTGATGTGTCACAGTCTGAGTGGGTCTGTGAGTGGGTGCATGAGTGTCTGAGTGGGACTGTGAGTGGGTATATGAGGGCTTGAGTGGGTATATGAGTGCAATTCAAGAGAAAAACAGAAAGGTTTATGTTCTACACTGTATAGTTTGATAAACTGTCTGCGTACTGAGAGAACAAATATATTCTGCATTAGTAACTCAGAACTCTGTAAATGTGTGTAGTCGATCTGTACAGTTTGCTCAAAATACTCAAGAGGATGCACAGGAGTTGTTAATGGTGATGTATGCACCAAGAATTGGAATGATGTGGTTTACAAACTTGTTCTTCCTGTTTCATTATATTACATTGTGAGGGTGATCTGGACTACAGTTGAAAAAAGTATGTCAGACGGTGTTCGGACAAAATAATGATAAAAAAAATATTGGGTTACAGAAATATCAAGTTTTTAATATTGTGACACAGAAATATTGTGTGCAAAAATATTGTTGGCAGAAATATTAATGTTTTAAGGTAAGAAATATTGTTTTTTAAGTTTCTTTATGTGTTTACCCCTCTATTTTATTGGTAATGTATTATTATTTGTGTAATTGTTACTAATGTTTTTAAATATAGTTTTCAATTTTAAGTTGTTTACATTTTTTATTTAATTGCAAAATAGTAATTTATAGTTTTTCAGCAAGTTGTGAGGTTTGTAAGAACACAGGGTTGGAAGTTCATTAAGTATAATTTTTTTTAATTTTTTTTTAATTAATGTTAAGTATTGATTTGATTATAAAGTATGTAAACTGTGTAAATAATATTTTGAGGCTTTATATTAGGTCTGGGTTCTTGGGTTTGTAGGAGTAAAGGGTGGGCAGTTAATTAAATTATAGTTGATTCATTATTAATTTCTAATACATTGTTCATTAATTATGTAAGTTGTTTAAGCGTTATGCTTTTTTTATTTAGATACATGTTTAATGTGTGACTATAGTGTGGGAATTTAAAGAAATAATTATTAAATAACATTCTTTTCTCATACTAATTATTCTAAAAATGAACTGTTATTTTAATTGTTTAATTGTTTTTTTTAATATATATAATTTGATGTTAATAGTTGTTTTAATTTTATGGAATTAATACTTGTGTTAAAATAAGGTATGTGTTTGAAGTGAAGTACTTTCCCCTACTGCTGCACTGACTGAAGTGGCAACAGTAAATTCACTCCTCCTGAGTCCAACACTTTCCCTACTGTTGCACTGATTGGAGTGGGAAGAGTACATTTTACCCCTCCTAAGTCCAACGCTGTCCCTCTTGCTGCACTGACTAGAATGGGAATAGTAATTTTACCCCTCCTGAGTCCAATGTTTTCCTCACTGTTGCACACACTGGAGGGGAAATATTCAATGTTACCCCTCCTGAGTTCAATGCTTTCCCTACTGTTGCAGAGACTGTAGTGGGAAAAGTGCATTTTACCCCTCCTGAGTCATACGCTTTTCCTACTATTGCACGGAGTAGAGCGGAAATATTATATGCATTATTCCTAGAAATGTATAGTTTTTCATGTTTTTCAAAATAGTATCATTATTATTATTATTATTATTATTATTATTATTATTATTATTATTATTATTATTATTATTATGTTTCTGTGTATTTTAAATTATATTTTTTATTAGTAATGCTTGTCATTTATTATATATTTTTAGTAAAATGTATTTTTTATATATTCTACTTCTTTATGCGTAATTAAATTGGTATGTTTCTAAATTGTTTTCTAAATTATTTGTTAAGGTTTTTAATTGTTAATTTATTGTTTGTGTGTGTGTGTGTTTGTATATATATATATATATATATATATATATATCCATCAGACGTTGTCCAAGCCACAAAATCCCTCGACGAAAAACAACGAGCTGTGACTCCATGCAAGAACGTGTTTATTGCTAAACAAAAGAAATCCTAATGCATTTCGGAGCACTGGTTCCTTGGTCACAGGTCAGAGGAGATGTTCCATCGTACATACATTTAAACTAAGGGAAAGACGAAAAACATAGAAAAGGGACTCGAAACATGTATTTCAAAAGTGTCAGCCATTTTGAAACAGAGTTCATGTAATACATTACCTAATATCGAAAATTCTTATTTCATATAAATGGTCACACATTAACTCCTTATTCACACAACAAAACAAGACAAATATTACATTATATATACTTAAATTACAAGAAAAATGAGAGAAGAATGAGAACTAATAATATTCCTTAAGGTGAACTTTTAAGAGCAAGAAGAAATTGCAGTGAGGATAGTGATTTTGTGGCAGAAATGCAAGCAATAAGAAATAGATTTCTAGAGAGAGGATACTCTTATGAATAAATTGATAGTACGTGTGAGAAAGTACTTTCATTAGATCAGGAAACATTACTGATATCACAGAAATATGTTAATACAGATGATAACCAAATAATTAGGTTTATTGGTACGTTTAATACTCAAGCGTGGGAAATTAAATGCATCCTAATGAAATATTGGAATATTCTTAAAATTGATGAACATCTAGCAGACTCAATTGGACAGCAACCTCAGGTGACTTTTAGAAGATGTGCATCTCTAAAAGATTATTTATGTAAAAGCTTAGTTCAATCATCTCAGGTGAATAAGGAATTCATTGTTCAGGGTTTTTTTTCATGTGGTAACTGTAAAGCCTGTAAGGGCAGCAGTAATTGTCGCAAGATCCAGTTATCTAGGAACTCACGCCCCTTCACTATTAGAAAGCATCTTAATTGTAATACTGAATACTGTGTCTATGCTCTTAGCTGCCCGTGTAATAAGTATTATATTGGCAGCACGATTCATAAAGCGAGCAAAATAATATTGGAACATATGAGAGGTATAACCAATGAAGACAAAACATATCTGATCGCAGGACATTTTGCTGTTGCTCACCAGAAAAATAGGGATCTGTTGAAATTTTGTGTGCTAGACAGTATTCCAGCCAGTATCAGAGGTGGCAATAGAGAACTGGAACTGAGACAATTAGAATCTAAATGTGTTATCAAATATTCTGCTATTGTTCCATATTGATTTAATCAGGATAAGGAACTTTCTGTTCATCTTAGTTCTATTTAGATATGGGTGGCAGCAATTTTCATTGTGAACAAAACAAGGATTAGGATATAACAACTGTTAAATGTTATTATTATTGTTTTCTTTTAGTAATTATTTCTTATGCTACACTTTGTCATAGGTAAAAAGAAAATGCTGATTTGTGTTGGAAACGCAAGGAGCTATTATATCTTTATGAGTACATTCTACTTATTAGATGAGTATTACAATATAAATTTTATTTTGTTCTAGTAATAACAATACAGTTTTTCTAGAGACCCATCATGCAAGAAATACATGCGTGTATGTATTTGTATTTGAGCTCCTTTTACATTATATTCGAGACATATACAAACGAATTTATATGAGCTCTTAGATTATGTAGTGTATTATATGAACATCGTTTCAACATGGCCGACATGTTTGCAAAAAGTACCTTTAGATTAATATGTTTTTCTCTATATATATATACTTTTTTTCTTCTCTCATTTTTCTTGTAATTTAAGTATATATAATGTAATATTTGTCTTGTTTTGTTGTGTGAATAAGGAGTTAATGTGTGACCATTTATATGAAAGAAGAATTTTCGTGATTAGGTAATGTATACATGAAATCCGTTTCAAAATGGCTGACACTTTTGAAATACATGTTTAGAGACCCTTTTCTATGTTTTTCATCTTTCCCTTAGTTTAAATGTATGTACGATGGAACATCTCCTCTGACCTGTGACCAAGGAGCCAGTGCTCCGAAACGCATTAGGATTTCTTTTGTTTAGCAATAAACACGTTCTTGCATGGAGTCACAGCTCGTTGGTTTTCATCGAGGGATTTTGTCCCGTTGAGGCTTGGAAACATCTGATGGATGTATGAGGGGTCGCCGCCCTACTGTAACTCACCGTTAGTAAATGGCTGGAGTGAAGGTGATGCTTTTTTGTATATAAAAAAAATAATTTTACACTAATATAAAAAGAAATAGAAAAAACTTTTTTTTAAATGTATATATTTAAAAATAGTAAACGTTAAAAATATTAACATGTAACAGTAAGATAATGTAAATTAAATGTATTTAAACAATATAAAAATATATATAAATATATAATTATCTAAACAAACACACGCTCATATATGTATATGTATATATATTTACACACATAAAATGTAAAACTATTATAACAATAATTGTATTTTATATTATAATTTAATATTTTTAATAAATGCAACATAACAAGTATAATATATATATATATTATATTAGTGTAAAATTATTTTTTTTATATTGTTGTATTTTCAATTATGAGTATAGGAAAACAATATTTTTGTGTACAATATTTCTGACACCATATTTTTGTATCACAATATTTAGGTTTTTGATATTTTGTCAGAGAACTCAGTCAGACACCCACTTACAGTCCTATACAGCCACTCACATACTCACTGACACAACTGTGTAGACTCTCACATATCCACCCAATCATTAAGATACCTTCTTGCACACTCATACAGATACTCACACACCCACACACTCATTTACACACAAACACACCCACACATTCACTCACAAACCCACTCACCCACCCACATGGACAGAGACACAGACACCACAAACCCACTCACACACTCATACACCCACATAGGCATTTAGATCCCCAATAACACATCCATGGAGTCACTCACACAGGCACTGACACACCTGTATAGCCACTCGCATACCCAATCACACTCTCATGCTGTCACACACACACACCCATTTACACATGGAAACACCTACTCACATAGACTCATACACCCACAGAGATACTCACACACCAACTCACACATCCATACACCCACTCACACACCCATGCCACCACTCTCACACCCACTCAGATATCTACAGATACTCTCAAACCCAGTTAAACACCCCATTAAACACCCACACAAACATTTAAATCCCCACTAACACATCCATACAGTCACATATACTACCACTAACACATCCATACAGCCATTCAGACACTGACTCACACAACTGTACAGCTACTCTCATACCCACTCACAGACCCACACAACCACTGGCACACCCACTCATACACAGTCACACATCCACTTACACATCCCCACTAACACACCCATACAGTTACTCACAGAGGTACTGACACAGTCACACAGTCACTCACATATCCCGTTTTACATGCATACACCTACTCACATAGACTTGATCCATACAGACACTCACATACTCATTCACATACCCACTTACACACCCACTCATAGACCCACACAGCTACTCCCACACCCAGAGAGCCACTTAACAAGCACTGATACACCCATACAGTCACTTACACATCCATTAGTATTCTAGATGACATTGCAAAACATTTGCTAGTGTCTTATTTAATACTTTATAGGTTTGTTCCCCTTGGTGAATATTAAATTAGTCAGATGTACAACTTTGATTTCACTTTTGCGGGGTATGATACATGTATGCATAGAGAAACACTTAAACCAACAATTGCATAAAACATAAAGTTAGCTTGTTCTTTGATCAGATGAAGAGGGATTGATTTTCTGGAAAATGTTGCATATTTTTGGGATTGTTTCTTTGGGAACAAAAGTAATCAGGGTAGTAAAAGGGATAAAGGAAGGCAACTTGGAGGAAGCAACTGGCTTCATTTTTTTCAAACAAGTGAACATGGAACTGTGAGAACAAAACTGTTTTGAACAGGTGTGGTTGTTAACAGCATCCATGTAGTCAACAACAGAAGACATATTCAGACCCATAGGCATATGACGCTCCTCACAATGAGTGACCATCTCTGAAGGTTTTTGTTAGAATCCAGAGTTAGTGACCATCTGGTTGCGTGCTGATGGTTGTAGAGATAGTCCAGCTGCTGATGATGTTCCACCTCCTTCCTTCTCTCTCATCATCCTGTCATATATGTGCAAGTGGATAGTCTACAGATGTTTCAACATTGATGAAGTGCCTTATGAACACTTTTTTCTCGTTACACACAATAGTTTTTTGTAGCATATGTGGTACTCCACAATTTTAGCTATAACCTTTTTACCTCCAGACATGTTTCCACAAGTTCACTCCTTGGAAGCTAGCACGTCTTCTTCCTGATTATCCTGGTATTCTTCTTCTTTTCTCTCTTCTGAAAAACCTCATTACAAGTTTGGCAGTACGTGGTCTACCATGGTAGCGGTGGCAGTCCGACTGCAGCAACTTTGGTTGACGAACTGCCAGTAGACCACCAGCAGACTACCGGCCCCACTATAGTCAGTCCATCAGGGACTGTGGCAGTCCTGACCATGGTGGCCAATGTTAGAGATCCCGGCATTGGGACCACCATGGCAATTACGATCTGCGGGTCTGCCAAATTTCTATGGTCATGCCACCACCATGGAAAGAGTGGTGTCAGGCATGTAAGGGGCCCACAAGAGGGGGACCCAGGAAGGTACGGCCCCATGGAGGTTGAGGCGGGGGCCAATGTATGCCCTACCCAAAAAAAAGTGGGGTTCAGGGGTGTACTGTGTTCTGTGCATGATTTGGTGCAAGGGCACAGTCCACCCATCTTGCCAACAGATTGTACTACCCCTTGTCTCTTTCTTCCAGTCACACTAGCCCTGTGGGGATCTCGTAATCTGGAGGTCTTGAGGTCATTGGCCTGACGCTGTTCGAAAGACCGCCACCATGGCGGTCTGGCAGTCTGACTGCCATACTCATAATGAGACCCATATTCCTTTGCAAAGAATGTAGCTTTGTAGGAGGACAAAAAAAAAAAACTCAGCTCTGGCTTTCAGTCCTCCTTAAGGAGATATTAAAGCCAAATAACTGACTTAGGGTGTGGTTTGCAATGTGCATTGGTGGGGACTTAATGTATCCATGCAAAGGTTGACGTTTGAGTGTGTTCCTTCCATCACAGTGGATCCGCAGTGTTATCGTGGTGGACCCATGAATTCTGCAAACTGGTAAAATAAATAAGTATTTTGTAAAACACTCCTAGGCTGCTAAAAATTAATGTATGGAAATGTTTTCTCTGATGCCAATGTTACAAATATGACAGATCTGTATATAATATTTATATATTTTTAATGCTTTGATGAATCTGTGGATCCACCAAAAAAAATTCACAGGAACTAGTAACCACTCATGAAGGCTCCCCTTTCGAATTTGCGTTATATCTGCAGATCTATAAAATGATCAAAAAAAGAGAAAAACTAAATCGCATTTATAGAAGGGATACATAAGTTACCTTATCTGGATTTTTAGATTGTTACTTTTGAAATCTATATGAATACATATCTGAATAAAATATATATTTATAAATTTATGAAAATGTATATTGCAAATTTAACTTATGAGTGAAATTGCATTATGATTTATAATAAATCACAATGAAACTCAGTAAAAAAAAGGGATGTTATAGTTAGAAGATAGCATTAAAAACCCAAGTAATTCACTGAAAAAACAAAGGTTGCTGTGATGTTAAACTTAGGGAACGCAAATAGAATTTTTCAAAAAACCTTAGGAGTTCACCAAAAAAAACAAAGATTACATAGAATGTGTTGTTAGACTTAAACCTCACACACAAAACTAGAGAAATTTAGCAGTTGTAGTTACCTGTGCTAACTATAATTTGTGTCCCTACACTGCTTATGACCTCACTTATTACATTACTCATGACATGGTCAGTGACTTTACTAATTACATCAGTGATGACATCTCAAATTACATCACTGATGATATTGACCATATACGTAAACTTCAATATGCTTCATAAAAAACATTGCATTTTTTTTATAAAAAGAAGAAATGGAGACAGGTGAGAGACATACTGCAGAAAGCACACTGTAACCTTATCAACTACTAAGCTCACTTAGTTTCCAGGAGAGATTTGTCAGCTGATAGTCCTCTCTCTTCTAAACCACTGCTCTAAACAGTAATGACCAAAGTAAGACATGTAACCATGAAGGCTAGTCTATCACAAACCACAACATAATTTGTCAATATGGAAAGAGGGTTTAGTGTAAACGTCAGTTTCTCACAAACCAATAGAACACACACTTAGTAATATATACAAACTTTATTAGACTTTTAACAAGTCATAAAAGTATCAAATATAATACATTTCAATATATAATAATAAAATTTAATAAATTAAATAGTAAAAGAATAAAACAAACCACAACAGAATATCTGGTGTATCGATAAAATCCCAATCACAGTAAAATTACAATTACATCACCACCCCCGTAGACTTTCTTATCTTTAATACAGAACATAAGAATTTGGCCAGAGTTCCACACATCTCTAAGGAGGATAGAGACTGAAGGCAGGCATACGCTGTACGACACTGGGGCAGATTGATTGACCTTGAAAGTGGCACTACTAGGCGCTTCCTCTGGTTGGCGTAAAATTTACAGAATAAAACCACATGAATTGTGGATTGAGGTGCCTTTGCGTCACAGGGGCATGCCTTTAGCGTGGTAGACCA
The DNA here is from genome assembly GCF_031143425.1 of Pleurodeles waltl. Lineage (NCBI taxonomy): Eukaryota > Metazoa > Chordata > Amphibia > Caudata > Salamandridae > Pleurodeles > Pleurodeles waltl. The sequence continues at coordinate 670,443,941 of NC_090439.1, read as the reverse complement.
ATCGTTCATAGTTGGAAATGTAACTAAACGATGAAATGTATCTAACCTTAATCTAGTAAGAACAAATTGATGGCGAAGGTTTACCACGTTCGGCAAGTACAGCTGCATGCCCTCAGCCGTCAAAATTATTTGGTTGTGAATGATGGTGTTTTTTTTTAATTCAGCCCCCCAACGTATATCTTCTAGATACTTTAATGCCAAAACACTCAGGTCCTTCCTAGATATTTTCCCCAGCGTGGCTGGGTTTGTATAATAGACTTTATTGCCCATATTTTCAAAAAAGGTCATAATATATTTTAACCATGGTACCCTCGCTGTGTGTAATGACTCCATGTAATCAATCAGAATGGCCTTGTTTAATCCGGTATATTCCGAGGTCCAAACTTTATGCCATAATAATAATGGCTGGATCTTTATCTGGTCTGCAATAAAGGGGACCCCCAGTTCCGAGTGAATGACATATGATGAAGTACCATTTGGTACCCTCAGCAAATGTCTTAAGAAGTAATTTTCCACCGTCTGTACCAAGTCACAGTTTGTATATCCCCAAATTCCCGCCCCATACATGACGGCCGGAATGCACTTGGCTTTATAAATCTTTATCATGTTCGGCGGGGTAATCCCCCCAAGCCTTTTGGAGAAAAGCCTTAATGCCATCGTTGTTTTGATCAGCTGTACTCTTCGTCTTCCTACAGTTGGCCCAAGAACCCTGTTTATCGAACATTACACCCAGGTAAGAAAAAGTTTGCGTGGTTTCGACCCTCCCTTCCGCAATAGTAGTGTTGTAAGTCTTGCCGCGCTTCCCTCCACAGTTCATAATAAAGGTTTTGGAGCGATTGACAGTAAGACCCAACTGTGACATATATGTAATGCAAGTTGTTAGGAGTTTTTGGAGAGCTATTGGGGTCCTGGCCATTAATACTGCGTCGTCTGCGTAGAGTAATGCCGGAACAGCTCGGTTGTCTATTTGGGGTAGATCTTTGCACTTAGTAGCCAGTTCTTTTTCTAAGTTATTTATATACATTGAGAACAGGAACGGAGCAAGAACGCAGCCTTGGCGCACTCCTCTGTGTAGACCAAAGGGGCGAGTACATTCCCCTATTAACCCATACCTCACTCTTGCTCTGCACCCTATGTACATTTCACGCATAAATTGTATTATGGCCGATTCTACCCCCATGCTATTTAAAATATCCCATAATTTATCATGAATTACACAGTTGAAAGCCAATGATAAATCGATAAAGGCCAGGTACAGATTGCCTGCTCTAATCTTAGTATACTTTCCAATAATAAGACTTAAATTTAGGCTGTTCCGATTCCTTTCCGAAATCCATACTGGACAAGGGATAAAACGTTATTTTCTTCCGCCCATGATTGCAGCCTGTTCAGAATTATTCTCCCCGCTAGTTTAGCTGTTGTATCCAGCAGGGAGATTGGCCTGTAGCAGGCTGGATTAAGGGGATCACCCTTTTTATATATTGGAATAATATTGGAATCTCTCCAAGATGGTAGAGGTCCGCATATGCAGATAGCCCTCAATGTCTGCATCAGTACAGGCCCCCACAGCTCGATATTGGCCTTAAATACGTCGATCGGAACACCGTCAGGGCCCGGCGCTTTCCCTGGTTTACTTGATATTATAGCTTCCTCTACCTCCTGAAGACTAAATTGGGGGGTTATAACCAAGCGCGGACCTTCCTGTAGGTCTTGATCATGTGTGGGATCTGTTGACTTTGTATCGCTAGTCAATGAATATATTTTAGAGAAATGTGCAACCCAGTCCTCTTCTGAAATCGCAATTTCCATCCTGAGGAGGTCTCTATCCCCTAACACGGGGGAGTTTATTGTCTGCCAGAAGAGGATATTATCTTTCATACGACTTGCTATGTGAAGAGTTTCCCACAAGGTTGTTTTCATGATCAGTTTCCTTTCCTTTATTGCTGTCTTATATTCCTGTCTACGTTTACGTATATCAATTAAACACCTTTTTGGGGCACTTAGAGCCTTTTTCAATCTCTTATGTGATTGTGTACAGTTATGGTCAAACAATCCGCACGTCCTTTTTTCCCCTATCATACCACTTCTAATGTTGGGGGCTTCTTTTATGGTTTGGGTGATCAATGTAAACGCACGTAAACATCGCCCTGGTTCTGGATTCTCTCTTAGACAGTCTGCGAAAGCGTGTTTACAGTGACATATTAACTGTTTCAACAAAGACTTGGGATCTGTCTGTGACCACTTCATGGTGTATCCATTGCGCGGCACTAATTCAATATCGTCTACCAGTGTAGTCCTATCCTCCCTAACTGCTATAATGGGAGATAGTAAGAGATTCAGGCTCTGGGGATAGTGGTCGCTAATTGCGATGTCGTGCAAGGAATAATTTGTAAGGTAGTGTGCAAAGTGAGTTGACATTAAAACATAATCGATGACAGTATTTGCGCCCCTTCCATTATACGTTGGTTTAAACTGTGATTCGTCCAAATATAGTTCATTTACAAAGGATAGGTTATAAGTTTGGGCCAATAGATTAATTTCGTCTCCTTGAGTGTTATGAGAGAAGTGAAGCCTTACACCTACGCCTTCCGAGTCCCAGCCACATATCTTATCAGAGATTTCTTTACAGGGATGGACATTAAAATCACCACCCCAAATCAGCAGTCTCCCGGTTGTTTTTTTCACATATTTTTTTTAGGTCATTTCCCATTTCCATTAAAATGTTAGAAAATTCTCCTGGAGCGACGTTGTTATAAAAATTAATAATGACTAAATGAGTCTTGTGGTCCAGGTTACTCTCTATCATTTGGTAATATGGACCCATAAATTGCATCTCTAGATTCTGTAAGGATAGCTTGTTGGAAATATATGTGCACAATCCCCCTTTAGGTCTACCATACCTAGACTGCTCGGCAGGAGTATGAAATGTTTTATAGCCGTTTACGTGGGCAGGACTTAAAAGCCACGTCTCTTGTAGACAAACACATGAGTAATCTTCTATAAAGTTTGCCCAGGTCTCATTGCCTATCTTATTAGCTAGACCTGCAATGTTCCAGAATAATAAGGCTATTTCCGATTTCTGTTTAAAATTACAGTACTAGTCCTTTGGGGAGTGGGGGGGTGTATCGCCGCGAATTGAGTGAGGTATGTTTCTAGGAACATTACTCTGGCTTAGGTGAGGTAGTATCTCGTTCCTTATAGGAGCCGATGTATACGGTATACCTTCCTTGTGTAGGTCCGGCCCTGATGTGTGTACTATCTGGGCTACTTCATAAGAGAGAACTGAGTGATTCTTGTCGAGTCAATCTATATCTTCCAAAGTTGTAAGGGGATGGAATCTATTGCACCGTGTGGGTAGATCTGGACTGGATAAAGGTGCTTCAACTCGTTGTGGATAGATGGGGTTATGCCCCGCTGGTCTTTGATAGAAATAACCCAGGGGTAGTAATGAAATTCCTTGTGAAGTAACTTGTCTGGCTCCCAAATCATGAATGATTCCATTCACTAGGTTTGGTGAGCCAAAAGAGAGGACCACACAGTCTCCCACCAGCGCTTTCTTACTGTTTCCTATCCACTAAATTCTTCTGACCATTTTTATATCATCAAAAAGACACACTTAGTAGAGAGGTCTTAACAGACAGAGCACTGCATTACAAACCACTAGTAAAGTATTCTTTTACCTGCAGAAAGGTGTCAATAGAGGGGTCAGTCTCTTGTGAATGTCTACTACTCTGAGCCATCCCCCTAGAGAAATATCTTATTGAACAAATAAAGTTATTGTAATCTACTACTACAGTCTTCATCACAAAGGAGAGAGGTCTAAGGAAACTGGTCAGTATGTCATAAAACAGAACTATACTCAGCCATCACTTTGGGGTGAAGTCTTAAGGAATAGCATACATCAGAAGTGGACACGTTTTAGCGTAGAGACTGGTTTACTGATAAATAGTAAAACCACTTTTAAAACAGGATTACACTTTAGGTGAATAGATTTTAGAAATATTAAAACTCATTACTGCTATAGAAACAATCAACATTTTACTTCTGCAGTTTACCTCTATAAACTCACCAATGTCAACAACTTTTACAAAACGCTCAAACTCACTGGATGAGGTCATCAGTGATGTCATTTGAGATGTCATCAGTGATGTCACTGACCATGTCATGAGTGATGTAATATGTGAGGACATAAGTAGTATATTGCAGGGGTTAAGTTATAGTTAGCCCAGATAACTATAGCTGTTGATTTGTTATGGTTTAGATATAACGTCCTTGTAACATTTGTTTTGTCAGTCATTTTCTAAGCCTTTTTTATTTCTATTTCCTAACTATAACATCCCTCTAACGTTTAGTTTTTTTCAGTGAATTTCTACGTTGTTTTTTATTCTATTTCCTAATTATAACATCCCTGTGACCTTTGTTTTTTAGTGAACCATTTTTTAAATATACATTTTGCTACAATTTCCCCATATATTAAGTTTAATATACATACATGTTCACATGTTTCTACATGCATTTCATTAACACACTTATTCCTATTATACATTTTAAAAGTAGCAACTAATAAATCAATGTACAGTAACTTATATAAACTTTCTGTACATGAAATACAGCGTCTTTCTCTTTTTTGCGTTTGTTCTATGGATCTACAAATCTTCCAGATACATAAGTAAGCCTCTACTTCTCATTGGATACACTAGGGGCCTGATTATGACTTTGGCGGTTGGAATGAACCAACCACCAAAGCCGCAGGGAGAAGGCTGCCGCCATACCAGCCGCTTCCCCCCAGTCATATCACAATGTTTCTACGGGTCTCACAGGCAGAAACATCGTATCACGATGTTTATGCGGGTCAGACTGGTGGAAACAGTGACACAACATTGGCCTCAAAGGCTAATGACGTGGCACAAAAGCACCCTCCGAATGCACACTGTCAGCAGTGCAGACAGTGCCCATTCTGAGGGTGGTCAAATTCACAAAACTTAAATAGTAGGGTGTGCCAGGGCACTGGGGATGATGGAGGTGGGGCCGGCCCTGCAGTCCTCTAGGGCTATGCACAGTTCTCCAATCCTGGGCATCTCGTGCCAACTTAATGATGTCAACAGGAGTCCCGAGGAGAAAGCTGGAAGACAACAGAAGGAGAGTAGTTCAAGGGGAGAGAACCATGACGACGAGGACAGCCAGGTACTGAGGAGCAGAAAGCGGACTGGAGAGGAGGAGCCCAAGACAGAGGAAGAGATATGAGGAGAGCCAACGGACCAAATTGTGGTGGGAGAGAGGAGGGAGAGCGGAGAAGCCAGCCACGGCCCAGGAGGGATGTGAATCCTACAGGTACGAGACCGCATATGCGGTCCATTAACAAAGTTGATTGGGAAAGGCAGAAGGGAAGGAGGATTAGGCACCACCGAGCACAGCACCTAGAGGAAAAGATAGGGATAATAATCCACAAGAGATCTCTGGTTCTTGCATGAATATTTGTTTATTTAGCTTGTTTTTTTTGTTTAGTGGTCAAAGTGTGTTTTTTACACTGGGGAACTTTAGCACTAACGATAAGCCTACGTATTTGCACCTGAAAATAAAAAAAGAAAAGAATAAAAAAGAAAACAACATTAGTTATCTGATTTGTAATACTCACGGAAGCTATTAAAAACAGGGTCTCTGGGCAGCACTTTCTCGTTCATGTATGAGCACCACAAAAGGAGTACTGCATGGTGTCTCTAAGTGAATCAGCACTATCTCATTATTTCCTTGGTCTTCTTTCCAGTCAACCACACGAACTATGCATGCACCAGAGAGGGAAAAGCACTTAAAACAAAAATTGAAAGAATAATATATAACACTAGAGAATACTTACCTGATGGGGTTTCTTTCTTGTTTTCTCTCTCTCTCTCTCTCTCTCTCTCTCTGCCCACCGGACCACGGATCCATGACGAATCTATGCGGGGCTGGAGCAAAATAAAAAAGAAGAAAACAGCTATAGAACGGAGAGATTAACCAAGACAGGACAAACCAAAGACGTTATTGAAATAAACTAAACTACTGAAAACCCAAATTTTCGTGAATTTGCTTAGCTATATAGGGAAGAGAACTATAACCCTCGCCAGTCCGGTGGCGGCCTGTGACATAAGGAAAAATACAGATCTTAATCTCAAAAAATGAAACTGTAAATCAATGATTGAACCTGTCATTTAGTTACATACTATTAATTCATTACATTTCACTCAAAGATAAGAATAACCTCTAAATTAAAAAAGATAAAAGAAATAAACATAAATCAAGTTACAAGCAAATAAACAAATCATGAATTCCATTAAATTTATAGTCCTTCACTCCTCTCCTCAGTTCAAACAGTGTGGTTGACCCCAATATTTGTATCATCAATCCACAGCAGAGATGTGGTTGCATCATCTAGCACATCTTTATGTCCTCCTTACTTTCATCTCTATTTAGAAAAAATGTGTTCAAAAGAGTCCTCATGGGGTATATGTCATTTCCTCACAACCTCTCTTTAACATACACAAGGTCGACATGTTTCGGCCCCCTTAACTATGGGCATCATCAGGACTAACGGAGAGAGAAGTGCCTAATAAGTGCAAACAAAAATTAATAACCCAACGAACAACTTCAAACCATTAAAAACCACCACTGTGAAAAATGTTTTAATAAAAAAAAAAAAAAAAAAATAATGGTGTCTCCACAAGCTGACCTCATTTAGTGACTTTGTGGTTTTCATGCTCCACTGCGTGATAGTCCGTGTTCATGAGAGCCCAACGAATGCCCAACCTACTGCACAGCATTGCATTTCAAATAAAAGCAATTTCTAGTGCTATCACATCTCACACCCCTGTTCTACAAATTCATTAGATATATTTTTATTCAGTAGTTGTTAGTCAAACTTGACCGGAAGCACCTCCTACCTATAGGACAAAACCAAATGCAAAGTCTCGATTAAGGAAAGACGTTATTAAAGCTCAAAGACCCACATGTCCAAATTTAAAATGTTGGGTTGCTCAGGACTTACTTTCATCACACTCAAGCATTGCACGACTGATCTGCTTGAACGCATTCCCAGGTAATAAGTTTATGACCAAATACGCCTGGTCCTTGAAGCATTTAAAAGAGCAGGGTTTACACCTAGAGAAACTTTACTAACTCCTAGACAACGGTCTAAGGATACTCCGTTGACTTGTGTCATTACGCATAGCCAGAAAGCGAACAAAATAAGATCTATTATTGAAAGAAACTGGTGAATTTTAGGCAGATTGAATATTGAGAAACCATTGTTTACTTTTAAAAGAGCACGGAGTTTATGAGAACATTTTGTTAAGGCAGCTTACCCTGTAGAAAAGAGACAAGACCTTAGAACTATGTTTCAGTTTCCTCCCCTACAGGGCCACTATAAATGCAAAAACTGAATGGCATGTCAATTTACAAGTGAAACTAAAGAAATAATGGTGAATGGAAAAATACATTATCAAACATGTTTCTCTAATTGTAATACTAAAAATGTGATTTACTGCAATGTCTCTGTGAGGTGATGTACATTGGACAAACATCACAGCCGGTAAAGACCAGAATTCTGCAACACAGATCAAGAATTAAATGTGCAATAAGAGGAGCGCCACTGGTGGAACACTACAGTGAACTCAAACACAAGCCAGATGATATTTGGTGGAGAGTACTTCAGGTAGTACACGCCAAATGAGATGGACCCTCTATATCCACAAGTCTGGCTAGAATGGAAGCCAGATTAATTGAAAAATATGGAACAGCGAGGCATGGCCTAAAATATCTGGATGAAATGTGGGCTCTGATCTAGAGGGAATTTATTCAATCATTTCCGTTTATGGATAACGGCTAAATGTATTTTGCGTTTAATATACTGTAGATGCTTCCCCTGGTGTATTCCAAAGTTCTCATTGTAAATTTTATTTAGAACAAAAATTGTATTTCAGAACAATCTTTTACATTTATAAACAATTTTAAGAACATATATGCATTAAAAAGACATACTTTTGTTTACTATTTTTGCTAATTTTATTATAGGTGATGGTCGGTGTATGTGGGAGTCTCCTGAATGCTTGATCTCTTGTGCGCCATCCACCAAGATGTCCGGCTCAAAGGCTAAAGAAAGTTTTGATAAACAACGAGGCTCACAAGAGGGACCTGCGATTACATAGTTTAGAAAAAGTGGTAGACGCTCCAAGATGGCATGCATTGTTATTTATAAGGAAAAGGGAGGCATTTTGAGGATTTAATGACAGTAGCCCTCATTATGACATTGGCAGTAAATGCCGTTTACCGCCACGCTGACAGCTGCCAACATACCGCTGTGGTGGCAGATATCTGTCCTCCATATTATGACACACACACACCAATCTGACAGAATACTGCCACACAAACAAATCCGCCAACCCAAAGGTCAGTGGTAAAGTGTTGGTACCAACACCCATACGGTTATGCCAACAAAACTATTCCCATCACATTATGACCCACGAATCACCATGGCGGACATTCAATGGTGGTAAACCATTGGCAGTACATGCCACTGTGCTCAGAATGGACACCCACAAACAAAACAACACTACATTGGCCAATACTAAAAACACACACCTGACATTCATACACACCACACCCACACAGCCACATCACTATAAAACACACACCCACATTACCCACATCCCTTTGCCAACACCAAAAAAACTGCAAGAGCTAGCCATCGACATCACAGAGACAACTACACACACACCACTTACATCCATACATCCCTCAATTACCCCACATCCCACACCCCACCACATTACTCAACACACTCTCACCAACACACAACATACAATGCCCATGACCCCCCAAAGGCACTCCTGTTTCACTGAGGAGGAGTTAAGGGTCATGGTGGAGGAAATTGTCAGTGTAGAGCCACAGCTGTTTGAAGCACAGGTACAGCAGATTTCCATTGCTCGGGAGTTGGAGCAATGGCAGAGAATTGTGGACAGGGTCAACACTGTGGGACAGCACCCAACAACAAGAGACGACATCAGGAAGAGGTGGATCGACCTACGGGGAAAGGTACGTTCCATAGCAGCAAGGCACCAGCTTGCCATACAGAGGACTGGTGGTGGACCCCCAGCTCCTCCCCCACAGCTCACAGCATGGGAGGAGCAAGTCTTGACATTACTGCATCCTGAGGGACAAGCTGGAGTAGCCGGAGGACTGGACACTGGTAAGTCAATATTTACTACCTATCAACCCCGTACCTGCATGCTATCTCACACACTCACCCTCACTCCCATCACTCCACTCCTTCCCACGCACTGTACCTACACATATGAGTAACCCCAATGCCAACCCCTGCATGCTATACCAATGCATGGACAGCCCTCCCAGCCCTGTATGGACACCCATCACCAACGCATGCACAGCTTAGGGAAACTAACAATCCCACAATACATCACCATAAACAAACAAAAGGTGGCAGGGCAACAGCAACCATAGAGGGCAAGCCAGGGTTGTACAATATGTCTTACACATGAAGTATAATACATCACTTACATCCACACAGGTACCCCAGCCAATGTCAGTGGAGAGGAGGTGTCATGACTATCCAGTCCCCCAACAGAAGATGTCCCCAGTGATGACAGTAACTCTGGACTTCAGGATCTGGATGACCTACCTGGCCCATCAGGGACCACTGGACAGCCAGTCACCCAAGCCCACTCACAGACCACCACAGAGCCCCCCATTACGATCCAACACCACAGCACCCACCCAGCGTTCCCACAGCTCTGTCCCGAGGACACGTCAATCAGCAGTGTGCCCACCTGTACAAGGACCCCAGGCCACACCTCACCCAAAAGACAATCAGGGACCTGGGGTCAATGGCAGTGGGCACACCATTCAGGGGACAGATGCACAGGCCAACAGGGACATTGTGAGGACTGCTGTGCACCAGGGGGAGGACAGGAGCAGGGAACCGACTCTCCAGGAGGCACTCTCTGAGATCATGGGAGCCTACCAACATTCCCAGGACACGATGGGCCAGATCCTAGACAATGTGCAGGAAAACAGGCGGCTGCAGGAGGTACCATATCAGGGGATCAGGGAGGACTTGCAGGCCATTAACACCCCCTGATCTCCATAGAAGGGGTGCTGGCAGACATGGCCGCCGCTAGTGAGCAGGAGGCCCTGCCACGGGACCTACAGGCCACCAGCACCCCTCCCCCTGCAGAAGGTGAACCACCGTGCAAACATTCCCTGTGACCCAGACAGAAGCCAGAGACTCTTGCCAAGACCACTGCCAGGAAATTGGACTCTCCTGAATGTCCCCCTTGTGTCCCACACTGTCACCTTGTCCACTTGGACTGCCGTTGCTCCCCTTCCTATGGCCCCTTGGACACTGGACCTGTGCTACAAACAGACTGGAACAATACCCTGGACTTTCCTCCATCATCACCCCATTCCATTGCACTTTACCCTCAATTTATTAGCACTACAATAAACACCCTTGGACACAACTCGACTACTTGTATGTCATATGTTGAAAATGTGTATTCATGGAAACAGTTTCATCCATTGCAAATGTACTGTACATTGTGAGAGCATAGAAATAATGACCTGTAGCTGGCTGTAGCTAGTACATCAATACACAGTTGTTATATCACCAACATCTGCAAAATGACAAACCATAGGTGACAGTAAGTAGAGCTAAAAGGAAGAGAATGCCATCATGCCACAGCCACACAGAATACACCAATAGTCATAGAAATGTTAAGCTGCATTGTCTCACCTGTGTGTCATTGGAAGTACTGACGAATAACTGATGTTCTGTTGTCCTCATCCTCATCCTCTTCATACTCACTGTCATCAGGGTCTACTGCTGCCACAGGGGCATCTCCAGTCTCCTCCTCCTGCAGAAAAGGTACATGCCATCTGAGGGCCAGGTTGTGCAACATGCAGCATACCACTTCTATCTGGCAGACCTTCTCGGGTGAGTAGCACAGGGATCCACCTGTCAGATGGAGGCACCTGAACCTGGTCTTCAGGAGGCCAAAGGTCCTCTTGATGATCCATCTGGTTCAACCATGTGCCTCATTAAAACGTTCCTCAGCCCCTGTCCTGGCATTCCTCATAGGGGTCAGCAGCCACAATAGGTTTGGGTAGCCAGAGTCACCTGCAAGTATTGAGGGACCACATTTAGCCTCACACAATCCTATGGGGTTAACAGCAGAAGGAAAACACTAACATACAGTGGGTGGGGACCAAGGCTCACCTATTAGCCACACCCTGTGCCTCTGTAGTTGAGCCATCACATTTGGGATGTTGCTATTCCTCAGAACAAAGGCATCATGCACCGACCTAGGATACTTAGCATTTACATGGGAGATGTACTGGTCCGCTAGGCACACTATTTCACATTCATTTAGTGGAAACTCTTACGATTCCTGAACACCTGTTCATTCTGGCAGGGGGGCGGACATACGCAATATGTGTCCAGTCAATCGCCCCAATAATATTGGGGATATGTCCCATTGCATAGAATCCGGCCTTCACAGTGGCCAAATCTTCCACCGGGGGGGGGGGGAAGCTATGTAGCTACACAGGTGTTTTACCAGGGCAGACAAAACTATTGCCAGCCGGATTGGCTGGAAACATTGGCTGTGAAATTCCTGCTGCCAAGCCCACTGTCACTTGGAAAGAACCAGTTGCCAGGAAATGGGGCACCGATAGAACTTGCAAAAGAGGGGGAATGCCAGTGGGGTGACAGATAGATGAGATCAGGTCTGGCTCCAACTGGGCATACAGCTCTGTGATTGTGGCCCTGTCCAGTCTATAGGTGAGTATTATGTGCCTGTCCTCCAGTGTAGCAAAGTCCACCAGAGGTCCGTACACGGGGATATGTCTCCACCTCCTATTCATCCACAGCAGTAGGTATCTAAGGAACACAAGAGGAAGTAGGGTGTCACAATTGGAACAACAAAACCACAACTGCAGTCCACATGGTACACTTATGTACTGGGACAGTATAAATGGCAAAGTATGTGCCAATCTAATCTGTGACGCAGTAATTGTCGATAGGCCTGTTTACCCCCCCTTAAATTGCGACTGCCTGTCCTGTATGGAGGGACAGGTGGAAGTGAGGTAATTCCGCCTCCTTTGGGGAGGAAGGCTGTCTCACCGCCTTGCCATTCCTCATCGGATAATATGGGGCTCTATGTAGTACGGTGGGCAGTGGGGATCTACGCCGGCAGTAACGGTGTACACCACCGTAGACATGATTGCCATTTTCTCTCTGATTCCTCACTTGTTTCCTCACCTTCAACAGGAGAGTGTCTACACTGCGGGTGCTGCTGTGACCTGTGTCTGGACCCTACCTTGGCCCAATTGACCAGGGAAAGGGCACCTGCCTTCACTTCGGAGGAGTTGGAGCGACTGGTGGATGGGGTCCTACCCCAGTAAGGACAGCTGTATGGGCCTCCAGACCAACAGGTGAGTACATTTTAGGCACGATGCATGTGGGAAGGACGCATGGAGATGTGTGTGCAAGCAATGTGAGAGGGGGTGGGGGGTACAGGGGAATGTCTAGTGGTGGTATACATGGTGTGCGCTGGGCTATGTGTGTGCCAATGGTGATGGAACCGGGTATGGTGGGCCATTTGTGTGACAGGCTGGACTGTTTGTCTAATGGTGTTCTTCTGTATGTATTGCCTCTGCAGGTCAGTGCCCATAAAAAGAATGGAATATGGCATGCCATCGCCATGGACGTGTAGAGCCTGAGGATCTATGGCAAGCAGAGCACCCACTTTCAGAAACAGTGGGACGACCTGAGACACTGGGCACGGAAGACCGTGGAGGCCCAGCTGGGGATGACGCCACAACAAGGAAGGGGTGTCCGTCAGACCCTGACCCCTGTGATGGCTCGCATACTGGCGGTGGCCTACCCTGAGCTGAATTGGTGCTTGAGGGAATCACAGCAGCCACAAGGGGGTGAGTACAGTAGGTATCATCACATATTTTGGCTGGTGAGGTGGTATCCGGGTGGTGGATGTGTGTTAGTTGGTGCCCTTAAGGCCGGGCAAGACATTGCAGCGTGGGTCAACTGAAGGGTAATGGGTGTATGGCAAATACAGGTAACCTAGCTTGTTAGCAGTCCATTCGAGCCAGGGCATCGTGGGTCCCAGGAGTGCTGCAGTCGGCAGTGTGTGGTCCTCATCTTGCCTTAGTGAAGTGACTACCCATATCAATGGTAGTGCAATGCATAGTGCTTAGGCCTTTTACCTGTGTGTGACGGTGATGTGCATGCCAACTGTGGTGTTGGTGCAGGTATTGACCGAGGGTATCCTTTGTCTCCCCCCTTTCTTGTTTTGTCATCCTGTCCTTGTGTGCATTAGCATCATCTGGCGGAGGAGCAAGGGCACCAGCAACAGAGGGAGCTACATTCCACAGGACCCAGGAGGCAGAGTTCACTGACACCGAGGGAACCATGGGATGGAGGGCAAGGGGAGCACCATGGTGAAGACTGGAGGAGACAACCAGACTCAGATACCTCCTCCGATGGAGGCTCCCTGGTAGTGGCAGACACCTCTGTGACCACCCCAGCTGCAGGTACAGCCACCACCCCCGTAACAGCACCACCCTCCCAGTGTGCCCTTCAGAGCATTTCCTGAGGCTGTGGGAGGCTACCCCTCCCAAATTTGTAACGAATATTTCCAAAGGGAGAGGGTGTAACACCTCCTCCCAAAGGAAGTGCTTTGTTCTGCCTTCCTGTGCTAAAGATGCTCAAGCAACAGGAGGGCAGAAACCTGTCTGAGAGATGGCAGCAACTAGGGCTGCCTGGAAAACCTCAGAATGCTGTAATGGTAGTCCTCGGGGTCCTCTAAGGAGCCCCCAGACTGCATGGAATCATATGACCAATGCTTGCAAAAGCATTGGGGTATGATTCCAACGTGTTTGATACCAAACATGCCTATTTTCTAAGTTACTATTATGTAGCTGGACATAGGTAGTGGCCTATGTCCAGTATACTCATAAAATGGTGTCCCCACACTCACGAAGTCCAGGAAAATGGTCCTGGAGGTTGTGGGTGCACCTCTGCTAGTGCTGGGGTGCCCTCAGAAACAGATATTCTGCACCCTGCCTTCAGGGCTGGAAGGCCTGCACTAGGGGTGACGTATAGGTGACCTGGTGCAGTGTAAATGGCAGTGAAAAGGTGCATGCAGCTGCAATGGCAGTCCTGTGGAAGCCTTTGCATGGGCTCCCTATAGATGGCAAAAGAAATGCTGCAGTCCATAGGGATCCGCTGGAACCCCAATGCCCTGGGTACAAGGTATCATATACTAGGGTCTTATAAGTGGGGGCCAGTATGCCAATTTTGGGTGAAATACTACATTACCAGTATGCAGTGACAAAATTTAGAGGAGAGAGAGCATAATCAGTGGGGTCCGGGTTAGCATGATCCCAGTGAACACAGTCAAACACACTGACATCAGGCAGAAAATTGGGGTAACCATGCTAAAAAGAGGGTACTTCCCTACACAAACCCCCCTCCCCAAATGAGGGACAATAAGGCTAATCTTGCCCATATGAGTCTTCATTGTCTAAGAGGAAATATCTGGAGAGTCCATCTGCATTGGAGTGGTTACTCCCAGGTCTATGTCCCACTGTAAAGTCCAGCCCCTGTAGGGAAATGGACCACCTCAACAATCTAGGGTTTTCACCTTTCATTTGATTTAAACATCAGAAAGGTTTATGGTTTGTTTGAACTATGAAGTGAGTCCCAAAGAGGTATGGTCTCAACTTCTTCAAGACCAAAACAAAGGCCTCCCTCTCTATGGCTGACCAATTGTTTTCTCTAGGGCCAACCTTCTGCTGATAAAAGCTACAGGTTGATCTCGACCCTCTGAATTTAGTTGTGATAGAATTGCCCCAACCCCTACCTCTGAAGCATCAGTTTGGACTATAAACTTCTTGGAGTACTATGGGCTTTTTAGGACAGGTGCAGTACACATAGCCTGCTTTAGCTCCTCAAAAGCTTTCTGTCAGCTAGCTGTCCATAATACCTTCTTAGGCGTTTTCTTAGAGGTGAGGTCATTAAGAGGGGCAACAATGGAGCCATAGTTCTTAATGAACCTCCTGTAATACTTAATGAGACCAAATAAGGCTCTGTCCTGTGTATGTGTTGTGGGGGCGGGGCAGTCTAAAATAGTCTGGATCTCCCCCTGTAGTGGTTCAATATATTCTCCACCTACCAGGTGTCCCAGATAAACCACATTCCACTGTCTTTTCTGGCACTTTGAAGCCTTGATAGTGAGGCCTGCCTTTTGCAGGGCCTCCAAAACTTTCCACAGGTGGACCAGGTGGTCGTTCCAGGTGGAGCTGAAGACAGCAATATCATCAAGACATGCTGCACTAAAAGCTTCCAGACCTTGGAGGACTGTGTTCACCAATCTCTGAAAAGTGGCAGGTGCATTCTTCAAATCAAAGGACATAACAGTAAACTGATAATGCCATCCAATAGTAGAGAAAGCTGTTTTGGGCTTAGCCTCTTCTGATAGTTTGATCTGCCAATACCCTGCAGTCAAATCAAAACTGCTGAGATACTTGGCAGATGTCAGTATATCAAGAAGCTCATCTGCTCTGGGTATAGGGTGAGCATCAGTCTCTGTGACTGTATTGAGCCCTCTGTAATCTACACAGAACCTCATCTCCCTTTTTCCATTCTGAGAATGAGGTTTGGGTACAAGCACCACTCGGCTGGCCCAGGAGCTATCAGAGTGCTCAATTACTCCTAGGTCAAGCATTTTCGACACCTCTGATTTAATGCAGTCTCTGACATATTCAGGCTGTCTATAAGTGTTATTTGTGACAGGTAAACTGTCTCCAGTATCTATGGTGTGTACACACCAAATGGTCTGACTAGGTGTCAGAGAAAAGAGTTCTATAAATTGACCCAAGAGGTTCCTGCAGACCTCTTTCTGTTCTTCAGAAAGGCAGTCTGCAAGAATAACTCCTTCCACTAAGCCATCAGCTGCAGTGTTGGAGAATAAATCAGGGAGAGGGTCACGATCATCTTCCTGTCCCTCATCAGTGGCCATGAGCAGGGTTAAGTCAGCCTTGTCATAATAGGGCTTCAGGCGGTTCACATGAAGTACTCTAAGAGGACTCCTAGGAGTACCTAGGTCTACTAAATAAGTGACCTCACCCTTCTTTTCTACTATTATGTGTGGACCACTCCATTTGTCCTGAAGTGCTCTGGGTGTCACAGGCTCTAGTACCCACACCTTCTGTCCTGGTTGGTACACTGTCAGGACAGCCTTCTGGTCATGCTATTGTTTCTATAACTCTTGTCTTGCCTGAAGGTTTTTAGAGGCCTTTTCATGTACTCAGCCATTCTTGATCTTAAGCCAAGCACATTGTCCACTATATCTTGTTTATGAGGCTTCAAGGGTTGCTCCCACTCCCCTTCCACAAGAGCTAATGGACCCCTAACAGGGTTACCAAAAAGGAGTTCAATGGGGCTACAGCCCTCTCCCTTCTGGGGTACCTCCCTGTAGGCAAAAAGGACGCATGGCAATAGTACATCCCATCTCCTTCTGAGTTTCTCAGAGAGTCCCATAATCATACCTGTGAGGGTTTTATGAAACCTCTCAACCAAATCATTTATTTGGAGGTGATAAGCTGTGGTGAACCTGTTGCTTTCAGGTATGCAGGCATGAAGTTACTACCTCTGTCTGACACCACCTCTTTTGGAAAACCCACTCTGGAAAAGATTTTCAGGAGGGCTTTTGTCACTGCAGGAGCTGTAGTGTTCTTCAGAGGTGTTGCTTCTGGGTATCTAGTGGCATGGTCCACTACCACTAAAGTTAATCTATTGCCAGAAGCAGTATGAGGGTCAAGGGGGCCAACAATGTTAATGCCTACCCTTTCAAAGGGCACCCCAACCACTGGCAGTGGGATCAAGGGGGGCTTTGGGATGCCATCAGCCTTACCACTGGCTTGGCAAGTGACACAGGATTGACAAAACGTCTTTGTGTCCTCTGACATGTGAGGCCAGTGAAAGTGAGGGACCAGTCTGTCCCAGGTCTTACTTTGCCCCAGATGTCGAGCAAGGGGAATGTCATGAGCAAGGGTCAACAGAAACTCCCTATACTGCAAAGGAATGACCAGTCTCCTGGTGGCACCAGGTTTTGGGTCCCTTGCCTCTGTGTATAGGAGACTGTTTTCCCAATATACCCTATGTGTGTCAGTGACATCCCCTGCCTCATGTTTGACAGCTTGCTGTCTTAAACTCTCAAGTATGGGACAGGTTTACTGAGCCACACTTAACTCCTCCCTGACAGGCCCCCCTGTACCCAAGAGTTCAGCTGTATCAGTCTGAAGCTCCTCTGATGTAGGATCTGTAAAGGGAGTAGACTCATCTTCCTCAAAAGGGTAATCTTCAGTGGAGGGAGAGCTAGTGGATAACTGTTTACCCTTTCTACCCTTGCTTTTGGGAAGCTCTTGGTCCATTGTTCCAGGATCAAAGTTTCCCTGTCCTCTTTGCTTCCTGGCCTGAGCCCTTGTCAAAGCGAAGACATGCCCAGGAATGCCCAGCATTGCTGCATGGGCCTCCAACTCCACCTCAGCCCAAGCTGAAGTCTCCAAGGCATTGCCTAGTAGACACTCTACAGGTAAGTCTGTGGATACCACAACTTTCTTTGGACCAGTAAACTCCCCCCAAGTGAGATCAACAATAGACATGGGGTGGCTAACAGTGTTGTTATGGGCATCTGTCACTTGGTACTGATGACCAAGTAGATGTTGCTTATGGGTCACCAGTTTTTCCGTCACCATTGTGACACGGGCACCTGTGTCCCTGTAGGCCTCAACCTGAACACAATTTATTAGGGATTGTTGCTTGTACTTATCTATATAAAGGGGGCATGCAACAAGGTTGGAAAGGTCAATGCCACCATCTGAGACTAAAACAGCCTCAGTGGTTTCCCCAAGTAAACCAACCCCCACTACACTTCCCAGAATGAGCACTGCTACACCTTTGGATTAGCTATTGGTAGTGTTAATTTTCCCACCACCACTGCTATTGCTAGGGGCACTAGTTGAAGCAGTGGGGGTTGTGGTAGTGGGAGCTTTGGTGTTTTTCTTTGGAAAAGTACTGTCACTTGCCCAATGGCCATTGTTGTTACACACATAAAACCAAGGCTTTTTATTCTGATGGTTAGAAGAGGATTTAGACCAACCCTCAGAGGATTTTTGTGGGCCTGGTGAAAACTTTTTGCTTTTATCTATGTCCCTACCTTTGTCATTAGACTTACCATCCTTCTTCTTGTCTTTGTCACCCCCTTATGAGCTTTTCTGCTCACCCTTGTTCTTACCCATTTGTGTGCCTTCTTTCCCAATTCTTAGGAAAAGGTCATATCTGAGTGTACCAAGTATTAGTGTAACAAATCAGACAGTTATTCAAAATATGCTCTCTCAGGATAAGATTGTATAAGCCCTCATAGTCGGACACTTTGCTTCCATTTAATCAACCTTCTAAAGACTTAACAGAACAGTCCACAAAGTCTATCCAATCCTGCGGTGACTCTTTTCTTGTTTCTCTGAACTTAATTCTGTATTGTTGAGTGGTTGAGCCAAATTCATCCAAGAGTGCAGTTTTAAAAGAATACCATAGTTGTCTGAATCTTCTTCTCTGACAGTGAGAAGTCTATCCCTCATCTTGTCAGAAAATGACAACCACAGAATAGCAGCCCACTGCCTTTGAGAGACCCTCTGAACTTTGCAGGCCCTCTCAAGTGCAGCAAACCATTAGTAAATATCGTCCCCCACCTTGTATGAGGGAGTTAGTTTGTGCAAATCTTTAGAGTCAATGGTGTCCTCCCTAACTCCATAACTCCTGAAACTGCTGCAGCCACCATGGGGAACTAACCCCAAACCCTGCCTTTCCCTTTTCTTTTCCGCAGCCAAGGAATTCCTATCTAAGGCTAGCTGTTGCTGCTGCAGCTTCAGCCTGGTCTTCTCCAATCTCAGCTTCCCGAGCTCCCTATCTATGGAGTCATCACCTGGAGATCCCTCAGAAACTGAAGTGATATAGGAATGGGCAAAGGTAGATGATCTTTCCCTAGCTTTTGTAACCCCAGTGACCTGACCTCTAGGAGTGAAGGGAGCCCTACCAGAGTGACTACCCCTCCCACTGCCAGCTACACTAGTAGATCTGCTATGTGAAAGATCTTTGGAACAGCCCTCCCCTGAATCTGAAGGATGATTCCCTAACTCGAAGGGTGTAGAATCTTCCTCCTTCTCCTCCTCCTCCTCCTCCTGGCTACCAGTATGTTCCTGGTCATCCTGAAAAAGGAGGCCATGAAGAAAGTTTTTATTGGGGTTCTTCCCTACAGCTATACATCTAGTTTTCTGTCTGTACACAGACGCTTCAATTCCTTGAAGGCCATGCCTTCGTAGGGAGTCCCCATGACCTCAGAGCTAGGCCCAGCAGTAGACATGATCTAGTGTCAGTGTTAGTGTTGTGTAAAAAAAGCCTAACGTACCTAACCTCTAGTCTCTTGGAAAGGAAAGTAAGAGACTAGAATCCTGTAACTAGGTATATGTGTCTAGCTCTAGGTATATAGTATTCTTTCCTGTGGAAAGCACCGGTGACAGAGTAATAACGCAATTGCAAGTACTTATCTCACTGCTGCCACCAATGAAGGAGACTGGCTTGGTTTGTAGTGGGTATATTATTCCAGGTCCAGTTATCCCTTATTAGTGAATGTAGACAGTGTCTATAAGCCAGGCTCTCCAGGGGTAGTGTGGATGAGCAGCCAAGGCCTAACTAGGAGACATGCAAAGCTCATGCAATACCACTGTAGTCACACAGTACTCACACACATGAAAGAAAAAACTCAGTGTTACAAAAATAAAGGTACTTTATTTTGGTGACACAAATGCCAAAAATACTGTAGAGACTATACTCCCTTAGGAGGTAAGTAAAATACAAATTATATACACTAGTATGCAGAAATAGCTGTAAAACAGTTCGAAAACAGTGTGAATAGTGAAAATCACAATATTTAGAAATGGGCCTAGGAGGAACACAAAACATATACATAGAAAGTAGAATGCAAATCTCGGTTTTAACCTAGGCAAGTGTAGTGTGTAGAGGGGTGCTGGGAGTATTAGAAAACACCAAAGCTAAGGAATAGAACCCACCCCAGAGCCCAGAAAAGCAGGAGTAAATCACAGTAACTTTCCTAGAACACACAAAAACATGAGAAAGAAGATTATGCAAGAACCAGAAAAGACTGCAAGACACCAACAATAGATTCCTGGACCTGAAGACCTGTGGAAGAAAGGGACTAACTCCAAGAAGCACTGAAGAGTCCAGGATGAACAGGAGCCTTTACTAACTCGGATGAAGGTGCAAAAGAAGAAACACCAGTGAAGAACAACAGTCAGTACTGCACCCAAGAAGACGGATGTGGGTTCCTGGTTGGTGCAGATGATGTCCCACGCCGGATGGATGATTGCAGTCTGGTTTGCGTCACTGGATTCCGCCAACTAGCCTTGGCATACACAAAGCTAGCGGTTAGCAGAAAATGTATCTGGCCGGGAACAGGAAAGACCTGGTGGACTCTACCCAGGAGGGGGAGGCACAGGGGGCTCTCAGCAACTCAGAGAGCCCTCAGAAGGCCAGGCAGCACACACAGGAGTCCCACAGCATGGGGACAAAGAAGGTGCAAAAGGAGGCCCATGGAGCACTACACAAAGGGTTCCCACGCAGCCAGAGAACCACTCAGGAAGCTGTGCATCACAGGAAGGTGTGCTGGGGTCCAGAGCTGCACGATGCACAAAGAACTTTGTGGAAGGATGCCAAGAAGCCTTGGCAACTGCAAAACACTTGGTGCATTGGGGTACTGTCATGCCTGGGAATACAAGCTCTTTCCTCCACCAAAGTTGGACAGTTGGATGTCAGGACCATCAGGACCTCTTCAGTCCACCACCTGTGTTGCTGGATCCATGCACTTTGTCAGGAGAGGGGACCCACGTGACTGGTCATTGCTGCAGAGTGCCTGCTGAAGCAGGGAAGTGACTCCTTCACTTCAAGGGGGATTCCTTCGTTCTTCTGGTGCCAGCTGAAGACAGGCAGTCCTCAGAGGATTCACAACCTGGAAACAGTTGCAGTTGCTGGTAGGAGCTGAAGATGCAATGTTGCAGAAGTCATCTTTGCTTCTTTATTGCAGTTTGTAGAGCTCCTGGAGGGTCCAGATGCTGTTTCTTTGGAAAGAAGGTGAAGTAAAGGAGGCAGAGGATTCCTGCTGGAGTCTTGCAATCCAAATCTGAAGAACCAACCAAGAGAGAGACCCTAAATAACCCTGAAAGGGGGATTGGTCATCGAAACAGGTAAGCACCTTTAAGGGGAGGGTTCTGACATTACCTGCTGGCACTGGCCACTCAGATGCTCCCACAGTGCCCTGTAAATTTGGAATCCAAGATGGCAGAACACAGGGACACTCTGGAGGACCTCTGAGCACCACCCCTGGGGTGGTGATGGGCAGGGGAGTGGTCACTCCTGTTTCTTTCATCCAGTTTTGCAGCAGAGCAGGGAATGGGGGTCCCTGAACCAGTGTAAACTGGGTTATGCAAGGAGGTCACCACCTGTGTCCTTCAAAGCATTGTCAGAGGCTCTGGGAGGCTACCCCTTCCATGCATGTAACACCTATTACCATGGAGAGAAGGTGTAACATCCCCCTCCTACTGGAAATTCTTTGTTCTGCTTTCCTGGGCTTGAGCTGCTCAAGCACCAGGAGGGCAGAAACCTGTCTCTGAGGTGGCAGCAGTTGGGGTTGCCTGGAAAACCTCACAAGGCTGTAATGGCAGTACTGGGGGTCCTCTAAGGAGCCCCCAATGTGCATGGAATCATACAACCAATGCTTGCAAAAACACTGGTGTCTGATTCCAACATGTTTGATACCAAACATGCCTATGTTCTGAGTTATCATTATGTAGCTGGAAATAGGTAGTGACCTATGTCCAGTACTCATGTAAAATGGCATCCCCCACTCACGAAGCCTGGAAAAATGGTCCTGAAGGTCGTGAGGGCAACTTTGCTAATGCAGGGGTGCCCTCACACACCAGTATTCTGCACCCTGCCTTCAGGGCTGGAAGGCCTGCACTAGGGGTGACTTATAAGTGACCTAGGTGGTCATTACATCCCTGGTGGTCGGTGTTAAAGCAGCGGTAAGATCGCCAACAGGCCGGCAGAAAAAAATTGGAATCACAACCTTGGCGGAAACCGCCAACAAAGACAGCCACTTTAACACTCCGACCGCCACTGCGGTACAAAGAAACAGCTTGGTGTTCACCGCCAACAGACAGGGGGAAGACAATGTACCGCCCACAGTATCACAACCTACCAATCTGCCACCTTTTCCGGGGCGGATTCAACGTGGACAAAAACACGGCAGAAACAGGACTTCGAAGGGAAAACGCTCACCTCTACACACCCCACGAGGAATCCGGACGCCATGGAACCCGAACTCCACATTCTGCCAGCCCTTATCTTCTTGCCTCTCTACCAGGAGCACGAACGCCGGCGGCGAAGACCACGGTGAGTACTGCACCTACGACACAGGGGAGGGGAGGGAAAAAACAGACACACACACACGCAACACGCAACACCCCCACCCCCACCCTCACCCACGACAACACACACACTAATACAGCATGTTACATAACAGTTACACCCTCCCAACTCCCCCGGGAGGAATGCAAGGACAAAAGGAAATGAGTGTAACCATTGTACTATATTAAAATCCAGTACGCAAAAATATATATATACACTATAAACAAAATATACACCAAGAATAGTAGCCCAGGTAGTGCGCCATTGAAGTCCATGGAACACTGGGCCCACACGGTATGGGCGAGGCCCACACTCAATCCCCGAAATAACGGAGAGAACACTGCAGGGGCATCAGATAGCAATAAAACAGGCACCTCAGGGGAAAGGGAAAGGGGGGGCACCTCAGCCGGTTGAGTGCACAATGCCAAATCCATGAGGGGGCCACATGCCCACTGTTCCATCCTGGGGAGTGCAAAGCCACAGTCTCTCAAGTCTCTACAGTGGGTGGTTTGCCCACTGTTCCATCCTGGGGAGTACAAAGCCACAGTCTCTCAAGTGGATAACAGTCTCCACTGGTTCTGGAGGGGGCTTTGTGCCCAGAGTGCTTCATCCTGCCAAGGACAGAGGTAGTGGATGTGAAACTCCACTGGTTCTGGAGAGGGCTTTGTGCCCAGAGTGCTTCATCCTGCCAAGGACAGAGGTAGTGTATGTTTGTTTCCACTGGTTCTGGAGGGGGCATTGTGCCCAGAGTGCTTCATCCTGCTTGTGACGGACTCAGTAGCATCAGTGCCCTTGGCGCCCATGGGCCAGCGGTGCTTGTTGCGGCGGTGTCATTGGCAGCGGTGCTTGTTGCGGCGTGCCCTGTTCATCGGTGCTTGTGGCGGCGGTGCCCTGTTCAGCGATGGTTGCTGCGGCGGTGCCCTGTTCATCGGTGCCCTGTTCAGCGGTGCTTGTGGCGGAGGGGTCCTTTGTGTGACTCAGCTGCTGGCGGTCATGTCTGGCCCAGCGGGGCTGGTGCTGGTGGTCCTGTCTGGCCCAGCAGGGCTGGTGCTGGCGGTCCTTCATGGCCCAGCGGGGCTGGTGCTGGCGGTCCTGTCCTGGGCAGCAGGGCTGGTGCTGGCGGTCCTGTCCTGGGCAGCAGGGCTGGTGCTGGCGGTCCTGTCCTGGGCAGCAGGGCTGGTGCTGGCCTCCTGGGCAGCAGGGATGATGACGGTGGCCTCCTGGGCAGCGGGGCTGGAGCTTGCGGTGGCCTCCTGGGCACCTGGGCGGGTGGCGGGGGCCTCCTGGGCAGCGGGGTGATGACGGTCTTCTCTGCCGTGCTGTTCTTCCCAGTCTTGCTGACTTTCTTGTGGGCCTTCCCCACCTTGGAAGGTGTCGCAGCTGACTCCACCCTCCCACCTGTACCCCTGGGAGCGGCTTTGGTGGCTGAAGTCTTCCCCCTCTCCCGTCGGGCACTGGCAAACTTTTGATGCTTGACAGGTGGGGGACTGTCCGTGCTGTGGCTCCGTGCCACACTGGCTGCCCTGGTGGCTGGTGCACTCCAGATTCCGGTGACTACAGGCACCACTGGTCCCGGAGATGTTGTGGCTGAGGTGCTAGGTCGGGACCTGGAGAGTCGGGCCCTAGGAGACAGACGGGGTGGGGGAGGTTGGCCAGGAAAAGTTTCTTGGGAACACTGGGGCGGGTAGCTGGAGGGGGTTTGGGAGTGGAGGAAGAGGTTGTGGTTGTATGAGGTGTTCGTTTGGTGACTTTGGGTGAAGGTGCATGTGCTGGAGGCTGTCGTGAGGTGGATGGCTGTTGGGTGGGTGTGTTCCTGCATTTGTGTATCTTGGGAGGGGGTGCCACAGACACACTGGGAGAGGACACAGGGGATGTGTGAATGATAGTGGGGGTGGTGACTGCACGTGAGCGGGGTGTGGTGGTGTGTGTGCTGGTGATGGAAGCAGTGGCTGTAGATGTAGTGCATGCAGGTGTGAGTGGAGACGAGACTGGGAGGGAGGAGGGAGATGAGGAGGAGGGGGACACAGTGGAGGCAGTGGATGTTGGTGTGTCTGCATGTGTGTGATGCTTGCGTGAGTGCCTGTGGGATGTGTGGTGCTTATGTTTGCCTGAGCTTCCCTTGTTTGTTGAGGTGTGTGCATGCTGGTCTGAAGGTGTGCTTGGGATAGGCTGAGGTAGAGGGGATTGGGTCTGGGTGGAGGAAGTTGGAGGGGGGAGGCTAGACACAGGGACAATGGCTGCCATCAGTGCTGAGGCCAGAGGCTGAAAAGCTCGCTGAAGGGCCACCTGACCAGAATGAATGCCCTCCAGGAATGTATTTGTTTGTTGCAACTGCCTTTCTACACCCTGGATGGCATTCAAAATGGTAGACTGCCCAATAGTGAGGGACCTGAGGAGGTCAATGGCTTCTTCACTGAGGGCAGCAGGGGTGACTGGGGCAGGGCCTGAGGAGCCTGGGGCAAAGGTGATGCCCACTCTCCTGGGTAAGCGGGCACGGGGCAAAGGCTGAGGGGCTGCTGGTAGGGCGGTGCTGGTAGGGGGGGTGGCGGCTGTACCTGTAGATGGGGGGGCACAGATGTTGCCGCCACCACAAGGTAGCTCCCATCAGAGGATGAGTCTGCGTCACTGGTGTCAGCTCCCGTCCCCGCTGTGGAGCTCCCCTCGCCCTCCGTCCCGATGGTGAACTCCGAGTCCGTAGTCTCGCTCTCCAGGGCCATGTGGGATGCAGCTCCCTCCTGCTCCGGTGCCACTGCTCCTCCGCCTGATGATGCTAATGCACACAAGAACAGTGAGACCACAAAAAGGGGGGGGGGACGACAGAAGAAAGACATGTTGAGTGCATGCATTACCGCTACTGTTGGCGGACACGACAGACACAGAAGCCCCCTGCACTACGCCGTGCACTTGGGCTCCACTGTTCAATCCATGGGACATGGCCTACAAGACTATGGCCGACATCTGCACACATGGATGACACAGGAGCCTGACTAGGTGAACTTGGCACTGTACACAGGTGGGGTGGGGTGCCACAGGGTCTGCCAGAACAAGGGGACCTAACTAGCACACTCACCCTGGCCTAGGGAAACTCACAGCCCACCTCCCCCACCCAGACACCTCCACTGAGCGCAAAATCAGCAGAATGAGAGTGTACTCACCCAATTGTGGCTGCTGTGATGCCCTCAAGCGCCCATCCAACTCCGGGTACGCCACCGCCAGGGTCGTGAACATCAGGGGGGTCATGGTGCGACGGGCACCCCTCCCACGTTTGGAGGCCATCACCAGCTGGGCCTCCGCCGTCTTCTTGCTCCAGCAGCGAATGTCCTCCCATCTCTTCCTGCAGTGGGTGCTCCGTCTGTGGTGGACCCCCAGGGTCCGGACTTCCTTGGCGATGGCACTCCAAGCATCCTTTTTCTGGTAGGCGCTGACCTACATGAATTGCACAGGGGGAAAAGAAAAGTTATTACCAACTGCACCATCACAGTCATTGGCCCCATCCCTACCCTTGCCATGTGGCACATGCACTCACCGTCGTTTCATGCACGCCTCAATCTCCCCCCCCATCTTTCATCCACCCCACTCCACACAGACATAGCCCATACAGCATGCTCCTAGTGTATTTACCTGTTTGTCTGGAGGACCGTAGAGTAGCGTGTACTGGGGGAGGACCCCATCCACGAGTTTCTCCAACTCCTCCGATGTGAAGGCAGGGACCCTTTCCCCAGACGCACGAGCCATTGTCTCTTCCGGACTGAGGTCACAGCAGCACTTGCAGTCTTGGTCCTCTCCTGTCGAAGATCAGGTATCGAGTGATTGAACAGATAGAAAATGGCTGTCACATCCGCGGCGGTGCGTACCGTCACCGCCTGCGTACATCGTCATTGGCTCCTGGGACCCATAGGGTCCAATGTTAACCAATGCAGAATTGCGCCGCGGGCTACGACCACCTACCGCGACAGTGTACAACACCAGCACAGTTACATCACATCCCACTGTCCCACTTTACAGGTCAGGCAGCCGCCATTTCAGGGGCCCACATGGCTTAATTTTTAACTGTGTCACACATACCTAGGCCCCGCCTCAACACTCATACAGGCCAAATTTCGGATTATGATTCGTGTTCTGTGTAAACTGTGGGTACGTACCTCTGAGTTGGTTGACTCTGTTCTCGCTGTTGTCCTTCATAGGCACCGTCTGGTGGGACATGTGAGGAGATGGCAGCATCCTCCGGTGTACAGACCGCTGGTGGACCTGTTGACAATGTAGGAAAGACATGTGATCATCACCTACATGCTTGATCATGCCACAGTCCTGGAACTGCGTGCCCAGCTGGAGCCAGACCTGATGTCAGCTATCCGCCATCCCACAGGAATCCCCCCTCAAATGCAGGTGCTGTTAGTACTCCATTTCCTTGCAAGTGGGTCATTTCAAACAACACTGGCCATAGCATCAGGGATGTCCCAGCCTATGTTTTCCAACGTGTTGTCCAGAGTGTTGTCTGCCCTGCTGAAACACATGCGGAGCTACATCGTTTTCCCTCAGGTGGAGGATTTGCCTACAGTGAAAGGTGACTTCTATGCCCCTGGGACATATCCCCAACATCATAGGTGCCATTGATGGGACACATGTGGCTTTGGTACCCCCCGCAGGAGTGAACAGGTGTACAGAAACCGGAAGAGTTATCATTCCATGAATGTGCAGATGGTGTGGCCTGCTGTATGCTTCACAACTTAGCTTTGCGATGACAGGTGCCTTTTCTGCAGGAGGATGGTCCAGATGGCGGTGTTGTTGCAGCTGTGGAGCCTGTGGACAGTAAAGACGAGGAAGCAGAAGAAGAGGACATCGACAACAGGACCTCTGTGATCCTGCAATACTTCCAGTGAGGCACAGGTAGGAATACAAACCTGCCTACTACATGTACTTTAACACTACTACCTCTCTACTGTCTGTTGTTTTCACCCAGTGTATGGTCACTGAGTTGTCACTTTCCCTTACGATTTCACAGATGTGGGTCCCACTGTGTGACATCTGCTGTGTTTCCTCATGGACTAGAGCTCTGTGACATAGGTATGTTGACATTACATTTGAAAGAGCATTTTGACACTGTAATTGCTAATACACTATTTCAAAATCACAGAATGACCCCAGATTGTTTTGTGCTTCAAGGTTGTTTATTTAAGTGCTCAATATTGGAGGGGGTTGTAAAATGGTGAGGGGTGATGGTGGAGGAATGTCCATGGCAGAGTCCAGTCTATTAGTCTCACAGGTGCATTGCCCAAATGAACATAGGAAGTGGAGCTGTGGCAGTTTAAGGATGGACAGGGTGACAAAGTGGGACAGTAGGATGACAATCAGGGTGGTCTCATTTCTTGGTGGGGGTGTTGGCATTGTTCTCTGTCTTTGTCCTGGATCTCAGGGACCGTTTGCGGGGTGGTTCTTCCTCTGCAGGGGGTGGGGTGCTGGTGTGGTGGTCCTGTGGCGGGGCGTCCTGTCCACTAGCGCCGGCGTAGGTGGTAGGCAGTTCATCTTCAAGGCTAGTGTCAGGGGAACATGGTTGTGCCGCAGTGTCCCTCCTGGTGTTGAGTACTTCCTTCAGCACCCCTACGATGGTGCCCGGGTTGGAATTGATGGATCTGACTTCCTCCCTGAAGCACAAATACTGTTCCTATTGCAGGCGCTGGGTCTCCTGAAACTTGGCCAGTACTGTTGCCATTGTCTCCTGGGAGTGGTGGCAGGCTCCCATGATGTTGGAGAGGGCCTCATGGAGAGTGGGTTCCCTTGGCCTGTCCTCCCCCTGTCGCACAGCAGCCCTCCCAGTTCCCCTGTTTCCCTGGGCCTCTGTCCCCTGAACGGCGTGCCCACTACCACTGCCCCCAGGTCCCTGTTGTTGTTGGGGTGGTGGGTTAGCCTGGGTTCCCTGTAGTGGTGGACACATTGCTGATTGACTTGTCCTGGGGACAGAGGTATGGGCCCGCTGGGTGGGTGCTGTGCTGGTGTTTCCAGAGGGGGGAAGCTCTGTGGTGGCCTGTGACTGTGTGAGGGGAACCGACTGTCCCGAGGTCCCCGATGGGCTGGGCTGGTCATCTAGAGCCAGTTGGACAGAGATGCTGTCATCACTGTGGGCCTCTTCTGTTGGTGGTGTGGACATGTGTGGACCCTCCTGTCCGGTGACGTTGGGTAGGGGTCCTGCAGGGGTATAAAAGGATGTTTATTACATCTGTGTGTGCTATGGTTTGCAATAGGTGGGTGACCGTGTACCCCAGTGCTTGCATTCCTGTGTGGGACCTTGTGTGATGGTGGTTTAGGGGGGTGTATGGGTATGTGCAGTGGCCATGCATTGGTGATGGGTGTCCAAGCTTTGTTGCTGCATGCAGGGCTTGGTGTTGGGATGTGTGGTTTGTGATATTGGGACATTTGTGAGGAGTTGGAGTGATGGGGGTGAGGGCGAGGTTGGAGGTATGTGATAGCATGCAGGTAGGGTGGGGGATGTAATAGTTAAGATTTGACTTTCCAGAGTCCATTCCTCCATCTACTCCTGCGAGGCCCTCAGGATGCAGAGTCGCCAAGACTTGCTCCTCCCATGTTGATAGTTGTGGGGGAGGAGGTGGGGGTCCGCCGCCAGTCCGCTGAACCGCAAGGTTGTGTCTTGAGACCACGGAACACACCTAACCCCGTAGGTCGTTCCACCTCTTCCTGATGTCATCCCTATTTCTTGGGTGCTGCCCCACTGCGTTGACTCTGTCCACTATTCTTCGCCATAGCTCCATCTTCCTAGCTATGGAGGTGTGCTGCACCTGTGCTCCGAATAGCAGTGGCTCTACCCGGACGATTTCCACCACCATGAACCCTGAGCTACTCCTCTGAGAAACTGGGGTGTCTTTGCCGTGCCATGGGGTGGTGTGGGTGATGTGTGGGCTGGTGTCTGTAGTGATAAGTGAGGTGATATGTAGTGGTGTGTTGTGTGAGGTGCGTGGAAGTTCTGTGGGTGATGGTATTGTGTGCCTTTGGATGCTTGGTAGTTGTTTGTGGTGTCTCTCTCTGGCCTTCTCTCAGTGATTCTGGCCGTAGGGGTTTGTGGGTGATGTGGGTGTGTGTTTTATATTGTATTGGGTGTTTGGGAGTGGTGTGTGTATGTGTATCAGGTGTGTGTATTTCGATTTGTCCAATGTGGCTGTGTTTTGTAAAAGTGTGTGTATTTTGAGCGCAGCAGTGTGTACCGCCAATGGAATACCGCAGTTGAAAGACCTCGCGTGGATTCGTGTGTCGTGATAGTGTGGGCGTATTTCTGTTGGCGTGACGGTGGAGGTTTTGTTTTCGCCAGTTTATCACTGACCTTTGGTGTGGCGGACTTGTGTGGGTGTCTGAATTTTGGCGGATTCCAAGCTGTGGGTCATAATAGCTGTGGTGGATTTCCATGGCCGTGGCGGTGTGTTGGCGGTCTTCTGCACGGCGGTAAGCAGCTTTCACTGCCAATGTTGTAATGAGGGCTCTAGTGCAGTGTAAATGGCAGTGAAAGGGTGCATGCACCTTTTCACATAGGCTGCAATGGAAATCCTGTAGAAGCCTTTGCATGGGCTCCCTATGGGTGACAAAAGAAGTGATGCATCCCAGAGGAATCCCCTGGAACCTCAATGCCCTGGGTACCTAGGAACCATATACTATGGACTTATAAGGGGGGACCAGTGTGCTAATTGTGGGTAAAGTACTGGGTTACCAGTGTGCAGTGACAACATTTAGAGGAGAGAGAGCATAATCACTGGGGTCCTGGTTAGCAGGATCCCATTGAACACAGTCAAACACAGTGACATCAAGCAGAAAATGGGGTAACCATGCCAAAAAGAGGGTACTTTCCTACAACCCCGGCCTGACTGGAGGAGGAACAACGCACATTCTCGCTTGCAAATGAGAATTTGATGCATTGCTGGACTCATCGGACACATACTTGCCCATGCAGCTTTATTTTGATGCTACTCAGGCATTTTTGTGTGCTAAAAGCATCCTCTCTGTTTTCTAAGGAATTAAGGCCCTCATTACAACCCTGGCGATAAATGCCACCTACCGCCGTGCTGACGTCCACCGGGTATTATGATCCACACATAGAAATCCGCCACTATACAGACACCCACACAAGTCCGCCAGACCAAAGGTCAGTGATAAACTGACGATAGCCAAACCCACACCGTTAGGCCAACAGGAATACGCCTACAGTATCATGATCCACGAATCACCACAGCGGTCTTTCAAACGTAGTAAACCATTGGTGGTACATACCGCCGTGCTCAAAATGCACACACACTTACAAAACTACACCACATTGGACAATTCAAAATACACACACCTGACACACATACATACACCAGACCCACATACCCAATCCAATATAAAACACACACCCACATTACCCACAACCCCTTACAGCGAAAAATAAGTGAGCAAGCAGAGAGAGACCAAAAAGGAGCACCCACTCAATCAGAGGCACAGAAAACCATCACCCACATACCATTTGCGCACACTACAGCATACACCACAACACATCACCCCACACATCATCCCACACATCCTCACACATATCACTCACACCACATCCATGGCACCCCAAAGACATCCCAGATTTTCTGAGGAGGAGCTAAGGGTAATGGTGGAGGAAATCATCCGGGTGGAGCCACAGCTATTCAGATCACAGGTGCAGCAGATGTTCATTGCAAGGAAGATGGAGCTATGGCAGAGGATCGTGGACAGGGTTAACGCTGTGGGACAGCACCCAAGAACCAGGGATGACTTCAGGAAGAGGTGGAATGACATACGGGGGAAGGTGCGTTCCGTGGTATCAGGACACCAGATTCCTGCACAGAGGACAGGCGGTGGACCCCTACTTCCACCCCTACAACTAACAACATGGGAGGAGCAAGTCTTGTCGATCATGCATCCTGAGTGCCTCGCAGGAGTAGCAGGAGGACTGGACTCTGGTAAGGCAAATCTGAACTACTTCATCCCCCCAACCCTACCTGCATACCATCACAAACTCCTACCCCTACCCTCACCCCCATCGCTCCACCATCTCACATGTACCCCAAACTCACAACCGACCCATCCCAATAGCAAGCACTGCATGCAACAACAGTGCATGGACACCCATCACGGACCTGCATGGACACCCATCACCACAGCATTCCCAGTAAAGGGACCCACCCAGCCCACAAAATCACCACTCACACAAGGCCAAGCCGACAGGGAAAGCACAATCAGCCATGCACAATATGGCCCATGCAGATATATTAGCAATGCATGTGCATCCCAACAGGACCCCTACTCAACGTCCTGGAGAGGAGGTGGCAGCTACATCCAGTCCCCCCCCCTGAAGAGGCCTACAGTGACGACAGTAGCTCTGCACGCCTGGATCAGGACGACCAACCTGGCCCATCAGGAGCCTCTGGACAGTTGGTTCCCCTGCCACAGTCCCAAGCCACCACAGAGCCTTCCCCCTCAGGAAACACCAGCACAGCACCCACCAAGCGGGCCCATGCCACCGTCCCCAGGACACGTCAATCAGCAGTTTGTCCACCACTTCAGGGACCCCAGACAACCCCACAAACACAGGACGATCAGGGACCTGGGGTCAGTGGCAGTGGGTACACGGGTCAGGGGACACAGGCACAGGACAACAGGGAAGCTGGGAGGACAGCTGTGCGACAGGGGGAGGACAGGCCTAGGGAACCCACTCTCCACGAGGCACTCTCTAACATCCTGGGAGCATACCACCATTCCCAGGAGACGATGGGCCAGATACTGGCCAAGTTGCAGGAGACCCAGCGGCTGCAGGAGGGACAGTACCTGGGGATCAGGGATGACCTAACAAAAATGTACACCATCCTGGTCACCATTGCAGGGGTGCTGGCTGACATGGGCAAGACCATGAGGGAGGCAGTGGCACAACAAAGGGCTCCTGACACTAGCCAAGCCGAGGAACAGCCTTCCATCTCTGCCGGCGCTAGTGGACAGGATTCCCCGCCACAGGACCAACAGGGCACTAGCACCCCACCCCCTGCAGAAGGAGAACCACCCCGCAAACGGTCCCTGCGATCCAGGCAGAAGACAGAGAACATTGCCAAGACCCCCGCCAGGAAATAAGACTCTCCTGAATGTCACCCTTCTGTCCGACTCTGTCACCCTGTCCACCTTGAACTGCCATTGCTCCCCTTCCTATGCCCCCTTGGACAATGCACCTGTAATACCAAGAGACTGGACTCTACCATGGACTTTCCTCCACCATCACCCCAGCCCCTTGCACAGACCCCTATACTTATTAGCACCTAAATAAACACCCTTGAAACAAATACTAATCTGGAGTCAGTCTAATGATTCACAAATGTATTAGTACAACATTATCAACACATCGCAACATATATGTAGAGTGAAATATACTACAGGATGACCTTTGATGGGCAGTAGTACATATAGCAGGAGCCAGAGTGGGGCACAGAGATCTGAAAATAGAGAATCCAAAGGGAAGAGTCAGTGGCCATAGACATAGGATAAGAGGCTGCTTTGTACAATGTCCAACAGATTACTGAAATGTTAAGTGAAGTTACAGTCTCTTACCTGTGTGTCACTGGAAGTACTGCTGTATTATATTTGTTCTGTTGTCCACATTTTCTTTTTCTGTCTCCTCTTCGTCACTGTCCGCAGGCTCCACCGCTGCCACAAAACCATCTCCAGGCACATCCTCGTTCAGAAAAGGCACCTGGCATCTCAAGGCCAGGTTGTGCAACATACAGCATGCCACGATGATCTGGCACACCTTCTTGGGTGAGTAGTATAGGGATCCACCTGTCAGATTGAGGCACCGGAACCTGGCCTTCAGGAGGCCGAAGGTCCTTTCTATAATCCTCCTGGTACGCCTGTGTGCCTCATTGTAACATTCCTCTGCCCTTGTCCTGGGATTCCTCACTGGGGTCAGTAGTCATATGAGGTTGGGGTAACCAGAGTCACCTGTAAATATAGGGTGACAACTGTTAGACACACACTAACCCTTAGGGGGAATCCCATACCCAGACATCAACATATACTCGGTGGGGACCTTTGCCTCACCTATTAGCCACACCCGGTGCCTCTGTAGTTGGCCCATCACATATGGGATGCTGCTATTCCTCAAGATAAAGGTGTTGTGCACAGAGCCAGGATATTTGACATTGACATGGAAGATGTACTGGTCCGTCAAACACAACATCTACACATTCATCGAGTGATAGCTTTTTCTATTCCTGTAAACCTATTTCTCCGGATGAGGGGGACAAATGCTACATGTGAACCATCAATGGCACCAATGATGTTGGGGATCTGTCCAAGGGCATACAAGTCATCCTTCACTGTGGCCAAATTCTCCACCTGGGGGAACACAATGTAACTGCGCATGTGTTTCAGCAGGGCAGACAACACTCACGTCAACACGTTGGAGAACATTGGTTGAGACATCCCTGATGCCATGGCCACTATTGTTTGGAAGGAACCACCAGCCAGGAAATGGAGCACTGACAGGACTCTGCCAACCTGTGGGCTGGCGGATAGCTGAAATCAGGTCTGGCTCCAAATGGGCACACTGTTCTAGGATTGTGGCACGATCAAGTCTGTATGTGATGATAATGTGTCTGTCCTCCATTGTCTCAAGGTCCATCAGTGGTCTGTACACCGGAGGGTGCTGCCATCTCATATTCTGCCTCAGTGGTTGAAGCCTATGGAAGAGAACGGTGAGCGGAGGGTCATATTTCCACATCTATTGCACCAATGTTGATTAATTTACTTTACAGAAGCGGTATGTGAACTCGAGAGTCAGTTGATGTGCCATTGTCTGCTGTGACGCAGTTAGGTGCCATGCCCTGTGCCCCCCTGAAATGGCGGCTGCCTGACCTGTGAGGAGGGACAAATGGAAATGAGGTAATTGCGCTGGCGTTGTGCGCCGTCACTGTTGGCGGTCAATGACCGCGGCGCAACTTCACATTGGTTATTATTGGGCCCTATGGGTTCCAAGAGCCAATGGCAATGTACGCCGGCGGTGACGGTATGCACCGCCGCGGACGTGACCACCATTTTCTAACTATTCACTCACTTACTACCTGACCTTCAACAGGAGAGGACCTACACTGCAAGTGCTGCTGTGACCTGTGTCTGGAAGCGACAATGGCTCATGTGTCTGGGGAAAGGGCCCTTGCCTTCACTGCGGAGGAGTTGGAGAAACTGGTGGATGGGGTCCTACCCCAGTGTACATTACTCTTCGGTCCTCCAGACAAACAGGTGAGTACACTGTGAGCATGATGCGTGGGCCATGAATGTTTGGAGTGCTGTGGATGTAAGCCACATGTTGGGGGGGTGCTGAGGCATCCTGGCCAGAGTGCAGCATGTAAGGTGGTCAGTGTTTGTGCATCAGGGCATGGGTGGGAACTGGTGGACAATGAGTATGACGGTCTGGACGGGTGAGTAATTTCCTTTTCTGCTGTCTTTTCCCTGCAGGTCAGCACCCACCAGAAGAAGGGTATTTGGTGTGCCATCGCCAAGGAGGTGCAGACCCTGGGGGTCTTTCACAGGCAGAGCACCCATTGCCACAAGAGATGGGAGGACCTGCGCCGCTGGTCAAAGAAGATGGCAGAGGCCCAGCTGGGGCTGGCCTCCAAACGTGGAAGGGGTACCCGTCGCACCATGAACCCCCTGATGTTCTGCATCCTGGCGATGGCCTATCCAGAGTTGGATGGGTGCTTGAGGGCATCACAGCAGCCACAAGGGGGTGAGCACAGAATCTGAAAGCTGACTTTGCGTGCGTTAGGAGGCATCTGGGTGGGGGATGTGGGCTGTGGGTGCCCCTTGGCCAGGGCGGTCATGGCAGGGTTGGTCCCTTGTTGGGCAGGCTCTGGAGCACTCCTACCCCAATGGTGTAAGTGGCCATCTACCACTGGGCAGGGTCCTGTGGGTATCTGGAGTGTAGTAGCTGGCGTTAGGCAATGTAACCCAGGGGCTGGTGACTGTCTCAGTAAATGGTTGGGCATGGCCTAGTGCATAGGGCTGATCCCTGTGTGTAGTGTACGCCAGCGGTGGTGTTGTTGCTGGCATTGACCAAGTGAATCCTCTGTCTCTTCCCCCCCCTTTTGTTTTTTCACCCTGTCCATGTGTGCATTAGCATCATCTGGCGGAGGAGCAGAGGCACCGGTGACAGAGGGAGCTGCATCCCACATGGGCCTGGAGGCCAAATCCACCGAGGGTGAAGGCACCAGTGGGACGGAGGGTGAGGGGAGCACCACGTCGGGGATAGGAGGGGAGACCACAGACAGTGACTCCTCCTCCGATGGAAGCTCCCTGGTGGTGACGGAAACTTCTGTGCCCAACTCAACAACAGGTACAGCTGCCACCCCCTGTACCAGAACTGCCCTACCAGCAGCCCTTCAGCGTGTTTTCCGTGCCCGCTCACCCAGGAGGGTGGGCATCTCCTTTGCACCAGATCCCTCACTGTTGGGCAGTCAGCCATTCTGAATGCCATCCAGGGTGTCTAGAGGCATTTGCAACAAACAAATGCATACCTGGAGGGCATTCACTCTGGCGTGGCGGCCCAACAGAGAGCATTTCAGGCTCTGGCCTCAGCACTGATGGCAGCCATTGTCCCTGTGTCTAGACTCCCCCCTCCAACTTCCTCTACCCAGACCCAATCCCCTCAACCTCAGCCTATCCCAAGCACACCTTGAGACCAGCATTCACCCAAATCACCACACAAAAGTGGCTTAGGCAAACATAAGCACCACACTTTATCTCACAGGCACTCACAGAAGTACCATGCCCATGTAAACACACCAACATCCACTGCCTCCACTGTGTCCCCCTCTTCCTCATCATCCACCTCCCTCCCAGTAGCGTCCCCACTCACACCTGCATGCACTACATCCTCATCCACTACATCCACCAGCACGCCCATCACAACACAGCCCTCACAAGCAGTCACCACCCCACAACCATGCACACATCTCCTGTGTCCTCTCCCAGTGTGTCTGTGACCCCTCCTCCCAAAGTACACAAACGCAAGCACCCACCCACCCAACAGCCATCCACCTCACAACAGCATCCAGCCCATGCACCTTCACCCAAACTCAGCAGACAGACACCTCTTACAACCACTCCCTCTTCCTCCACTCCCAAACCATCTCCATCTATCCATCCCAGTGTGTCTAAAAAACTGTTCCTGGCTAACATTGAGCTCTTCCCTACGCACTCCCCCCGTCCTTCCCCTCCGGCCAGGGTGTCCAGATCCCAGGCCAGCACCTCAGCCAGCAAGTCGGCGGATGCTGTTGTACCTTCAACTCCCAGAGGATCAAAGGGGGCACCCATCAGGCCAGCCAGTGTGCCACTGACCCCTGCAAAGGACCAACCTATTCCGCTACCTGCCAAGGTGAAGAAGGGGCCATCATGCAACACAACCAAGGAGCACGACCCACTCAGCAAGGCCTCCTCCAAAACTCCAGCTGCCAGAGCCAATGCCCCAGCAGCATCTACCAAGGTGAGGGAGGGGCTGAAATGCCAAGGCAAGGCACTTCAGGCCTCGGAGGCTCCAGGTGAGGGCCTGGTGTCCACCATCAGAACCGACAGCCGCACCGCCTGTACCGCGGCAAGCACCGCCACAAGCACCACCACCGGCACCGCCGCAAGTACCGCCACCTGCACTGCCACCTGCCCCGCTGCTGCCACAACAAGTGTCAGCAGCAGCATCCTCTGTGGGCAGCCATCAGAGGCTGCAGGAGAGTGGCTGATGCCTCCCTCCACCACAAGCAGTACCTGCACCACGGCCAGCACCACCAGCATCCCTGCCGCAGGCACCTCCGCAAGCACCGCCACCTGCCCCACAGCTGCCACATCAACTGTCAGCAGCAGCATCCCCAGTGGCCAGCCGTCCGAGGCTGCAGGAGACGGCCTGGAGCCTCCCACCACCACTGGAAGCACCCCCACCAACACCGGCACTACCACCAGTTTGCAGCTTTGGTCGCCGCAGGATGGAGTTTGGCCCTGCCTCCATGGAGAAGCATGATAGCTTTTCCCTCCAAATCTCGTGGCTCAGACACCTAGGTGGGGGAATGTGAAATGCCGCACCCCAAGTGCTGCATCACTGCGCACAAAGCCCCCTCCAGAACCAGTGGTGAAATGCATCCACTCACCCAATCCTTGGCAGGATGAAGCACACTGGGCACAAAGCCCCCCTACAAAATCAGTGGAGAAATGCATCCACTCACCCAATCCTTGGCAGCATGAAGCACATGGGGCACAAAGCCCCCTCCAGAACCAGTAGAGAAATGCCTCCACTCACCCTAACCTCGGCAGGATGAAGCACATGGGGCACAAAGCCCTCTCCAGAACCAGTGGAGAAAGGCATCCAGCAGAGAGACTGTGGTCTTGCATTCCCCAGGACCAAGCAGTGGGCAACCCACCCACTTGAGAGACTGTGGCTTTGCACTCCCCAGGACCAAGCAGTGGACAACCCACCCACTTGAGAGACTGTGGCCTTGCACCCCCCAGGACCAAGCAGTGGGCATCCTATCCACTTGAGAGACTGTGGCCTTGCACTCCCCAGGACCAAGCAGTGGGCAACCCCCCCACCCCCCCATCCCCTTGAGGTGCCTGTGTGTTTTTGACCTGATGCCCCTGCAGTGTTCTCTCCGTATTGAGGCAGGAGTCAAGTGTGGGCTTGGTCCATGATTTTTGGCCCAGTGGGCCACGGACATTTGCAAAGGACAGTGTACGGTCTTCTGTACATATTGTAAATATTTGTATATACTGTTTTTCTACATTCGTTAAGTATATCTGCATATTTCAAAATATTACTGATTTAACTCAATTCCTTTTGTCCTTGCGTTCTTCCAGGGCGTAACAGGGTGTAAATGTACTGTTGTTGCATGTGTTAGTGTGTATAGAGTTGTGGGGTAGACTTCTTGGCAGGGAGAAGAGCATGGGTACTATCAGGGGAAGCAGGGGAGGTTTTGGAGGTGGCAGGGCCAGACTTGGGGAGGGACAGAGAACATTTAGAGGTATCACAGGGTGGGAAAGGAGGAGGGAAAAGGCAAAACTCTGAGAGGAAAGCTTTCTTTGACATATGGGGATGGTCATAGCAAAAGCATTTGGGTGTGGAGGGAGAGGGAGTTGTTGTAAGAGGTGTAGTTGTGGATGTCTTGGGTGCATGTGTGTGGGAGGTATACTTGTAGGTGGTGGATGTCTGTTGGGTGGGTAAGTGTGGGCGTTTATGTATTTTGGGAGGGGGTTGAGGCGCTGAGAGATGCTGTAGTGGATGAGTGACTGTCTGTTGGGGTGGTGACTGCAGGTATGGTGTATGTGCTGCATGTAGTGATGTCTGTGGTTGTGGTGTCTGTGGATACGGTGACTGGGGTGGATGTCTGAGGGTCTGCTGTTGTGATGTCTGTGGGTAAGATAGCTGTAGTTGCTGAATCTGTGAATATAAGTGTGGTGTCTGCAGGTGTGTCAGATGTTGCTTTTGTGATGCTGGGGGTGGTGGTTTTTCAGGGCAAGTTGTGACTGTTGATGTGTCTACAGGTGTATGTTGCTTGTGTGCATGCTGGTTGTGTGTACTGTGGTGCTTGTGTTTGTCTGAGCTACCCCTGGATGTTGAGTTGCATGCATGCTTGCCTGTCTGTGGGCTTTGGCTGGGGTGGGGAAGTGGGGTTTGGGATTGGGAAGAGGAAGTTGGAGGGAGGACGGAAGACAAAGAAAGGGTGACTAGCTGCCATGAGTGTGGAGGTCAGAGTCTGAAAGGATCTCTATAGGTCAGCCAGTGCACCATGAATGCCCTCCAGGAACGCATTACTCTGTTTCACTTGAGTTGCAAGTCCCCGGATGGCATTCACGATGGTTGACTGACCCACAGAGATTGACCTCAGGTGGTCAATAGCCTCCTCACTGAGGGCAGCAGAGCTGACACAGGCAGGGACAGAGGTGCCTACGGCAAAGGAGACGCCCATACTCTTGGGTGAGCAGGCATGGACAACTGGGTGGGGAGCTATAGGGAGGGCGGTGGTAGAAAAAGGGTGGTGGATAAAGATGGTGCTGTGGTGGTTTCAGATGGGTCCACCACCTCCAGAAAGTGGCCTCTGGAGGAGGATTTTGAGAATGATGATGTTGAACCTGTCTCCCACTTCGCACTCTTCTTGCCCTCCGGGTCCTTCGCTGATGGTGGCCACAGCACTCCGGGTCCCGTGGCCGGCAGCATCCCCACTCGCCTGTGCCCCGTCTCCTTCACCTACTGATGCTGATGCAAACAAAAAGAGAGAGAGGGAGAGAGAGGATCATAACATTCTTCATATACACATATTGCAACAGACAACTGTAGGGATACATCTTCTGCCAGGGAAGTCGTAGTTTTAAACCCTCAGATCCTACATTATGTCAAAATATGATACTTCAAACTACCCCATTTGTCATAAGTCCACCAACATCATAAGCCAAGTATTTGAACACTACCTGACCATCCATCAAATCACCTGTGAGTCTGTGGCATTATACTCATCACAGCCTAGCTATAGCACATATTTCATCACCATACTGCTCATCACTGTGCTTCATCTTATCAGTCTAAGGAAATGCAGTTGACAGGTACCACCTTATCATAGCTACTCCAACTACACACCTGCCTAGTCCATCAACAAAAGTCATGTTGCATGCCAGGAATGTCATCTCTCATCACATACGACAGAGCAACTAGTCTTCCAATCAAATGGTTTGCTGATCCTTCTGTACATATCTGACACAATGGCAACATACAATGATGAATACATAACATGCGGCAGTCTCATACAATGGACATCTCAATTTGATATTCCATGTCTGGAGAACAGCTATGTCAATAAATGTACCAAATCTGACAGGAGCTTCTGCAGTTACTATTCACATACATTGCCAAATACACTATGACTCCATATACTGCAACTGTGGGTTACCTAGCACACATGATACATCCACAGACAATCACAGAGAGCATAGTTATAACAACAAACCATGTACATCCCAAAATTTCTACGAGGGCTCATAACATTCCACCTGAAATGCTGACTCAGAGCCACACATGACAACATAAGTACACATACTTTACTTATAACTGTCCTGACATGTGCTTCCCACAAGCTAAGTACCGACAAAACACTTACCCCGCTGAAAAACAATGTAGACATGAATGATACATGCAGCTACATGACTGCTATTTCACTGACAACATATCCCACAACAACAACACTGACAACATATCCCACAACAACAACAGGTGTATGTGAAATGGAAGTACAGCTAAACCATGAAATCTGGTGAAAAATAAGTGAGCCAAGACCAAATCTTGTCCAAACAACCCACATCCGCTAAAGTAAGTGTAGCAAAGAATAGCCCACTCTACATTATCAGCCCCCAAGTATCCTTTGAGACATGATGTAGGCAGGTAATACCATATGTAGCTTCTTATAGGTGTGACATTGGCATATCTAGCATGAACAAAGCACATTGTCTAAGGGTAAAACTACCCATCCACTTACCTCCTCTACAACAAAGGCATTGGGACACAAGTTATATGTCCACATGTCAATTTAATGTCAAGAAGTTTAAAGGGCTATTACTCAAAATGAGTCCCCCATTGTTGGATGTTCATCTGTTACAAACTTCACATACCCCATTGTATGATTTTCAGTTGACAATGAGGACACCGCCTCAAACCACATACGGACAGTACTAAATTGGCCATACCAATTGCCTGAATGGGATGCCAGCCTCACATGAAGTATACAACTGTTTCAGGACACTGAATACCTAGGCCCTGTAACTAATATGTCAGGCCCAATGTTGCCCATAGAGTAGATCAATTTTAATGGGAGTGGTATTACATCTTAGCGCTACATTTAACACTAATTGGATTATCGGACCTGGGAACACCAGACGGGAAGGATGATACAGTCCCTTTCATACCTATATATGGCTGGGTAGAGGAACACATGTGGCTCTGTCACATGTGCATCTTCACATGCAGTCATACATATTGCTGGACACAGGTGATCAACATTTTTCCATGCACACCCCAAAGGCCACATCACTATATTTTATAATGGCAACTGGAGTACTATGTATTCCCAGTAGGCAACATACCTGTAGCGCCTACTACATTGTCACTGCTGCTATACTGAGACAGCATATATCAGACTATCAGAGGAAAGTACATGGATTCAGTCAGTACTTACCCCATTGTGGCTGCTGTGCTGCCCTCAAATGCCCATCCACCTCAGGGTAGGCAACAGCCAAAATGTGGGCCTTTAGGGGGATCAGGGTCTGACGGGCACCTCTCCCTTGTTGGGATGACATCCCTAGCTGGGCCTCGGCGGTCTTCTAGGCCCAGCTCTCAGGTCCTGTTACCACTTTCTACAAAGGGTGTTTCACCGGCTGTGGACCCCCAGGGTGTGCACTTGCTTTTGTGATAGCACACCAAACCCCCTTCTTCTGATGAGCATTGTCCTGCATGGATGACACTGACAAAAGGAGAAAGTAATGTCCGCATGCACCATACCAATAGGAGTGGCCAGTACCGATCAGTCACAGCAAGATGGCACACATGCCCATCCTCTCTGCTCTCACACCTTCACAATATACCATCTGCATGCATCAACACCTTAGCAAGTTTATTTCAATATTACACTGTCAAACACAACACCTATCACACATTGCTATGACATTGGACTCACCTGCTCCTCTGGTGCTCCATATAGCTGTTCATACAGGGGTAGGACCTCCCGCACTAGCTTATTGAGCTCTTTAAGGCTGAAGGCTTGGGCCATATCAACTGCAGGATGTGGCATAATAGCTCACAGAGGCAGTACACAGTAGCTGACATGGTGGAAGTCTTGCTGGCAGTGGTTTCAGGAGTCAAGTGAGCAGTATTGCAGAAGATGACGGTCATATCTGCCACGTACATGATTGTCACCGCTGGTGGACATCACCATTGGCCCTAGTCTGCCAAATGCAGCAATGTCTTCAAATAGCAAGTTACATCATGGTTGTGACCACCTACCACCATGAGGACTTCCGCTGGCGGAATTAGGTCACTTCCACCTGTCAAGTACAGTAGGTCAGGCTCCTGCCATTTTGAGCACATTTCATGTATGGAAGTGTTTCCAAATCAGTGTCATGTACTTAACCCCCTTTTGTGTTGTTCATCTGTATGTACTGCCCTCATGTTTGGGTGACATATTGTGCATATGTGCTATATAAACTGTGTTATGTGAGGACATGTGGTGATAGCTCTGTCCAGCTACTCAGAGGTTACCAATTGTTGGAACAAATCGAATAAGCCCAACAATATGTGAGATATACGTATAAATGCTAAATCTTTCACACATTGAAAGTTACAGTAGTTACAAAAGTTATATCCCTTTGTTATGTTTGACAATGTGCACCAAGGAGGGTCAAATAGGATAAATACAATGTGCTGTACTGTATATGTCAGATGTTGTAGCCATCTTCAACAGCTGTTAGGTCTGAGGAATGTAAATAGCTGTAATAGATGTGTGCATTCTGCATTTATCATACTATGTTTATTTTGTTCACATAGTTATCCTGCCCTGAGGAGAGTAAGACAACCACCAGTGTACCGTCCGCTGGTAGACCTGCAGACCATGGAGGAAAGGCATGTCATTCAGACATATCGTCTGAATGGTCATACCATCATGGATCTATGAGATCAGTTGAAGCCAGATCTGCCATTCACAATCCCTATAGCATACCTCCCATCATTCAAGTCT
This sequence comes from Pleurodeles waltl, assembly GCF_031143425.1. Taxonomy (NCBI): domain Eukaryota; kingdom Metazoa; phylum Chordata; class Amphibia; order Caudata; family Salamandridae; genus Pleurodeles; species Pleurodeles waltl. The sequence goes on along the minus strand of NC_090439.1, from coordinate 670,400,534 downwards.
TATCAATGCTACAGTTTTTGGCCACAGGGTCCTTCCAGAATACAATGGATCTCCCAGCAGGGATGTCTCAGCCCATATTCAGTCTGGTTTTGAAGGATGTTATGTGTGTGTTGTTGAAACACCTGAACAGCTACATCAAGTTTCCCCACCCAGCGGATTTGGCCTATGTGAAGGCAGATGTTTATGAGCTGGGATACATTTCGACATGTGGTAGGAGCCATTGATGGCACCCATGTAGCCTTGGTCTCTCCCAGTGAAAATGAACAGGTGTATAGGAACAGGAAAAACTACCACTCAATCAATGTTCAGGTGGTGTATTTGGTAGACCAATACATCTCACAAGTCACAGCCAAGTATCCCGGGTCTGTGCATGATTCCTTCATCATGAGAAACAGCAATGTCCTACTGCTAATGACACAGCTCTACACATAGAGGGCCTGGCTGGTTGGTAAATTATCATGGAACTGTGTGTTTGCAATGTATGTCTCCTGCCTTCACATTATAGCATGTCACATAATGTGTTCACAGGTGACTCTGGCTATCCAAACCATCCTTGGCTGTCGACACCAGTGAGATACCCAAGCACACCAGGGAAGGTCTGCTACAATGAGGCCCATGGGAGAACAAGGCGTGTAGTTGAACAGACTTTTGGGCTCCTGAAAGCAAGATTTAGGTGTCTGGACTTATCTGAAGGAGCCATCCTCTACTCGCCCAACAAGGTATGTCAGATAATAGTTGCCTGCTGCATGCCCCACAATCTAGCCCTGAGACGTCGGATACCTTTGATAGATGATGAGGGGGATGTAGATGAAGCTGTGGCTGGTAATGCTAATATGCCAAGTGATCAAGAGCCAGAGGAAGATAAAGCAGTACTACAACTGACACAGGTATGTGAAGTAGATCTATTGTTAAGTTGTAAGTATACAACCAGATGTAGATGGCTCCTTACTTGCTTTTTCTGTGGGGTTGTAATGAGGTCCAATGCCTATGAATGAGCTGTGAATGTAGGCTGAAAGTTTGTATTGTGTACAGGACAGATTGTTCTGCGTTGACATGTTTTGTTGTAGCAGATGCTAACCTACACTTCTGGTAATGACTTCTCAGATATGAGGTATGTTTTGTTCAATTTCCTATCCTCTTTCCCTTTCACTCACAGGTTTGCCCAAATCTTCTTTTTTTGTCTCAGAAACCTTGGCTTGAGGAATACTGTGTCAGAAGCCATTGGGAATTGCTGACAGACATGAGTGGTGTATGACAGATACTTGGTGATATCAGTTTAGTTCAAGTGGGGTGTAGGCTTGATGGCTTCACCGTCATAAAACTGGGGTGGTAAATGGCATCTCCTTTCCTTTCACCTGTGGGGTAGAGGAGGATGTCAAATGGTGCATTATATGTCTGCAATAGTATCTGTCACATGTGTAAAGTTTGGATCATAGCCTCTCACTTCACAATAGGTAAAGTAAATAGCTGTCATTTTGTTCTGACTTTGCAGTCCAAGGTGCATGTCACTGTAGACTGAAATAGGTGAGAGACAAACTTGCAGGTATGGGAACAATGTTAGCGTGTGGTTTCAGTACTGGGTTTCTCTGTTGTGATCTTTGTATGTTCCATGGGATATGTGAATTAGAAGCTATGGTATGGGAATGTGAAGAGCCTATACCAAGTGACACAGAGGACCTATGAGTGTGTACCTGCTTTGTAGTTAGAGTACCATGAGCCTGACTCCTGTATCCTGTGTTTATGCATTTTATGACACCATTGCATACATCCTGATGGTACTCTCAGTCATGCTGTATGTACTGATTGCAATACTGACTATAAATTTGTATAGACCTGGATTTCAACCTCTTTAACATCTGTCTTGTAACATTTCTGTTGTAAAGAGTCTCCTGCTGATGGTGTCACCATTTGATAACTGTTAAACCTGACAGCCTTAGGGTGGTCATCCCCCAACATTTTTCCTGCCTCCCTCCACTTTTCTGACACTGTTTTTGCTGGTTTTACAACTCTGCACACTTCACTACTGCTAACCTGTGCTAAAGTGCATATGCTCTCTCCCTGAAACATGGTAACAGTGGTTCATATCCAGTTGGCATATTTGATTTACTTATAAGTCCCTAGTAAAGTGCACTAACTGTGCCCAGGGACTATAAATTAAAAGCTACTAGTGGGCCTGCAGCACTGATTGTGCACCCACATAAGTAGCCCCTTAACCATGCCTCGGGGTTGCCATTGCAAGGCCTGAGTGTGCAGTTTCACTGCCACTTCGACTTGGCATTTAAAAGTACTTGCCAAGCCTTAAACTCCCCTTTTTCTACGTAGAAGTCACCACTAAGGTAGGCCCTTGGTAACCCATAGGGCAGGGTGCTATGTAGATAAAAGGCAGGACACGTACACATGTTTTATATGTCCTGGTAGTGAAAAACTCCTGAATTTGTTTTCCACTACTGTCAGGCCTCCTTTCATAGACTAGCATTAGGTCTGTGCTCATATACTTTTTGAGTGATAGATTCTGATTTGAAAGGGGTAACCAGGTCATTTAGTATGGCCAGAATGGTAATAGAAAATCCTGCTTATTGGTGAGGTTGGATTGTATATTACTATTTTAGAAAATGAGCATTTCACTGCACTTAAAAACCATCTGTGCCTTACAGCCTGTCTCTAATCAACGTCTGGGCTGGGTTGGTTGACAGCTCCCTTGTGCATTTCACCCAGACAACCACAAACACAGGACACTCGGTCACACTGGCACTCATCTGCATATTGAATGGGTCTTCCTGGGCTGGAAGGGTGGAGGGCCTGACACTTACATTTCAAAGGCTAGTGGCCTGCCATCACACAATGGACAGAAAAAAACCCTACTGGGACACTGGCAGACAGGACTGCACTTCAAAACAACTCTTTTAAGTCTCCCCCACTTCAAAGGCATTTTTGGGAATATAAAATGGGTCTATGACCCCATCAACTCAGACACTTCTGGGCCTGCACCTGAACTTTGTCAGAAGACCTGACTGGCTGGCCAAAGGACTCTCTGGACTGCTTTGATGCAAAGGACTGCTCCCCTGATGTTGCCCTGCTGACCTGTTGGCCTCTGACTGTCCTGGATGGACTCTGCCTTCCTCCCCTGAAGTGCTCTCCAAGAGCTTGGACTGAGCTTGCCTCCTTTTCTGGGGTCTCAGAGACTACAAAGACCTCCACTGCTAACTTTTTGCTAGTACACTGAGTTCAATGACTTTGGAACAACTTCAGCGACTTCAGATACACTGCAGCCTGCTCCCTATCTGTGGACCTCGCTGTACGCAACGGCTTCAACCTACAATGCAAGTCCGACATTGATGCGACTCCACTGACTTCACTCAGGGGTATTGCAACACTGCGAAGTGGACACATCACGTCCTGATGGATCGGAACGAGTAGCCCCTCCGGGTCACAAGGAATCAATGCATCGCGGACGACAACGCATCATCTCCCCTGTATCCAGACGGAGCCTACGCCTCACCTCTACCTGTTTTGCACTGCGGAACCAACGCTTCTCTCCTCGGATGCCATAAGGGACTGATGCCGCTCCGACTCCACCGACACCTCTTTCCAACTCTGTATGACATCCTTGTTCTTTGTTTTCTAAAGGTACTGTACCTGGGGGTCCATATGACTCCTGGACCGCACCGGTGGTGTCGGATTGTTGGGAACAACTCCACCAACGACACCGTGATAGCCCCAGTTGTAGCTATTGTGTTTTCTAGGTGCTTTAGTTGGATTTAATCTTTTAAAAATCATAACTTTGCTTGTGTACATTGAATTTTCATCATTTCAACAGTATTGTATTCAGATAAATATTCTCTATTTTACTAAACCTGTGTGGTGTTTTTTGTGGTGTTTTCACTGTGTTACTGTAAGATGTATTGCACAAAAACTTAACACATTTGCCTTTTAAGTTAAGCCTGACTATCAGAGGGTGGACAAAGGATAATTTGGATTGTGTGTGTCTTACCCTGACTAGGATTGTGGTCACTACTTGGACAAGGGGGTATACCTGTGCTAACTAGAGCCCTAATTTCTAACACTATCCTTTACAATGGCTGTTTGATATAGGGGGGAATACCAAACCCAAACTGGAATGCAAAATTACTGTACATGGATTACCTGTGTTTGAGTGTGCTTTATTGGGCAGATCAAGAAGAAATCTGTAACCATAATACTAATATATATGAACATAACAGTGATGGGTGAAGTCATGGTGGATGATTTCATCAGGGTAGCTGCTACACCAGTTGGTAACACAAGGCCAGTGTTCTTGTACCATGGGAAAATGGAGTTAGGTTTCAGGGCAGTCAACAGGATGTATGTGTGGCACACAAGGGGTACTAAGCAGGAGAGGTTCACTTCCTTGCAGTGGGTTTGGTCTTGGCATCTGCTCCTGTTGGATGTCTGGGTGGACAGTTGGGCTCAGTGGAGAGGTGACATGCCAGAGAGTGCTACTATGTGATTTGGTCAGAGATGTAGTGGCTAAAATAGTTTATCAGGGTGGGTTTGAGTGGTGAGGAAGCATGCAGGACAACACAATTGTGTGAAATAAAAAGTTGTGGGTACTTACCAGACTCTAGTCCCCTCAGTATGCCTGTGAGGCCCTCAGGATGTAGTATGTCCAAGACCCTCTCCTACTGTGATGTGAAAGTAAGGGGAGAAGGTGTGGGCCCAACGCCAGTCTTCTGTACAGCTAGCTGGTACCTGGATGCCTTGGAATGCACCTTCCCCCGTAGGTCCTTCTACCTCTTCCTGATGTCCTTCCTTGTGCGAAGATAACTGCCTACATGATTGACCCTGTCGACTATCCTTTGCCACAACTCCATTTTCCTGGCAACAGATGTTTGTTGGACCTGTGTTCGGTATAGATGTGGCTCTACCGTTAAAATTTAATTCAGCATGACCCTCAACACATCATTTTCAGTGAAACGTGGGTGTTTTGGTGGGGACAAGTTGTGGTTGTGTAGACGGTGTTTGGGGGTGTTATGAGTGTAATTGGTGAGGTGTGGGTGCTGCGATGCGAGTTGATTTGAATGGCATAAGTGGGGAAATTGGCAGCTACCCTCTCACTCACAAGCTCCCATGAGAACAAACTGATTTCTTTGTAATAAGAAAATTTGACTAAAGTAACGGTGTCTGCCGTCAGTTACAAGCACCATAGATATGTATTCTATGTTTGGAAGATAAGGCACTGTCTTTTGATGTCCTGAAGAGGCCAAAAACTTTAAAGGCTGAAACACGTCGACAATGTTTATGCGGTGTGTTTTTGGAATTATGGAGAGTTATGAAAATGGGACTGTATCAAATATAAACATCAGGAACAAAGGACCTTGAAAAGGCGAAACTATATATCATTACCTCAGGATATAATACTGCTTGGCGTAAAGGCTTAGCAGCTTATGTATTGAAAGACTTCAGTGCAAGAATACATTTTGCTTTTTGTCTCAGAACATTGTATGTTATATGTGATATGTGTTTTGAATATTTATGAATGGTTAATTGTTGTACTAATGGGTTGTCATTTAGTTAGAGTTTTGGTATGTTTTATATGGTTGGTGGGAGCCAGACAAAGAGAGACAAAAATGAATAAATAACTTGGAATGGTAAAGACAATAAATGTTGTTCAGTGATTGATTGATGCTTTCATTTGAGATAGTTGAGCATTTACATTTTGGATTGATGTTTTGGCCCTGATACAGTGGGGTTACAAGGGCCTTCCCTAAAGGAGTATTGTTAGCGATGTGAGTTGGAGACAGTTGTAGCGGATTGTGTGTGCTAGTGATGTGTGTATTGTGATAGTTGTGCTGATGTGGATTTTTTACTGAGTAAAATGTGTATATGTGCCTATGGTGTACAAGTGCAACTTCTATTCTTATTTGGCCTCTCAGTGTTTGTGTATGGTGTTTTGGATGCAAAGGATTGTGGGTTGTATATGGGTGTGTTATATAGTGCTGTGAGTAAGTGTGTCTGGGTTGTGGATGTGTGTCAGGTGTGGGGTATTCAAACGATCCAATGTTGTGTTGTGTTCTGACAGATGTGAGTCATGACTACCGCGTTTCTCACTGCCAATGGTTTTCCACCATGGAAGAACCACTGTGGTGATTTGTGGATCGTAATTTGGTGTGTGGAATTGTCTTGGACTGGCAGTGCTGGTGGTGAAACTGTCTCTTTTCCGTCCTCCAGTGTCCTGGCGGTTTCAGAATTTTGGCTGTTTTTTGGCAGACTTCACAATGTGACTCTTAATAAGGTGGTTGGATTACTGCCAACATGGCACTGTTTTGGCGGCTGTCACAACTGCGGTCTTCACAAAGGACCGCCAAAGTCATAATGAGGCCAAGTGTGTTAGTCACTGTCTATCTATATGACTGATGGGTACATAAGTGCTTTTATTGAAGGGTAATTGTGTGTGTAAGTGCCTGTCTGACTGTGAGTTTCTGCAAATTACATACTAATAAATTACATAATATAAGTATATGCACATTCATTCATACTGTCTTAATAAAGTAACTATATTATCAGTATAGCAAATCCTCTTCCTCCTTTGCTGCTCACTATATTTTTGCTTACTGTTCTCATCTGACCTACCTCATACTTTGCCTTTTACTATAGTATCTCAAAGTTACACATTTTCTTTTAGCTTCTATACACTTATAGATTTTTTTATAGACTTTTTTATAGTACAACCTAATTAACATACCTGTAAAATGTATTTGCTGTTGACATATTTTTTTTTTTTTTTTTTATATCTGTGAACATCTGTTTTCTACTGCAAATCTCAAGTCAGAAATGTGGCAATCCTCCTCTATTCTGAGTAGAAATGTACCAACAGGAACTCCCCTTCCCATTGTGCTCTAACTCACACTCATGTACTTAGCAAATCACAGAATTCATTTAATCTTTTATTTCTGTTATAGCACTTCTAAATGGTCACTATTTTTTAACCCTTTCCATGTTTCCTGTGAAGAAGCCCAGTTCCATAGGTTTTTTGAGTATTCACCACAGGCTCAGAGTGCGCCTTTACATTGTGTGTTACGTGGTGGATCGTTAGATCCACAAAAAAATCCTTAAAAGCACTTAAGTCCTCATGATGGTCTTGACTGCCACATTACAACCCTGGTGGTCTGACTGCCAGGGGACCGCCGTCCCCACCAGGAACATCATCCTTATGGGCTGACGACAGTCAGAATCGTGATCAGCCACAGTGGTACTGAGTTCAACAACGCAGTTGTGATCACAAGACATCTTTTCACCAGCCTTTTCATGGTGGTTTAACTGCCATGAAAACACTGGTGGAAAGAAATTGCTGGCTGGACCATGTCATGGGCATTGCAGGTGCCCCCTTGCCCAGCACTCTTGGAATGCACACAGTCTGCTTTGCAGATTGTGCGCATTCCTAGGGGGCTATCATGCTATGGTATTGCCTCGGCTCCCTTAAAGGAGTCAAGACCAATACTGTGGCACTGTTCCCACCGGGCTGACTGGTGGGAACATCGTCATGTGATGTTCCCACCAGTCAGCCCATTGGGAACAATATAATATGACAGAGGGTGAGGCCACCAGGTTGACGGTGGTCTCATCCCTGTGAGTTTGGTGGTTGGCTCATCCGACAGCCAAACTCATAATCAGGCCAATACCCTACTGTCGCAGCGTTTCTTTATATTTTACTTTTTACAATATTGTCCATTACAAGACATACACTCCCTACTGATCAATTCTGTACAGCAGTCCACTTTTCAGTTATACATTGAAGTCTCTTTTGTGTCCTTCTCTCACACTCTTTTAGCTCTGTTTCCATAGTAGCTATGTTTCTAAAAGTCTTAGTCTACCAGTGGGTCAAAAGTTCACAAGACGTTCTCTGAACACATTACTAGCTTCATATTAACTGCAGCAGGTTTGGTTCACTGTTTGCAATTCCAAGCATATTGCAAACAACATAACATAGTTAGGATTGGGTTTCCATAGGAAAAGCATTTATTGTGTTGCTAATAAATTTGGCTTTAAGAGAATTGTTACTTATTGACTAGTTTGCACATAAAATGTTTTGGGGTGATACATCAAGAGGGTGTTGAGAAAAAGGGGGGATCCCTGAAGATATGTTCCATATTCAGTTTTCATATTCAGTTTTCTATAGGGAATTTAGATTCAGCTACAGCCCTAACCGATGAACAAATTTACAAGAAATTTGACAGAAAGCTAGATATTGGTCCAGAAAGAGTGTTTTTTTGTTTTGGTCTAAATCTGTTTGGAGAGCAATGCTTTTCATTCTTTTGGGGAGAGCATGTGTGCCCCACTCTCCAGTCTGATTTTGGCCCCAGGGACTTCATCCCCCTGAGGCCGGAAGTCGTTTTTAGGAGGGGGGAATGTGGCCCTTTTTAGTCTTTTTAGGCCCCAGGTACCCCATTCCCTTCAGTCACTTTTGGCCCTGGTTTCGCCCAGAGTCAAAATAATTTTTTAAGGATCAAGGACACATGGCCCACCTAACCAGGCCATATTCAGCCCAAAGGGACCCAAACCTTGGGACATTTTTAAGGAGAGGGGGGGGTCCACTAATGGCCCTGTGTACCCATTTCCTGGGGTTGACTCACATGCTGTGTCCTAGGGAACCCTCCTCCTGGGACACTGTGATTTCCCTGTGCACACCTTCATGGGCAGGGAAACCTGTGTTTGCTCTGGCGTAGTGGCAGCATTTTCAAAACTCTTGCCAAGTGGTAGCAGAAAAATACTGCTCCCAACTGTAGGAGCTTCGAAAATGCTTCCGACAGCTGGGAGCAGACTTATGATCTGTTTCCATATTGGCACTGAGACTAGAAGGGAAATATATCAAAATATTGCTCCTGCCCAGAGGGAACAGCATAAGTAGCTGCTTCCTGTGGGTGTGAGCAATGCCGGCTCCGGTTGCATGTAGGTAGCTGTCTGGAGCCGGGGTGGCTTTGAGACTCACTCTGCATCCCCTAAAGAGGGTATAGGGGATGCTCTTGGTGAGCACCAACGTGCCCAACTTTAAGAAATAGTAGCCCTGCGGGCAGGAATCCCCAGGGCCAATAATGATTCTGGGAGGGGGCCCTGTGGCCCCATCCCCTTTAATTTACATAGTGGTCGGGCCCAGTAAGGCTTGGGGAGGGCTACCACGCAGCCCGCCACCTTATATAAAAAAAATTGCCCCTGAGGAATCAGATCCCTAGAGACTCTTTAAATATATATGGTGCTGGGGGATAGTATATGTAGTTATAGTTAGGACCATGTTTCATTAGAAAAAACATTTTTTGACTTGCCTATATCTTTGGCACTGCTGGATGAATCTTGGCACACATTTCCCAAAAAGGTGCCCCGGTGATTCTTGTTGCGCATGGAAAGTTTTGGGGTGATCTGTCAAGCAGGGGCCGAGAAAAAGAGGGGTAAAAAAAGTTGTGCTTCCCTTGTTAATTCACATAGGACCTTTGGACACGACCACAGCCCGAACGACTGAACAGATTGTGCTTTTACTAATTTGGTGCACATTTGGTCAGTAGTTTTTGAGAAATTAAAGGGAAAATAAATTTGTATTTCTAGGGCTGAAGATCCTTTGTGATGGTTTGCGAAATAAGGCAAGCTTGTGCAGGTAAATGCACAGCTATGTTTTGCTGCCAGCCCTTCAAACCAGGAAGTGTTTGCAGCCACCTTGGGATGCAGCTTGAGCCGAGTTCCATAAAAAAAGTTTCAAAAAAAGAAAAGGGACCAGGGTAGAGACAACCTGACCCCTTAGTTCTGGTGGAGGGGTCCCAGATGGACACCGGCACAGCAAAAAAATAAAAATGTTATAAACTTTTGCAGCAAAATTGTGACATCATTCGCACATGCGCAGTCTAATTTTTTAAAAAAAGAAAGCGCAGGCTCCCATGTTTGTTTTTAATAAGCCCCTTGGTGGAATAGGTACAGTGGCATTGTTTTATTAAATGGGGGACCTCCTAACCCCCTCAGCCCCTGGGACCACCACCTTTCTGGGGCTATTGTTAGAGTAAATGTGGGTGGCAGCGTGGCTTCCTCTTAGCCCCAGGGACCGCCACCTCCCAGGGGCAGTATGTAAAAGTATTGGGTGTCCTCCTGCCCCCCCTGCAGCCCAGGAGACCACCACCTCCCCAGACACAAATGAAAACTCATGCAGGGGGGCTCCCTAGCCACCTCGCTGCCCAGGGACAGCTCCCTCCCTGGGACATTATTGTAATGTGGTGTGGGGGTCACCGTCAGACCCCCTCAGTGCAGGGACCACCACCTCCACAGGGCATTCACTAAATTTGGTGTGGGGGTCATGTGACCCCGCAGCCCTGGTGACCACCATCTCCCCGGGGCTCTTTTTGTGGGAGAGGGGCCCTCCGGGCTGGTTCCTGCTATGTCCTAAGGTACCCACCCCCAGGACACAGGTGTTTGCTGTGGATTGGCTACTGCTTTACCGGTGCTGCCAAGCCACAGCAAACACTCTGCTCACAACAAATAGCTCTCCCTCACTGCGAGCAGAGGTTCCCTCTGTCTCCCTGCCCGTAGAGATGCAAGCAGGGAGACAGCGGAAACAATTGCTCTCACAAAGAGGGGGCTGCTTTAGCAATGCTGGCTCCCACAGGAGGTTGGGAGCCAGCTGTGACAGTGGGGGACTTCAGGCTCCTTCCACAGTCCCCAACATTGTGACTGGGTGCCCTGGGGGGCACCCAGATTACATGGCCGGACCCCAGGGGATGGGGTTCCCCTGGGCGAGATTGACTGGGGGAGAGGGGTCACGCAGCCCCCAGCCTCCCCCTGCCTGTCCCGAAAAAATAATTAGGTAGCGCCTCAGCAGATAGGGTCTCCCCACCCAAAAATGTAAATGTTTAGGCTGGGTCCTAGGGGATGGGATCCCCGGGGCCAAGACTGGCCTAGGGTCATCACCCCCCAAAAAAAAATTACATATTTAGGAATGGGGAGCTCAGGCAGAGATCAGATTGAATTGGGGGACCACACGGGGTTGTGTTGCTATAGGGGTTTACCACAGAGACTGGCTGCAGGCCAGGCCCTGCAGCCAATCCCCACTGCGTACAGATGAAGTCAATGAACAGTGCAGCACAGGGTTGGGTGGTCATAGGGGTTGGCTGCAGTGCTACCCTGGTGGATTATGATCTCTGCCAGGCCGTTAGGATCACCGATGCCAGTGGTGCTGGTGGAACCCTGGTGGTCTGACCACCAGGGTCCTTATGTAGTGCTCTGACAACCACAGCAGAGGCGGTCCTGACCACCACCACTAGGCTGCCAGTCTGAAGACCGCCAGCCGCATAATGAGGCCCTTAGTTTCTCAACACGGCATACATTATTTACACCTTCAATCATAAATTAGCATTTACCCCTCATAATCTATATTCCAGGCACATTAGATCTACATCCGTTCACCCACTTCAATGCTACATCTGTTTCACGCACCACACTCCATTCTACGCCAGTCCATGCCATGCCACTCCACTCTAAACTCTTACACTCTACACCACTCCGCTCTATGTCACTACATTATATGTTCCTCCACTCCACGTGAATCCACTGTATCCACTCCACTCTACTCCACTGTAAGGCCATCCTCTGTAAACCACTCCACCCTATGCTATTATACTCTATGCCGCTCCATTTAATTTCACTCCGGACCATGCCACTACATTGTATGCCCCTCCACTCTACGTTCCTCCACTCTACGCTATTTTACTGTATGCAACTCCACTCTGCAACACTCCACTCTATGCTATTCCACCCTATGCCACTTCACTGTATGCCACTCCAATGTACACCACTCTAGTAAATGCTTTTCCACTGTCGGCCACTTCATCTTATACCACTCCACTGTACGCCACTCCATTATGTGCCACTCCACTCTATGACAATCCACTGTATACTATTACACTCTACCCTTCTCCACTCTATGCTACGCTACTGCACACAAATACACTTTACACTATTCCATTCTGTCACTTCAATGTACAACACTTCACTGGGCCACGATTTATTGGAGATTGGACACGGAGTTGGGAACTGCCATCCGATAAAAGCAGAGTGGGACTGGAGTCAGAAAATAAACCGATGAACATCCGATTTGGGGAATAACGGATGTTGAACAAACCCCAGATGGACAAGGGTATAGCTGAATGACAGCTGAAAAGACTGTGAAAAGGAAACATCCTTGGAGTAGAAATAATTGATAAACTGGACCGGTTGGAATAATCACATAAACTTGAAGGGGAGAGTATTACATTGTCCTGATGAAGGTGGTCTGATATACATGAGTAAACCACTGAAACGCGTTGACGCTTGTTACACTGCTGCACCCTCTTGCTGAAACTATCCCATTAAAATTGGCAATATTATATCTGTGGGACAGGATAAAATCACTTTGTGGACAGCAAATAACAATAGACGAGGGGATTTGCTGTGTTTTGTCTCCCATGTCGTGTATTTTTATTGTGTATATATTTTTATTGTGTCTAACTAGATATTTCTAAAGAGATTTGTTTTGTGATAAGATTTTTTTAGAAATGTATTTTATGGGATTTTTTCACTAAACTTCCTCTTTTTGAATTTCCTTTATCAAAGACAAGTGTATTATTGAATGGGTGTGTGTTTTGAGTGTATATATATAGGGGTTGCCCCTAGGGGTTCTTCTTTTGTCTGCCCTATTGCACTCTACACCACTCCACTATACACCACGCGAGTCTATGCTATTCCACTGTACGCCACTCCACTGTACGCCACTCCTCCTTATGCTATTTCACTGTGTGCCACTCCACTCTATGCCACTTCACCCTACTCCACTCCACTGTATGCGACTCCACTCCACACTATTGTATTCTACGCCACTGGAGTCTATAATAGTCCACTGTCCATCAACATTCCAAACAGGAACACAACTCGGAGCACTCTTGGGCTTTACCAATCATTTATTTCAAGTTTTAAACAGCAGACGCGTTTCAGCAATTATATGCCTTTCTCAATGCTAGAAAAACATTTCACATCACATGATGTCCTTTTAAATCCGGCTTGGTTGCCTCTCATTGGAAGTTCCGTGATGTTGACATAATCACCATTTCAAAGTTGTTGTTTATTTAAAGGCATGCCGTATTTTAAGATGTAATTCTTAAGATGTGAAATTGTTTTCATCAATTAAAATCCACTGTGTGCAACTCCATTCTATGCCACTCCACTGTATGCTATTCTACTTAATGCCACTCCACTGTATGCAACTCCAGTCCACACTATTCCACTGTATGCCACCTTACTCTATGACATTCTACTCTATCCTATTTCACTGAATGCCACTCTATTGTATGTTACTCTGCACTACACCACTCCACTGTACTCCACTCCACTTTACACCACTTCACTGTAAACCATGCCACTCTTCACTAATCCACTCCATGTTATTCCCCGGTACCCAAGTCTACCCTGTGCCACTCCATTGTATGCTATTCCACTCTATTAAACTCCACTGTAAGCCACTGCAGTCTATACCACTCCACTGTGTGCCACGCCACTGTATGTTACAACACTTTTTGCTACTCCACTCCACTCCACTGTACGCCACTCCACTCCAATCCACGTGATATTACTCTGTTCACCCACTTTCACACTACATCTTTCTCAAGTACCACAGTCCATTCTACACCACTTTCATTGATGTCACTCCACTCTATGTTACTCCACTCTAGGCTGTTACAATCTACGCCATTCCACCATACTCCAATCCACTGCACTCCACTCCACTCTACCCAGCTCTACTATATGCCAATCCACTGTACACCACTCCACTGGAATGCTTTTCCACTCTAGGCCATTCCATTCTAAGACACTCTAGTCTATGCCCCTCCACTCTTTGCTACTCCGCTCTATGCTATTCCACTGTATGCAACTCCACTCTACAATACTACACTCCATGCTATTCCACTCTATGCCACTCCTCTGTACACCAATCTAGTGTACATCACTCAGCTGTCTGCTACTCCACTGTATTCCACTCCAGTCTACACCGCTCCACTGTACGCCTCCCCACTATACACCACTTCACTCTATGACAACCCACTGTACGCAATAACAGTACACAACTCCATGCTCACCACTCCAGTCTAGACTATTTTTCTCTATGCAACACGACTCTATGCCACTCCCTTCTAAGCTATTGCACTGTATACCACTCCACTGTACATCCCTTGACAACACACCACTCCATTATATGATGTTCCACTTTATACCACTCCACTCCACCCCACTCCACTCTACTTCACTATAATGTACACCGCTCTACTGTACGCCACTGTACTCTATGCTATTCATCTTTATGCAACTCTGACTGACTATGTCTTATTCCACTCTACTCCACTCCACTTTATGCCACTCCACTGTACTCTCTTCCACTATATTCCACTTCACTCTATACCATTCCACTCTATGCTATTACACATTAAGCCACTCCACTGTATGCCGCTCAACCCTATGCTATTCCACGTACGCCACTCCTGTCAGCACCACTCCACTATACACCACTCCACTGTAAACCAGTTCACTCTACACGATTCCTTTGTACACAGCTCCACTGTACAGCACTCCTCTCTGCTATGCCACTCTACAACACTCCACTCTATGCTGTTGTACTGTGTGCCACTACACTGTAGCTCACTCCACTCTATGCTGCTCTACTCTGCGACTCTGCATTCTATACTATTTCACACTACACTATTACACGCTACCACACTACACTCTATGGCACCCTACTTCATTGTATGCTATTCTAGTGTATGCCACTCCACTCTTTGCCACTCCACTTTACAATCTATGCTATTCCACTGTACACCATTCCACTATATGCCACTCCACTCTATGTCATCCCACTATATGGTACTCCATTCTATGCCGGTCCACATCACTCCACTGTACGTCACTCCAATGTACCACGTTATGCTCTACTCCACTCCACTAGATTCTACAACACTAATATCTACAACAATACACTTTGCAACACTCTCTTCCATTCTACTATGCCACACTCCACTTAATGACACTCCACTTGAGACTTCAATTAAAAAAAATATTTAAAATATAAACACATTAAATTTCAATGAAAAAAACAAAGTTTAATCATTTGTTATAGTTAGAAAAACTGTATTTATTCTTTCTGTTCAAACCAAATATTAAATACACAAACATTAAAAAGTCTTCAGTTATGGTTATACCTCAAATTTAAAATTTAAAGGCCCCCATTAAATTGATACAGCTTTATTTATTCTTTAGTTACAAACAAATTTAAAGTGCACAAAAAATGAAATTTCTGAACGTATTCCTTTCATAAGTAATCTGCGAGACACCTTCAAATTATTATAACTTGTGCACCTCCATACACAGTGTATTGAACTTGGTAGCCATGGTACACTAACTATAAATCATCACTCTACCATGAATTGCTGTGTTCTCACAAAAGATTTGGGGGCATTTTTATACTCTCTTTGCGGCAAATGTGCGTCAAACTTTTTGACGCACAATCAGCGCAAACACTGCCCCATATTTATACTTTGACGTCCGACCCCGCGGGCGTCAAAGTTCCACCATGTGCGTCATTTTTTAGAAGGGGGAACCAGCCTTGCGTTAATTATATGCAAGGTAGGCGTTCCCTTCCAAAAAATGACTTTAACGCCTGTGCGCCTTATTTATACTGTGACGTCATTTTGACGCACAGGAGGGGGCAGGCCTTGAAAAACGGCACCCAGCCTGATGGGCGCCGTTTTTTAACGCCTGGGTCAGGGCAGGCGTTAAGGGACCTGTGGGCTCAGAAGGATCCCAGAGGTGCCCTCCCTTGCCCCCAGGGACACCCCCTGTCACCCTTGCCCACCCCAGGAGGACACCCAAGGATGGAGGGACCCATCCCAGGGAAGTAGAGGTAAGTTCAGGTAAGTATTTTTTTCGTAATTTTTTTGTGGCATAGGGGGGCCTGATTTGTGCCCCCCTACATGCCACTATGCCCAATGACCATGCCCAGGGGACATAAGTCCCCTGGGCATGGCCATTGGGCAAGGGGGCATGACTCCTGTCTTTGCTAAGACAGGAGTCATTTCAATGTGGGTTGGGCGTCCAAAAAAATGGCGCAAATCGGGTTGAGGCCAAAATTTTGCCTCAGACCTGACTTCCCCCATTTTTTGACGCCCAAGCTAGATTTTCCCCTACGCCGGGGCTGCCTGGTGTGAGTCATTTTTTTTGACGCACACCAGTCAGCTGCGCCGGGTAACGTCATTCAATAAATAAGGCGCCCGCATGGTGCTTTGGAATGGCGTTAGCCGGCGTTAAAATTTTTGACGCACAACTGCGTTGGCGCAGTTGTGCGTCAAAAAGTATAAATATGGGCCTTGATTTGTGATGTTTTAAGTGTTCATTTAAATGCTAATATTTCACATCATATAAGTGAGATAAGATACTCAATAAGAGCAATACACAGAGAAGGCACAAGTTATTGTTAATGTAGTGTGGCTACAGAGTTGAATACACTGTTTATAGAGGTAGATGAGTTACTTAGAAATTAAAGACATTTTAATAGCAGGAAGGATCTTCTTTTGTAAAAACCAAAAACAGTTTGAGTGAGTGCCATTCTCAAAGGGTCAGAAGATAACCCTGAAAAGAGAATCAAGAGATTTAAAGATTAAAAGACTGAGTACAAGCACAAGAGAAATATTTTTTATTTTTCTTGACTAAAGAGATCCTGTAAAAAAAATAATCAGGAAAAGATTTAACCCAGAAAGTTTGGCAAAAGTCCAAGCAGGGACACTGTGTTTAAGTGAGAGTTGACATGTGAGATGGGCTTTCGAGTCGCATGCTGATTAAGGTCAATGGGTTTGTCATTATGCTTATGTGACCTGGTTGCTACGTTTTTTACAGACAACATCTAAGTGGTCTGACTCAGGCTCATACCTTCCTTCCATCAGCACACGGGAAAAAGGGCAGTGTTGATTCTCAACTGTTAGTTTTTGAGTTCCCTCCATCAGCTAGTGATTGTATTATAATCACCAATTTGAGAACATCTTCCAAAGACCACACTCTAATGAGTCTTCACCTTCAGTAGGATTTACTGCCTGGTGTTTCCTTCCTAACCCCTTCCCCCCATACTTTGAGCCAGTTCACCTTGTGATTTCACTCAAGGCTGCTGCTGCAAGGTACAGAGGTCCAGTGGATGCATTCTGCTCCTGTGTAAGTATTTACGGGCCCTGATAGTCAGTTACAGTGATAAAATAAATAAAATGCTTTTTCACAGCAGATGAGTTAAGTCAGCATGCATCTCCTGCTTCCTCAAATTTTGTAATAAAATTGTGATTCACAAAATTGCAAAAAGCTGAGGGGTCTGTTTTATGCATGCGCTATGGAAAAAGTCACAGACTCTCGTTTTACCAATGCATGTTTAAGATGACTTTGCATAACGTCTCCAGAAGAGAAACAGCCACAATTCACATGTGAATGAAAGCTCTTTTTTCATTTGAAAGCTACAAGTTTAGTCTAAACAAAACACACTAAATACATGTTATCTGCATCCCAATTTTCTATTTTATAGTGCTATGCATTTTGGGGCTTGTAGTTTTCATTGATCTTTCACCTTTTGTCAGTACAAGACATTTCCCTTTTGCTTGAGTGCTCATTTCCCAAATGAGAATTGCATTTTTCCATGAGTCTCAACCTAACACACCACTTCACAAGGTAAATAAAAATATTAAACAGAGTCCTTTGAGATGTCAAGTCACTGAATAGCCACATATTCTATTAGTTTCTGTTAGACCAGTCAGCCTTAGGGTGATTTTCACCCCAACGGTTTTGCTTCGCTTTCCCTGTTTTGCTGAGTTTGTTGAACTCTCCGCGCTTCACCACTACTAACCAGCGCGAAGGTGCTTTTGCTGTCTCCTTTGAACATAGTAAAATAATCTTATTCCTCAGAGGCACATTTAATTTACTTTTAAGTTTTACCTGTCCAGGCAGCAAAAAGCCCTCACAATTGTTTTTCACTATTGCAATGCATATATCTTTCATAGAATGTCAGTGTGTTACCCTATTACATTTAATGTGTGATAACTTTTGATTGGGAGCAGGAAGGAATATCATGTTTGTCATTCGAGGAATCGTAATTGAAAATTCTTTTAATGGTAACATTGGATTTTAAGTCACAATATTGACAATGCCCTTTTAGAAAATTTTCATTTTCTTGTTCTACCCATGTAGTGCCTGCAGCCTGTTCCTCTGGCACCTGACTAGGTGTAGTTGGCAGGTGGCCTTCGTGTATCCCTCCCAGACAGTGTCACAATAAAAGGGTCAGGGTGTTGGCAGGATCGGCCATCTTGGTTTGGTGGGTTGGACAGAGATGTCACCTACCATACTTGCACTTTGAAGACAATCACCCAACTCACACACAACAGACTTCACACTAGCCTATGGTGCCCCCAAACCAACAGGGACCAGGGCAGGGAGGTAGGAAGTTCCAGACACCTCTGTAAGGGGAAAACTCCATAAGCTTTTCCCACTTCAAAGAGGACACCAGGTTTAAAAAGTGCCCCCTTGATGATGCTCTTCAATTCTTTTCTCACCTGTGGAAGTACTCTCAGAGGACTGCCATGCTGACTATGGCCTGCTAAGTACTTCAGAGGACTGCCCTGCCTCACCAAGAGAACTACTCTATTTTCTGAAGCCAGCTTTGTGTCCTCAGAGTACTGCAATGTTGCATGACTCCATCACCTGAATGCAGCCTTATTGATTTCTGACCCTACAAGTGGTGCCACTACAGTCCTGGATCCTTGGAAGTGGGGTTAAAGCTGCTGAATAAGCCTGACTGATGGTTTCACCAAATCTGGAGTGAAGCCATGTGAATCCCATAATGTAACACCATGTCACAGACCAGCACAACCAGATACACTCATTTGGTGGTCGGCTCCTTTTTTGGCTACTTTTACCTAAATTGTTAAAATTGAATACGTCCAGTTCTAGTGATATCTCATTTTGGTGTGAAATAATTTGTTAATTCTTACTCAGTTTTTCTAAATTGGTGTGGGATTTTTCTTGTGTTGTGTTTTCAATGTATTACTGTTTGATTACTGCATAAATAGTTTACACATTGCCTCTAAGTTAAGCCTAACTGCTTTTGTGTCACACTACTAGAGTATTAGGCAAAGGTTAATATAGTGACTTTGTGGTTTACCCTGACAAGGATTGTGACTGTTACTTGAGAAGGCCTCACATACCTTTCAACCAACAACCCTAATACTCACAGTTTCCATTATATATTGCTATGCATTCTGGATCATTTAGACTTCATTTTCATAATCTTTCCCAGAGTGTATATTGCCCTAGTAGAACCAGTAGGCTTTTGCAAGTGCAACAAAGCCCAGATCTTGGAAACAGCTCAGATTGTCCTGATTTAGAAATATTGCATTTTAACCCTTTGACACTGGGAAATCACATTTGTGCAGCAGAATTCACACTGGACATGAAGGCAATTTCATACTTTAACCTCTTTATGCATTGCACGTCCATATGTGCCAACCCTTCAGTGTTAATGTGGAGCAGCTACAGCAGGCATTCCACATGTTTTATCAGTAAAAAGGTGCGGATGCAAATGTGTGTATATATTTGCCCACTTCAGATGCAGTTGAAAAATCTGATTTTGGGGATGGACAGATTACTCTTTATTCAGCAGATATATGTGTGGACAATTCTGTTCTACCAAGAAAGGTGGATTTGCAGTATTAGTAGGAGGCAAAGTGGATTCAGAGACTCTGTCTCAAAAAAATTCACCAAAAGTACTCACTTGGTGATAATATTCGATTTATCCAGTAATTAGAAATAACATTACAGTAGTAATGTGACCAGTAAAAATAGCACCAATAATTACTAAAATCGTATAATCATGGCATAAATCACCTAAAGAAGCAATATACAATCCAAGTTAAAAGAGCATAGTCAACCAGCCAAATAACTAGAATGAAGCTACACAGTGATCTGCATCACAAGACCAAAGTGTGCTCAGTGCCCGTAAATTCTGCTTCATCAAAAACTGTGCCTGTATATTGTGTTCTGAAAATGTGCTCAGAAGGGCTTTCTAAAATGTGTTGATAGAATATGAGCCTTCTAAAAAATATCTACTTGCCAATACATTTTAGTCTCCTCATAGGGTTTTGAACAATATGAACAATTCATGTAGACTACATATAAATGTGACACATTTAATGCATAACATTCTGTCAGCAAGAGTAACAGGAAAAGCAATCTTACACAAAAATAAAAATAAATTATCTTGCTTTCAGTCTGGACCCATATCTTTAAGTGCAAACACACCATGATTTTCTGTGCTTGCATTCATGACGATCGTTCCACCAGAAGTAAAATAACAACTTCAAAATGTATTGCATTATGCATTTCTTTGCACAATTCATAAAACAAAACAATGTGAGAACATTTGTACTTCTGCTAACACACTCTGCAGACTTCATCCTTGTAATGTTACATCATGTTATCTGTGGAAATATACAACAGACCAGCAAGCCAGGAAAATTTGAACTAATTCTAAATATTTTCTATTTTACAGAGAAAGAAAACAGTACACATGTACTTGTCTTGCACATGGGGCGTGGCCAAGCAGCCAAAGATGGCACACGCATAATTTCCTGGCTCCGGAGGGGCCCGCAGAATATCCGGAATATTTAACCTGTCCCCAGGACCATCCGTGAGGCTGCCGTGGTGGGGCCTTGGGAGACCGGTAGGGAGCGGCAGAGCCGTTTCCTGACCCATCGAGGTGAATCCTGGAGGAGCTTGCGGGGCGGGGCACCTGAGGCCTGGCAGGCGACCCGGATTCAAGGGACTGGGGTGTCGGGGTGTGCCTGCCCGCGACTCCCACGGACCACCGGACGTGGCAGAGGGAGTTGCCCCGGACGCCGAGGGTGCTGCGGACCACCCCATCTCGCCACCGCGGGGGAGAGCAGTTTGAGGCTCCCCTGCGCACAAGGGGCCGAGCCACAGGAGAGCGAGTGAGGCACATGGGGGCATTGGGTAACGTCACATCGGACGCGATCGGAGGAACACTGGTGGATGCCCCACCCTCCCTGAAGCAACGAGGGTGACTCAGCAGGGCGATGGGGAGTACCCCTCTGCCCCGAGTGGAGCTGGCAGGAAGGTGCCTGCACGAGTGAGGCAGGGGAGCCCACCACTGCTTGTGCCACACTGTGAGTAGCACTGCAGCCCCAGAGGGAGCGCTATGAGAAGATAGTTGAGGAGCCTGGGTGCCGCAGTGAACGAGGTGACATGGATGGCCCCAGTGCGCCAGAGGGAGACCTGGTGAGCATGGCGCCGTGCCCTGTGAAGGTGGTGGTGCGGTTGCGCTGACCCCCTTGGCTGGCCCTGGTGGAGGGACATGGCTGGCCTAGGGTAGACTTTCCACTCCTGGTGGGTGCACAGAAAGGCAGCTGGGTGCTGGTGTTAGGGTGTGCGGTACACCCGCGGGCCGGGATATCATCGTGTAGACGCCGCAACACAGGCTGGGGAGCGCTAACACAGGAGGCACCGGATGGAAGAGAAGCTGCAGTAATAGACCTCCCGCCACTCTGACATTACCGGTATAAAACCCTATGTTCTCGATGTCTTCCAAGAACCAGGCACAAGAGTAAAGCCATGGATCGTACGGTGCCCACTGACCGCAAGGAAGGAGACCTACAGGACTTTTCGCAATCTAGAGTGCAGGACACCTTGGACAAAATGCTGGGCGCAATTGAAGATACAAAAACAACTTTGCAGCACGATATTAACCAAGTCGCAGCAGAGGTAGGACTCCTGAGGGCAGATCACCAAAAATTTACAGACAGAGTTAAAGAGGCAGAGACTATCTTAGCGGACTTAACACCAAAACAAAAAGACCTAACAGCCATGGTGATGAAACTAAACGACAGAGTGACACGGCTGGAGTAGAGAGCGGAGGATGCGGAAGGGAGAAACCGAAGGAACAACGTGTGGGTGGTTGGCCTGCCGGAGGGGGCGGAGGGCACGAATATGGTGGAATTTCTTGAGGATTGGTTGCGCACAACAGTGGCACCGGACCGACTGACCCTGTTCTTCACACTGGAACGTGCGCACCGAGTGCCTTCGAGGCCCCTTGCCCCAGGTAGACCGCCCTGCGTTGTGGTTGCCAGGTTACTGCACTACAAGGATAGAGATATCCTACTCCAGAGGGCCAGAGAGGCGGGCCCCTTTAGGGTGGCGAACAGAGAAGTGACGCTATTCCCGGACTTTACATTCGAAGTCCAGATGAAGCGAGCCTCATTTCTGGTGGTTAAGAGGGCCCTCAGAGCGGAGGGGATCCAGTATTCGCTCCTCTTCCCAGCTAGACTGAAAGTGATCCTGGAAGGCAAGTCTACATTCTTCCATACTCCTGAGGAAGCATGGGAGTGGTTGGAGGGGCAGCATACGAGAGAAAGCTTAGGGGAGAGCGGATTCCACAGGGGACCGGGGAGACGACGGAACAAGAACTGCCCCCGCATGGCACCAACACAGACGCAGAAGGAACTGGGAACGAAGGCAGCCCTGGATGCAGCGGCCTCCATGAGTAGAGAGGCGTCCCCCACGGATTGTTCTGGGGGGGAATCTGAGGACACGGCTGTGTCCTCCGCGGGGGGCTCGGGCTGCTCCTCACGGGCCCCGAGGGTAACCCCGCAGACAGCGGATGAGCTTGGATAATGGAGTATAGAAACTGGTCCTGGGGCGAGGAGAGTAGTATGAACATGAGGCCCCTCTGGACACGGCCCCCCCAATCGGATTCTCATCCATTCCGTCAGACTGGCGAGAACTATATTTAAACTGTTGAGTAAGTTGCACTGTTGCACAGTTTTCTGGGCAATCTACTGTTCGCGAGACGCCCTGGGGAGGGGGAGTTGGGTTTCACCATTACAAGTTTTGATGGTGCTTTGGGAGAAGTGGATAGACTGTGAAAGGTTTCCGACAAGATTCAAGGGGAGTCCGCACACCGGGCGGGGACGGGCAGACTGTAATGTTTATAATATACTTCCATGGCAGAGCATACCCTCCCAACATGGAACATACAGGGGATGGGATCGCCAGCTAAAAGACATAGAATATTGTCCCACTTAAAGAGGAGGGGTGTTCAGGTGGCGATACTGCAGGAGACCCACTTAGCAGCAGGAGAGGCAGAGAAGCTGAGACGTAGGTGGAGCGGGCAAGTGTTTGCCACAAGATATTCTGCGTATGCGAGGTGTGTGCTGCTCTTGGTCCGTGCTGGGGTTCCATTTGAGGTAGTGTCAACGGACATAGATCGGGAGGGCAGGTTCGTGACATTCGAGGGGAAGCTTCACGGTACTCCAATCATCCTGGGTAGTATCTATGCCCCTAACCAGGATCAGGTCTCCTTCATGGCGCATTTATCAAGCCACCTTACACGTCAGCAAACTGGGGAAATGTTAATTGGGGGAGACCTTAACGGGGTACTAGATGTAGACCTGGACCGCTCCACCCCACCGATATCAGGGTCAGTGACGCATAAGGTAGCCAAAAGACTAAGAGAATGGATGAGCTTCTGCGGCCTGTTGGACGTGTGGCATGAACAACACCCTACCAATAAAGATTACTCATTTTATTCGGGTCTCCACCGAGTACACACCAGGATAGACAGAGTGGTGTGCACAGCAAACCTAGCAGAGGGAATGACCCATTCTGAATACCTGGGACGCACTTTATCTGACCATAACCCCTTACTGCTCACCAGGAGGGCGACTGAAGACAGGTCCCCCATCCCGATGGGGAGACTGACCCCTGCTTCATTAGAAGATCAAGCATACAGGGACGCCCTCCGCTTATATTTGTCTGACCATATTAAAACTAATAAGGGATCTGTCTTTACCAGATCCATGGAATGGGAAACGCTTAAAGTAGCAACAAGAGGATTCTGTCTGGGCCAAACAGCCAGGGTAAGGCGTACACTAGAGCGGGAGCTGATTAATTTGGAGAAGATAATATACAAGGGGGAAAGGGGACGGGGAGGTGGGGGACCAGAGTAGGAGGAGTATGACCAGGCACGGAGATCCCACTCCCAGGTTGAAGAACAACTCAGTTATCATAACATGCAAAAATATTTAGCTTAATTGCAATCCGAGGAGGGCAGATCAGGTAGGATGTTGGCGTGGCTGGTGAGATCGGGGGGGATAGTGAGCCCATCACGTGTGTACGTGATGGGAGGGGAAAACGAAGATGTAGGTCGGGTCCTATAAATGACGCTTTCAAAGATTATTATACTCTCCTGTATAGGAGCCCAGGTGAGCTTAGGACAGATGATCTTGATAGTGTTTTGCGTCCGCTCCCTCTGACTACGCTGACGCATGAGGAACGGGACAGTCTAGGTGGCCCACTGACAGTTTAGGAGGTGCAGGATGCTATGTCACAGCTGGCCTCCGGGAAGACACCAGGGACGGACGGCCTCCTAATGGACTTTTACAAAAAGTATACCACGCTGTTGGCCCCCCAGCAGGTGGAAATATATACAGAGGCTCTGCATTGCGGCTTATTACCAGACTCGCTTAGGGAGGCACTAGTGGTCCCTTCACCCAAGTTGAAATCAAGGGAAGCATCGGTAGCTGATTTCCGCTCATTATCTATGCTGAACAGTGATTTTAAAATTCTGAGTAAGATCCCGGCCAATTGCTTGCTTTGCTACATATCCACATTAGTGCATTCAGACCAGAATGGATTCGTCCCGAATCGCAGTACCTCCCTGAATCTGAGGCGCCTCTTCGGTATCCTACCTATGACTGGGGAGGAGAAACCCTCATCGGGAGTGTTACTCGCAGTGGATTTTGAGAAAGCCTTTGATTCAGTTAGGTGAGACTACCTGAGGACAGTGATGCGTCGGATGGGCCTGGGAGAGGGATGGGTAAAATGGGTGGACTTACTGTATGCGGCCCCGCTGGCAAGGGTGAGGACGGGCAGGACGGTATCTGATACTTATCCAATATACAGGGGAACCAGGCAAGGATGCCTGTTGTCACCACTATTATTCGCCCTTGAGCCACTGGAGGCTCAGATACGGAGCGGAGGTGTGGGTAAAGGAGTGGAGTGGGGTCAGTCAGAGCATGTTATATTGTTATACGCTGATGATATTCTCATCTACCTCAGGGATGGGGAGTCTGGAATCCCCTGGGCCCTTCGGAATTTGGACAATTTTGGAGCACTTTCAGGGCTACACCTCAATAGGAGCAAAACATTCGTTTTTCCCATGATACTGAGTTGTGAACACCCCTCCTCGTGCCCAGAGGATGTGGTTTGGGCTCCACGCACCTTTAAGTACTTGGGTATACAGGTGTAACATGAAATGGGGGACCTCCGTGACGGAAACATTGGTAGGGCACTTCGCTCCCTGAGGGCATCTGTTGTGTTCTGGTGTTCCTTGAAGTTATCTATAATGGCCAAAATATCATTATCTAAAATGATTATGTTACCCCGCCTCCTTTATTACTTTGCTAACTTACCGTTGCTAATCCCCTCGGCGTGGTTCCGTGAACTGAACACCCTGCTCAGGGAACTTATTTGGGATGATGGCCACAGGCGAACAGCACTACCGACCCTCTGTAAGCCGACTCTCGGGAGGCGTGGGACTGCCAGATTTTGAATCCTATTATTTAGCATGTCAATTGCAATGAGGTCCTAGGTGGTTCGCCGGAAAGGGACACCTGGACAGATGTATTACTGGTGGCGAGAAGGGCATAGATCGGATTGTAGCACACATGATAAACCGAAGGGTGGCTCACCAAGAGGACAGTCTGATGACGAGAGTGGCTGCGTCGTGCTGGAAGAGATGCACAAGACGGGTTGGGGTGAACCCCCACCCTGCCCAAGCCCACCCTACTCCCCGGCTCTGCCATTGACCGCACTAATATTAGATGTGGGGGAGAAGAGCTTGGTGGGTACAGGACTAGGAACCTGGAAGAAGGTGGGGGTGGAGACAATCAGAGGTTTATTCTGGGAAGGGGTGCTGCGATCCTTTGCTGACCTAGTGGATAATAGTGGAGTCCCGCAAGGACAGTTCCTTCTATACCAGAAGTTAACACACACCCTAAGAGAACCTTGGGAGACAGTAAATGTGGAACCTGCTGCCCACCGGGTATTACATCTTCTATTAACATCGGGGGACGATGCCCACCTAATCACTAGACTGTACCGGGCCCAAAATTAGGATGCACTAGACCCACTGCAGTCTCTGAGGGAGAGATGGGAAAGGACTCTGGGTAGGGACGTAGCGGACACGGAGTGGAGTAGGGTGCTAGCATACCCACGTGTGGTCTCGAGAAATACAAGTCTAAGATATATCCAGTACAATTACATACATAGAACGTACCTTACCCCGCACCGCTTATCTTTAATATATGGCAGTGCCCCCAAGACATGTCCCAGATGTGATGACATAAATGCAGATTTTGATCACATGGTGTGGACTTGTCCCGAACTCCAGCAGGGCTGGGGCACGGTATTAGCCGACCTGACGGGACATTTCGATATGGAACTGACTTCAGCCCCATCTGTATGTTTGGTGGGTCTTAGAACGGGACTCCCACGTGGGAAGGCGAGGGGCCGCTTCCTGGATCTGGCTCTAGTGCTGTACAGGAGGTTGATCACACTGGGTTGGAGATCCCCTAGGTGTCCCCCACTGAATGAATGGAGATGGGATGTGGCGAAATGGGCCAGGGCACAGCTACAAGTCCTGAAGAGAGAGGAAGCGCAGGGCCTCCGTCAGACCCCTATTGCCCCGGTGTGGGAGGAAGTCCTGAAGTCCTGACGAAGTGGGAATGGGTGGCGAGAGGGGGGGATCCCCCTCAGTGGGACCGACATGAATAGCAGGACGATGAATTGGAATAGAGGAAGGGGGACACATTAGGTCTGAGGATGTATACTGCATGAAGGGACCAGGATCCCACCTGATGGGTGGATGGGAAGTGGTTATAGGCATGTGCTGCGACCATTAAGGAGGCAGGACAAGGAAGCGCGGGCGAGACAGGCATTGAGCTGGGTGATCACTAACCCACCAACGAGCAGATGGGGATTGTGCAGCGAACCTGACCTCGCTCTGGTGAAGATGTAAAGAGGCTTCCCCCTGCAATCGAAATCACCTGCTCTCATTGGCACCATCATGTAAATATTTTGATTAGTTTTAGTTAAAGTCTGTTATAGGGTCAAAAAAACCAGATTGATAACATGGCTCAAATATGGAATGTAGGTAACTATATGAGACTCAAACAAATCTAGTAGTGAGAAACTAAGAACGCCCAGTA
The DNA here is from genome assembly GCF_031143425.1 of Pleurodeles waltl. Taxonomy (NCBI): domain Eukaryota; kingdom Metazoa; phylum Chordata; class Amphibia; order Caudata; family Salamandridae; genus Pleurodeles; species Pleurodeles waltl. The sequence goes on along the minus strand of NC_090439.1, from coordinate 670,373,199 downwards.
CAACTATAAGAAAATATGATTTAATTTCTAGTTCATGAAACATACCGAGCCTTAGTGAACGCCGAGGATCAAGGATCTGACGGGAGCCAGCTTTTGTTTGTCATAAAATGCTTTGTACATGTATAACACCAAAATGTTAATAAAAATATATTTTAAAAGAAAATGTACTTGTCTTGCACATTTTACAGGCCACGATGTTAGCAACTACTAAATTATATCATATACATTTATGATTTTAATCAACTTTCTCATAAATACATCCACTGCCTAACATATTTCATAGATTAAGTTATCATTCACATGTACTCAAATGAGAAATTCCACCACTACTAAGATAACACATCTGGTTATGTCCACATTCCGAAATTGATTAAAAAAGCTCAAACCCAAACAGCAACATAGGCTCTTGTTGACCTCCATTACGAAAAACCCTGACCATGAGAAACAAGTTGCCTCATTTACAAGTGGCCTGCATAGTCAGTGTTTCGCTTTTTTGATGCACCCGTGGTGCAGGCTGCAGGACCATATCTACAAGGACACGCAAAACCACTCTGAGTGGCTTTACATGGTATTTTAGATATGCCCCCATTTCACACATTACTCTGCGTGAAAGGGGCCTTCCATGGGCATTGCTGTGGGTGTTCCCATACAACACCCATGGAATCTGGCGCTTTCCCAGATGTACAAGTTTTCCCCCGGGGAAGCGTAAGGATCGCACAATGGGGAGAAATAACATGGCATCGATTTGTGCACCTGCCGAGGGAAAAAGACAGGAATTCACTGTATCTTGCAGGTACTGCACATTCCTATCCTTTTGTTTTCAAACAGGGAAGTGGAGCAAAAAGGCTTGGAATGCTTCCCTGCACCAAAACTTTGTAAATAAGGCCCAAAGTGAGCATCAACATCAACCACTCACTTTCCCAAGTGAATACTGCAACAAAGAGCTCATACCTAAAATTAAACAGGCTGAATCCATGCAAGGCCACTTTGTGTGGCCCTGAGTGGCTTCATAAATGTGGAGTAAAGCAAACCAGCGCCAATCGCTGAGTTGCTTAACTCTGCAGTAGGTAGGCACTCAATGGGTGCTGTGTGGGTATTTCCACACAACTCCCTTTGGTTTTTGACGCATCCCAGATTTACCAACTGTAAAACCTGGGAATGCACAAAGCTGAATAGCTGTAACGAGGAGAAATACTTTATTTCTCTATGTTTTTCCCTCTTTCTATTTGTGCTGCAGAATGAAAAGAAGAAAAGCCTCAGGTGATTGTTTTATGCAGGAAGATGCCCCTTCCGGGCACAAAACCAATTCTGCATGTAACTGAGGCACCTTTGCACCATGTTGCAAAAATGCCTGCAATGGTACTAGGCAGCCAAAATGGCACCAGTACTGGGGGAACAACAGGAATGCACTGTATTCTAAATACTTTGCATTCCTGCCTTTTCCCTGTCATGCTGTGCAGCGCAGCAAGGTGCCCTTGACTTTCCAAAAAGTCTCTGAAACTACATCACCTTCTACAGAACAGTGCACCAAAACTTGTTATTGAAAGAAATATGTTCTTAGTGGCTGCTGCTTGTAAGCAAAAGGCCTACCCATTGCAACTAGTGCTGGCACATAAGAGGCAAGACCCCCAGCAACCGGCCTACACTATACACGCAATGCAAAAAGCCTTTATATTTTGAGGTCCAAAAATGTATCATGCAGTAGCAAATCACACCAATGCTGAGGTTCGTCTGAAGCGGAGACCAGTAACATTGTCTGGGCATTATGATAAGAAAAATACAACAATAATAAATTGGAAGAATGGCCTTCCATCACAGTTCTAGGGCCTTCATGGGAGCTCTACATAAACCAACTCAGGAGATGTGAGTGGAAGCCAGTAAAGCGGGACCATTAGTCTATGCAGGCCGCTCTTCCGTCCCCAACGTAAATGATATTTTTTACAAGCAGTGCCTGAATCAGCTTGACCCAAACAACTAATGACTGAAGAGGGCCGACCTAAAGCCTCTCTTTGCATTTTAATTTTTTCATGCCATGAACTTTGAATCAAAACAGCAAAAGCAGTCACTAACCAGGACTAAAACAACTAACAAACTGCTACTCCTATCCTGCTCACAGTTCATCTTTTCCGAATAGCTGACATTCATAACTCTCAAATCATGACCTTCGGTATGGGGGCTTCAGCCTAACACCCTGTGAAGCACTGCAATCAACACACAACATGAATGTCACTGTCGTGGTTAAAATTTGGACATATTGAGTAAAATTATTAGGTGTTTCCGTGTAAATTAAAACGTCTAATCAAAGCAGTTCAAAAACAGTCAATCACAGTAAAGCCATAATCTGAAAACAGACACACGGTTGAGCATTTATAGCCGTGACATATGCTGTGATGTTTCTTTCAACCTTGGAAAAAACGTATCTTCTGGTGGAGAACAATTTACCCAGGCCTTACTCCTATTGATTTAATGTGTTCACGCGGTGCTCTCATTCACTGGGCTGCAGCTGAAATACTAAACCTGTAATAACACTATAGAGTTATTAACAAGCCGATAAAACGCAGAAGAGAATCTGGCTCATGAAATGGGGCACATCTAAATTCTGGTCTAAGATAACAGATCTAAATTATATTTTTGGTGTACTTTCATGACCCATATTATCCCGCGTTGTAAATCCATTGGTATAACTTTTCAAAAATGCTATTGGAAATTAATTTCGTATATGAAAATACTGACCTGTGTAATCCAAAGTACACAAAAATAGCGCAAAATTAGCCTTCGCTTTTGAAAAGCTAGCCAGGAACATTAAGCTCTTCTGTTCATCAGAGTGAGATTGGTTAACCATAATTATAGTGCAAACGATCAGAGGCTCGAGCATGCTACACAATGAAACATAAATAATTACTTTCCCTGAGCGACTTCTGTTTCCAGCTTCAGGCTTCTCTGGATTAATAAAGGTTTCGTTTTACACTTTCTGAAAGAAATGTCAGTGCAGTGTAACACAGAAAGCACTGTATCCATCTGGCACTAGGTAGGCACCGTCAGCCGAGTTACACAATACATTTCAGCTTAATAGCCTCAACATGAAGTGAGGCATCTTTCTTTGTTTTCTTCTGCCTTCTGTGCCGCTGTCTTTTTATCTCTTTTGCGCCCTTTCCATGCTTTATTTAATTCGTGGTCTGCTCATTTTAAATCGTAATTGACACAGATCGAGGTATACATATATATGTGGTTGGTGATCACCAAAATTCTTCCCAACGGAATGGAGTTACTTTATTGCAGAATCGATTTACATTTTTCCTTGTACTTTTTGATTAAAAATGATACAGTGATTGCAAAGATTCGTCTGTGCAGGAGTTTCGTAAGAATGATAGTAGGTGCGCCCTTGCTGTTTCACAATGGGGTTGTCGCACTTACATTGTTACTAGACATATAGTGGTGTTCAGTAATTGCTGAGAATCGATGACTAGTAAGCACAATTGCTGCTCGTGGGGAGGGTATTTTTTTCTGTTCTAAAGTGCAACAACAATTGCATAAAGATACGAAATGGCACTTCATTAAACCAATTCAATGTCACTTTGCAAACAGCATGCAGCTTTTAGTATGCTCCCTGCAACCTATGTACTCCACCCCCAACTGGAATCATGAATCCTTGGTTATTGAGAACACAAATGTGTGCCTTCCATTGAGCATTCGTAAAGAACCCTGGAACCCTTTCACCTCTGCACATGGGCACAGCTAAATCACTCTAGTTATAACGCCTAGGTTCTAATTACAAGTCGTGCAGAGCATACAGTAAGTTCACTTTGCATAATTAGAAGGTTACTGTAAAGTCTTAAAGGCATATGTTCAATAACCCAAACCGAATCACCGGAAAGAAGGTACGTTTATTTATTAAAATAATGCCCCAGCCATCGATTCCACTTCACCGTCCGTCAATCCTCCAACCGTCTTCTCCCCGTCGCGAGCTATGCACTCCCTCAGAGACCGCACGAGGATTCTCCCTCGGCATCTCCGTGGAGACCTGCGCGCGGCGCGGCTCGGCTCCAATACATCACACATCTCCCCCACTTATAATGAACAAATATTTAAACAAAGAAACATATCTTAACTACATATACATCATGAACATTGACCAAACACAACCGTATGTAATTTAAAAAACAAATAAAATAACTGCATTCCAAACGGATACACCAAAACCCTTTAGATAAATAACATTCGATTTAGACCAAAGTCATTCAGCTGTTCAGGAAAAAACATAGTCTTTCAGGTGTTCAGGAGAATTCTTCCTCAGACAGCTTCTCCTTATCCCTTCACCCCTAGTACCACCACCATAAGATCTATCACTTTGTGTTCTTGACTCATGACCATTACTACTGTAATTTCTATTATATAAATCTGGTTGTACAAACTCATTAATCCTAACAACGCGGTTCATGTTCCAAATTCTGCCATCAGAAGTTTTTATAGCGTTTTTAAATAACTTGATCACCACCAAGGGTCTTGTGAAACTTGAATCTTTTACACACCCAGTAGGTGCCTTAATCTTCACCACATCACCTACAACAAGCTTCATTTCCGAAACTTTCTTTCTTGCATCAAATTCTTGCTTCCTCCTTTCTATAAGTCTTAATTCTCGGTCTGCCAATCAGAATTGTCTAAATCAAAACAATTTTTCCTCCACTCCATCCATCCAGGACAGAGCTTGGTGTTAGGTAACCTCTTCTTGAACAAAACAAAAGGAGATTTTCCAGTGGTAGCATGCGGTGAAAATCGATAATTTGTGATCCTCTTCAACAGCTCCGTCTTCCAATTTAAAGTGTTCACCTTTGCCAACTGAATACTTTCTTTAATACATTTATTAAATCTCTCTACTGCACCATTAGTCTCAGGATGATATATCGCTGATCTTTTGTGTTTGATCCCACATTCAATCATATATTTCTCAAAATTTGAGGAACAAAATTGCGGACCATTGTCAGATAACATTGATTTAGGAAAACCTTCTTTCCTAAAAATGTCCTCCAAAAGACATATAACACTGGAAGAGGAAACATCACATACACTTTTGACCTCCACCCATCTGGAAAACAGATCAATCAGAACGATCAGATATGGGGTGGAATGTTCTCCAGCTAATGGACCAACAATGTCTATTGCAATTTCATCCCAGGGTTTACATGGCAATTGCCTACAAATCATTGGTACGTTTCGAGTCCTCAAAATTTTATCACTATGTGAACATTGTATACAGTTTCTGACCACACGTTCCACCTCCGAATCCATCCCTGGCCACCAAAAACCTTCTCTCAAATTCCCTTTTGTCTTCACAATTCCCAGATGGCCTTCATGAGCTTGGTTTATTATTTTAGCCCTTAATACCCCAGGTGGAATCAATCTTGTGCCTCTCAGCAACATACCATCATCCACAGCTAATTCATTCTTTACCAAAAACCCGTCAATCCTCCAACCGTCTTCTCCCCGTCGCGAGCTGCGCACTCCCTCAGAGACCGCACGAGGAGACCTGCGCGCGGCTCGGCTCCAATACATCACAGTTACTACATGTGATGTTTCTGCATGTGGATTTACCATGTGGTAAAATTGCATGCAAAAGTTTGCATGCAATAACGTGCTAGACTACTGCGTATTATATCCGCATTCAGAAAAATAGCAAACAACTTCAATACGAGTTGGATGGAACAATTCCTCGTGAGGAATTTCCACCAAAGAACAACGGGTGTTAAGTGTGATAACTATGGGCGAAGCATATTTATTGGGCCCAAAATATCCCAAAAGTCATTCAAATGTATTTTTGAACATTAATACAAGGAACAATGTCCTACTTGAAGTGACGGAAAGTTTAAATTCTATTAAGGACACTGAGAGGAGGATTATACTTAACTTTCTCCACTTTAATCAACAGCAGTCAAGAAAGAGAACAATGTTAAACAAACTACTGATCCCATGACCCAAGGGATCAGGAAGTAAATAAACAAGCATATCCAGTAATATGAAGTGTAATGGCAGTAACCAATCAACAGGCAAGAGTCCCAATGTAGTCCATCATTATTGTCTGCAACTCCTCTTTTGTAGCATGAGACAAGCTGAGAAGTGCACTTAAACATCTGGTTTAACTGTTTCGGATCCTCAGAATAAGTAGTAAAAGGAAATTAGAATAGAAGTAAATAATTACAAGGCCTGAAGGGCGCAAAAGAACAATCAAGTTAAAGCAGTAAAATAGAGACAATGCACGCTGTAGTTAACAATTTAAATAATAATAGAACAGTTGGGTGGGGTAATCCTCGCCTCCATGTCCTTAATAGAATTGAAACTTTCCGTTACGCTAGCTAGGAAATCTTTCATTGTATGTCAGGACTGGAGGTGAGGATTATGCTAGTTTAAAGCTTGATCCCTACAAGCTGAGCCATATCAAGAACTGGTTTGAAATAATACCTTTAAAAAATGGAGTCTGAGTCCCAGTCTGCAGCGTTCATGATGTCCTCCAAACAAGCACATAAAGTCAACGCTTTGGAGGCCATGGCTCTGCAAGTGGAATGTGGCCTGTTAGACTTGGCATCCTTTACGTGGTCTCCCCTAACTTTTTGCCCTGTTTTCCAGGTTGTTGATGTGTGCTGGCCTCTGTTTTTGTTGTTTTTGATACTCTGGACACTTTACCACTGCTAATCAGTGCTAAAGTGCTCCTATGTAAAATGCATGTGTAATTGGCTTATCCATGATTGGCATATTTGATATACTACTAAGTCCCTATTAGAGTGCACTAGAGGTGCCCACGGTCTATAAATCAAATGCTACTTGTGGGACTGCAGCACTGGGTGTGCCACCCACATTAGTAGCCCTGTAAACATGGTTCACACCTGCCACTGCAGTGTCTGTGTGTGCATTTTTAAGCTGCCAATTTAACTTGGCAAATGTACCCACTTGCCAGGCCTAAACCATCACTTTTTTTAACTGTTAAGCACTCTAAGGGAGGCCCTACGTAGCCTCATGGGCAGGGTGCAGTGTGTGTTTTATATGTCCTAACAGTGAAATACTGCCTAATTCGCATTTTCACTATTGCAAGGCCTATCTCTCTCATAGGTTAACATGGGGGCTGCCTTTCAGTATTAATAAAGTGAAGATTCCCTTTCGGAACAGATAGGAATAAGGAGTTTAGGTTCTCTGAACTCACAATTTAAAAATACATTTTTTAGTAAAGTTTGTTTTTAGAGTATGTGTTTGAAAATGGCACTTTTAGAAAGTAGACATTTTCTTGCTTAAACCATTCTGTGACTCTGCCTCTTTGTGGATTCCCTGTCTGGGTCAGTTTGACAGTTTGGCTGTTTGCACCTCTCCTCTAGACAGTGACACAAATGGAGCTGCGGTGTAGTCTGCATATCCTGATGAGCCATCTGAGCTGGAGGGGAAGGGAGAAGTGGTCACTTACACCTGAATGGGCTGTGCCTGCCCTCACACAAGGCAGTCTACAACCCCCTTGTGTGTGTCTGGGGCCTGGCGTGGGCAAGACAGGATCCTTCAAACAGGAGAGACTTTTCTTTGAAGTTTACCTACTTCAAAGGCAGAAAGGGGTATAAGTATTGGACCCAAACCCCTGAAAATTAGATCGCTTCTGGGTTCAAGAGGAAACTCTGCCAAGGGGAAAAGCTGAAGAGGAAAAGGGTTTCCCCTGCCTGTGTCTGTGCTTTGTTGGGCTATCCTGCAGTTGCTGCTTCTGCCTGTGAAAGGGGACAAAGACTGGACTTTGTGGTATATTCCTGCTTGAGAAAAATCTCCAAGGGCTTGGACTGAGCTTGGTCCGTGTTCTGAAGTCTCAGGGACATGAAAGACTTCCTCTGCCAGCACCTGGACTCTCTGCTGAGACTCCTGCCTGCCAAGTGGTGCCCTGTCCAGGCCCTGGACCCTTGAAAGGAGAATCTGGTGAAAAAACAAGGAAACTGACTTCGGACGACTCCGGACTGACGCTGCTACCGTATCCCGTGACGCTGTAGAAGTCACCGCACCATGTTGTGACCGCTGGATTTCGACTCCACCCGACGTATGCAGATCCAATGATTCACACCAATGCCGCTTCACCTCCACTGCTCTGCAGCAAGAAACCGATGCCTCTTTGCCACACCTCTGCTCCATCGCCCAACAGCACCGGAACCGATGCTGCTTAGGATCCAGCGATGCCACGATCCCTGACTCCGTGCACCAGCTTGTTTTCACATTTCACTATGGTACTGTACCTAGGGATCTGCGAAACTCTGTGACTGGCACCATTGGCGTCAGATTGTTGGGAATGACTCTGTTACGACACGTGATATCACCTTATCGAAGCATTTATGTTTCTGAGTGCTATTTTTGAGTTTAATCTTTAAACATTCATAACTTGACTTGTGTATGTTGCATGTTTGTCATTTTGGTCTTGCTTTGTTCAAATAAATATTGGTTATTTTTCTAAACCTGTGTTGAGTCCTTTGGTAGTGTTTTTACTGTGTTACTGTGTGTGTTGGTACAAAGACTTTACACATTGTCTCTCAGTTAAGCCTACCTGCTCATGCAAGCTACCAAGGGGGTGAAGGGGGTTAGAGTGCGATTCTCCTTTACCCTGACAAGAGTGAGGGTCCTTGCTTGGACAGGGGGTAACCTGACTGCCAACCAAAGACTCCATTTCTAACATGGCCCAAAAAGAGATAGATCAATTCCAGCCTCTTGCATCACCCATCGAACCCAGCATGCAATGGTAGGGGATGAAACAACTTAATGTGGTTTCCTGAGTGCAATGAGAAGCGGATGTTCCCCGGTAGGACGCAAGTCCAAAGACATCTCTTAGTAAGCCTTAAGGCACTGAACAACGCAAAGTTTGGGGGAGCCTGGAATAGAGGGGTAGGAATTTACTCTTCTATTGCATTTAGTTCTTGTACTTACTATAAAAGAAACCCCAGAAGGAGAAAAGGTTCTACCCAAAATATACAAAGCATGGACATCTGAGACCCTTCTACAGGATATCAGACAGAGAAGGATCGCCAGTTTTGCTAAAAGCTCTTTTCTGGACAAGTATTGGTTATGATGCCAAGACAAAAACAAATGTAAAACATGATTAACATCCCAAAGGTTCTGAGGGAGGGAGGGTCTGATCCCTCGATGAAGGTGGCACACAAGAGGGTGTTCACCCAATGGGGACCCGTTCAAGAGAGAATGACCAGCAGAAATGGCTGATCTGAAGGTATTGATAGAGCGGTAAGCCATGCCCTCCATAGCTAGGCTGGCAAAAAACTCATGATGTGCGATACATCACCATACACAGGATTGAGTTTCTGCCACAAACACCCAGGCTTTGAACCAGAGTTCCTGAGCGTAGCCCAAAAGGCCTGAGACTGACCATCATCCCCTGAAATTTGCCATGCCCTCAGAGACAGAGAGTCTTCCAGAACCATTTGGTGAGGCAAATGATCTGGATTGAAGAGAATTGAAGGAAATAGGGGAAGTTGGATTGGGAAATCCAAAGTAAGTTCCAGAAGAACTGGAAACCAACTGGAGTGATCAGGACTATATTGGCATGCTGGCGATGTACCTGCACGGAAGTGCAAGTGATCATTGCGAAAGGAGGAAAAGCCTAACCTCTCTCTTGAGTCCAGTCCTGGAGAAAAGCATCTGTGGCCGCCGTTAGGGGGTCCAGCCTCCAGCTGTAAAATCTGGGAAGTTGGTGGTCTAGTCAGGAAGCAAAAAGTTTTACTGAAAAAAGACTCCAACGGTCATTGAGGCTGGAAAAGACATCCGGATGGAGCTTCCGGAGACTGGTGTCTCGGAAATGTCTGGATTGAAAGTCTGCCACCTGGTTGTCTTGGCCAGGAGGGTACTCTCCTGTCACAGAAATGTAATGGTGTAGGCAATATTGCCAACAATTGGATGCAAGATCTGACAAAGTTTTGGACCGAGTCCCCCTAGATGATTGATATAACAGACAGCTGAAAGATTGTCCATTTTCCAGAGGATAGCCGTCTGAATAGAATCTTTGGTCCAGCACTTTACTGCAAATGAGCCAGCTAAAAATTCCAAACAATTTATATGTACATTTTGTTCATCAGGTGACCAAACTCGGCCAGTGGAAAAATTGCCACAGCGAGAACCCCACCCTGATCTGCTGGCATTACCAGGCCTGGAGCAGAGCCAACAATAGGTCTGCCATTCCAGGCATCAATGTGGGAGAGCCACCAACGAATCTCTTGAGCTTCCTCCGACAGGATGATCATGTGACAGTAAGAAAAACTGTTGCATAAATGAGCAGCTTTTAGACATTGTAGGGCTCAATAATGGAGAGGGCCATAAAATATCACCTGGATGCAGGAAGAGAAGAGACCTACCAAATGGGCAATCTGACAGAGAGAAATCGGTTGCTTCGATAAGGAGCATCTCAACTGTGGCAAATCTTTGCTATTTTCCCAGATGGAAGGCTGAGGGTGGCTGAGACTGAATCTATTATGAAGCCTAGAAAAACAGCCTTTTGAGAAGGGACCAGAGGAGATTTGGATTTGCTTATAATAAAACCTAGCTGTTGAAAAAAATCAATAGTGACTTTTAGATTAAGGGCTAGCTTTCCAGGCCACTGGGTCAATAGAAGAATGTCATCTAGATAAACAATTAATCATATACCCTCTGCTCTGAGGTGTTCCACTACTGGTTTGAGGGCCTTGGTTAAACAGCACAGAGACGAGGAGAAGCCGAAAGGAAGGGTGTGAATTTCAAAGGCTTATTGACACCAAACAAATTGGAGAAAATGCCTGTGAGGAAGGAAAATTGGAATGGTTAAGTATGTGTCCTTTAAACACAAACGTTCTAACCAGTCCAGAGAATGCAAAACAATGTGAAGAAGGTGAATCCCTTCCATTCTGAAATGTTGATTGAAAAGCCAATCATTGAAGTTGCAAAGGTTTATGAAGGGCCACTGGCCTCCATTTGCTTTGTCGACTAAAAACTAAAAAAAGGTTGTTGATGAAGCCATAAGGATGAGGCTGGCCTGGGCAAATAGTGCCTTTTTCCAGCAGAACCACGATTTTTGCATTCACCAGAGCGGAATCTTGAAAGGAAATATAAATAGGCCAAGGAATAACAGCCTGTTTGGGGATGCCGTGAAATTCTACGTGAAAACCTCTGATAGTGTGTAATACCCATGCATCCCCTTTGATTGACTCCGAAGCCTGGGTAAAATTCACCGGGTAGCCCCCTACTTTTAGAAGAGAAGAAGGGAGACCTCTTAACTGAATAAGAAGGAGTGGTTGCTTCTCTGACTCCTCGACCTCTGAAATGCCAGCGTCTGGTCAGATAAAAGTTTGCAAATCTAGCTTGGTCCTGAGTTTGACCCGATCAGGAGCCTTGTCCTCTGAAGGAGTGTTGAGAATAGAGATGGGCAGAAGAGCAGCCCCTGCCTTGACCGGCCCCATGGAAAACATGGGAAGGAAAAACTTTTTTGACTGAAGAGTGAGCTTTGTCTAACAATGTGAAGGTATTCACACATTTTCAGAGTTCTTTGATAAGAGGCTCACCAAATAGTCTACCCTGAGCCACATGTCCTGATCCAGAATCTGCCAGGTCACCTAATTTAGGATCTACTTTAATTAAGAGTGGCTGGTGATGCTCAGTTGATAGAGCACTGTTAGCATTTCCCAGAAAATTGATGGCACGCTGTGCCCAACCAGAGAGTATCTCAGGAGAGATAGCAGACCCTGAAGCCTTTGCATCCTCAGCCATATCAAAACATGTTGTTTGGTGACTGAGGGCATTAAATAACTTGTCTTGGCACGCCTAAAAGGACCTATTAATACCTTTTTTAGGGTCCTTGATGAATTTTTGTAAAAAGGTAGACATTCTAGGGTCTAGTTCTAGGGTCAAGGCAACCTGTCAGACAAATAGGGGTGGAGACACTCTACTCTCAAGCAATTCCATGACTCTTTTTCGGAAGGTAATCGAATGCAACTCGCCACATAATTGGCAATTTTCTCAGATGGGGCCCATTCTGAAAAACAAGGGGGGAGGATGTCATTGGTGTCTAACATATCTGAAGATTCAGAGATGGAGTCAGAAGGAGCCTGTGAGGAAGAAAGCCAAGGTCTAAAAGGGCCAGGGTCTTCATCAGGATCAACGTAATTATCAGAAAAGTGATCATTGTTGAGAGATTAGGAAGTATCCGTAAACAGGCCAACATAATTTGACGTAAAAGCCTGTTTAACGCAATCAAACATATCTTGATCGACTCCTGTTTTGTGACGGCTCTTTGCAGGGGTAGGGCCCTCAGTAGTGTTTTGAGGAATAGGAGCTGAAGGGAGAGGGGTATAGACGGCTAGCCTAGCACACTCTCATTAAATTTGTAGGCACAGTCATTCCTCTAAGGAGCAATGGCTCCAGAGACTGCCCAGTAGGTAGAGGCATCTACTGCATCAAAAAGTTCCTCCTTCTCATTTAGGGCCAGATGTAGCAAAGGTTTTTACCCATTCGGTGTCTATGGGAAAACGTGTTTGTGCATATGGCCCTTAATTCCATAAGGATTATATATAACTGTATTTAAATAGTTGAAAAAAGGAAGTGAGGAGGAGTATCTTATGATAAGACTGGGTTTCTGTCTAAATGTTTAAAAGCAAAGCTCAAATGTAAAAGGGGTCCAACTCCTGGGACAAGAACACCTCTGGTGCGAAGGTAATTTAACTGGGGTAAAGTGTCTGAGAAAAAAAATATCCCAATTGAAAAGACAGAGCTAGCAATAATATGGACCCAAAAAGGGCATAGGAAATGTATTCGGATTAGCATGTAAATAATACAGACCCTGCAGTACAGGGCGTCATAAAATAATGAGGATAGAAAAAGTGGAGGTGGCTTTACAGACCCCAATTTAAAAGGGCATTGTTCTTCAATTACTCAAAGAAGGAGAACATCTCCATGAAGAAAAATGCTTGTCTCCAAGAGAGTGAACGTTCTAAGCTGAGCGCCTGAGAGATCGAGCGCATCAGCACAGAACGCCCCCTGGTGAGCCTGAGACACTGCTCCGGACAATTTTAGCAACCACGAAGAAGCAGAAAACCATTCCTGCGGCTGAGGAAGAGAAACAAACAAGTAGATACACTACAATATTAAGCATTTACTAATAACATAACAGTAAAACAATGCATTTTAGACCAAAGACACTGTACTGAAAGGACATAAAATCATGACACATCTCGGCTGCGAGCAGTGAAGAAAGAAGAGTTGCAGACACTAACAATGCACTACATTGGGACTCATGTCTGCTGATTCGTTACTGTCATTCCACTTCATGTTATTGGATATGCTTGTTTTTTACTTCCTGAACCCTTGGGTTCATGGGATAAGTAGTTTGTTTAACATTGTTCTCTTTCTTGGCTGCTATTGATTAAAGTGGAGAAAGTTAAGCATAATCTTTGACTCCGGTCCTGACATAGTATTAATGAAATATTTTCCGTTCAGAACATTTTGACAAAACATACTTAATACCAATGATAAATATGTGAATGAAGAGGACTTCAAATTTCTTTTCGTTATATGTTTCAAATTTAGTTTGTTTGGTCACTAAACACAAAAGGTATTTATTTCTCTTATTTACAATTCTATTAGTAATAACAGTATACAATTAAACAAAAATGTCAAAGGTCTATTCCATTTCACTAATGCTACTTAACTGTACCTTCTCCTAATCACACTGATACATTTTGTTCTTCCAACCACACACTACTTAAGAAGTTAACAAAAACAACACATATCATAAAAATGCTTGCAAAAAATATAACAATAAATTAAAGTGTACATTTTTGACAGCGACAGGCGCTGGGTTATGAATGTGGGCTGTACAGGCAGATATCTTTCAAGGCTGATGGGTGAAACGTGTTGCGATGAGTGTAATTGTATTTATATAGCGTGTACTACCACTGATGAGACTTTGAAGTGATTTTTGTTCAGTAGCACGATACTCCAAATCCCAATGGTGTATTAATGGTGGATCAGTAGAAGGAAATATAAATTATTTTTAGGAGTAATGGGTGTGGGAGACATGCAAGTCTGTAGTTGGATGAATAAGATAAAGGAGAGAATGAGGATGGAAGAGCTCAGAAAGAATTACTTGTGAATTCATGGTAGTAGAAGAGGTTTGGGATGAGTTAGAGAGCCTGTTAGATGGATGAATAGGATAAATGATAGAGAAGGGAAGAGTTTAGAAATATTTATTTGGGAGTTAGTTCATCGTAGTAAAAAAGGTTTGGGATGAGTCAGAGATTGAAGGTAGGGGATCTTTTGGAAGAGGAAATGAATGAGCCATAGATTGGTAGTTTAGTGGGGTTTGAGGAGATTTGTTAACCTTTTCCTCTTAAAAGGAGGGAACTATGAAGATACATAACCACATATAACATGTATTCATACATATTTTAACATGATACACATATGGAAAACAATCAGGAGATCGAAAATTGTACTAGAGAAAGTCATATGTTTATGAATATGGATACATATTCACAAACTCGAGCTTTAAATTTCTGCAGTAAATTAAGGGGTTTTATTTTGTTTATTATTATAGTTTTTTCATAATTTTCTTGTATTTTATATTTGCCCCTAAATATTTCAATAGTGAACCACTTACAGATACAATTGCTATAATCATTTGGCACATTGTGAACAGATAAGTGTTATTATTGGAAAAGAAACCCATTAGCATACACTCATCACCTTATATGTTATTGATGTATTGATCTACTTATATGTGGATATAATGATAAAGTTATACATGTTTGTATGTGAATAATTATTTTTATTTATGTTTTTATTCTTAAATGTATTTATTTATTTGTCATTCCTCTAGTAAGTAAAAAAAAATATAGCGATTCATACCTATATTATTTTGTTTGTTTTTTCTCATTATTATTTAGTATTATTTATTTTTATTATTTAAATATTTTGATTTGTTTATTTATGGCGTATTTGTTTAGCAATAAGTGTATTAACTAGTTAATATTTACACATAAGTTCTGTACAATCATGTATATATATGTTGTGATATCTGATCACTATAAATAGTGATCCATAACAATGGAGTCAAATACTTATATCTTATTTATGTAATGACTTATATACGTCTTAAGTATAAATATAAGGAGTGTATATATGTTTAACCATAAGTAATATATACCTTTGTGCATTTTTTAAGCATAAATAAAAGAAAGTTGTATATATATTTTTTATTGATAAGTAATATGTGCATTTGTACAAAGAAATGCTCATATCTCAATACATAGATATAATCAAAGTAAACATGCTTACAAACACATGTATATGCACCATTGGTGTCCTGTACTTACTATTGCTGTTCCATTGTATTTTGAATATGATGGTCATATAGGGAAGAGCCAGTTCTTGAGACTCTTCTGAAGATGGTTATCTGTAGATCTTATGTTTGGGGGAACAAATTCCATAGAGTGTCAGCTTGAACAGATAAAGAAGCCCCACCCATGTTTTTTTCATTGTATCCTAAAATTCTGAGATGAGGTGCCAATAAGGAGTGGAAATGTCTTTGTTGTATGTATTTTGTGATTTTCTTCCTGATGTAGAATGGTCCTGTTCCATGTTTTGCTTTGTGCGTGATACAAAGTAGATTAGAAGTAGATGTTCAGGTCCAACAGTAACCAGTATAGGGCCCTTAAGGCAGGAGAGATGTGAGCTTATGGCTATATACATAGGACTAGACTAGCAGCAAAGTTTTACATTTATTGTAATATTGTTATAATTGATAGAGGTGATCCATGGTAGAGGCCATTTGTGTTATCAACTTTAGACAGTTCAAGAGAGATAGTAGCCTGGACTTTTTGTGGAAATCCTAGGTGGAGGAAGATGTGTCACAGATCTTTGATAGTAATAAAGCTTGACGGGGAGTGGGTGATCACTTTTCCAATCGCCACGGTGAGTATTTCAGTTTTGGGTGCAGTCATTTTGAGATGACTCCATGTCATCCACTGATTAACGGATCAGTGG
The DNA here is from genome assembly GCF_031143425.1 of Pleurodeles waltl. Taxonomy (NCBI): domain Eukaryota; kingdom Metazoa; phylum Chordata; class Amphibia; order Caudata; family Salamandridae; genus Pleurodeles; species Pleurodeles waltl. The sequence continues at coordinate 670,357,179 of NC_090439.1, read as the reverse complement.
CAGCTGAAGAATTTTAAATTTCCAAAGACTTTGGTACTTTCTTGTTCTTTGTGGGTTGTCTGCGCAGTTATGGTAGGTGAGCTGAAATACTTAGAATGTTGCTTTCTGGGGTTGATTTTTGCCAAACTTCACAGGAAGTGGTCACCCTAGCGAGTGGCACTCTGACCCCATTGCTCAGTGGTGCCCCCTCCTTACCAATCCAGGAGCAAGGATAAATATGACAGAGCTGCCTAACAATTCAGATCCCCGCTGGAAGAAGATACTGGAGAAAAAAGACTGCCCTGCTGAACCCCTGGTCAGCACCAAGAAAGATCGCACTCACAAGGGCTGCACCTGCTGCACACTTTGGGCTTCAGAAAGGAGGACATTGCCTGGCTTTTAATTCTGGAACCTTGCAGTTGTGTTGTGGGCCCCCAAAGATCCTTGTTGAAAGATACTGGAGAAGAAACACTGCCCTGCTGAACCCCTGGTCTGCACCTAAAGAACTGAACTCACAAAGACTGCACCAGCTGCACACTTTGCGCTCCACCAAGAAGAGGACTTTGCCCTGCTTCTGCTACTCCAGGAGTGGTCTACCTGTAAGCTAAAGGTACAAAGGAGCTAACCAGAGTCCCCTGCATCAAGTCCAGCAAGAAGAGCCCAGTTGACCAGCACCCAATGGCCATTAGGTTTAAGATCTCTTGTATTGATTTTATAAAGGTAAGAACCGTACAACTTCTACCACCTAGAACCACCGGTCGGTATGGGAACATGTGACATAGAGGGAGGGGAAGGTAGAGGGGAAGGAGTGAGGGGGGCACACCACCTACAGTATAATTGTTACATCACTCATTGGGCATACTCAAGGCATACATTGCAGGTGAAAATCCCTGTTGGGAGCACATCAGTCAGCCTGATCAAGGGGGAGTCTGGTTGAGACTCGTCAGTCGAAGGATGAAAAGATATGATAGGCATGTTAATTCCCTGATTTAGTCCGATAGATACTGGATACATGGGCCCCAAGTTTTATCAAAGAGGGGTAGCGTGCAAGTTGCTGCTGCTGTCAATTGTTCCATACCCATAAGGGTCCATAACTTATACAGCCAGTCAGTGTGAGTGGGAATGGTCTCAGTGCACCATCATGAGAGTAGCAGTTGTTTAGCAGCCCCCAGAGCCAAAGTATTAGCCCTACCCTTGGGTTTGCGAAGTGGAAATGCCTGAGCGTTGGGAAGGCCTAGAAGCACGTAGCTTGGGAACGTGGTATGGTAGTGTCATATATGTCATCTTGTGCTTGGAAGATGGAGTGCCAAAAAGAGGCAATCTTTGGGCAGTGCCACAATATGTGGGTTAGTGTACCTTCCTGTCCGCACCAACGCCAGCATCCGCTGTCGCCATAGTACTTATAATGGGCTATTTAAAAAAAAAATCTTTGGTATTCGAGGCACGCGCTGTGACACGTTCCCGGTGAAAGACATCTCACCATTCCCTGTCTGTGAATGTGCACTCGCATTCGCTCTCCCATCTACGCCTTGCTGGTGTTTCAGAAAGTGTGGTCGGCGTGAGCAGCAAAGTTTAAATGTCAGACAGGAGAAGTTTATGTGCATCTCTGGTCAATAGCCATTGCTCAAATCGCGCAAGGGGTCGAATCACATGCGGACGTACCGCAGGCGAGGTCACCCATTGATCATCAGCCATGAATTGCTAGTTTGCGGATGTCAGAAGGCCGTACCCCACTTGGAGATTACAGAAGTCCACGACTCCATCCTCGTCAAAGAGGTCGCCTATCCTCTTGCAGTTTGCTTCCTGCCAAGGTGTAAAGGCAGGGTCACCAAGTGCGGGAGGGAAATCTGGATTGCCAATGATCAGTGTCTGTGGGGAGACCAGCGTAGATAGCCCTTTTGGAACCTGTACTTTGTCCCATGCTCCCATTGCGGCCCTCAAAATAGGCAAGACATTTACCCCCGTGGTCGGTGTTTCTTGGGCAGCCGTGGTACCTTTCAGATGTGGACCCCTGCCACGGCCTGGTCAATAAAACACTGCACAGCTGCACTACATGGTTGTCAGGGGTCGGCCCCATTCAACCATGTAGTGCAGCTGTGCAGCATAATAGTAGCTCAATAGGTGTGGGACTCACAGCCTTCCCTTGGTCTAGGGAAGGAATGCCTGAGCCTTGGACATTCTAGCCCTCCTACTGCTCCAAATGTATTCCCAGATAAGCGCTTGCATTTTGCCTAGTAGGTTAGGGGGCGGTTGCAATGGAAGGGTCTGCATAAGGTAGAGGATCTTAGGCAGAAGTGTCATCTTGACCGCAGCTAGGCGGCCTAGCCAGGAGAGACCATGTGCCTTCCACTTTGCTTAGTCTGAGCATGTAGTGTTTAGTATCCTATTGTAGTTACATTTGACTGTTGCCTCTATGGTGGGAAGTATCCACAGGCCCAAGTATGTAATCCCTTGTGCGACCCACGAGAAGGGAAGATTAGCCTCTAGTGGTGTCCTTTCAACATCAGGAGTGGTGAGGTTCAGTATAGACGATTTAGCGAGGTTGGTTTTAAAACCTGATACCTTACCAAAAACTGTCAGTTCTGCCATCACCCAGGAGAGAGGCGTCTGAGGTTGGGTCAGGTGAAGGAGCAAGTCGTATCCGTAAAGAGACACTTTATGCGATCTACGGCCCATTGGCACGCCAAAAATGTCTGGGTGCTGCAGTATACACTCAGCAAAGAGCTCTATAGACAAGGCAAATAACAGAGGCAAGAGGGGGCTACCGAGTTGAGTGCCCCTTAGGATAGGAAATTGCTGGGATAGTCCCCCATTCACAGAGACCATGGCTCTAGGTTTATCATAATTGCATTAGATCCACTCACGGAATCTAGGGCCTAGTCCGTGTTTCCTTAAAACTGTGTGAAGATACTGCCGGTGTACTCGCTCAAGGGCCTTTTCTGCGTCAACGGAGAAACGGAGAGCAGGAATTTTAAAACAATGAACCTTGTCCAGCAAGTGGCATAGTCTACAGGACTGTTTAGGGATGAACCCGGTTTGGTCCGCGTCTACCAGATCCTACATGTATGGGTTCAGCCTATGTGCTAGGATACCCGTGAAAATCTTAGCGTCCACGTTTAATAAAGTGATGGGCTGGTAGGAGGAGCATAGCTGTGGGTCTTTCTCCGGTTTGGGGATGACTGTCACTATACCCAGTTGCATCATGGGCGGAAGGGGATGGGATGAGCCCAGCACGTTGTATAGCCTGTCCAGTACAGGGGCAAGCTGAGTGACAAAATATTTATAAAACCATCCCCGCCTTGAGGTTTACCCGCTGCAGCCGGTGTATGCTTGCAAGGGCTTCTGTGGGCATAATATCTCTCTCCAAGTTGGCTTTGTCTACTGGCGGGATTCGGGACAGAGAAGCAGAGTCCAGATAGTCCTCCATACCTTTATGGTCGAGTTCCTCTGTGGAATATAAGTCAGAGTAGAACTGCTCAAACTGGTGACGGATCAGCTTTTCCTTGCATGTCAGTGTACCATCGGGCAACCTTAGCTCTGCCACCCACCGCTCCATGGCCTATGTGCGGAGTCTGTCGCCCGGCAAATGACCTGCCCTGTTTCCCCCAGCATAGAACTTTTGCTTAGTTCGGAGTAGTGGTGAGTTGCCTCCTTTTGGCCTGCCTGTGCGCTACCTCCAGGGCCTTTATGTCATCTTATAATTGTTGATGCTTATTATGGTGTGCAGCATTCAGTCTTGCTGCTCTTGCTATGAACTGACCTCTAATGACTGCTTTAAAGTTTTCCCAAAGGGTAATGATATTGGTCATGGGGGTATTGTTTATAATTAGAAAATGGCTTATTGTGTCCTTAATTTCTGCCAAAATATCCTCATATGCTAAAAGTCTTATGTTCAGACACCAGTGTCATCTACTTGGTGTGTATGCGGGAAGAGCAAGGGAGAGCGTGAGCGGGAAATGATCTGAGATTGAGGCCACTCCAACTGCAGAGTTGGTGGACAGAGCAGTAATACGTGGAGAGGTGAGAAAAAGGTCTATACAGGCATATGTCTGATGAGCATCCGAGAAGAGGGAGTATGCTCTGTCTGCTAGATGGTGTTGGCACCAGATGACAATTAGTCCTGCCCCCTAAAGCCATTCCTGAAAACCCTTTGACGGGGCTTTTGTCTGGCCATATCTCTGGAGGGACCTATCTAAGTGGGAATCTGGGACTATATTAAAGTCTCTGCCCACTACAATATCTTTGTCAGACGTCGCTAGGACCCTCCAGAATGCATCTTATAGGAAGGATTATTGGTGCTTATTTGGCCCATAAATGTTAGTTATTGTAAGCCTGTGCCCCTGCATATAAATTTGCAGAGAGAGTAGACTCCTAGGAATCTCAGCCTGCAACCAGATCACCTTCCTCAGGAAATTTGTGGCCAGCAGGATCACCACCCCTGCCCGCCTCCCAGGACCCGATGAGTGGAACTGACGGTCAAACCAGCGTGTCCTCATTCTTTTGCAGTCTGAGCAAAGTAATTGAGTTTCCTGTATTAGACATATAATCACTCTTCAAGTCTCTAAGCTGCAGCAGGAGGGCCTGTCTCTTCACTGGGGCATTAAGGCCTCTTACGTTAAGACTAAGTACGGTTATCATTGGGGAGGTAGATAAATGCGCTGTATGCCATATGACCGGTGCAGTACGAAAGTGTCCCTACGCACGTGCCCAGGAATGATGAGGAAAGAAGGTGCCACCCGCTCTAGGTCAATGTGGGAAGATAGGAAAAAACAAACATTCAACCTGGGATAAATTATTAACAGCGTTTCCTGCCTGGGAACAGTCATAACAGGTTCGGAGGATCGTGCCTCATCATCAGTTCATCAGAAGTTCGAGCGCTACTCCTATTGGTCGGAGCTACGCCAACCGGTTGGCTCAGGTTATAGTCTCTTTGCCTGTACCATCTCGTGGACTGCCTGCTGAAGTTGTCCAATAAGCATCATCTTATGAACAGGAGGAGTAACCACTCATCAAGCTAGTTCATCTCAATGGTCTGAGTCCGCTTCTGACATGCTGTCCCAGCTGCATAGAGTTCTGAGTAGTGCCGCCCTCTCCTTTTGGCTCTCAGCTGATGTAGGTTTGTGCGGTTTATGCCATCGGGTGTGTGCTTTCGGGCGTCCCCCATCTGGTCCTAGCGATGATACCTGTGAAGCTGATTGCCGGGCCTGGTCTCCAAGGTGCAGTGGCATCCCGTCCAGGCTCTGTGCTTCTTCAAGAGGGCGGATGCTACAAGTTTCATTTTGCCAGGTGAAATGGAGTCAAAACGGATGGCCCCATTTATATCTGATACCTTTCTCTCTGAGGAGGTCTGTCACAGGCCGGAGCACTCTACGCCGCAGCTGCTTTAGCATCGATAGGTCCTGAAACAAACCGATCCAATGGCCCTCAAACTCAATTGAAGCTTTGTCACGGACCGCTGCCATTATAGCCTCTCGCTGTTTATGATAATGTGGACAGGTTAGTATGTCCTGAGCTTGGCCCGGTGTGCGAGCAGGACGGCCATTTCTATGTGTTCTGTCGTGCAAAATGTTCTGCTTTTTCAGTGCTGGAGCCACGTGACAAAAAAGACGCACCACAAAATCCTCCAAGGCCCAAATCACTGCCTTTGCTTATATTCCTTTTATTAGGATGTTAGAGTGACCATATCTGTTCTCTAGGTCCTCTAGTTGATACTGCAATTCTTGGTTCTTGTCTTGTAGGGGGAGGAGTTCTCTCCTGTGACAGTCCAGTTTCTCCTCTTGTGCGTCATGTGTCTCTTCCAGCGTGTCCACGCGCTGTCCTAGGTTGACCACCTCTCTCTTAAGTTCTTTAATGTCCACTGCTATTTCCTGCTTCTGTGTTGCGAAATCTTCATGGAGAGACCCAAAGAGTTGTTCAATGAACGCTTTCATCAGTGGTGCTCCATCGCCCACAGAGGGTCCCGTCCCCGCCGCCTCCCCGCCCTCCATCTCCGGGGCCCCAGACTGCACCGCTCTCTTGGCAGGGGTTTTATTGAAGAGGTCTTTAAGAGAGCCTTCCTTCTTGCTGTGTCTCTGGGACGCCATTCCTGGTAATCTGTGTCCAGTAAGGGCTCTATCCGGACCACCATCCCTCTGTTGCTGCCTCAGTTCACTCGTTGCCCCGGGAGTCCGGTTTGTACTGATATCTTTGGTAGTTTTGCTATTCTGTGGATGAGCGTCCCAGGGCAATATGGTCTTTCAAATATGCAGTGGTGTCCCCAGCGTGTGCAGCGATCAGGACAGGCGGCCCACCGCACCAGCCTCAGTTGGTTCCCATCCAGCTCCACCCGGGGCCCTGTTCCCCCATTGTCATCTTCCTCCCATCTGAATATGTCCAGCGCCACGGGTCAGTAGGCCCCACTCACCCCCACTCTGCGCAGCCACAGCAGGCGGTCCATCTGGGGCTCCTCACCTGCTCCTGTTCTTTTCCTGCATCATCCATGCATTCACACCAGCAATCCCACCACGGCAACCAGGCCCTCCGTGCCCAGCGCAGACTGCCGCTCCTCAAGGGCCTCTGTGCCCCGGGCGCCTGTCCTTTCACTTTGCACTCATTCTACGCTGCTACCCAGGTCTTCAGTGTTCCACGGCCCACCCAATTGGCAGGGTCGGCTGGAGCGCTACACTCGTATGCACGGCGCGGACCCCCTCGTCCTCCTCCTTTGTACATCCCCTCAGTCAGGGTTCTTCCTCCATGCTCCCCTCCAGGTGCTGCCTGGACCCCGGCATCCACTTCAGTCGGCTCAATCTCTGCCCCGCACAGCTTTGACGTCTGCCTGCCGGTATCAGGCCCCCAGCTCAGCGGGGCTCACACTCTGGGTCACAGCACTCACCACGCCCGCACCGCGCCAGGGAGTCGGTCACACCATGGCTGCCATCATCTTGCCGCACCACCAATGGCCCGCTGTAGCCCACACCAACGGCAGCCCACAAACCCCCAGGAGGGTCACAGCAACCGACAGTAGGACCCGCCGCCTCCAACCAAACTTGGGGGCCTCCAGGGGGCACAAAGGGTACCGCCTCACCCCCGGTTGGCATTCTTGGGCATCTGATTTGGTCTGCTTCACGGTCCGATGTTGCAGCTCCGAGTAAACGCTCCTACTCGGCGGCCATCTTAGCCACGTCCCCATCCAATGGCCATTAGAGGATATTGACCAGGTGCCTTCTGGGAACCATAGTCCCAATTTCCAAGGAGCAAGTCAGAGCTTCTGGAACCTTGGATCAAGTTTGTGGATACCTGAATGACCCAAAAAGGACATCTGGAATAAGGTACAGATACAGAAGATACCGATGTTTGGAGACATTTGGAACAACTGTTGTAAAAATCTCCATAAGTTGAAGAGGTGCATAAAGGGAGTTGTAGTACCAGAACCCAAGAGGCAAACCAGATCCTCTGAACCCTTGGCTGGTGCTATGGACTACTTTCCTGAATCAAGAAACACTTCTGAATGTAAGTGTAAAAGTGTTACATCATGGGTTGCCCAAATTCTGGGCTTTGTCCCTGTACAGTGCAACTTTTTTCAACCCTTTGAGCGCTATTTGCTTCTAAGCGCTAGTTTTACTCTTAATCTTTGAAAATGTATATCTCTGGTGCCCTACATTGGATTGTTGTTGTTTTGGTGTCATTATAAAGATAAAAATATTTCCTATTATGATAAATTGTCATATGTTTATTGTGTGTTGTGTTTTACTTACTCCCACCCCAGGGTTAAAGGCTTCCTCTGCAATCCCCCCCCCCCCCAAAAAAAAAAAAGCACTATTTTCGAGATGGAACTGCAGATTTGCAGTTACACCTTGAGAATTATATGATGAAGACACTCAAGGAACAATCACATTGGCAGATTTACAGACACACCAGGTCACTGGAGACATTTCCTTAACATCCATTACGCAGCTGTAGTGTAGGAGATTAACTTTATATTTACCTAATGGAGTAGAACTTACTAATTAGCCAGTAGAAAGTACTCTAGCTGGGTAGACATTTTGCACAAAATGGTGGACTCTTTTTTGATCAATACACACAGTAGGATTTATTCTGGCACAATGCTCATTTTTCAGAAATTTAACCTAACAGCAAGCACTTACAGATACAAAAAAAGCAGGTCCCCATGTTGAAGCTCCACTTCTGTAAAGTATTAATCATCCTCACTTTGTGATCATGGCCAAGGAAAAGCAAATGTGTTTTCTCTGCATTTCCACCTTGAAACGTTATCTGCCAACCATGATGGAGCTGTTTGCATCTTTGCCTTTTTCAAACACAATATCTCATATAGTCACTGGGACGACATGGGGTAGGATGGTTGAAGGGGGTTGTCCACTATAGGGCTTTGGCCGCAGGGTGTGGCCACCCTAAGGTAATTATAACTCAAGCCCTCATCATGCACAGCTAATTACCCCACAAATTACAGCACTCGTGACATCTTTGAAAACATCATTGATAATGTAACTGTAACATCTGTAGTAAAATTATTGATGAGATAACTGTTCATGGTGGGGGTGCGATATATAGTTACCTTAGGGCACGTGTTATCGTTACTTGAGATAACTCTAACTATAACAGCTGAATTTCTATGGTTTTGTACATTTTAAATGTGAGGCTAAATATATGGACCCTGTAACCTTTGATTTTTTATGTGAATATATATAAACACACACATTACACAAAGGTCTCGAAAAACCATAAACATTTTACTAGACCTGCAGGTTGAGTAACCTGAATGATCTACTCTACCTAACTGTAATGTATTTGATCTGTAAACGGGAAATTGTGTGATCCTAGGCAAATATTTTATTTTACAGAGTCGTCTTTTTGTTCACTCTCACATATGAGCGCACCTTCAAATATAGAATTAATGTTAAGAAAGAACATCTTTTCATGCAGGACGAATTGTTAAAATAGCACTTTGGTTTGTTGATGACAAATATAATGATGGGGATTGGAGGTACCATTTTGGTAGTCGAGTAAAAGGTTGATTTTGTTTGACAGATGCTTTGTGGTATATTGCAGGGGTAGTGCGAAGGCGTAAGGAGTGTGTCTTATGAGACATATTTTTAATTTTATTTAATTTTTATTTTGCCTTAGTTTTGGTAGGTTGGCAGACATCATTTTGGCGTCATGACGAGATTCGGGCAGTCACGGAATAGATTTGAGGGTCACGTATTCTGGATGGGAGGTACTTTTTGGGAATAGGTACTACTTTAAAGTAAGTAACAAGAAAGGCAGCATATGTTGTAATAGTTCAAGATGTCTATGTTGCAAGCGCAGGTGTGTGGGGGTTTGATTCCCAGTAGGAGGGATGCATTTTGTTAATCGACAAGAAGTATGGTAACAGTGGGTTGATAATTAGGTTCTTCGTGATTCTGATGAGATAAAATAGTGTAATCGTTAAGAGCTGGTGAGCTATGAATATAGGTGTGGGGGAGATTCGATTCGCATTAGAAATGTGTTTTGATTTAGATGATAGAAAAAGAAGGGGATCGATAATAGTTATAAAATATGTTTTCATATGCCCTTATCTTTTCTAAAACTTTGAGAATGCTTTAATTTTGCGTGACCAGCAAGATTAGAGAATCCATTACAGGTCTATGAAGTGAGATTTCTTGAATTTGAAAATGACCAATGGGTTTCGAAATGGCAGCTGGATCGTGACTGGAAACAGTATTTAAAGGTCTAGTTGAAGCTCGGATGTTTCTGGATGCTGGATAAGGTGGAGCAAAAACACCAGCGCATAAGGTACGGTCAGATGTTTTTGGAGGTCTAACGGATAGTAACTGCAGCATAGTGGATACATTGTTTTCATTCTTGTTTTTGTAGCTATTTTAGAATGGGATCATTTTGAAATTAGTGATGGGATGATCCTCTACCAAACTTGGATGCGGCGGCAACATTTAAAGATCGTTATGTTTAGGGACGTGATTGGAGGCTTTGAAATATAGCAATGGAAGTTGGGAGGCTGTGTTTTGATTTTGCATTTCTTTCTTTTTTAGAATGGGATCGTGGTATGCCAGTAACCCAGGGCATTTGAATTTACAGTCAAGGTTTGATGCGTGTCCAGTAACTTTGAAACAGTGGTAACACTAGAATATTAGTATGCTTCAAGGCAGTGACAGGACTTAGAAAGATATAATTGAAAGTGGAAAGGTTATGTTTTTATTTTTGTTTTTGTTTTGTGTTTATCTCTTAGAATGGTTCTGAGTAAGGCTAGTAGTACAGGTCAGTTTGGATCAATGGACACAGACTTTGATATGTGGAAGGATTGGAGCAACTAAACACTTGTTAAGGTAGGTGTTGGAAAGGAAAATGGAGTTTTTACTGAGCAGATTGGCCCTATAAATGTAAACAAGAATGCAAAGTAGAGTAGACCAGGAGGGGAAGAGAGTAGAAGAAATATTTGTGATATCCAAGAGGGGACATAGGATAATTGTTCTTGCAAATATGTAGCAATTATCCTATGTCCCCTCCTGATGATGTAGCGAAGGCCCCGGGCACTGGCTTTCTGCCAGCCTTTCCGTGGTGGGGTCCCTGCCATGGAAAGGCTAATGGAGAGCTGAGTTTTAATCAGTCAGGCGGCAATGAGTTCAGCACTTCCCTCCCTGAGTACAACTCAGGCTGTCGTCACCACATCAGGAACCTTGCTCCTGACAGGGACGGAGGTCTGTAGGGGGGGGTCCGTCCGCCACGGTTGTAATGTCATGGTAGGACCACTGAGAGTGCGGCGGTAGGACCATCGCTGCAAGTGTGGTGGTCCGGGGACTGCCACACTCGTAATTAGGCCCCATGTTGCCAAGAAATGTCTAAAAAGCTAAACTGAGGACATATTTTCTGAGTTCTCAAATAGCAACAAAGCACTTTTAAATTATATGGTACCTTTTTTTATTCAGGTGATCATCTAATTATATTTTACACTTAAGGGAAAGGATGTGGTGTTACAGCCAGAGCTGCAGATTTTGCAAATGTGGAACCAGATTTGAGTTTTGGCATTAGCTCAACATTCTGTAATTCTGGGCAAATCGCCTAATCTTCCCTTGCCTAAAACCAAAATGAATGTGTCCTTGTGTAATGAAACTGAAACTCATGTAAAGCACTCCAATACTTTTGGCTGAAGTCTGCCCTATATAAAAGTTCAAAAAACCCAAAAAATTAAGGGTCTCATTTAAAAGGCTCTTGTGCCACTGGAGTGTCACATTTAGCAATGCTCCGGTGGCGCTGTGCCCTGCTCCATATTTAGCGCTAAGCCACTTTTGTGGCTTAATGCCCCCTTGTAATTATGGGGCTCCCCACACAGTTTTCTGTAGCAAAGGGGTGACCAATGGGTGTTGTTGTGGGCATATCCATGCTTTTTGACGCTGCCCCAGATTCATGAGAAATTGTGAACCTGAGGCAGCACCAAAACCTAACACCTACCTAGGATTGGGGTTAGAGTGGCACAAGGAGGAGAAATACTTTTATTTCTCCCAGTTTTTTCACTTTCTATGTGCACTGCATTCTGCAGCACACATTGAAGTAACAAATCACCATTAATGATTGTTTATGTGCAGAAAGGTGTCCCTTCCTGCACATAAACAATTACCCCTGCAAAGCAGGCATCCTTGCACCATGGCACAATGGTGCCTGAGTAGGCGCTAGAGATGTAGTGCCAGCACAAGGGTAAACATAGGGATGCACCATATTCTTGAAAATACGGCACATTCCTGCATTGTGGAAAAGATGCAACTCGGCGCAGCAATATTGCTTACGGCACTGCGCTGTGCCGTTTCCTAGTAAATGAGGCCCTAAGTGTTTTGTACACTTTTGTCATTGGGTTCTACTTGGGGAACATTTGGGTGATATGTGTGCTACATTTGGTCTCTTTTTTCTCTAGTGGCTATCTTGGGAGACTTATTTGTTATGAAGCGCCCTAATTTCCTTATTTGCTGCAGTATCCTCAGTAAAAATTGCTTTCAGTATTCCACCTCAGTTCCAACAAGATGGCACTGATGTGCCACATTTTTGGAATGAATTCAGAATGTTAGCACTCTAGTTGCTCATTAGAACACTGTAAGCTGCTGATCACCAGGGAATTAACTGGCAGTCTGCTGCTGGTGTTGAAAGTGCATGTTTCAGTCCACATGTCAGAATGTTTTAATGAAATAGGAGAGAAAGATACATCAGAACTTACTTAAAACATGTCCTAAATTTGCTTTTTACAGCACTATTCAGAATTTCTAAGACAAAATAACCCCCTCATCCTGTTCCTTTCTAATGTTTCACATTTTACCAGTTTGAATCAATCAGATGGCTTAAGGTGTGTCACACTTTTGCCACAAATAAAACTGTTAATGCTCTAGTTGTTCTTTAGAACACTCTGGAAGGCTGTGGTAGAACATAAGGGAGTTAAATGATGGACTGCTCCTGTAGGAAGTACATATTTTACTGAGAATGCCAGCAGGGGCAACTCTTCCATGAGGGCGGAGGAGCGTCACCCCGTCCCTGCCAGCAGCGGCAGCTGCAAAACCTTTACAAGGAAATTATAATAAATAGTGTTTATTATCATTTCCTTGTAAATGGGTAGGGCCACTGAGGTGACGAGTGTGAGGGGAAGTGCTCAGCACTCCCCCTCAGAGTGCATGAGTGTTTGGCCGGCTGTCTCGGGCCGGTCAAGCACACATGCGCACAGGGCTCTCTCCAGGTTGGAGAGAGCCTGCACAGACTTCCAGTCTGCCTGGGAACGACCTGGCTGGGTGCTCCCAGCCAATCATGATGCTGCTCGCACTGAGCAGCGTCAGGATTGGCAGCAGGGCAGGCTGGGAGCCTATGCCTGCCTGCCTGCAGCCAGCAAATGAGCGGGGCGCAGTGCGGCATTCCAGTAAGTTTTTTTTACATTTATTAATATTTTCTCCCCAGCCACCTCCCTGCTTTCCCCCCGTTTGTGCCATCACTCCCCCTTTAACACCTGTGATCCATGACTGAAAGTCAGACTTCATTCTCATATGGCTGAGAAAGATAATGTGAATTTACAGAAAATATGCTCTCATTTTAGCTTCTGAGCACGTTCCATCACTACTATCATGTTTTTTTCATGCATGATTCATGAAATCCCAACAGAAGGCTTTTTCACAGGGTAAAATCACCTTAAAACACACCACAATTCCTAAAATTATGATGGTATCATCAACAAATGATTTATATTGTAATTAAAATGTGTTATCACCCTTAATATTGTCTTCTTTTTGTGATCTCTCAAGACCTGCCATTCACTACAACGCATTTCAATGGGGTGCTATCTTTTATATTGGCCCCTAAATGGATTTCAGCAGTTCCTGGTTGAAGTGCTGGCAGCCAATTGGATCTCACCATGGGATCTGTGCATAGGCTGCACCCAGATATGCAAACTTGGTTTTCTCTAAATATCTAAATGAGTATTAAACAGGTTTACACAAAATAAAAAGAGTGCTTTCTGGACCAAGAGTTAACTTTCTTCCAAATTTGGTGTCATTCAATCCAGGGGTTCGGGCTTTAATTGTGTCTAAAATCTCCATAGGAATTAACATGGGAGACGCACTCTTTTTACCCACCCCTTCTTCTCAAGCCCGCTTGACGGATCACCTTGGAGCTTTCCATGCACAATAAGACCCAAATTGACCCTTTTTTCATGAAGATTCGCCAAATGGTGCTTTTTGATATAGCCATCTCAAAAAAAGCGTTTTCTATGGAACCTAGGTCCTAACTATATCAATTTTCAAAATATATACGTTAGTCGGTTCGGCTGCTGTCTTGAGAGTTTCGAGGCGATCGGTCAAACGAGGGCTTAGAAAAAGGGAAGTTTTAAAATGCATTTTCCCCATGCATTTTCCCATAGGGATTTTGAACAAAACTACAGCCCCAATGGCAGGACAGAATTACACCATGTTTGGTAAAATGCTAGTTCTTCGTCCAGAAAGCATGCTTTTTGTGATTTGATGTAAATCCGTTCAGTAGTTTTAGAGATATTAGAGTTTAAAACACTATAAATATCTAGGGACACATATCTTCTGCAGATCCAACTGTCCCTGTGCTGATATCTGTTTGTTTTCCAACACTTCAACAAGAAAATGTTGGCAGCCATATTGGAACTCTGCTTTAGCTGAGTCCCATAAAATAGATAAAACAGAAAAGACGCCAGAATAGAGTCACCCTTTGTTCCTAGCCTTGGTCTAGGGGTCCTACACGGACCCCGCTAGGGCTAAAAGCATTTTTTTAAACAGAATCTCTGAAAAATCCACATTTGAATCAGCAGATAAAAAAAAAATGGTTGGTCTCCCGCCCCTTTCTTTTAGTTTGCTCTTGGTGGGCCAGCTCCCAGGGGACTTAAAAAACATAAATGGGCACACTGGGACCCTCTCATAGGGATTGTATTGGCCCCAGAGATCACCACCTCCCCAGGACGATGATACTAAAAAATACAGGGGTAGGCACAGTCCCCCCCCATACCCCGGGGACAACCACCTTTCTGGGGCATAATGGTAATTTGTGTTGGGGGACCGCCGCCTTCCCAGGGCTAAATATGCAATCTATGCAGGGGTCCTGCATGCCCCCCGCAGCAACGGGGACTGCTACCTCCTTGGGGTTTAGTTAAATGTTGGAGGGGGGCTGCGTGGCCCCCTCGTAGAGCCTATCATGGCCCTCCGGGCCGCCACCCCCCAGGGCCAGCTCCAGCTGTGTCCCAGGGTGCCCACCTAAGGGCATGTCTGTTTGCTCTGACTTGGCGGGAGCTTTGACAGTAACAAAGGTTACATGAATGTTATAGTTATGTTTTGAATTTAATCATACACCACTATAGAAATTCTGCAGTTATAGTTAGAGCTATTTCAAGTAACTATAGCTCACATATATATATATATATATATATATATATATATATATATATATATATACCTAGTGGTAATAGGTAGTTATAGTTAGGACCATGTTTCCATAGAAAAAAATGTTTATTTACTTGCCTATATCTTTGGCACCGTTTGATGAATCTCCATGACATCTATCGAAAGAAGTGTGCCAGTGACTCTTGCTGTGCATGTAAAGTTTCGGGGTGATCCGTCAAGCGGGGGCTGAGAAAAAGGGGGATCACAAAAGTTGTGTTTTCCCATGTTAATTCACATAGGAGTTTTGAACACCACTACAGCCTGAACCACTGGATGGATTTACACCAAATTTGGCAGAAACCTAGCTGGCAGTATGCAGATTATGATTTTGCTTATTTGGTGTAAACCCATTAGGTAGTTTTGGAGATATTAAGGGGAAAATACATTTAGATATCTAGGGCTGTGGATCCTTTGTGTCAACTTTGTGATGTCCACGGTGAATTCACAGATTCTCGTGCCACCAGCAATGCTGTGAATGGCTAGCTACAACTTGAGTAGAAAGTTGTGGCCACCATTTTATGTTAAGGGTGACAGTCAATGGGGCTAATAATTGTAGTGAAAGTTGATATCAGGGGTTAGAGTTTAGATACCCTGACCCCAGGGGTGTGATATATGAGAGTTTGAGGGCCAAGTTATGACCTTAAAATGTTTTTTTAAAGAGGCACGATATTCATGAGTAAGTCACAACGCACAGCGCTGGCCCCGTGTAACATCACAATGAATTCACGAATATCAGTGTAATTCATTTACTTATAAATTAACTCAGAAATTCATACACCCATTCACAGACTCAGTCACACCCTTGTGCACCCATTCTCAGACATATTCAGAATAACAGGCACTCATTCGCAGACCCCCTGACACCCTAACACACCCATTCACAGATTCGCTCAGACCCTGATGCAACCATTCATATATCTGCTAACACCCTGATGCAGCCATTGACAGACCCAGCCATACCCTCACGTCCCCAGTTGAGGATCCACTCACACCCTGACACACCCATTTGTACACTCATTCACTTTATCATGCACCTATTCACAGACCCAATGACACCCTCAAGCACCCATTCGAAGGCCCACTGACACCCTGATGCACCAATGCGGGGACCCAGTTACACTTGCATGCACCCATTCACAGATCCAATCACAGAGTGACAAACCTACCCAGTCACAGCCTCTAGCACCTTTTCACAGACCCAATCACACTCTCACACACCCATTCACAGAGCTAGTGACACCTTGATTCACCCATTCGCAGACCCAGTCACACCCTCATGCACCCATTGATAGATCCACTCCCACCCTCATGCACCCATTCACATGCCCAGTCACTCCCTTATGCACCCATTCACACACCTACTCAAACCCTGATGCACCCTTTTGGAGACTCACTGACATCCTCATGCACTCATTTACAGATCCAGTGACACCCAGATGCACCCATTATCAGACCCAATCACACCCTAATGTACCCATTTGTGGACCCTTTGACACTCTTACCCACCCATTCACAGATCCAGTCACAGACTGATGCACCTATTCACAGACCCAGTCACACCCTTATGAACCAATTCACACAACCACTCACACCCTCATGCATCCATTCACAGAATCTGTCGCACCCTCAAGAACTTATTTGAAGACCCAGCCATATCCTTACACACCTATTCACAGATCCACTGGAAGCCTTCCACACCCATTCGCACACCCAGGCACACCCTTATGCATCCATTCACAGATCCACTCACACCCTGTTGCAGCCATTCAGAGACCCAGTCACTTTCATGTAACCAATTTAGAGCTCTGCTCACACCCTTACACACCTATCGGCAGAAACAGTCACACCCTAATGCACCCATTTGTTGATCCACTCACACCTTGACACACCCATTCACGGACCTACTCACATTATAACGCATCCATTTACAGACCCAGTGACACACTTAAGCACCCATTCGTAGCTCCACTGATACCCTGATGCACCCATTCGGAGACCCAGTCACAACCTCATACACCCATTCACAAACCCACTCACAGAGTGAGACACCCAGTCACACCCTCATGCACCCACTGGCAGATCCACTCAGACACTCCCACATTCGTTCATAGATCCACTCACACTCTCACGCACCCATTTGTAGACTCAGTCATACCTTCACGCACCCATTCAGATGGTGATGTTGCCAGTCAGAGATACAGTCAGACAGTCACGCACTCAGTTACTGACTCACTGAAAGGCTTATATACCCATTTCCAGACATATTTGGGCATTCTGTAACACAGACTGTGAACAAGGTTGTGAGGCAGGTATACATGACTGAAAGACTTATTGAAATGTGGATTTACATGTTTGTTGACTTGTTTTGAAGGTAATCTTTGGTGTATGATATTGAAAATCGCATATCTATCTATCTATCTATATATATATATATATATATATATATATATATATATATATATATATATATACACACACACACACACACATATATATATATATTGATTGATATATATATAAGTATATATATAAATATGTATATATATATGTGTGTGTGTGTGTGTATATACTCATGAATTTTTAATGGGTTGGTGTGTATTGAAAGGCTGCATTTATTTTGCTTTTTCGTGGTATATTCGCAAATTTTGGAAAGCCATCACGAACATTCTGAAATTAAAAAATATATATATATGGAAAATTAACAAATATTTTGGGCAGTAGGTTGGCCCTGACAAGAGCCTTTGTGTTCATTGTTAGTATCTGATTATTACATGTAAGACTAGATGCAGAGTTTCAGGTTTGAAAGAAAAGCTCTGTTGCCTTCATCTGTGAAGTGGACACCGTCACTTCAATATATGCCATCCATGTCAAAGTGTAGATTGTGATTTTATATACAGCCCATGTTATGGTCTCTGAGGAACGCAGAAACCGTTTTATTGACATGTTTCCTGGCTTTGTCAATCTGTGGACAGAACTGAGTAGGCCACTTCCATTTCTGCTTTTGGCACATCTTGGAGTACACAAACACAGTGTGAGGGAAAACTGTAATCAATTGTGCAAATGTATCCTTCATTAGGATTTGCAGTTCTACCCCAGTCAGTGTGCTCAGGTCATTACAATCACAGTGCACAGTCTTGAGGTCAGAGGATTGGGAATCTCTAATACCTTCAACCAAGCGCAATTGGTGCCACTTTAATTCTCTATGGCCAAACCATTTAATGTTCACATTAGAGAAACCCAAGTGCCTGTCAACACCACTCTTTCTACTAGTCGCTTTAGTCCAAAACACATAGCTGTGCCCTGCAATTCACAGTATAACCATTTTGAAGTGAGGCAGAAATAGCAGTAAGGAGAAGGCTGGATCTGAATGAGGCAGTGTTGGGAATAGGTTGCTGGTAAAATGGAGGTCTGCTTCTAGTTTGTAAAAAAAATACATTTTATTAAGTAGTGTGAGTTGGGTAGGCAAGTGAAATTAGGTGGTTTCTTTAAAGGAGCGGTAACTAGTTCTTTGATTGGCTGTAGCAAACATAAAATTGGAAATGCAGACTAAGATTTGGTGTTTAATCTATACAGTAAAACACAACTGTTGCAGCTCATTCTTCAACAAGTATGCCCCTTGTAGAACTACTGGTCTACTTGTTCTGGTGGGTTGCTATGGACACTGTACTTAGAGTGTACGAGGGGATGGGTTTTAAAGAAAAAAGTTCCCTCTTTAGAGGCTATGCTAATGATGTATGGTATACTCTTGAAGTAATAAAACTACCATGCTAAATATGTTTTTCAACACTCCGGACACTCACGCCCCCCCATGCGCAGTTTTTTGGTCAAAACTTTTTACCACAAATATTACATTGATATTATCAATGATGCTGTTGAAGATGGTTTGGTTGCCATAATTTGTGGGGTAATTTTCAGTGCATGGTGAGGGCGTAAGTAATAGTTATCTTAGGGCACGAGTTATAGGTACGTGAGGTAACTCTAACTATAACTGGTGAATTTCAATGGTTTTGTACATTTAAAAATGTAAGCCTAACTGTAACTTTGCTGTAACCATTGGTTTTTTAAGTGATTTTCTATGGGTTTTTTAAACTCTATTTTGTAACTATAACTTCCTTGTAACCTTTATTTTTTTCGTGAATTTCTATGTTTTTTAACAAATAGTAATTTTAATTACTATACGTTAATCCAACCACTGCCGCGCATGGCCTTCAGCGGTGCATGGGGCAGATGGCCAGCCCTGAGGGAAACCCCCGTTATGCACCCAACCATGCACATCCTTCACCAATGTGCAGTGTCAACATCAGGGCAGTGCGCGCTCTACGGGCGACTAGAATGCAAAAACCTAACAATTTCAAGCTAACATAATTAATGCATTGTGCTGATATGATGTTGTTTAACCTTTTGCATTGAAGAGTTTAATCCTGAAGACTTATGTTCAGCATGCATATAAATATTGTTCACATTTAATGTAGTGCTGCAGGCTTTCAGCCTGTGTCAGGGTGTGGCCTTCTAGAAGCTTTACCTTCAGCATGCCTGGGTGTGGTTGGTGGGCTGGGCTAAGACTTTATAAAAGGGAGCCAGCCCAGCTCCACATGCTCACTATTTAGAGGTCCCGGTGCAGAGCAGCAGCAACTTCCTGAGTTCCTTTTCCGCAGGCCTACCTTGATCTTCCAGGCCTCGCCCTTTCACTTGGCTGGGTGATTCTTGATCAGGGCGGTAAGACGGAGGTCGCTCTGGGCCTCCGATCCCATTCTCGAAGTATTTCGAGTTCTTGGGCCTAATTAATATGATAAATCTATTTGCTCTTGTGCATGTGAAAGTGCGCTTGATATTTAATGGCATTTACAGGCTAACAATTGAATCGGCTAGACGCGCGATTCTTTGCTTGTGTGTAACTCTTGATATTCATTGTGCGCTACCATTTTATGGCATTTACAAGGTGACATTCGAATTGGCAAGACGCGCGATCATTTCTCGTGCGTAACCCTTGATATTCATTGTGCGCTACCATTCCTTGGCAGTTACATGGTGGCATTCGAATCGGCAGGACGCGCAATTCATTTCTCGTGCTTTAACCCTTGATATTGATTGTGCGCTACCATTCCATGGCAGTTACATGGTGGCATTCGAATCGGCAAGACGCGCAATTCATTTCTCGTGCTTTAACCCTTGATATTCATTGTGCGCCACCATTCCTTGGCAGTTAAATGGTGGCATTCGAATCGGCAATACGCGTGATTCATTTCTCGTGCTTTAACCCTTGATATTCATTGTGTGCTAACATTTCGTGACAGTTACATGGTGGTATTCGAATCGGCGAGACGCATGATTCATTTCTCGTGCTTTAACCCTTGATATTCATTGTGCGCTACAATTCCTTGGCAGTTACATGGTGGCATTCGAATCGGCAAGACGCGCGATTCATGTCTCGTGCTTTAACCTTTGATATTCATTGTGCGCTACCATTCCTTGGCAGTTGCATGGTGGCATTCAAATCAGCAAGACGCGTGATTCATTTCTCGTGCTTTAACCCTTGATATTCATTGTGTGCTAACATTTAGTGACAGTTACATGGTGGTATTCGAATCGGCAAGACGCGCGATTCATTTCTTGTGTGTAATTCATGTTATTCATTGTATGCTACCATTTTCTGACATTCATATGGTGACCTTCGAATCGGCAAGCCGTGCGATTCCTTTTCTGGGTTTAAAATCACAGTGTTCATTATGCGCTACCATTTTAAGGCATTTACTTGGTGGCTTTCGAGTTGGCAAGACCCGTGATTTATTTCTCGAGTCTAATTCATGTTATTCATGGTGCAAAATCATTCTATGGTATTTACAACCTTTGTACAAATCTGCAATGTGCGCAATTCATGTTCCTGCAATTAGGAGAGAACAAAAAAGCTAGAGTTCTAGATGTAATGTTGTGTGTCCATAATAAGTTTCTCAAACACGATTCATATTATGGTTTGGAAATCATTCAGATTATTTCCTGATCCTCATGCAAAAGATAATACTTGAATTTGAAAGTTGCATTTAACCTTTCTTGATTCCCTCACAGGTATCCAGTCATCTTGAAGCCTAGTCATTTTAAGTCTATGCTTAGGTTGTCCATGTTTTCAGAATGACAATGCTAAAAGTCATAGCCTAGTATTGATTAATATGATATAATCTTCATATTGTGTGTTTTAACCTTTTTGCTTCCTACAGGTCTCCTTCCCAGCTGTTCCCTTCCTAATCCCCTTTTCCCACTTGGACTCTCTTAGACTCTGTGACAATTCTAATCAGAGTATTGGAGCTGTCTTGTGGTGGAAGTGTTGGCAACGTGCACAGACCCCGAGGATCTGGTGACTCTGACAGAATAGTGAGCCCACAAATTATTATCCTCCTGGTTTGTGTATGTTCTCAACATGGCCACCCTGGACGAGCTAGTCAAGGCTATCACTCAGCTCCAAGCAGAGGTGGTATCATCAAAAGATTTGGCAACTAGCCTAGCTGAGAGAGTGAGTCAGTTACAGGATAAGGTAGAGAAGAAGGAACAAAATCCCACAGGTGTATCTTGGCCAGGTCCTTCTTCTCAGACTTCTGGAGGTAATCCGACAAACATTTCCCTCAATGTTCCTTCAGCCATTCCTTTAGCTCCCCCAGAACGTTTCTCAGGCGACCCCTTGAAAGCGCAATCTTTCCTGGTTCAAGTGGAATTACACTTCACCTGCAGACCACATACTTTCACCGATGCCCAGTCCAAAGTAGCTTTCTTGTTATCATATCTGACTGGAGATGCAGCTACCTGGGCTATCCCTCTTGTGCGTAAAGACAGTCCCCTGCTGTACAATTGGAGAAATTTTATTTGTGAGTTTGAACAAGTTTTTGATCGTAGAACTGTAACATTGTCAGCAGATCATGAATTATTAGACTTACGACAAGGGAATCAGGACTTAGGGGGTCATTACAACATTGATGGGCGGCATCCGCCGCCCGCCAAGTTGAAACCGCCGTGTGGCCGCCAATGCGGGCGCACTCCCGCGGTGCCCATAATGACATCCCCGCTGGGCCGCAACATGGGAGCCGGCTCCAAATGGAGCCGGTGGTGTTGCGGCTGTGCGACGGGTGCAGTTGCACCCGTCGTGCTTTTCACTGTCTGCTATGCAGACAGTGAAAAGCTGTACGGGGCCCTGTCAGGGGGCCCCTGCACTGCCCATGCCATGCCAGGGGCCCCGTGACTCTCCGTACCGCCAGCCTTTTCCTGGTGGTTCAAACCGCCAGGAAAAGGCTGGCGGTAGGGGGACTCGTAATCCCCAGGGCAGCGCTGCAAGCAGCGCTGCCCTGGCGGATTATCACCGCCAGGGCAAATGTGGCGGGAAACCGCCGGCCACGGCGGTGCAACCGCGGTCACTACCGCCGCGGTCATAATCCCCTCTGAAGCACCGCCAGCCTGTTGGCAGTGCTTCAGCCAAAACAGCCCTGGCGGTCTTGGACCGCCAGGGTTGTAATGAGGGCTTTAGTGTCATATTTAGCCAACTTTAATCGGCTGGTCTCCGAGACATCCTGGCCTGAGGAAAAACAAGCGGCCCTTGTTCTACAAGGGACTCAAAGAGGAGCTAAAAGATATCCTAGCTCAAATAGACCCGCAGCCTACAGATTGTCAAGAATTGATAAACCTTGTCTTGAGACTGGATCATTGTTTATCAGAATGAAAAGGAACACGCAAAAAGACTGAAAAATATTCCTGGCGTTTTCACGATAATAGAGACTCAAGAACTCCGAAAGAAAGAACGCCGGAACCAATGGAAATTGGAACCATCAGGAGACCTTTGACCAAAGACGAAAAGGACCTACGTAGAAAGAATGGACAATGTCTCTATTGTGGGCGCAAGGGTCATTTTGCCAAAGAATGTCGAATCAAACCAAAGAGCAAACGAGGTCCGGTTCAAAAGGTTGCAGCCAATGCAAAAGTCGAGTCGGAAAACTAAAGCACCCAAGATGCAGAGAAGGGTTGCTCTTGGGTGTCACCGTGGACCCTTCACAATCTAGACATCTCAAACTGGGTATCAATGTTCAGGTAAAGAAAAATACCTATTTCAAGAAGGCTCTAGTCAATTCTGGGGCTACCGGGAACTTTGTTGACGCCCAATTGGCCCGTGCATTGGGGATCCCATGTGATTAAAAAAAGACCCCAGAAATCATCCAGGCAGTCGATGGCAAACTCTTGACTGGAGGTCCGGTAACTTTTCAGACTGTCCCTTTGTCGGTGATTTGTGAAGATAAGAATCAAAGAAAGAAACATAAAGAGAAACTCATCCTTGACGTGATCCATGCTCCCCAGTATGGAATTATCCTTGGCTTACCATGGTTAACTCATCACAATCAAGAGATTGATTGGGCAGATCGAAAGGTCGTGTTCTCATCTGCGCTATGTAAAGAACAATGCCTCCAAAAGTATCAAGTATCAAAAGTTTGCAACTCTTACATAGCCACTGCCGCAGAGAAAGAAGTTAAATTGCCCAAACAGTATTCATCTTATGAAGATGTATTCGATGAGAAAGAAGCAGAGAACTTACCTCCTCATAGATCTTATGACTGTCAAATTGATCTAGTTCCAGGTGCGATACTTCCCAACTGTCGTGTATATGCCCTGTCAGAACATGAAAATCAACATTTACGAAAGTATCTAGATCAATTCTTGGAGAATGGTTTCATTCGCCCTTCTAAGTCTCCTGCAGCATCTCCTTTTATTTTTTGTTACGAAGGCGAATGGAGAACTTCGAACTTGTATCGACTATAGGGGATTGAACAAAGTCACCATCAAGAATAAATATCCTTTGCCCCTCATTCCGGTCTTGCTGGAACAAGTAAAGAAAGCAAAAATCTACAAGAAGCTTGATCTTCGAGGTGCTTATGATTTGGTCAGAATGAGAGAGGGCGACGAATGGAAAACAGCGTTCAAGACAAGATATGGCCTCTTTGAAAACACTGTTATGCCTTTTGGTCTGCGTAATGCTCCAGCAGCATTTCAATTTTTCTTGAATGACGTTCTTAGAGAGTACCTCGACATATTTGCTATAGTCTACATCGATTACATTCTGATCTACTCAGACAATGAAAATGAACATGCCCAACATGTGAAGAAAATTCTTGCAGTCCTCCGAAAGCACCATTTATATTGCAAACTAACCAAGTGTGAGTTTCATGTTACCACAGTTGAGTTTTTAGGGGTTATCCTTACCCCTCAAGGTATGGTGATGGCAGAAAAGAAAGTAAAGGACGTATCTAATTGGCCCACCCCAAAGACTGTTCGTGAAGTACAATTTTTCCTGGGGTTTGCAAATTTTTACCGGAGGTTCATAAATCATTTCTCCCAGACAGTGGCTCCAATCACTAAGCTATTAAGAAAGAAGGAAAAATTTGTATGGTCCCCGGAAGCTGACCAAGCCTTTTCAACTTTGAAGGAAGCTTTCTCCACTGCCCCAGTCTTGACTCATCCTGATGTGGATCGACCCTTCATTGTGGAAGCTGATGCTTCAGATGTGGCAATAGGAGCAGTCTTGTCGCAATGAAACAAAGACACTGGTCAACTTCATCCTGTAGCTTACATGTCTCGTAAGTTGAACGAAGCCGAACAGAACTATGTCATTGCTGAAAAAGAGCTTCTGGCGATTCGTGACGCCTTTAAAGAATGAAGACATCATTTGTTGGGTGCCAAATAGACTGTCACAGTATATACTGATCATCGCAACCTTCAGTTCATGAGTTCCGCCAGACTTTTGACTCCTCGGCAATCACGCTGGATGCTGTTTTTTGCCGAATTTGATTTTTGTGGTAACTTTCCGGCCCGGTAAAGACAATCGCAAAGCTGATGCCTTGTCCGCCAAGAGTCTACCACGTTGCCTGCAGTTCAAACCTCCAGAGCTATCATTGCTCCAGACAAAGTCCTATGTATCATAAAAACTGAAGATTTCTTTGAAGACATCCGCAATTCTTTCACTGTTGAGAAATGGCAGACATGGGCCCAAGCAGATCCCAAAAGGTCAATCAAGCAAGGATTACCTTTTCATGACGCTCGTTTGTTCATGCCCACTACCATGCTTCGCAAGATAGTGTTTCATTGGTTGCATGTTATACCTACGGCAGGTCATCCAGGTACTCCAAAAACTCTTGAATTAATCCAACGCTATTTTTGGTGGCCTACCCTAACAAAAGATGTAAAAGCGATGGTAAACAACTGCGAAGTCTGTGCTCACACTAAAACAAGTCATTCAAAACCGAAAGGGTTGTTGCATCCACTCCCAACTCCAAGTCGTCATTGGGAGCACATTACTTTAGACTTTATTACAGGTCTACTAGTGGTTCAACAACATTCAGTAATCCTGGTGGTAGTAGATAGTCTCACGAAATATGGAAATTTCATTGCTTGTAAGAAATTGCCCACCTCTAGTGAACTGGCAACTATTTTACTGAATAGAGTGGTTCGTTATCATGGACTGCCAAAAATAATCCTCTCCGAACGGGGGTCGCAATTTGCCTCCAATTTCTGGAAGACATGGTGCAAAACACCCCAAGTGACATCTACACTATCTACTAGCCACCATCCTCAAACAGATGGTCTAACGGAGAGACGAAATCAGACCTTGAAGCAATACCTACGTGCTTACGCTGAAAAAGCACTTCATACTTGGACATCAATGCTCTGGTTAGCTGAGTTAGCCTACAATAACTCAGTCCACACTTCTACTGGCGTTACACCTTTTTTTGGCTTGTTTGGCTATCATCCTGACACCTTGCCCATCACAATCCCTCAAGAAAGTTCTCTTACTCCAGCTGCGTCAGAAACCATTCAACATCTGCATCAAACCCAGAAATTGATTCAACAGCATTTGGAAAAGGCCAAACAAAAATACAAAAAGCATTATGATAAGAAACATTGTGGGGGACCGCAGTATCAACCAGGTGATAAAGTGTGGCTTTCCACAAAACATATAGACTTCAAAAAGAAGCACATGTTCAACCCCAAATTCATAGGTCCTTACACTGTCCTTCAGCAAATCCTGTGACCTATAAACTGCAATTGCCAAGATCATTACAGATTCATCCAGTGTTCCACACTTCCCTCTTGAAAAAGGCAGTCCAGAAGATCCGCCCTCATTCAGCTCCAGTTCTAGTAAAGGGGGAAGTAGAATACAAAGTCAAGAAAGTGTTGGATTCTAAACTGAAAGGGCGTAACCTATGGTACTTAATCTTATGGAAAGGTTATGGCCCTGAAAGTAACTCATGGGTTTCCGCATCTGATATCCATGCTCCAGTACTTGTGAGGCGTTTTCATCATCTCAATCCAGACAAACCAGGCCCTAGAGCGCATCTGGGAGAGCGGAGTACTGTCAACATCAGGGGAGTGCGCGCTCTACGGGAGACTAGAATGTAAAAACCTAACAACTTCAAGCTAACATAATTTATGCATGGTGCTGAGATGATGCTGTTTAACCTTTGCATTGCAGAGTTTAATCCTGAAGACTTATGTTCAGCATACATATAAATATTGTTCACATGTAATGTACTGCTGCAGGCTTTCCGACTGTGTAAGGGTGTGGTCCCCTTCCAGGGCCTTCTAGAAGCTTTCCCTGCAGCATGCCTGGGTGTGGTTGGTGGGCTGGGCTGGGACTCTATAAAAGGGAGCCAGCCCAGCTCCACGTGCTCACTATTCAGAGGTCCCGGTGCAGAGCAGCAGCAACTTCCTGAGCTCCTGTTCCGGAGGCCTACCTTGGTCTTCTAGGCCTCGCCCTTTCACTTGGCTGGGTGATTCTTGATCAGGGTGGTAAGACGGAGGTCGGGCTGGGCCCCCGATCCCGTTCTCGAAGTATTTGGAGTTCTTGGGCCTAATTAATATGATAAATCTATTTGCTCTTGTGCGTGTGAAAGTGCACTTGATATTTAATGGCATTTACAGGCTGACATTTGAATTGGCTAGACGCGCAATTCTTTGTTTGTATGTAACTCTTGTTATTCATTGTGCGCTACCATTTTATGGCATTTACAAGGTGGCATTCGAATCGGCAACACGCGCGATTCATTTCTCGTGCTTTAACACTTGATATTCATTGTGCGCTACCATTCCTTGGCAGTTACATGGTGGCATTCGAATCGGCAAGACACGCGACTCATTTCTCGTGCTATAACCCTTGATATTCATTGTGCGCTACCATTCCTTGGCAGTTACATGGTGGCATTCGAATCGGCAAGACGGGCGATTCATTTCTCGTGCTCTAACCCTTGATATTCATTGTGCGCTACAATTCCTTGGCAGTTACATGGTGGCATTCGAATCGGCAAGACGCGCGATTCATTTCTCGTGCTTTAACCCTTGATATTCATTGTGCGCTACCATTCCTTGGCAGTTGCATGGTGGCATTCGAATCGGCAAGACTCGCAATTAATTTCTCGTGCTTTAACCCTTGATATTCATTGTGTGCTAACATTTCGTGACAGTTACATGGTGGTATTCGAATCGGCAAGACGCGCGATTCATTTCTTGTGTGTAATTCATGTTATTCATTGTATGCTACCATTTTCTGACATTCAAATGGTGACCTTCGAATCGGCAAGCCGCGCGATTCCTTTTCTGTGTTTAAAATCAAGTTATTCATTATGCGCTACCATTTTAAGGCATTTACTTGGTGGCTTTCGAGTTGGCAAGATGCGTGATTTATTTCTCGAGTCTTTGTACAAATCTGCAATGTGCGCAATTCATGTTCCTGCAATTTTGAGAGAACAAAAGAGCTAGAGTTCTAGATGTAATGTTGTGTGTACATAATAAGTTTCTCAAACATGATTCATATTATGGTTTGGAAATCATTCAGATTATTTCCTGATCCTCATGCAAAAGATAATACTTGAATTTGAAAGTTGCATTTAAACTTTCTTGATTCCCTCACAGGTATCCAGTCATCTTGAAGCCTAGTCATTTTGGGGCATATTTATACTCCGTTTGCGCCGAATTTGCGTCGTTTTCTTCGACGCAAATTCGACGCAAAACTAACTCCATATTTATACTTTGGCGTTAGACGCGTCTAGCGCCAAAGTCCATGGAGTTAGCGTCATTTTTTTGCGTGAACACCTTCCTTGCGTTAATGATATGCAAGGTAGGCGTTCCCGTCGTAAAAAATGACTGCGATGCATATGCGTCGTATTTATACTCCCGGGCAAAAATGACGCCCGGGAGTGGGCGGGACTAAAAAACCCGCATTTGCGCCGGATTTTAGCGCCTGGGTCAGGGCAGGCGTTAAGGGACCTGTGGGCTCAGAATGAGCCCAGAGGTGCCCTCCCAAGCCCCCAGGGACACCCCCTGCACCCTTGCCCACCCCAGGAGGACACCCAAGGATGGAGGGACCCATCCCAGGGAAGAAAAGGTAAGTTGTGGTAAGTATTTTTTAATTTTTTTTTTGTGGCATGGGGGGCCTGATTTGTGCCCCCCTACATGCCACTATGCCCAATGACCATGCCCAGGGGACAGAAGTCCCCTGGGCATGGCCATTGGGCAAGGGGGCATGACTCCTGTCTTTGTCATGTTAATGGCGTCTGGGCGCCAAAAAAAAATGGCGCAAATCGGGTTAAGACGATTTTTTTGCCTCAGCCTGACTTGCCCCATTTTTGGATGCCCAAACGGCATTTTGCCCTACGCCGGCGCTGCCTCGTGTACGTGGTTTTTTTTCACGCACACCAGGCAGCGCCGGTCGGCTAACGCCGGCTAACGCCATTCAATAAATACGGCGCCCGCATGGCGCTTCAGAATGGCGTTAGCCGGCGCTAATTTTTTTGGCGCAAAACTGCGTTAGCGCAGTTTTGCGTCAAAAAGTATAAATATGGCCCTTTAAGTCTATGCTTAGG
Organism: Pleurodeles waltl; assembly: GCF_031143425.1. Lineage (NCBI taxonomy): Eukaryota > Metazoa > Chordata > Amphibia > Caudata > Salamandridae > Pleurodeles > Pleurodeles waltl. The sequence continues at coordinate 670,328,402 of NC_090439.1, read as the reverse complement.
TTGTCCATGTTTTCAGAATGACAGTGCTTAAAGTCATAGCCTAGTATTGATTAATATGATATAACCTTGATATTGTGTGTTTTAACCTTTTTGCTTCCTACAGGTCTCCTTCCCAGCTGTTCCCTTCCTAATCCCCTTTTACCACTTGGACTCTCTTAGACTCTGTGACATTTCTAATCAGAGTATTGGAGCTGTCTTGTGGTGGAAGTGTTGGCAACGTGCACAGACACCGAGGATCTGGTGACTCTGACACGCAGGGGAGGTTTTCCACAACACCTGACCTGCAGCCAGACCCTTTGACCAACATTCCTCAACCACCCAAACCCTCGCTGTGCACAGCCATTTTGCTGTGTGCGGCGGGAGTTAGCCGCAGCATCTCTGCTGTCTGTCTGGATGTGAGAGTGCGTACATCAGTGTTTTAGTGGGTGCATCAGTGTGTGTGTGAGTCAGTGAGTGGCTGCATGAGGGTCTGAGTGGGTCTGTGAGTGGGTGCATGAGTGTCTGAGTGGGTCTGTGAGTGGGTGTGTGGGTGTATTTATATTTTTTTAAAGTATAATATATTTTTATTTTTTTAAAAGGCAATGAGTCCAGATGGACTGCGACCTTCATACTGAGCTATGGGAATTTTTTGTAAACTTTTTTTAGCCCTTTCTGGGCTTTCAGGGACCATGAGGGAGCCCCCAAGGGATCCCCGCAGTCCCTACTTTTTTATTTTATTTATTTTTATTTCTTTTTTTATTATAACGCCCTTACAGGCTACCTGGCACTGCAGGGGAAGCCTTAAGTCTTCCCACACTGTGTCAGTGCTTCAGCAAGCACGGAGCTGCTTTGACAGCAGCTCCTTGCTTGCTAAAACATTTCATCTCTGTCCTCTGCACGCGTGCAGGGGACAGAGATGAAACTTTGGATTTTGACAGCGGGACCTGCTTTGCAGCCAAGCCACAGCAAACAGCTATGTCCCAGAGGTGGGCATCCCTGGGACATAGCAGGAGCCAGCTCTGGGGGTGGTGGTCCCCACAGCCATCAGTGGCTCCCCGACGGGGGCCGCATTGCCCCATTTCAACAGGACATAGCCCTGGACTGTGTGGTCCCTGGGGGTCCCATAGGGACTCTCTTCATTTCATTTGTTTACACTTTGCCCCGGGGTGGTAGTCCTGGGGTGTGGGGCTCGTGGACTCTCCTGCATATACGTTCTCCAATGTCCCTGGGGATGGTAGTCCCTGGGGTGTGAGGGGCCACAGACCCCCCATCATATTATAAACATGGCAGCCCTGAGGAGGTGGTGGTCCCCAGGGCAGCTGGGGTCCATGGGCCCCCGCATGCTTTTAATTCGATGTCCTGGGAAGATGGTGGTCCCCGGTGTTTGGGGGACCCATAGGGACTCCCTTTATTTTTTTAAACATTTGCCCCCACTCAAACTACAGTGTTGCCTCGGGGATTGGTGGTTCTGGGACACATCACAATAAAGCACTGGGGAGGTGGCAGTCCCCAGGGCAGGGGAGGCACAGGTGCCCCCAAAGAAAAAAAATTAGCCCTGTTGAGTTGGCGGTCCCCGGGGCATTAGAAGGAGGTCAGGAGGCCCATCCCCACTTTTTTTTTTTTTTAAACCCCAGGATTTGGCCCACCTGGAGGCATTAAAATAACGAAGCATGGGAGACTGCGCTTCATTTTTTTTTTTTTTGCGTGGGGATTCACGGATCCACACTGTCTCTGCTCGTAAAAATTTTAAATATGCTTTTTAGCCCTGGGGGTTCTCTTTGGGGCCCCATCACCAGAGCTAAGGGGTCAGGGTGTTTGTACCCTGGGCCCTTTGTTTTTTTTGTTTTTTTACTTTTATATTCGGACTTGGCTAAATCGGAGTCCCAGGATGGCTGCCAACACTTCAACAGCTTCTGTTGTTGATGTGTTATCAGCCAATCAGATCTCAGTACGAGATTGTTAGGGGCCGCAAATCCTTCGCATCCCTAGATACACATTTTTTTCCCCTTTAATTTCTCAAAAACTACTGAACGTAATTACACCAACACTAAAAAGCACTCTTTCTTGGCTAGGAACTAAAGTCCTGACAAATTTGGCTTGATTTTGTCAAATAATTTTTGCGTTATCAATAATCAAAATCACTATGGACAAATGAATGGGGAAAATGTGTTTTGGTACCTCCCTTTTTTCTCTGCCCCACCTGGACAGATCACCCCAAACCTTTCTAGGCAGCAGCTGACGTACCTGGAAATGTTTTAGGCAAAGTTTTGTGAAGATTCGTCAAGCGGCGCCAAAGATATAGGCAACTAAAAAATATGGTTTTTATATAGAAACTAGGTTGTAACTATCACTTTCCAAAAGACCGCCGAGGTTTCGCAGGGCCGAAGACCGTCAGTGTTGGCGGTCTTCCGCCAACCATATCATGACTGCTGGCGACCCTCTGCCATTATTTGGACAGAGAGCAGCCATACTGGCGGTCGGCAGTGTAGTTGAGGCTGCTCCTCCGTCACCTCCACGTCATCAAAACACCGCCCACCGAATTAAGTTCCATTATTCGGTGTGGCGGTGTTCTGGTGACGGGGTGCTGGCGGCGGAGCAGCCCCCATGGATCCCGTTCCCTCCCGGACGAGCACCGAGGCAGGTAAGGTGATCGTCCAACAGGGAAGGGAGGTTGGGGGGGTTTGTGTGGTGTGTGCATGCTTGGAGGTGTGAGTTTGAGTGTTTAGAGGGTGCGTATGGGTGCGTGTATGTTTGTGGGGGTGTGATGTGTGTCGTGGGTATGTAACATGTATGAGTGTGTACATGTGTGCATGTATGTGCGCGTGTACGTGTGTGAGTTGTGTGTGCGTGCGTGAGTGTGGTGGGTATGGCTGGGGGGGCCCATGGAGGTCGGGGGCGGGGGTGGGGAGGGTCCCTACCTCCTTTGGGGGGTGGTAGGGGAGTCATGGTTGTTGGGGGTGGACTCCTGGGAGGGGAGAGGGTAGGGGGAGACCACTATCGTGCCAGGGAACGAATTCCCTAGCACTGATAGTGCCTACTGCCAAGGATTTCGTGGCAGTTCACAAACCACGAAATCCATGGCGGTATGCGGGGTCATGATCCCGCAGGCGGACTAGTGACAGCCGCAGGCTGGAGACCGTTGTCTCCAGCCTGGCGGTCGTTATCGCCGTGGCGGATGCTGTGGTACATTGGCGGTTTGGCATGTGCCAAACTGCCAATGTCATAATGGGGCGGTAATTACTGCCTGCCTGTTTGCGGTCCTACCGCCAACATTGCACTGTCCAACAGGGTTGTAATGAGGGCCATAATAAATAGAAACTAGCAAACAAGGGGGTTAACATAGTAATCCTAAACAAAAAGCATTAGATGGAGGAAGCATATCAGCAAGCAAATGACATAACAAACTATGAGAGCCTTCAAGAAAATCCCATAAATTCAGATGTGACGGAAAGCTATACATATGGTCCATGAAAGGTTTACTTGATGATGCTGAGATACAGTTGCTCAAAAATGACACACCTACCATTCCTACCATATACTTCCCACAAAACATACAAAAAAACCTTAATAAACCACCTGGAAGACCTATAATATCCAGCTGTGAATCATTATATGAGAACCTAGCTATATATGTAGATCACAACTTAGCCCCCTAGTCCACAACTTGAGCTCATACATAAAAGACACAGAATTTTTTTTTAGAATAATAACAGACATAAATTTGAACGATAACTATACAATGGTAACAATAGATGTAGTGTTGTTGTACACATCCATAGATCATGAAACAGGACTAAATGAAATAAAACATTTCATTTTTCAAAACAACATCCAGGAATTAGGACATTCAGAAATGATGCTGCAAATCATTGAAATGTTTCTGACAAACAAAAAAATTTTATTCAGTCGTCAGATATACAGACAAAAACGCGGAACGACTATGGGGATTTCCTTCTCTCCAAGCTATACCAATCTCACCATGGAAAGAGAAATAGGAGAGGAGAAAATCAGGTATATACAGAGAAACTAGCTCTATGGCTCAGATGTATAGGTGGTTTATTTCTAATTTGGACAGGAACTGAGGAAGTATTCATGCAATTATTTGAGATTCTGAATCAAAACGAACAGGGCTTGAAGTTTCCATGCAATATAAGGAAAATTGAAATTTACTTTTTGGATGTAAATATATGTGTAAGAGAAGGAAAATTAGAGACAGCTCTTTGGAAACCAACAGCAACAAACAGCATCTTGCATGGAAAAAGCTCTCATCCCAAACATCTAATAAAAAATATACAATATGGGGAATTCTTGAGAAGTGGTAGAAACTGTTCAAATGATGAAGAAATGAAAAAAACAATATGGTAAAAATAAAAAAATATTCTAGCAGAGAGGATATAAAAAAAGCAAAATAAATCACAGAATAAAAAGAGCCAGTAAAATTGAGAGAAACTCACTCAAAACAGATTATAAAGACAAGAAAAGAGGAAGATGCACAAATTAGAGTGATATTGGTTTACAGCAAGGAACACATTGCAATCCAAAAGATTCTAAATAAATATTGGAACATGCTATATAGAGATCAAGACATCAGGAACAAAGGTGGACGATAACCTTCAGTAACTTATAAAAAAGTACCCTCATTAAAAGACATGTTTGTAAAAAGTCACTTCTCATTTCCTCCAAAGAAACATGGTTAAGTAAAAACAATAGATTCTTCAAGTGTAATAAATGCAAAGCTTGCAAAATTGGAGTTAACAAAACACACTTTGAAGAGCATATTGGAAAACAAGTAAAGATAAACCAAGGAATCACATGTGAGACAAAATATGTGTTACATCTCATAGAATGCATGTGTGGAAAAAATACATGGGCAGCACAATATGCAGACTAAATAACGAATTCTAGAACACACAAGAGCAGTACAAAACAAAGACACAAGCTACTCAATAGAAAAATACTATCTCCAACAAAATGAAAATTTGACAAGCATGAAATACTATGGCATATCACATGTGAAAAGAATGAAAATGAAGGAAACAGAGAACAAACACTCCGGAGATGGGAATCACAATACATTATAAGGTTACGAGCATGAATACCATTTGGTTTCAACACGGACGAAGAACTTCATGTACATTTATAAGCAGGGTGAGAATGACTAAGAAAAAGAATGGATGAAAAAGAAAAGGAAGGCAAACCTAGAAAGATGGAAAAAATCAAAGAATAACTGAAAAATAACCCACCCAACCTCTGTGAAACAACCCATAGCAAGAGAACAAGACAATGAATAATCTATAACCGCCACTAAGAGCTGAAAATTAACAAAAACAAAACTAAAACTCTTGATCCCTAATGACAAGTACACAAAGCCATCATAAGAATTGTAAAATTTAAAGATTAAAAAACTAAGTGAAAGGAGCGAACAGCTGGGAAACCTAAAAGCAAAAATGTTGCAGTCAATGAAAGTCATTAACCCATTGGGTGCCCGGGACGTAACGGTTACGTCCTCATTTGCACCACTCGGGTGGCGAGGATGTAAGGGTTAAGTCCTGATATGGGGCCTCAGGGGGAGCTACAGAGCTCCCCCCAATTGCCTTGCATCCCCCTCCCATGGGCAGGGATGTAAGGGGAATCGCTTCCCCTTCCACCCCCGCCCACCTCTGGCTCCCTCGTGGCGTCTGATGAGCATTTTTCCCATGGAGGGAGCGAGTGAGGCATGAAAAGAAAAGGCAAGGGGTTTCCTTTACTTTCATGTCTCTCTCTGCATTTCTGCTGCCCGATCGGGATGGAATCGGGCAGCAGAAATGGCCACTAGACACCAGGGAGTTTGTTTTTTATTTATTTGAGCATAAGGGGAGTGACGGTTGCCCAAGGTGGGAAATTAACTTAAGGCCATTTCTGCCCCCGGGGGCAGATTGGCCTATTATAATTAGGCCGATATGCCCGCGGGGGCAGAAACCTCTATGCACCAGAGATTATTTTTTTTTTATTTAATTTTTTTTTATATTTGGGGAGTGACCCCTTAGACAAGGGTCACTCCCCTAGGGGCAAAATTATCTTTAGGCCATTTCTGCCCCCTTTGGGGGCAGATCGGAATATTTGTATTAGGCCAATCTGCCCCCCTTGAGACACTAGAGATTTTTATTTTGTTTGCATTAATGTCATGCAAGAGGACCGACCCCTTAGGCAAGGGTCGCTCCCCTGCTGGAGCAAATTTATTTTAGGCCATTTCTGATTGGCCTATTTCTATTAGGCTGATCTTCCCCCGATGGGGCAGAAACCACTTAGGTACCACGGATTAGTGTGTGTGTGTGTATTTTGTTTTGGGATTTAGCCCCTTCGGCAAGGGTCGCTCCCCATGGGGGCACATTACTGTTGGCCATATCTGCCCCCCTGGGGGGCAGATCGGCCTATTTTTGGAAGGCCCATCTGCCCTCAAGGGAGACAAAAAGCTCACTAGGGACCAGGGAAGTTTTTTTTTTTCCAAAAAAGAGGGTGGGGGATGGGGCCAAAGTTGTTCTGCCTACTGGTGGGCAGATGGGGCAATTACCCCAATCCACTCCCCGGGGGGGAGGGGGAGAAAGCTTACTAGATGTCAGGGAATTCAAAAATAAGTATGGGCATGGTTATGCCCCCAACCCTACTGAAGGGGGTGACAGTCTTTCAGCTCTCCACCACACACTAAAACACTTATCCCATGGCAAGCAAGAGGGCATTTGATTATTCTGGGTTTTGGTTTTACATTTGAGCCATGAGAGCTTGTCTAACTCTCAAAATCGTCCCACTTGGAATGATGAGGGCTGCGCTTTTTGGACTTTGGGACGCTGCCATGTAAAAAATCCACAAGACCTAGACACATCTGAAAACTAAATATCTGGGTGAGTCCAGGGTGGTGTGCTTCACATTCACCCGCACCATTTTCTTACCCAGAATGCCCTGCAAACCTCCAGCTTTGCTGGAAATCACTAATTTTCCCACATTTTTGTGATGGAACCTTCTGGAATCTGAAGGAATCCACAAAATTCCTACCACCCAGCATTGTTGCATCTATACCGATAAAAATTCGTCCCCACCTGTCAACCTAATAATGTTTTTTTTCAAACTGCCCTTTTCGACCCGCTTTGGTTCCCCCTCAATTTTGACATGTTTTTGGCTCTTCCCTGTCACAGGCACTTGGCCCACCTACACAAGTGAGGTATCATTTTTACTGGTAGACTAAGGGGAAAGTTAGGTGGTAGGAAATTTGTCCCGGTGTGGTGATCCCACACAGAAATGTCAGAAAATTGTGATTTTTTTAGCTAAATTTGAGGTTTGCTGAGGATTCTGGGTAAGAAAACACTGGGGGATCCATGCAAGTCACACCTCCCTGGACTCTCTCAAGTGTCTAATTTTCTGAAATGTTTGGGTTTGGTAGGTTTTCCTATATGGCTGCTGAGTCCCAGGACCAAAAACGCAGGTGCCCCCTCCCTCGAAAAAACAGGTAGTTTTGTATTTGATAATTTTGATGTGTCCACATAGTGTTTTAGGGCATTACTTTCTATCACCGAAATGTGAGGATAAAGTGTTTTTTTGGCCAAATTTTGAGGTTTGCAAAGGATTCTGAGTAACAGAATCTGGTGAGAGACCCATCTTGGATTCCTCTAGGTGTCTAGTTTTCAAAAATGCACAGGTTTGGTAGGTTTCCCTAAGTACCGGCTGAGCTGGAGGCTAAAACCCACAGCTAGGCACTTTGCAAAAAACGGCTCTGTTTTCTTTAGGAAAATGTTATTTGTCCACGTTGTGTTTTGGGGTATTTCCTGTCGCGGGCACTAGATCTACCCACACAAGTGAGGTAACATTTTTATTGGGAGACTTGGGGGAGTTCTGGGTGGAAGGAAATTTGTGGCTCCTCTTAGATTCCAGAACTTTCAGTCACCGAAATGTGAGGAAAAATAGTTTTTTAGACACATTTTGAGGTTTGCAAAGGAATCTGGGTAACAGAAACTGGTGAGAGCCCCACAAGTCACCCCATCCTGGATTCCCCTAGGTGTCTAGTTTTAAACAATGCACAAGTTTGGTAGGTTTCCCTAGGTGTCGGCTGAGCTAGAGGCCAAAATCCACAACTATGCATCTTGCTAAATACAGCTCTGTTTTCTTTGGGAAAATGCTATGTGTCCATGTTGTGTTTTGAGGAATTTCCTGTAGTGGGCACTAGGCCTACCCATACAAGTAAGGTACCATTTTTATCGGGAGACTTGGGGGAACGCTGGGTGGAAGGAAATCTGTGGTTCCTCTCAGTTTCAGGAACTTTCTGTCACCAAAATGTGAGGAAAAAGGTTTTTGGGCCAAATTGTGAGGTTTGCAAAGGATTCTGGGTAACACAACCGGGTAAGAGCCCCACAAGTCACCCTATCTTGGATTCCCCTAGTTTTCAAAAATGCACAGGTTTGGTAGGTTTCCCTAGGTGCCAGCTGAGTTAGAGGCCAAAATCCACAGATAGGCACTTTGCAAAAAACAAGTCAGATTTAAATGTAAAAATGTGATGTGTCCATGTTGCATTTCCTGTCGTGGGCATTAGGCCTATACACACAAGTGAGGTACCATTTTTATTGGAAGACTTAGAGGAACACATAATAGCAAAACAAGTGTTATTGCCCCTTGTCTTTCTCTACATTTTTTCCTTCTAAATTTAAGACAGTATGTGAAAAAGACGTTTATTTAAGAAATGCCCTGTAATTCACATGCTAGTATGGGCACCTCTGAATTCAGAGATGTGCAAACAACCACTGGTTCTCAACACCTTATCTTGTGCCTATTTTGAAAATACAAAGTTTTCCTGGATACCTATTTTTCAGTCTTTATATTCCACCAAATGAATTGCTGTATACCCGGTATACAATGAAAACCCACTGCGATGTGCAGCTCATTTACTGGCTCTGGGTACCTAGAGTTCTTGATGAACCTATAAGCCCTATATGTCCCCAAAACAAGAATCGTCCAGCAGATGTAATGCTATGTTGCTTTAAAAAATCTGACATTGCAAGAAAAAGTTACAGAGTAAAACGTGAAGAAAAATGGCTGTTTTTTAACCTCAATTTCAATTTATTTTTATTTCAGCTGTTATTTTCTGCAGGAAAACCTTGTAGGATCTACACAAATGACCTCTTGGTGGATTCTGAATTTTGTCTTCTTTTTAGAAATGTTTAGCTTTCCGGGATCCAGCATTGTTTTTTCACCTATTTCTGTCACTAACTGGAAGGAGGCTACGAGCACAAAATGGGGCTTGTCCCAGTAACATCCCAAAATTGTGTCGAAAAATGTGGTTTTATAATTCAAGTCTGCCTGTTCCTGAAAGCTGGCAAGATGGTTATTTTAGTATCGCAAACCCTTTGTTGAGTTTCAGGAAAAAAACACAAGCCTTCTTCTGCAGCCCTTTTTTCCCATTTGTTTGAAAAAAGGACATTTTCACTGTATTTTGGCTAATTTCTTGGTCTCCTCCAGGGGAACCCACAAACTCTGGGTACCTCTAGAATCCATACGATGTTGGAAAAAAAGGACGCAAATTTGGCGTGTGTAGCTTATGTGGAAATTCTTTTATGAGGGTCTGAGCACGAACTGCCCCAAATAGCCCAAAAAAAGCCCTGGCACCAGAGGGGGAAAGGGCCTGGCAGTGAAGGGGTTAAACAATGTTACTAAATTGTGTACATTTTTCCATTTTGAAATATATAAGATAAAAAGAAACTTCAACTCCCACAATGCTTCTTTACAGCTTAGTGGGAGATAGGGTATAAAAAGTGAAACAGAAAAAAACATACATGCCGTGTTCAAGACTCTTGCAGTCGAAGCGCATTGGCGAGGAATCTTTCTATGTGGGAATGAATATAATAGCTGTAAGTAATCATTCTCTGGAGTGCAGTTTCGTAATTTACGGGTATTGCAATTAAAGACGGAGCATGGTTGGGCTCCGGAAATCAGCACCGAGTAATGTGTGCTGAAAATAAGAAAATGAAATGGCCATGGAAGAATGATATATGTATGTATATATATATATATATATATATATATATATATATATATATATATATATATATATATATATATATATATATATATGTTAGTCGCCACTAGTTATAGTTATATTTAGGATTGTGCTTCTGTAGGAAGACATTTTTTTCTTAACAACTTTGGCACAATTTGACATATCTTTCCCCCCAAAAACATCATTCCTGAAGAGTTCTTCCATAAGGAATTTAGCTACATCCCATATGGCTAAAAAAGATTTGTTCCAAATTTGGCAATGTTTTGACCCCTTGATAAAGCTAATAGGCCCACCACTTTTTTACATTTTGACTCTTTGACAAAGCCAGTAGTTTCACCTTACCTAAAGTTTGGTTACATGAGATTCAGCCATAAGCTGCAATGGAAGGTTAAGTGCAGGGTTCCCTCGCCATGCACATCTTATGACCTCACATATTACAAGACTCATGACATGTTCTGATGCATTAATGATAACAACACTGATGACAACTTTACTGACATCATTAACAACAACTCTGTGCATGGTGGGGATGCGAGTTATGGTTACTTGCAATTAATGTAATTTTTTAATTTCAGTGATTTTTTTTGTTTCAAATGTTACATTTAACCTGACATTTTCGTCTAACCATAATTTCACTAACTATAACATCACTTTAACCTTTGTTTTTTTTCAGTGATAACAACAATGGCAGTTGAGTTCAAAGGGCCTAAAGATTGTTTCTAAGTAAAGCGAGGCAGATTGGCGAGCAAGGCATGAGGGGCGAACTTATGATAGACAGTCCTGCACACCGAGTGGAACTGCATTTCAAACTGGCTAAGGCCCTCACTATGACTTTGGCGGTCTTTTCCAAAGACCACCGAAGCCATAGCAGCCAGCAGACCACCAGTGCTGGCGGTCTGCTGACCACCATTTTGGAGTTGGTGGAGGACTTCTGCCCATTTATGGGCAGATGTCCGACTCCGTCCGCCTGGCCAACTGGGTTGAAGAGGCGGGTGCATCACCAGCACCACCATAGCAGCAAGACTCTGCCTGCCATATTATAAGCTGTGATATGGCGTGGTGGAGTCTTGCTTGTGTGGTGGTGCTAGCAGTGCAAAACCGCCAGTACTCATCCCCTCCCAGACGACCAGATCAACGTAAAGGTAAGGTGATCATCTTAAAGGGGAGGTGGTGAGTGTTAGGTGCATGTGTGTGGTGTGTGTGTGTGCAAATGGGGGTGTATGAGTGCGTGTTTGTGAGCGAGCAAGTGGGGGTGTCTGTGTGCAAGTGTGCAGATGAGGGGGGTGCGTATGTGTGAGTGCAGGTGTGAATGGATGTGTACGGTTGGTGGGTGTTTGTGGGTGCGTGTATGCAGTGCAGGGGGGTGTCTGTGTGTGTGTGTGTCTCCGTGTGTGAGTGTGTGAGTGGGAGTACGCAGAGGGGGTGTAGTATGAGTGCGAGTATGTGAAGGGAGAGGGGGTGTAGTATGAGTTAGAGTGTGCGGAGAGGGAGGGGGGTTGTGAATGCGTGCGTATATGCAATTGAATGTGAATGTTTGTGTGCATGTGTGTGCATGAATTGGGTGTTAGTGTGTGTGTTTGCATTGGTGTTCCAAGGTGCATGTCAGTGTGTGAATGCGTGTTTGAGTGTGCATGTTTGAGTGTGTGTCTGAGTGAATAGGGGTGGAAGTAGCGAGTGCGTGGGTGAGTGTGGTGCGTGTTTGTAAGAGTGTGGACATGTGTGTGTGCATGTGTGTGGGCGTGTAGGGGTGTCGGTGTGCTGGCGACAGGAACCGGGATTCCTGACGCTGGGTGCGTTTCCACCAGGGTTTTTGTGGCGGGGTGACCGCCACAGAAAGCCTGGCAGTCTGCAACCTTGTAATCCGGACAGCAGGCTGACTCCTGCCACAGGGTTGGAGGTGCTCACCGCCAGCCGAGTCTGATAACCGCCAGCCTCGTAATGAGGGCCTAAATGTCCTAATGTCACTTGCAGCAACTGTATCTGGTGATTATCTGAGCAATATCATAAAAATTAACTACAGGTTGCGAAGTAAGGAGTATATATGTCTGCAGAGGCGTTTGCCACCAACCTAAAGTGGTGAAGTGGGGGTTTAGGGTTTTAGGGGGATAATAATAAAAAATAAAAAATAAAAATTACTTGCCCTCTCTTGCGCCCACTGTCATCCGCCTCGGTGCTCCTCGCCTCCCAGCAGTCACGGGAGCACAAGGCACAGGCTCTCAATTGAGATGATGCTCTCATGCTATACCAAAAACGAGAGACGTGCCGGTAGAAGCCTGAGCAGGCTGGTCTGACACTCAGGCCCAGGGAACCTGTGCCATTACTCCACCTGGCTATGTAACACAGGTTGGGTGGAGAAATGTAAGTGTGCATGTCGGTTTGCCCGTCCTAAGATGGCCGACAAAACCAACATGCACTCTTCACAGTGCCCACCACTCCTCCTCCCTGACATGGCACAGCCCCACCCTGCCCTAGATTCCATGGCTCAGACAGTGATAAATAAAATGATAATAAAATTGTTTTATTATCATTTTGTTTTTCACTACCTGACTCTGACGAGGGGGGTGACGCTCCTCCACTATTATGGAGGAGCCACTGCTGTATGTCTGAAAGAGGCTATTATCGTTCCCTAAGTGTAGGTGGGCTTAAGTAAAGCAGAGGTCCATGGGAGATGGGGTGGGGACATAAGACTGTGGCATGCCTATACTCTCCCGCTAGGTGTCAAAATAAGCACTGAGTGCTAAAACTGTGTTTTGAGTAAAATAGGCATGCATTGGATAAACGTTTTGTTGTAATTAATGTCTGATAATGTTATTGTATTTGATATTGTTAGCTGAAAAATAACATATTGGGTGACTGACGCGCTAATAATATTCCTGTAGCTCTAGATATTTCAGTCATGGGAAATAACCTGTGATTCTAGGCTCAGAAATTGCTTTCACGTTGTACATGAATAATGTATGTACTATGAGGTTAACGTGAAATGGTTTTGTTGTTCATAATGTGTATGTATGAAGATTGTGTATTCTTGACGTCTGCAGGTGCAGTTTCCAATGAGGTAAGGTTACAGTTGGACTCCTGTCAGGTGTTTTATTTAGTGGTGTTCTATGATGCCTAGGTAAATTCACATTTTCCACACGTTTCACTAATTCACCCAAGCCTAAACACATTGACTGACTAGAGGTGGTCCCATATATGAAACAATGCTGCGTAATGCTAAGGTGCCCTTCAAGTTTATAATAACATATATTTCTGCCTTTCTAATAATAGCCTGCCACGTTAGACCTTGAGCTTTTAAAAAGTCACCTCAATTTTGATATAAAGCAGCCAGCTTTCAGATTGGGCCCTATTTCACAATCTGTTATTAATAAGTAGGCTGCGTGACCCTCAAAAGCAATCACTGCCTGCACAATGTTAAATTATATCTTTTGGTGTATTTCTGCCCTGCCGTCGAGCTCCGCAGTATCGCATGCGACAAATCATTGTAATAGAGAACAGAAGTAAGATCACCCCTGTAAAACTGACGCTTGCTGTATTTTATCTTGTAACACACATTGTCTTAGGGAAGATTTCTTTGAAGCCAAAGGCCACTAACAGAATTTGTAGTTTCCAAAGGCCCTCTTTGTCAAACATTCAGAGACCTAAGTACAAATCCATGTGCGCCCAGGCCGCCGTCCAACACTGTAATCGATAACCGCGTATCAAGGGAAACACAATCCCCTTAGAAGTCACTCAAGCCCATGTTTGTGCTTTCACTTGTATGTGCACGATACTTTACCCTGCACCCATTGGTACAATTTGCACACACTGAAAAACACATTAATTAAACTCATCTTTGTATTGTGGGTCAGGTCGCAACCTAACACGCACATTTCCATTGACTTACAAAAACAATCAAAAGCAAATGTCACGTAATGTAACTTTAGTTATTTTCTAGACAATTTGAATCACGGAGCACCCACATTTCCAGAAAAAAAATATATGTGCTTCTCCGTCGACCACGATAAATGACAAGGTAACAATTGGAAATGTGATCCATCTTCAACAAAAGAAATGTAATACTCTTTCGTGTCTGTTGATAACCCTTATTAAACAAAAAAACACATGGGCTGTTCAGTGCATTGTTGCTATCTTCTCTTTTAATAAACTGAAAGAAAACAAATAAAACGCAACAAAAGAACCGTGTACGGTGTCTTATTCCTCTTCAGCTGCTGCTGTCATGGTAACCGCTGTTGTAAATGCATGAACGTTCAGAGCAAAATGTAACCCACTAAATGGATGAAGACTGGTCCGTTACTGTTTGCTCCGTTTCACAGCCTCAATACTTATCTTTTTATCTTTTTAAAATGTTCACATTCGGTTCTGTCTTCGGTTTGTTGTTGTGTTTTTTTCATTCCAGAATGCACGAGCTTTTTCCTAGGTCATTTATATATCAATAGGATGGGTGACCCATTGCTTTAAGTGAGCACTGGGTAGGCTGAGTTAGCACCTTCGAATAAGCGAACAACGTGGCCTCCAGGAATGGTCATTGCTGGTTGCAACTCGTTTGCTACATATACCAGGTCTCCAAATAAACTGACAAAGTGTGAAAAATCCGAGTTGTTCTATTATCTATGCAAATTGTCATGAATAGAGCTTTTTATTAACCAGAATATTTTGAGCGAAAATGGACATCATCTTTCCACACATCAAATCATGAATCAGTTAATATCTTTACGCCTCCCTACTTTGGTCGCCCTTCCATATCCGAGTATTCATCCTTCCATTCATCCACCATAAGTAATTTTATAGCAACAACAAAAAGATTCAGTGTCCTCCTCATGCTATGAGCAATCAAAGCACATTTTGACCTGTTGCAACAAAAAACACTGTGGCCCTCATTATGACCCTGGCGGTCTTCGGACTGCCAGGGCCACGGTTGCGGTCTCACCGAAGACCTCCACATCCTCGCTTATACCGCAGGGTGGGGGGTGTGGACAGCCGGGCAGGAGATTAGCATCTCCGACCCAGCAGTCCACTGAAGACCACAGCGGCATCATGAGTCGGCTTTCCATCAGGGTACCGCCACGAAAACCCTGGTGGAAAGGCTTACGGTGACAGGAAAGTTATTTCCTGTCACCATAGATGACTCCCCCAATGCCCCCCTGCAATGACAATATCCCCCCACCCCCTTCCATACCAGAACCTGCCTCCCCACCAACCCCCAGACCAGAACAGCACCCCCCCTCCCCCTTTCCAGAACATCACCCCTCCCCACCCACATACCTTTCTCTCCGCATACAAGCACACACACCCACATGCACCCCGCACACATTCATTCACCAACACTTACATACACAGATTCTCTCACACGCATCCATACTCGCATTCACACACACGTATCCATACACACATTCACACAAATATTCCAACACGCACTAATTTCAACAATCATACATACATTCAAACATCCATACACACACGCACTCAAACACCCATTCACACACGCATGCACACACACAGACAACACCCACTCACACACACACACACCCACAACACCCTTCACCTTCCCACCCCCTCCCCTGTCAGACGTTCGACTTACCTTGTCCGGCGAGGAAGTCGTCCGGCAGGGAACAGGCGCTTCCACCGCCGGCAGTGCCCCGCCAACAGAACACCGCCAGGCCATATTACTGGTTGTAATACAGCAGGTGGAGTCCTTTTGGCGGGGCCAGTGGTGGTACCACTCATTGCGCTCCTGACCGCCAGCAGAACTACTGGAGGGTTTCCACCCAAATTGTGGCAGAAATCCTTCAGTACTCGTAATATGGTGGTCGGAAGACCGCCAGCACTGGCGGTCTTATGGCTCCTGTGGCTTTGGCGGTCTACTGAAAAGACTGCCAAAGTCTTAATAAGGGCTTGTATAACTACATCCCTTTTGATGTCCAACAGCCTCTGGTTCCCCGATATAAATGTTTATGAATTATATCAGTGCAGTTTGAGGCATGTAGTCCTTAGTCTCTTGAAGTTGGACCCAGGGGTGTACCACACCTGAACACAATGATTTGTAAAAAGAAATTCCAGGTAAATAAAGGTTGTTTCCCAGTGGCCCAGAGTCACCTGAGACTGTTTGAACATTTAGAGGGGGGGTCATTTGAACCCAGGTGTGTAGTCCACAAGTCTACATTCCTAGCAGATGACATAGCATCCACATCCCTGCCAGAGTACTGCCTGTCTAATCATGAGCTACCCTCCTGCCTCTGACGATCACTTTTCCGCGTATGTCCAGCTTGAACAGAAGGCAAAAAAGTTTGCTGAGTAGGCTCAGTTTAGGCCCGCTGGTCAAACTTTGTGTTTTTCTGATTGAAATAAACTTGGAAGGAAGGGTTTGCCTAATGAAAAAATTACCCTGATGCACTGGGTGGTGCATCAGGGTACTGCCAGGCCTTTTCTGCTTGTCCAGAACAGGAAACATCTACACCAGAAAAAGTGCCAGAACTAGCTTGATTCTTCTGATTGACAGCGCTGTGGTGGATGAGCTCTCATTCAAAGGCTGACAGGTGGTCATCTGAGGCTCTGCCATGTAAAAACCTCGTCTTTCGACCACCTCTAAGTGGGGGTTTTCAAGACTCCAAAAGCCCGATTCGCATATCCAAGTACAGCCATAAATCTACATTTACAATCTAACACATCTCCATTTAAGTTTGCTAGGTATCCACAAAAGGGTACCCAGCAGGAGCAAGTGGTTTTCATAATCTTGGTTTATACTTCATAGGGCATAATAGTATGCCGACATAAAACCTTCAGAAGAGGGGGAGTTGGTGGATCAAGGCGTGGTTTACTTTGAGAGTTTGTGAACAACCTACACCTTTGTGCATTTGTTGGTATCCATACATTCCTCTCCAACTCTTTGTCACCCTGAAAATGGTCAGAAATGTACTCCAGCAAATGGCTGGAATAATTTCCCTTCACATGATGGGAAGAGGAACAAAACACCCCCTTATTTTGCAATGATGAAAAATATGAAAAAGTAAAGAAAATGATAAAAAGGATAAGCCATATGAGATTTCCAACAGTACATCTGAAAATCAGTGTCTATTATTATAAAGACAACTGGGGTCACAATGGGGACAATAATTGTAATAGCAAACAATGCTGTAATTGCAAACATGTACTATCTAAGATTATGCATCACTTTCTTAAAACAGAAAATGCAGTGGGTGGTAAACTAAATGTGATGTGAAGAAGTGCTCAGGCAAAGGAGTGATACATATGGCCTAAAGGTGTGTTGTTAGTATCGCAAATCAGTAAAAAATACAGCCCTTCAATTATACAATAAGTAATGCAAAGAGGAGTCTCTATGTAATGTTGAAATCCAATTAGCATAATAGGATAATCATCATGTTATATAGGCCTGGGTTGTTTATTACATATTGTCAAGATTTGGTTGAAGAAATCACAATGGTATCGAAATGAGGTAAGTTTGTTCAGTCTAGGGTTTAGAGAGATGAAGATACTACAATAATTAATGAGGTGGTGCCCGGTTCAAAGAGAACTCTATGATGGTGTCTGTAAGGGAAACCAGGTAGCCAATACTACCCTGACAGCTCATAGAATACTATAGTGCGCACTGGAGATTTGGAGAAACGCCGAAGATGACAAGAACCACCAATCGGGAAAGCAAGACTTTGGGGTAGGATTGCCTCTCCCCAAATATCCTGTCATAAATGGCAAGCCAACAGCTTTTAAATTAAATAACAATTACACATCCAGACTGCCTTTTAAATATAACCATATTTATTATCATTTAGTAAATATTACAGGACAATAATTCAGACTGTCATTAAGAGAGTAATCAGTAAGCCATCCTCACCTTGTGCTCCAGAAGCCTTAGTCTCTCCTATTTTTTTGCTACTGTGTCAACTCTTGGACCTTTGGTGGTGGGACCCTGTTAATTGAAAGTTTCTGTATGACATAAATCATATATATAAAATGTAATTTAACTTATTGTAATTCATAAAGAGAATTGAAGTGCTTGTTCTATTTTGTTGCTTTATCAGCAGCATTAAGAGAGATTTAAATTTACCTATGGCTTTGAAATGAATTCTCCTAAACACTTCCATATCTATAATTGCTAATATCCAATTAGCATTGTTGAATAATACTGTGGCTCTGTGTTTATAATTTCTGTAACCATGTCCTTAGTTTCCCTCAAACCCCTATCCACCAGACCATTTTGTCTGCTTTTCCATTTTTTCAGGTGATATTTATGCTCACGCTTGGGAAGCCTTATAACCTTTGAATAATTGTCAGCAGTCTTATTTTCTTTTTGAACTAATTCTTTTACAACGTCCATCAAATCTGTTTACCAAGTAAGATTTTTCCATGCTATTGATGGATTTTTCAATCAAGCCAGCATAATATATTTACCTTAATTTGATATATCTGTCTAAGTATTAGTTGTTTCCAGATTATCAACCCAGTATCTTCTTTATGGGATTTTGCACCATAGAGATATTATGTAAGTTCTGAATAAGGAAGAATAACGGTTACTATCCTTTGACTTCTCAAGTCACATGTCCTTAATAAAATTCCATAACCTTGGGTTCACCCTTCCATAGTCAATGATAGCTTTACCTCTTTCTCTGTCTCAACAACTCTATAGATCTATAAATCTGAAATTAACTAAATATTTTGCACAGAACAGAAATAAAAAATGATGTTGAAAAAGGACCCAACATCTCTGCTTTAACAGTAAATGACACCCATGACTTTAAGGCACTCTTAAGCCTGGAAAATGAATAAAGCAGTGAGGACAATTCAAATACTGTAATTAAACTAACCAACATGGAGTGTTGTGAGATCATGCATATCCCTATGCAAGTAGCAACAAGCAGCAGGTGCACACCCAGATCATTTTTTTGTCCACAAGTACAAGCAGCTAAAATTGTTGTTTTTCAAGATGTCATGGTGGAAGGACTGAATGGCCTGGCAAGGGAAAGAAATAACAATAGGCAAACAAATGTGACAAAAGGCGATTGGTCAGCATTAAAGGATCTTTAGGAGGATCAATGTGCAATGATAAAAGCTTTCATACAAAAGCAGAAATATTGTACTCTAAGATTACCATAAATGCATAAATACCATAATATGCAACACCATTTTATGAGACTGGAAGAAGATCCAATCAAAAGTTCTGCATTGCAATTCCATTATAAATTAACATTTCAGAAAGAACAGGGCTTGTTGGAGGAAGATGAATATAGATATTTTAAAAGAGACACTTCAATAACACCAACCATTTACTTCGTACCCAAAGTCCAGAAGGCTATAGAAAATCTACCTGGTCACCCTATTGCCAGTTCTATCAGCTAGCTTCTAGGAATTATCACTAGGTTTATTGATATATTTTTACTTCTATACATCTTAACTTTGCCCTCGTATTTAAGAAACTCTACAGATTTTCTGAATAAAATGAGTGGCATTCCATGGCAACCCAATTACCTAATGGCAACCATCTATGTGATGAATTTATACATCTATACAGCACCCACAGGGCATCAATGCATGTGAATTTATTTAAAATCTAAATCTGTTAGTCTTATTGAATGTTCCAAAATGCTAATTGAAATGTAAGAATTTTGGCTGAAGCATAATGCATTTTTCTTTCATTAAAGGTACCTTTTGCAGATCAAAGGAACCGCTATGCATACATCATTCGCTCCAACATATGCTAACCTAATGATGGGTTGGTGAGAAGTTGAATGAGTGTGGACATAAAAGAACGTGAAAATACTGTAACAGGTGAAACTTTGGGTACAGTATATTAACAATCTCTTTAATCTGGGAAGGCAGTGGGGAGGAATTGGAGAGTGTCACCAAATTACTAAATGACAATGTCTTGATCTTAAATTTCACATGTGAAATTAATAAATACAGGACTAACTTCTTAGATGTTGTAATAAAAATCGGAGATCAGAAAATCTGTTAAAAAATCCTCATGAAAGCAACTAGTTGCAACACTATACTCCATGCAAACAGTGAACATCAAAAGGTCTCAAATCAAGTGTACCTTATGATGAGTTTCTAAGGGCCAGAAGGAACTATTCTGAAGAAACAATTTTGATCATCAGGCCTTAACGATTTTTGACAGATTTGTGCAAATACGTTATCCAAAAGCTGTTGTAGTTGATGCATTAAACAGAGCATAAGAAAAAAACATAATGAATCTCCTCTTTACAAAGGAAAGAGATACATTTAACCAAAAGGGGGAGTGCATGAGATACATATTAGATGATGATCTGCTGCAGGTTCATATGAAGAAATTACTAAAGGAAAATTGGGGAATTCTGAGACCAGAAGAACACCTAAAAGTAATTTTGCCAGATCTTCCACATATGACATATAGGAAAGTTGCCTCCTTGGGTAATCTATTGATAGAGTCAAATTCCCAACATCAAACTGAATGAATGTGGTGGGCTTATAAACAAATAAAAGGGATTTGGGAAGTGCTCAAAATGCAACGCATGTGAATGTGGTTTGAATAAACCATTATTTGAACTACATAATTGACTAAAAAGAAAAATTAAGGAACATACCACATGTGAGACAACATATGGGGTATACACAATGGAATTTATTTGGGGTTAAGAAATATGTTAGGAGCACAGCAAACAAGTTGAGAGTGATGATTTTACAACATCTTCATAGGATTAAGAATAAAGATTTTTCCTATTCGGTGCAAAGTACATTTAGGATGTACACAATGGAAATAAAGATTATAGAATTCGATATGTCTCTAAAAGCCAAATGAAGAAAATCAACAATTATTACCTAGGAGAACTGAATCAAAATGAATCATATTGATGGGTACTGAGATCCCACGGGGAATCAATATAGATCCTGCACATAATGTCCACTTATTAGATCATTTCTCTCTTTTACAAATAGGGGGTACAATTGTCTTGACTATGAATCTTGCTTTTTATCTATGTGTAACTGTTAGAAATGGGGTCTTTGGTTGGCAGTCAGGTTACCCCCTGTCCAAGCAAGGACCCTCACTCTAGTCAGGGTAAAGGAGAATCACCCTCAGTTAACCCCTGCTCACACCCCTTGGTAGCTTGGCACAAGCAGGCAGGTTTACCTTCAGAAACAATGTGTAAAGTATTTGTACCAACACACACAGTAATACATTGGCACACTACAAAATGGACACCACACCTGTTTAGAAAATTAGGTAATATTTATCTAAATCAAACAAGACCAAAATGACAAAAATCCAACATATTCAAGTAAAACTATGAATTTTCAAGAGAATAAGGCCCTCAGTACAACCCTGGTGATAGGTGATAAAGCTGCGGTAACTCCGCCAACAGGCCGGCGGTAAAAAGATTGGAATCATGACCACGGCGGAAACCGCCAACACAAACAGCCATTTTAACACACTGACCGCTACAGCGGTAGCAACAAACACCGCGGCGGTAACCGCCAACAGCCAGGCGGAAGACAATGTACCGCACACTGCATTACAACATGCCTATCTGCCCTCTTTTCCGAGGCGGTACCAACGCCATCAAAAGCATGGCGGAAACAGTACTCTGAAGAGAAACGACTCACTCAAGGAAGAACCACGACGCCATGGAGCCCGAACTGCAGGTGTTCCCCATGCTGGTGTACCTTCTCACATATAAGGAACACGAATGCTGGCGAAGATGACCACGGTGAGTACTGCACCTAGCACACAAGGGAGGGGGGGGAGGAAAAAAAGAGTGATGCACACACGCAACATCCCCACCCCCACCCCCAACACCATACACACAAACAGATGCAACAACATTACATATACACCCCGCAACCCTCAGGAATAACGCAAAGACAAAAGGAATGGAGTAAAATGAGTGTAATATTATACATTTTGCAAAATACGTTCTCAAAGCAATTAACAGTATGTACAATATATACAATATATACAAAAGGAGGGACAATGCCCCCTTCAAAATGTCCGCGGCCCACTGGGCCAAACCACATAGCCCAAGATCACACTTGACTCCTGCCTCAATACGGAGAGAACACTGCAGGGGCATCAGGTCGAAAACACACAGGCACCTCAGAGGGACAGGTAATGGGGGGGCACCTCAGCCGGAAGATGGTACAATGCCACTGGCTTGGAGGGGGCTCCATGCTCACTGCTTGGTCCTGGGGAGTGCAAGGCCACAGTCTCTCAAGTGGGTGGACTGGCCACTGCTTGGTCCTGGGGAATGCAAGGCCACAGTCTCTCAAGTGGGTGGTTTGCCCATTACTTGGTCCTGGGGAGTGCAAGGCCCCAGTCTCTCAAGTGGGTGGTTTGCCCACTGGCTGGTCCTGGGGAGTGCAAGGCCACAGTCTCTCAAATGGAGGGCTTCTCCACTGGTTCTGGAGGGGGCCTTGTGCCCAATGTGCTTCATCCTGGCAACAAGGGGCTGAGTGGATGGCTTTCTCCACTGGTTCTGGAGGGGGCCTTGTGCCCAGTGTGCTTCATCCTGGCAAGGAGGGGCTGAGCGGATGTCCTCTGCCACTGGTTCTGGACGGGGCCTTGTGCCCAGTGTGCTTCATCCTGGCAAGGAGGGGCTGAGTAGATGGCTTCTTCCACTGGTTCTGGATGGGGCAGGTCACAGTCTCTCACGTGGGTGTCACACAGGTGTTGCAGGGGCCAGGACACACTGTAGCCCATGTAGTCAACACTACATACTGCTCGCCAGCGGTGACGGCTGCTCAGTGGATGCCAGTTGCGCTGCAGGTGGCGGTGCTGGCACTGGTGGTGATACCCTCCAGGCCTTCACCTGCAGCCTGGGACGTCTGCCCACTGGGGCTGCTGCTGCTGGCAGTGGTGCTGCTGGCGGTGGGGCATGTGCCGGTGCTTGCCGTGGTGCAGGTGGCGGTGCTGGCAGTGGTGGTGGTAGCCTTCAGGCCTTCACCTGCAGCCTCGGACGGCTGAAGTGCCATGGCTGGTGTTGTGTGCCCCCTTCTTCCCTTGGCAGATGGTGGTGCCTCCTTGCTTCTGCCAGCTGGTGCCTGTTTCTTGCCCTTGCTGGCTGGTGGTGCCTCCTTCCCCTTGCTGGCTGGTGTCCCATTCTTGCCCTTGCTAGGTGGCGGACACTTCTTGGCCTTGGCAGGTGATACTGGCACACTGGCTGGGCTGACGGGTGCCTCTTTGGAGCCTCCCACACCTGCAGTAGCTGCAGAAACTACAGTGGCTGTGGACTGGGTGGCTGAGGTGCTGGGCTGGGTTCTGGCCACCCTGGCCCGAAGTGAAGGGATGGGGGGAGGTGTAGGGAATAGGTCAAGGGTGGCAAGAAAAATCTTCTTAGGGACCCTGGGGTGGGAAGAGGGTGAAGGTTTGAGGTGAAGGTTTGAGTGGTTGTTGGAGTTGTCAGTCTGCTGTGTTTGGGTGCAGGTGCATGGGCCGGATGCTGTTGTGAGGTGGATGGCTGTTGGGTGTCTGTGTGCTTGCGTTTGTGTACTTTGGGAAAGGGGTCACAGACACAGTGGGAGAAGACACAGGGG
Organism: Pleurodeles waltl; assembly: GCF_031143425.1. NCBI lineage: Eukaryota > Metazoa > Chordata > Amphibia > Caudata > Salamandridae > Pleurodeles > Pleurodeles waltl. Next base: position 670,304,890 of record NC_090439.1, on the reverse strand, counting down.
ACGTGTGCATGGATGCGGGAGTGGTGACTGCCAGTGAGGGGCGTGTAGTGATAGGCGTGCTGGTGATGGACGTAGTGGTTGAGGCTGTAGTGCATGCAGGTGTGAGTGGAGATGCTACTGGGAGGGAGGTGGACGAGGAGGAGGAGGGGGACACAGTGGAGGCAGTGGATGTTGGTGTGTCTGCATGTGTCTGGTGCGTGTGTGAGTGCCTGAGAGATGAAGTGTGATGCTTGTGTTTGCCTGAGCCACTTCTGTGTGTTGATTTGGGTGATTGCTGGTCTGAAGGTGTGCTTGGGATAGGCTGGGGTTGAGGGGATTGGGACTGGGTAGAGGAAGTTGGAGGGGGGAAGCTGGAGACAGGTACAATGGCTGTCATCAGTGCTGAGGCCAGAGCCTGGAATGCTCTCAGTTGGGCCGCCACGCCAGAGTGAATGCTCTCCAGGTATGCATTTGTTTGTTCCAAATGCCTCTTGACACTCTGGATGGCAATCAGTATGGTTGACTGCCCAACAGAGAGGGATCTGAGGAGGTCAATAGCCTCCTCACTGAGGGCAGCAGGGCTGGCTGGGGCAGGGCCTGAGGTGCCTGGGGCGAAGGAGACGCCCACCCTCCTGGGTGAGCGGGCACAGGAAACACGCTGAAGGGCTGCTGGAAGGGCGGTGCTGGTATGGGGGTGGCGGCTGTACCTGTAGTTGGGGTGGCTACAGAGGTGTCCGCCACCGCCAGGGAGCTACCATCGGAGGAGGTGTCGCTGTCGGTAGTGTCCCATCCTGTCTCTGTCGTGGTGCTCCTTTCGCCCTCCGTCCCACTGGTGCCCTCACTGTCAGTGGATTCGGCCTCCAGGTCCATGTGGAATGCAGCTCCTTCCATCGCCGGTGCCTTTGCTCCTCCGCCAGATGATGCTAATGCACACAAGGACAGGGTGACAAACCAAAAAGGGGGGAAGAAACAGAGGATACACTTGGTCAATGCCAGCAACAATACTACTGTTGGTGTACACAACTCACAGGGAACAGCCCTATGCACTAGGCCATGCACTACCTGTTATAATGATAGTCACCAGCCCATGGGGTACAATGCCTAACGCCATTAGCTGCACACCTGAAACCCACAGGACCCTGCCCAGACTTACGAGTACAAATACTGTTTCTGTAAAGCAAAAATTGCATATTAATTGAGACATATGTGTGAATATGACCTTCTGCTCACCGTTTTTCACCCTAGAGTTCAACCGCTGAGGATGAATAGGAGATGGAGTCATCCCCCGTGTACAGACCCCTGGTGGACCTGGGGACAATGGAGGACAGGCACATTATCCTGACCTACAGACTTGATAGGGCCACAATCCAAGAACTGTGTGCACAATTGGAGCCTCACCTGATTTCAGCTATCTGCTACCCCACAGGTATCCCCCTCTAGTGCAGGTCCTGTCAGTGCTCTATTTCCTGGGAAATGGTTCCTCCCAAGCGACAGTGGCCATGGCATCAGGGATGTCACAGCCTATGTTTTCAAATGTGCCAACCAGAGTGTTGTCCGCCCTGCTGAAACACATGCGCAGCTACATCGTATTCCCCCAGGTGTAGGAGTTGGCCACAATGAAGGCTGACTGTTATGCACTGGGACATATCCCCAACATCATTGGTGCCATTGATGGTACACATATCACATTTGTCCCACCCCCCGGAGAAATGAACAAGTGTTCAGAAATAGGAAAAGCTTTCACTCTCTGAATGTGCAGATGGTGTGTTTGGCAGAGCAGAACATCACCCATATCAATGCCAAGTATCCTGTGTCTGTGCATGATGCCTTTAACATGAAGAACAGCAGCATCCCATATGTGATGTCTCAACTCCAGAGGCACCTGGTGTGGTTAATAGGTGAGCTCATGGTCCCCACCCAGTTGATGTAGGTATATGGGTGTAGGTTTTGCCCTAAGGGTTAGTGTGTGGCTAACAGGCATCCCTTGAATATTTGCAGGTGACTCTGGTTACCCCAACCTCTCATGGCTACTGACCCCAGTAAGGAATGCCAAGACAAGGGCAGAGGACACATGGGCGAACAAGGAGGATCATTGCGAGAACCTTTGGTCTCCTGAAGGCCAGATTCCGGTGCCTCCATCTGACAGGTGGATCCCTGTACTACTCACCCAAGAAGGTGTGCCAGATCATCTTTGCATGTTGCATGTTGCACAAGCTGGCCTTAATTTGCCAGGTGCCTTTTCTGCAGGAGGATGAGCCTGGGGATGGTCGTGTGGCAGCGGTGGATCCTGTGGACAGTGATGAAGAGGAGGCAGAGGAAGAAGATGTGGACAACAGAAGTACACTAATTCAACAGTACTTCCAGGGACACACAGGTAAGAGACTGTAGCTTCACATTCCATTGCAGTTTTTGTGTTTGACATTTAACATGGCAGCCTGATTTCCCTATTTCTATGGCCACTTACTGTACCCTTTGGCATCTTTATTTTCAGATCTCTTTGCCCCACTATGGCTCCTGGTGTGTTTACTGCTGCGGACTACAGGTCATACCTATGTAAATATTACAGTACATTTGAATTGCAATGTTTACAGTTTGTGAAACTAATACATTTGACAAACAAGTGCCAGACTCCATATTTGATTTTGTTCCAAGGGTGTTTATTTCTGTGACAATACGTTTAGGGGGTATTACAATGGCTGGGTTGCTGATGGAGGAAAGTCCAGGGTAGAGTCCAGTCTATTTGTATCACAGGTGCATTGTCCAAGGTGGCATAGGAAGGGGAGCAATGGCACTTCAAGGTGGACAGGGTGACAGAGTGGGACAGAAGGGTGACAATCAGAAGAGTCTTATTTCCTGGAGGGGGTCTTGCCAATGTTCTCAGGCTTCTGCCTGGATCGCAGGGACCGTTTGCGGGGTAGTTCTCCTTCTGCAGGGGATGGGGTGCTGGTGGCCTGTTGTTCCTGTGGTGGGGCCTCCTGTCCACTAACGTCGGCGGAGGTGGAGGGCTGTTCTTCAGTTTGGCTAGTGTCAGGGGCTCGTTGGTGTGCCACTGCCTCCCTCATGGTGTTGGCCATGTCAGCCAGCACCCCTGCAAAGGTACTAAATATAACGGGTAGTAAGGGTGAAATTGGCCGCACTCAAAGGGGAATGTACAGTAATGTAGAATATTTGGGGAACAAAGTATGGTGCAAGTGATCAAAGTGCCCTACTACCCCTCTACACAGACACTGTGTAAAAAATATACACAAGTAATAGTAAACAAAAACAGATCACAGCACACAATGCGCAATAGTAGAACAGAAGAGTCATAACATTTCGTAATGTTAGGTAAAGTAAAGGTAAATGAAGAAATCAGGCACATCGGTATTAGAATCTTGTCTTGTGAAGTGAGTTCCTTTATTGTGGGCGAAGTTGTATTCGATAAGCAAAGAACATCATTCCAAACACAGCCAACCCGTGTTTCGTCACACTGGTGACTTTTTCAAGGCTGTAGAGAAACATATATATATATATATACTTGATGTGTCAATGGAAAATTTACAAACATCAAAACAAGTATATGTGACAAACGGATGTCGTGTACAATGATTAGTGCGTGAGGTGACAAAATCAAAGAAGTCAGGCAAGCAAATATATGTACCATGGACATGGCTAAGAAACTCCAGAAAATAAACACCTGTGTGTACCTAAAAACACCCAAGTCTACAGAGATGAAAGTCTTGCAAGTTTTCCCCGAGTTGAGTGGCATGGGAAATAGGAGTAACCAAGTGTAGTGACATGGAAGAGAGCTCAGTTAAGGTGACTGAAAGTCAAGTGATGAAACTAAGGAAAATAGCAAAAAGGTTTAGACACAAGTAAGAACCAAAAGTCAGGCAATTGAGGAGACTAATGGTCTCAGAACATACCTAATCTGACGTATTGGTAACAACAAGGTAAGTCTTAAAGATCTCAGAAGTGGTAGTACAGTCCAAAACATCTGAGTTGTCTAAAAAGATGGGGGGAAAACAAAGTGAACTAGAGTAAACCATGTTAAACATGAAAAACCAATTCCAAACTGAGAATAATAGGATGCAAAAATATCCAAATATTAAAACTACCTGTAATTATTTAATGCCGGTGTTAATGTGCCATACTGGAAAAGGGCGTCCAAATTAAGTGAGAGATAGCCAATCAAAAAGGACCATGGTAATTCCATGTGTAGAGTTCTAAGAAAGAATATAAGAGACCATGGTTATACGAAAGTAAAAGAAGAAAAATTCCTGAGGGGAAGTCAAACCAAAACCAAATGCCGCCCCTGACAAAAGTTATGAAATGCGGGGTTGCACGAGTAAAATGCCTAGTACTGCCAGAAAACTAACAAGTGACAAAAATTGTAGGGTCAGAAAAATAATTTTATATATATCCCGCTAAGACTATATATTACTGTGCTCCAAAACGACTATTAATGCCAGTAAGGTAACGCATGACATTGCTTGTGAAGTTAAAAAAGAGTATGGCTAATATTCATTTCAGTACGGGCGACCATTCAGCCCACGAAAATGTTAGATGCACAACCTGTCTATTAAGCCAAAAAGCCCAGGAGCTCAAGCTCCGACTTGCCGTAAAAGGCAGTAATACCAGAAGTCCTCAAGGCTAAACAAATCTCCATGTATGTAAAGCGGAACCAAAGTTACGACTCACCACATTGCAGTCCAAAAAGCCGTCAGCCCAGGAGTAGTAGCGTTTTTATCGGTTTTTGGTAGAACGCTGCGAACGTGTCTATGTAGTCACCGTGAGACACGTGACTACAATCGGGCATAAAAATAAAGGTAGGACTACCGGAAAACGAAAGGCGACAAGAGGTAGAAAAATGCTCAAGAAGAGAGGGAGCCATATTTAGTATGAAAGTTACGAGAAACGAAAACCCAAATACTAAGTGAACAACGAGTAGCTAGGAGTGGTAAACATGCAAGGAAAACTTCAGAGATAAAGGAAAAAAAAAAAAAAGGCATATGTAGTGAACATGAAATAGAAGGTAAAAGAAAAAAGAAAAAGAGAAAGAAAAGCCCCGGTCCCAGTCCTGCCACAGGCCTAAAAAGTGCAACAGAGTTGAAAATACAGTGGTAGAGCAAAGAATAATATATAAACTGTAACATACACAGTTAGCGTACAGCCATGAGACCATATGTATAGTTATATCAAGAAACAAATGTATTACAAAATAGAAAATGAGAGAGATATGACATAGTGCTAATTTGTAGAAAGTGAAAATCAACAAGTCTACGATGGTCATAAACATGTGAACCATCATACATGTGAAACAACATGTCCCATACGAAAAGTATAGTAACAGGATTTTTCTCAGAGTAGTCAACCACATTAATGCAAAACGTAGTATACCTGGTACAGACAGGGAAACCACTGTTTGGGATATTGTCCTACTTTTGGCGAGACCAAGAACAGTATAGACAAAATATAGGAGTTACATAAAATAGAATAGAAAAAGGCACCCCAATGGGAGGGACAATAGTACAAAAAATGACTACAAGTTCAGTGAGGGCCGGGCTAGTTGAGAAAAACATGTAACTCCCGGTCCACGTTGAGGCCCATATCAACAGCCCTGAGTTTTAATATCCATCTGGCCTCACATTTACGTAAGTCCATAGTCCATAGTCCTATTGCCAAAACTAGGTGCAGTGTTAACATGTGCAATTCCAAGGAATCTGATATTGAGAATGTCACTCTCTCCATGCAGTAGGTTGAAATGTGTAGCAAGAGGGTAAGTTTGATTATGGTTTCTGATAACCCTAATATGCTCTTGTATTCGTTCCTTCAACGGTCGAATCGTACTACCCACGTATATCAGACCACAAACACAAATTAGGCAGTACACAGTGTATTTGGTGTTACAGTTGATGAATTGTCTGATGTGATGTTTTATTGAGAGCCATAGAACATGAGACACAGCAACCACATTTGTAAAAGCCAATAGGTGTGTTGGGGAGCCAAGTAAGCTGAGATGTTTTGGCAGGTGGTTCCAGAAAACTGGGACATAGAAGATTTCTCAAGGTTTTCCCCCTGTTGTGTATAATTGATGGAGTTTTGTTGATCACAGTAGCCAAATTGGCATCCAATAGTAGAAGGTGCCAGTGTTTTTTCAAAATCCGGTAGATTGACATGCTGGCAGGGCTAAATTTGGTAATAAATGGAATAGCCTTCTTCTTAACCCCGTCAGTCTGTCTGCTACGGCCTCTAATGAGTAAAGGTTGTCGCTGTTTGACCGTAATCCGTTTGCTGGCCTTCGAGATCAATTCCTCAGAGTAACCCCTAGCACGAAAACGTTGTGTTAGGTCTCCAAGTTCTTTTGTGAAGATAGTGTTGTCACTACAGTTGCGTCGTATCCGCACCATCTCCCCATATGATATGGCTTGGATTTGTAACTTAGGGTGTGCACTGTGTGCGTGAAGGATGGAGTTGCAAGCAGTAGGTTTTCTATATATCCGAGATGAAATTTTACTCAGTAACGTATAGTAACAGATCGAGGAATTCAATCTGGACATTGTCACTCTTGTGAGTAAAAGTTAGATTGAAATCATTAGTATTGAGGTGGTCCGTGAGTAGTTTGAGGTTCTCAATGTTGCCTGTTCAAATGCTCAGAATATCATCAATGTATCTGCCCCAGAATAAAATGTGTGATGTAATGTGAGTAGGGCAGTTGGACCACAGGTGTCGTTTTTCGACTTGTCCCATATAGAGATTAGTATAGGAAGGCGAGAATTTTCCTCCCATGGCCACGCCCTGGCATTGTTGGTACCATTGTCCATTATGTAAAAATAAGTTGTTCTCAAGAACCAGTCTAGTAAGGTCCAAAAGCATTTGGGTATGTTCGTAGAGAGTTGCATCACGATCAGGAAGTGCCAAGGAGAGCATTTCTAAACCTTTCTTCAAAGGAATAGAGGTGTATAGAGAGCTAACGTTGAGTGTCACAAAAGTGCACTCATCCGTCCAATCTATATCCTCTAGTTGGCAAAGTAAATCCCTAGAGTCATGTATGTATGACGGTAAATTACGTACAAGTGGTTGTAAGTAAGAGTCAATGTACTCCGAGATCTGTTCTGTGGGAGAGCCTATGCCAGAAATGATAGGCCGACCCGGAGGGAAGAGCCCAGGTTTATGGACTATCTGCAAAGGTGACCAGGGTGGTGTGGACGTCCCTCAGGTCCTCCCTGACCCCCAGGTACTGTCCCTCCTGCAGCTTGGCCAGTATCTGGCCCATCGTCTCCTGGGAATGGTGGTATGTTCACAGGATGTTGGTGAGTGTCTTGTGGAGAGTCGGTTCCCTGGGCCTGTCCTTCCCCGTCGCATAGCAGTCCTCCCAGCTTCCCTGTTGTCCGGTGCCTCTGTCCCCTGAACTTTGTGCCCACTGCCACTGACCCCAGGACCCTGATCGTCCTGTGTTTGTGGGGTTGCTTGGGGTCCCTGTAGTGGTGGACACACTGCTGATTGACGTGTCCTGGGGACAGAAGGATGGGCCCACTGGGTGGGTGCTGTGGTGGTGGTTCCTGAGGCGGGAGGCTCTGTGGTGGGTTGGGACTGTGCCTGGGTCACCGACTGTCGAGAGGTCCCTGATGGGCCAGGTTGGTCATCGTGATCCAGCCATGCAGAGCTGCTATCATCACTGTGGTCCTCTTCAGGGGGGCTGGATGTTGCTGGCACCTCCTCTCCGGTGACATTGAGTGGGGTTCCTTTGGGGATGTAAATGCAGTGTTATTGTTATTAGCAAGGCAGCTTTGGCTTGTGTGAGTTGTGCTTGGTTTGGCTAAGTGATTGTCATTAGTGTGCATGCTGTGGTGAACGGGTGTCCATGCAGGTCTGTGATGGGGGTCCATGCACTGGTGTTGCATGCAGGGCTCCGTATTGAGATGGGTGGGTTGTGATGGTGGGGTATATGTGAGGTGGTGGGGTGATGGGGTGATGGGGTGATGGGGTGATGGGGTGAGGGTAGGGGTAGGGGTTGTTGTTTGTGATGGCATGAAGGTAGGGTGGGGGAAAAAGTAGTAAAGATTTGACTTACCAGAGTCCAGTCCTCCTGCTACTCCTGCCAGGCCCTCAGGATGCATCATCGCCAATACTTGCTCCTCCCATGTTGTTAGTTGTGGGAGAGGAGGTGGGGTCCACCGCCAGTCCTCTGTACTGCTATCTGGTGCCTTGCTACCACAGAACGCACTTTCCCCCGTAGGTCGTTCCACCTCTTCCCGATGTCTTCCCTTGTTCGTGGATGCTGTCCCACGGCGTTCACCCTGTCCACGATTCTCAGCCATAGCTCCATCTTCCTGGCAATGGATATTTGCTGTTCCTGTGCTCCAACAGCTGTGGCTCTACCCTGACTATTTCCTCAACCATGACCCGCAACTACTCATCAGTGAAACGGGGGTGCTTTAGTGGGGACATGGGTGTTATGTGGTGTGTGTTGTGCAGAGGGTGTTAAGTGATGTGGTAGGGTGTGGGATGTGGGGTACGTGACAGATGGAGTGGTGTTTATGATGTCTGTAGTTGTCTCAGTGGTCTTTGTGTTAGTCTTGTGGTGCTTTTTGGTATTCGTAAAGGTTGGTGTATAATGTGGGTGTGCATTTTATAGTGCTGTTGGTGTGTGGGTCTGGTGTGTGTATGAGTGTCAGGTGTGTCTTTTATGGTATTGGCCAATGTTGTGTTGTTTTGTATTTAGGTGGCCATTCTGAGCACGTTCCGTTGTGTACCGCCAGTGGTATACCGCCGTTGAATGTCCGCTGTGGTGATTCATGGGTCATAATGTGGTGGGCATTGTTTTGTTGGTCTAACGGTATGGGTGTTGGTACTGCCACTTTAGCACTGTCCCTTGGGCTTGCGGATTTGTGTATGTGGCAGTATTCTGTCGGTTTGGTGTGTGTGTGTCATAATATGGCGAAAGGATATTCGCCAACTCGGCGGTACGTTGGTGGCCGTCACCAGCGTGGTAAGCAACATTTACTGCCAATGTCATAATGAGGGCCTATATGTTGTGATGATACCAGAGTGTTGAACTGTGGCATAGCGAGGGTCCGGTCGGCTTAACCTGAAATCCCGTGTGGAATTAACAAAACATGCCTGACAACCACTTGTGTCCACTGGGCACAATAACCACGCGCCGGGATGTGAAAGTGAGGAATTAAAGGTGCCATTATGAACCCAACTAGTGAGCTGACATTCAAAAGTGTCAGGCAATTGTGAAATTTTGCTGGTGTTGGGATACTGGGCACATGCAGTTCTTTTATTTTTGCTAACCACAGGGAAGTTGTTTGCTGAACTGTGTCACTCATTTATATAATTTGGAAGGAAATAAATCATTCGCTAAATAAAGCTTCCCTTCTCTCAATGACCAGTCGGGAAACAAAGGAATCAGAATAGATTACGTTTGTGTTGGTTAGCAATATTTTTCTCATTTTAGAGGGAGGTAATTTAAAGTAATGTGACTCTGCATTCTTAGCATTGTCCCCAGAAAAATATGCAAACTTTTCTATATACGTTCTGGAACTCCCCACCGGAGAAGTCAGACAGTGCATAAAGTGTGTAGTTAGAAACTGATCTCGAGATACTAGGGGTACTAGCTTGGTGCAGAAAGTGATGTCCATGATGGTGGTAACAAAACATTTCCCCATAATTCACTGTATTCATATGTGCAGCTTCACTTTCAAATACAGTCTAAAATTCAAGCTCAGAAAGCACAGAAAAAACTGTTTTAACATTCCAACCATCAGAAACAAGTCCAGGTGTAACAATATCATTCATAGAAACTTTGAGGATCTATGTTATTTGAATGACCTCAATAGGTCTGAATATATGGTATAGTACTTTATCCCACACAATCCCATCAGGAATCGTAACAGCTGAAAAGATCACAAGGGACAAGTCTCTTTGGACCTTATGGGAAGAAAGTTAATGTGTCAAAACCTCATCCACCAGTTCAACAGCAGAGCATTCAGAAAGATAATGACCATTTATCAATAAAAAGAAAACAATGACACACCCAAACCAAAGCAAGCAGGCATGCAGTCCATTGAAATTGAAAGAAGGGGGTCCATGCGCTCCCCATTTTAGAGCCAATAACGGCCTTAGCACCACCACCGTCCAGGGCTGGCTACTGCTATGTCCCGGGTTGCCCAACCCTGAGGCATAGCTGTTTAGTCTGACTTGGAGGAAGTTTTGACAGCTCCTGTCAAGCAGGAGCAAACACATACTCCGCTCAAAGGAAGCAAGAGCTATCAAACCGCTTTCACTTGGTGGGAGATTAGTTTTCATCTGTTTCCGAGATGTGGGCATGGAAACAGACAAAAGGATTGCTTTTACAAACAGGGAACTGCATATTTAGCAGCTCCCTGTGTGTGAGAGCCAGGCCGGCTACCGTAGGAGGCAGGGAGCTGGTTGGGACCACGTGGGTATTCAGAATCCCCCGCGGTCCCCAAGGCTGCTGACTGGGTGCCCGGTGGGGCACCTGGGAGACATGGCTTGGCCCCTGGCAATGGAGTCATCAGGGCTGAGATCGGCCTGGGGAGGGGGGCCACAATGCTCCCATCCCCCAATAAAACATTGTTAGAAATGGGGTCTATGGTTGGCAGTCAGGTTACCAAGCAAGGACCCTCACTCTAGTCAGGGTAAGTCCCACACAATCCAAATTATCCTGTGCCCACCCTCTTGTAGCTTGGCAGTGAGCAGTCAGGCTTAACTTAGAAGGCAATGTGTAAAGTATTTGTACAATAAATCATGCAATAACACAGTATTGCACCAAAAAATTACACCACTCAGTGTTTAGAAAAATACATAATATTTATCTGGTTAAATACCGGTCAAAATGATTAAGATTTGATAAGTGCACTTTGAATTATCACTGTAGGAAATGATAAAATAATTTTTTTGTCTTTAAAAAGCAACAAATGTCTCTTGCAAGCACAAAATACCTGGTTTGCATTCAAATTCTCCGCAAGGGACTGCAGAGGAGGAGATGCGTGGAAAACGAGGAGATGTGCGTTGATTTTTCCGGCGCACACAGACGAGGTGTCAGTGAGTTTTCATGCAGGGCAGGCTTTGCATCGATTTAAGGTGTGTAGACTGGGATCCTCTTTGGGTTGCGGGGTTTTCGGATGCCCGGGGATGATGCGTTGAAATCTTGGGCGTGCAGGATGAAGTCACAGGGACTGCATCGATCCGGTGAGCAATGTGTGGAAATCTCTACTGCACGGCAGACACTGCGTTGATTCCTCTCAGGAAGTCGGGCTGCGTTGCTCCGGCTTAGCTTTGCATCGATTCCATTGGTTGTGCATCGAAGTTCCTGTCGCAACGCTGGCACTGCGTCGATCTCCACTTCGGCGAACTGGGCTGCTTTGTTCCGGTTCGGCATGCGGTGATTTTCCACCGCAATGCAGGTTGTGTGTCATTTCTTGCAGGCTATGCAGCAAATTTTTGCACCACAAGGAGTTATTTTGCAGGATGGAGTCTTTTTGGTCCTGAGACATCAAGGAACAGGAGGCAAGCTATATCCAAGCCCTTGGAGGGCACTTCTCACCGGTGCCAGAGGGCAGCAAGGCAGCAGGGCAGCAGTCCTTTGCAGAAAAGCAGTCATGTGACTCCCCTGGGCAGCCAGGCAGTTCCTCTTGGCAGGTTGCAGATTCTGGTTCAGGGATTCTTCTCCAGTGGTATCTTGTCCAGAAGTGTCTGAGTTGGTAGGGTCAGAGACCCTGCTTAAATACCCAAATGTGCCTTTGAAGTGGGGGAGACTTCAAAGAGTGGCTTAGAAGTGTACAAGGTCCCATTTCAGTTCCATCCTGTCTGCTGGGGTCCCAGTAGGTGGTGTGGCGGTCCTTTGTGTGAGGGCAGGCTACTGTCCTTTGACATGTAAGTGTCAGGCCCTCCACCCTCCCAGCCCAGGAAGACCCATTCAATATGCAGATATGTGCAAGTGTAACTGAGCATCCTGTGTTTGGGGTTGTCTGATTGTATGCACAAGGGAGCTGTCAACTAAACCTAGCGAGACATGGATTGAAAGGCACAGAAGGATTTAAGTGCAGAGAAATGTTCACTTTCTAAAAGTGGCATTTCTTAAACAGTAATTAAATCCAACTTCACCAGTCAGCAGGATTTTGTATTACCATTCTGGCCATACTAAATATGAGCATGTTTTTCCTTTCAGATTAGAACTCACCACTTAAACTGTAAATGAGGGGAGCCCCAATGTTGGCATATGAAAGAGCAGACCTCACAGCAGTGTAAAACAAATTTAGGGGTTTTACATTACCAGGATATATAAACTACACAGGTATAAGTCCTGCCTTTTATCTACATAGCACCCTGCCCTATGGCTTACCTAGGGCCTACCTTAGGGGTGACTTATATGTATAAAAAGGGGAGTTTAATTTAAATGCCAAGTTGAAGTGGCAGTGAAACTGGACACAGAGACCTTGCAATTGCAGGCCTGAGGCATGGTTAAGGGGCTGCTTGGGTGGGTGGCACAATTAATCTGCAGGCTCTGGGCACATGTAGTGCACTTTACTGGGGACTTACAAGTAGATCTAATAAGCCAATTGGGTATTAACCAATGTCACCATGTTTTAAGGGAGAGAGCATATGCACTTTAACACTGGTTAGCAGTGGTAAAGTGCAGAGAGTCCTGAAACCAGCAAAAACACCAGAAGGTGGAGGGAAGAAGGGCAAAAGGTTTAGGGTGACAGTTGCCCACAGGAAAATCAGGATCTCATACAATTACAATTGCATGGCTGAAGTTGCGCAATCATAGTAATTATTGAACAAGTCGGAGGCCATATCACCTTCAATGCTTTCCCATATGGAGCATACTTCAGTTACTTGTTGTCATACAATAGTAGGCCAATGCCAAATGTATTCCCACAGATCCCACACAAGGTCATGCAGACAGTTATCTGTCACATACACAATAATGGAACAATAAGAAATTATGCTCCTAAAACCTGTCATGTTGCTGACAGTAGTACAGTAGGAGAAGGTGACATGGAAATACTCATGTCACACTAGCAACATATCAACCATGCACACTTCACCATGTGTAATTTGTCCTTATGGAGTCATGGAGGTAGTACTAATGTTGCCTAGATATGTCACTCATTTGGCATGGAAATGTATAGTGTAGACAAAATGTGCAAATTGTCAGAGAGATGTGTCTCTGAAATCCACCACAAAACGGGACCAATGACGTTGATGCCCACCCTTTCAAAGGGGGTGCCAATGACGGTGAGTGGGATCAGGGGGGCCTTAATCCTTTTCCCTTTTTCCCACTACCCTGGCAGGTTGGGCAGGCCCTATAGAAATAATCGGAGGCAACCCGCATTCTAGGCCAATGGAAGTGGGTAACAAGCATGGCAAAGGTCTTGTCGTTTCCCAAGAGTCCTGCCAGGGGGATGTCATGAGCCAGGCCCAGTAGAAGGCCCGGTATCACTTCAGCTTTCTTATCTTCTTCTTCCAGGTTTAACTTTGCCATTTGTAGTTGAAATTCTCTCTCCTATCTCCTTTCCCCTGTGGCCAGGCCTTGGCTAGAGACACTGCTCCCTGGTTTACTAGGGGGCACAATTCCAGGGGTAACATCCCCCACTTCTGGCAAGAAATCCTCTGAGGAGCCATCCTCTTGCTCCTCCTCCTCAACATCCTCCTCTGAATGGGCTTCTGCCCAGGCCCTCAGTGCCTTTTGGTACTCCTCCTTCTTGGAGGCACCATGGGTGGGTAATCTCAACCCCATTGCAGAACCCATTCAGCTGTTTGACAGTGTATGTCTCCAGCTTGGCTAGGTCAAAATCTTCATCTCCTGCTTGAGACCCAGCCGGAGACATGTTGAATGAGGATTTAGTTAAAAATCAGGCAGAGAATACAATTTCAGAAAAAGATAAAAAAAAATCAAGTTGACCTTCATCTGTGGGTAGGTAGTGTACACTTAGCTATTGTATGTCACTGCACAAACACAAGTCCTATCCTCATCGCTGGTCACCGATGTTAGAAATGGGGTCTTTGGTTGGCAGTCAGGTTGCTCCCTGTCCAAGCAAGGACCCTCACTCTAGTCAGGGTAAGTCACAGACAATCCAAATTATCCTGTGCCCACCCTCTGGTAGCTTGGCACTGAGTAGGCAGGCTTAACTTAGAAGGCAATGTGTAAAGTATTTATGCAATAATTCGTACAGTAACACAATAAAATCACCACAAAAGGTACTCCCCACCAATGTAGAAAAATTTATATTTATCTGAATAAAATAAGATTAAAATGACACAAATCCAATCTGCACCAGTTGAGAAATCACTTTTTAAAGGTTTAAGAGTCTCAATACTTAAGAATCAGTGGTTGTATCCTTGTAACAGACACTATCTGGAATGGGTCTAAAATAATAATGCATGGGGGCCGCAGAGGAGGGAATGCATTAAAAAATAAGGCGCTGCATCGGATTTTCCAGCACAGCACAGCCGATGCGTCATTTCTTTCCACACTGCAAGGTGATGCGTCGATTTCCAGGAGTGCAGCCTTGGTTCCTCACTTCGATGCCTGGATATTTTAACACCCAGGGATGATGAGTTGAAAATCCTTCAGCCGCTGCTAAGAAGAAGCAGGTGCTCTGTCAATCCACTAAGAGATTAAGCTAATTTTCAGCTTCCTTGAGGTCCCCAAGTCTCATAGAGAGGAGTAGTCACAACTTGTTTGTAAGTCCATGACATGCATAAGTGCTAACAAAATCCCAGGAACCAACAGCTAAAGTAATGATATGGATAAGGGATGTGTTGATACCAGTAGGCTTGCATTTGGGGATGGGGAGTTGTGGCTGGCAAGGTGGGTGTAGAAGAGCTGAAGCCTATATATCTAGTGGGTGAAGTGCCCAACATGAAAATAGTAAGGCTGGGGCTCAGTCCATCTTCTCCACTTGACCAAATTGTGTGATCCCAGATCAATGTTTATTTCATTTTGCCTCCCATTCACCATAATCACAAATGAGGACACCTTGGAATACAGGACTTCAGGATGTGTGCTGTACAGAACTATACCCAGTGTCAGGTAAAATAGACCATGATGTTGTTCACGTACATTGGGAACACAGGCCATAAGAAGAGTGCACAGCAGAAATGGTTGACCCCACAGTCTACAATAAGCAATGTTGTCCTGTCTGGGGAGATACAATGAATGCTACCCATTCCTTGGTTGATAATTGTGTATATCAAACATGTACTCTGCAATGCACTGACATAATTTGATGTGCAAAGATGAACCAGCTCTGCATGTTGTGGAAGACTCCTTTACAAATTAGCAGATACTGCATCATAAGTAGAATGCATGATGCCCCTAAAAATGAAGGTGTGTTCAAAGGTAGGCCGTACAGGACACCCTAGTTGCTTCCATACTGTAGCTCTCAATAATCTCCAAATACATGTGAGCCTGTAAGTGTGACAACTGGTTGATATGAGGGCTGCCTGTAACTTTTAGATCATTGGTCCATATCTTTGACATGTGTTTGTAGAGTCATTGCCATCACCCTTTGCACTTAGCTATGGATATGTATGCTACATCACTGCTGCTGCCAGGACTACTTCAGTAATGCGGATGACACCATCCATGGGTTTAGGAGACATCCTGACTGCAGCAGTCAAAACCACTGCCACCCATCCATCAGGTATGTATGCCATATTGTGTTGTAGACTATTGATTATATACCCATGTACAATAACTAAATCCTTGTGAAAAGGGATGAGCAGATATTGCCACTTAAGCATTACATTATTTGAAGTTGATGTAACATGTACCCAACATAATCAGTGATGTGTGTGTCAAGTGTGCATTTTTACATATCAATCATGCTGGACATTAACTATAGTGTCACGTCCTTTACAAGCTGTGGGATCAAGGACCATATCTTCTGCAACACACTCAAAGAGCCCAGTCCAGCAGCTGGAATTAAGGGGGACCTCAATGCCACACAGACCTGTGGTTGGAACTGGTGAGTTTGCTTTTGCATTTCACATCTGCATTGAACACCTCAAAGCCACAGTGTGAGCTACCACATGTAGGTGTACACAAATAAGGTCACATGTGGAATATCCACTGATGTGAAGATAATTTGACTCAGCCCTGTGTTGCACTGCATGATGCTGTAAGGCAAATACTTAGCCTGTTCCAACATCTGTCTTACATAGCGTGAGGGCAATGGCTTGAGTCTGAAGGAAAGACCATCTACCAGTGACTTGCACCGGGCAATATGAGGGGAGAACACACTCCTCTTTCAAGCTGCCTTGTCAGCTGCCAGAACTGCACAGGAGGAGGAGGAAGAAGTAGAGGAGGATGACGATCAAAGCCTGATTCCAACTGATGTAGAGGCCGATCTCCTGAGCACTATTATTGGCCAATGCAGCATATCATCAAAGCCTACATCTGCTCTATTCAGCATGGTGCATCCTCCTACACCCTCAAGGATTGCCCATTGCTCGCACACCACAAATGACTATCACCTCCTCACAGCCCCAACATCCGGGTCAGATGTGTTGGATCTCCTACACACTCCCACTCTGAAAATGTCTCCCAGGCCTTCTCTCCAACATCTGAGGTAGATGTCAGCCCTGGTGAGGAGCAGGTAGCCCTTAGACAAAGATCTCCTCCTTACAACCTCCTACTTGCTGTCCCTACTCCCCCGCTGGTAGACCTGCCTGTCGCATCCTAGGCCATGCCAGATGAAGAGGGCTGCCTGATATTAATTGTGAAGAGTAGGAGGAGGAATTCTTCCAACAGCAGTCAGATGTGAGGCAGGACACATCTGACATCTACATTTTCTGACATGTCTGCCTCACCATAGCACATATGCCAATTCCCAGGGTTGGTGCACAGAATGACCCAGGTGTTGGGGAGCATGGATACATCCTGTAAAGACATGGGGAAGAGGTTGAATGACACCATGGCCATGCAGAGGGAAGAGTGCAAGAGACCATGCATTGACTAGGAAGATGATTGAGTGGATACTCAAAATGATACCAAATCAGCCTTCACAGTCAATGCATGGAGGGGAGCAAACATATCTACCTGCACCAATTCACCCCCAGCCCCTGCTTAGGACTTGGGATGTGTGGGGATCTCTGCTCCGCTGGCAGAGCTAACAGAATTTTTGGAACTCCACGCTCCACTTGGAGCGCGGAGTTAGTCCAAAACCTCCGCTAACCCCACCAGTAGAGTGAAGCCTGGTGCACCCTGCAGCCCAGTTGGGGCTGCAGCAATCACCAGAGCAGAGGAGGGAGGCAGCAGCTGAAGAGAAGGATTCATCATCGTCGTCAGCCGAGGACCCCCTGGGAAGACCCAGGTAAGTCCTAATCTCCTTGGTTGTCTTTATTTGTGCACACTGGTTGGCCCTTTGCATTATGGTACTTATAGCCAACATTAGAGTAGACTGTAGTGTATCACCAAAGCAGTTGCAGGTAGTGGTGTTTATCCCTTGACACATAGAGCCAGATTCACACAGGGCCAGAGCAGGACTGGGAACCCATAGCAGCACAATCAAGGAATGTCAGACCAGCCCCCACACAGAGACAACAAACACAAGAGTGTGGATCATTAAATAACTTTTCTTTTCCTACACATTCTTAGTAACATGTAGTTACTAGTTAGACTCTATTTTATCTGGTACTTGAAAACATTCTTTATTGATTCCAACATGCACTAGATATACTCCCTCAACCATGCCTTATCATGTTCTCATGCATCTTTCCATTCATTTCATCCACTTTCTTTCATTAATTGTTACTTAATTCTTTTTATCCATGTTTCTAGCCCCTATAGAACAAAGCGATCTACTCAAGTAAACCTTCTGTTGTTTCACATACAGCCAGAGCCAGATACCCTTTTAGACTGTAAATCAAGGTATATTCAGTAGAAACATAGTAGACTTCTTAGTCAAAGAGTAGTATAAACACGTTCTAGACCCAGTGTTGCCAGATTTTGAGACCCATCCCAAGCCCAAAGCTGTCCACGTTCAAGCCCAAATTCAGCCCAACGTAGAGTAGTATCAGCCCAAAAACCAGCCCAAAGTTGCAATTTTCAAAGTATGCAAAAAAAAACTCCAGGAAACATTCTGACCATAAATCTAACTTCTGTTCAATAAGCGTATGATGGGAGGAGTTTCAATGGGCACCTATGCACGTCTGCAATCATGTCCAAATTCTATTAATAATTACTAATTTTTAAGATAGGTCTCCTGGAGGACCTTCTATTTGGAACTTCTATCACCACAAATCCGATCCTGGCACTGATGGATGAACTTCACAAGAACAGACTATAACTCATCTTTAATGAAGGACAAGTGCAGAAATGTTGAAACTCTTTAAGTAACATAGCTCATAGAACAGTATATTTAACTAGTAAGTTTATTAAATCTCACAGGATTAACACCACACAATGATACACACATAAAGAAACCACCCTGGGGTTAAAGCAATTCCAGCACGACTGGTTTGGCAAGCTGGTAGGGTCATCGCAGTACGACAGGAGTCCCATTTCTTCTAGTTAAAATTTAAGAAGGCCAGAAAGGCTATAGTCACTTACTCTAAGTCCCCTGTACTTCACTCCAAAGTCCTTCAACATGAGCACATAATCTGGCAATTAATGACATATAGGACCTGTGTTGTTGACTTTATTTTGCAGCAAAAACTATACTAAAGCTTCCAGGCTTGGCAAGATGCAGATAGGCTTGTTTTCGTTCTAAATGAAGTAACAGCTATTGGAACAGAAAGGAAAAAGATACATTTTCCCAGAACTAATGGCAAAACCTTATCCCCAACATTTCAACTGTGATGCTGCCTCAACTCTGCTGATGCTGTCATCACTCTTCTGGTCCCATCCAACTTCATCATTACTGCTGGGCAATCTCATGAGGCTTTGCAACTCCTTATTGGACTTTAAGTGTGACAGGTCCGACAACTGCTTTCAAAGTGGATCCCTATATTCATGTTGTTAACTTTAAAGGGAAAAACATTGATTGACTTCTCAACGAAGACTGGAAAACCCCTAAAATAATCAATGTCAGCAAAGCAGTCCCTATTTATATTTCACATGCTTTACTTAACCCATATAAAAAAATGTTTTCCAGATGTTGTTTCTGTATTTTTATTTTGATATGACTTGTACAGTACATATTGCGAACTGAGTTGCCTCTGCATGTCTGGATGAGTTCAGATTATGGGTGGGCATTTGTGTGTGGCATGATTAAGAGCCCTAAGGCTGAAAGCAGTACATGTTTCTCACTGTGCCTGCCAGTGGGTCTTTAAGGTGTTCAGATTAAATGCACATGTAATCCTGGGTCTCTGTGCAAATAAAAGTACTGCACTTGTACAGCAGGAAGCTGGGTCATGGCCATGTGGGCAACATGAGGCCAGGGCTGTAGGCCCCTTTCACCCCTATATCTTTTCGAAATCCTCCATTTATATACCTCACGTCACCCCTTTTCTCTTCAGCACCATTTTCGTCTCTCTTCTTCTGTACATATTTCCTTTAATCTGTGTAGGAAATGTGAGGATCAGGCAGCTATTATTGATCTAGATCAGGGCCAGCATTAGTGCAACACGTTGAATTTGTCCCTGAGTAATTTGTCTGTTTTACTTTCACAGCAGCAATCTGTCGAGGGTGAGGAGGGCTGTATGTCTGTATGAGTAATTACACTAATGATGTACATACCACTTACTAATTTACTTTTTTAATTAAATTCCTTTTATAGCTCTATTTTTCCTACTATAGGGTGTCAAGGCACTTTATATTACATAAACTTACTCTACAGAGACAATGAATCATACAAGTGTGTAAATCAATGTATATGGGGTTTTTATGTAAGGCAATGAGGGGTAGGAGGTATAGGAGCCACATATAATCTGTAACTGGTAGCCATTATATGCACCTCGGGTGCATGCTATACTGGACTGGCCTCAGCTGACTGTACTGAAAACAGCTGAGACCTTGCCACGGCTGCCTCAGAGGCGGTACCACTGTCACAAGGCCTGTAGTTCCTTCCATCCTGTTTTTCGACTGTAACACACCTCTGTCAGAAGACTCCTCTGTCGCGTTGGACAGAACTTACCTAAGGAACAGAAGCCCCTGGTGTGAGGTGAGAGAGGCTGCCTCCCAGCATGACCCCAGCAACAGCATGATGATTGCAGTGATTTAGCACAGCTGTTGCACAGTAATGTACTGCAAGGCCTGTGGCAGCTGCAGCATTTTCCCCACTTTGGTAATGTTTGTTCCTAGAGGAATTGGTTGCAAGTACGTCTATGTGTATATCTGCATTTGTAATTACAGCATAGGCCCTGGCACCTCCAAAATAATCATACTGGAGATCAGAAGGTGTAATAGAATAAAGATGCCTTTACATTTTGTTTATATCTAGTTACATTTGCTGCTTGTTCAAAGACATAGGTCACATGTAAGGCTATTGCTTATGACAAACCACTGCTTATTTTCTTACAAGATAATTTGGTGTTTATTTTTTTCTCACACTGAGAATTCTCTTAGGTGAACTCTGCAATAATCTTACTTGATACAATGGGTGGGTAAGCAAATGCTACAAAATGCCATATTTTTCCAAACACACACCAAAATTTAAATATATGTAAATGAACATAATTTTTATCAACAAATCGAGGATCCTGCAGGGATAAAGAGAGATGCGCCCCTCACAATTCCCCTCAAAAACAGCTCTCCCAGGAGGTCTGGATCGTTATACACTTACCATAACTGATCTCTAGGAACCTGCCCACATCTAACACTGCCAGCAGCGCCCTCCATGCTGCACATTCCATGCCTGCGGCATCACCTAACCTGAGCTCTCCATGGAGCAGCAATACGCTCGTCCTTCCTCTCGATTCCGAGCGTGGATGAGCGCGGGAGTTGCGGCCCCACCCCAAACCATGGCTGGGCCAATCATAACAAAAAAAATAATAGCTGGCCTGTCCCTCGTGATCACATTGGTCCAAAGTCAGACTGGGAGGGCAGGCCAGCAGCATGAAGCTGTGTGGTTAGGTAGCGCTTTTGTGCTATTAATGATTGACGGCACGTTTTTAGTGGTGGCTCCGCTGCATTCACAACTTTTGCGCAAAAATGGACAATAAAGCCCAAATTTGTGCAACCCGCCGGGAGAGTTATTTCCCACACAAATGGAAAAAATGTCACCCATTTGTGCGGGAAATAGCCCAATCTGGCAACACTGTCTAGACCATTCAGGAACACCGCCTACACTAGCAGAACTCCTTGTACAGATAGGTAACACAATTATGTAGAATGATCCAACGAATCTGACCTGTATGTACTCACGAAAATTAGGCAGACTGAAATATTTAACACACATCCAACATTCATTCAATAAAACTGACACTTATTTTTCAGGTTCTTCAATTTCCATGATAGTTATACTCATTAAATATACAATTGGCCCTCATGGTCTATTCAATATGGCCGCTGTTTTTTTCTTATACTAGAATAGCTTTCTGGGATTCCAATAACAAAAGAAGGACCAAACTGATAACCTAGTAAAATAAATACAAAAGAAGGACTACCTAACCATTCAGTGTTGCCAGATTGGGCGATTTCCCGCACAAATGGGCGATATTTTTCCCATTTGTGTGGGAAAAAAAACCAATTGCGGGGGCCTGATTGTTGGGCTATTTTTAGCCCTGTGTGCGAAAAATTGTTTGCGGAGCGGCGCCGCCGCAGATGCTGCCCCGGCCAGGCCCCGCCCCGTGAGATAGCGAGTCGCAGACTCGTGGCGCACACACAGCAGCAGGCAGCAGCGTGTGCGCCGCGCAGTGTCGCACCACGGGGCCGTCAATTGGTAGCACTTTTGCGCGCTACTAGATTGATGGCCTTCTGCCCCACTGAGAGCACGGCCGTACATCACGGAGCTCTCAGTGGGGCAGAGGGCCGTCAATCTAGTAGTGCACGAAAGCGCTACCAATTGACGGCCCCCTGGTGCGACACTGCGCGGGGCACACACAGCAGCCGCCAGCCGCGCAGTCCGCCCCACGGTGTTTAGCTGATGGGGGCAGAGGGCCATCAATCTAGTAGCGCGCACGAAAGCACTACCAATTGATGGCCCTGCCAAGAAGTATTGGCCTGGCCATGCGGCATTATTTAAAATGCCTGCGTGGGTGGGCGCCACGTGGTGAGCGAGGAGCGAGTCAGTCAGTGTGTGGCACACTGTTTACTCACTCACTGCGCTGCGCACGTGGTGGTGTCCTCTGGTGTGTGGCTCTTCTCTTTTTGGGCTCTGACGTGAGACTCAGCCCTCAGCCTGCACAGGTGTGGTGCCCCCACTCCCCCCCGGAAAAGTCTCTTTTGTTGTGAGCTTCAGCCTTGGACCCCAAATTAAAGCCAGCGCCCAGCCCCAGAGTGAGTGATTGGGGCCCAGTAGAGGGGAGACACCCCCCCTGGCCCCTTCCTGTTGTGTAGGTGCTACCTACGTCCCCTACCTACACTGACGTGCAGCCGGTTGGTGCGCAGCTGCGTAAGACAAGGTAAGTGTCATTCAATTTGTACCTTTGTGACTTGTTGTGAGTAGATGTATTCCTTATTTTTAATATTCAGGGTCTAATTGTGAATTGAGAGTGCATATGATCTAAAGCATGGCAGGATTGAATAAGAATGAGTGGCACAGCCAGTGCTTAATTTGTAAATAAAAATGTGCCAGTGTCCACAGCTCTCCTCTTAAACACGCAGCTGCTGCAATTAAATGTGCAAACACGGAATACTAGGGCAGCGTAATCCTAAAGCCATCTTGGGGCTCTTTAGTCCATTTTAAGCCATTTCACCTCACTCCTGCAGCTTTCTGCTCTCTCCCTTTCTGGCGCTCTTTTTCATTTTTGCATTCCTCCGTCTTTCCCATATGTGTCTTTTGCTTGCAGTAAATGCTTGAGGCTGGAAAAAAGAGTGCCGTCCCTCAAAAATAAGTGCCAGTGCTCTGCACCGGAAACAACAAGCACAAATTAAGCACTGGGTGGAATCACATGAAGGTTGGTGATGACAAAGAGTTATTGTGTTCGTCTCGTAATGCAAGGGGGTTACCAGCTGAGTTGTGCAGTGTGTCCTTTGCAGGGCATTTAAATAAAAATAAATCATTTAGTTTGGGTATTACTTAAACCATTTTATCTGAAACCTTTTTGCACGTTTGGTAGCAGTCTGTCTTATACTGCCAGTAATGCAAGTTTAACCTAATGACTTACATTTGCACAACACACAATTCTCCATTGCAGCAGTGAAGATTTAATTCTGTGGCTTTTTGGTTACACACAGACCTTTCAGTGCATTAACTAATAAAGGTTTCATAATATACAGTGATTAACTTAACTTTTTTATTTTAAGGCATGAGTTATGTATGTGGCTGCCTGAAACAGAATATATATATTTTTTTTTAGCCACACGTTTAACCCTGCCCCATTGCATGCAGCATCACTGTTCCCATACTTTTTTTAATGCACTTTGAGCTGTGTGCTCAGCTGATTTATTCATTTATTTCACTCCAATTGCAGGCAGTGCAAGCACAAATGTGGTCTCATTGGCTGAGCTAAGCGAAATGAGGGTACATGGTCAGTGCACAGCCTCACTGCATGGTTCTGTTCGTGATCTTAGTGCCTAAATTATTGACATCACTTGTAGTCATGCTCTGCTCAGCGTAGCCATTGCTTGCATTTGACACAAAACACTAGCCTTTACCAATAATTTAAGTTCAAGTTCACGGAGTTTGGGTCACTGTGTTCTGGCTTCTGGTGGCAATTTGCAGAAGGGTGTCTATCGCCTCACACAAACAGCCTTTTTCACCTCACACAAGGATGTATTTTTCTGCAGGGCCCTGTTGACCTCCACTGTCCATGGTAGAGGTAGCCCGCTAAAACAAGTGTAGAGGTAGAGCCTGAGTACATCCGAAGGAGGCAGGAAATGAGTGAAATGTTGGTCTGCTGCCCATTTAATGAAAAGTCCAGAAAGTATAACAGTAGTAGAGCAGACTGCAGATACACACTGGGAATGCTAGATGGCTACTTGCATTTCACCTTTATCTACTGTGTGCATCTGAAAGGCAGTGAAAAGAACAAAGGTTGTGCTTTGAATCCATTTGGGGGGTGTTGATTATCATAGGTTAATGACTGAACTAATGTAGCAAATGTTATCTTTGCCTGTTGGGGCTGACATATTGGGATTAACAGGACTTGAACTGTAAAATACAAAGGGAAAACAGCATTGGGTCTGCTTTCCAAAAACTTGAGTTCGGCATGAAAAGTTGAGTAAGTATGAGGGGTAGTCCATTAAGATGTATAACTTTTTGCTGTTATCGGTGAGTTGTTGCTTTATTATAAAACCAGTTTGAAAGCTAGAGCATACCTCTTATTTAACCTTGAATACGAGGGAGTTGCCATCCTTTGGCTCATTCCTCATTTCAAAACATGACAAATCCAAAGAGTCAATTGTCTGCCCTGAAACCAATCACTTGCCCGGCGTGTGTAATGCAATGAATAATCTAGGCACTGTGAGTTTCACATATTTGCTTAAATTAGAAATTAGATTTATGCTTTAAAATGTTTGCTTCAGCCTACGACTGCATTAGTTCAGTGTTAAAAGTTTGGGCTACTTTTTGGGCTGGGACCGGTTCATTTGGGCTTTCTTTGGGCTGGTCGTTCAACAGCTTTGGGCTATAGAAGGCTTTTAAAATCTGGCAACACTGTAACCATTTCTCAATCAACATGGCGCATCACGAGAGCACTGTAACAGACGGATTCAGCACGCTATTTTTAGCAATCATAGACTTGGTAAGTGACTCCCTATTGTGCAAGGATTAAAATGTTGTCACTCTCTTTCCACATGTTTATTACCAAAAGTCTCTCATGCCGATTGCTCCACCCCAAATATCGACATTGGACTAATGTTGAAACAGTCTCCCTTATTTTAAAACACAGTGCATTCGCACTTAACTTTGGTTACCAATAACTACCCTCACATTCAGTGCCCCGTGCCGATATCTTAGCTTACCACCATGCGCGTGGCTCGGGGTATTTTAGTCCTATATACCTTATTTCTGCACAACCTGGCATTAATTTAATAGCACAAATATTATGTATAAACAATCTGCCTGTGCATTTTACTCTTAATATAACTCTTGATCAGACATGTTTAAATAAACTCCCTGTCCATTTCACTTTCAATATAACTCATTGGATATGCCACAGAACACCTTTCTCCTTCCTTTTCTTTACATGGGGCAAATAGTATGCTCTTTAGGCTTCCAGCGTTTTCTCCTGAGCATCCCTGTGTTCTACATATTTCAATATCACACGCTCCATATTACAACTGAATTTTGATGTATATGTTATAATCTTTATAAAAGTGTATGTGAACTATATTTACTGCATACTTTTAAACACTGCACAGTCTTTCCAATATCTGTATATTGACTAATGCTTTACGAACGAGTTGGTTGTAACAACATTGTGATACCCTGGTCATGTACAAAATATGTATTAGAACCTGAATTCTACCGGCATATTAGTAATGCAAAATTATGATCTCTGTGTAATACTTGGTTACAATACATTATTTTTATTCAGATCATTCTGACGGACCGTTATAATTGATCTTTATTGATGAATGTCATTAGGTATGAATATGTTTCTTGTTCCTATTCCTTGATGTCATTATAATTATAAAAATACAATTTCTACTAATACACATATGCCAAGTAAATTAAATCACCAACCACCTTATGCTAGCACCAGTACTGTCAATCTAGACATCTAATAACATATTTGCACGAATCTACAATATTTATCCATGGATATTAATAACCTTTTTCTCACCACAGTATGGTACAATTTTAAAGTAAATCTGTCAATATTAGGGTTACAAACAATGGTTGCTGGATTCTCTGATACCCTTTTTAAGATTAAGGCCCTCATTATGACATTGGAGGTAAGTACTGCTTACCGTTATGCTGACTGCCGCCAACATACCGCGACTGCGGCGGTATACCACTATGCGTATTATGACCCACACATAGAAATCTGCCACTATTCAGACACACACACACAAGTCCGCCAGCCCAAAGATCAGTGTCAAAACCACTATGAAACACCCACCCACATTACCAACAACCCTTTACCACAACTAACAATTTACAACAGAAAGAGACACACGCCAGGTGCACCAACAGAACCAGAGCCACAGAACAACATCACCCATACACCATCCACGCACCTCACAGCACACACCCCAACACATCAACCTACACACAATCACACACACCACTCACACTAAACCCATGGCACCACAAAGATACCCCAGGTTCTCTGAGGAGGCGCTGAGGGTCATGGTGGAGGAAATCATCCGGGTAGAGCCACAGCTATTCGGATCACAGGTGCAGCAGACATCCATTGCTAGGAAGATAGAGCTATGGCGGAGGGTCGTGGACAGGGTCGACGCCGTGGGACAGCACCCCAGAACAAGGGATGACATCAGGAAAAAGTGGAACGACCTACGGGGGAAGGTGCGTTCTGTGGTTGCAAGACAATAGATAGCTGTATATAGGACTGGTGGTGGACCCCACCTCCTCCCCCACAACAAACAACATGGGAGGAGCAAGTATTGGCGATCATGCATCCTGAGGGCCTTTCAGGAGTAGCAGGAGGACTGGACTCTGGTAAGTCAAATCTTTACTACTTCCCCCCCATCCTGCATGCCATCACAAACCCCAACCCTTACCCTCACTCACATCACCCCACCACCTCCCACATACCCCACCATCACAACCCACTCATCCCAATGCCAAGCCCGGCATGTCACACCAATGCATGGATACCCATCACAGACCTGTATGGACACCCATCACCACAGCATGCACAGTAGTGACAATCACTTAGTCAACCAAATCACTACTCACACAAGCCAAAGCTGCCTTGGTAATAACAACCATAGAAGGAAACACACCCATGCACCAAATGTCATTCACAGAATCAATAACACTGCATTTACATACCTACAGGTCCCCCACTCTATGTCACCGGAGAGGAGGTGCCAGCAACATCCAGTCCCCCCACAGAAGAGACCCACAGTGATGACAGCAGCTCTGCATGCATGGATCAGGATGACCAACCTGGCCCAACAGGGATCTATGGATAGTCGGTTACCCAGGGACAGTCCCAGACCACCACAGAGCCTCACCCCTCAGGAAACACCAGCACAGCACCCACCCAGCAGGCCCAACCCACTGTTCCTAGGACATGTCAAACAGCAGTGTGTCCACCACAACAGGGACCCAGGCACCCCCACAAACACAGAATGATCAGGGACCTGGGGTCAGTGGAGTGGGCACACAGTTCAGGGGACAGAGGTACAGGACAACAGGGAAGCTGGGAGGACTGCTGTGCGACAGGGGGGACAGGCCAAGGGAACTGACCCTCCACAAGGCACTTCCAGGGATCCTGGGAGCATACCACCATTCCCAGGAGACGATGGGCCAGATACTGGCCAAGTTGCAGGAGACCCAGCGGCTGCAGGAGGGACAGTACTTGGGGATCAGGTAGGACCTGAAGGACATCCACACCACCCTAGTCTCCATTGCAGGTGTGCTGGCAGACATGGGCAACACCATGAGGGGGGCAGGGGTACATCAACGGGCCCCTGACACTAGCCACACCGATGAACAGCCCTCCACCTCTGCTGACGCTAGTGGACAGGAGGCACCGCCACAGGAACAACAGGCCACCAGCACCCCACCCCCTGCAGAAGGAGAACCACCATGCAAACTGTCCCTGCGATCCAGGCAGAAGCCAGAGAACATTGCTAAGACCCCTGCCAGGAAATAAGACTCTCCTGATTGTCACCCTTCTATCCCAACTGTCACCCTGTCCAGCTTGAACTGCCATTGCTCCTTTTCCTATGCCCTCTTGGACAATCCACCTGTGATACTAATAGACTGGACTCTATCCTGGACTCTCCTCCACCATCACCCAAGCCCATTGCACATCCCCATTTAATTCTCAGCACTGAAATGAACAACCTTCGAATAAACACGTATGGAGTCTTTCAAATGATTTCAGGATGTAGTTGTTTAACAACCTGTAGACATTGCAAATAGACAGTACAGTGATGTAAACATAGTTATGACCTGTAATGTGCTGCAGTCAATACACCAGGAGCCACTGGAGTGCACAAATGTCTGCAAATAGACATGTTAAAGGGTATAATAAGTGGGCTGTGTAGTGGGAACAGCAGCCAGACTGAAAATAATTCACTTCACAAAACAGCAATGGAAGGTGAGATTACCGTGTCTTACCTGTTTGTCACTGGTAGTACTGTTGCGATATAGTCATTCTGTTGTCCACACCCTCTTCCTCTGTCTCCTCTTCGTCACTGTCCACAGGCTCCACCGCTGCCGTACGACCATCTCCAGCCTCCTCCTCCTGCAGAAAAGGCACCTGGCGTCTCAAGGCCAGGTTGTGCATCATGCAACAATGATCTGGCAGACCTTCTTGGGTGAATAGCACAGGGATCCACCTGTAAGATGGAGGCACCTGAACCTGGCCTTCAGGAGGCCAAAGGTTCGCTCAATGGTCCTCCTTGTTCGCCCATGTGCCTCATTGTAATGTTCCTCTGCCCTTGTCCTGGCATTCCTCGCTGGGGTCAGTAGCTATGAGAGGTTGGGGTAACCAGAGTCACCTGCAAATACCGAGGGATACCATTAATCCAGACACTCACCCTTAGGGCCAGCCCCACACCCATATTCCAAGATCCACTGGGTGGGGACTATGGGCTCACATATTAGCCACACCCGGTGCCTCTGGAGTTGACCCATCACACATGGGATGCTGCTATTCCTCAGGATATAGGCATCATGCACAGACCCAGGGTACTTTGCATTGACATGGGAGATGTATTTGTCCGCCAGACACACAATCTGCACATTCATAGAGTGAAAGCTCTTTCGATTTCGGAACACCTGTTCATTTCTCCGGGGGGGGGGGACAAAGGCAATATGTGTACCATCAATAGCACCAATGATGTTGGGGATATGTGGCAGTGCATAGAAGTCAGCCTTCACTGTGACCAAATCCTCCACCTGGGGGAAGACGATGTAGCTGCGCAAGTGTTTCATCAGGGTAGACAACAGTCTGGCCACCACGTTTGAGAACATAGGCTGTGACATCCCTGCTGCCATGGCCACTGTCGCTTGGAAGGAGCCACTTGCCAAGAAATGGAGCACAGATAGGACTTGTGCAAGAGGAGGTATCCCAGTGGGGTGATGGATAGCTGAGATCAGGTCTGGCTCCAATTGGGCACACAGCTCTTGGATTGTGGCCCTATCAAGTCTGTAGGTGAGGATAATGTGTCTGTCCTCTATTGTTGCAAGGTCCACCAGGGGTCTGTACACTGGGGATGTCTCCATCTCCTATTCATCTGCAGCGGTTGAACTCCAGGATGAAAAACGGTGAGCAGATGATCATAATCATGCTTATCCTCAAATTAAAATGCCTTGCATGTTGTGACAGAAATAGTATGTGAAAGTGTAGTTCTGTGAATGTGCCTATGTCTGCTGTGACGCAGTTAGGTGCCATGGCCTGTTCACCCCTGAAATGGTGGCCACCTGACCTGTGTGGAGGGACAAGTGGAAATGAGGAAATTCCGCAGGCGTTTTGCGCCATTGTGGGAGGCGGTCAACGACCACCGTGCAACACCTCATTGGTTATCATTGAGCCCTATGGGTTCCAGTAGCCAATGGTGATGTACGCCGGCAGTGATGGTATGCACCGCCGCGAACGTGACTGCCATTTTCTATCTGTTCACTCACTTGCTACCTGACCTTCAACAGGAGAGGACCTACACTTCAAGTGCTGCTGTGACCTGTGTCTGGAAGCGACCATGGCTCAAGTGTCTGGGGAAAGGGTCCCTGCCTTCACTTCGGGGAGTTGGAGAGACTGGTGGATGGGGTCCTACCCCAGTACCGTTTACTGTATGGTCCTCCAGACCAACAGGTGAGTACACTGTGAGCACGCTGCATGGGGTATGAATGCATGGAGTGCTGTGTGTGTAAGCCTCATGAAAGGGGGGGGTGGCTGACGGGTTATGGCCAGAGTGCAGCATGTGTGGTGGTCAATGTCAGTGCATAAGGGGATGGGAGGGATATGGTGGGTGAGTCTAACAGGCAAGACGGTATGACTAATACCGCTTTCTTTGCATCTTGTTCTGCAGATCAGCGCCTATCAGAAAAAGGGTATTTGGCATGCCATCGCCAAGGAGGTGCGGACCCTGGGGGGTCTTTGACAGGCAGAACACCCACTGTCGCAAACGGTGGGAGGACCTGCGCCGCTGGGCAAGGAAGACAGCGGAGGCCCAGCTAGGGATGTCCTCTGAACAAGGAAGAGGTGCCCGTCGTACCCTGACTCCCCTAATGTTCTGCATCTTGGCGGTGGCCTCTCTGGAGTTGGATGGGCGCCTGAAAGCATCACAGCAGCCACAAGGGGGTGAGTACAGTTTCAGATTCAGCAAATTGCACGTGTTGAGGTGTTATCTGGGTGGGGGATATGGGTCTGTGGGTGCCCCTAGGCCAGTACGAACATGGCAGGGTAGGTTCCATGATGGGCAGGGTCTGATGCACACCAACTCCAAATATGCTAGTGGGCATCTCCTACTGGGCAGGGTCCTGTGGGTTTCAGGTGTGCTGCTATTGGCGTTAGGCATTATACTCCATGGCCTGGGGACTGGCATTGTAACTGGTAGTGCATGGCCTAGTGCATAGGGCTGTTCCCTCTGTGTTTTGTACGCCAACAGTGGTGTTGTTGCTGGCACTGACCAAGTTTATCCCCTGTCTCTTCCCCCTCCTATTTGTTTTGTCACCCTGTCATTGTGTGCATTAGCATCATCTGGCGGAGGAGCAGAGGCACAGGTGATGGAAGGAGCTGCATCCCACATGGCCCATGAGGCCGAATCCACTGACGGTGAGGGCACCAGTGGGACGGAGGGCGAAGGGAGCACCATGGTGGAGACTGGGGGGGGACAGTTCTGAGAGTGACACTTCCTCCGATGGAAGCTCCCTGGCGGTGGCGGACACCTCTGTGGGCACCCCAACTACAGGTACAGCCGCCACCCCTGTACCAGCACCGGTCTCCAGCGGCCCCTCAGCGTGTTTCCGGTGCCTGCTCACCCGGGAGGGTGGACATCTCCTTTGCCCCAGGCACCTCAGGCCCTGCCCCAGTCAGCCCTGCTGCCCTCAGTGAGGAGGCTATTGACCGCCTGATATCCCTCTCTGTTGGACAGTCAACCATACTGAATGCCATCCAGGGTGTAGCAGGGCATTTGCAACAAACAAATGCATACCTGGAGGGCATTCACTCTGGCGTGGCAGCCCAACAAAGAACATTCCAGGCTCTGGCCTCCGCACTGATGGAAGCCATTGTCCCTGTCTCCAGCCTCCCCCTCCAACTTCCTCTACTCAGTCCCAAACCCCTCAACCCCAGCCTATCCCAAGCACACCTTCAGACCAACAATCACCCAAAGCAACACACAGAAGTGGTTCAGGCAAACACAAGCACCACACTTCATCTCACAGGCACTCCCACAAGCACCATCCCCATGCAGACACACCAACATCCACTGCCTCCACTGTGTCCCCCTCCTCCTCGCCGTCCACCTCCCTCCCAGTAGCATCTCCATTCACACCTGCATGCACTACATCCTCATCCACCACCTCCATCACCATCACACCTATCACTACATGCCCCTGACTGGCAGTCACCACCCCACATCCATGCACACATCCCCTGTGTCCTCTCCCTCTGTGTCTGTGACCCCTCCTCCCAAAGTACACAAACACAAGCAAGCACACACCAAACAGCCATCCACCTCACAACAGCATCCAGCCCATGCACCTGCACCCAAACACAGCAGACTGACACCTCCTACAACCACTCCCTCTTCCTCTACTCCCAAACCTTCACCCTCCTCCCACCCTAGTGTCCCTAAGAAGCTTTTCCTCACCAACATTGACCTATTCCCTCTCCCTCCCCCCCGTCCTTCACCTCGGGCCCGGGTGGCCAGAACCCAGCCCAGCATCTCAGCCACCCAGTCCACGGTCACTGTGGTTTCTGCAGCTGTGAGAGGCTCCAAGGAGGCACCTGTCAGCCCAGCCATTGTGCCAGCACCACCTGCCAAGGCCCAGAAGGGTCCACCATCTAGCAAGGGCAAGAAGGGGACACCAGCCAGCAAGGGGAAGGAGGCACAACCAGTCAGGAAGGGCAAGAAAAAGACACCACCTGGCAGAAGCAAGGAGGTACCACCATCGCCAAGGGCAAGAAGGGGCACAGAAAACCAGCCACGGCACTTCAGCCATCTGTGGCTACAGGTGATGGCCTGGAGGCTACCACCACCACTGCCAGCACTGCCACCTGAACCGCGGCCAGCACCGCTACCTGCCCCTCTGCCAGCACCGCCACCTGCCCTGCCACCTGCCCTGCCACCAGCACCGCCACCTGCCCTGCCGCCAGCAGCACCACTGCCAGCAGCAGCAGCCCCAGTGGGCAGCCGTCCGAGGCTGCAGGTGAAGGCCTGCAGGCTACCACCACCACTTCCTGCACCGCCACCTGCACCACAGCCAGCACCGCCACCTGCCCCGTCGCCAGCAGCACCACTGCCAGCAGCAGCAGCCCCAGTGGGCAGCAGTCCGTGGCTGCAGGTAAAGGCCTGAAGACTACCACCACCACTCCCTGCACCACCACCTGCAGCGCAACTGGCATCCACTGAGCAGCCGTCACCGCCGGTGAGCAGTGTGTAGTGGTGACTACATGGGCTGCAGTGCGTCATGGACCCTGCAACACCTGTCATTGTGACACACAGGTGAGAGACTGTGACCTTGCCCCATCCAGGATGAAGCACACTGGCCCCCCTCCAGAACCAGTGGAAGAAGGCATCCACTCAGCCCCTCCTTGCCAGGATGAAGCACACTGGGCACAGGGCCCCCTCCAGAACCAGTGGAAGAAGGCATCCACTCAGCCCCTCCTTGCCTGGATGAAGCACACTGGGCACAGGGCCCCCTCCAGAACCAGTGGAAGAAGCCATCCACTCAGCCTCTCCTTGCCAGGATGAAGCACACTGGGCCCCCTCCAGAACCAGTGGAAGAAGCCATCCACTCAGCCCCTCCTCGCTTGGATGAAGGCCCCCTCCAGATCCAGTGGAAGAAGGCATCCACTCAGCCCCTCCTTGCCAGGATGAAGTAAACTGGGCACAAGGCCCCCTCCAGAACCAGTGGAAGAAGGATGAAGCACACTGGGCACAAGGCCCCCTCCAGAACCAGTGGAAGAAGCCATCCACTCAGCCCCTCCTTGCCAGGATGAAGCACACGGGGTACAAGGCCTCCTTCAGAACCAGTGGAAGAAGCTATCCACTCAGACCCTCCTTGCCAGGATGAAGCACACTGGGCACGAGGCCCCCTCCAGAACCAGTGGAAAACTGGCACCCACTTGAGAGACTGTGGCCTTGGACTCCCCAGGACCGAGCAGTGGGCAAATCACCCACTTGAGAGACTGTGGCTTTGCACTCCCCAGGACCAAGCAATGGGTACACCCCCACTTAAGAGACTGTGGCCTTGCACTCCCCAGGACCAAGCAGTGGACATGGATCCCCTTCCAGGCCAGTGGCATTATACCATATTCCGGCTGAGGTGCCCCCCCATTCCCCGTCCCCCTGAGGTGCCTGTGTGTTTGGACCTGATGCTCCTGCAGTGTTCTCTCCGTATTGAGGCAGGAGTCAAGTGTGGCCTTGGCCTATGTGTTTTGGCCAGTTGGCCATGGACATTTTGGAGTGGGCATTGTCCCTCCTTTTGTATATATTACATATATTGTACACACTGTTTATTTCTTCAAGAACGTATTTCTCAAAATTACTATTATTACACTCATTTTAATCCATTCCTTTTGTCCTTGTGTTATTCCTGAGGGTTACGGGGTGTATATGTAATGATCTTGCATGTGTTTGTGTGTATGGTGTTGGGGGTGGGGTGGAGGTGTTGCATGATGCATGTGTGTGTGTCACTCTCTTTTTCCTCCCCCCTCTCCCCTATGTGCTAGGTGCAGTACTCACCGTGGTCATCTTCACCGGCGTTCTTGTTCCTGGTGTATGAGAAAGTACACCAGCATGGGGAACACCTGCAGTTCAGGCGCATTGGTGTCGTAGTTCTTCCTTGAGTGTCGAGAGGTGAGTTGTTTCCCTTCAGAATACTGTTTCCGCTGTGCTTTTGATGGCGTTGGTACCACCCCGGAAAAGCTGGTGGATAGGCGTGTTGTAATGCAGTGGGCGGTACAGTGGGCTGGCGATTACCTCCGTGATGTTTGTTGCTACTGCCATGGCGGTCGGAGTGTTAAAGTGGCTGTTTGTGTTGGCGGTTCCCACCGTGGGTATGATTCTAATTTTTTACTTTATCACCGACCGCCAGGGTTGTAATGAGGGCCTTAGTCTCCACGTGCCCATGGATAGCGTTTGACACCCTCACGGGTGATAAGCTGCACTATATAAATTTACATTTCACATTTCACTTATGGAAAATTGATTTCACCTATCAGGGGTCCCACAATATCCTTGGACACTTGGACTTGTGGTCCAGTCATCAGTTGAAAGAAATGCATAGATGTCTTCTTGTTATTAACACATTGTCACTATTAGAACACTGTAGTCATTCTCTTGGAATTCTTTCACCTAGAACATCAATCTCAGGCCACCAGGGGTCCATTATCAATCTATCCTTCATTTTACAAATGCCAATCTGTCCCTCCAAGTCTTTCACATAATCCACCAGAGAGAATTAGTATAGTAACCCTAATCTAAACCAATTCCTTCCTGACTAAACAAATTAGATCTGAACTATAACTACCATTAACTTCCATGTTCTTATCTACTGCTCATCAGGTTTCTCACCTTTCACAAAACCTGATCCCCATTTGAAGTTCCTCTGTACTCCTTTTCTGAAACAACACCCTCAGTGACCACATAAACATTCTCAACATGGACAGGAAATCTGCTGCCTTATTTTCGATCCCAGGAATACATTTGATATCACATGCGTACTCCTGTAAGTTTATCACCCAATATCTAATCCTGCTAGACACATCATCAAGTCCCTGCTTTGTGAAAATGTATTTTAATGGCTTGTGCTCCATCCGTACCATGAATGATGCACCCCATAAGAAGCTCCTAAACTTGGCAAGGCCCACTGTACCGCCAACGCCTCCTTCTCTATGACAGAATCATTTATCTCCAAACCATGCAAAGATCTAAGTGCAAATCCAGTTGTTTCTGCCCCTTACCCACCTTCTTGCCATGACCACAACCTTGTGGTTTGGGTGTAATGATTAAAAAAACTCCTAATGTAAATTACCTTATCTTCACACACTTAATTTCATTCAAATGCCACTTTGCTCTTTATTCAGAAGCCTCCTCACTTTGAAGGTTCTCTTGGCCATACAGCAAATTAACTTACTGTAGAGGTTTACCATGCCCAACAATGAGCATAATAAACACTTATTTTTCAGCAAAACCATTTTCACTATGGTCCCTTCTTAACGATTTACAACACCACAACCTGCCTTCTATAATACTGTAATGAGAGCAGAGTCTGAATCAGATGCTTTGGCTCAGTATATTCTAACTAAGACTACCTAACACAAAACGCTATCTCCATACAGTGGCTAGAGCATTTATTTCAAAGGTGTTCCTTAGCTCTCCTTTTGAAGTGTTGGCTGAGCTGGAACCTGCAATAATAGGGTATCCAGCAAAACATGCAAGTACAAGGCAAATTAGCTGGGGTAGTTCACACAAGAAAAAAACTTTTACAAAAATAGCAAAAATGTATTTCTAAGATACCACCAAAAAGCTAAGAGTGGAAATAGTGTAATGCCACACACATTGTGATAAGGACAAAGGGTGTACAAAGTTGCAAAATCTTCTGATTCGTACCGTGGTCATTTAAAAAACAAATATGAGTTTCACAAGGTTTGGAGCTTGCGTAATTTTAAAAAACAAAAGGGTGCGTGGGCACCTGCAGCTACCCTTTGCTGAAGCCTTCATGGCAGCAGGAAAAGTGGCTGTTATATTAGGAGACTCCTGAAGTACAATATGGTGGGGGAGATGGAGTGGAGTTGTTGACATCTGCTTCCAGTCTCCTTTTGTGAACACCCCAAAAAGTACTGATGCTATTGTTACCCCTCCACCACACAATTTCTCGCTGCTTAAAACATCAGCCCACTTTCAGGACCTCACCCCCACAAGGAAATGGTCTGGCTTCTGCAATCCTTCCCTGCCCCTAGCTTCCTAAAAGCAAAATCCAGCTGCACCAATCCCTCCAAAAGGCAAGGAATCCTGAAACCACCGGTCTAATCACACTCAATTCACGAAGTCCTGCTACTGTATTTCAATTTCCCCCGCAGCAATGTCCCACAGCTGCACATACACCATTCTGTCTCTAGCTGCTCTCACCATCTTACCTTTCAAGGCTACTCAAATGACTGCCAAGAGTCCTTCATAATGTCTTTGAAGCCTTTCCCTGCGCTCACCATGCTATCAGTAGTTACTTGCAAACAATTTTAATAATTATTGCCTTATACCACTGATGTTATGGGGGTCACACTACTGATGAACTCAAATTGATTGACCTTGTACTTCCTTTTAGCATTTGACGTCCCCAACTCAAGCAGTCAAGGCTTACTCCAGGAGGTCATGTGGGGTTAGAGACTCAGAAACACTGTAAAACTACGAGGCAGCATTTTACTTTCACAAACAAAATAAAATTATTATAGTAAAATAAAGATTCCATGCAGAGTGATATCTATGATCTGAACTGCAAAGCACCTTCTGGGCCACAGAACAAACTCTAAGCAATATTTAACATTGAGTCCCCGACCAATTTTATACTATGGTGAAAGATCGGCTGCTTCTGGTCTCTTTGGGAGCATGGTGGT
This sequence comes from Pleurodeles waltl, assembly GCF_031143425.1. Taxonomy (NCBI): domain Eukaryota; kingdom Metazoa; phylum Chordata; class Amphibia; order Caudata; family Salamandridae; genus Pleurodeles; species Pleurodeles waltl. The sequence goes on along the minus strand of NC_090439.1, from coordinate 670,267,921 downwards.
CTGCAATAATTCAAAGTCAAAATGTTCTGATCCTGTTATGTTTTAATAGCTGTTTTTGGTTTTCAGTTTCAGAGACTGGATTGTGCTCAGAAATGTATCAAGTAAAAAACTTCTAAACCAAAATACGATGGCCAAAGTATCAAACATGCAAAAGAAATGAAGTACCAACCTTATTACTGGCGAATACAATATTTTCTTTAAGGTCTTCCCACTGGTGCTTAAAGGGATGGTGATCCACTGTAAAGGGGGTAAAGGTACTGTCTTTCAAAATCCACAGATGAAAGTTTTAATTTTCCAATGGGTGGGCAACAAGAGGTTATGGGATAACCCACAGTGGGCCCAATCCTGCTCAGTGGGTAGTGGACTACGAGACTATGCAAGGGCTATTGAACTACAAATTTCTCCATAATCGCTTGGGATGGAACAACGGCGTAGCAAGATCCAGATTGGCCCTAATGCAAGTAAGAAAATTGGTGCAGTTACCATATAGTTTGGTACCTGCACATATTGCAAATTAAATAATGAAATCATTTGTGACCACTTAATAACTTAAACTTGCAATAAGAGCATGCAAGAGAGGTTGTACTTGAAACTGCCAAGACCATCTCTAGAGCCACCGAAAAATCAGATGCATGTTTTAGAGAAATATTAGCCTCTATGGATGATTCCTCTAGCAGAGAGGTCAATGTACTTCATGGCAAAGAAGAACACAAAGACAAAAAAGGGCCCTAAACAAACCAGAACCTCAACTTGAAGGGAAAGGAGACAATGCGGGTCATTCCGACCCTGGCGGTCGGTGGCCGCCAGGGCCACCGACCACGGGAGCACCGCCAACAGGCTGGCGGTGCTCCTACGAGCATTCTGACCGCGGCGGTTTAGCCGCGGTCAGACGCGGAAAGCCAGCGGTCTCCCGCTGACTTTCCGCCGCTCGTAGGAATCCGACTCCCCCTCCCGCCATCCAGTTCCTGGCGGTTCTCCCGCCGGGAACCGGATGGCGGGAGGGGGAGTCGCGGGGCCCCTGGGGGCCCCTGCCGTGCCCATGCCTATGGCATGGGCACGGCAGGGGCCCCCGTAAGAGGGCCCCTAAAAGTATTTCAGTGTCTGCAAAGCAGACACTGAAATACGCGACGGGTGCAACTGCACCCGTCGCACCTTCCCACTCCGCCGGCTCTATTACGAGCCGGCGTCATCGTGGGAAGGGAGCTTTCCCCTGGGCTGGCGGGCGGTCTTGCGAAGACCGCCCGCCAGCCCAGGGGAAAACTTGGAATACCCTCCGCGGTCTTTCGACCGCGGAGCGGTATTTCGGAGGGGGGAAGTCTGGCGGGCGGCCTCCGCCGCCCGTCAGACTCAGAATTAGGGCCAATGACTCTAGTGTATATTTTAGATGTCAAAACCGTACTCTTGTAGCTTCAGCTAAGAATTTTCCTGCTTTGATTCAGACATGTTTCAAATGCAATTGCTAATATCACTTTTCGAGAGTATGTTATACCATGCATAGATCTACACCATCAAAGGTGCAACGGAACGTAGTTAATGAAAGCAAAAAGGTTTTGTTTTGACAGTTATGGATGCTCAGGATCATAATGATGTGTTGGAGTGTGAAGGATATGATGAACACGTAAATTTGTTAAAGCTGTTTAAAAGGAAATGCCCTTATTACAACATTTAAGTAAATGGAATATTTGTACACTCTGTGGTACATTCTGGGTCACCTTTTATCCTTAATTCGTCCAGAGTTTTTCAAGATGTTCACACTGCAGTAACTAAGGAACTCATGCCTAAAAATGTTTGCATATGGGGAAACAAGATTAACACCGTAGTGAAGTTTGACAGTTTGTTAGAATTTGGTATATGTAGCAAAAGAAGAAGGTCCAAAATTTTAAGGTTGGAATGACTGGGAAGAACTAGACATCAAGCTGGAGCCAAACCATCTAAACTATGTGGTGTCTACAATCAGACCAAGTACTATGAATGTGTCACCTATGAGCCAGTAGATAAGTAGATTTTCTGTTGTATATTTGGAGCAATTGGGAAAGTTAAAAGCACAAAATCACATTAAAAAGGGGAGCCACACCAATTATACACCAAGGTTAAAGATTATCTTTGTCCTTGAAGGGGGATTTATGCTAGGATTTCACAAACTATATCAACTGGATCTTTTAGAGCCCATAGGGAGAACTGAATAGCTAACTCCAGTCATTTTTACAGCGTTTGTGTGTGAATTTCTGTAACCCGATCCTCAAAATTTGAATTGATAGAGAGCAGTTACCTAACATTTCAGAAAACTTGTGTAATTACGAGTGTTCCTTAGTGTTCAACAATGATGAATCTGTCTGCTGCCCCCACCTGACATTGTGTGTGAGGAATCAAGGCACTGCACCTTCTTTATTCCACTTGAAGGAACCTTCTGCTTAAATCTATGCCATTCGGTTTATAATCATCTTCGTTGGTGTTTCAAAGATTAATGAAGAAGGTGTTCACAAACTGCATAGGGATTCAGTATTTCCAAGATAATGTACTAGCTTATTGCTGTAATATTAAGCAAAACAGTTGCAGGTTGATTAAGGTATTACACATGTTATAAATCAGGGGTTTAAGCTTCCGGAGTGAAAATTGAACATTTGAAGATGAAGATGTAGATTATATAGGACACTAAATATCAAAATAGGGTTTAAAACCGAAAACGAAATTATTGAAGGCTAAAAATGAAGCCACAGGGTTCTTTTTGGGATTAACTGAATTTAATTCTGAGTTTTTTCCCCACTTTGCTGACAAACCAGTCCTTTAAAAAGTGTACGCAAGAAAGGACGAATGATGGAAGGAATAGGGCCCGAATGCATTTGACAAAGTGTGCAAAGACATGGTGCCTGATTCAAAACAGTAAATTTACATTCTACTATCGGACTGTCATATCTTTTTATGTGAGCAGATTCTGCAGTCATAAATATGCTACTAGTAAAATACCTTTGTAAGTCGAAAACAATCATCAATTTACGGGGCACACATGGTGGCGTTAGGGAGACACTAAGGAGCACAAGAAAAATGGTGCTGCACTGTGAGCACTACCACTCTTCTTAAATATGTCCCTGAATGTTTTGTGAAAGACTTCAGGCCATGGATAATGAGTGTCAAATCGCATGTGACTAGGCCTTTGCCAATGGCTCCTGTGTACCCCTGTCACCTTGGCTGCTATTGCCTTGGACATATCAAGGCCTCTAAAGGTGTTGGGAGAAAGTTAAAAATATGACATTGTCCTTATAGATTAAACTTAGTTTCAATTAATACGATGGAACAGTCACTGTCAGTTGGTTTCACTCAGAGATTTGTGGGGATGAGTAAACTCGACTTGAGAAAGGCTTGAAGTTTCAGGATAGAAAATCAATCTTCAAGATAGACAGTTTGAGTGTGGACTTGGAGATTTTAGGTCTACCCTATCTAGGATCACCATGTTGCAAATATATGCCTTCTTAGAGAACATGGATGATCATGATTTGTTTTGTTTTTTTGAATTCTGAAGCTAGAGTTTTAGATTTTTTAGATCCATGTATTGTGCTTCTTAAGAAAAGGTCTTCATACTGTTGCTATGTCATGATAGAATTCCAGGCTTCTGTGGCTGGGCTCTCTAAAATTAAGAAGCACAACTTCAGGAGGAATGGATGTGAAAGCACAGAAAGTAGTGGTGGTGGGTGGCAGGGGGCAGATGTTATTTTTTAATTTGGAACAGGAAAGAGAGGCCATGTTAGGTCTAGCTCCCCCATTATTCCAATCCCCCTGCACAGCAGCTGAAAGCAGGAGCAGATGATTTTGGGAGCCAAACACAACATACATTTATAAATAGTAAAAAGCAAATTAGTGAGATGCTTTTCCCTCAGTGTTGGACTGACATTATAGACAACTCGATTAATCTTTGGTCGATTGTACCCAGAGCTCTTCTGTCTAAAACATCTTTTTAATTCACTGTTACCCATCTGTAACTTTATATGTAGATACACAATATAATCTTTCAGATTTTCATTCATTGTTTTTATATTTTTTTACTATTGTTCATAATGCATACTGTGTGGTTTAGACAAATGTGATGTAAGGTCATAGTGTAGGGATTATTTAGATAGATCATTCTCACACTAACATGTTGCAAACCTCACAGGTGTCTTACCTTGCTTCAAATTTTGATTAGGGAACTTTAAATGAGCTTTATATCAGTTGTTATCCTATTTCTCTGTTATAATGATATTGACTTTTTTATGTAAATTGGCATGTATTTGGTATACTTATTGGTAAATTAGCTATGCATATGACTGTATTGGCCTTCTTTCCTTAGATGTTCGCTTGTTGTCACTCGAGCTCTTTGTTTTTATATTTGCTGAACGGCTGAGAAATACTTGGAGAGGTACCAAGGTTATTTATGTGAGAAAGAGTTTGAACACTAGCACTGAACAAGTGTTACAAAACTGTTTTTAAGAGTATAATCTAAAGTAAGAGGTTAGGTATCCCATTAGTTGTTGTTAGAAATGGGGTCTTTGGTTGGCAGTCAGGTTACACTCGTCCAAGCAAGGACCCTCACTCTAGCCAGGGTAAGTCACACACAATCTAAATTATCCTGTGCCTACCCTCTGGAGCTTGGCACTCTGCAGTCAGGCTTAACTTAGGCAATGTGTTAAGTATTTGTACAATAAATCATACAATAACACCACATACCACCACAAAAATACACTACCCAGTGTTTAGAAAACTGTATAATATGTATCTGGATAAATGCAGCTCAAACGATTAAAGATGCAATAAGTAAATGTTGAGATATCACTGAAAAGTGATATCAAGTGTCTTAAGTCATTTAAAAGTAAACAAAGTCTCTTTCAAGCACAAAGTTCCTGGCACGTGAAAAATCTCTGCAAAGAACAGCAGAGGAGGAGATGGCGTGGAAACAAAGGGGTGTACGTCGATTTCTCTTGCCACACACGGCGATGCATCGTTTATTTTTCATGCAGGAATGGCTGTGGGTCGATTTCTGGCGCTCGGTCGTGGATCCTTTTCGGGTTGTGGGGTTTTCCGACACCCCGGGGACGATGCGTGGATTTCCTGCACTGGCAGGACAAAGTCACAGGAGCTGCGTCAATTCGGTGGGCGTTGCATCACATTTTCTACTGCACAGCAGGTGCTGTGTTGATTCCTCTCTGGAAGTTGGGCTGCGTAGTTCCGGTTCGGCTGTGCATCGTTCTGGTGGCCTGTGTGTCGAATATCGGGTCACTTCGCTGGTGCTGCATTGATCTTCTCGATGTGAAGTCGGGCTGCGTCATTCCGGATCGGCGAGCAGTGAAATTTTCACCGTGGTGCAGGATGTGCACTGGATTTCGACGCACAAGGAGTCCTTCTTCTAGAGATGAAGTCTTTTTGGTCCTGAGACTTCAGGGCCCGGGAGGCAAGCTCTATCCAAGCCCTTGGAGAGCACTTCTTCACCAGAGCCAGAGAGCGGCAAGGCAGCAGTGCAACAGCAAGGCAGCAGTCCTTCCCAGAAAGCAGACAGGTGAGTCCTTTGGGCAGCCAGGCAGTTTTTCTTGGCAGGATGCAGGTTCTGGTTCCAGTTTCTTCTCCAGGAAGTGTCTGAGTTGGTAGGGGGAGAGGCCCTGTTTATATACCCAAATGTGCCTTTGAAGTAGGTGAGACTTCAAAGAGTGGCTTAGAAGTGCACAAAGTCCCCTTTCAGTTCAATCCTGTCTGCCAGGGTTCCAGTATGGGGTATGGCAGTCCTTTGTGTGAGGGCAGGCTACTGTCCTTTGACATGCAAGTGTCAGGCCCTCACAGCCCAGGAAGACCCATTCAAAATGCAGATGTTTACAAGTGAGGCTGAGTATCCTGTGTTTGGGGTGTGTGAGTGAATACACAAGGAGCTGTCAACTAAACCCAGCCAGACATGGATTGTAAGGCACAGAAAGATTTAAGTGCAGAGAAATGCTCACTTTCTAAAAGTGGCATTTCAAAAATAGTAATATTAAATCCGACTTCACCAGTCAGCAGGATTTTATATCACAATTTTGGCCATACTAAATATGACCTTCCTATTCCTTTCAGATCAGCAGCTACCACTCAAACAATGTATGAGGGCAGCCTCAATGTTAGCCTATGAAGGGAATAGGCCTCACAGCAGAGTAAAAACGAATTTAGGAGTTTTACACTACCAGGACATGTAAACTACACAGGTACATGTCCTGCCTTTTGCCTACACAGCACCCTGCTCTAGGGGTTACCTATGGCTCTTTCTACATTCTGCAGCACACATAGAAAGAGGAAAAAAAGCCTCTCAGGGTGGCTTTTGTGCACGAAGGTGCCCTTTCCTGCACTAAAACAATCCTGTCTACAATGCCAACATCCTTGCACAATGGTGCGAGGGTGCCTGCGTTGGCGCTATGCTGCCAAAATGGTTCCAATGCAGAGGGAAAGGAAAGTAATGTGCTGTATTGCTTAAATATGGTGCATTCCAGCTTTTTCCCATTGACGCAGTGCAGAAAGGTGACCTGCTGCCCTGTTCCGAAAGACCACAAATATAGGTCTTAGTTTTGGTGAGAAGCTGTGCACAACAAAAAAGTCAGGCTTGAACCAAAGATGGCCACTGGTTTTACAAGATTCTTTCAATCATCCTGAACTGTATAATTCACCTGCGGGGATTTGTGTAAAAACATTCTTGTCCTCAAAGACTGAAGTAATTTCCATCATATTTGCAGTCAATTTGGTGCTGTGCTTTTTCTGGAGCTAATGAACTTCAAATGGGCACCACCAAAGCACACCATAAACACTGTGTGCCGCAACCCCACCTGTTCACAATTGGTATGCAAGCGTCAATTCTTGATAATGATGGCCGCAAAGTGAATGTAACCTGCCTGTACACATATGGTGTGGCCTCCTTGGGTTATTGACATTTGTGTAGTGGACATGGATAAAGGTTATGTGCTCTCACATTGTTTCCAACGTTTCTAAAGTATATTTGTCAGCATGCATTAAATGTACATTCATACATGCATTGTGCATGGGCATGCCAGCTCAATTTAGCCCCACCTCTTTTATGATTATGTCACAGCTTTTTTATCGCAGGTCCACGCACCCTAAATCTCACAATTTTGTCAGAATTAATATAAATGTTGCAGGGCTATTTTATTAGAAACATTCGAAATATCCTAAACAGCCAGTACTGTACATGTAAAGTAATAAAATCAGTTGTCTCATAAATGTGGAATTTTCCAGATTTTGACCTGTGGTCAGGTAATACAGAAACAAAACAGATGGCAAAGTAATCTTCAATTAGAGAATACCATCACTGATAATCTCTGTATATAAGGCGTTTTTTTCCCTCAGCGGCAGCACCAACGTTATTCCCTAGTTAATCCCTACAGTAAATTAAATGCTTATATTAAGAGCCAACATAGCCTCAAAAGATGCATTTATTTACTACCTTGTTCGAAGAAGATTTTTATTTACGCCTTAGCAAATATGCTGACAGTCCCATGAAAATATGTTTGCATTGCATGTCGAACACAACGTTGTATTATTTTTTTTAAAGTGAGTGTTATTCTAACCAAAGAGAATACATGTTTGCTTAATTTATGTCTCTGCAAGAGTATAATAATTAAGTAGAACAGATACAGTGCACAGCAGATGTTTCTCAAATTTAAGAGGCTGTATTTATTCAAAATGCATCTAGACTTTGTGCTGTTTATTTAACCAACAGTTATAAGGAAACATAAATTATGGAAAATGGAAACAGCACTCATCTCTCCACATGGAACTATGAATATTCGAACTAATTAAAAGGATGATAGGGTAGAATAATAATGAATACAAATTATGAACATTTTAAAATTGGAAAACAAAACTACTTTAAACGGTGTCTGTAAATGAGTATTTCTCTGTGGATCAACATGTATTATTGCTCTGCGTGACAGTTTGTCGATCTTGTCAAAAGTTTCATTAAATATTTTAGGAACCATTAATTAGTTCGTGATTAACCTGAAGAGAATAATATCAGGACAATTAATTTCAGGTTAATCTGTTTTAATTGTTTTTTTGAATTAGCAACATCCCCTGTTTTGCTTTTGTGTTTATTTGTATGGCAGATCGCAGAAGTCTCCCTCATCCCCCTTTTTCTTTTAGCTAACTTTGATCGTTATACATACATTACCCTATTTAATTACATGTCTCTTTTACTAAGCTGACCTCACGATTTTGCCCAGATATGTTTGGGCACATTGTTACACGTAACCTTTTGTTTCATAATTTGAAGTTTACAGTTTATTGACAGACTGGGCAATACCCACTAGAAAGTTAAAAGGTGAATAGATGTGTGTGGGGAAGACTTTTAACTTCACTGCGCCGGATCCCCTATCGCTTATCCTGGAAATCGAGCTTTCAGCATATCCCCTCGGTGCTCCATTTGTGCTACCCTTCCATAACTCCAGCATTCGTTTACACTTTTGTGTCCGGTTATTTTCTTTGAGAAGGGAGGGTCACTGCTACACAGCTTTATGTTGCAGGTTCTCAACACGGACAACGTCCCTTAAAGTGCGCCGAAGGCAGGCAAAAATCCGATCTGTACAAGTCACTATGATCTTGGCAGTAATCACCAAACGCATCTCTGCCGCTTTCAGAGCTCAGGAATGCCAAAATGTAGTTCTGAAGAACATTTTGGTAACCAAGCACGCAGTTGTTAGTAATACCATTCATTGTCACAGTTAGTTAGTTTTGTAGGCCTTAAGGATATTACATGCAGACACTAGGGCATTAGTGCATTCATGTTGCATACAATCAGACCTGCCTTGTATAGTATGTAATATGTCTGTATCACTAGGTAAACCTACCATACACAACATTCATGTCTTGTGCGACCATTGGCAGATTAACAGTTATTTGCATCGTCTTGTATGCAGTGTAAAAAATTTAAATTTAAGTAATTCCTCTAATTTCTTTAATCTATAGTACTGCATTAAGTCTATAGCTATGTATAAGTAATGAAATATGATGGAAAGGTCCCACGACCAAAATAGCAAAGCTCAGTGGGTTTAAATTGAATCTCAGTGCTTCAAATGGTATTTCTCCATGGTGTTATTCTTTAGCACATCAAGTGAAGTGCTCAGTCATGTACTTCACATGGTCCACAACTTTCTTTTAGGTTAGAAACACTCAGATGCATGCCAGCTCCGTTGCACTTAACGTTGACGGCTGAGCATTAATTATATTTCTTCAATCAACTGATCGTCACTTGGAATACCTCCTGTGGTCTACTCAGTTTAATTATTTTCTTCTGTATCGGCATTATGATTAGTGTTATCACACTCACTATTGAAATGGGAGCAAATCCTGTGAAAAAAGTATGTTTTATTAAATGTCTCAAATTTTCATCTTCCTGCCATGTTTATGTGTATTTCTGGTACAGTTGTGTTAAAAACATACGGCTCGATTCACAACCGTAAGCCTAGGCCATATGACTACGTTTATGACTTTGGGAATTCGCTAAGAGCATTTACGAGTAGTATCCTTAGGTCCGCACTCAGGGCAGAGATAGTTTTTACTCAATGGGCACACTCTAAAATTAATTCTTTAGGGTAGTACTACTGAATATCGACATCAGTAATATCATGGTACAAGAATATCGTGGACATCATGTTGAGGGACAAAATATCAAATGGTAAGTGCATATATGGAAGTATAGATTTACTATTTGTAACTCCATATATACGTACCTTGAACAGATAGGCACCATGTAGCTACATTTCTTTACGTAATCCAAAATGCCCACTGGGAACTAGCAATAGCCATCATGCTGCTATTGCAGTCCCGCCCCCAACCTCACATACGCGATGTGACAGGAGCACGGGCCGGCACTGCAGCAGCACGCAGATTAATAAAATGGTAGTGACCATTTTATTATGCTGTGTGTCTACCTGCACCGGTCGCTGCAGGCAGGGCAATGCTCCTCCACCTGTTAGGAGGAACCGCCAATGCATGCTTGTAAATATTGATTTGTGTTTCTAAAAACCCGTGCTGCAGGGGCTGCAAGGACCTGCGTTCTGCTCCTGCATGTGGTTTTTCCCCCTATAGTGCCTTGTTAGAGCATACAGCACTGTGAGTTTTCCCCTGCACAGTGTTTAGACAGATTATCGGAAACCAAAATATCGTGGGACAAAATACTGTATCAGGCATATGAAGGATCAAAATATTCTGAAGGTAAGATTCTATAGGTAAGCAAAGTTTTACTATATATAACTCCACATATTTGCACCTTGACTATATATATATTGTCAAGGTTCATAGGTGTGGGATTAAGAATAGTATATCTCCACTTACCTATTTGCACTTACTTTCTCGATATTTTGGGTCGCGATATTTTTGACACGATAGTGTGTCAACACAATATTTTTGCTTTTGATATTATGTCATTGATCCCCCTTGTAATGCTCTGAGAGCGCTAATGGAACATGCAGTGTGAGCCTATCCAGTGACTGGACTGTCAGTGCTAGAGTGCCCCATCAGAGTGAGTCTCCTCTGTTGAGTGGTCTGTCAGTGCTAGAGGGCCCTCTCAGTTTAAGCCTCCTCTGTTGAGTGGCATGCCAGTGCTAGAGGCCCCCATCAGTGTGAGTCTCCTCTGGTGAGTGTCTTCTCAGTGCAATAGGACCCCATCAGTGTGAGTGTCCTACAATGGGTGGACTGTCAATGCTAGAGAGCCCCATCAGTGAGAGTCTCCTCTGGTGAGTGGCCTGTCAATGCTAGAGGGCCACATCAGTGTGAGACTCCTACAATGAGTGGACTGTCAGTGCCATAGAACCCCCTTAGTGAAAGTCTCATTTGCTGAGTGGTCTGTCAGTGCTAGAGGGCTCCATCAGTATGAGCAACATACATGAGTGGCTGGTCAGTGCTAGCGAGTCTCATCAGTGTGACGCTCCTCAGGTGAGTGGTCTGCCAGTGGTAGAGGGCTCCTACGGGGTGACTCTCCCCTGGTGACTGGTCTGTCAGTGCTAGAGGGCTCCATCAATGTGAGTCACCTCTGGTGAGTGTCTTGTCAGTGGTGGAGGGCCCTGTCAGTGTGACTCTCCTCTGGTAAGTGGCCTATCAGTGCTAGCGGGCCCCATCAGTTTGTCTTTCCTCTGGTGAGTGACCTGTTGGTGCCAGAGCACCCTGTAAATGTGAGGCTCTCATCAGTGTGAGCCTCCTCCGCTGAGTGGCCTATCAGTGCTAGAGGGCTCCATCATTGTGAGGCTCCTGCTATGTGAGCTACCATGTGCAGTGCTGTGCTGGCGCTCTACCACTAGAGAAGTGTACATTTCCTTCATCAGGGCTCTGTCAGCACTGGAAGACCCCAGTGAATTCCTCTTATTTGGAGATGCAGATATCTCTTCCTGACTCTGAGGTACTCTCCATAATCAATTAATAAATTAATGATAGAGATATTTACTCAGGGAGCACAAGTACAGGTGGCATAATCCATGAGGCAATCCGTTGTAAGAGTAATTGGCTGAATCCCAATTACAATTTGTGAGAAAACCGCAGCTCACAGGTTTTTCACTCAGAAGAGGAAATATGGAGGAAATATGGGTGCAGTGGTGGTTCCTCCTTAAGGGCGCATGAGTGTGGCCCCACCTGCTGCAAGCGCTTCTCATAGCAGGTGTTAAACACCTGGAGATTGCAGGCACAGGCCCCTAGCTTCAAAATGAGTACTGGGTTAGCCTGCTCTAACCAATCCTGGCGCTTCTTGCATGCTGAAAACAGCATGAGAGCACCTCCAGGATTGGTTAGGTTCATGTTGGCTTTTGTAGGATATCAACAACCGTTCCCTTTCCCTCCAATTTGAAATTCATGGCAGTGGCTCAGCTGGACGGCTGTTTGCTCTCTGAACAGAGAGTCAACAGATCGTCACCCTTATGATCTTGAGAGATATCGGACGGAGGGCAGCATCTGTAAGTTTTTCGGCATCACGTCGCGCTCCACCACTTTCAAATGCCTCCAGCGACTCCTGTATGTGTGGGGTAAAATCAGCCTGCAGATTAGGCATAACATGCTGGAATGGGCACTAAAACACCAATTCCAACATGGTTTTGCACATTTCTCGGGTGGTTACTTGTAATGGGTTAGTTTTCCCGAGCCCCAGAAGGACCAATACTAGGGCTATCAGTACTTCTCAATGTGGGAATACTATTATGTGTTTACCACACGATTTATGATAGTCTTTTAGAACCACACGCGCAACAAAAACATGCATAGAAGCAAACAAAGCGCACTTGGTATGTTATTAAGTAAATTTGTACTTCATGATTTCATGAACTATTAATGCTTTTGAAGCCTAAAATCAGTTTGAACTGTGAGGTAATGACTGCATTATTTTAGTTCACAAAATATTGCTTTGCCATTTGTTCACAAGCTTCAGTTAGGAAAATTGAACAGATGCAGTCATTGTCTGCAACGAAAAGAGCAGAACAATTAACTCTAACTCAGTGAGCTTCAACTTATACCTCGGGCTGCGGCAACTTCACCTTGGCACCGTGACTGACTGAGCCAGGCTGAAGCTCCTCAGCCATGTCAGCTACAGTGTACCGGCAGAGCAGTCTTGCGGCCTGGAAATAGTTATTGTTTCCACAGAAAAGCAGCACAAACAGTCTCACAGGCCTGATATCTATGGTAGTCACGTGGCTGTAGAACAGCCACCATCTTACATTTCTCTGTACTGGCACTGTTGTGCCTATGTGACAGCACATTCAGTTATTCAGATGGTTTGTGATTTGCTAACGGTATTGCAGAGAGCAAGACAGGCAGCCAAATATCCACAATCTGCTCTTCGTGTGCTACACTTCATCCCACCATTGTGCAAAACCAGGCCAGCAATCATGGCCAACGCGTAAATTACAGTGGATGCTATTTTTAGCAACATGTTGTTAGGATTGTAGATTGCGGAGGACAATCTAAGGTGCTTACTCCCCAGTCTCACACTGAGCTATAACATCATGGAATATAGTATTTGGTGCAGTGAGGCCATCTCCCAAGTCTGTGGGCCAATGCCATGGTAACAGCTGCGCCTATGATAGTAACACCCCGAGGCTGGGGCTTTTGACGGGAGGAAGGAGTTCAGGGTACATTGTTATGACCTTTGCGAACCTGCTTTTGTTGGTTAAAATGAGTTGCTTTGTGCCAATTTTGTTTTAGCAATGCCTTTGATATTTCATTGTAATCTGCAAATTGATATAGTTTTCAATCTGTCACGTCCATCAGTTATCCTTGCTCGGTGAGTGGACGATGTTTTGGAATGTATCATCTTCTAAAATCTTGTTAAAGTTAATACCAAATGAAAAAATAGATTGTCACCTTATTTGGATATCATTGAAATTCATATCAGAAATCGAGAAGAAGAAAATACAAATAAAAAGCTACCTGAAATCTAATGTTTCCTCTGATTTCACAGGCACTAGAGCCATAAGCTACTTAAAGACATTTTGTACTGACAGTAATGCAATCCACAGAGAGAAGCACGAGAAGAAGAGTACACTGTCAACAATCACTTGCATGAATTGTAGTCAGACACAAAAGAGATCATAGAGAAACCCGCCTGCTAGGCACCTAAGAATACACCTAAATGATCAAGGGTGTAAGGCAACCTGAAGGTGAAGGTCTCCAGTAGAAACAAGAGGGCCACATATTCTAATACCCCTTCTCTTAGCAGGGTGCTTTCTAGCAGGGAATGAGGATTAGTCCTTAAACTCGGATCATGTGGTGAGGCTATTAGTTAAGGTAGAACTGTAAGAATGCCTCCTGTCTTCCTTCTTTCTCTCTAACGAGCACCTACGATGAGAAATGTGGGTGCTCAGAATATACGACTGCCATAGAACCCGTTTACTTTTACTCATGTGGGGTGTTCAATGATTTTTACTTAGCACTTTATTCTTTGTACCTTTGTTTACTTTTTGTTTCTTTACCCATTTACGAGTTGATAGGCCAGTTGCTAGCTAAAGATTATGATGATTTACCGAGGCTTAATGAGTTGTTTGTACTACAGTAGACATCTTGTCCAAGATTGTTGGCAGAACCAGAGACTGGCAGTCTATCCTGGGATATTTTTGTATTAGTATTCCTGGATTAAAAGGGTTTATCAAGGTGGACATGCGCTCTTCCTTGCAATTCCCTTTGTAACTAATGTATATATTAAAGCACAGATAATATTCCAGGAAGAGGAGTGCACAGTCCCGCAATTTGTTTGGTGATGTGCACTTTCAAACAACACCGGAACCTGATGCAAACAGAGCATTTCAGATATATTGTTAAAGTATTTCTAGCCTTCTATGGCATTGAAATTGGATGCTTGCAAATATTTCACCCAATATAACTTATCCTACTACCCTGACTCCTCCTCTGTATCCTAGCTCACAGCTCCCCATTCACTAAATCCTGTATGGGAGGATGGGCAGACTGGTATGCACATCTGTCCCTCTGGACTTCCTTCACTTCAGATCACAGAAAAGTTCTCCTTCAGCATAACACTGAAAATATGGCTCTTCTCTGTGTACATACTCACACTAGCAGCTAGATTAGACCTTATCTTCTACTGTGTCTTCAGTCTTTTGTGAAAACCAGTTTAATCCTCCGACAGGCCTCAATGCCAAGAGCCTTTGACATTGACATATGTTCCACTTTACAAGTACTAAATAACAGGGAGATGCCTCTGTAAACAAGGACAAGGCAAAGAAGCAATCTAACTAATGGATTATCCACTGACTGCGGCCCCGGAGTCTTTGTCAAACTTTAGACCAGTCTCTCCCTTACGAGTGGCAGCTAAGGTCCTAGAATGATTGGTCAACATACAGCTGACCACTTTTCTGGGGGGTTAACAATCTCCTGCACCCTTTGCAATCTGGGTTTAGATCTCACCACAGTACCGAGACAGCATTACTTGAGATCTCCGAGTCCATTAGAGGCAATCTGGACTCTGGCCTTAATGCTGCCTTTGTATGGTTAGATCTGTCTGCCGCATTTGATACAGTCGACCATCATATTCTAATACTCAGGTTAAAGCAAATAGGAGTGACTGGAACAGCTGCAGTGTGGCTAAGGCCTTTTTTGGGTACTAAGGTATTGAAAATATGGCTCAGGGGAGATCCATGATTTTTAGCAATATATTTGTTTAAAAGTTTGGTGGCTTAGCATCTGTTACTTCTATGAAAACAAATTAATGAATTTAAATCAGTTTAATTCATGGAATTATTTTGACAGTTTTAGTTCCCATAATATACTGTGATCCACCTTTCTCCCTGCTGCAAATGTTTTTATGCACGCACAGACAAGCTGTAGGACTTTTCCTTGGATATGGGAACATGCATCCGTTCTCTGTATCGTGATGTTAGGCACACAAGTGCAGCCTGTGAGTTTTGGTCCCACTCTACTGACCCTTTAGATCTTCTCCTCTGGCAGTCTCATCTTCTCTCACTACCTTTGAATGGATCTGCTCCCCACTGACCACGGCCATTTTGGTGATCTCCATGCCTCTGGCATTCACTGCTATAGGAATATTATACAGATCATACGGGATTGAATAAGTATAACCTTTGCTCACCTTTGGATTTTTTGGGAGGAGTAAGAAGGCAACTCTCATAAATAAATGTGCAGGTGCTGTGCTAGCAACTAACCAAACAACAATCACAGCCAAAGAAAGAAAGAAATGTAGGTCTACACCACAGTCGGTAAAATTAGATTATTTTAAGAAAAAAAAAACATAAATCAAGAAGATCGTTTTAGGAGAATACCAATCATAAATTGCATACGCCTCACTAGTAACAATCGTAATGAGTCGTATACCAAAAGTGTCTGTTACATGGTAGTGGCACACCAAGCACCTCTCAACTTGAACTCGTCCACAGAGACCGGTCGGATTGTTGTCTACATGGTTAAGGGTAACACCACACAAAACTGTTTGTCAGATTCTAATAATCTCAAACAATGTATGGAGCTATAAAGATGAATGGCACGAACTGATATGCAGACTTGAAAAGTATGATCAGGTTACATGGACCACCTACAGAAATAAGATGATCCCATTGTTTCATTAAAGTGATTTTATAAATTGACATAATTAGAGTTTACCATTTTTTCAATGTTCAGGTGGATCTTAACCCCGAAGTACACTGTTTGCTGAGGCCAAATTAGCGCGCCACATCTGTTTCCTGGAAGACCAGTTATCTGCATTGTGGGCACAATATCTGTTAGAAATGGGGTCTTTGGTTGACAGTCAGGTTACACCCTGTTCAAGCAAGGACCCTCACTCTAGTCAGGGTAAAAGAGAATCACCCTCAGCTAGCCCCTGCTTACCCCCTTGGTAGCTTGGCAGAGCAGTAGGCTTAACTTCAGAGTGCTAGGTGTAAAGTATTTGTACCAACACACACAGTAACTTAATTAAAACACTACAAAATGACACAACACCAGTTTAGAAAAATAGGAAATATTTATCTAAACAAAACAAGACCAAAACGACAAAAATCCAACATACACAATTCAAGTTATGAATTTTTAAAGATTAAACTCAAAAATAGCGCTTAGAAACAAAAATGCTTCAATGAGATGTTAACACAGCGTCGTGACGGAGTCGTTCTCAACAAGCCGACACCAGCGGCGCCGGACACGGAGTTGTGTAGACCCCCAAGTACAGTACCTTTGGTGAAGAGTGAAAATAAGCCGATGCGCGAAGTTGGGGATCGCGGCGTCTGTGCGAAACGTTGAATCCGTGCACTTCGAGCGGCGTCGGTCACAACGTGGTGCGGTGACTTCCACGGAGTCTCGGACTTCAGCGGGGCTGCCGCGGCGTCGGGCCTGCGAAGAGCGTTGCGTTCCAGCAAAGGTCACGGCATCGGGTGCAGGCGGCATCACCGTTTTCAGCAGCCGCGCCGGTCCGAAGTCGTCCGAAGTCGATTTCCTTGGATTTCCACCAGCTTTCTTTTCAAGGGCCCAGGGACTGGATAGGGCACCACTTGTCAGAGCAGGAGTCTCTCCAGAGACTCCAGGTGCTGGCAGAGAGAAGTCTTTGCTGTCCCTGAGACTTCAAACAACAGGAGGCAAGCTCTAGATCAAGCCCTTGGAGATTTCTTCACAAGATGGAAGGCACAGAAAGTCCAGTCTTTGCCCTCTTACTCTGGCAGAAGCAGCACTGCAGGAAAGATCCACAAAGCACAGTCACAGGCAGGACAGCCCTTCTTCCTCAGCTGTTCAGCTCTTCTCCAGGCAGAGGTTCCACTTGGTTCCAGAAGTGTTTCTAAAGTCTGTAGATTTGGTGCCCTTCTGATACCCATTTTAGTCTTTGAAGTCACCTTTCTTCAAAGGGGACTCACACCTACTTGTGAAATCCTCCCTTTCCCAGGCAAGGCCTCAGACACACACCAGGGGGTTGGAGTCTGTATTGTTAGAGGCAGGCACAGTCCTTTCAGATGAGAGTGACCACTCCACCCCTCCCTCCTAGCAGAGATGGCTAATTAGGAAATGCAGGTTACACTACAGCTCCCTTTGTGAGGTGAAAAACAACTCAACTGTCAAACTGACCCAGACAGAGAATCCACAAACAAGGCAGAGTCACAGAATGGTTTAAGCAAGAAAATGCTCACTTTCTAAAAGTGTCATTTTCAAACGCACAATCTCAAAACCAACTTTACTAAAAGATGTATTTTTAAATTGTGAGTTCAGGGACTCCAAACTCCACATGTCCATCTACTCTCTAGGGGAATCTACACTTTAATCATATTTAAAGGTAGCCCCCATATTATCCTATGAGAGAGACAGGCCTTGCAACAGTGAAAAAATAAATTGGCAGTATTTCACTGTCAGGACATACAAACCACATTACTACATGTCCTACCTTATCCATACACTGCACCATGCCCTTGGGGCTACCTAGGGCCTACCTTAGGGGTGCCTTACATGTAAGAACAGGGAAGGTGTAGGCCTGGCAAGTGGGTACACTTGCCAAGTCGAATTTACAGTGTAAAAATACACACACAGACACTGCAGTGGCAGGTCTGAGACATGATTACAGGGTTACTTGTGTGGGTGGCACAGCCAGTGCTGCAGGCCCACTAGTAGTATTTGATTTACAGGCCCTGGCACCTCTAGTGCACCTTACTAGGGACTTACTAGTAAATCAAATATGCCAATCATGGATAAACCAATCAACCATACAATTTACACAGAGAGCATATGCACTTTAGCACTGGTTAGCAGTGGTAAAGTGCTCAGAGTTCAAAAGCCAACAGCAACAGGTCAGAAAAGATAGGAGGCAGGAGGCAAAAAGATTGGGGATGGCACTGCATAAACAGAAAAGTTCAACAATATCTCTAGATTGAATCAGCACCACAGACTGGAGCTTCTGCACAGATCTGTGGGAGGGACTTTTGAGGACATGGAGGCCCAGATTCTGAATGTTGTCACCCAACACAGCACAGCAGTCAAAAATGCTGCGCTGCACTGCACGACAGGGAGAGAGCAGGAGAGCGCCATATTCACATAGAAATGGCACTCTCCTCCCCTCTCTGTAGGGCCGGAGTTGATTTCAGCTGACATCCTCTACACAGACACCTTAGCGTCATAGTGGTAGGTTGTATGAGTGGGTCTACCATAGGTTTTGTACAGGAAGGGTAACCTTACTTACAAAATACTATGCCTAGACAAGTGGAAATGCTTTTCATACTGTGTATGTGTGCTGTACAGTGCAGCACACATGCAAAGTCAGACAAGCACGGAGAAATACAAATATTTCTCTGTTTAATGCTTGCTTTTCTGCGGTGTTAATGTCTGGGTCGAAGCCCTTTCTACTGATGTTTCAGAATGGGGTTTAGCACTACAAAGCATGGATGGTAGCCTGGGTGTGCCCATGTACCACCCACGTAAAGCCCCCTTGGTGCAAAGTAATGCAAAGCAGTGTTATGTTCATCTTTGCATTACTTTGCCACAAAAAATAATTCAAATATTAATTTGTGTTGGTCTGTGAATCCTAAAAAAAGTTTACCGTCTATTTAGCTTTACAAAAGTAACGCTAACCCAACACTAAACGTTTGAGAGTCTGGGCCATAGTCTGTATATGGCTACATAATCCACATAGGCAGTACGTTTACGCACTAATTGATCAAAAACTATAGATAGGAAATTGTACTAAGATCTTTGCAAAGAATGACATACAAAAAGAGCAGGGGGATAGCTTGGTCAGTGAGATGTTGTTGGAGGGGTGAGCTTCAGATTTTACAACAATCATGCAAGCATATAATGTTAAAATACCTTATGCGACTAGGAGGGCTCATGAGGGGGGCTTAAGGGGCAGTATAAAAGGAGAGATAATGCTGATTGGTAGCATTACTAAGTCAGAGAAAACACATTTTGTAAAAATAACTGTTAGAAATGGGGTCTCTAGTTGGCAGTCTGTATACATCCTGTCCAAGTAAGGACCCTCACTCTAGTCAGGTTAACGGAGACACACAGCTCAGATAACCCCTGCTCACCCCCTTGGCAGCTTCGCACAAGCAGTTAGGCTTATCTCAGAGGAAATGTGTAAAGTATTTGTACAAACACACATAGTTATACAGTTAAAAAATCCCAAAGGACACCACACCAGTTTAGCACAATAGCCAATATTTTTCTAAATCAAACAAGACCAAAACCACAAAAATCCAGCATATACAAAAAGAGATATCAATTTTTAAAGTAAAAATAGTCTTAATCCATAGACATCAATGGATGCATTGTTTTAGCACAAAGTACCTGGTATGCATCAAAAATAAAGCCACAGGGGTGAGCGTGTGGCAGAAAAGTAAGCAATGTATCTGTTTTTATGCGTTTTGATTTAGGATCTCTTTTGAGGTCTTAACTTTCTTTTTTCTTCTATGGAATAGATTTAGCATTGTCATGTTGTATCTAGGGTGGATTACCAATGCATTGCAGCATCAGCATCCTTCATGTACAGACATATTGTTAATGGTCCTGTCGAGGAGGTTTCAGCAGTGTTTCTACACTGTTATTTCACACAACAGATTATTTGTGATTTTGTTAAACCATTCAGTCTGAATATACAGGAGATTAATTTTGTCCTTATGGTCAAGCAATTAGGAAGAGACACCAGTGGCACCCTCACCTCTACTGCAGCTGCTATTTCTTGTTTGCCTTATGGGTGTCACTGTCCCAGGTCTACGTGTTGGTTTATCAGCTTCTCAAAGTTTGTTACCCCAGGGGCTGTGTATGGTGCTGCATGAGTGAGCAGTTCTAGGGGTGAAGGTGAAATGCAAAGGCTTTCTTATCTTCTCTAGGGCTGCTCTGTCTTGTTTTTTTCTTGTCCTTCACCACAGGCCTTAAGTTCGTCATGTTAGTTTTGCTTCCCTTGGTTTCCTGCGGTGCAATGTGGCATCACAAAATCAAGTGGTCCAGAGCATGAGGAGGTGATGGTGGAAGTTCCTGAGCTTCCCCCATGATAGCAGTGATCAATTCTAAGTGACTTTTCCCATTAAGCTCTTGCCCCATCGTGGAAACGGGGTCTCTGGTTGGCAGTCAGTTTGAACTCTGTCTAAGCAGGGACCCTCACTCTAGTCAGGGCAAAGGAGATATGCACTTAAGATAACCCCTGCTCACCCCCTTGTAACTTGGCACAAGCAGTTAGGCTTATCTCAGAGGGAATGTGTAAAGTATTTGTACAAGAACACAGTGAAAAAATCCCAAACACCACACCAGTTTAGAAAAATAGCCAATATTTATCTAAATCAAACAAGACCAAAACCCCAAAAGTTTAGCATACACAAAAAGAGATATCAATTTTTAAAATAAAAATAGTCTTAATCCATAGAAATCAATGGATGCGTTGTTTTAGCACAAAGTACCTGGTATGCATAAAAAATAAAGCCACATGAATGAGCGTGTGTCTGAAAAGCAAGTGGTGTATTGATTCCTTTCTTGCAAGTGAGGCTGTGCGTTGATTCTTTCTTCACCGGCTAAGTGATGCTTTGAATTTTTCCTCACAGGGAGGGGATGTGTTGATTTCCCGACAAGCAGCCTCAGGCCCGTGTAGTGGTGTTGAAGATTTTGATGTCCAGGGATGATATGTGGAAAATCCAGACACACAGAAGAGATGAATCTGGACGAAGCTGGCGATACATTGATTTCACTGGTGCTGCATTGATTTTTCAGCTGTGGTGCAGGTGCTGCATAATCTTTCAGCTGCTCGGCTCCGGTGTGTGGATTTTCACCCTGGGTTCTCATTTCAAGGGCCCAGGGACTGGATGTGGCACAACTGTCAGGAAGAGACCCCAGGTGCTGGCAGATGAAGTGTTTGATGACCCTTTGACTTCAGAACAGGGGCAAGCTCAGCCCTTGGAGAAACTTTACAAGCAGGATTTCAGAAAGCAAAGTCCTGTCCTTTCACTTCTAAGGCAGAAGCAGCAGCAGCAGACCAGCCCAGCAAAGCATCAAGCAGAATTGCAGGTCCTCCTCAAGTGTCAATCTCTTCTCATTGGCAGAGGTTCCTCTTGATCCAGAAGTGTTCTGAAGTTGTGGGGTCAGCAGTCCAATACTTATACTCCTTTCTGCCTTTGAAGTAGGCAGTCCTTCAAGGAAAGTGTTTGTAATGCACAGGACCCTGCTTCTTCCTCGCCCTGCCCAGACATACTCGGGGGTGGTTATGTGTTGGAGACTGTATTGTGTGAGGGCAGGCACAGCTCTTTTCAAGTGCAGGTGTCAGCTCCTCCCTCCTACTCTAGCCCAGGGAGGCTCATCAGGATATGCAGGACACACCTCACCTCCCTTTGTGTTGCTGTCTAGAGTGAATTCGCACACAGCCCAACTGACAGTTTGACCCAAATGTGTATGCAGCAGCACAGCAGAGGCCCAGAATGGTTAAGGAAGAAATTGCCCACTTTCTAAAAGTGACATTTTCAAACAGAAATTCTAAAAAACAACTTTACCAAAGATTTATTTTTAAATTGCAAGTCCGGAGACCCCAAACTCCATATCTCCATCTGCTCCCAATGAAAATCTACACTTATAAGGTTATTAAAGGCAATCCCCATGTTAACCTATGGGAGATATAGGCCTTGCAATAGTGAAAACCGAATTTGACAGTATTTCAATATCAGGACATGTAATACACATCAGTACGTGTCCTACCTTTTGAATACACTGCACCCTGCCCATAGGGCTACCGAGGGCCTACCCTAGGGGTGCCTGGCATGTACTAAAAGGAAAGATTTGGGCCTGGCAAGTGGGTGCACTTGCCAGGTCAAACTGGCAGTTGCAAACCACCCCCACAGACACTTCAGTGGCAGGTCTAAGACACGTTTACAGGGCTACTCATGTGGGTGGCACAATCAGTACTTTCAGGCCCACTAGTAGCATTTGATTTACAGGCCCTGGGCACCACTGGTACACTTTACTAAGGACTTACTGGTAAATCAAATATACCAGTCGTGGATAAACTAATCACCGATACAATTTAGACATAGAGCGTATGCACTTTAGCACTGGTCAGCAGTGGTAAAGTGAACAGAGTCCTAAAACCAGCAAAAACACATCAGAAAAACTAGGAGTAAGGAGGCAAAAAGTTTGAGGATGACCCTGCAGAAAGTGCCAAGTCTAACAACAGCCAACATTGTTGAAGATTAGAGAGAGAGAGAGAAAAAAAAAGAAAAAAAGTGTGTGTGTGTTTTTGCCTGTATATATGTAAAACTCTCTGGAGAAATCTGACAGACACCTCACAATACCTGACTGAAAGCACCTGTACCCAACTATTTGTCAGAAAATATATTTATTAAGGGGGGTAGCACCCCAAACACCCTTTGAAGCTACTTCCTTGAAAAAGAAGCAGGAATCTACCCCTGCAGTTGCCCTGCTGTACACTTTTACAAGTTGAGTGCTTCTCTATTAACAAATATAGATGATAAACCATTGCTACGAAGCCTGTACCACTGGCCGGTACAGAGCATTTTGAAACTTGACTTTAGCACTACCCCAAACAATGCGGACCACAGTAGCAAATTGTGTGTGTGTATGTATGCATGTATGTATGCATGTATTTATACATATATTATTGTAAATAGCCAGCAGAAAGCTGTACAAGGTCAAAGACAAGCATAAACGCAACAGCAATAGGAGCAGTAGCTGAGTTGTTGATGATTAAGGCAGTTTTTTTAAATACATATTTTTACTACATTTTGTACATTCATTACAGTTATTTGTCCATGACGGATAATAAGAAACTTCTCAACATTCACTTTCTGACAAAATGTTAATGAAAGTTGGTAAGATTACACATACTTTATGAGATATTCTTTCCTATTGTAACATACAAATTATACAAACTTTTAAAACATAATGTTTCGCAGATTTTCAAGTAGCACATTAGCTCCCTTCATATACAATATAGCATAAAATATTGTGTCCAATAAAGGTCCAACCATGATGTTGGTTCTTCCATAGATTTCCAGGAACGAAGAATACCCAACTTAGCCGTGGTTAATGCTTTTGCTTTCCAGCAACGTCTGTGTGTTCCTATCTTTCTCATATGTCTGGTGTCATGAAGTATAATTAGTTTCACAGTTTGTGCAAGGACATTTTCTCCCATACTTGTGACCAGTATTTCTGAATTTCAATACACGACCATATAATGTGGAGAATGTTGCCCATGGTTCTTTACATCTACATATATTGGATTGTACAAACTGTGCCC
This sequence comes from Pleurodeles waltl, assembly GCF_031143425.1. Classification (NCBI taxonomy): domain Eukaryota; kingdom Metazoa; phylum Chordata; class Amphibia; order Caudata; family Salamandridae; genus Pleurodeles; species Pleurodeles waltl. Next base: position 670,244,220 of record NC_090439.1, on the reverse strand, counting down.
TGAAAAGTTTGTGGGGCAATCAATACCAATTATGTAGGATTTTGAAGTAACTGAAATTCAATTTAGCCTCTCGAAGGCTTCTGTCATGGTCACTGAGTAGTCTAGCCCATATTTTTCTGTGGGCAATGATGCTAAAAAAGAGGTTGACATTTCAATAAGCATGGAGATGCTATGGGTTTAGAGTGCAGTTCTGACATAAATATTCTGTATAGTCCTGAGATTAGTTTTTTGTAGGCTCCCCAAATATAGAGATGTGTTGATAACATGGAGGGTACAACATGTTCTGCATTCACTTTTCATCAGATATTTTTGGTGTATCTCAGTAGTTGATCATTTTGTAGTTATTTCATTCAGTGTAGTTGAAATTTGTTGCATATTTTTAGAGAGGACTTTATAGTGCTTTCATTAAAAATGTGTGAAAGCTGGGTGATACCCGTGCTATGCCTTAATTGCTGGGTGAATGTATAGCTGGCTCTCCATATTTAGGTACTATCTTATAGTGGCACATTTGGGTGAAGTTGTGGATCCTGTCTTAGGATCCTCTGTGTCTGCTTCCAGGCCTTGATAGTGTTTGCCATGATGGGATTTTATTTTACTTTGATCGGAATGTAGCCACCATAGAAAATCTGTGGGACTGTAAACCCTATACTGGTAGCGTTTTCAGGTTTTAACCAGTCAGGAGCATCCATATCAGGATTGAATTGTTAAGCCATTGTGAGAGAGTTTGCAGCAAATAGAATATGGAGATATTTGGAAGACAAAGTACTCCTAATGTGTCAGCATAGACCTTAGTGAATGTTATTTGAGCTCTATCAGATTGCCGTTTATAGTTCTTTATCAATTTATCTATTTGCTGAAACATTGCGGGAGGGACTGGCAATGGAAGAAATCTCAGTGTGTAATTCTATCTGGAAGCTACTGTCGTCTTTATTATTTGGTCTCAACGTCTTTGTGATAGGTTCAGAGCTGACCACTTTGTGGAATCTTGCTGCATTTTGGTGATCAAAATCAACAGAGTATTTCTAACAATGGAATGGAATGAAGTTGGAGTTGTACCCCTAAATATCTCATGTGATGCTTTTTCCAGATGAAGGATACATTTGAGATGGATGTTGCTGTGGTGGACCTTGTCACTGGTTTTGTTTCACATTTGTCCCAGTTTATTTGATATCCTGAGCAGGTGAAAAATTTATCAACACGCACAGTAAATCAGTGAAAACACTACAAAATGGACACCACACCATTTTAGAAAAATAGGTAATATTTATCTAAATCAAACATGACCAAAATGACAAAAATCCAACATGCACAACTCAAGATATGAATTTTCAAAGTAAAAAGAGTCTTACTCCATAGAAAACAGTGGAAACGTTGATTTTACGCAAAGTACCTGGTTTGGGTCGAAAATTAAAGCTGAAGGGGCGAGAGTGCGTTGTGTTGATTCCTTCCTCGCAAGTAAGGCAGTGTGGCGTTTTTCTCCGGTTGGGTCAACGATGCTTTGTTATCCTCTCCCGCAAGAGAGCGATGCGTCAGTTTCCAGACAGGGCACCTTGGATCCGTGCAGGTTCACCATGACTGTAATGACCAACAACGATGCATGAGAAATCTGGTCTCATGGTGTTGGAAAACCACGCTGTGTGGGGTATGCATCATTAGCAGCAGCCGCAAGCGGGTGTTCTGCTGTTTCTCCAGCTGCGATGCGTTGATCTAACACATACATTTTACATAGGGAGCACTTGCACGTTAGCACTGGTCTGCAGTGATAAAGTGCCCAGAGTACCAAAAACAGCAAAAACAAAGACCCGGACACAGTCAAAACATAGAAACAGAGGCAAAAAATACAGGGGAGACCACATCAAGGATGCCCAGTCTAACACGTGTCTCCCCCAACTGAAAGTGGGGAGAACTACCCAACCTCATGGGAGTTCTCATCACGAAGGAGGAAGAATCTGGGCAGACCATCAGCACTGGCGTGTTCTGTTCCAGGGCGGTGTTCCTCTGTAAAGTCCATTCCCTGTATGGAGAAAGACCACCTCAACAGTTTTTGGGTTCTCACCCCTCATCTACATTAACCATCTAAGGGACATGTGGTCTGTCTGAACCCAGAAGTGAGTCCCAAACAAGTATGATCTTGCCTTCTTCAGTGCCCAGACCGCTGCAAATGCTTCACACTCAAGTGCACTCTACCTACATTCATGGAGAAGTAACCTCCTACTAATGAAGGCTACGGGCTAGTCTAGGCCCTCTTCATTTAGCTGTGACAACACTGCTGCCACACCATGCTCTGAAGCATCAGTCTGCACAACACATTCTTTAGAGAAGCTAGGTGCCTTCAGCACGGGTGCCGTGCACATGGCTGCCTTCAGGGGATCAAAAGCCAAAATCCAAAACATGGGAAGCAGAAGCAAAAAAGACCCTGCAGACCAAGCCAAGGATGCCAGGTCTAACACCCCAGTACCTATATGGTCATCACCTCCAGTGCAGGCGATCAAGATCATTGTCACCTCTTTTTTTTCCACCACTGCTGACCTCTATTTTATGTGCTTGAATACTGAAACGCTGTTGGTGGCATTACATGGTCAAACAGTCCAAATTACTGGAGAAGGGTTGGCTGTGTTTTTACTTTTCCTTTGGCCACCGTGCTCAGTCTTTGACTGTCTTCCTCACTACTTCAGCTCTCGATGTCACCACGTCGGACCTCTATGTGTGATATTCCCAAAACAGAATATGTGGGATGCCAAGGTGCTCTGGATCAAAGGACCTGATTGAGATATTAGCGGACAAGTTACTCCATAACAACGGCGATGGATATCCCATCTGCCAAAATATAAATCCCATTATATCCTATGAGATTTATATTTTGGCTGACGGGATATACATCTCCGCAATGATGGAGTAGCTCGTCGGCCAAGATATCAATCAGGCCCTAAGTTTTCTAATTTTAAAGGATTTTGTATGAATTACAGCACTCTTTTTCAGATAAGATCGAGTGACCCGGCCGGAGCCTTGGCTCTTTCCAAAACTGAAGCTTCTTCAGAACAGTCTTGATGGATACAAAACGTTGTTCCAGATCCTAGGGGCAAATATGGAAAAAGCCTGCTGCCTTGTTTTTTTCTTTTTTATACTTCTTATTCTGTAGTTTGATGAGGTTCCACTGGCTAAGGATGTGCCCAGAGCCTACAATGATTGTGAGTTTGTCTGCAATATAAGCATTGATGCTGGCCGTGATGGCCTCGTAAATAATGTAGCTGGTTTTGAAGATGGTGCAGGCATGCAAAGGGGGACAATGGAGTTCCAACAGTGTAGTATTGATGTCAGGAAATTTCCTCAGGCCTTGGACGAGTCATGCTTCAGTGTGTTGGATGACTTTATGATATGCCAGTGTGGAGCCTGACAGGCTACTGAGAAAGGTATTATCACCATCAAGATGCAAGAGTATGTGGGCTTGAACAGCAGTTCTAAAGTCGTTCTCTGTAAGAAATGGTTTGGCTTTGCTTAGAAGAGAGAACTAGTATCAGGCTATCTGTTTTTTAGCAAAGCACTTTGAGGGTGAGGTTTGTATCTAGGGTGAATCCAAGTCAATTGGCATACAGGAGAAGGTAGGGTCTAGGCTGTCAAGGCTCATGTCATTGAGTCATATTTGTACTGTTTCTTGTTTGTGGTCATCTGTCAAAGACAGCTGATAGGTCCTGTAATATAATGAGACAGGCATCATCTTAGTCTGTGGTCAAGACATCATTGTCTGCGTATGCGAGTTTTGGTCTTCATACTGCAGCATGTGCTGAAGGCAGAGGTAGTCCTGCAGGAGGTGGTCAGCAATGGTCTTCTTTTTTAATGATCTTGGTCATAAATGGTAGGTGAGTGGTGGGTCAATAGGTGGTAAGATCATCATGGTCTAATGTAGGTTTCTTTAAGAGTGGGAGTATCTGGCCTGTTTTGAGAGCTTCTGTGAAGATATCTTAAATTATGAAGCCATTTACAATGGTGAGCAGGGGAGGAAAAGCCTCCAGAGAGAGCAGTGATGAAGGACAAGGGTAATACATCCATCCTCTTCATAAGAAGTGGCTTTGTGGGATTTGAGTATGTCAGCGAGATTTGTGAGAGTTAGAGCTTTGAAGGCTGTACACTCTGGGATATTATGGGAAGGGGTAGGCATGAGAGATGAAGCAGGATTTGTGTTGTCAACGTGTGGTTGAATCTTCTGTCATTTTGCACTGAAGAAGAGGTTGATTGTATTGCACTTGGGCCTGACAAGGGGTTGCTGGAATGCTTGTCTTGGAAAGTATTCTGGTTCAGTTGGTGGCTTAATTGATGGTGCTGGTATACTACTTTGCTTGGATGATGTGGTGACTTCTCTTTGTGTTGTGTAAGGAGGATTCAGTATCACAATCCCACTGATAGGTCTTTAGATTTCTATGGCGCTGACGTCTGTGGCTAGCATTTGTGTGTTTTAACTGGGGTGTGAATGTTCACTTAGCTTTTTAAAAAATTGCTGACGGTGTTTATAAGGGTGCTGGTGTTGGACATAGATTTGATAGAGTTAGAGAAGAGTTAAACCATTAGGTTGTCCTTGGAGAAGTCATTGAAGGATATGAACATCTAATCTTTGCTTTTGTTGTAACCCTGGATTGTTAGTAGGATGCTGAACAGAGAGACAGAATCAGAAAGTGGTCAGTACAGTCCAGGGGAATGGGTAGATTGCATTTGATTGTTGGGGATGTAGAGAACACAAGGCTGAGGATGTGGCATTTAGAGTGAGTCAGTTGTGTAAAGTGCTGCAGAATGCTGAGTGTGTTGATGAGGTTGAAGAGGGTATTGAGCTTGTGTTGCCTGGGAGTTTCAAGTCACCTATGAGGGCGTGGACATGTTGGATGGATGAGGGGGTGAGGAGATCTGAAAATTTATCAGTGAGGTCCATGTTTTGCCTGAGAAGAATGTAGACAAGATAATAGGTTGCAGTATGAGTAGTAGAGAGCGGGAAAAGGCATGTTAGTCGCTCCTTGGAGGTCAGATTTTCATGCTTGCCTATGGTGCAGGAATTGTGGATAACTTTTGCATGACAGCTATTCCTTCTCTTGTAACATGTGATTTAATAAGTCCACTTTGAAAGGTAAATGCAAATTAAATATCATCTTTAATATTTCATTATATTCTAATAAGATATATCAATCCTCTATTCAAATGTATGTCATCATTACTTTATCCTAACCATCCTGACACTAATTTTAAATTGAATATATAGAAAATAGAGAAAAAAAAGAACCTGCTAAACAAAGGTAAACTTACACTTTTGTGTAAGTTTGTGTTTTTTTGTATTTCACTAACTTAGATTTAATAGTCAGTTTATGACTGTGGAGCTTCTGCAGTTGGGGTGGAGAACTCTGCACAAAAAAAAGATAGGACAGGATTCCGCAGTCATAAAATTACCATTAACTTATAGTTTATGAATAGCAAAAAAAATAAAAAACATACACAAATGTATAAGTATACCTTTGTGAAAGAGAATCCCTAAAGAAAATAACCAATTTAAACTATTAGTGGAGAAGTAGTCAGGGGGATTCTATTAACAAACAATGGGGGTCATTACAACATTGGCGGTAAAAGTTGCTTACCGCCGTGCAGAAGACCGCCAATACACCGCCGCGCCTGCGGAATTCCGCCACAGCTATTATGACACACATTTCAGAATCCGCCGAAATTCAGTCACCCACACAAGTCCGTCACACCAAAGGTCAGAGTTAAAATGGCTAAAACAAAACCTCCACATCCACGCCAACAGAAACACGCCCATGCTATCACGACCCACAAATCCACGCGGCGGTCTTTCAACCGCGGTATTCCATTGGCAGTACACACCGCCGCGCTCAAAATACACACACATCTCCAAAACACCGCCACATTGGACAATTCAAAATACACACACCTGATACACATACACACACCACTCCCACACACCCAACACAATATAAAACACACACCCACATCACCCACAAACCCCTACAACCAGAAATTTTGAGGAAGCCGAAAGACAGAGAGCACAGCAATTGAGAACCCCACCACACAGAGGCACACAACACCATCACCCATACAACATCCACGCACAAAACACCACACACCACTACACATCACTACACTCATCACCACATACACCACCTCACACATCACACACACCACCCCATGGCACGCCAAAGACACCCCCGCTTTTCCGAAGAGGAGCTCAGGGTTATGGTAGAGGAAATCGTACGGGTAGAGCCACAGCTATTTGGCTCACAGGTGCAGCACACCTCCATAGCCAGGAAGATGGAGCTATGGCGCAGAATAGTCGACAGGGTCAACGCTGTGGGACAACACCCAAGAAATCGGGAGGACATCAGGAAGAGGTGGAACGACCTACGGGGGAAGGTGCGTTCAGCGGTCTCGAGGCACAACATCGCGGTACAGCGGACTGGCGGCGGACCCCCACTTCCTCCCCCACAACTAACAACATGGGAGGAGCAAGTCTTGACCATCATGCATCCTGAGGGCCTCGGAGGAGTCGGTGGAGGAATGGACACTGGTAAGTCAAATCTTAACTATCACATCCCCCACCCTACCTGCATGCTATCACACCCCCCACCCTCACCCCCTCACCCATCACTCAAACTCCTCACTAATGTACTAATAACACAGACCACACATCCCAACAACAAGTCCTGCATGACACAACTAAGCATGGTCACGACTCACCAAAGCATGCTCACTGCACATACCCAGAACAACCCCCTAACCATCATCACACAAACCCCCACACACGAATGCTTGCACTGGGGTACACTAACACCCACCCATTGCACACCATGACACACACACATGCTATAATCATGCTCTTATGCCCCTGCAGGATCACGAAAGACCGTCACCACACCGGAGGGTCCAGACATCTCCACTCCACCCACAGAAGAGGCCCACAGTGACGATAGCAGCTCTGCCCTACTGGAGCCTGATGACCAGCCCGGACCATCGTGGGCCTCGGGACAGTCGGTTCCCCTTGCACAGGCACAGCCCAACACTGACTTTCCACCCTCTGGTAACACCAGCACAGCACCCACCCAGCGGGCCCAAACCTCCGTACCCAGGACAGGTCAATCAGCTGTTTGTCCACCACTACAGGGAACCCAGGATAACCCACCATCCCAACAACAACAGGGACCTGGGGGCAGTGGTAGTGGGCACACGGTCCAGGGGACGGAGGCACAGGAACACAGGGGAACTGGGAGGGCTGTTGTGCGACAGGGGGCGGACAGGCCAAGGGAACCCACTCACCGCGAGGCCCTATCCTCCATCATGGGAGCATACCACCACTCCCAGGAGACAATGGCGACGTCCTGGTCAAGTTTCAGGAGACCCAGCGCCTGCAGGAGGAACAGTATTTGGGCTTCAGGGAGGAGCTCAGGACCATCAGCTCCGCCCTGGGCACCATCGTAGGGGTGCTGAAGGACATACAGCAGACTTTGAGGGACACCGTGGCACTCCAAGGGGCCCCTGACGCTAGCCAGGACGATGAACTGCCCACCACCTCCGCTGGCGCTAGTGGACAGGACGCCCCGCCACAGGACAACCACACCAACACCCCACCCCCTGCAGACGGACAACCACCACGCAAGCGGTCCCTGAGATCCAGGAACAGGACAGAGCAAGATGGCAAGACCCCCGCCAGGAAATGAGACCACCCTTATTGTCCCCCCACCGTCCCACTTTGTTACCCTGTACATACTTAAACTGCCCCAGCTCCACTTCCTATGCCCATATGGGCAATGCACCTGTGTGACCAATAGAATGGACTCTGCCATGGACATTCCTCCACCATCACTCATCACCATTTTACAACCCCCCTCCATTTTTGAGCACTTAAAGAAACACCCTTGAACCACAAAACATTCTGGAGTCAGTCTATGATTTTGTAAAATGTATTATCAATGACAGTGTCAAAATGCTTTTTAAGTTGTTAAGGCAACATACCAATGTCACACATCACAAGTCCTTGAAGGATACATGCAGATGACACACGTTGGTAACCACACCTGTGAAGCCGTAATGGAAAGGAACAACTCAGTTACCAAATAATCCCAGTAAATCACACACAGGATGAGTAAGACGTGTGACAGTGAATGTAATGTTATAAATGAAAATGTTCTCACCTGTGTGTCACTGGAAATATTGCTGTATGACTGACTCCCTGTTGTCGTTGTCTTCTTCCTCAGCTTCCTCCTCATCACTGTCCACAGGCTCCACAGGCTCCACAGCTGCCACAACACCGTCATATGGACCATCCTCCTGCAGAAAAGGCACCTGGCGTCGCAAAGCTGGATTGTGAAGCATCGAGCAGGCGATGATGATCTGGCACACCTTCTTCGGTGAGTAGAATAGGGAACCACCTGTCATATGGAGGCACCTGAACCTGGCCTTAAGGAGGCCGAAGGTGCGTTCGATCACCCTCCTAGTCCGCTCATTGTAGCGTTCCTCTGCCCTGGACCTGGGATTCCTCACAGGGGTCAATAGCCAGGACAGGTTGGGGTAGCCAGAGTCCCCTAATAGCCACACACGGTGCCTCTGGAGTTGACCCATCATATCAGGGATGCTGCTATTCCGCAGGATGTAGGCGTCATGCACTGAGCCAGGGAACATAGCATTTACCTGCAAGATGTACTGGTCTGCCAAACATACCATCTGTACATTCATGGAATGATAACTCTTCCGGTTCCTGAACACCTGTTCACTCCTGTGGGGGGGGACCAGAGCTACATGGGTCCCATCAATAGCACCTATGACGTTGGGGATATGTCCAAGGGCATAGAAGTCACCTTTCACTGTAGCCAAATCTTCCACCTCAGGGAAAATGATGTATCTCCTTACGTGTTTCAGCAGGGCACACAACACTCTGGACAGCACGTTGGAAAACATAGGCTGGGACATCCCTGATGCCATGGCCACTGTTGTCTGAAACGATCCACTTGCAAGGAAATGGAGCACTGACAGCACCTGCACATCAGGGGGGATTCCAGTGGGATGGCGGATTGGTGACATCAGGTCTGGCTCCAACTGGGTACATAGTTCCTGGATTGTGGCACGGTCAAACCTGTAGGTGACGATTAAATGTCGCTCTTCCATTGTCAACACGTCCACCAGCGGTCGGTATACAATAGGAGGATTCCGCCATTTTCTCAAATGTCCCAGCTGACGGCGCCTAGGAAGGACAACAGCGAGGATGGAGTCAACTAATTTCCAGGTATGTACCCACAGTTACACAGAACACGACACCAAACACAAAACTCTTCCTGTATGTGTGTTGAGTGTAGGCCTAGCTATGTGTGACGCAGAAGTAAATGGAGCCATGTGGGCCACTGAAATGGCGGCTGCCTGACCTCTAAACTGGGACAATGGGATTGTGGGGTAACTGCGTTGGCATTGCACACCGTCACCGTAGGCGGTCGTAGCCCACAGCGCAATGCTGCATTGGTTAACATTGGACCCTATGGGTCCCAGGAGCCAATGAGGAAGTGCGCCGGCGGTGATGATACGCACCGCCGCGGACGTCACCGCCATTTTCTATCTGTTCAATCACTAGATACCTGATCTTCGACAGGAGAGGACCTACACTGCAAGTGCTGCTGTGACTTTGGTCTGGAAGCGACGATGGCTGCTGCGTCTGGGGAAAGGGCCCCGCTCAGGAGTTGGAGAAACTGGTAGACGGGGTCCTCCCCCAGTACATGCTACTCTACGGTCCTCCAGACCAACAGGTTAGTACACAGGGAGCACGTTGTATGGGCTAGGCCTGGGTGGAGAGGGCTGGTTGGAAGAGGGAAGGGGGCAGAGTTCAGGCAACATTAATGAATGTGAATGTATGTGCCACATGGCTAGGGTAGGGAGGGGGGCCACGCACATTGACGGTGCAGTTGTTAATGACTTCTCTTCTTCCCTTGTGCATGTCATGTAGGTCAGCGCCCACCAGAAGAAGGACATTTGGCGTGCCATCGCCAAGGACGTCCGGACCCTGGGGGTCCACCAGAGACGGGGCACCCACTGGCGTAAACGATGGGAGGACATTCGCCACTGGAGCAAGAAGACGTCGGAGGCTCAGCTGGGGATGGCCTCCCAACGTGGGAGAGGTGCCTGTCACCCCATGACCCCCCTGATGTTCAGGATCCTGGCGGTGGCCTACCCTGAGTTGGATGGGTGCTTGAGGGCATCACACCAGACACAAGGGGGTGAGTACACTCTCATTCTGCGGACTTTGCGCGCAGTGGAAGGGTCTGGGTGGGGGAGGAGGCCTGTGGGTGTACCTAGGCCAGGCAGGAATAGGTAGACTAGGCCCCTCCGTAATGCAGGCCATCTGGCACCCTACCCCACGTCAGTAGAGTGCCAAGTACAGGTATAGATGCCCCTGTGGCATCCATGTGTGCCGATGTCCACCATAGCCATGTAGGCCAGATCCCAGGAATTGCATCTGTAGAGGCCAGGAGCACGGCGTAGTGCAGGGGGCTGCTGTGTCTGTAGTGTCCGCCAACAGTCGCGGTATGCCATGCACTCAACCTGTCTTTCTTCTGTCTCCCCCCCCTTTTTGTGCTCTCCCTGTTCTTTTGTTCATCAGCATCATCAGGCGGGGTAGAGTGGCACCGGAGCACGAGGGAGCTGCATCCCACATGGCCATGGAGGGCCACACCACGGACTCAGAATGCACCAGTGGGACGGAGGGCGAGGGGAGCTTCACGTCGGCCACCGGATCAGCAACCAGCGACACAGACTCGTCCGACGATGGGAGCTCCCTTATGGTGGCGGCACCATCTGTGCGCCCCACTTCTACAGGTACAGCCGCCACCTTCCCTACCAGCACCACCCTCCCAGCAGCCCCTCAGCGTTCGCCCCGTGCCCGCTCACCCTAGAGGGTGGGCATCACCTTCGCCCCAGGCACCCCTGCTGCCCTCAGTGAGGAGGCCATTGACCTCCTCAGGTCACTCACTGTTGGGCAGTCTACCATTGTGAATGCCATCCAGGGTGTAGAAAGGGAGTTGCAACACGGTAATGCATTCCTGGAGGGCATTCATTGTGGTCAGGCTGCCCTTCAGGGAACCCTGCAATCTCTGGCCTCAGCACTGATGGCAGCCATTGTCCCTGTGTCTAGCCTCCCCCCTCCAACCTCCTCCACCCAGACCCAATCCCCTGTACCCCAGCCTATCCCAAGCACACCTACAGACCAGCATGCACACACCTCAACACAGAAAAGTAGCTCAGGCAAACATAGGCACCAAACAACCCACAGGCACACACGCAAGCATCACCCACATGCAGACACAGCAACATCCACTGCCTCCACTGTGTCCCCCTCCTCCTCGTCTCCCTCCTCCCTCCCAGTGTCGTCTACACTCTCACCTGCATGCACTACATCTACAGGCACTAGGACTCGCAGCAGTACACCCAGCACCACACCCCCCCCACCTGCACTCACCACCTCCACTCCCATTTACACTTCCCCTGTGTCCTCTCCAAGTGTGTCTGTGACGCCCCCTCCCAAAGTACACAAACGCGGGCACCCACACATCCAACATCCATCCACCTCACGACAGCCTCCAGTACCTGCACCCAAAACACCTAAAGTGACACCTCCTACAACCACCTCCTCTTCCTCCACTCCCAGACCCCCTCCAACTACCCACCCCAGTGTTCATCAGAAACTGTCCCTGTGTAAAGTTGACCTTTTTGCCCCCCCCCTCCAATTCATCAGTCCCGTCGTAGCGCCTCAGCCAAAAAGCCTCCAATACCAGTGGTGCCTGTTGAAGGTGTGTGGAGTGCACCGGCCACCAGGGCAGGAGCCAAGGCACTGGCAGCCCACCCCCTGTAAAGGCTCTGAAATTGGAAAGTGGCCGACGGGACCCTGTGAAGACTCCTGGAGGCAAAACAACTCACAGGGGTTCCAGGGGGATTGCAGAGTCAGCTGTGACTCCTCCAAAGGTGGGGAAGGGCCAGAGGAAGTCTGCACAGCCTAGTGTGAGCAGCACAGCGGAGAAGGGCGGCATCCTTCCCGGCGGTCGGGACGCCACCGCCAGCACCGTCGTCACTGATCAGGAGACCACCGCCAGAGTCATAGCCCAGGAGGGCCCAGGTATCGTCACTGGTCAGGAGACCACCGCCAGAGTCATTGCCCAGGAGGGCCCAAGTATCGTCACTGGTCAGGAGACCACCGCCGGAGTCAGTGCCCATGAGGGCCCAGGTATCATCACTGGTCAGGAGACCACCGCCAGAGTCATAGCCCAGGAGAGCCCAGGTATCGTCACTGGTCAGGAGACCACCGCCGGAGTCATTGCCCAGGAGGGCCCAGGTATCGTCACTGGTCAGGAGACCACCGCCACTGCCGGAGTCAGTGCCCAGGAGGGCCCAGGTATCGTCACTGGTCAGGAGACCACCACCACCGCCGGAGTCAGTGCCCAAGAGGGACCAAGTATCGTCACTGGTCAGGAGACCACCGCCGGAGTCAGTGCCCAGGAGGGCCCAGGTATCGTCACTGGTCAGGAGACCACCGCCACCCCCGGAGTCAGTGCCCAGGAGGGCCCAGGTATCGTCACTGGTCAGGAGACCACCGCCAGAGTCATAGCCCAGGAGGGCCCCGGTATCGTCACTGGTCAGGAGACCACCACCGGAGTCATTGCCCAGGAGGGCCCAAGTATCGTCACTGGTCAGGAGACCACCACCGGAGTCAGTGCCCAGGAGGGCCCAGGTATCGTCACTGGTTAGGAGACCACCGCCACCGCCGGAGTCAGTGCCCAGGAGGGCCCAGGTATCGTCACTGGTCAGGAGACCACCGCCGGAGTCAGTGCCCAGGAGGGCCCAGGTATCGTCACTGGTCAGGAGACCACCGCCACCGCCGGAGTCAGTGCCCAGGAGGGCCCAAGTATCGTCACTGGTCAGGAGACCACCGCCGGAATCAGTGCCCAGGAGGGTCCCGGCTGCCACAGCCCCGCTGGGCAATGAGGGAACATCATGCCACATACCAATGCCCAGTCCAGAGAACGTCATGCCACACACCAATGCCCAGTCCAGAACCGCCATGACAAAGCACCGCTGAACAGTCCAGAGACTGCCAGGGCAAAGCACCGCTGAACAGTCCAGAGACCGCCATGGCAAAGCACCGCTGAACGGTCCAGAACCGCCATGGCAAAGCACCGCTGAACAGTCCAGAGACCGCCATGGCAAAGCACTGCTCGCTGAACATTCCAGAGACCGCCATGGCAAAGCACCGCTGAACAGTCCAGAGACCGCCATGGCAAAGCCCCGCTGAACAGTCCAGAACCACCATTGCAAAGCACCGCTGAACAGTCCAGAGACCGCCATGGCAAAGCACCGCTGAACAGTCCAAAACCGCCATGGCAAAGCACCGCTGAACAGGGCATGCACCGGGAAAGAATGAAAAGGCCGCCACATCAAGCATCGTTATCCCATGTGCAGGTGGGACAGTGACAGGACAGGAACTTCCACAGGGAGACTAATCCATTCTGGGAACCAGTCCCCCCCAGAACCAGTGGAGGCTGTTATCTACTTTGGAAACTGTGGCTTTGCACTCCCCAGGATGGAACAGTGGGCAAACCACCCACTGTAGAGACTTGAGAGACTGTGGCTTTGCACTCCCCAGGTTGTAACAGTGGGCAAACCACCCACTGTAGAGACTTGAGAGACTGTGGCTTTGCACTCCCCAGGATTAAACAGTGGGCAAGCTACCCACTGTAGAGACTTGAGAGACTGTGGATTTGCACTCCCCAGGATGTAACAGTGGGCAAACCACCCACTGTAGAGACTTGAGAGACTGTGGCTTTGCACTCCCCAGGATGGTCCAGTGGGCAACCCACCCACTGTAGAGACTTGAGAGACTGTGGCTTTGCACTCCCCAGGATACATCAATGGGCATGGAGCCCCTTCGTGGATCTGGATTTGCACTCCTCCGGCTGAGGTGCCCCCCCTTCCCTTCCCCTGAGGTGCCTGTAGTATTTCTATCTGATGCCCCGGCAGTGTTCTCTCCGTGTGTGTACAGGTATCTATTGTGGGCCTCGCCCATGCATTAGACTAGTGGTGCACGGACATTTCTATGTGCATATCTGAACTACTTCTTGGAATGTATATACTTTTATATGATTTTCTAATATATCTGTATATTTTTGAGACATGTATATTGATACATTACAATGTTTGTACTGATTTTGTTTTGTCTTAGCATTCTTCCGGGGGGGTTGTGGGTTGTTACTGTGATGTTTGGAAATGCATTGGTGTGTGTGTTGTAATATGCGAGGGTGGGGTGGTGGTGGGGGTGTTGCGTGTGTGTCCCCCTAACTTTTGCCTCCCCCTCCCCTATGTCATAGGTGCAGTACTCACCGTTGTCGTCGCCGGCGCAGGCGTTGGTCTTCGTAAATGAGTAGGAATACAAGGGCCGGTAGGATTTGGAGTTCTGGCTCCATGGAGTCCTCCTTCCTCGTGGGATGTGTTCAGGTGAGCGTTTTCCCATTGCAATAACTGTTTCCGCCATGTTTTTATCCACTGAGAATCCGCCCCGGAAAAGGTGGCGGATTGGCGGGTTGTGATACTATGGGCGGTACATTGTCCTCCGCCTGTCTGTTGGCGGTGACCACCGCGCTGCTTGTCTGTACCGCCGTGGCGGTCGGAGTGTTAAAGTGGCTGTCTATGTTGGCGGTTTCCGCCAGGGTCATAATTCCCTTTTTTTGTCCTCCAGCCTGTTTGCGGTATTACCGCACCTTTAACACCGTCCGCCAGGGTTGTATTGACCCCCAATATGTGAGAATACATTGTGGGACTAATTCACAAAGAGAAACTTACACTTACAATTTTACATTTGTTTTGCTAATCACAAAGAGCATTTTAACCCCTTCGCTGATAAGCCTTTTCCCCCTCCTGTGCTAAGCCTTTTTTTGGCTATTTGGAGTAGTTGGCACTTAGCCCAATTAACCTTTTGTCCACACATGTTATACTTCACAAATTTGCTTCCTTCTTTTCCAACATGCTGGGAACTCTAAAGGTACCCAGGGTTTGTGGATTCCCCTGGAGGGGACCGAGAAATTAGCCAAAATACAGGTAAATGTTGAGTGTTTCACGAAAAATGGGGAAAAAGTGCTGTATAAGAAAGCATCTGTTTTTTTCCTGCAAATGACATCAACAAAGGGTTTGCAGTGCTAAAATCACAATCTTCTCAGATTTTCAGGAAGAAACAGTCTACAAACAGAAAAACACTTTTTCCAACAGAGTTTTGACATTTTCCTGGGACATGCCCTGTTTTTCATATTTTTTGCGCTTTAAGTTAGTGACAGGAATGGGTGTGAAACCAATAGTAGATCCCTGAAACCTATGCATTTCTGAAAAAGTAGACATAATTCTTAATTCAGCTTTGGGTCATTTGTATAGATCCTTCAAGGTATTTCCTATAGAAAGTAATGCTTGAAGTAAAAAAATACTGAAACTGAGTTGTGAAACACAGCCATTTTTGTCTAAGTTTTCATCTGTAACTTTTTCTAAGTATGGCAGATTTTCAAAATCAATATACTGTAACGTCCGTTAGACTCTTCTGAGCTGCAGCTTGCAATAGTTTCTTATTGTGTACCTGGTATACAGTAATTAATTTGGTAGCATATCGAGAGGGAACAATAGGTATCAAGGAAACCATTCTATTTCCAAAATGGGCATAAGGTATTAAGTTTAGAAGCAGTGGTTATTTGCACATATCTGAACATGGGGTTACCCGTACTAGCATGTTAATTACAGGGCATTTCTCAAACTGACTTATTTCTTACACATTGTCTTATATTTGGATGGCCCTAATGGTCCAAAACATAATGTGGACTCATGACATTTTTCACTGAAAACGGACTCGTTTTTTTAAATGTGTATAGCTGTGGATTTTGGACTCTAGCTTAGCCGGCACCTAGGGAAACGTAGCAAGCCTCTGCATTTGTGAAAACTAGACACCTAGAAGAATCCAGGATGAAGTAACTTGAGGGGCTCTCACCAATTTCTCTACCCAGAATCCTTTGCAAACCTTAACATTTGTCTAAAAAGATACATTTTTCTCAAATTACTGTGATGCAAAGTTCTGGAATCTCTGGGGAGCCTCAAACTTCTTTCCACCCAGCATTCCCCCAAGTCTCCTGATAAAAATGGTAACTCACTTGTGTGGGTAGGTCTAGAGCCTACAACAGAAAAGGGACCAAAAAGCATTGTGGACACATGACATTTTTCCACTGAAAATTGACTCATTATTTTCAATGTGCCTAGCTGTGTATTTTGGACACCATCTAAGCCAGTACCTGGGGAAAACTAGAAAAACTGTACATTTTTTAGAAATAGAACCCTAGGGGAATCAGGATGGGATTACTTGTGGGGCTCTCACCAGAATCCCTTGCAAACCTCAAAATTTGTCTAAATAACTAATTTTCCTCAAATTTTTGTGATTCAAAGTTCTGGAATCTGTGGGGAGCCACACATTTCCTTCCATCCAGCATTTACTCAAGTATCCAGATAAAAATAGTACCTCACTTGTGTGGGTAGGCCTAGTGCCAGTGACAGGAATGCCCCAAAACACAATGTAGATACCACATTTTTCCACTGAAAACTGACCTTTTTTTGCCATGTGCCTAGCTGTGGGTTTTAGGCTTTAGCTCAGGTGGCATTTAGAGACACCTAGCAAACATGTACAATTTTGAAAACTAAACATCTAGGGGAATCCAGAATAGGGTGACTTGTGTGGCTCTCACCACATTTTTTCTACCCAGAATCTATTGCAAACCTCAAAATGTGTCTAAAAACACATTTTCCTCACATTTCTGTGAATCTGTGGGAAGCCACAAACTAACTTTCAAGCTGCATTTCCCCAAGTCTCCCTGTAAAAATGGTACTTCACTCGTGTAAGTAGGCCTAGTACCGGCGACATGAAATGCCCAAAAACACAATCTGGGCGCATCACCTTTTTCCACTGACAACTGACTGGTTCTTTGCAATGTGTCTAGCTGCAGATTTTGGGCTGTAGCCCAGCCGGCACCTAGGGAAACCTAAGAAATCAGTATATTTTTGAAAACTAGACACAAAGGGGAATCCAGGATGGGGTGACTTGAGGGGCCCTCAGCATATTTCTCTACCCAGAATCCCTTAGCAACCTCAAGAGTTGTCCAAATAACACATTTTCCTCACATTTCTGTAATACAAAATTCGGGAATCTGTGGGGAGCCACAACATTCCTTATACTCAGCATTCTGCCTATGAAAATGGGACCTCACTTTTATGGGTACACCCAATGTTTGCGACAGGAAACACACCAAAAAGCCACATGGAGGTCACATTATTACACTGAAAACTGACTTGTTGTATGCAATGTGCCTTGCTGTTGATTGTGGGCTGGAGCTCAGCCCTTAACTAGGGAAACCTAGCAAACTGTAAATTTTTTAAACCTAGACACCTATAGAAATAGAGGAGGGGGTGTATTGTGGGGCTTTCTCCACATTTTTCTACCACTGAAAACCTAAACATTTGTCAAAAAACACATTTTCCTGAAATTTCTGTGAAGCAAAATTTGGGAATCTGATGGGAGTCATTAATTTCATTACACATAACATTCCCCCAAGTCTCCCGATGAAAATGGTACCTTACTTTTGTGGGAAGGCCTAGTGCTTGTGAGAGGAAATGCCCTAAAATTCAACACACACATCACATTTTTACAGTGAAAACTGACTTGTTCCTTGCAACGTGCCTAGCTGTGGATTTTGGGGAGTAGCTCAGCCCTCAACTAGAGAAACCTAGCAAACCTGTAAAAAAAATTAACCTAGGGGAACTCAGGACGGGGTGACTTGTGGGCTTCTAATCTCATTTCTCTACCCAGATTCCTTTGCAAACCTCAACATTTGTCAAAAAACACAAATTTCTGTGAAGCTAAAATTTGGGAATCTGATGGGAGTCATACATTTTATTCCGCATAGCATTCCCCCAAGTCTCCTGATGTAAATGGTACCTCACTTGTGTGGGAAGGCCTAGTGCGTGTGACAGGAAATTCTCCAAAATGCAACATAGACACCTCACATTTTTTCCACTGAAAACTGACTTGTTTTTATGCAATCTGCCTAGCTATGGTTTTTGTGCTCATGGTCATCCGGCACCTAGGGAAACCTAGTAAATCTGTACATTTTTTAAAACTAGACAGGTAGGGGAATCCAGGATGGAGTGACTCGTGGGCTCTCACCAGACTTTTCTACCAGAATCCCATGTAAACCTCAAAATATGTCTAAAAAATAAATTTATTTTATATTTCTATGATGCAAAGTTCGGTATCTGAGGGGAGCCACAAATTTCCGTCCACTCAGCATTCCCCCAACTCTGCCATGAAAATGGTCCTCACTTTTGTGGATGGGGCTAGTGCTTGCGACAGGAAATGCCCCAAAATACAACATAGACACATGACATTTTTCCACCGAAGCTGACTTGTTCTTTGCGATGTGCCAAAGTGCCTAGCTTTGTACTTTGGGCTAGAGCTCAGCTGGCGCCTAGGGAAACCTAGTCAACCTGTACATTTCTGAAAATTAGACATGTATGGGAATCTAGCACTGGGGGACTTGTGGGGTTTTTACCACACGTTTCTACCTAGAATCCCTTGCAAACATCAAACTATGTCTAAAAAACACATTTTCCTCACATTTCTGTGATGCAAAGTTCTGCACTCTGAGGGGAGCCACAAATGTCATTCCACTCAGCCTTCCCCAAGTCTCCCGATGAAAATGGTGCCTTATTTGTGTGAGTAGGCCTAGTGCTCACGACAGGAAATGCCCCAAAATTCAACACAGAAACATCACATCACATTTTGCCACTTAAAACGTATTCGTTTTTGCAATGTGCCTAGCTGTGGACTGTGGGCTCTAGCTCAGCAGGCCACTAGGGAAACCTTGCAAACCTGTATATTGTTTTAAACTAGCCACCTCAGGAATACAGATTGGGAGACTTGTGGGGCTCTGACCACATTTTTCTACCCAGAATACCTTGCAAACATCACAATTTGTCTAAAAAAGCAGATTTTCCTCAAATTTCTGTGATGTAAAATTCTGGAATCGGAGGGGAGCCATAAATTTCCTCCCACTCACCATTCCCCCAAGTGTGCCGATGAAAATGATACCTCACTTGTGTGGGTAGGCCTAATGTTCGCAACAGTAAACACCTCAAAAAGCAACATGGACACAGCCTTATTTGTGTGAGTAGGCCTAGTGCTCACAACAGGAAATGCCCCAAAATTCAACACAGAAACATCACATTTTGCCACTTAAAACTTATTCGTTTTTGCAATGTGCCTAGCTGTGGACTGTGGGCTCTAGTTCTGCAGGAAACTAGGGAAACCTTGCAAACCTGTACATTTTTTTTAACTAGCCACCTCAGGAATACAGATTGGGAGACTTGTGGGGCTCTGACCACATTTTTCTACCCAGAATTCCTTGCAAACATCACAATTTGTCTAAAAAAGCAGATTTTCCTCAAATTTCTGTGATGCAAAATTCTGGAATCGGAGGGGAGCCATAAATTTCCTCCCACTCACCATTCCCCCAAGTGTGCCGATGAAAATGATACCTCACTTGTGTGGGTAGGCCTAATGTTCGCAACAGTAAACACCTCAAAAAGCAACATGGACACATCACATTTTTCCACTGAAAGCTGACTTGTTTCTTGCAATGTGCCTAGCTGTGGATTTTGGGCTGTAGCTCAGCCGGCACCTAAGGAAAACTAGAAAACCTGCACATTTTTGTAAACTAGACAGGTAGGGGAATCCAGGATGCATGACTTGTGGGGCTCTCACCACATTTCTCTACCCAGAATTTCTTGAAAACCTCAAGATTTGTCAAAAAACTAATTTTCCTCAAATTTCTGTGATGCAAAGTTGTACAAACTGAGGGGCGCCACACATTTCATTACACATATCATTCCCCAAAGTCTCCCAATGAAAATGGTGTCATTTGTGTGGGTAGGCCTTGTGTTCGCAATAGGAAACCCACAAAATGCAACATAGACACATCACATGTTTCCACTGAAGCAATGTGACTAGCTGTGGATTTTTGGCTCTAGCACAGGATGGGTTGACTTGTGGGGTTCTCATCACATTTTTCTACCTAGAATCCCTTGCAAACATCATACTATGTCTAAAAAACACACTTTCCTCACATTTCTGTGATGCAAATTCTGGAATCCGAGGGGAGCCACACATTTCCTTTCACTCAGCATCATCCCAGGTCTCCCGATTAAAATGGTACCTTACTTTTGTGGGTAGGCCTGGTGTCCATGACAGGAAATGCCCAAAACCTCAATGTGGACTCCTCATTTTTTCCACTGAAAACTGACTTGTTTTTTGCAATGTGCCTAGGTGTGGATTTTGGCCTCTAGCTCAGCAGGCATTTAGGGAAACCTAGCAAACCTGTTCATTTTTTACCTCTATACACCTAAGGAAATCCAAAATGGGGTGACGTATGAGACTCTCACCACATTTATCTACCCAGAATCCCTTGGAAACCTCAAAATGTGTCTAAAATAACATATTTTCCTCAAATTTCTGTGATGAAAAGTTCTGGAATGTGAGGGGAGCCATACATTTTCTACCATTCAGTCTGTCCTTCCATCTACCCAAAAAAATGATACCTCACATGTTTGGGAAGCCCAAGTGCCTATGACAAGGAATGGCTAAAATGTGTAGAGATTGAGGGGGGACTAAAGAGTATTCATAGGCGCATTTTTTTATATGTTTTTAGGCTGATTCTCCTTTGGGCACCCATGCAAGTGAGGTATCATTTTTATCAGGAAGCCAAGGCTACACTGGATGATAGGAAATTTGTGATTTATGCCTGCTTCTAGAAGAATGTAGCACAAAAATGCAAGGTAAATGTGTGATTTTAGTCACATTGTGATGTTTACAGGACATTGGACATACTGCCCTGTACTCCCCTGGGTGTCTAGTTTTCAAAAATATCTAGAGTTGGTAGAGTTTGCCTAGACAAGAAGCAAGCACACTACCAAATCTCTTACTTCTGTGATGTCCCACTCAAATTGTAAAAAAAAACTCCTTTAGGTTTTCTTACAAATTGGGGGTCCCACTCGGGACACCTAACATGTAAGGGATATGCTTTAATGCCTGATTACAGTGGGGCAGAGGTTTTTTTGAAAGTAGAATTCCTAACTGACAGGTGAAGTGCAATGAAATAGTCTTGTGGTTACCCACCAAGATGGCATGTTTTTTATCGTAGTAACTTGGGCAAAGTTTTAAAACATTTCTGTTCATAATTTGAGTAATTGAGACATCACAGAAATAAGAGCTTTGGCAGCATGCTTGCTTCTTGTGGGTGTTGATAGTAATTTGGGAAGGTGAGCAACCCCTCTTTTCTCACTCTCTTTACTGGTGCACATACCTACTGGTTGGATTTGGCATGAGGGTGAGTGATGGTTCAATACAGAAAATGTTATTAACAAGAGATTTCACAAACATGAAATGCACTGTTAATAACTGAAACGTCAAAAAACTAAACCAATGACTCACAGCTCATGAGCTGTAAAGCAGTGTCAAGGCACCAACCACTTTACAGTCCATTCACACACCTTTTATACGTGACACACACAAGACCCTTCACACCGCCAGCCGCGGGCCCAGCACATTACATCACTCACATCAACAGACAGCAGCATTTAAGGGACCATCACTTTCATACATCCACATGCCTGACACACCAATCACACTGGTTGGTGTAGTGTGTGGACTGGCGTTTTGCTAGCAGCGTGTCTAGTGACCAGCAGCAAGTCACTACTCACACACCACCAGCTAATCACCAGCTAACACACACTGCCAGTCAAGCACCAGCTCGCACACACCATCAGTCAAGCACTAGTCTATGCACACCACCAGCCAAACACCAGTCCGCTCACACCGCCAGCCAAGCTCCAGCTCACACACTCCACCAGCAAAGCGTCAGCTCACTCACACCACCAGCCAAGTGCAAACCCATGAATACCACCAGCCAGGCCCCAGTCAACGCACACCTACATTACATTTTTTTTAACAAAAAAAGAAAACACAAACTAATTTTAGTAAATACAAAACTACAAACGTAACAGCTCTAACTGAATACATCACAGTAATGCCAGCTGTGAAACTGAACAAAAAATATAAAATGCTACAGACCAGGCAACACACACGGGTGCTCCCAAAATAATTTTCGTCTGTGGTACGTTTCGAAAACAAGCGGTCAGACACAGCCCTTGTTGAGAAGAACAATCAGGGCAGTGCATACGTCTATCTTTCCTCATGCTTCTTAACATACAGACTTCACATCTCTTACTGGGATTTTTCTTTTGGGTTTGGGAGGAATGTGATCAGCAAAGTGGTGATCTTTCAGTCTAGCCACATCCTCCACCACTCCACATCTCTTACAGGGATTGTTCTTTTTTGGGTGTGGGAAGAATGTGATCAGCAAAGTGGCGATCTTTCAGTCTAGCTACATCCTCCACCACTCCAACTCTAGGAACACTTGTCAGTTCCACAATAAGGCTGTCTATCACAGAGTCCTGAAACTGAACAAGAGTCATCTTTGACTCTGGAGAACAATCCTTGAACACAACAAAAGCATTAAAGATTGCTAAATGAAAGAGATGGATAGCTAACTTCTTATACCAAATGTAAGCCGTAAGAACAGCAGTCTAAGGTTCCAACCTCTGATCTACTCTATCTACACTTCCAAAGTGCTTGTTGTAATCTAAAATGCACACAGGTTTGCGTACTTCAGCAACCTGATGCCAAACAGTAACAGGTGAAATACTTCTATCATTGATGGTAGTCAGCATGTAAACATATCTCCTGTCTGCAAATTTCACAGCTAGCAGTTCACCACTAGGCAAGGCACTGCACTGTCCCCTCTTTTTTACACACAAGCTCCTTTGGATAAACTTTATGGTTCGAACAGACTGTGCCACAAGCAACTGTGTCCACTTTGAACAATTCCTTGAACAACAAGAAGTTATCTAGGTGCAAATTGTGACATTTGTTAAAATGTCTTCCATCAAGTTCCCACACAATGTTCTCACTAACTCTGAAGGGGCCGGACAAGCAGGGCGGTCAACAGTGGAATCCCTACTAGTGTACACCGGGAAATTTTAGGAATATCTAGTCCTACTCTAAGACAGCATTTACAGCTTAATTCAATAATGTGCTCTCTTGCTGGGAATGTACTGCAAAATCCAAACGACCCTTGAACAGGACCAAAGACTCATTTACAGAGATTTCTTTACCTGGAACATAGATCTCTGAAAATCCATCTACAAAGTGATCAAGGACAGGTCGAATATTTAAAGGATGGTCACAATTCAGGTGACCTTGTGGCAAAGCTAAAGCATTATCAACAAAATGCAGCTCCCAAAGCAGAAGTAAATATTGATCACAACTTGTGATTGCAGGAAATATGGATGTTGCCATCATGGGACTGGTAGACCAATATGAAGAAAGACAGCTTCTTTATCAAGCACACCAAAAAAGATATACCTAAGAACTTCTTCAACTCTTCCAGATTTGTGGGAGTCCACTGAGAAGCTCTAGAGCATGGCCTAAATCTGTCACTGTTGACCCTCAAACACTGTTCAG
Organism: Pleurodeles waltl; assembly: GCF_031143425.1. Taxonomy (NCBI): domain Eukaryota; kingdom Metazoa; phylum Chordata; class Amphibia; order Caudata; family Salamandridae; genus Pleurodeles; species Pleurodeles waltl. The sequence continues at coordinate 670,220,552 of NC_090439.1, read as the reverse complement.
CATACAAGTTAGTCTGCTCAACAATTAACTCAAAAATACTTCATCCATAAACAGCTGAAAGAAATGTATAGGCAAAAAGTGTTCAGTATTCACTCCACACCCTGCGACACCAGTAAAGGCAGGCCAAACCATGTTTGTTACAACCCAGAGTTCAGCTCTTGCAATGGGAAGCCTTGTGCCCTAGTTTGAAATCCAGATGCCACTTGCTGCACTATCTGCACATCAGTGTCCTCCTCAAAACAGGCCCTTCAACCTCACTGAGAATGGCTTCATCACCAGATGATTCCTCTCGGTCAGAAAATTCACTGCCACAATCCTGGACTCCCTCCTCTGACTCAGATGCAGAGTCATCTCATAATCATGGTCAAAGGAAGATTCAAAAAGCATAACAACAACCTCCTGAGCTGTAATCTTGTGGCTAGCCATGATCCTTACTAATAAAAGCAACATGACGAATAAGTCAACAACAACCAAAACTGTGTGAAATAAGGAATAAACAAAGCATTGCTTTATCACAGAGACCTACATACTCAAAAATTAAACCACTCACTTGCCAGAGACAGCTAGACTCACCTGCGCCTACTCTGCACATACACAACAAGCACCAACTATATTCCACTAAAAACGAAAAACAAAATCAAATTACACATAACACAACACAATAAACATAGTGCACAAATCCAAGGCGAATTTCACACACAATAAAACATAAGCCAAACATGCGGCTTCTATTGCACCATTTACAAAAAACTCATTCATGCATAGCAATGGTACTCACTGAAGGAAACAGTACAAAAAATTATTTTTTACCAAACACAAACCACTATGTAAACTGAAGCTCTACCACTGCCGAAACCCAAAGCAGGAGTCACAGCAAAGGAAGCAAAAGCTTTGCACTAGAATAAAAAGGAGACATAAACATTGCAATCACAAATGCAAAAAATCTGCCAGTCCTCACACATCAAGTAGGGAGGCAGATGGGCCTAAAAATATAGCAAAAACAGTCACCCCCCCACACGGGAGCGACTCTTGCCCAAGGGGCCATGCCCCACAACAATAGCAGAAACATAGTGGATAAAACGCCCCTGGTGTCTAGTGGTTTTTGCCCCCCTTGGGAGCAGATGGGCCTAAAGAAAAAAGAGGCTGGCTGATCTGTCCCCAAGGAGGGGGTGGGGGGGCGAAAGGTCCAAACAATTTGTCCTCTAAAGGGAGCGACCCTTGCCCAGGGGGCCGCTCCTCAAATTCAACAAAATGTAGAAGCCCTGGTGTCTAGTGGTTTCTGCCCCCTTGAGGGCACATAGGGCTGAAACTAAAGTGGCAGATCTGCCCAAGGGGGGCAAAAATGGCCAAAAGATGTGCTTCCTAAAGGGAGAAACCCCTGCCCAAGGGGCCACTCCTCAAAATAGTAAAAGTGTAAAATCCCTGGTGTCTAGTGGTATATGTCCCCCTGGAGGCAGATGGGCCAAAAAAATAGGCTGATCTGCCCTCAATGGGGCCAAAACAGACAAAATAATTACCCCTAAAGGGAGTGACCCTTGCTCAGGGGGTCACTCCCCAAAATCATCAGAATTTTACATCCCTGGTGTCTAGTTGCTTTGCCGCTCTTGGTGGCAGCTGGGATAAAAAAAAAAGAGGATGATCCACCCCAAAGGTTGCAGAAATGGCCAAAATAATTGCCTCCTAAAGGGAACGACTCTTACCCAAGGGGACGCTCCCCAAAATCGTCAAAATGTAAAATTCCCTGTCATCTCTTGGTTTCTATTTCCCTTGGGGGCAGATAAGCCGAAAAAAAGGCCAATCTTCCCCCAACGCAGGAATGACCAAAATATATGTCCCCCAAGGGGACCCTACCCAAACCGTAAAAACACACACAATCTCACAAAAACTAAAATCCCTGGTGGCCAGTGGCATTCTTGCTGCATGATCGTGACTCAAACTTACCTGTTTGTCTTTCCAGCACTGGAACCAATTGGCTTCCAGCACTGCTGGCCTGCTCTGATGACTCTAGCGCATGGGGTGCACACTGATGTCATCAGATCACCAGAGGGTCAGAGGTGGCAATGGGAATGCTTTGGCTGCCATCCCTGGTGAAGGGGGGTGGCTCATGGGGAGAGTGCCAGTGATTCTGCCATTTGTGGGTGCTAGGATAGCCAGGGGCCGTGCAACGCCAACGTCCACTGTGGCATCGTACTGCCTCCTGTCTATCTAACGCATGCAAGGAGTTAACGGTCAGTTTATGAGTCTGAAGCCTCCGCAGTCGGGGAAGAAAACTCTGCACATAAAAAGATACAACATGCCTAGCTGTTTATGTGCCGAGTTCTTTGCCCAGACTGTGGAGTCTCCATGCTCATAAACTTACTATTAAAATGCTGTTCTGTGAGTTCTAAAACATGCGTAAAGGTACACAAAAGTGTAAGTTACTTTTGTGAATCAAGCACTTTATAATTCACTCTGCTTCTGACATTTGCAAGCCCTTATATGGGCCATGTAATTTCTGTGCAGGTTCTTCATCCTTAACCCCTTCGCTGCCAGGCCTTTTCCCCCTCCTGTGCCAGGCCTTTTTTTGGCTATTTGGGGCAGTTCGCACTTAGGCCCTCATAACTTTTTGTCCACATAGGCTAGCCAAGCCACATTTGCGTCCTTTTTTTCCAACATCCTAGGGATTCTAGAGGTACCCAGCCTTTGTGGGTTCCCCTGAAGGAGGCAAAGAAATTAGCCAAAATACAGTGAAAATTTCATTTTTTTCAAAAAAATGGGAAAAAGTGGCTGCAGAAGAAGGCTTGTGGTTTTTTCCCTGAAAATGGCATCAACAAAGGGTTTGCAGTGCTAAAATCACCAGCTTTCCAGCTTTCAGGAACAGGCAGACTTGAATCAGAAAACCCAATTTTACAACACAAATTTGGCATTTTGCTGGGACATACCCCATTTTCACAATTTTTTGTACTTTCAGCCTCCTTCCAGTCAGTGACAGAAATGGGTGTGAAACCAATGCTGGATCCCAGAAACCTAAACATTTCTGAAAAGTAGACAAAATTCTGAATTCAGCAAGGGGTCATTTGTGTAGATCCTACAAGGGTTTCCTACAGAAAATAACTGAAAAAGAAAAATATTGAAATTGAGGTTAAAAAACAGCATTTTTTCTCTACGTTTTACTCGGTAACTTTTTCCTGCAATGTCAGATTTTTTAAGGCAATATACCGTTACGTCTGCTGGACTCTTCTGGTTGTGGGGATATATAGGGCTTGCAGGTTCATCAAGAACCCTAGGTACCCAGAGCCAATAAATGAGCTGCACCCTGCAGTGCGTTTTCATTCTATACCGGGTATACAGCAATTCATTTGCTGAAATATAAAGAGTGAAACATAGCTATCAAGAAAACCTTTGTATTTCCAAAATGGGCACAATATAAGGTGTTGAAGAGCAGTGGTTATTTGCACATCTCTGAATTCCGGGGTGACCATACTAGCATGTGAATTACAGGGCCTTTCTCAAATAGACGTCTTTTTTACACACTCTCTTATATTTGGAAGGAAAAAATGTAGGGAAAGACAAGGGGCAATAACAGTTGTTTTGCTATTCTATGTTCCCCCAAGTCTCCCGATAAAAATGATACCTCACTTGTGTGGGTAGGCCTAGCGCCCGCGACAGGAAATGCCCCAAAACACAATGTGGACACATCACATTTTTTTAAAGAAAACAGAGGTGTTTTTTGCAAACTGCATACCTGTAGATTTTGGCCTCTAGCTCAGCCGGCACCTAGGGAAACCTACCAAACCTGTGCATTTTTGAAAACTAGAGACCTATGGGAATCTAAGATGGGGTGACTTGTGGGGCTCTGTCCAGGTTCTGTTACCCAGAATCCTTTGCAAACCTCAAAATTTGGATAAGAAAACACATTTTTCTCACATTTCGGTGATAGAAAGTTCTGGAATCTGACAGGAGCCACAAATTTCCTTCCACCCAGCATTCCCCCAAGTCTCCCCATAAAAATGATACCTCACTTGTGTCGGTAGGCCTAGCGCCCGCGACAGGAAATGCCCCAAAACACAACGTGGACACATCACAATTTTTGACAGAAAACAGAGGTGTTTTTTGCAAAGTGCCTACCTGTAGGTTTTGGCCTCTAGCTCAGCTGGCACCTAGGGAAACCTACCAAACCTGTGCATTTATGAAAACTAGAGACCTAGGGGAATCCAGGATGGGGGGACTTGTGGGGCTCTGACCAGGTTCTGATACCCAGAATCCTTTGCAAACCTCAAACTTTGGCTAAAAAAACACATTTTCCTCACATTTCGGTGACAGAAAGTTCTGGAATCTGAGAGGAGCCACAAAGTTCCTTCCACCCAGCGTTCCCCCAAGTCTCCCGATAAAAATGATACCTCACTTGTGTGGGTAGGCCTAGCACCCGCGACAGGAAATGCCCCAAAACACAACGTGGACACATCACAATTTTTGACAGAAAACAGAGGTGTTTTTTGCAAAGTGCCTACCTGTAGATTTTGGCCTCTAGCTCAGCCGGCACCTAGGGAAACCTACCAAACCTGTGCATTTTTGAAAACTAGAGACCTAGGGGAATCAAAGATGGGGTGACATGTGGGTCTCTGACCAGGTTCTGTTACCCAGAATCCTTTGCAAACCTCAAAATTTGGCTAAGAAAACACATTTTCCTCACATTTCGGTGACAGAAAGTTCTGAAATCTGAGAGGAGCCACAGATTTCCTTCCATCCAGCGTTCCCCCAAGTCTCCCGATAAAAATAGTACCTCACTTGTGTGGATAGGCCTAGCGCCCACGAAAGGAAATGGGCCAAAACACAACGTGGACACATCAAATTTTTTCAGAGAAAACAGTGCCTACCTGTAGAGTTTGGCCCCTAGCTCAGCCGGCACCTAGGGAAACCTAGCAAACCAGCACATTTTTGAAAACTAGAAACCTAGGGGAATCCAAGATGGGGTGACTTGTGGGGCTCTGACCAGGTTCTGTTACCCAGAATCCTTTGCAAACCTCAAAATTTGGCCAAAAAAACACTTTTTTCTCTCATTTCGGTGACCGAAAGTTCTGGAATCTGAGAGGTGCCACAAATTTCCTTCCACCGAGCGTACCTCCAAGTCTCCTGATAAAAATGGTACTTCACTTGTGTGGGTAGGCCTAGGGCCCACGAAAGGAAATGCCCCAAAACACAACGTGGACACATCACATTTTTTCACAGAAAACAGAGGTGTTTTTTGCAAAGTGCCTACCTGTGGATTTTGGCCTCTACCTCAGCCAGCCCGGGGGGGGGGGGCAGAAATGGCCTAAAATAAATTTGCCTCCCCAGCCCCCCCCCGGGAGCGACCCTTGCCTACCCCTCGCTCCCCCTGTGTGACATTGGCGCAAAAAAAAATCCCTGGGGCCTAGTGGTTTCTGCCCCCCTTGGGGGCAGATTGGCATAATCAAAATAGGCTGATCTGCCCCCCCAGGGGGGCACAAATGGCCTCTATACAATTTTCCCCTCCAGGGGAGCGACCCTTGCCCAAAGGGTCGCTCCCCATCTGTAAAGCAAAAACAAAACAAAAAATCCCTGGTGCCTAGTGGTTTCTGCCCCCCTTGGGGGCAGATCGGCCTAATCAAAATAGGCTGATCTGCCCCCCAGGGGGCAGGAATGGCCTAAAATCAATTTCCCCTCCAGGGGAGCGACCCTTGCCTAAGGGGTCGCTCCCCACCTGGAAAAAAAATAAATAAAATAAAAATAAAAAATGATCCCTGGTGCCTAGAGGTTTCTGCCCCCCCTGGGGGCAGATCGGCCTAATAATAGGCCAATCAGCCCCCAGGGGTGACAGAAAAAGCCTTCCAAAAAAATGCCCCCCTGGGAGCGACCCTTGCCCAAGGGGTCGCTCCCTTATGCCAATTTCAGGAAAAAACAAAACAAATCCCTGGTGACTAGTGGGTTTCAAAAGCCGGATTGCAAGCAATAAGCAATCCGGCTTTTGAAACGCTCAGAGAGACTTCAAAGGGAAGGAAATTCCTTTCCTTCCCTTTGAAGCCTCTCCGGGCCTCCCCCATGTGATTGAAGCTCAGCTTCCTGTGCAATGGGAGGATGCCCTCTGTGTTTGTCAGCGTGCGATGCGCGCTGACGTCACAGGGGGGGTGGGGGGGTCACGGTTGGAAAGGGGAGGGCTTCCCCTTCCATCCCTGCCTGTGCACATGGGGGGAGCGCTAGCGCTCCCCCCGGTTCCCGGGTGTAGGACGAGGTCACCTCAGTTGTTGTACAGCAGGAATGGATGTTAGATCATCTGGCATAAATTGAAATAGTATGGAGTGATAAAAATGGCTTTACATTTACAAACATTGGTGGGATTCCTTGGTAGTCCCAACAGCAGCAATCATTGTGCTGTGTCCACCTACAGTGAGAGATCCCACTCTGATTGCTTGAGTAGGACTTTGCACAGAAGTTCAACTAGGAAACTTTTTGATATAATTACACCACCCTAATATTGTTGCAGGATAAATGCTTTTTCAAAATCCTCCATTAGCTATATAACACAGAAATTTGTCCCATATGTAAAAGTCCTGGATAGACGTATTTGCCATGTCTGGGCAGACTGTACATAGAGCTGCATTCTGGAGTTAGCTGTCCTCCCTGCTGTGCTGTCCTTACAAATCTTGCCATGTTGCATTTTTAAATAGTAGATGGCACCAAGTGATGGAGGATTAATCTCTTTTTATCAGCACTGGGTTGTGGAAGGGCAAATTATGAATCATCCCTCACTGTATGAATCGCATCATTCGAGAAGGTAAATGATCCCTACATAATGTATAAAGGTTGCTCATCTAAAAAAGATAGGTAACTCCCCACTTCAAACCCTAAGTTAGCTCTACTACAGTGAGAATGAACAAGTGTGATGTCTGATAAAAAAGAACAGGTTCTCACTTTTGTAGCAATAGAATCAGTGTGTAAGCTTGACATACCAAACTCGCCTATCAAAATGGGGGAAACGTCACAAAAGTGTTAGAGGAGCAACTGGTTACCCCCATGAGTAGGCCACCAACGTTTGTAGCTAGCTTGGCCTTCTGAGAGATGCAAGGTTTATCATGAATTTCCTTTTTCTGGAGTAGAGTAATGTTGACATTTGCTGGATTCTTGGCAGTATGGACTAAAGTGAAGCCCTTGTGTACTATTCTCTTCTGAAGAAAATTAAACATATTGCACACAATTTAAGCCAGATTTTCTGGTACCTTCAAGCTTGCACTACATAGCTTAACTAGGGACAAAACATGCTATGAAAGAGAGGAGGGATAAAGGATTCAGCATACTAAGCATATTAGTTACATTAACTCAGTTTTAGTCTGATTATTTCCAGATTGCGTTCAGAAACATACAAGGCTCCTCTATGTAAATCCATTGTATCTGAAGTGAAGTGTCTGTGTATTTGTAGTCACAGCTGTCGTTAATGTTCCTGTGTGTTCATTCAAACCGATCCCTTGTTGACTAGGGACTGTATTGGACAAAGTGCTCCTGTGGCACAATGGGCATTTGCGCCTGCACTTTGGACTTACAGATGGGACCACAGGTGCTTGTACAGCTCCGTCTGTAATACAGATAGCATTGGCACACATGTAGCACACATGTTGCACAGAGCTACCATCAGAGAGCATTCCCTGGTTTGCATGGGGGTGTGGCCCCAGGTAAATGAGGGAATCATTTTGCCTCTGCGCCCACGCTGTATTACAGATGCAGGTGCAAAGGAAAAGGAGCTCTCAGGGCACACTGACAGAGGGCCACAAAAAGCTAAAGCACTGTCAGTATGCCCCCTGATGGAAGCCATCTGGATGGGCGAGAGGGGTCCCATGGACTCCAGTGACTGCACCCCCTGCAATGCGATCTAACTCCCCTCTTAAAAGTGTACGTGGGTTGCCATCTGTATAGGGAAACATGGAGTGGCTGCTTTGTATTTCATTCGAATGCACTGCCCTTAGGGCAGCACAAATGTGCAGCTGCCCTGATGGCAGTATTCAACATATCAAGGTACTCTTTCACAGTTTGCACACAGTGCACCTTTTTGAGGGTGCCCCATAGTGAAACCAGAGAAAGATCACCCTATATGTAATAGGGCCTCAGCAATAGAATGGTACAGTTTCTAGAATCTCTAGAGCCTCTTCCCATCCATGTGATTTGGTACCTTTTGCGATGACACCCTCTCCTACCTGCACACCCATTCCCAGAAGTTGATCTGAGGGTGTTGTGTCTTATTCAAGAGTAAGTCAGGAGGAAACATTAGAACGTCTACCTTGGCTAATAGAAGGGAACTATAAGTGGTACTGTAAGCTTGCTGCCAGTTGTGCTGTAGTGCTCCCAATATGGAGGACAGAAGCAAGATGTCTATTACAGTCAAAAGAGCAAGTGCCTGCACAGCAGGAGGCATGGCTTTCGGTGCTTTTCCAAGTCTTCTCTGAAAACCTCTCTTAGGAGAAAGTATTAACCTCACTAACAATAAACTCCAAAAAGTGTGCAAGAAAAGATTGCTTACAATGAGAGGTATCTGTCACTCTTTATTACTTTGATAACAGTGAAAAAGAGCTGCAGGGGTGACTGAAAGAAAGGTTTGTCACATCTTGGTAACGGTGATTAAGCTGATTTCCAAGAGATCCCCACTGTGCTAGAGAGAGTCAGGGATGACAATCCAAATAGAGAGAAGGTTAGATAAGTCACCAGCAATCTGAAATGCTTCTCCATCTGTATTTGCGCTTAGTGATTTGAAACTGATAATAGTTTATATTTGCTTTTTGTTTCAGTTTATGTTCGTGCTATAGCTCTTATTACTACACAAAAGTAGTAAAGGGGAGCCTTAGCGCCAGATGTAGGAAACTCCCAAATTGCGACTTGCAATTTGCGAGTCCCTGCGACTCGCAAATTGCAAGTCACAATTTGGGATGCAGAAAGGTGTCTCAGACACGACACCTTCTGCGAGTCGATATGGGGTCGCAAAGACCCACCTCATTAATATTAATGAGGTGGGTCGCAATTTGCGACCCCATAGCGACTCAGGGCACTCACAGGGATGGAGGCCTGCTGGGAACAGCAGACCACCATGTCCGTGACTGTTTTTAAATAAAGCAGTTTTTTTTTTCAAAGTGCAACCCGTTTTCCTTAAAGGAAAATGAGCTGCACTTTGAAAAATAAACCGAAACCTTTTGTTTCGGTATTTTTCAGGGCAGGTAGTGGTCCATTGGCCCACTGCCTGCTCTGAAAAATGATTATTAGGTCCAGTCACAAAGGGGAAGGGGTCTCATGGGTACCCCTTCCCGTTTGCGAGTGGGTTACCATCCACTTCAAGTGGATGGTAACTGCGAGTCCATTTGCGACCGCTTTTGCGGTCGCAAATGGAATTGCATACCACTGCGACTCGCAAATAGGAAGGGAACACCCCTTCCTATTTGCGACTCGGAAATGCATTTTGCAAGTCGGTTCCGACTCGCAAAATGCATTTCTACATACCAGATGGGGTTTAGCGACTCGCAAATGGCGTTTTTCGCCGTTTGCGAGTCGCTAAACCTTTCCTACATCTGGCCCTTAGTGTGGGCAGTGAGAACATAAGTGAGGCAGTAAAGTTGAGTTTGTGGTGATCCAGTGTTTAACTGCTAAGCTCAGTCTGTAGGATAGTCTGACAAGTTTGGACTGTTCATTAAGACTGCCTTCAGAAAGCTATCTCAGTAAATTTGTTCGACTCATAGTGGATACTGATACAGGGGGATGAGGTTTAGCCACTGCAACAATAGAAAAAACAATGCCTATGGTTTGGCCTAAGTAATGGAAACTTAGATCAAAAGTAGTGCCTTCAGGTACATCAAAGACAACCCGAAAATAAATTAATTGAGATCTTGATACAAATTATTATTAAGAGGCTCCTATGAGTTGGTAAACCAAGAATGGCCAATCCAAATATGTCTAGACATATCCTGTCCACTCCTGAAGCATGGTGTGTCACCCCTTTTAAATCCTTATGTCCTGCAAAATCTGGGTCATTGGGGAATCAGAAGATTCAGTCACTCAAAATTTCACCTTTCAAAAACACAAAAAAAAACAAATTGTTCATAAAATCAGAAATTTGAGAACATTTGATGCCACCAAATTCTTTTCCCTAATCGAGAGTTAATTTGCCTTTTATGCGACTCCCATGAATATCCTTCTTCACTCTGACACTGCTTCCATTTGAAGGCTTTTCACAGTGAGATGAGGCCAAAAATGATATAATGCTGATACTCTAGTGAGTACTCTACGGCCTAAGATTTCTTCGTAATGAGGGTTTAGTGTGTAAAAAAGCCATTCATTCTAAAACAAATAATAAGACAGACAGTGCCATTATAATGTTACTAAATATCAGTCCTGAATTCTACAAGACTGTGTGCCTGAGTTAGAGTTTGGCGGGGTTTACTTTATCACAAACATGACGGATATCCTGTCCGCTGTATTATGATTTCCATAGGATATATTTTGGTGGAATATCAGTCACATTTGTGAAGGGATAACCCCATCCGCCAAACTCTACATCAGGCCCTAAGTATTTGTTAGATTTGTGAAATGTGTGCGCTACTTTTACTCAGTTTTGCTAAAGAAGGGAGTTTAACTCTGAATAGTAGTGGGCTCCAGATGGTGTAGCACCAGGAAAATGGCAACAGGGAAAAATAACCCAGGAGCTTGAGAAGATCAATCAGGCAGCATACTGAAATGGGCCTGCTCCCCTCATTTCAGAACATATAGATTAAAAGTACAGCAAAATGACCCTATGCTGCTCCGGCATCATAAACAGTGCTTACGTGTTTACGATCCAGAGGCACATTTATTATTATTTCACACAATGTGCTGTAGCAAGAGAACTTGCTGTCCTGCAGTGCTTGAAATAGACAGAACAGAAATGTTCCATATTTTCAAACATATGGAGCCTTTGTACTCTCTCGTACACGCACACTGTGTACTGCCTAGCACCAAAGCAGGCACCCTTGCAACATAGTGCAAGGATGCCTGCATTATTAGCATGATTAGTTTTGTGAAGGAAGGAGCATCTTCATGCACAAAAACAATCCTTATAGACATATTCTTCTGCCTATGTGTGCTGCGCAATGCAGCACACATTGGAAGAGAAAGTTAGAAGGAGAAATAAAGGTATTTCTCCATTTCATACCTCTGTCAGGTAGGCACACCATTTTGGCCCAAACCCAGGTTTACAAGTCATTGTAAATCTGGGTTTGCATCATGGAACGGCCATACTCCAACCATGTAACACCTAACTGATGCAATGTAATGCAAGGTAGCACTATGCCCTGCATTGAGTTACTATGTATTTACTAAACCACGCAAAACCATGCAAAGTGGCTTTGCATGGCTTAGGAAGTGCCAAAAAGGAATTCAAATTTGCAAATTTTAAATCAGTAAGCTAACTTTAACTAGTACTTCCATCATACACTTCTTTGGCTCATATTACCTCACTCACTCATGACATGTTAAATGTTCAGGGAATTCCCATTTTGGTGTGGTCTAGAGGTAGAATGTGTAACACCTTCTTTAGGTGGGTAGTGCCACTGCACATTGCGCATGGCCATATGCTGTAAGGGGCTGGGCAGAAGGTCTGACGTCTGCCCAACATTGTGCAAGCATCCAACCTGATCCCTTCTGTACTGTGCAGAGGAAATTACATGCAGATTTGTACTTCTGAATATTTTTGTGTTGTTCTCATACACTTTTTATACATTTGTTTGCTGTTTTTACAGTTTTAAATACAGTATTTTTAACCTTGATTTTCTTTTTACTTTTAACATTTCGTATTCATTTTGTTTTTTCCACAAGTCTTTGTGTTCTTTGTGAAGATGCTCTTCTATTGGAAAATATTATTTGGTTTCATTTTAATAGGCCACAACTTTCAAGCAGTGCCTTGAATATGTTGTGAAATGCTGCATCTTGTCATCATCTTCTTCACGCTGTTGACATACCACTTGCTGTGGTGCAGACTGTTGTACTTCTGCTGCTTTACTCTTCTCCTCCTCAGTGTGAGCTATGGTTCTATGATTCACAGCACTTTGGTGCTCACATATCCTACTTGCTCTCAAGGATTACTAGTCAGCTGTCCCCCTCTGCAGCACCTGTTTGCACAAAGTGCACATAGCCACCTGAGCACCTGTTTTTAGGCTAGCTGGAAGTCATAACAGTGCCACACCACTGATTCCTTCCAAGGGCTCATTGTTTCAGTGTTGCAGAAGTCGATGAAATTACAATAATGAGGTAATTTTGTGATGCTGCCCCTGAGCTAGGCGTGGTGAAAGTTGTGCTTGGTGTCTCCTGGTGTCAAGTTTTATCTGAGGCCATGAAGCAGTGTGATTAAAATTACACCAAATTACCTTTCTAAAGCGTCAGTCTGATAACAGTGGTGAGGAAAATCATTTGAGGCTGTTTCTTAAGGCTGGTGGCTTATTTAACAATAGTGCTCTACGAGTGGCCAATCAGATGGCTGCTTCAGAAAAAGTTCTGTTTTCTATGAAGGGATAATTTTATATTAAGTTACAGCCCAGGAGTTTCAGCATAAACACAAAATACCAAGATACATAGCAGTTTTTAAAAGAAATTGTCTGGGTTTTAGAAAGTGTACTGTGGTACTTTAAAATGATGCCAGGCCCTGCAGCCAGGCCCTGTATCTAACCATTACAAGTGTGTTAACATCTTCATGACCAACCTGAGCTAAGCTTTAAATGCTAATTACCATAAAATGTCTGAATTAATTCATGCCAAATCACAGAAAGCACACTTCCTGAGTAACATTCTAATTCCGATTAAGCTGTTTTGTTCTGTATCAAAGGCCAAACATTCGCATGGAAATTAACATGAGAAATCACACTATTGGGACTCCTCCCTTTCTCTTGGCTCCGCTTACCAGATCAGCACAAAACCTTTCATGAATTAGCGAAGGGAGATGAACAATTTTTTCAAAAGTTTCATGCAGATTCATTAAACAGCTCCAAAGGTATTAAAGAAAAAAAAATCCACAGTCCTTTTTACCATTGTGTAGTTATAGTAGGTTTGATTTTCTGTTGGAAAAACATGCTTTGTTTTGTTAATACTTTAGCAGCACTTGATTAATCTTCACAAAACTCCTTTAAAAAGGCTTACTCATCTCAACAACTTCCTGGAAAGTTTTGGAGTGATATGTCAAGTGGGGCCCAAGAATAAGAAAGGGTCGCAAAACACAGTTTTCCCACACTATTGCCAAAGTGCACAAAAAACAATCCTTATAGACATATTCTTCTGCCTATGTGTGCTGCGCAATGCAGCACACATTGGAAGAGAAAGTTAGAAGGAGAAATAAAGGTATTTCTCCATTTCATACCTCTGTCAGGTAGGCACACCATTTTGGCCCAAACCCAGGTTTACAAGTCATTGTAAATCTGGGTTTGCATCATGGAACGGCCATACTCCAACCATGTAACACCTAACTGATGCAATGTAATGCAAGGTAGCACTATGCCCTGCATTGAGTTACTATGTATTTACTAAACCACGCAAAACCATGCAAAGTGGCTTTGCATGGCTTAGGAAGTGCCAAAAAGGAATTCAAATTTGCAAATTTTAAATCAGTAAGCTAACTTTAACTAGTACTTCCATCATACACTTCTTTGGCTCATATTACCTCACTCACTCATGACATGTTAAATGTTCAGGGAATTCCCATTTTGGTGTGGTCTAGAGGTAGAATGTGTAACACCTTCTTTAGGTGGGTAGTGCCACTGCACATTGCGCATGGCCATATGCTGTAAGGGGCTGGGCAGAAGGTCTGACGTCTGCCCAACATTGTGCAAGCATCCAACCTGATCCCTTCTGTACTGTGCAGAGGAAATTACATGCAGATTTGTACTTCTGAATATTTTTGTGTTGTTCTCATACACTTTTTATACATTTGTTTGCTGTTTTTACAGTTTTAAATACAGTATTTTTAACCTTGATTTTCTTTTTACTTTTAACATTTCGTATTCATTTTGTTTTTTCCACAAGTCTTTGTGTTCTTTGTGAAGATGCTCTTCTATTGGAAAATATTATTTGGTTTCATTTTAATAGGCCACAACTTTCAAGCAGTGCCTTGAATATGTTGTGAAATGCTGCATCTTGTCATCATCTTCTTCACGCTGTTGACATACCACTTGCTGTGGTGCAGACTGTTGTACTTCTGCTGCTTTACTCTTCTCCTCCTCAGTGTGAGCTATGGTTCTATGATTCACAGCACTTTGGTGCTCACATATCCTACTTGCTCTCAAGGATTACTAGTCAGCTGTCCCCCTCTGCAGCACCTGTTTGCACAAAGTGCACATAGCCACCTGAGCACCTGTTTTTAGGCTAGCTGGAAGTCATAACAGTGCCACACCACTGATTCCTTCCAAGGGCTCATTGTTTCAGTGTTGCAGAAGTCGATGAAATTACAATAATGAGGTAATTTTGTGATGCTGCCCCTGAGCTAGGCGTGGTGAAAGTTGTGCTTGGTGTCTCCTGGTGTCAAGTTTTATCTGAGGCCATGAAGCAGTGTGATTAAAATTACACCAAATTACCTTTCTAAAGCGTCAGTCTGATAACAGTGGTGAGGAAAATCATTTGAGGCTGTTTCTTAAGGCTGGTGGCTTATTTAACAATAGTGCTCTACGAGTGGCCAATCAGATGGCTGCTTCAGAAAAAGTTCTGTTTTCTATGAAGGGATAATTTTATATTAAGTTACAGCCCAGGAGTTTCAGCATAAACACAAAATACCAAGATACATAGCAGTTTTTAAAAGAAATTGTCTGGGTTTTAGAAAGTGTACTGTGGTACTTTAAAATGATGCCAGGCCCTGCAGCCAGGCCCTGTATCTAACCATTACAAGTGTGTTAACATCTTCATGACCAACCTGAGCTAAGCTTTAAATGCTAATTACCATAAAATGTCTGAATTAATTCATGCCAAATCACAGAAAGCACACTTCCTGAGTAACATTCTAATTCCGATTAAGCTGTTTTGTTCTGTATCAAAGGCCAAACATTCGCATGGAAATTAACATGAGAAATCACACTATTGGGACTCCTCCCTTTCTCTTGGCTCCGCTTACCAGATCAGCACAAAACCTTTCATGAATTAGCGAAGGGAGATGAACAATTTTTTCAAAAGTTTCATGCAGATTCATTAAACAGCTCCAAAGGTATTAAAGAAAAAAAAATCCACAGTCCTTTTTACCATTGTGTAGTTATAGTAGGTTTGATTTTCTGTTGGAAAAACATGCTTTGTTTTGTTAATACTTTAGCAGCACTTGATTAATCTTCACAAAACTCCTTTAAAAAGGCTTACTCATCTCAACAACTTCCTGGAAAGTTTTGGAGTGATATGTCAAGTGGGGCCCAAGAATAAGAAAGGGTCGCAAAACACAGTTTTCCCACACTATTGCCAAAGTGAATTTTAGACAACAATACAGGAAAAACAGCTGAATAGAATTTCACCAAATTTGGCAGAAAGCTAGATCTTTACCAAGAAAGTGTGATCTTTGTGGTTTAGTTTAAATCTGTTCAGCCATTTTTGAAAAAAAGAAATGTGGTGTATTGTAAAGTAGTTTTACCTTTTTTTAAATGCTGGTTCTCTTCTGGAATTTGAGTTATGATTATTATTATCATGATTTTGTACTTGGTATAGCATGTGACTCACTCACAGAGGGAGGATCTCAGCTCTTATGATGCTAGGCACAGACAGGCAATTCAAAACATCCAGGTTTTCAACCTCTTCTTAAAGATGTGGAAGTCAGAGCAGGAGCGGATGTGAAGAGGGAGTTTGTTCCAATGAAAGGGGGCTAAGTAAGAAAAAAGATCTTCCACCATATCTGACAGTACAAATACATGGAGGATGGAGAAGGGAGTTATTAGATAACCTAAGCTGCCTAGAAGGCTGGTAGTATCTGAGCGTGGAATGTAAAAGGGCTGGCTGAGCTGTGTGGAAAGCCTTACATGTCAGGTAGCAAAGTCTGAAAACAGTACATTTCCTAGTGGGCAGCCAGTGTATTTTTCCAAAGCAGGCACAGGTGTAGACCATGGAGGGAGATTACAGATAAAGCAAGCGGCACTGTTCTGTGCCACTTGCAGCTGAGCTAAGTGAGAGTCGTTGGTGGCTACTAGTAAGTCAGTCCCATAATCCAGCTTGCTGACTATGAGTGCTTGAACCAATCTTTTCATGGATGTGATAGGCAGCCAGGTGAAGACTTTCGTAAGGAGCTTCATGGTCGACAAACACATGGCGCAGGCAGAGTTTACTTGATCTTTCATAGCTAGTGGGTGATTTTTATACTGAGGTTCATCACAACTTGTTTGGGCAAGGGGGCAGGCCCAAGTTCTGGAGGCCATCAGTCTGTCACTAAGACAGACTGGTGCCACTCAAGACCCTGCAATTCTAGAATTACTTAAGGAACTTGACATCAACACTGATCTTAATGGTTGCCTTGAACTAAAATCAACATTCAGCCCATCGTTACCAATAAGTAACAACATTGACCTCTTTCACAAACTTGTAAAGAAGGACCTATATTGCATGGAGGAATGTCATAAGCTTACTGCCCGTTTATAGCATTACTGCTCTTACAGTACTTCTTTGGCAGTGGTACCTAAATTTAGACTGGCTAGGAGTGGGAGTTGCTCCTTCACATTCCCAGTGGCTCTGGCTTGAAATCAGCCCCCTGCCATGCTTTGTTCACTTAACGCTGAAAAGTTCCTTCATTAATAATTAAAAATCCTTGCTAGGTTCATGAAGGTAAATGGCATGGTTTATGCTCCCTGTACTCTTTTCCTCACCACTGGGACGCTCCTAGGAGCAGCTGTGCACTCCAAAAATACTGTTCAATTGTTCACATATTTATCTGTGACAATTTATGCCATGAAGAACATGCTGCTTTGGAGACTTTAATGCAAGGTTCTAGCATTAACATCAAGAAGTGTACAAGGGGGGGCAACCAAGGCCTTCATGGACCTTAAGGACCCCATCCTTTGGGGCCATTACTTATTTATAAGGGGAGGAAGGCCACATGGCTCCCCTCCCCCCAAAGCCTTCTCGGGCCCCAGAAACCCCATCTTCTGTAGCTGTATGTTATTTAAAAAGGAAGGGGGCATGCACCCCACCTCCC
This sequence comes from Pleurodeles waltl, assembly GCF_031143425.1. Lineage (NCBI taxonomy): Eukaryota > Metazoa > Chordata > Amphibia > Caudata > Salamandridae > Pleurodeles > Pleurodeles waltl. The sequence goes on along the minus strand of NC_090439.1, from coordinate 670,203,412 downwards.
GACCCTTCATAGGCCCAGGAATCACATCCCCCAAGGCCTTACTTATTTTAAATGGAATGCCTCTCTCCCTGAGCCTTTATAGCCCCAGGGATCCTATCCACCAGGGCCTTTTGTTGGGAGAGTTAAAAATGCTCCCACCAGATGGAAGCAAACATAAGTTTCCCTGCCACGCTAGTGCGGGTAGGGAAACTAATATGTCCAAGGGTTGGGCTCCCCGGGACACAGTCACTGAGCGGCTCTGGGGAATGGGGACCCCAGGGCCATTAAAGGCTCATGGTGTGGAATCCCATGGCCCCACTCACTCTTAATGAGTGTGGGATGGGGTCCCTTTGCCATTTTTAAGCAGAACTAACTATAATTTGCACTCCTGCCATGCACGTCTTATGTCCTCACACATTATTTCACTCAAGACATGTTCTAAGACATCATTTATGACATTACTGAAGACATCTCAAATTACATAATTGATGATATCACTGGTGACATCATTGATGACATCATCCAAACTTCTTTTGCACCCATTGCTCTATAAAAATAGTATGGCGTTAGAGGTCTGAAAGTCATTGCAGAGTAGATCATAATAATATGAAACATCATTATTGTCATCATATATACAACACCCTTAGGTGAACCAAGCTTGCATTATGTGCTATATTGACCCTAATTTATACACTTCATGGGTAGCCAAGTTAACTTTCAACCACAGATAGAAGGATAACTTCTACTGCACATGGTGTTCAACCTGTAAATAACTGTTCAGAGAAAAACAAGTTCCTCCAGATGCTAAATTTCTGTTACATATCTAATGCCCTACTACAGACAGGATTCATCTGTATCAAACACCTCACAGTCCACAACCCTTCACTGAGAAATTAAGTTGGTATGACTAAAATAGTGGGCAATGTAAAAAGTGTTTACTCTATATAGAGAGTTTACTCTGTTGCCTACAGTGAAACTCTCTTGAGAAATACTCCGTAGAGTATCAAAAAGTGTCTACTAAAAACAGTGTACACTCAATACAAAACTTGTTCAAAGAGAGACTATTCACATAAAATAACCATGGTCTGAAGATGATAAAGATTATACTACTTCAAGCCTTCATACTGTGGTGAAAACCTTACAGGGAGAAAATCTTCTGAAGCAGATCAAGCACATGTACATAGATTAGTAGCTGGTGCACACAGTTTTCTGTGTTATGTAGAAATTGTCAAGCTGAGACAATTCTAATAACTCAAGGCTGCTTACAATAGCATGGGGCTTATTTACACGCTCTGTGCACCAGCGGTGCGTCACTTTTTGTGACGCATCGGCAGCACATAGCATAGGCCCATAGCTACAAGACCACACAAAGCCACCTTGCGTGGCTTTTCATGGCCTTGTAAATATGTTGTAAGACAACACAGTGCAAGTCGCTGCATTGCTTTGCACTGCATCAGGAGACATTCCATTGGCATTGCAGCAGGTTTTCCCACGCAGCACGGATGGGGTTTGACACATTCCCAGATTTCCAAGAATGTGTAAGCCTGAGAATGTATCAAAATCTTACGTCTTCCCATGGAAGGCATAACGAGGAGAAATATCCCTAATTCTCCTTGTCTTTTTTTTCCCTTTTTCTATGTATACTTCATTCTGCAGCACACATAGAAAGAGGAAAACGCCTCCATGGTGTGCTTTTGTGCAAGAAGGTGCCCCTTCCTGCACAGAAGCAATTGTGACTGCGATCAAAGGGTGCCTGCTTCGGCACTAGGCAGCCCATTGTGTGCTAGCACAGGGGGAGATGACAGAAATGCATTGTATATTGTAGAAATGGCACATTTCTGCCCTTTCCCTGTGACGCATGGCAGCTCAGCATGGTCACCTGCTGTGCTGCCCTGCATCATGGGGCTTGTAAATGAGCCCCTTAGTAAGTGGTGTGTTGAATCTTTGTCCTTTGTCAAAACAAAATCCTTTCAGTTCAGTTAGTGATGCACACAGTATGCAGAAAAAGAAAAGAGAACTATATATATATATATATATATATATATATATATATATATATATATATATATTTTTTTTTTCACTGAAAAAAACAAAGGTCCACGTGCCCCCCCTCCCCAGGCAGATCTCACTCTGGGGACCCTATCCCCCAAAGCCCAGCCTAAACATTTTTTTTGTTGGAGGATGGGGTCGCGATCCCTAAACCAGTCTGGGCCCTGGGGACCCCAACCCCCTGGGCCACTGCCTGATTATTTTATTTGTTTCAGAGAGGGGGCCCTGTTGCCCCCCTCCTCAAGGTCGACCTTGGCCCCAGGGACACCATCCCCTTGGGCCCGGCCATGCGACCTTGTTGCCCCCCCAGGGCACCCAGTCTCAATGTTGGAGACTGTGGGGATGCTTGCAGGGCCCCATGGTCCCAGCCGGTCCCCCACCTCCTGCGAGAGGCAGCATTGTTTGACAGCTCTCCCTTCATCGGAGCAGAGTGTTTGCTGTGATTTGGCAGCAGCTGTCAAAGCTGCTGCCAAGCCACAGCTAGGGGGCGCGCATCCCCCCACACATAATTACATTAAACCTCAGGAATGTGGTGGTCCTCAGGACTGTAGGGGGTCTGTGCAGTACCACTGCACCACGTTGTTTTAGTGCCCCAGGAAGGTGGCGGTCCCCAGGGCTGGGGGGGACTATACGGCCCCCTGCACCCCATTCTTTTAGTGCCCTGGGGAGATGGTGATCCCCAAGGGTGAGGGGGGCCCGAACAGCCCCCCGCACCACATTACTTCAGTGCCCTGGATAGGTGGTGGTCCTTAGGACTTCAAGGAGGCTGCGTGGCCCACGCACCATATACAGTTTGTGCCCCAGGGAGGTGGCGGTACCCAGGGTTGCAGAGGTACCAAGCTGCCCTGTGTTTATTTTGAGCAAAGCCCAGAGGAGGTGGTGGACCCTGGGCTGTAGCGGGGGGCAGGTGCCATCCCCGCATATATGAATCAATGCCCTTGGGACCTAGCCCACGCAAGGGCTCTATAGAAAACAAGCACAGGAGCCTGCACTTTTTTTTTTTTTTTTGTATTCCCTGGATCTGCCACGGATTGCTGTGAACATTTTTTAAAAAAATGCTTTTAAGTACTGGGGGGTCCTTCTGGAACCTCAGCACAAGACCTAAGGGGTCAGGCTGATTCTACCCTGGCCCCTTGTTTTTTTTTTTAACTTTTTTTGTGGGACTTAGCTGAAGCTAAGTCCCAAGATGGCTGCCAACACTTCGTGGTTTGAAGTGTTGGCAGCTAGTCAGAGCTGAGCATTTCCCTACACAAATTCGCCATTAGTCACGAATACATCGCAATGGATCTGTTTCCCCAGATATGCACATTTATTTTCCCTTTAATATCTTTAAAACTACTGGACGGATTTATGCCAAATAAGCGAAAGCATAATTTGCATACTGAAAGCTAGCTAATTCGGTGTAATTCGATCCAGTGGTTCGGGCTGTAATCGTGTCTAATGGTTCTGTAGGAATTAACTTTGGAAACACAATTTTTTTGACCCTCCATTTTCTCAGCCCCCACTTGACGGATCACCCGAATCCTTTCCATGCACTACAAGAATCACAGGGACACTTTTTTGTGACAATTTCATCAGGATTCATCAAATGGTGGCAATGATCTAGGCAAGCCAAAAATGCTTTTTTTATGGAAACATAGTCCTAACTATAACTTCCGTTGCCAGCCACTTCCCATTACTCCACTTATTAGATAATTCATGACATCTTCTATGATACCATTAATAATATCACTGCAACATTTGAAATGAAATTATTGATTAAAAATTACGCATTGCAGGTCCTCAAGATATAGTTACTTGAGATTACTATAACTGTTGAATTTCTGTGTTTTTTTGTTTAAAACGTTATGTTGTTAACAAACATTTCATCTAACAGTAACATTATTTAACCTTTCTTTTATCGGTAGATAGATTTGAGATGGGGTGCAACTTAGACTTGTGTGAGGAGGTTGGAGGGGGGGTGGGCTTCTCCTTTGAAGGGGGTGGGGGCTGTTTGGCTCGGGTGGAGCTGGATGGCTTAGGCTCCCAGCGGGCCTTCTTCTTCACCAGAGAAGGGGCACTTGTATGGGAAGGCTGGACCGGGGTGGGCTGTGATGTGGAAGGAGCGGAAAGGGTAAGGAGGTGGGCACATTTTGGGACAAGACAGGGTGGGCCAGTGGGTTTGAATGGGTCTGCACGGGAGAGGAAAAGTTTCTTGGGAGCTATTCGGGTGGGCGTTGATGGTTACGTGGGAGTGGAGGCAGAGGGACGGGATGTATTGGGTGTAGGTGTGCGTGTCGTGGGTGCAGGTGACTGCTCAGTATGCTGTGGTGTGGTGGATGTCTAATGGGTGGGTGTCTTGCTGCGTTTGAGTGTTTTGGGAGGTGGGGGTGGACACAGTGGGAGAAGACAGACAGCTAGTGTGGATGTATGTTGGGTGGGTGTCTGCAAGTCTGGTGAGTGTGCTGCATGTGTTAACTACAGTGGAAGTGGTGAGTGCAGGTGTGGTGTATGGGGTGCATGTATGGCTGTCTGCTATCGTGGTGAGTGCAGGAAGAGGAGCAGTAACAGTGAGTGAAGTTGCAGTGCATGAGGGTGTGGATGTAAAGGGGACAGACAGGGAGGCGGAAGAGGTGGGCACACTGGGGGAAGTGGACGTTGTTGTGTGTGCAGATGTCTGTTGGCTGTGTGAATGCTTGTGGTGGGAGGTGTGGTGCTTGTGTTTGGAAGTGTGCTTCTTATGTGATGAAGTGCCTGTAAGCGGGTCTGATTGTGTGCTTTGGACGGGTGAAGGGAGTGGGGTGCTGGAAGGGGTAGAAGAAGTTGGAGGGGGGGGCGGAATGGCCAGGGAAACTGGCTGCCATCCAAGAGGAGGCCAGAGCATGAAAAGATCTCTGTAGGGCAGACACGGCACCGTGAATGCCATCCAGGTAGGCATTGGTCTGCTGCACCTCAGAAGCCAGACCCTAGATGGCATTGACTATGGTTGTCTGCCCTACAGAGATGGTTCTCAGGAGGTCAATAGCCTCCTCTGTGAGGGCAGCAGGGCTGTCTGGGGCAGGGGAGGAGGTGCCTGGGGCGAAGGAGACGCCCAACTTTCTGGTTGGGCGGGCATGGGCAACTCGGTGGGGAGCAAAAGGGAGGGCTCTGATGGTATGGGGTGGCGGAAGATGTTACGGTAGTGGTGTGTGCACTAGGGTCCGCCACCGCCAGAGGATCCCCATTGGAGGAGGTCTCTGAGTCACTACCTCATGTGGTAGTAGCCTCCCCCGTTGAAGTCACCTCTCCCTCCCACCCACTGGTCCCCTGGGCGTCCGTTGTCTCTGCCTCAGAGGATACGTGGGCCACTGCCTCCCCACTTGCCGGTGCCTCAGCTCCCTCGCCTGATGTAGATGCTGTACCAGACTAACACGAGAGAACAGGGATGGGGAGACAAAACAGGAGAGACACTTGTAAGTAGCTGAATGCTGATACTCAATGGCCAGACATACACCTACCCAGCAGACACACCCAACAGGCAGCACTGTGCACCATGCCCTGAGCAGAATACTGACCTACACCCATCCCCTGAAATTGTATTTGAGTTGAGGTAGGTGAAACCTGACAGGGACACACCTACACCCTTTGGGGAGCAGACAGTAGCTGGACACCAGTCAAGTTCCCTTCTCTAAGCACCATTAGCCCTATTGCACGCACACTCATCCTTCCAGACTGAAGTATGGGCTGTGAGTACTCACCCCCTTGTGACTGCTGTGCAGCCTTCAAGCGCCCATCCAGGTCGGGGTACGCCACTGCCAGGATCCTTCACATGAGGTGGGTCAGAGCCCGATGGGCACCCCTTCCACGTTGGGAGGACTTCCTCAGCTGGGCTTCAGCGATCTTCTGCACCCAGCGCCGTAGGTCCTCCCACCTCTTTCGACAGTGGGTGCTCCGCACATTGTAGACCCCCAGGGTCCGTACTTCCTTGGTGATTGCATGCCAAGTGCCCTCTTCTGGTGGGCGCTGACCTAGTAGGGTGACACAGAATTGGAACACAGAGGTCAGGCACCTGCACAATGGCAACAGCTGGCAGAATGTCAGACATAGGACGGACAGTACTCCCAGACATGCAGGACAGTGGCACGCAGCATTCCATGCACCAAGGCCCATCCTGGCTCACAGGTGCACACATTTGTGCAATCCACTGCATCCATTACTCACACAGTGCCCCCCAAAGCTGGACTCACCTGTACCTCTGGCCGGTCATAGAGTCTGCCGTACAGGGGCAGGACCCCTTCCACCAGTTTCTCCAGTTCTTCCTGGGTGAAGGCCGGGGCCCTTTTCCATGCACCACATGGTAAATACATAGCCAGAGGCAGGCCACAGCAGTACACAGAGTGGAGTACCTGTCCGCACAAGATCAGGGAGTCAAATGATCAAACGATGACGAACGCACGTACGTTCCACGGCGGTATGCACCGTCACCGCCGGCGGCGATCATGATACGCCAGGATTCCCCATTGGCATCCATGTTAGCCAATGAGGGTGCGAACAGCGGTCAACACCGCCGTACGCTGTGACATCAAGCTGTATTAGGTCACTTCCACAACAAAGGGGCAGAACTACAGTGGGCAGACATTTAGCCATCACCTACGCATCTAGAATTTCATGATACTCACAATGCTGGGCCTACTAGCCATATGAAGCACTTAGGCCTCTATCCATTGAGTATATAATCACACATGATTTACTCTGTTCCCTCCTAGTGATGTACATGTACATCTGTCAGGTTGCAGTTATTGTGCAGACACTACTATGAACAATGCACTGCATGTATTTAGCATATCTGCCAATGCATGTGTGCCCATCACTCCTTTTTCTTACCCCTCATAGGTACCGACCCTTGTGGTGAGGAAGGGCACCCCCTGTGTACAGACCACTTGTGGATATGGGGACCATGGTGGAGCGTCAGATCATAATCACCTACGGACTCACACGTGCAACTATTCAGGACCTATGTGCATTACTGGATCCTGCACTGACTCCCGGAAATCGTAATCAGCATGCCATTCCAACTGAGGTGCAGGTGCTCTCCACACTCCATTTCCTGGCCACAGGCTCATTTCAAGTGACAGTGGGCATGGGTACTGGTTTCTCACAGCCAATGTTCAGCCAGGTACTGACAAGATTTCTGAATGCATTTGTACAACATCTGCAATTCTATGTGCGATTCCCCCAAAGTGCTGACCTCCCTGCCATCAAGTCTGACTTCTATGCCTTTGCAAACATTCCCCATGTGATAGGTGCCATTGATGGCACCCACATACCCATCATCCCCCCAAGAGTGAGTGAACAGGTGTACAGAAACAGGAAGAACTTTCACTCCATGAACATCCAGTTGGTCTGTACTGCAGATCAGTACATTTCCCATGTGAATGCCATGTTTCCTGGTTCTGTTCATGATTCATTTGTTTTTAGGAACAGTAGTGTGCCACAGAAGATGGAACAACTACAAGAGGACAGAGGGTGGATCATAGGTAAGTTTGCATGTCACTAACTGACGCATTGCAGAACACCAGCCTGTCTAACTAAGGACATTACAATGACGGTCCTGTATTGACCATTTCCCTAGGTGATTCTGGCTATCCAAAGTTGCGTTGGCTCCTGACACCAGTGAGGAATCCCAGGACGGATGCAGAGAGGAAATACAGTGAGGCCCATGGACGTACTAGGAGGGTGATAGAGCGGACTATAGGTCTCCTGAAGGCTACATTCCGGTGCCTACATATCTCTGGGGGTTCCCTGGCCAATGGGCCTGATAAGGTGTGTTAAATTGTGGTGGCCTGCTGCATGCTGCACAACGTGGCTGTGAGACATCCAATCCCCCTTTTGGAGATGGAGGATGCTATAGGTCCTGATCAGTTACCTCAGAGAGGTGAGGAGAGTGATGGTGAGGATGAGGAAGGAGACAATGTCATTTCCAATAACCGTGTGGGACTTAAGCCTGTCATTGGGGTTATTGATTGATACTGTAAGTGTGCCATGTCATATAGGGGGAATTGGTCATGATGGGCGAGACATGGACCTCTTCAGCATGGTACTGACAGACAATATATGCATTACCTCCTTGCATAATTTGAAACACACATTACCACCACCAAACACAGATTGACAATAAAGTAGTTCCCTGCCAGTTGCATCCATACTCCACTTTTTTCAACATTGAAGACAGGCGACAGTGTTACAGGTGATAAATGTTGTTTATTGGTCGAATGCAGTGAAATGTGCTATGTACAGTGATGGAAGTCGTAAGGGTTGGGTGTCCTCAAAACAGACTTGCTGGCAGCCCTGTTGGATGTCATAGGTGGGTCCTATTTGTAGAATAGTACTTTATTTAGGTCTCATCTAAGTGTAGTTAGTGAATGGGTGGGATGGTTGCTTTGCAGTAGTAGCAGTGTCAATTGTTGGAGTGGGGCTATCTTGGCCTAAGACTATGTTTGGATGCCTGATGTGGAGCTTCTTGAGGTGGCATGGTTGGCCCTTGCGATTCCTGGGAGGGTATTTCCTGTGCTGTTTCTGCTGCTTGGGTCATCTGTTGCTGGTTGCTCAGGGCTGTTGTGGGTGCCTCTTGTCCGGTGGGGGTGTCTGACTGTTTGTTGACCAACTGCAGCAGTGCTCCAGCAATGGTGGCCATTGTGGCATTGTGTTCTAGCCACTGCTCCATGGCCTGTTGGTGTTGTTCCAGCTGCATCCTCTGACTTTTTCTCCAAGGTGGATACAATCTGTGCCAACCTGTCTTGGCTATGTTGGTAGGCCCCTAAAACCTCTGCAATGACGTCCTGGGCTGCTGCATCCATCCAGTGCCCTACCCCCTGACCCACTGGGGCACTTGACCTTGCCCTGGCCCCCTGTGCCTGTGTCCCCTGCGCAGGTCTTGACGTGCCACTTGTACTAGTGGAAGACTGTGGCCTCTGTAGCTGTGTTCCAGGGTCCACTGGTGTGGGTACGCCTCCCCTGGCCTGCTGGTCTTGACTGGGTGTTAGTGGTGACAGTGTTTTCCTGAGTGGGGCTGCTGCATGCTGAGCATCTAGGGCTGTGTGAGGGGCCTGCCTGCTCATCAGTGTCCAGGCATCCTTTGTCAGGGTCTTTTGATGTGCCTCTGTCTCCCTGGAGTGCTGTGGCACTCCTTGTCCCCTCCATTAGGGTTGCATGGGTGGTGGTGCCTGTTGGAGGACATAAACATGTCTGTTACATATGCATGAGGGTTTGAGGTGTACAGAACTGTAAAATGTTGTGCTGGTGCACCCTTCAGTGGCCTTCCAGGGCACCTTTGTGATGTGGTCATTGCATTTAGGGTCAGTGGTGGGGTTATATTGTGGTGGGGGTTATTATTCCATTGTGGGTACGTGCCGAGGTGGGTGGCTGTACACAGCGAAAGTGATGTGGGTCTGGTAGTGAGTTGTGGGTGATGCAGGGTGGTGGATGTGGTGGGTAATGGCTGGGTGGTGTGTGGGTCTAGGTGGGTGTGGGTGGGATGGTGCATGCATTACAGGTATCGTGTATAGGGGGTAATTGTAGATGACTTTCCCAAGTCCATTCCTCCAGTGAGTCCCTCTGGGTGCAGGATGGCGAGTACCTTCTCCTCCCAGTCAGTGTAGTCGGGTGGTGTTGGTGGCGGTCCTCCCCCAGTCTTCTGCACTGCGATGTGGTGCCTGGATGCCATGGCCCTGACCTTCCCCCACAGGTCGTTCCACCTCTTGCGGATGTCGTCCCTGGTGCGTGAATGGTGTCCCACTGCATTCACCCTGTTAACAATGGTCTGCCACAGCTCCATTTTCCGCGCAATGGGTGTGTGCTGCACCTCGGACCCGAAAATGTGTGGCTCCACCTTTAGGATCTTATCCACCATGGTCCTTAGCTCCCTTTCTGTGAAGCGTGGATTTTTGGGGGGTACATGGTGAGGGTGGAGGATGGCGTCGGGATTGGGGACGGGGTTTGGGTGCTCCTGTGTGGGTCGCTATGCGTGTCCTGTCTGCTGGCATTCACTCTCTCTGGCTCTGGTGCTCTCCGTCTTCTGGTCCTGGTTTCGTTGCAAGGGATTGTGGGGTGTGTCTGGGGGTGTTTTATGGTGTTGTGGATGTGTGTCAGGTGTGTGGGTGTTAGTCCTAGCCAATGTGTGCACTGGTTGCTGTTGGGCCCACTTGCCGCCCGTGGCAGTCGCAGCCGCCAATGGTCGTCTGGCCTCCACTGTCCGCTGAGATGATTTGTGCATCATTATTTGGAGGACGGGATGTGGGTGTGCTTGGCAGTGGTGGGGTGGGGTGGGCCGGGATTCCCGCCGACAGGGTCCTGGCGGGAAGTGGTGGAGTGGGAATTTTTGGTGGGGTTAGGTTTTTCTATCATTATATGGCAGGTTTCCATTCGCTGCCTCCGGTGGGATTCTGTTCACCGCCACCACGGCGGTCGGCGGTCTTTCCCGCCATGTTCATAATGACCGCCTATATATTTTTGTATGGCATGTTTATTTTAGGGAGTTTAACTGGAAAAAGTTTTTTTCTTCAAAATGCTACTAACAATGGGCATGACTGAAATTTGGATGTTTATCCTTCATGATTAAGTTGTAAAAATGAGGGACACAAGTTTTAGGTGATTCTTTAGCTGCAGTGTGTACTGCATACTTATGGGATTAGAACACTAGCTACGTATTATGCAACAAATTTGCATTATTTGCAGATTTGTGCCAGAGATTTTGCTGCATAGATGGACATTTTTGCTGCTTTATTTAGGCAACCATACCACATAATTTAACCACCCTTCTTGCATACTCCTAGTAGTCTTGAAAATGGTAAAGATCTGCAGAGTGGTTTGGAGTCAGACATTCTGATGATGAAACCGGTATTTCACAGGAAGCATGATCTATTTCATATTTTAAAGAAAGGCATTTTTGCAAATTATATTTTCATGGAATATTCAGTGTTGAAATACCGCATTCAACAGTGACGAATTTTGTGGATTCTGACTTCAATGTACAGTGCCCTAGACCTGATGTCAGTATTCGCCGCCAGAGAAATCGCAAATAAACCAGGGTAAAAACATCTAATCCACTGACCACCTCAAAGGAATGTTCATGGCCTAACATAAGTAATAATAGATCTGTGGACCAAGTATGCCTATTGGAAACCGCGTGCTTAACTCATGAAACAGCACCTACATCAGGTATGGTACCACAATCAATCTGTTCAAGATAGGAGAGTATACATGTCAGCCAAAGTCTTTGGTATAAGGCATTTTGCATTGCTCCCAACAGCCCTGCAATCCGAGCTTTAAGATGATGTTCTCTAATGAATGAAGGGAAATAGGTAGGCACCATAGGTACTCTAAGGTAGCTCGAGTTCATTGATTTGTCAATATCTGACAATGTTTTTTCTCTTTTATTGAGCTAAATCCTTTGAGCATCCTAAGAGAGTGGAGGCAATTTTCTGGCTGCTGTGTCTAGCACCGCTGAATGAGAATAATTTGCACGCAGAATGTTGACTGACTCATACACACACGTCACTATGAAAAAAGTATTGGTTAAAATCTCATTTTAACGACTCATGTTCAAAAACGTCCGCCCTTACTTATTTTGAAGATATTCTACTTGCAGAAAAGAAATTACTGTGACGCTGCCATCAATGCACTTGTATGTCACATTAAATCTCATTTCTTGTGAGTCACCAGTATAATATAGTCAGTTGTATGCGATTTATGGAAACAATACTTCAGATTATATCAGTCACACTGTTTATTTTGAACCAACTCATTGCTCCATTATACTGAGCAAAATGTTTTGCCAGTAGATCCAACGTTTCCAAAATGAATGTGTAACTTCACTTTTAATTTGGTTTCTGACGAAGAAAATATAATCAATTATATTCTAAAGGTAATTTGGCATGGAACACACTGCAATCTATAATGTGATTTACGCTATCTATTTCCTTTTCGTGACTATTGCCAACTGGGCTGGTGCATGCTTATTACACCTACAATAACTTAAAGAGATTGAGACTTTGGCTGAGACCCTTTCAGACATTTATTCCACACTTTTCAACCGTGAGTCAGATTTAACTGACTTCTGTTGAAGTTTTACCTGAAATATATCTGTATGCTTTTGGAAACAATGTCTGGATATTAGGTATCCAATTTGGCGACCCCCACTTGCTTCTTTTCAACATGAGGACCTTGGCAGACCCAGAGACTCTCTTGTCAAGCAAAGCTTTCTAAGATACTGTTGAATGGTGGTGTTGCAATGCTTTTGAGGTGAACTGGGCTGGACATGTTTAATAATGAGTAGATTTAGGAGAGACACTGGCTTAGTAGGACAAAGAACACTGGAAAATTCCAGGTGTCCGAGCATTGGTGCTGCATCTCATTAAAGTAAAAGGGGTTGTTTGAACCGTAAGTATTTTATACATTTGTGTTTAATGTTACCCACCCATTTCAATTCAGATTTCACGGAACTGTTTCTTTTAAGAACATCTGAACACTTAGGATTACTGAGGAGAGTCTATGTCTCATCTTTGAACTTTCAAGATTGCTCTCAACAAAGAGAAATGCAGACACCTATGTAACAGTCGGACACCATGACAGTACGCTCATGCAGGACAAACGTTTCGTATTATTCACCTAACATGGATAGTTATTAAATATTTAATACTGAGTGAGGAAGATCCAACACGCCAAGCTACGAGATAGTAACTACATGTTGTTCTGCTTGTTTTTACTGACTGTTTTCGAAATAATTATAGATATGTTTTGGATTTTTGTAATTTGATTCATCCATATGATTGCTTTTGTTGTCTGTTGAACGTTAATAGTTATTTGACCCTAAAAGGCTGGCAAAGAGAAATGAAAGAATCACGTTGTTGTTAAAAACTTTTCACAAAATCAACATGTTCAATAAAGTTTGCATGTTGAGCACACACAAAAAACCATAATCAATTCATGGTTAGTAAGGGATTTGCATACTATGGCAGGTGTATTTGGATACCTAACCCCGCTATCCTAAATAGGACCCGTCCCAGATCGTGTATCTCTTTCCAATTTACTTATGGATACTTATGTTTACCTTTAAAATTACACAATGCGGATCTGACCAGTTCCTGAACTCAGAGTTGTTCAAGTCCACCTGAGCTGTGCTCATGACAGTGCATCCCTTATTATGGAATATTTCTCCGAACAAAGTGAAAGAGAAATATCCGTATGCCATCACCGTTATAGGAATACTAATAAATGGCTTTTTTACATAGTAGTTCATACCGCACAGCTGCTGCTTCAACGTGTTGTCAATAACAATTGTACTTTTGTCTGCTGCTATGGTACTCACTTTACCAACGTAGGAAGGATGGAAGATTAAGTTGACATTGTCAGTGTCTTCATTATATTGTCATCCTAGGATGGGCAAATGCTTTGTCTGGCTGTTCTTAAAATTGGTTGACCAATGAATATTAAGTAGCCGGGTGCATCACCCGTTCTCATATTTTCATTACCAAGCTGGTAGGGTAAAAGATATAATAAAAAGTTACTTTTCAAATGGAATGATCTTATTGGAGAATCAGAATGTGTATGTGAACACGTCCTCCTTTGGCTCCTAATAGGTGTCTGCATACATGATAATTTCTGACACTGATCTGCTCCTTGGTGGATGTTTTCTGTGTGACTTAATTTCCTCGGTGTCTGGGAACCAGAATGCAACGTTTATAAATAGCAAATGTAAAACTTTGTGCTCTGACCTTAAAATCTTTAGAAACTTCGGAAAGAATACAGGCAAGTTCTGAACATCGGTCAAAGAGGAGCAAAATAATTGAAATGCTATCTATCTGATTCTGGGAGAAAATTAGATTATTATAACCCATATGAAAAACAACTTTAGATTTCATATGATAATTACCATAAAAATCTAAGCAGAAAAATAGCAAGCAGGGTCAAATTGCATGAAAACTTCAAACACACAGTGATGAAAGTGTGTTTCTGCCTTGATCTGAGCTAAAGAAAAATGCCATTATTATGTGTGCCAAGGAATAATAGCCACTAAATTCAAAATGTTACTAAAACTCTGGAAGATTTTTCCTCTGCCCTGATGGAACTCATATTCTTTCTAAATGATGAAAGATGCTCTATTACATTCAGGGCACAATTCATATTATACCAGAGATACTTCTTCTGATAAAGCAGATCACGAGGTACAATATATTCCTTTTCAGCCATTGCAAAATGCACATTACCCCAGTAAAATGTTGTTGCTGCCGCAGCATTTTCTTTGTAAATGGAAAGCAGAAAAGGGGAAGCAATGCGAAATTATTTTTAACTGTTGGTGAACATCTGCATCCATGCGTCCTTCCTCTGTGTCATTCTACCAATTTGTTTCCTTTTCTTCTCTGAGGGCAGAGTGTTGATCAGTCTTGCAGCTGCAGGCCCAGCTGTCTCGAGTACTAATCCTGACATGGCGCCTCTTGGTATGGCGCCCCAAAATGTTCATACTGTGAAGATGCGTGCTTTCTATTACCCGGTTTGAATAAATGAGTTATATACCATTTAAAATGTGTATAAACCTTGTATAAAGGTTCATGGGATTTCGGCCTATCAGAGCAGCCCAAAAAATGTAACGTTCACCGCTGAGAAAACTACATTTCTGAACTTCTGCATTTCTAAAGTTCGAACTGCGGCAAGGCCAACTTCTGTCCTTCTGAGGTTTTTAATGTGTGTACCTTTACACTGTGAAATAGTAACACATCACTTAGAAACAATAGTAGTGTGGCATGAGACGCTATATAAAAAAACAGGTTACTATTAATGATACATTTCGAAGCTACTCATCCAGTGGAATGTATGTTCAAGAATTTCTGGGTGCTCCCCTCGTCATAGGGCACTACATTCTACTTCCTCTTTCGATCTTTCAACTGGAAGAATACATTTGGGACTGAGAATCCTAGGTCACCGATACAGGAAATAACGTGTCCTGATTCTTGAAAAAATAGCCTTACTTGGAACCTTGTAAACCAGATCACGCATCGGAGATTCCCCACGCTCACAAAGGCCTACATACATGTTCAACGTCCTTTTGTGCTCTTAAACAGCTGGATATTCCCTTTCTCTGCACTAAGTATTGTAATGTATGAACTATTTAGTTTCAAGATATGCAAGTGTTGAAGCAATCCAACAAATAGCAAACAATCCATCCCTACTGCACACGCCTGCATCTCCACACTGAGGTGAAACTGCAGAAGTTGTGAATGTTTTTCTTAAATGCGCGCGTACTGCACATCAAACGTCGTTTGAAAAGCCACCACCTCCTCTTAAGCCTCTAAATCAACAGATCGATCATGAATAGGTTGAACTCAACCAATTACACAGAACCCATTCATCAATACTCTTATCAGTCCATCAGACACAGCTGACTCCACAGCATCTGGCCAGTGGCAAATAAAAGATAAATCTTTAAATGCCAGACTCTTAATTATATGAACTGAATCCACAGCTCAAGGTAAAATCACATGCAATAAAGTGCCTGATGAAAGATTGAGGTATGCAACGAGACAGGATCTATGAGACCTCCCCCCACCCCCCAACAGACGGTAATGTCTCGACTGTGGCGTGTTTCATACACTGGTTTGACAATAAAGGTCTGAGTGGGAAAACATGATATTTACAACATATTAGTGCAGCATAGCGTTTTATAAAATTGGAACACATCACAGCAGCATGGTGTCCAAGCAACTAATTACTTGTCTTGTTGAAAAAGACCAATACGAGATATGACCGTGTGCACGAAAAAGCAAACAAAAGTTAATCTTGAAATGGGTATTCGCTTACCGTAGGCTGAAAATAGCTGCTGACCTTTAAAGATGGGTGCGGCAACTTCTCAGGTTCAAGGAGAAACCGTGTATTCCACATGTGGCTCGATCTATTTTGCACGAAGGACAGAAGAACTTGAATAAAAGTATAAGGTCTGAGATTGTCATGTATGTTGGAAGAGTTACTCCAACTACCGGATTTCTAAAAATAAGGTAATCATTCATTAGGAGGAGACTAGTTGTTTTGGTTTGTAGCAGCAGGTGCATATTATTAAATATGTTACACAAATTTTATGACACGGTTCTGTCATCTAAGATCTAATGGGGTATTTAAAAAATGGAATGTTCTGTTGGCTATTTTTTTGAAATAAGAGCTACTCTCTCCCCTAAAGCATGATATAATACAACTGTATAATTCCATTCATGAGGACAAATCCAGTATAAAAAATTGAAAGTATGCCACATTTATCCAGAGTAAAGAAAAGTTGGTCACCAGGATAAGTGACGTCAAGAAAGCCGCTATTACAGAAGAATTCAAACATCAAAGAACACCTCCCTGACATTTCCACTGTTACATATTGCGTAGTGAATTTATGTGCCCTTTACAGTTGTTATGGTTTGAAGAAGGTTGGTGAGTCTGGTTGACTTCCATACAAATGTCTTGAGATGTGGGTGTCACAACATTCCAAAGCATTGCCACTCCAAATCAAAGTTGTCTGGCAATTATGCAGTTTGACTCTGAACTACTAAACTTATGCCTTAGATCTGTTAAACCGTGAATTCAAGCAAAGCGGTCTAAGACTGACACTGTTGGATGGCAGAAGGCACCCTTAACATGATGTTGTTAGCTCCATCTCTGGCTCTCGTTTACTCTATTTCATTGGGACTGGGTGCATCTGACGTAGACAAGGACTGGGTACTCAATTACAAAACTAATCTCCATTGTACACTTGCTCACCTTAGGGAGCACACTACTATGAAAGAGTTCGGGTGGTTTCTAGTCATTCTCCTTCTTCAATGCATGCAGTGAGTCAGCATTATTTTACAAAGTGGATATTGACCGAGATATTGTGTGTGACTGCTCCATCCCACAATGCCCTGGGGATATTAAGGGCACCCTTTGGGCATCCTGTACCGTCTCCGAAAAGACACTCTTTTTTAATGCTGAAGAAAGTTTTCTATGGGAAAAAGGGCTGCAAATGATTGTGTAGGCCATTTTAAACACTTTTCATTATGTATCACTGACATAATATCAATACATACAACATCGAAACACACAAATATCGGAAAATAAATAACACCAATACATTTTTTGACTTCCTATACTTACCTAATAAAACAACAAATATCCAAAACACAAATTTCATTGTTGTAAATATTGATTTTTACTTTTATCCACATACAAATATCAGAAACAAAAAATATTAATTCCTTTAAATAAACATCTAGTATGTCACAAATATTGATTTACATGTCATTGACTACAATAATGTGTCTAACATAATTATCATTAATATATATAAAAACGTTTTTATGTAAAGAAATTTTTAAAACAAATATATAACATATTATACACATTTTTAAATTAAAAATGTATATATTACATCATTAAAATATTTACAACTCACCTCCATCAAAGATATAACCAAAATCATAAAAATATAACCATTAACTACAAACATTTATCTATCTATCTATCTATCTATCTATCTATCTATCTATCTATCTATCTATCTATCTATCTATCTATCTATCTATCTATCTATCTGTCTATCTATCTATCTATCTATCTATCTATCTAGGTAACCTTTCTGCCGAACTCCTAACAGGGTGGCCGCCACTGTAGTGGCAACCTCCCCGCTGGACCCACTTTGACTTTCCCGCTGAGGCTGATGGGCAGAAACCAAGGTTTCTGCCCATCAACCCAGCGGAAAAGTGGCGGCAGCATTGTTGCCGGCTCGTAATCATGCCGGCAGCAATGCTGCCACCTTCCGGGGAGCACCAGCACTCTTGTAATGCGCACTGTATGCACAGCTGCCCCCCTGTGGCCCCTTACACATTTTTCTGACAGCCTTTTCATGGCGGTGAAACCACCAGGTTGTAATCAGCAGGGCGGCACAGCATGCAGTGCCCCCCTGGCTGACTGCAACTTGCACCTGCCAACAGCTTGTCAGGATCACCAATACCAGAGGAGACAACGGTATACTGGGTGTCGGACCACCAGGGTTGTATAGTGGCGGTCAGACCGCCACAGCAGCAGCAGTCCACGTTGCCACCGCAAGTCTGGCAGTCTAGTGCCACCACATTAAGAATGAGGTCCTTAGTGTTTAAAGAAAAAGAAAAATAGATCTCAACAACTACCTAACAAAGTAAGTAAAACACATATTTAACTAAAACTTACTTGTAAATAAACTTAAAAATGTAAATTAGCAAAATATTTAACAAAACAATATCCAACGTCTATCTCTTTACATGTACTTCCTGAAAGAAAACACTATGAATTTGAAAAGTGATAAGCTGCCAGAAAAAAACAACTATCATAAACCAGCAAAAAGATCTAGCAAACTATGTATACATAAATTATTTAAAAATATAAACTACCCCAATAGGAAGTAAAAATAAATCTAAAGACCTCAACCTCTATAAACCCCCAACAAATAAACATTTAAAATGAAGCTGAGACTTTTTCTTTCAACAGAAAAGGAAGCACCTGCTCAACATTAGAACATCTCTAACTGAAAAGTTGAAAAATAGTGTGAAACATCTAAAAAGAACATAAATGTAAGTATAAAAATAGAAGTAGTTGCATAATTTTAAATGTAAACTTTAAAAATTTTTATGTATTTATACTATTACACTACTTTCAGATACAAAGACAGAGAAAGTCAAATATAAAACACTGCTGCAAGGAAAGTAGTTACTAAGGGCCTTATTACAAGTTTGTCAGTCAATGGACTGTCATGCGGAGTTTGCAGTCCGACCACCATGAGTTGGCAGTCGGACCACCATAGTATGAGTCATGCAGGCCTGTGGAGCAAAGACCAATGCAGTCCCGTCAGCACCAACAGTCAGCACACACCGCCGCGGTCACAAAGCTGCACAAACAGGCCGGCAGAGCCAGGCTGTGTCGAAGGTAAGAACATAGGTGGAGATTAGATCCCAGTTTGGAGGAAAAACTGAAACATAAAGTCTGTTGAAAAGATATAAGATTACCATTAAGGAAGCAAAGACTACCTTTTTTTCTCAGAAAATCAGAATGGCAATAAACATACCCTGTGAACTGTTTAAGACATTAAAGGTGTGAACATCTCCTCCATCCCAACAAGAATTGGAGAAATCACAGGACTTTTGTGACAAAGTAGCCTTGCATCTTAGGGACAAAATCCTCCATATTTTTCTCTGAATTCCTGGTTATAAAAGATCCCCAGATTAACAGGGTTTTAGAGGAATGGTGTTTTGAGCAATCTGATAGAATCACGTTAGAAAGTTACTTGCCGCTTATGCGAGAGAGTATTGTTTCCCTGCTTATGCAGACTAGATCAGGTTTGCCTGAGGATCCCTGTCCATCTAGCGTGTTGCAAATGGCCCCTGAGGTAGCAGCAGAGGCCCTAGAGAAATTTATGAGCAGGTGATGATCACAGGGGAATATCCTTAGAGTTGAAAGGAAGCCATTGTTTGCCCGATCAAGAAGAAGCCAAGCAGAGATGGAAATGATCTGAAGAATCTCTGACCCATCCCTTTACTACCAGCCCCAGCTAAAATATTAAAATAACATCTAAATAAAGAACTAGCCCTTTTTCTAGGGGAGAATTACTACCCAGAGCTTTCACAGCATGGCTTTAGGAACAACCATAGCACAGAGTTATTATCAGCTTCTGATTATATCAGGCTTCAGGTGGATCAGGGTGGTGCAGTTATTCTCATATTGCTAGACCTGTCTGCAGCCTTCAACACCAGTTTTCCATCTTTACTTTCAGAAGGCTGTGGCAGGCAGGACTAAGGGACAGGGCTCTTCAACTGCTTGAATCTTTCCTTAGGAATAGGACGTGTAAAGTTAGTTGTGGAGATTTCAGACCCTTACCATTTCAGCTGCTGTGTGGGGTGCCGCAAGGGTTGTCCCTCATTCCAACTCTGTTTAATCTGTATGTCACACCATTGGCGCAATTGATCAAATCATGGGGCTTTCAGGTGGCATCCTATGCAGATGACACACAGATCATCATGCTGATTGGTAAGGAATGGACAGAGATGGCTTTGAGATTCAGCTATTGCATGGATGAGATCAGTAGCTGGATGAAGCAAACTTAGCTTAAGATGAATGGTGAAACAATTGAGATTCTGTTTTTCAGGTCCTGTACCTCCATTTGAAGGAGTAGCTCATGGCCAGAGGTTTGTGGACCTCTACCTACTCCTGTGAAGGAAGCAAATAACCTAGAAATGGATTTTGACCATGAACAGACCTTTGAGTGTAGGCCAGCAAGACAGTGAGGAACTGCCAATCGATTTTTAGAATGTGGAGAAAGATCTTGCAGTTCATTCCAGGGGAGCTTAGGGTTCCTGTTTTTCTGACGCGTGTCACCTCGCACCTGGATTATTGTAATGCTCTATATTTAAATGCTGCTCAGTATTCCCTCAATATGCTTCAATTGATTCAAAACAGGGTGGTACATTTAATTTTAGGGCTTCCTAAGAGCCATTCAGTGAGGGAAGGCCTCAGGACCTTGCATTGGCGTCCGATCAGGAAATTAATCAACTTCAGAGCACTATGACTGGTGCACAAGGCCCTACATCAGAACACCTAGTCAGCCTCCAGTTGATCTCTAAGATCAGCAGCTAATAAGTAGGTAAAAGTCCCTAGATTGAGGAAGGCCAGATGGGGGAAAGAACCTTTTAAGTGGCAGCTGCAAGGCTTCGGAACGCGCTACCAATTGACATCAGAAGGATAGATTCCTATTTGGTATTTCACAGGGCAGATTCATTTGCTCTTGGGTAGGGACTGTCTTGCTAGACCGGAGTATTCTTTACACACCTAGCGCTTAGTTACCCATTGAGTTTAATACACTGCATAAATGTAAATAGAAATACGAACACAAGAAGATACTTCAGTGAGTACATATTGAATGAAGTATTTCAAGTTCTCCTGAGCTATGTTTTGTCCATGATAGTTTGGGACTAATATAGATTTATTCATAAGGTATAGACAAGATCTTTTACTCTTCATAGTGAATTACCAAACACATTTCACCTACAACAAGTCTGTTCACAGGTAAGGAATGCCAATGTAAATGTTTCACTTAAACTGCTAAGGGCAAACATAAATGAAAGGCTTAATTTCCCATGACATATAATTTAAAATTTACCAGGGGTGCCATATTGAAATGTGTTCATAGTGCTCATAAGAAATATCTTTACCAGATAATACATTTCTTAGTGAGCTTAGAGACTATTAAGATTATAATGTGCATTTACCTTGCGCAAAGTTCAATACAAGTTGTTATGTTGAGCAAAAATTCATGCTACTATTGGACATACCCAAAATCAAACATGATCAAAGCTTGAATTGATCATCATATAAAACAAGTGCTCCACCAAATATTTGGACGTACCCAAAATCAAACTTGATCAAAGGTTGAATTGATCATCATATAAAATAAGTGCTATACTAAATGAGGTCACATATCTGTGTCTTAGTTATTGGATATATTGGAATCAAAATGTGATAGAGACAGTCCACTAGTAAGATAACAACCAAAACAAGCTCCGGTGGGTGGGCTTACATTGTGTAACTTGAACTCACTATTTACCACTCAATGGTTTACTATTTTTAATCACAAAAAACACTTCAACATTTTGTGTAGGCATACTATTTTGTTTTTACTTTTTATATATATTGTTAGCGAACTGAAGAGGCAATTGTACACTGTATCATTTCTGGGTTGGGCAGCTTCCTATGGGGAACCTTATTTAAGTAAGCATGTTTGGTTGAGTGAGTAGTTGAGTGAGAAGTGAATTCGTTTTTTTTTTTTTTTCCAGGTGGGGAATTCACTTCTCTGCCTATACAATACTGGTTGTGAGTCTGGTTGTTAGTCTACTTGTGATGGTGCTTTTGGTGGTTGTGATTGTGGTGATGCTGGTAGAGTTAGTGGTGGCTGAAGTGGTGTGCTTTGATAGAATGGTGGTTTGGCTGGTGGTGATTGAGCAGCAGGGTTTGTGGGTGGTGCTTGATTATTGGTTGCAGTGCCTCAATTCATGATTTTGCTTTGGCACATCTTAAATATTGCTTTTATCATCTTTATGGTCACTAAACGCTTTCCAGCCAACCTGTGGGGTCTTTAAGGTGGCCCTCAATCTCATGGAGAGTTGCCGCCATGTCAGAAATACCCCCCTGATTAGTGGGCTGCTATTGGAACAATTGAGCCTCACAGGTGACAGGTTTTGGCTATTTAATTCCTCTTCCCTCCTCATACATGGACACCTGACATGATTAGCTGGTTGTCCACCATAGAAAGAGTTGTCACCTGGGTGAATATGTTGGGGACTGATGAAGGAGGGAGAGCTCATCCTCATTAGTGCTGCCCTTTCCCTCAGATGAAGGAGAGAAGAAGAGGTGGACCTGCATGAGAGGAGTGTGTAGGGGAGTCAACAGTTCTACCTGAGTCTTATGTAGCCAGAACAATTTGTGGCTGCTTAGTTGATGGCTGGTGGCTAGAAATTCTCTGAAATGTCTTATAAAGAAGACTTCTGGTCAGCCATACCATGGTCTTTGCTGTTAGTTTCCGTGTGCGACTAACAATGTGCTTCTCCTCAAATTCTTCCTCAGCCATTTCCTTTTCTACATCCTGTTAGTCCTCTGCAGAGGGAGGGTGGGTACCAAATTGGTCCCTGGAAGAGGATTACATTTTTTACTAGGATCAACTGACATTCTCAGTTTGTGAATGCCACAGCAGAGTCCCCAAACATTACCTATAGAACACAAGGACATCACAAAATCTCCACGGCATTTGGGTTGTCACGTAGGCTCTCATTATTCTAATGAGACTACTGGATTTCGAGTGGCAGAATCACCTGTGGTGTGGGAGACTGAGGGGGTCATTTTGACCTTGGCGGACGGCGGAGGCCGTCCGCCAAGGTACCGCCGCTGAATGACCGCACCGCGGTCAAAAGACCGCGGCGGCCATTCAGACATTTCCTCTGGGCCGGTGGGCGCTCTCCAA
Source organism: Pleurodeles waltl (assembly GCF_031143425.1). Taxonomy (NCBI): domain Eukaryota; kingdom Metazoa; phylum Chordata; class Amphibia; order Caudata; family Salamandridae; genus Pleurodeles; species Pleurodeles waltl. Next base: position 670,180,380 of record NC_090439.1, on the reverse strand, counting down.
AAGAGCGCCCGCCGGCCCAGAGGAAATGCCCCTGCAACGAGGACACCGGCTCAGAATTGAGCCGGCGTAGTTGCAGGGGTGCGACGGGTGCAGTTGCACCCGTCGCGTATTTCAGTGTCTCTTACGGGGGCCCCTGCAGTGCCCATGCCATGGGCATGGGCACTGCAGGGGCCCCCAGGGGCCCCGCGGCACCCCCTACCGCCATCCTGTTCCTGGCGGGAGACCCGCCAGGAACAGGATGGCGGTAGGGGGTGTCAGAATCCCCATGGCTGCGGAGCGCGCTCCGCAGCCATGGAGGATTCTGAAGGGCAGTGGTAAACCGGCGGGAGACCGCCGGTTTACCCTTTCTGACCGCGGCTGAACCGCCACGGTCAGAATGCCCTCGGGAGCACCGCCAGCCTGTTGGCGGTGCTCCCGTGGTCGGTGGCCCTGGCGGCCACCGGCCGCCAGGGTCAGAATGACCCCCTGAGTCTGGCCCACTACAGGTGCCACCTGTTTCTCCAATCCGGGTTCTGCTCCGGCTAACTTGCAGTGCCTCATCTCTACCCAAGGACAGGGATGATTGGGCAGCCGAGCGCATGACAGAACTGGTTTCTCATGGAAGCCGTGGTCACTCATGTCTCATCCGTTTCTCTCAGTTACATTCGTCTCACATACACAATGACAAACAGAGGCAGTATATATTTCAATAACGCTTTAATAAAGCAACTGCATCTTAGATAGCAAAGCGTGGACTGCAATAACCAGGACGATACAGCATGACAAGATTAAAATTGTGACAAGGAGAGTGAAACATAAAAATAATGCTACCATATTGTCATAAGAGTCAACAGACTAATTCCTACCTAAACTATGATAGAGCACAGCATGTTAAGCTCTAATTCTGCCCTTCAGGTACCCCTGGGAAGACATCATCCCCCATACCTGAGCAAAGGCCTGAAGTCTGCAAAACAGTTGTAGCGAAGCATTCGGCAGTCAGCCTACAGTTGTGGTTCTCTGGCTGGAGTCTCCCTCTAACGTGTAAGGGACAGGGAAGTGTTTTTATAATAAAACAGCCGATGTTTTGAGAAAATGTCCCTACGTAAGGATGTATATTTTCTATGAATGTCAGGGACTAAACGTATACCATGTTACCGGCAACCTATCTTACTGCAGACTTGGAAGAAGTAGCACAGAGTTAGTAAGAATGTCTTGTTTGAGAACAGAGTGCTGGCCTAGGCAAAAAACAGTCAGATAGAGAGAAAATAAAACTAGACCGTAAAAGTGGCTACTGTAACAATAATAAAGCAAAGCCGAATAAAATATATCTAGATTAAAGTGCACAGTGGCAGGCCTAGTATGTTAAAATAACGTGCATGAAGCTATAACTAAAATGGCTACACAACACCCTCCCCTTGTCGGTTGAAGGTGGTTCAAAGCCTAAATATACTTAAAAGCTACTAAGCTCAACCTGAGCTATATATGTAAAAATGTCAATAATAACAAGTTAAAAGGACACATGAGTGTATAAAAGGACAATATACAACTGTTAACATGTGCCATAAAAGGGACCGAATTTCAAGAGTCAGAGTTATTTTTAGAATTTCCAATCGATTCCCGGACAATGGAGGACAGGCAATCTTCCACTTTGGCAGGTGTTAAAGATGGAAAGGCATCGCCGAGAAGGACCAAGGACCAGTTGTGTTCCATAGCCTGAGCCGCAGCCAAGGCGACATTCCGTGGTGTGCCCAATGATGAGTTAAGAGCCATATCCTCCAGGAAGGGCAACTCATAAGTAGCTTCCCGTAGCAAACGCACCCTCAATGCGCATGTCTGGTAATGAGCCCTCAGCGAGAACATCAACAGATCAGCATCCAAAGAAAGCAAGCACTGCGTAGAAAGACAAACTACTAGTGCATGTTCCAAAGAGCACCAGAGGCACTGAAACACGGGCTGCAAACAATGTAAAACTGGTCTGAATGACAGGGACCAGTCACACTCCAATTGCTCCAGGATTGTTGCTCCAAAATACTGCATCATGTGTTCACGACACAGCTGCGCTGATGGGAGCACTTTCATTCCTCCTTGTTGCGGTGGGACAGCCATTGCGCATAAAAAATAGCAACAGCAAAACCCCAACCATTATAGCCAAAGGTATTGGAAATCCCCCGAAAATACTGGAGAATATTGAGAGGATGGCTGATGCTATTAAACCGAATATGGAGGAGAATGTGTGAACGAAACCAGAACCAACAGCCTTGAAGAAATTAGCGATTCCAGTAGTACTGGACGCATTAAATATTTATCCCACGAGTTCACCAAAGTGTCTCGGAAAGTTGAAACTTAAAAGGGACTGCTGATGACCTTGCCACCTGAAGTGCGTAGGTCTCACGTGCAGATGTAAGAGCCACATGTTTTTGAAACAATAAAGCCTTGAGTCTGCTCAACTTGTCAAAATTTACACTAGAAGTAGCAATATGAGGCCAAATGTCCGTTCCCTCTTTTATTTTAGTGGTAGGAAAAAATACGTTCTGGCAGCATGTAACAATCTTAGAGACCGAAACAACATAAACCTTTCCAGCTCGCATACCACAACAGTCCAACAGTCTTCACCATTGAGGAGAACATAGCTGCCTTTTAAAATCACCTGGAACGTAGGACTAATCAAGGGGACTGGAACTCCCTTCAGATAACAAGCCAAGTTCGTTGCAGATGCGTTACATGCTTAATGCAAGGAGAGCTGTTTACAAACCATCAAATGGCTGACAGAAGTAGCGCATTCATTACCGCTAGGAAAGATTTCTTTTATGCCACTGAGACATTTGTATGCGAAGGGTAGCTCCCACACCTCATGGATGTAACTATCTCCCAGTTTTTCCTATCTACCTACCAGAATGTGTTTTAAACAGGATGTGAATTGTAGTGTGGAAATAGGAAGATTAATGACTTGTGTATTAACCACTCAGCAGATGGTATTTCAGCCACAATAAAAGGCAACTTTTATAATTATTCGATGTTTAGCATGACGTAAATCGCTTCTTTATTAGCCATTAGTTGTTGTTCATCGTGTTAAATTAAAAGAAGAAAATATTTCCCTCGCCCTGACATATTTCTAGGGAACGCGACCCGCCTTCAGTGTTTGAAGTGTCCAACCCAAATGCATAGTGGACCTTAGCTGCCTCTGTCCATGATGTAAGGAAGACATATCTGTTTGTATAATGTCTATAGCAGAAGCAACAATGTTATTTAAGGTGTATATCTGGTCAGACAGGGTATTAATCCCATTATCTACAACAGATAATGCCTTCTTTAAATATTACTGGTCTATTTGCCTTAACTGGGCAGCAGCTTCTTGTTGTGAAAGCTTCCAAATTGTATTATATACTTCATATAAGAAGCGTTTTCTGGGGCCTAACAGAAACTCCTTTAAGTCGGTGTTATTAGACAGGAGACTGAGGTGTTCTCTAACCGCGTCCAGTGAGGAAGTCTTTAACCATTGCTGGCATAGTTTCCTTACACACTTTTTAAGTCAATCGACTTCAACCAATACTCATAGCTTTCTATAGTCAACCGGGACAGAGGAATCCGAATATATACATTTCGTATTTGTCAATAGTATGTGTACGTTTTCTGTAGGTGGCAATTTAAAATAATACGACTCAGCATGTTTAACATTGTGCCCAGAAAAATATGTAAACTTTTCAGAATAAGTTTTGGAACTCCCTTGCGGTGGAGTCAGACAGTGTTCCCATTGTGTATAATGAAAAATAGTCTTTGGGGTACTCACTCTGTGGATGAAATGATGTCCATAATAATTATAGCAAAACATATCACCATAATTCTCTTTAGATTGATAAACATCTTCATTTTCAAACAAAGTATAATACTGTAAATCAGTCATTCTTGAATTAACTGCTTTCGCACCCCAATCATTAGAAACAACCCTGGGTATTATTATATTGTTCATTGAAAGTTTAAACACATATGGTATTTGAATGACCTCCGTAGGGCCGTATATATCAAATGTTACTTTATCCCAAACAATTGCATCAGAAATTGGTATAGCGGAAATGTTCACAAAGGACAAGTCTCTGCGGACCTTGTTAGAAGAAAAATTGAGTTTTAGACCTCATCCACCAGTTCAACTGTTTTACAGAAGAAAATGACCATTTATTAACAAAAAGAATGTGATGACAAACCCAATCCAAAGCAGTAAGGCTAGTACAGTCAAGGAAAGCCACACATAGTTCAATGGAAGAATGAAGTAAGTTACTTTAAGCCAATATATCAGCTTACTTTGTTTTGACAGTTCAGGTGTCGAAGAGGTGAATAAGTCCGAAAAGTCATCGTTGATGTCGGCAAAGTATCCAGAAGCAGTTTGTGCAAAAACTGGAGCCGTGTTTGTTGGTGGAGTTGGTGTTTCCCACGGTGGCACAGAATAAATAGCACCATCCGTCTGTGCCGAAATTGTGTCAAATCGATCAGTAATTTCCATATTATTTGATGTCAGTGGAACCAATGCAAGATCATTTTCTACCCTCCCCAAGCTTGGAGAGGTGTCAGTGTTGCTGCTTACAAATTGTAAAGGAACTTCTTGACCAGTAGTGAGAGGGATTCGGGAACTACTGGCTGTTCCTTTTGGTCGGCTGTGCAGAATCGGCCACATGGTGTCATTTGACATTGTCAATGGAGACAAAAACGATTTTCTTTGGCACCGGTGGTAGGATGACAGTTCTGGTACCGTGTATTCCACAAAACTGGGACTGGTGCACGATAAGAAGGGTCAAATTCCTTTTTCACAGCAACTTTTTCATGTACTAGATCTCCCACTCTAGGAATCCAGCCGGTAGGAGTTACAGGTACATCTTTACTCCCTATGGAGGCAGCACTGGCAGAAGAGTTGTCGTCATGGAACTGTTGTAATTCCTGAAACACCGTGACACGTTCATTTATGTCAAAAGGTGTTTCTGCCGCCTCCATGCCAGCACCATCAAGATCTGGAACATACATTTGATTTCCAAACAGGCACTCATATGAAGTACGACCCCCCCAGGTACCTTCTAGGCAGATTGTTAAGTGCTCTTTGGACACCATACAGGTGATTAAGCCAACTACGACCTGTACATAAAACTCTGGCTGTTAAGGATTGCTTTAAATCACGATTTAATAGCTCCATAAGACTATTTCCCTCGGGATGAAATGGAGATGAGTACTTGAGTTGGACCCCCAACGAAGCCATGGTGTCCCTGAAAGCCCTTGAGGCAAAAGCAGGGCCCTGGTCCGAGTAGAAAGCCGCAATTGCATATGTACCGATAAAGGCTCACAAATCTTTAAGAACAGTCCGAGCGCCAGCCGAGCATTGTGGCCACACCCATAGAAATCTGGAGCAGGAGTCAACAGCGGCTAGGATGTGTTTGTATGCACTGTCCGGTGTTAGGGGACCACAGTGGTCCAAGTACACACATTGTAAAGGTTTGTTAGAAATTAGGAGGGATGTGTGCAGTGGGCGCATAGCAGTGGAAACTTTGATGTGTTGGCAGATGTCACAACGAAGGACATACTGCTTGGCCTCCTTGTATAGGCCTGGCCACCAAAAATAGGCTTGTAGCAATGATATTGTAGCCGCCACACCAGCATGGGCAAATGGTGCCCCCTCAGGAGCTGCTTTAATCAACTCTGGTCTTATATCTTTACTGGGAATTTCTCAAACCCCTACGCCTTGTATTTTAACTTCAGCATTTAGGCAGCCTCCCATTCAGTAGGAATATTGGCAGGAAATGCTTTTGGATAGGGCGTACCATCAGCCGTAGCTTTCACAGCAGCCCATAAATCTGCTTCTGGTTTAGCTCCTGAGCGGGTTACTGCAGCAACAGTGGGCGTAGCAACTGCTGACTTTGCGGCTTCATAAGCCAGTGTACTCCCAGCCATGTGTAGTCCAACACGCTGGGGTCCAAGTGTGTGCAGTACATGGATATTTGGTAACGTTTCCTTCAGATCCGCTACTTTCCCCCATAGTAATCTGTGTTTAATGGTGTTGCCTTTAGAATCTCTGAACCCATTCTGGCGCCAATAATGCAGGTATTCATTGAAGGACTGGACACAATAGTATGAAACACAAACAATCAGCATGTGCTGTGCAGGATCTGTATGTTCCAGTGCCATCACCAGAGTTTTCAGCTCTGCTAGTTGTGCTGTGCAATCCCCTAGGGTTTGCGTAAATGTATGTAGGGGACAAAATGTATTATCCTCCATGTAGCCACTAATGACTGCACAAGCAGCGGAGTATTGGTGCTTTGTACCAATTGCAGGATGTGCAGAGCCATCGGTGTACATAACTCTATGATATTGTTTAACAGACAGAGAGGGTCATTCTGACCCTGGCGGTAATTACCGCCAGGGCGGAGGTTGGCGGTAGCACCGCCAACAGGCTGGTGGTGCTCCGCCGGGCATTCTGACCGCGGCGGTACAGCCGCGGCCAGAAGCGGAAAGCCGGCGGTGTACCGCCGACTTTCCGCTGCCCATGGGAATCCGCCATGGGGATTCTGACACCCCATACCGCCATCCTGTTCCTGGCGGTTCGCCTGCCAGGAACAGGATGGCGGTATGGGTGTCGAGGGGCCCCTGGGGGCCCCTGCAGTGCCCATGCCAATGGCATGGGCACTGCAGGGGCCCCCGTAAGAGGGCCCCACAAAGATTTTCACTGTCTGCTTTGCAGACAGTGAAGATCGCGACGGGTGCCACTGCACCCGTCGCACCCCTTCAACTCCGCCGGCTCAATTCTGAGCCAGCTTCCTTGTTGACGGGGCTTTCCCGCTGGGCCGGCCGGCGGTCTTCTGGCGGTCGCCCGCCGGCCCCGCGGGAAAGCCAGAATGACCGCCGCGGTCTTTTGACCGCGGAGCGGTCTTTCGGCGGGAACCGCTTGGCGGGCGGCGACCGCCGACCGCCGCGGTCAGAATCACCCCCAGAGTGTTTGCTGGAACTGGGTATTCTAGTTCGTATTGCAAAACTTCTTAGAGTTTGTAATTTTGGGTAAAAAATGTAATCTACATCAGTGGCTGTCAAAGACGTGGCCCATTGGATCCAACGTGGATGTAATGCCTTTGCATTAGGAACGCTGGCTTTTGTGATAGCCTCTAGGGCTGGGATTGGAGAATAATGTGTTTGCCCTCGGCTAGAGGTCTTTCTTTAATGACAGCCATCTGATCAGTAGTGAGAATTTTCTCAGTGGGAGCAAAGCGTAGTTCTGCTGCTGAGTATAAATGTGATTTGTATGCTATCGGGACGGTCACACCCTCATTAAAGGTTACATAGGTGAAACCAATGGCACCAGCAATTACTCTGATCACCAAGTGTGTTTTGTTGTCCCTTGTGTGTAGATGTTGTGCTGCAAGCATGTCTGTCTGCATGTCTTGAAAAGTCAGGACGTATTAAGTCATATAAGAGTTTTATGCATAATGCATAATCTGGAATGTAACTTCTGCCAAAATTTAGGAAACCCAATAGAGATTGGAGTTTTTTAATCGTATTTGGATGTTGTAACTGTGCTCACTTTTCTAAGAATTATGGTGCTAGGCTCTTCGCTTCCCTCGATAGCTCATATCCCAGAAACAGGACGCTGAGGAAGCTATTTTTGTTTTTTTGAAGTTGACTTTGTAGCCAAATTTGGCAAATCCCACAACAATGCGGGCTACCTGTCTTAAATGTTGTAGCAATTCATCATCTGTAAGATAGATAGATATCTACATAGGATAATGCTTCAGAGTCAATGTCGTACAAAATTGCAGTCACACGGGCTGCGAACAGTCCTGGACTGTTCTTGTACCCCTGGGGTAAACAACAGAATTTTTTCTGAGAGCCCAGTGAGTAACTTGTTAAGTCCCTACTCTCAGGCACTATATTCTGGCAGAAGAAACCACTGAAATATCCAGTGTTGTTTTGTATTTTTTGCGCACTATGTTGTTCATCAGTGCTGTGCTATGTGAGTTTTGTATAGCATATGTGCATGTATGACTGTTTAAATGCCTGTAGTCTGAGACTATTCGGTATGAATGGTCTGGATTAGCTACTGGGAATAAAGGATTATTCATTGGGGAGACACAGGGTTCAATTACGCCCTGGTACTCTAGTTTTGTGAGGATTTCTCTCATGGGTGCTTTCGCATCATGTTTTATTGGATACTGAGGTTGAGGTTAATTTGTAATAGGTATTACGTGGTAGGGGGTTTCTTTATCCCATCCTACATGGTTGCGATATAAAGCGGGTACCTGTGCCAATGTCCAATCAATGGCGTAGGATTCTACGATTTCCTCCGGAACAAGGGGCGAGAAAGAATGTTTAAAAACATCTTCCCCATATGGGCAGGTACGTCTCCTTCTAACTGCAGCGTTACTTTATACACCCTCTCTGGCATGGAGACTCGCATGTCTGCAGTTTCTACTTGTAGAAAGTCACTAGTTGCTTTCACCTCCAGATGCTCTAGAGGACTCCTGTGAACTATTGTGACCTCTGCTGCGCTGTCTAGCAGCACTAGTGCCCACTTCCTGTTCTTCAAGAGGACCCTCTTCTTGAGCGGCATGTCGTACTGCAACTTCTACCACTTTTTATTTTGTTGGTTTTTGTTGGGGAGCTTTCTCTTCCTTTTGAACAGAACCCTCTGATGAGCATTGTAATTCATGTCTCGGTTTCACATACTCTGTTCTTCGCTCTGATCAACCACCTCGCTCACTGCGTTTTTCCGATGAGTCCTGAAAGGAACGAGATTGGCGTGTTTCAGTATATTGATATCTATCAGGCTTTTTATATTATCTCTATTTCGGAGATTATGGGCCTGATTCTAACTTTGGAGGACGGTGTTAAACCGTCCCAAAAGTGGCGGATTTACCACCTACCGTATTACGAGTCCATTATATCCTATGGAACTCGTAATACGGTAGGTGGTATATCCGCCACTTTTGGGACGGTTTAACACCGTCCTCCAAAGTTAGAATCAGGCCCTATATCTATTCTGTGGGGTCTCTGTAAGCGGAGATTCTCCCCTTTCATTTCTTGTTACCCTCAGGAGCTTGCTTGGAAAAATCTTTAGCAGATTTGCCCTGAATTTGTGGTTTAGTTGGTCTGGCTTCTACACTATCTCGACCAATACTAGAACAGGTTTCTGCGATAATCTTTGGCAGCTTGCTTTCCTGATCCTGTTGAGGGACATCCCTGAGCCGCATGTGCACTGCTAGCGCGACTGCTTCCCCTTCAAGATTACTGAAAATAATTGAGGCTACTGTGGCAACATTGCCCATTAATTGGATCCCCAAGTCTAGGGCCGGGGCAGCCCCGTATTCATCTTGAATTTGCTTCAACACTTCCAGTAAATTGACAAGTGTCGGTGTACCATGCGCGGTAGTATAGAGCACGGCAAATACCGTGCCCCAGGTATAACATTTATCTACTGTAGGGACCATCCCAAATGGCAAACACATCGTTAAAATTCTATGTTTATCCTAAGGTCCTGTATGGAGAAATACCGCCTCCAGTGCATTTATTTTTTGAGCTAACCAAAACTGAGTTTCCTCTAGTTTGGCGGGTACTTTACCCATAATTCAATGTACAGTCGCAGGGTTAATACCTGGCGTCACTGCATGTGGTTGCACTGGAGCAGCACGTGCTGGGTTTGTATTTAATGTTTGCATTACAAACTGTACTAATCGTCTGTATATCGCTGTCAGTTCAGTATATAAGCAACGAACCTCAGCTACTACTAAATTTGCTACTGCAGAGTGAGGTGTATAAGTGGCCAATAAAGGTCAGGTAGCACCATCATTACATAGATGACCTTACCTAACTGGTAATATTGTGTGGGGTAGGGCGCCATCAAGCCAATTATTATGTTCTTGATAAGATAGAGGTATTTCTAAGTATGCACCACAAATGTGACAGGACCCCCCTGGGCCGTTAGGCTGTTTGCTAATAAATGTGCAGTCAGAGATTGTCTCATATTGACTGCAATTACTACCTGTTGCAGATTCACCATAATAGATAGTGAATTTGTTCAGAGAAGGCACACCAAATAGGGGATGACCTTTTAAAGTTCAAGTTTGAACAACTTCCAGCATCAGATAGGATGTCCTACTTAGATAAGGAGGAAATCCTCAATACCACGGACGTCTCCGTATATAGTACTGAGGTGTCTTTGTATATAATGAGACAGCGATACTCAGGAGGACCCAAAAATTAGAGCCTGACCAAACAATGGCGGAGCCATGTCGCGAGGGCTCTCATTATTCTAATGAGACTACTTGATTTCGAGTGGCAGAATCGCCTGCAGTGTGGGAGACTTAGTCTAGCCCACTACAGATGACACCTGTCGCTCCAATCCGGGTTCTGCTCTGGCTAACTAGCAGTGCCTCATCTCTACCCAAGGGCAGGGATGATTGGGTAGCCGAGCGCATGACATAACTGGTTTCTCAGGGAAGCCGTGGTCACTCAGGTCTCATCCGTTTCTCTCAGTTACATTTGTCTCACATACACAATGACAAACAGAGGTAGTATATTTCAATAATGCTTTAATAAAGCGACTGCATCTGAGATAGCAAAAAGTGGACTGCAATAACAAGGAAAATACAGCGTGACAAGATTAAAATTGTGACAAGGAGTGTAAAACATAAAAATAATGCTACCATATTGTCACGTGAGTCAACAGACTAATTCCTACCTAAGCTATGATAGAGCACAGCATGTTAAGCTCTAATTCTGCCCTTCAGGTTCCCCTGGGAAGACATCATCCCCCATACATGAGCAAAGGCCTGAAGTCTGCAAAACAGCTGTAGCGAAGCATTCAGCAATCAGCATACAGTCGTGGTTCTCTGGCTGGAATCTCCCTCTAACGTGTAAGGGACAGGGACTTTTTTTTTTTTTTTTATAAAACAGCTGATGTTCTGAGAAAATGTCCCTTCGTAAGGATGTGTATTTTCTATGAATGTCAGAGACTAAACTTATACCATGTTCACTAGCAACCTATCTTACTGCAGCCTTGGAAAAAGCACAGAGTGAGCAAGAAAGTCTTGTTTGAGAACAGAGAGCTGGCCTAGGCAATAACAAGGGGGCTGATTACTAGTGTGGCAGTTGGACAACCAGACCGCAATAGTGGCGGCCGCCAACAGACTTCCATGTTGGCAGTCATTACGACCACTATGTTGGTGGTCATACAGAAAACCGTATTACAAGTCACACAGGCAGGACCGACAAAAGTCAGCCAAAAACCTAACACCCCCAGAACTTTGGAGGGCAGGAAATAGGCAGTCCGACCACCAGCACCAACAGCCCGTCAACCAACCACTGCACCTATTACAAGTAAAAAGTCACAGTGGCAGTCAGCCATGGCAGTCTAAACCACAGAGGTTTGCGGTTAACAGAGTAAAACACAATACCACATTGGATGAATTTGAAAACAACACAGCTGATACACATTGTAACACCCGACACGCCTGCAAAGCATACCATAAAACACACCCCTTTACAAACCACAATCTTTTGCATCTACAACACCAAACACTCAAGCCAGAGCACATCAAACAATTTCCAAACTATAGATTATGTACCCCCACAACTTTACCTAAGCACATATCCCACACTCTCAGCACAATCCTATAACATTCATTTGCACCACACCACTCCATTTACTCCCCGTCACATGTTTAATTCCCACCACACAAATGTTTGTTATCACCACCATTTCACCCAAGACAAATCCCTGTTTCACTGAAGATGAGTTAAGAGCCATGGTGATTGAAATCATTTGAGTAGAGCCACATCTATTTGGAGCCCAGGTCCAGCACACTACTATCACCAGGAAAATGGAAATGTGGCAAAGGACGTCGACAGAGTGAATGCTGTAGGCCCCACCCAGTGCACAAAGGGACAACATCTGGAAGATATGGAACGACCTCAGGGAAAGGTCCATGCCAATGCATTAAGGTACTAGCTGCGTGTCCAGAAGACTGGCAGTGCCCCCCCCACCTCCTCCCTTACAAATCACATCCTGAGAGGCGAAGGTCTTTGCCATCCTGAATCTCGAGGCCTAGACAAGAATACCTTGGGAAGTGGAGTCGGACAAGTCACTACAACAAAATATCAGCAAATTGTATTGTCATGCATGCTCATTTATCATCTTTTGACAAGTTAATTGTCAAACCACTCAACAGCCGAGTGTCCACCTGTCTATAGGCCCCTGTCTGGCATCCAACATGTGAACTAAACTCACCTGGGGCAACAACAAGTACAAGGATTGACTGCACTACAATTCACAGCAGGCACTGTTCCACCATTACTAAAACATGAAAAGTGTATCCTACTTAAAATTAAGTTTATTGTTAGCTCCACAGTGGAATGTACACACCTGAGAGAATGCCATCTGTATGTGTAGGACAGGCACTGACAGGAATGCTAAGGCCAGGAGGCACTGCAACTCTCATTCCACTCAGCGACCACAGTGTCCTCTGTTCCAATGACCCTTCTCCCTCTACTCAGCCTTTGAACTGTACTCACCTGAGAGGATGACATCTGTATACTGTGTGTAGTATTTGGAGTAATATGACAGTAGATCCCAGGAGGGCCAGTCCTTGTAACTCTAATAACCAGGCCAGTGTCCATAGCACATTGTGCATGTCTGTGAACTCAGAAATTAAGTTTAACCACCTGGGAGGTACCAACAAACAGATCAAGGTACACTCTGTGATGTGGCCAAACACCTAGATCCATCTTGAGCAGCTTTGCCAAGATTGAAATATTGTGAACAGGAAGAACAGCTCAACATGTTTGCCAAAACAGTTTGTGACAGATCAAAGGCCCTAAGATGCATCATATGAATGGTATTGGTAGCAAACACATTCACAGTGCGCTGACCACATGATGACAACTATCACATATACAACAAGGTTCTGGATCTGCCTCCTAGTCCTTCTTTTGACCTAAACTACCTCCTGCCCAGCCACTGTTTCACCTGCACTGCCGGCAACTAATGAGTCTATGACCATCCTTCCAAGTGCTATGAAAGTCAGACATTTTGAAGCTATTTGACTGAAGTGGAATTGATATATTACCCAAATGTCAGCTCAATACAACTGATAGCATATCTACCTGTCACATAAGGAAAATCTGCAAATACACTGTGTACATGGCCTTAGCCCAATGTCACTGTTCACTATTTGAGGTATGTGTCACAATAAGACCTTTAACATTGTAAGTCTCACATCAATAGGTCTAGCTGCCACTGTGAATACCGATCCCACTGAAGAGCATGCCACTACCCCCATGGATGAGGCACTCAGTGAGGACAAAACTCCTGGTAGTCTGGACGTCGAAGGATGGTTCTAGCCTGTTAAAAATGGGGTCTCTGGTTGGCAGTCAGCTGACACTCTGCCCAAACAGGGACCCTCACTCTAGTCAGGGTAAGGGAGATACACAGCTCAGATAATCACTGTTCACTCCCTGGGTAGCTTGGCTCTAGCAGTCAGGAGCGATGTGGAAAGTATTTGTACAATCACACACAGTAACCCAGTGAAATCACCGCAAAAGTACTCAACATTAGTTTAGAAACATAGCCAATATTTATCTGAGTAAAACAAGACCAAAACAAGAAAAATCAAACATACACAAGCAAAGTTAAGAATTTTCAAAGATTAAACTTAAATATAGCGCTTAGAAACAACAATGCTTCAATTTGGTGTTATCAGTGCATCATGACAGAGTCGTTCCCAACAATCTGGTGTCAAACGGCGCCAGTCACTGAGTCGCATGGACCTCCTGTTACACTGCCTTTTGAAAATGAGGAACAAGCCAGTGCATGGAGTCAGGGAAGCGAGGTGTCGCTAGGTCCCGTGCAGTGTCTCTTCTGGTGCTGTCGGGCAGTGAAGTGACTGGTCCTTGCAGCCAAGAAGTGAAGATGAGGCAGCGTCGGTGCGAAGTGTCAGGTCCTTACGCTTCGGCGGAGTCAATATCCGACGGGTCAAGACGCGGTGGGGTGAGATCACAGGGTCACGGCAAGGCAACGGGGTTGCAGGCGTCGCAGCGGAGTTGGGTATCACGGATGTCAGTCGACACGACACTCTGGACTTCATAGGACGGCTTCAGCGTCAGGCCTGAGATGTCAGACTGGGTTATCACATTCCAGCGGAGACCACAGCTTCAGTTGCAGGCGGTGGCACGGGGTCAGGCAGCGGTGTCAGTCTGGGCGTTATCCGTTAGGGTCCACAGCAAGTGAACCCAGAGGCTGGTAGGTGAAGTATTTGCTGTCCCTGAGACTTCTCAATGGAAGGCAAGCTCATTCCAAGCATTTGGAGAAACTTCACAAGCAGGATACACAACAAACTCCAGTCTTTGTCTTCTCTGAGGCAGAAGTGGCAACTGCAGGCCAACCCAGCAAAGCAGACACAGCCAGTGGGCAGACCTCCTCCTCCAGCTCTTCAGCTCTTCTCTCATTGACAAAGGTTGCTGTTAGTCTGACCCAGACGTGGATTCCACAGGCACTATCAGGATATGTAAAAAACACCAGTACTTGTCCTACCTTTTAAATACTCTGCACCCTGCCCATGGGGCTACATAGGGCCTACCCTGGGGGTGGCTTACATGTAGTAAAAGGGAAGGTTTGGGTCTGCCAAGTGGGTACACGTGCCAGGTCAAATTGGCAGTGCAAGACTGCTCACACAGACACTGAGGTGGCAGGTCTGAGGCATGTTTACAGGGCTACACATGTGGGTGGTGCAGTCAGTGCTGCAGGCTCACTAATAGCATTTGATTTACAGCCCTGAACACCTTTAGTGCACTATACTATGGAATTACTAGTAAATCAAATATGCCAATCTTGAAAAAGTCAATTAGAGTTATAATTTACACAGAGAGCACTTGCACTTTGGCACTGGTAGGCAGTCGTAAAGTTCCCAGAGTACCAAAACCAACAAAAATGAAGTCCAGCACACAGTCAAAAACACAGAAAACAGAGACAAAAAGACAGGGGAAACCACGCCAAGGATGCCAAGTCTAACACGTGCCCCCCAGCTAAAAGTGGGGAGAACTACCCAACCTCATGGGAGTTCTCATTACTGAGGCAGAAGAATCTGGACAGACCATCAGCATTGGTGTGTTCTGTACAAGGGCAGTGTTCCACTGTAAAGTTAATTCCTTGTAGGGAGATGGACCACTTCAACCGTTTTGGGTTCTCCAAAACAAGCAAAAACAAAGTCCAACACATAGTCAAAAACACACAAAGCAGAAGCAAAATTACAGAGGAAACCATGCCAAGGATGCCAGGTCTACCATGACCCATCAGGGCAACCTGATCAGACAACATCAGTGAGCTTCACCGTGACCACATTGACTGCTCCCAGCCCTGTTGCTTCAACATCTCAGGCAGCCAGTCACCCACAAACCTCAATCCAGACGAATGTGACTACCATTGTGTGCCCCTCAGTCAAGGATCCTGAGTCACATCAAAACACATCAGACAATGATGATCCCGGAACCAGTGATAGGGGCCAAGCTTTGCTGAGGTTGCAGGCATGTGGAGGTCAGGTGCGTGGGAGGGATGGTGTAGGCCTGTGGCATTAGACTTCTGGGGAAGGCCCTGGCCAGGACACCATCAGCCAAATTTAGGGAGCCTACCAACAATCCCAAGTTGTTTTGAGCTAGGTACTTGTGGAACTCAGGGAGAAGAAGCAGCTGCAGAGGGACTTCCATTGTGAGTCTCTGGAAAAGTGGGAGACTCCTGGCCTCCCTAACAGGGGTGTTCAGGGAGATCAGCAGTATCCTGAACAGGGACAGTGAGCAACACCACACCCCTTCCTTTGGCCAAGCATAACCAGCCCTCTTCAACATCTGTGGCAGCCACTGGAAGGGAGGCTCTGTCAAAGGAAGGACCCACCTCAGACACTCCTGCCTCTGTAGCAGCAGATGCCCCTGCAAACGTGGATGTTCACCCAAGATTCCAAGAGGTGTGAATGCTGCTGCCAGCAAGTGAATTCTTCCTAAAGCAACCCCTTTATGCGCCACAGATTCACTCTGTTGACTGTTCCTAATCTACATTCCATTATCCATGGTTGTAGGACACTGGACTTCAAATGTTGTAGCATCTACTAATTTGATTTCATTCACCATTACTGATCCCTTCACTTCACTTTTTTGGTGAGTCTCACAATTATGTACTGCACATATGTAGATAAACACACCTACCACAAACACATTGCCTACTACAATTTTTCTACATTTTGAAAGGTTGAATTGTAAACCCATGTGATGCACATGAGGAAAACATTAGATGGTAATAGAAGAAGACATCTATCTCAGGTAGTCATGCTGAGGAGAATTAGCAACATGATGGCACAAGTGTCTGGTCACAACAAACATTTTATTGCACAGTACAGCAAATAGGCTGTTGACATGTCTGGAATGTCATAGCCAGGAATGGCTGACCCATCTTGAGTTAGGCTAGATATTACTAAGGTACCGTCCCCCAAACCACAGAAGGTAGGGCTTTGTCAGCCATTGTCACGTAGAATAGGCAAAACAATTAGTGTATCTTGTCACTAGCTAGACCTCATCATATACCAAAAACTTGTCTGCCAACTTAACATATGCAATGGCGCAGAGAGAGGGCAGTACAACTGTCCTTGATCATTGGTCCATCCTATCACAATGAGCAGGCATCTGGTGGCATGACACAAACTTATGTCAGTGTTGTGGCGCAGGCACTGTCGCCTGCAATGAGTAAACACATCAACGGCTACACAAAGTTCATACAGGATCATTGTCAACACAATGTGAAGGGAAAATACCTGGATTGCACTGGATGACATGTTTCTAGGGCACATGATCAAACACCTGAGACAATTGGACCAACTCACCACTTCAAACAAGTGTATTGTGCACTTCAGAATTCCATCCACCCACTGTCCAAACTATTTTGGCATGGGGATCATATACACCATATCTGTAACCAACAATACCTGGATCAATCCATGGCCACTTCATGTGTCAGAACAACAACAGCTACTTGCCAATGTCACAACTCTGAAATGCCAACATGAGGATGGCATGGCATAAAACACAAAACAAAGGGTTTACGCATGAAAATTCATACATAGGACCCAAATGTCACATCAAACTTCAGCAGATTCGCTCACAATGCAATGAGACTGACACAAACAAAGCAGATCATCAACGTAGCAATATTTTCAAGTCTGACTTAGAAAGCAAACTTTGGTTGTATACTGCATAGCTTGATATTTCCTATCTATTGTAAATGAATACCCTACTCAATACATCCTGACCCCTAACATTCCCCATATAGTCGCAGTAATCACATAACATTACATACTTACACTCAAGTGAAGTAGGGATTGATGAGATCTGCCCACAAGTCTTCACCTTCCTCTTCATCACTGTCATTTCTGGATTCTAATTCGGTTGTACTGCTAGCTCTCCTTCATCTGGAATATATAGGATATCTCTCCTCAAGGCAATGTTGTGGAGCATGCAGCAGGCCACAGTGATCTTACATAATTTTTCGGGTGACTAGAGGAGGGCTCCACCTGTCTTGTTCAGACACCTAAATGTGGCTTTCAGGAGCCCAAAAGCTCGCTCCACGATACGTCATGTTCTTCATTGTTGAAGCAGACTTCCCATGGCGTAGTTGGGTTTCTCACCAATGTCAACAACCATGCATGGTTTGGGTATGCAGAGACCCCTGTAATGAATGGGACATGTGATCAACTTTGAGTCCCTCTCATCCAAATTTTTGCTGCAGACATTGCATCCAAACATACAGGACATATGTGACTTACCAACCAGCCAGGTCATCTCTGGGTACATTTGTGACATCAGCTGTGGAATTGCGCTGTTCCACATGATGAAGGCATCATGAACTGAACCCAGATAATGGGCACAGATCTGTGATATATAGAGATCCGCCTGACAAACAACTTGGACATTGATGGAAAGGAAGTTCTCCTGGTTACATAGACTTGTTCATTGCCATGTGGTGAAACCAAGGCAACAGGTGTACAATCAATACACCCACAACATGTGGGATATGTGGCAAACCATAGAAGTCAGCCTTCACATGGGTGAAATCCTCACGATGAGGAAACCAGATGTAGCTGTCCCGGTGTTTCAACATTGCTGAGAGTACATCCTTCAATAAAAGACTGAACATAGGCTAGGTCATCCCAGCAGATAGGGGAACTGTATTTTGGAAAATCCCTGTGGCCCAGAAGTGTAACAGTGCCATGGCTTGTGTAATGGGTGATATGCTATTTGGATGACAAATGGCAGTCATCACATCTGGCTCCAACTGACGACAGATGTTCATGATTGTTTGTCCATTCAGACAGTAGATCTGGATAATATGTCTTTCTTCCATGGCCTTTAGGTCTGGCAGTGGACAGTAAACTGGAAGATGTCTGATCCTTCCCCTCCCTAGGACAAGTAATGAGTTTAGCCTACCAACATCATTGGGCATGTCAATAACAAATTGTGACAAGGCATGTCATAAGTTGAGGACATGATACACAGTACACATCACTACTGTCAATGACACAGAGTCAACATGTTTCCTCCTTGCTTTGGTACAAATGTGTACATATCATCTATCTGGACAGCAAGAATTTGTGCATAATACTTGCCACTTGAACTGTGACTTGATGTCTTAAGACTTAAATTCCCAGGTTGGGGAGGCTATGCCACTAATCAAGTTGCCACATGTGTCAAGAAATGTATATAAATGGTGTCCAACTCAAGGATCCACGTGACAGGACATGACAAGCACTTATCATTGGTATTAACAACATTTTTAGGTGGAGCATTCAAGACCTCTTTTATAAACTTTAGTATATACTTCTATACTTCTTTGTGGGCTCTCTGCTTTTTCACTGGTTTGTTTCAGTGCCCTTAAAAACTCCTTGTTAGCTAGTGGTCCATTCTTGCTCTCTGTCCCACCTTTTCCACAGTTGTACACTCCCTTGGAGCATGGCCCCAGTACTTGTACCCTTCCACGTGTGCCAATGTAGCATGTGCTTAGGGAGTACTTTTTACTTAGGCTAATAGCATTTGACCAGAGTGCTGGATATTTTCAGTGCCTCCAGTCTGATCTGTTAATAGGGCTCTAAATCATGTTCTTCTCTGGTTACTTGTGTTGTGCACCCAAAGACCGAGGTTAAATTATAGAGGCTGTTTCATGAGGGTGCCTGTTTCCGTCCCCTGCCCCCAAGGTGCAAAGACAATCATGATCACAACAATGTTTACATTGATTTTTTTACACGCTGCCGATGCGTAGAGAAAATTGTTACTGTTACAATATTTAATGTATATTCCCCCAATTTAAAATGGCCACTGCACATCATGCGTGATGATGTCCTTGACATCATGAGGAGGCTTTTCCTTTGACAATGCCATGTTCTCTGGGCAATTCACTTACTGCAGACACTTCAAAGCAGGTATCCGTTGGATCAAGGTGATATATATATATTTTTTTTCCTTCCTGACCACATCATTTCCAGCTATGGTGTTTATGATTACAGTCAGACACAAACCAGAGAGCCAGGGGATGCTGGTGGGGCAACATCAGCAGAGTACGGTGGGAAGGAGGAGAGGGGAGGGGGAAGAGGGAAAGCCTTTCAGTGCTGGCTTCTAACAAGTTGCTAATGTCAGGCCCTGGGCTGCCTACTACCCCTGTATCATGCCTTTTAGCGCTGCTTTCATTAGATCCGGGGAGGACTGGAGCCCACCAAACGCCCCCATTGATTTGCAGCTCTCACAACGTGCAATGATGTGCAGCATTCAGGTCACTGCCCACTCAGCTTTGAAGCCATTTCATCTTGCGCTGCTGACAGCTGCTGTCAGACGAGTCACAGCAGTGAGGGACACCATCCCTTCAGATCTCAGTCTCCGCTCTGCTCCCGCTAACTTCACCAGAGTTACACACTTACCTCCCACCACCAGAAATATTAGCGCTTGTTTTCTGACTGTGTTGACATAGGGAAGTCAGGCAAATAGACTCCTGCGCTACCGCAGTGCCCTACTCCACTCAGTACTCCTTCGCCAGAGTCGAAGCACTAGTGCTCAGGGCACCTCTCAAATATAGAAAAGGGCCCCAAACTCAAGCTGGGCAGGAAAAGACAGATATAATGAAGATGCAGGGAAGTGGGGGCTTGCACCCATTGACCATGGTACCACGGTACCTGCGGCACCGTTGATAGCTTCACCCCGTCCCTCGCTCCTTACTTCTGCACCATACCGTGTGTACATTTTATATAGATTATGTTCAGCCTAAAAACTAAACAGTTTCAGAAAAGCATTGAAAAAGGACCCCTTTTAAAACATCTTGTTACTGTGCAGCAACTTCCAGTAGAGACCCCTTAGCCTCACCTGTCAGTCCAGTGTATCTCACTCATGTACCACCACTAATGTGTTAGAGCTGGGCTTGCGCTGTATAATTATAGACTTTACAAAACGTGTTTCTAATACCACAGTACCACAATCCTCACAAGTACTCTAAAATGCAACAATTAATTAATGTACAAGAGAACATGATTTTAGTTTTGCTGTAAATTGCTTTTGCACGTCTAGTAGTCTAGCAGTTGGCAGCTGTCTATAAATATAATTTGATCAAACTACTTAATGTATATTTATTTTCAGAGCACATGTTAACCCCTGTGGGCTCTTGTCACTATATATCATCTTTGTTACCGAGGTCAGTGCCACTCACTTTACCGCCCTCGGAGGACAGAGGGCTGGGTGAGCTTTCAGGGCTTCAAACCTGTGACAATTGGATGAAGCCTAGATCCCAGCAGAGGATACATTAGTTGACTGCAGGCTCTGCTGCTTAAATGCGCCCAGTTCCACCCCCCTTAAATCTACCACAAGCTGAATGTGTGTGGGTGTCATGCCTACTACACAACATAATACCAGAGTAACATCACCAAACACATTTCATCAGGCGCAGACCGTCCTTTATGGCATGGGGGCCACGCCCCCCATCTTTTGCACCTCATGAAGAGTGCTGGTCAGGCTGAACAAAGGTCAGCCTGACAGACACTCTTCCTGTTCAGGTCAGGCAGCCAGGAGCAGACTAGCCCGATTTGTGCAGACTCCTGGCTGCCTGAGCTGAACTTTGCTGGGCTGAAGAGGTCACAGCTCCTGTGGGTGTGACCTTCTTGGCTCAGCAAAGGTGCCTCGAGGCCCTCCCCTGGGTGATGAGGGAAGCGTCACCCATTGACTTCGAACTGGGCGCTTCAGGTTTAAGCCCTGAAGCACCCAGGGCGAGTGTCAATCAGTCCCAACTCGTCACAGAGTGGGGTGGGAGCAGCAGTCTCACTGACCCCATCCCACTCTGTGACGAAGTTGAGAATGCTACCTTCCCTCAATGGCTGACCTGAGGTCACCCAGTGAGGGAAGGCAGCAGTCCCAACCCTCCTCCGACCTCCGAGGCTGAAGGTAAGTGAGTGTGATTTTTTTTAATGAATGTGTGGTGTGTGCATGTATGTTTGAATGTTGATGAGTTTTGTTCATGGATGTGCATGTGTGTGTGAAAGAATGTGTGAGTGTGTTTCCCGCCTGCCCCCTACCCCCCTAAAACAGCCGGCTGTCACTGCGTTTCATTCTAGACCCTTAACATTTGAACAGGCTCTTAATTCTGTGAAGCAGCCTTTTGGCACCATAAAAGCTCTACAGTTAAGTAAGTGGGCCATATACTATCTGAGGATCAAGGGGCAAAGCACTATATGATGCGTGCTGCATACACAATCAATATTGAAATTCTAAGCACAAAGCAGTAAGCACAAGCACTATAACTACACATATCGACATAAATCTGCATATCACAAAAAGGGGGCAGTACCCTTGCTTCAGCTGCATATTGTGCCATCACTAATGTAAATTCAAGTCTGTCTATGAATTCGATTATACTAAAGGAACCTTTGCAATGACAATGCTGATTAATGTGTGAAAATAATAGTATGAGGCTATTGGGAGAGTTCCTGGGTGCAAGTTCAAAATAAGAGGTGGCACCGAGTGGCCTACAATCTCTTAAATTCTGGAATGGGCTTGCCCTACACTTGTGAGTGCAACCAATCTACTGCCATTTCAGGAAACTGCTACAAACAAAATTATTTAAGCAATCCTATTACTGAGAGCAAAGGATGGCAGGAGTTAGGTTAACTAACACTGTCCTAAATGCCACCTGCCTCCGAACCTTCCCTCGTACCCTGCCCCCCTGCCTCCAAACCCTGCACCCACCCTACCACGTCTGATGACCTCTTCCTTGTTTAACTAGACCAATAAGCCGATCTTATTGCCCATGGCTGAAGAGAACTAAGAACCCACCACAACCACGTTAACACTCATATGTAATGTGTAGTTTCCAAACCACAACCAACACAATGAGTGTTTGAACATTCTTGATATGTTTGGGTGACCCTTCTAATTTATTTCTCCTCTGTGAATGTTTTTTGTCTTTTTTGGGGGAATTGTGTTAGCCAGCCAGCAATTCTGATGGTGGGGTGGTGAAAGTGGGATTCTATAGAAATTAGCATGGCAGATTTAAATTAGGATGCTAAATGGCAATATTTTCATTTTTTGTCGCTGATAGAGGGAGAAGGTAAATGGAAGTGCTTTAGTTATATGCAGGGCTACTGGAATTATATGGCAGGAAAAGATGAAATTATGAGGCAGGGTTGAACCATTTATGTGGCAAGAAAAGTCATGGTGATAGGCAGTTGCTACTGTGGTGGACACAGCCATAGGCTAATGTTGGTGCAAGTGGCAGTCGCAGGCCAATGGCTATGTCTGCTGGTGGTGACAGCCACATACGTGATGGACATGACCACCATGTTCTGAAAAATCCCTCACTTGACTCCTGACACTGTGGCCAGCAAGACCTCCACGACCTGGACTGCTGTGTACCGATTCTGAGAGCAATCATGTCACGTCCAACAGGTGATAGGGCCCCTACCTTCCCTCTAGAGGAGCTTGAGAAGCTTGTGGAGGAGATCCACCCCTTTATTGACAGCTCCATGGTGCACCAGAGGAGCAGGTGAGAACCTCATGTCCACATTTTTCACTATACTTTACCATATTTTCCTTCCTCACAGGCTAGATTTTGCCCATGCATGACATAATTTAAAGTCAAGGCCATGGAGGTGGAGTGGGTGTGGCATCAATGGGAGAGTCAATGTTCATGTAACTGTGTTCAATGCCAGATGCTGGGTCCTTAGACTTTGGTGTGTCTGTCTGTTTTGAGTGTACCCTGTTGTACCTTATGTTGTATGCACAAAACTAGGGGCCTGATTTAGGAAAAGTGGTGCTGCACCCAGTGCACCACCACTATTCTTGCGCCTCTTAAAACCCCTCTAACACCACCATGTGTGTGCAGTATCTAAGATACGGCACACCATGGAGGTGGTTAGGGGAACTAGCTTCAACATTTTTCACGCTAGTTCGGAGCTTTGCATGATTAGCATAAAAAATTTTGACGGCAATTGTGCAAAACCCATTGTAAACAATGTTGTGCCTCCTTTTAATGCCTGCTCTGAGAAGGTGTTAAAAGTGGCGAAATAAATTATGAAAATAAATGTTTCAGATTTTTTGCACCATTTTTTCAGACGCCCTAACAAGGAAATGTCCCCTTTGCATAGGCATAATGTAGCGCAAAGTGTTACAAAGTGGTTCAATGCATGCATTGCACAACTTTGTAAATTTGGTGCAGCGATTTTGGGCTTGTTGGGCCACATTAGCGTTAAAAATAATTACGCTAACATGGCACAAGGAGGTGCTAGGGGCTCTTAAATCTGCCCCTAGTTGAGATGACACCAGAGCCATCCCCATACCTCACTTGGCACATGGATGTTGTCAATGTGGGACCACATATATTTGCATGACAGCATGAGCTGTGTATGCATGTTGTATGTGTCAGGTGTGTGTCAAGTGAACTATGTGTATGTAGCCACTGAGATTTTAAACCACATCTGGCCTTACTAAACTGTTATTCTAAAGGCAAATCCTGACTCACTCTGCCCTTCAGGTTACCACATACTCAACACATGCCATTATGTTGTTGGCTACATAATGTACTGTCATGCATGGAAGTGAAAGGATGGGAGCTCCATGTAGGTTCTCTCTGCTCAGCCTGCAGATACCAGGGCCTGTTAAATGTATCTCCCAGTATGGGTCCATCACAAGGCTGGTGCTGAGTCTTTTTGGCTATGCAGTTGTGACACTGTGCCCACTCACTGTATCCAAGTATGGCCTGTCATGTGAACCAATCTAGGCTCTGTAAGAAAAGCAGCTTATTGAGGTTCCTTCCCTGATGAGTATGGAAGTGGTTTTAGTAGGGAGACAATCATCTGTGTATTATGTGCACAGTCAATGTGTGTCGCTGACCCCCGACAGATCTCTTACTCCGACAGCCCTGTTGACAGCATCACACATGTCATATCTGTCATGTGCAGTTGTATTACATAAATGATAGTCCCATTTTTGCAGACAGTGTGAGAAATCCTGGGAACCAATGATATGTGACTCATTGGTTTGGTCACATAGCAGAAAATGAACAATGCATTCATAAGTTTGTTGGATGCCATCTCTGTAGGATAGACACATATGTCCAGAAGCATGATCTTTAGCACATGTCCATGATACAGAACCTCACCCCATGAGGAGGCATGAGTATGCATTTGCCAGTCCACATGTCCCCACAGGGGCAGGTTGGACACCTTCTATACCCACCATGCCAGTCCCTTCATCTTTACCCATGTGTAATGTTAGAGGTTGTACTCTGGCACTAGCCTGTAGGAACTGAATGCAGGGAATCATTTTCACAGAGTGTGAGGATACTAATGCATTCATGCCTAAGGAGTGTACCAGATTGGAAACAATCCACGGTTATTCCGCTTACTTAAAAACCTGGCAAAGATGCAACAGCTCTTTCTAACCTCCGCCCAATTTCACTTCCACCCGTTCTGGCCAAAATGCTAGAAAAACACCTCAACCAGGAAGGCTGGACCCCTCCCAACATAGTTGCCGCCGTGCTCACAGCACCGAATCGGCTTTAATCCCTACTTCGGATATAATCAGCAGAAGAGGGGATATGGGAGAAGGCACAATTCTAGTTTTACTTGAATTGTCTGCCGCATTTGATACCATCTCTCCTCTCATTTTACTTTGGCGCCTCCATTAGGCTGGAGTGAGGGGCAAAGCTTGAAAACTACTTGGATCTTTTCTATCTGATAGAACCATTACAGTGGCCTGTGGTGAGCAACGTGCCTCCCCTTTCAACTTCCTTGTGGAGTGCCGCAGGGGTCATTCCTCAACCCTACCCTTTTTAATTTGTATATGGCGCCCCTAGTGGGCTTGGTACGCTCTTTCGATTTCCAGATCGTATCCTATGCTGATGATACTCAGCTGATTGTTCCTGTATCTCACAACTGGGAAGAATCCAGAGAGAAATTTCAACTCTGCATGGCAGCAATCAACAACTGGATGGCCAGCAATTGGATTAAACTTAATGGGAGTAAGACCATTGTTATGCGCTTTGGACGTAATAATATTCCCTGGGACAGCAGTTGGTGGCCAGAAGCCTGTGGGGGATGCCCTTCACCCAGTCTTTCTGCCAAAAATCTTGGCATTATATTTGACACTTCTCTTTCCTTTAATCTACAGATTAACCAAATTGTCAAAGTCTGCTTTTGGATCCTAAAAACTCTTAGGAAAATCATGCATTTTTTGGAGGATGACTTAAGAACGCCGGTCGTGCTGACTCTTGTCACTTCAAGACTGGATTACTGCAATGCACTTTTGTTAAATGCCAATAAAACTTCCCTTGGCAAGTTACAGTCCATTCAGGATACGGCGGCCCGCCTGATTTTGAATCTCCCCCAGTCCTCTTCTGCCAGTAGCAGTTTGAAATTACTACACTGGCTACCTATTAATAAGAGAATTATTTTCAAGACTCTCTGTTTAACTCATAGAGCTTTACAGTTTGAGGGTTGCGAATACCTGAAGTCTACCCTGCGACAATACCAACCTACCAGAAATTTGAGATCCTCTTCCAAACATATGATCGCGGTTCCCCGATGCAATAGGGCTAGATGGGGGGACCGTGCGTTTAGGGTAGAAGCCGCAAGGCTATGGAATGCACTATCTCTTGCGCTTCGTCAAACAGCCATCCACACCATTTTTAGAAAAAATCTGAAAAATTGGCTTTTTTTGCAATAGGCACGCTGTCTTTTTTGGAGGAGCACTTTGTTCTCCTGTTTACTTGCTCAGTTTAGCGCTTCGATGCTACTTGCCGGAATGCGCTTTATAAATTACTCAATACAATACAATACAATACCATTCAGAAGCCACAGAGGTGTGATGTGTCACATGGTTCCTCAGCTCTCAGTAAGAATGCTAAAGCATATCCCACAAGATGTCAGTTGTCCTACCTAGTCAGTGGAGGGCCTGAGAAGGGTGGTGGATATGTCTGCAGATTGGGAAGTGTTTGTAGTAATGTGCCTGTACTCAGTGGCTGGAATGTAGCACACCTGGATAGTTTGGGCAAAAAAAGAATGTTCATAGCTTTGTGTACTGACATGTATGTGACTCAGCCGTTTTGGATGGGACTTGTGGATATAACTTCTTATCTTTTCTTTTGCATCCATGCAGGTCAACGCCCATCAGAAGAAAAGGATTTGGATAGCTATCACCAAGAAGGCACGGGCCTGGGTGGTACACAGCCAGCAGAGCGCCCACTGCAGAAAGAGATGGGTGGGCCTTAGATGCTGGGCCCGGAAGATTGCAGAGGCCCAGCTGGGGCTGTCCTCCCAACGTGTGTGGGGTGCCCATTGGACAATGACCTTCCCAATAGCCTGCATCCTGACGATGGCCTACCCGGAGCTGGATGGGCATTTGAGGGAAGCACAGCAGGCACAAAGGGGCAAGCAGGAAGCAAATTTATGCCTGTCCCTTTGTCAGCTAATTGAGTGGGGTACTGACTGCTCCCCCCGACAATTAGGGATGAGCCATGTGTCATCTGGTACAAACTTTGGGGGAATCCTCAAACAACTTTCTCTGCAGGGACCACAAATGGCTGTGTACAGTGATCTTTCATGTGCTTTTTGTTTGCTATAATGGGTGTAATTTCCGACTCACAGATCATTTCCCCTGAAAGTCACAGACAAAAGGTAAGTGGGTTATGGATCACTATCTTCTGCCATGTGTCTGGGCATATGTGTATGTAGACATCTGCCACCCAGAAGCAAGTTTACTTCACTGTATGATGTGTGTTGGTGCCTCAATGTAGTCTGTGATGTGTTTGTGCCTGGCATAGATATGGCATGGCTTGCATGGTTTATGGTTTGCAGATGTAGCAAACTACTTTCCATTGGTAATTGGGAAGTGTCCACTGAGTAGTGTTATGTTCCATGACTGTAGCCAACATTTCTTGGGCCTACATGTCAGTATGTGTGCTTTTCTCTTTACGAAACATCCTCATTCTGCAATTTCATGCATGTTCTACCCATGTTGATGGGATGATATCTGTATTCCCTCACATGTATGTGCATGGAAAATTGTTAATGGAATAGCACATTTACAATGCTGATCCATTTAATGTTGTGCCACAGACAGGAGTGTGTCAGCTTTGTTTATTGCCTGACAGATACCTCCATGCATTATAGTATGTCATCTGTCATGTAAAACTAAAATAGCAATGAGAGAGATGACAATTAAATTTAAGTCCAGATTCTGTATTTATCTATGCCCTTGATGAGGCATCTTGTGAAACAGTGCAGTGTACATATTAAATGATTGTGGATTGTTCCCTGACTGTTGTCATGCATCATGGAGTGACCTGCAGTGATGTTGACATCATATGTGTTTGGGTTCAGACATTCATCCACAGACAGATACCAAGATGGCATGTCTAAGATGTGGATAGTGATGTAGCTTCTCATTGGACAACAGGTTAGGGTCCTTCAATTTCTCCTAACAGGTTCTGTGTCTCACCAACATGCAAGGTACAAATGTGTACCACAGACACACTCAGATGATGTCATTGTAGTGGGTGTCAGACATTAGTGGTGACTATCCTCGGGCTGACTGATTCACTGTTGTATGTATTCTGGATACATCTCTCCCTGACATATTGGACCTGACGTCAATGTTGTTCCTTTCAATTACATATGTGAGGCCTATCTAGTGACACTAATACTACCTCCTTGACTCTATTGGGACAGGTGTCATTTTGTGAGCTGTACATTGTTGAAATGTGTCCATTGTGACATGGGTATTTCCATGTCAACTTGTCCAGAATATTTCACTTTGGTATCTGAGATACAATTGTTGGTAAATCATGTATGTGCAAAATAGATGTGTGCATAAACGTGTGTGTGAAATATGGGAAGTTACTTTGCTAAGGCATTGTATTGTTAGCTACAAGTGAACTAATGTCTGCTCATGTGGTACAGCTATGAGGATGAAGAGGTCACCTATTTGTTGTATGGTCATTGTGGTTGCAAGACCTCAGCAATGCACTTATAGTTGTCTGGGATCCTGGTTAGCCTATGAGTAACTTTGTTAAGGCCAGATGGCATGCATGCATATGGCATGGCACATGAAAGTACCACTTTGGTGAAATATTTTGATGGAGCCTATTTGACATGATGGTATTGTTTGTCACTCAGACTTGTGATTGAGGTTATCATGTGTATGTTATGACCCTATTTGTCATTTTTGTGCAGCATCAGCACAGGCAGGTAAAGGAGACGGGGTACAGCCAAGTGGGGAAGCATCTGGCCATAGGACCTAGGGTCAGGATAACACTGACACAGGGGGCCCAGTGGCCTAAAGGGCAAGGAGAGTGCCACAGGGGAGATAGGATCTACATCCATTATCATCAGATTCCTCCTCCAGTGGCCACTCCCTAGTGTTGGCGGACCGATCGAGGACCCCACCAGTACCATCCTTGTCCGTCACCCCATTCTATCACTGCCCTCCCTGTTTCTCCCGAACCTGTTTTCCATGCCGGCTCACCCAAGAGGGCGGACATCTCCTTTGCTGAAGGCATCACCGCCTCAGCCCCTGTTACCCCTGCTGCCCTCACTGAGGACAGCTATTGACATTGTGAAAACAATCTATGTGGGTCAGACTGCCATTGTGAATACCATCCAGGGATTGGCAAGTCAGCTACAACAGACTAATTCATTCCTGGAAGGCATTCATGGTGTAATGTCTGGCCTACAGAGATCTTTTTAGGTCCTGGCCTCCACAATGACAGCAGCCAATCACTCCTGAGCCTCTGGCCCCCCTCCACTTCCCTCTTCCCAGTCCAAACCCCCTCTTTCCTTTCCTACCCAAAGCACACATACAGATCCACATCCATCCACCTCAGCAGACAAACATACCGCACACCAATGCAAGCACCACAAGACACACCAGAACACACACAAACAACATCCACCCACAGACACAGCAACACTCACAACTTCCCCTGACAAACCCACCACCCGCTCATCAGACATACAACATCAAGTCTACCAACAGTCACCATTCCAACAGTCACTGACACAGCCACCACACCCATCCTACATGCAGACACCTCTCCAGCAGACCCTCAAACATCCACCACAAGGACCACAGATACCACAACTACCTACACACCTACATCTACTATATCCTGCAGTCACCACCCAAACAGACAACCACCGTCCCACCACAGCATCCCCCAGCACCTCCACCCCCTCTAAGCCAAAGACACATAAATGCCCTCACTCACCCACCGCACACAAGCATACCTCCCAAAATCACGCATCCAAGACATCCACACCAACACAGCCTAGAACCACTCCTGTCCCCATTCTGATGATCATCCCTGTGTTTCTAAAAAAGCGTTTCTGTGTGACCTTGGCCTTACCACTGTTCCACCCTTGGACCATACCCAGAAGGACCCCACCCAGCTCCCAGTCCGTCCATTCCACCTCTAAGGCCTCCCCTGCCCCCCTGCAAGTAGCCATTCCTCCCCCAAAGAAGCCTACTCTTCCCAAAAAGGAGCCCACCACTTCCAAAAAGAAGTCTACCCCTCCCCAGCCCAAAACACCCTTCCAAATTTGATCCCCCTGATAGCCTCAGAGGTGCCTGCCTACCCACTTGATGCTCCTTCCTTTGGAGGTTACATGGCAGTCAGGAGTCAAGTTGGGGCACACCACTGTACCATATTTGGCAACAAATCATGGACTAGCCAATGGCTTTTCAACAATCTTACTAGTTCTTATTATTAAATCCAACAGTTGTTTTGTTTTGGATACACCTTTGTCCTGCAATTCCAATTCCTTTTCTAGCTTTCTGTTGTCCCTGAGTGACCTTGGTTGTGTGCCTCTAGTTTTGTGTGTTTGAGCCTGCTTGCTGCTCCAGTTGCTGTTTTTAGCAGTGTGTGAGTTTGTGTGCAGTGCTGTTGTGCCCCAGGAGACGGGTATATGTTGTGTGTATATGTATGTGTGTGTGTGAATGTGATGGTTATGTCATGGCATTGGGCACTGTTTGGCATGGTAAGTATTTCTTATTGTGATATCCAATGTGAGCATGTATGGTGTTAGATTTGTCCCCATGACATGGCTTATGTATTCATGAGATGTTTGTCATCTTGGGTTTTGGATGTGTAGACATGTCATAAATTGTGCTAGCTTTGGTTGCGTTAGCCTGTGTCCATTTAGAGTGTGTCCTTGCAAATGGTTCCTGTTGAGGTATGTCCCAGGCAGTATGAGTTTTATGTGCTTGGTTCTACTTTCCCTTCCCCATTGTTTAGATGTGCATGACAATTGGTTTTGGTATTGTTTGTCCCTGAGGCCCATGTAGGGCCATTTCCTTTGGAAATGTTGTTTGAGGGTCCTGTATAAAGTGTTGTATGTCCCAGTGCAGTCTCCTTCCCTGTGTGTCCTAGATTGCTCCATCCCAATTGCATAGGTATAGTTGTTATGTTGTTCTTGGTATATTTGTCTCTGTGTGTTTTATGCATGCCATTGTGCTGTGCTGTGATGTGTGTGTCCATTTCAGGGCTGCTTACTGGTGGCTGCATGCCACATCGTTACATATGTGTGTTGTATGTGTGGACAGTCCCTGGCCAGTGTGGAATGTGGCTCTGTGAGCTGTAATTGTATTTGTGCAGTGTGAGTGTTTTGGCCAAAGTGTGTGTATTGTGTGTATGTACTTGTCCGTGCAGATATATGTCAGTAAGTGTGTTGTATGAGATGTGTGCCTACTGCCAATGGTGTACCACCCTTTGATGTGTTTGCCAGCACTACAAGCTGTTTGTAAAAGTTGATGATACAGGTAGGTGTGTGTGCATTTACAGTTGATGGAGTCCACATAGACATTGATTTTGTGGTCTTTGAATGAGCAGCAGCAGTTTCATGCTGTTTGTGAATGGCTCCATGGTGACCCCAGAAGTGTACAGCCGCCTACAGGTGAGTGTCTCCCTATATGCTGTCCATTTCTGCCAGCTTTCACATGGTAGTTGGACCGCCACAGTCATGTTGGTGGTGTGCAACCTTGTAATAGGCCTGGCGGAAACACTGTCACCGTCGACGTGTTCATGCTTCCATGTGACCATGGTGGTCTCTGCTGCCTGGTGGTGCCAGCGGAACGCTGACAGACTTTTGTTTGTGCGATCGCCAAACGGTCAGACCGCTCGCCAATCAAGGTCAGGATGTGTTCTGTCAAACCCTAAGAAGGTACCAGGGGCAATTAACCCTTCAGGTGCTGTGGACATAATGGTTAAGCCCTGGGCAGCACTGCTCGGGTGCCCAGGACGTAACCGTTACGTCCAGATAGGGGTCCACATGGGAAGCGCTAGCGCTCCCCCCGGGGGCCTGGCACCCCCCTCTCCTGGGCAGGGGTGGAAGGGGAAGCGATTCCCCTTCCACCCCCACTCCCCCAACACCCCAGTAGTGTCTGATGATGTCAGCACACGATCGTGACCTCATCAGAGGCTGCCTGAGCTTTCAGCGCGGATCGGAGGAGAAAAGCAAAAGCATTTCTCCTCCGATCACATGGGGTGGACGAGAAAGGCCTTTCCTCTCCTTTCATGTCTCTCTCAGCATGTCTGCTGCTCGATCGCGATGCGATTGGGCAGCAGAAATGCCACTAGACACCAGGGAAATTTTTTTTTTGTTTTGTTTATGGCATAAGGGGAGCGGCTCTTTGGGCAAGGGCTGCTCCCCAGGGGGCAATTTATTTTTTGGCCATTTCTGCCCCCCCAGGGGCAGATCGGCCTATTATAATTAGGCTGATCTGCCCCCCGGGGGCAGAAACCACTAGACACCAGGGATCATTTTTTCTTTGTTGTTTTTAAAAAACAATTATGTATGAGGGTCGCTCCCTTGGGGGCAAATTTACTTTTAGGCCATTTCTGTCCCCGTTGGCTGCAGATCGGCCTATTTTTATTAGTGGGGGTAGAAATCACTAGACACCAGGTCAACATTTTTTTATACTTGCGCATAAGAGGAGTGGCCCTTTGGGTAAGGGCTGCTCCCTGGGAGGCCCATTATAATTAGGCTGATCTGCCCTCACGGGAGGCAGAAACGGCTAGACACCAGGAATAATTTTTTAAAAATAATTTTTATTATATATGTGGGGAGCGACCCCTTAGGCAAGGGTCGCTCCCTTGGGGGCAAATTTACTTGTGGCCATTTCTGCCCCCCTTGGGGGCAGATCGGCCTATTTTTATTAGGCCAATCGGCCCCCAAGGGGGCGGAAACCACTAGACACCAGGGAGGTTTGTTTTTTTATTTATGTTTATACATAAGGGGAGGGGCCCCTTGGACAAAGGCTGCTCTCCATGGGGTTAAAATATTTTTAGGCCTTTTCTGCCCCCCCAGGGGGCAGATCGGCCTTTTATAATTAGGCTGATCTGCCACCAGGGGGGGCAGAACCCCCTAGACACCAGGGATATATATTTTTTTTATGTTTACTTTTTTTTTTATATATGGGGAGCGACCCCTTAGGCAAGGGTCACTCCCCTGGGGGGCAAATTGTCGTTCGGCCATTTCTGCCCCCCTCGGCGACAGATCGGCCTATTTGTGTTAGGCCAATCTGCCCCCAGTGGGGGCAGAAGCCACTAGACACCAGGGATTTTTTTTTGTGCCAATTTCACGCAAGGGGGGCGACTCCTTAGGCAAGGGTCACTCCCCTGGGCGGGGGGGCATATTTATTTTAGCCCATTTCTGCTCCCCTTGTGGCAGATCTGCCTATTTATATTAGGCAGATGTACCCCCGGGGGGGCAGAAACCACTAAGGCTCCAGGGATTGGTGTGTGTATGTGTGTGTTTTTTTTGGGGGGCAGCCTCTTGGGCAACGGTTACTCCCCACGGGAGGCACATTGCTATTGGCCATATTTGCCCCCCTGGGGTCAGTTCGGCCTATTTTCGGAAGAGCCATCTGCCACCAAGGGGGGCAGAAAGCCCACCAGAGATCAGGGAAGATTTTTTTCCGAAATAAGAGGGTGGAGGTATGCCATACCCCCACTCCAAATAAATGGGGCCGAAGTTGTTCTGTCCACCCGTGGGCAGATGGGGAAATTACCCCGGATCAAATCCCCAGGGGGACAGAAAGCATACTAGATGTCTGGGAATAAAAAATAAAAAAAATGTGGGTTGGTGGCTACCACCCAGTTTGGGCCTGGTTATGCCCCTACCCCAACTGAAGGAGGTAACAGTCTTTCAGCTCTCCCCCCGCACACTAAAACATCTTATCCCATATCAGGCAAGAGGACATTTGATTATTTTAGGTTTTGGGTTTACATTTGGGCCATGAGTGCTTGGCTAACTCTCAAAATTGTCCCATTTGGAATGGTGAGGACTGCACATTTTGGACTTTGGGACACTGCCATGTAGAAAAATTCACAAGACCTAGACACATCTGAAAACTAAACATCTGGGTGATTCCAGGGTGGTGTGCTTCACATGCACCCCGCACCAATTTCTTACCCACAATGCCCTGCAAACCTCCAACTTTGCTGGAAATCACACATTTTTCCCACATTTTTATGATGGAACCTTCTGGAATCTGCAGGAATCCACAAAATTCCTACCACCCAGCATTGTCTCATCTATACCGATAAGAATTCTGCTGCACTTGTCAGCCTAAATTTTTTTTTTTTCAAACTGCCCTTTTGGACCCGCTTTGGTTCACCATCAATTTCGATAAGTTTTTGGGTCTTCCCTGTCACAGGCACTTGGCCCACCTGCACAAGTGAGGTATCATTTTTACCGGAAAACTGAGGGGAACGTTGGGTGGTAGGAAATTTTTGTCCCCATGCGGTGATCCCACAGAGAAATGTGGAAAAAATGTATTTTTTTAGCTAAATTTGAAGTTTGCTGAGGATTCTGGGTAAGAAAAAATTGGGGGATCCACTCAAGTCACACCTCCCTGGACTCCCTCGGGTGTTTTGTTTTCAGAAATGTCTGGGGTTGGTAGGTTTCCCTAGATGGACCAAAAACGCAGGTGCCCCCGCAAAAACAGAAAGTTTTATATTTGATTATTTTGATGTGTCCAGATAGTGTTTTGGGGCATTTCCTTTCGCGTGCACTAGGCCTACCCACACAAGTGAGGTACCATTTTTATTGGGAGACTTGGGGAAACGGTGGGTGGAAGGACATTTTTGGCTCCTCTTAGATTCCAGAACTTTGTGTTACTGAAATGTGAGGAAAAAGTGTTTTTTAGCCAAATTTTGAGGTTTGCAAAGGATTCTGGGTAACAGAACCTAGTCAGAGCCCCACAAGACACCCCGTCTTGAATTCCGCTAGGTGTCTAGTTTTGAAAAAATGTGCAGGTTTGGTAGGTTTCCTTAGGTGCCAGCTGAGCTAGAGGTCAAAATCTACAGCTAGACACTTTGCGAAAAACACGTCAGATTTCAATGTAAAAATGTGATGTGTCCATGTTGTGTTTCCTGTCGCGAGTATTAGGCCTACCCATGTAAGTGAGGTACCATTTTTATCGGGAGCCTTGGGGGAACACATATTAGCAAAACAAGTGTTATTGCCCCTTGTCTTTCTCTACATTTTTTCCTTTCAAATGTAAGACACTGTGTAAAAAAGAAGTATATTTGAGAAATGCCCTGTAATTCACATGCTAGTATGGGCACCCCCGAATTCAGAGATGTGCAAATAACCACTGCTTCTCAACACCTTATCTTGTGCCTATTTTGGAAATACAAAGGTTTTCTTCATACCTATTTTTCACTCTTTGTAGTTCACCAAATGAATTGCTGTATACCCGGTATAGAATGAAAACCCATTGCAAGGTGCAGCTCATTTATTGGCTCTGGGAACCTAGGGTTCTTGATGAACCTACAAGCCCTGTATATCGCCGCAACCAGAAGAGTCCAGCAGACGTAACAGTATATTGCTTTAAAAAACTGACATTGCAGGAAAAAGTTACAGAGTAAAACTTGAGGAAAATTACTGTTTTTTAACCTCAATTTCAATATGTTTTTATTTCAGCTGTTATTTTCTGTAGGAAAACCTTGTAGGATCTATACAAATTACCCCTTGATGAATTCAGAATTTTGTCTACTTTTCAGACATGTTTAGCTTTCTGGGTTCATGCATTGGTTTCATACCCATTTCTGTCAATAACTGAAAGGAGGCTGAAAACACAAAAAATAGTAAAAATGGGGTATGTCCCAGTAAAATGCCAAAATTGTGTTAAAAAATTGGGTTTCCTGATTCTAGTCCAACTGTTCCTGAAAGCTGGGAAGTTGGTGATTTTAGCACCACAAACCCTTTGTTGATGCCATTTTCAGGAAAAAAACACAAGCCTTCTTCTGCAGCCATTTTTTCCCATTTTGTTGGGAAAAAAAAAACTCACTGTATTTTGGCTCATTTCTTGGTCTCCTTCAGGGTAACGCACAAAGTCTGGGTACCTCTAGAATTCCTAGGATGTTGTGAAAAAAGGAGACAAATTTGGTGTGGGTAGTTTATGTGGCCAAAAGGTTATGAGGGCCTAAGCGCAAACTGCCCAGAATAGCCAAAAAAAGGCCTGGCACCTGAGGGTAAAAGGCCTGGCGGCGAAGGGGTTAAAAGCAAGAAACAGGACCGTCATTAATCAGACAGTGCTCTAGCATCTGAAGACTCACAACCCATTCATTAGTGTACATGCCCCGACCTGTCACACTAGGATAAGCAATACCTGTAGGGTGTATCCCCAAATAGACACAGTCAGGGCATCCCCTCGTCACCCGTTCCAAAATCAAATGTATACATATATACATATACCTATATTATATACTTGTATTAAAAATATATATATATATATATATATTTCCCAGCTGTTCCATTTACAAAAAGGAAAACACCTTGGTCACCAACTGCCTTGAAAAGTCAATCTATTGTACTTTTAATGTCAAATCATACAAAAAAAAAAAAAAATTTCACCCAGCGCGTTTCGGGAATCCTCGTTCCCTTGTTCACAGGCATTACGTTGTCCATATTTCTCTTTCTATTTATTTACATACTGAAAGTGACAGAAAGGAAATTAACATCAATAACGTACTTAACGCTGCTTTCTATGAAACCAAAAACAAGCGGCCATCTTTGAACATGTTTGGTACACATTTCTCTATAAATCCAATGCAGCTTTTATAACTCCAGGATTGTTAATTAGCACCTTTTAACCACTATTTAACAAAAATTATTTAAACGTATTTATCTTGTTACATATCCAATATGCAACTCCAAATTATAATTATATTTCAAGTTTTTTTGTGAATTAAATTAATGCTTCATTCTTATCCAACCTGGATTTTACATCTTGGACCAGTGTCCTTTATCATAACAACTGCATGTATATAACGAAATCCATTTTTTAGAATAATGCCAGTTTCATGTAAAATAGTGCAAAAAAAGGTTTTTTTACCATTTAATAGCCCTTTTGCTTCTTATGAGCTGAATTCATGTCCTTTCCAATCTGTTAAAAAACAAAAACATATATGTATATCAGAATTTACAGTAATACAAAACATAATTAACCTCCTAAAATAACGATGCCTGCATTACAGCTTAAGCATTTTTACATCACTAAGGCGTCTAATTAATCAAATGGATGGCTAGTTCTTCATCCTTATTCAAGCCAAATGGCTCCTTTGTATTAAGGCCTATTATTAAACGAGATTCCAATTTCCTAAGTTCCAGTGTTCTATTGCCTTCTCTGTCACTCAACAATATCCTCCCCAGAACCACAAACTTTAAGTTGTTGGTATTCTGCTCATGGTATTGCTTAAAATGTCTCCCTACTGGATAGTATTTATCTTCATTTTTTATGGCCCTCATATGTTCCTGAATACTTGTCTTTACCACATGGATAGTACGTCCTATGTAAAACTTATTGCAAGGACATTTCAGTGCATATCTACAATAGTCAGAGTTACATGTAACATGTTTCCTAATATCAAAAGGTTTGGAAACTCCAGGAAATCTAATTTCTTTACCATTTTCACTATATTTGCAGCCATTACATTTCCCACAAATAGAAAAGCCTTTTATAGATTTTCTCGACTCAATCTTCGGTACTAAACATTGACTTAATGTGTCTTTCAATGATCTACTCTTTCTAAAAGTAAATTTTGGATGTTCATCAAGTACTGTGGCCATATTCTCATCATTTTTTAACAGTGGCCACAGTTTTCTAAATATTTTCTTTATCATTCCTGTTTTACTGTGAAATGTTGTAATAAATCTTATAGATTCCTCCTTTTCCCTATTCACCACTGATTGCCTTACCAGTAGATTAATTCTATTAATATCTTTGAGTTTCTTCAGAGCCATTTCTATCGTTCTTGACGGATACCCTATTCCCTTAAATCTTTTTATCATAACAGTAGCCTCTTTTTCAAAATCAACATCTAAACTGCAGTTTCTCCTGGCTCATAATATTTCTCCATATGGAATACTTTGAATTAGATTTTTAGGATGATTACTTCTAGCATGAAGAAAACTGTTTCCAGCTGTATCTTTCCTAAATAGAGCACTTTCTAATTTATTGTATAGAACATTTACCTTTACATCTAAAACTTCTATCTCTTGATGTTGTATTTCACTACTAAATTTCGGGTTTAAGGACTTTTTTATTTAACGTTGATACAAATCTTACTGCAGATTCCATATAACCTTTCCAAATCCAAAAAATGTCATCAATGTACCTAACCCAGAGGACTACCTGATCCTCAAAGGCAGCTATGTTCCCGACCACCTGTTCCTCCCACCAGCCCAGGTACAAACCTGCATAGCTAGAGGCAAAACAAGTGCCCATTGCAGTCCCCTGGATCTGACAGTACAGTGTTTTCTCAAATATGAAAATGTTATTAGTCAAACATATATAAATCATATCCAACATCTCTATATACAGAAGATATGATAAAGAACAAGCTTTAAAAAAAAGTGTCTTATTGCTCTAATGCCATCCTCATGAGGTATACACATATATAAGCTGTTAGCATCCAAACTCATTAAAAGGAAATCATCTTCCCACATGATCGCAATTATAATCCTCAAAAAATCTCCAGTATCTTTTATATATGAAGGCAATGCCTCCACATATAGGCGTAAAAGGAAATCCACATATTTAGACATATTTTCAAATAATCTATAGATGATACTGTGGGCCTTCCTGGTGGATCATCAGCATTCTTATGTAGTTTGGGCAAAAAATAAATATATATATATATATATATATATATATATATATAGATATATATTCTTTTTTTCAATGAAAAACCAAATGTTGTGGGGATGTTATAGTTAGGTTCACAGTTTACACACACAAAAAACCATGAAAATTCAGCTGCTATAACGCGTGTCCTGAGGTAACTATAACTCGTGGTGCGGTCCCTAATTTCTTGGTGAATTTTTAAGGTTTTTTATTCTATTTCCTAACTATAATGTCCCTTGTTTTTTTCAGTTAATTTCTAGGTTTTTTTTTAATGTTAAGTAAGATGCCCATCACAATGCACAGTTTGGGTTCGAGGCATGGCCTGGCATTGAGCTGCCCCCAGCCAAGCATGCTGCTCCAGCCCACTGCTCCTCCATTTTCCAAGTTCATGCCCCTGCTCCCTCATTACAGCCCTGTGTTGTTCTGCCACTGCCCTTTCCGCCTGCCCCGAACAGGTAGCTTGCTACACTATCCACCTCCTCCCTACCCTCTGTTGTCCAAGTCCATGCACCAGCAACCGGCCCACCTGGCCTGCCTGGTCCAGTGTGCTGCTACGGCTCTTCATTTAGCTTGATGTCCCTGCCTAATCCTACCGCCCTTCATTGCCCATTTCTATGCCCCATCATTTCCCTCCTGCTTAAACTCTGTGCTTAGCTTGCTGCCCCTAACCTCATTCCCTTGCCCTGTGATGTGTGTGTGCTTGCCCCTGCTCCCTACTTTTCACCCAACATGTTCCATAGACCTGCCACTGCCCTTCCAATCTATTCTGAGTGTTCTGTTTAGCTGCCAGTGACCCTCCCACCTGCCAAGCATGATCAGATGGCTGCCATCTTCCCCTGCCACCTCTACCCTGCCTGTCCAAGTTCCATGCCTCTATCCCCTTTCTCCTGCCCTCCATGGTCCGTTTTGCTGCCACTCTTTTCTGCCCTTCATGCTCTGTTGTGCTGAAACTGCTTCTCCTGCCTGCCATGCATGGTCTGTTGTGAATCCCCTTCCCTTTCTTCTCTCTATCCAGCCCCTGCTCCTCCCTTCTGCCCTTCATGGTTCTTGTGCTGCACAAACTCTCTGCTTGCCATGCATGGTCTTCTGTGCTGCCACAGCCCTCCCAACTGCCCTCTGTGGTCATCTTGCTGCCCCCCTTCCACCTTCCCTCGGTTGTCTATGTGTATGCCATTATAGCAGTCGCAGCTCTCTGAGCTGTAAAGGGGCAGGGTGGCAAAATAAACAAAAATTAAATAAATAAAATCATACCTGACTTGCCGCCACACTGCTCCTCTTTCCTTAGTCACTGCAAGCACAGCCTGCCCTGCAGCCAATCCTAATGCTGCATGAAAGCACTGTTAGGATTGCCTGGAGCGCCCTGGCTTGGTGGGACTGGGAGCCTATGACTGTTGTCTCCAACCCGGCAGCACAGTGCCAGGTTGGAGAGAGCACAGTGTGCATGTGTATTTGGCTGCCCTGAGACTGCAGGCCAAATACACATGCACACTCTGCACACTGAGGGGAGTGGACACCACTCCCCTCCATGGCTGTCATCCACTCATGGCAAAGTTTATTACTGTTTTATTTTTAATGCTTTGCAGCTGCTTCTGCTGGTGGGGTTGATGCTGCCGCTGCATTATAGTATCACTTTTTTTCTCCATAGTGTGTTGTGCTTCCAGTGCCCATCCCACCTGCTCTCAATGGCCAGCTTGCTACTCCTAACCTGCTTTCTTGCCCACTGCACTTCGTTTTTCGTGTGCAGGCCCCTATCCCCTCCCTCCTACCTTGTCAGATCTGTTGTCATCTCCATGCACCCTCCCTCCTGCCCTTCATGGTCCGTTATGCCTTAGCTGTTTCTCTTGTCTATCCAGCATGGTCAGCTTGTTGCCCTTGCCTCTTTCCCTTCTGCTCTCTGTTGTCCTCGTGCATGGCCGAATCCCCTCCCTATTGCTTTCCATGATCTATTGTATGACACTACCATTCTGCTTGTCTTGTGTGATGTATTGTGCTGCTGCAACCCCTGACACTTGCCCTGTAATGTCAGTTTGGTACACCATCCCATCTCACTCCTGCCCTTTGTTATCCGAGTCCATGTCCCTACCCTTTTCCTCTTGGCCTCAGTGACCCAATGTCCCTTGATTGTCAACATTTTGAACTTGATAAGAAGGAGATTTTGAAAAAAAGAACAAACATGGGGAATTGATATTTCCCATTGATCTACATTGAAAAAGAGGGGATTTGAGGCAGGAAACAGATAAACTAAAGCCTTTTTCAGCTTAAAAATATCGGGAGTCTCCTGCCTGAATCAAGTCTGTTGGGATATCTAGTTGTACTGCCACTTCCTCTTCCTTCTCCTCTCACTGGTCTGTTAGGTTGCCACAGCCACTCATGCCTGTCCTGTATGGTAAAGTAGTTGCCCCTGCCCCCCTTTGTCCTCCCCTCCATGGTCTGCTGTGCTACCAATGCCCCTCCCGCCTGCCCAGCTTGGTCAACTTGTTGTCTCTGTAACCTCCTCCTTGCCCTCAGTTATTCGAGTCTCTGTTTTTGACCTCTGCCTCCCTTTAGTATTCCAATGAACAACTAGATTGCTAACATTCTTTACTTGCTACAAAATTGGGGCAAGCCTGACTGCCCCAATAAAACTGCACATAAAACAGAAAAACTAAGTGATGTGCACATTTTTGTGAATGGGCTGTACTTGGGCTACATGTGGGTGATATTTGTGCTAGATCTGGTGTCTTTTTGCTTTGGTGGACATTTTTGGAGACTTATTTGTTATGAAGTTCCCAAATTTCCTCATTTAATGCAGTCTCCTCAGTAGAAAATGATTTCAGTTTTCAACTTCAATTCCATCAAGATGGTGTTCAGATGTGCCACACTTTTCGGCATAAACTCAGAACGTTAGCACTCTAGTTGCTCATTAGAACACTCTAGCAAAGCAGCTGTTTATCAGGAAGTAAACTGGCATTCTGCTGCTAGTATTGAAAGTGCATGTTTCAGTCTGCATGTCAGAATGTTTTAATGAAATAGAAGAGGAAGATATTCGAGAAATCACTTAAAACATGCCCTAATTTTTTCTTCTACAGCACTAACCATAATTTCTATGGCAAAATGAACTCTCTCATTTTGTTCCTTTCTAAATTATATGCTCTCAGTTTTAACAGTTTGATTCACTCAATATGGCTTCAGGTATGTCACACTTATGTCATAAGACTGTTAGCACTCTAGTTGTTCTTTAGAACACTCTGGGAGGCTGCAGTAGAACACAAGGGAATCAAATATTAGGGTGTTGGGAGTACATGTTTTACTGAGAATGCCAGATTTCATTCTCATGTGGCTGAGAAAGATAGTGTGAATTTACAGAAAATATGCTCTTATTTTACCTTCTGGAGCACCTTCTAGAACCTCTATTGGAAAAACATGAGAAAACTTTCAAACATGATTAATGAAATCCCAGCAAAACACTTTTTCACAGGGTAAAATCACCTTAGAACACCCCACAATACCTAAAATCAGTATGGTACCACTAACAAATTATATAAATTGTAACACATTTTTGTTTCCTTTAATATCTCGAAAAGTATTGAAAGGATTTACATCAGATAACTTAAAGCATGATCTGCGGACCAAAACCTACAGTTTTGCCACATTTTCTGTAATTCTGTCCAGCAGTTCGGGCAGTTCATGTCGATGGGAATTAACATGGCAAATGTACTTTCCATGACTTCCCCTTTTTCTCTTTTCTCTGCCGCCGCTTGATAGATCATCCCAACATTTTTCATGCGTAACAAGACCCTAGAGGGGATTTTCATGGAAATTGTTTTGAAGATACGTGAAACGGTGCCAAAGACATAGGCAAGTCAAAAAAAACTTGAAACTATATATGGAAACTATGTCCTTACTATAACTACATACTGGCGATATATATATACATATATTCACTTCAAAAAACAAAAAGGTTACAGGGCGTTATAGTTGGGCTGATATTTTAAATTTACCAAACCATAAAAATTACCATTGTACCAGACCATAGACATTAACCAGTTATAGTTAGAGTTATCTCAAGTAACTATAACTTGCGCCCTAAGGTAACTATATCTCACGCCCCCGCCATGCTCAGTTTTTTTGTACATTTTTTACTGCAAATATGACATTGAAATTATCAATGTTGTTATGAAAGATGTCATGAGTGAGGTAATTTGTGG
This sequence comes from Pleurodeles waltl, assembly GCF_031143425.1. Lineage (NCBI taxonomy): Eukaryota > Metazoa > Chordata > Amphibia > Caudata > Salamandridae > Pleurodeles > Pleurodeles waltl. Next base: position 670,137,502 of record NC_090439.1, on the reverse strand, counting down.
GTAATTAGTAGTGCATGGCGAGGGAGCGAGTCATAGTTACCTTAGGGCACGAGTTATAGTTACTTGAGATAACTCTAACTATAACTGGTTAATGTCTATGGTCTGGTACAATGGTTCCCAACCATTTGATTTCTGTGGACCCCCACTTTCACATTAATGGAATACAGGGACCCCCAGTGAATCATCATTGGAGTACAGTGACCCCCCGCCTGAGTCATTACTGGCAGCTCGGGACATAATTTGTCAATATTTGTTAAGATTTCTTAATGTTCTAAGCAGTCGTGGACCCCCTGAGAAGGCTTTGCGGACCCTCAAGGGTCCCCGGACCACAGGTTGGGAACCACTGGTCTGGTATGTTTAAAATGTGAGCCTAACTATTATGTCCCTGTAACCTTTGTTTTTATAAGTGAATGTATATGTTTTTTTAAATTGTCTTTGCCTAACTATAGCATCCCTGTTACCTTTGTTTTTTTTCAGGGAATTTCTTTTTTTTTTTTATGTACAGTAATTTTTATTATTATACGGTAATCTAACCACTGCCAGCCCCTGCAGCCAACCCCTATAAAGTTCTGTGCACGGCCAAAGGTCATGCGTAGAGTGGAGTTTGGCCGCAAGGACTGGCCTGGCCTGTGGCCAGTCCCTGCGGCCAACCATTATAACAACCAAACCCTGCATAGCCCCCCTCCTCAGGCCGATATCGTCCCTGGGGATGCCATCCCCTGGGGCCCCATGCTGCACGCCCCCTAAGAGCCAATCTCAGACCCAGGGATCCCATCCCCTGGGGCCTGGCCTAAATATTAAATTTTTTTAGGAGTAGGGCTGTGGGCCCTGCTCCCCAGGCTGATCATCCTCCGGGGACCCCATCCCCCCAGAGCCTGGCCTAAACATTTTCTTTGCCGGGTAGGGGGGCCAGGGGACCCCATCCCCCAAGACCTGGCTTAGTTTTTTTGGGGCTGAGAGGGGCCATGTGTCTCCCTCCCAAAGCTAATCATGGCCCTGGAGACGCAATCCCCTGGGGCACAACATAATAATTTTTTGGGGGGTAGTGGGTCCCCCTACTGAGGACCAATCTAGGCCCCGGGGACTGCATCCCCCAGGGGCCTGGCCTTGTGACCTCTTTGGGACTGTGGGGGAGCGTTAAGGCCTATAAGGTCCCAACTGGCTCACCACCCCCTATGGGAGCCAGCATTGCTGTTACTAAGAGGGAGCTGCTAAAGTAGCCCCATCTCTGTGAGAGCAATTGTTTCCTCTGTCTGCCTGCCTGAACCTCTGAGGGCAGGCAGAAGGAGGAAATCTCCGCTCCTCTAAAGGGATAGCCATTTGACAGCTCTCCCTTCATTGGTTCGAAGTGTTTGCTGTGACTTGGCTACAGCTCCAAAGCTGACACCAAGCCACTGCAAACAGCTATGTCCAAGGGGTGAACAACGTGGGAAATAGCAGGAGCCGGCCTGGGGGGTGGCTGTCCCCAGGGCTATCAGTGGCTCCTTGAGATTGGCCCCCACCAATGAGCATAGTCCTTGGGCTGTGGTGGTCCTCAGGCCTTCAGGTGGTCTGAAACAGATCCCTTTCATTTTTTTACTATAGTCCCAGTGGAGGTGGTGGTCCCTGGGGCAGTGGAGGGCTGTCCGTGCCCCAAATCATTTAGTTGTAAGCTCCGGAGAGGTGGCGGTCCCTGGGACAGCGGGGGTCTGCGTGGCCCCCTGCATTGTTTAGTTGTAAGCCCTGGGGAGGTGGTGGTCCTTGCAGCAGCGGGGGGCTGCGTGGCCCCCGCATAATATTTGCTCTAAGCCCTGGGGAGGTGGTGGCCGCTGAGGCTGCAGGAGAGGCTGGACAGCCCCTCGCAGTACAATACACAATGCCCCGGAGATGTGGCAGCTCAGGGGATGCGGGGGGGATAGGTGGCCTGCTGCACTGCAATACACAGTGACCCCTGGACTTGACCCACCCTGTGCTTCTGAATAATGAGGCACGAGAGCTCGCCCTTAGTTTAAAAAAAAACAATTACTGTGGATTCTCGACTCATGATTCCATTGCAAGTTTTTTTTTTTTAAGTGCTTTTTAGCTCTACAAGGGTTCCCCTGGGACCCTAGCACCAGAGCTAAGGGGTAAGGGTGTCCGTAGCCTGGCGCCTTTTCTTCATGTTTAACCTTTTCTAACCTGAAGACGAGTCCCAACATGGCTGCCAACACTTCCTTGTTGAAGTATTTGGCACTATCACTGTTCAAACTCCCTATGAAAAAAGGAATGGGGAAAACGTGTTTTAGGACCCTTCTTTTTTCTCGGGCCCCACTTGATGGATCACCCTGAAACCTTCCAGACAGCCACCAAAGTGACCTTCATTGTTTTTTGGAAAGTTTCCTGAAGATTCATCAAACTGCACCAAAGTTATAAGCTAAACAAAAAAAGTTTTTTTCTATACAAGCTAGGTCCTAATTATATATATATATATATATATATATATATATATATATATATATATATATATATAATGAATTGTTGAGTGAAATTTTCGCAGAAGAGTATGCCATAGAATAGCATTCAAAGATGCAAATGTGGCATGAACATTGCTTGACTGATGATAATGAATACCAGTACTTAAGAAATTACCAACCTGTGACACAGACAATATATGTTTCCTACTTAAAGTTAATAAAAATGCAAACAATTCACCAGGCAGGCTTATTGTCAGTCCGATTGGTGCATTGTTGGAGAACTCATCAAGATTTATAGATATTTTTCTCTAGCCATATGTACCAACAATACCTTCATATATTAGAGACTCAGTGGATTTCCAGAATTGTATCAATAATACTCCCTGTAAAATGGGATACCTTAAAGCAACGGTTCATGTTTCCCCACTCTATACTTCAATTAAACATACCCATGGCATGGGGGCATGCAGGTATTACTTGATATCTTGCTTGCTTGCTGAGCCTCCTAGACCATTCAGAAATGTTATTAGAGATGTTGTAATTTTGCCTGACACTTAACACCTTCATGCTTGATCAGAAATATTATTTGCAATTAATTGGAACAGTAATTGGGACACCTTTTGCACCCACATACGCAAATTTCACAGTGGGTCACTGGTTGGTGAAGATGATCGGAGTTGAAAAGAACAATGAAGCGCTGAAAGCATGTTATACTATGGGTACGATTTACTGATGATTTGTTTCTATGTGGGACGGAAATGAACAAAATCTAAAAGACTTCATCAAGTCTTGGAAAAATAACTCCCAGGGATTGATATTCACATATGAGATCAGTGCAACCAATATCACATACTTGGATACAACAGTGTTTATTGATCCATAGAAAACCAACTTGTTGCATGGGAACAGTTGCCATCCACAGACAAGCGTGCAGTCTTTCTCGATCACAAAGTCCAGCCCTTCCAATCATTTCAAGCAGGCCACAATATTTCATAGTGGTGGTACAGTTGAACCAGTACCTCACAATCTGGTTAGCTGGCCACAACTTCAAGAAAAATGCTGTGACTTCAAATATAAGACATGGGTTCTTGTCCTGAAGTAATTTGAAAAGGCACATATAAGGTGGGTAGGGACACCCTGACCTCTTGGCACTTGCAAGGGGGGGCAGAAGGTCAGGTTAGGGTTGGCATCCTGTAGGAGATTGGGTGCAGTGCACAGTTGAAGGCTAAATGCTGCTGCACACAGCAGAAGGCAGGGTGTGGCAGGGGGTTGGGCTCCTGCAGGCCATGCATGGCCTGGCCAAAGAGCAAACACTCATGACCAAAAGCCACATTTGTTAGTGGCATTATAGTTAGGTATGGTAATAAGATCACATGTGTTTTAAAGAAAACTGAAGAAATCACTAAGAAAATAAAGATTAAATTGATATAATACTTAGGTATTGTAATACGATTTTAGCTTTCTTCAACAAAAACCTAGAAATTCACTGAAAAAAAGGTAAAAGTGACATTTTAGTTAAAAAACAAACCACTACTGACCTAACTGCTTCTTGTTTCCCTGGGATGCCCTGCATACAACCTCACATATCACATCTGATATGACACATTAAGTAATATCATTGATGACATCACTGATGCCATTTTTATATGTGTTCATTTTTTAAAAGATGTCAGACTACAGAGACTGAAAGCAAAGCTGCTGATCATCATAGTTTTTGTATTCTACCTGTGACCATAAAAAACTTTGAAAGAGGACTGCAGTCCTGTCTTTAAGAAGGAACAAAGAGATTCTCTTATAAATAAATAAATAAATAAATAAATAAGTAAAAGATAGCTGTAGTTTTCACATGTTAGTGCAATGGTGCCAAGATCATATTGTTTTGCATTATTCCAGTGACCACAGTCAGTTCTTGAAGGAGGAAAAGAACTCCGCCTAGCATAGCTGAATGAGTGTTTAAAAAGGTAAAATACCAGAACAAGGAGAGTATTTTACACATTTAAAAGTAGCATATAGTAGTTCTCTATGTAACTACAATGCAGTTAAGAGCAAGAACCTACTACGATAAAAGTGAGATATCTTATATTAGGATTCACCTGCAAAGGTAATAAATATTTTACTTGTCTTTATGAATGGCACTTGAAAAGAGAATAAAAAAGTACACACATATTTCGAAAAGAAAACTAATAAATACATGTGGGAAAATGAAAATGCTACTTAGCCATTGTGATCATCTCATAGGATATTATGTAAGGCACAAGAGATGCAAGCAAATTAAAAACATGGGTTATCATAGATATGCAATGCTAAAAATAGGAAGGAGAAAACAACTGTGTTGGACATTTTGAGCCTAAATACCACAAAGAACATGGTATACAATCAACAGAATCGGGAAAACAAAACCCATGGAAATCAAGGAAAGTTGATAGTCTTTTATTCAATCATCTGGGTTTTTCTTAATGTACTGCAAACCAACAGATGGTAACCTGACAACACTTTAATTAGGGTCTTCAGGGTGAAGGAAAGGCAACAGCAAAGTAGCAGCGTGTTCTGGCCGAGTGCTTACCCAACAAATATGTTTATGCCTGGTTTATGACTTTTAAGTTATGTGAGTACACCCAGGCTTATCTGTTTAGTTACAGCAACTTATAAGCAGACAAGTCCTCAAGGCCAATGAACCTTTTGACTCATTTAAGATGATCATACCTGAAACACCACATAAAAGTCATCAATAGCAAACAATACAAATCATTTGAGAATCAGTAAAGAACGCACCACGACCCATTTAGTCATAAATACCTACACCATTTGATTATCAATTAAACTGTTTACTTCCCTATATTAACAATGCTAAGGTCACAAAAGTTAGTCTCAAAACCGAATGGTACATGTAAAGGAACATAACAGGCCTGACAAATCGCCTAATGAATCTCAATTTAAACAGAGCTATAATCACAATGATTTCAATAGAGATCAAGCAAAGTAATAACAACAATATCTGAGGAAGAGAAATAGCATACATTTGTTCAGCAACAGAATAGCATTAAGTCATAGAAGAGAAAGGAAACACCTTGCTAACCACAGATTAGCACTGGCATGTTGGGCTTCATGCAAAAGTGTTAGTAAGACAGATTTTAAAAACATCTAGCTATGGTGCTATCAAAACATCAGTTGGTACCTGAAAAACAAAAGGCAAAACAGCAATGCACAGTTTATTCATATTACCTATCCATAAGGATCAGCTCAAGCTTTTTCAGGACGGCATCAGCATCCGGACATAGGATTTGGGAAAGGGGAACGGTTCAGAATTTGGACTCTAAGTTCTCTGAACCATCGGGTTAATTAGCTAAGTAGGCAACAGAACACTACATACTTTAAGCATTCAGTGCAAATGTAAGTAATAAAGAACCAGAGCGTAAGTAGACAGGCTGGCAAGTGTCAAAGTGACAAAGAGTCAAAGTGGCTGGTTGTTATAGACTGACATCAGAATTGTAGCTGAACTGGCTGACCCCCGAACTCCAAATGTAGAGCTGTCAAATTAAATCTATTTCACATTGCCATTGGTGAGTGGCAACTTGCGATGAAGATTGTCCAATTTCAGAATTACAACATATCAGAAAAATATGTTAGACGGACATCTGCATGTCGATGATTGGTTCTTCTCCGTTTGTGTACATCCAGTTGATACATTAAGAATCAACATGTGGAACCTTCCACTCATTATCAGAGAGTTCATTGTTCTTCTCCATTCCCAAATACACTACGAATCAACAGTTACAGTGATGTAGAAACATTCTTGGGACATACAACATTTCCTCGTAAGAAATACATTTTATTAATACAAACCCTAAACAAGTTTGAGATTCAGACAAATAACTTGTTATACAGCGGACATGAGATTGTTCTAACATAATACCTTACAGCGCTTTGGCAGATGCTCAATTTGACCATGGCCTTGTTAAAACTTGAGGCCTTTTCAGTTAGCTTAAGCAAAGTTCATAATATTTAGCTGCAAGTATGACAGAGTAATGCATTTTCAAGCATTTATAAACTCTTAATTCATATCAATACATTATTAGTTAACAACTCCATACACGATGGTGGCCAATCAAGCTGGCACATTATAAGTCACATAGGATTTGGGAAAGGGGAACGGTTCAGAATTTGGACTCTAAGTTCTCTGAACCATCTGGTTAATTAGCTAAGTAGGCAACAGAACACTACATACTTTAAGCATTGAGCGCAAATGTAAGTAATAAAGAACCAGAGCGTAAGTAGACAGGCTGGCAAGTGTCAAAGTGACAAAGAGTCAAAGAGGCTGGTTGTTATAGACTGACATCAGAATTGTAGCTGAACTGGCTGACCCCCGAACTCCAAATGTAGAGCTGTTAAATTAAATCTATTTCACATTGCCATTGGTCAGTGGCAACTTGCGATGAAGATTGTCCAATTTCAGAATTACAACATATCAGAAAAATATGTTAGACGGACATCTGCATGTCGAGGATTGGTTCTTCTCCGTTTGTGTACATCCAGTTGATACATTAAGAATCAACATGTGGAACCTTCCACTCATTATCAGAGAGTTCATTGTTCTTCTCCATTCCCAAATACACTACGAATCAACAGTTACAGTGATGTAGAAACATTCTTGGGTCATACAACATTTCCTCGTAAGAAATACATTTTATTAATACAAACCCTAAACAAGTTTGAGATTCAGACAAAGAACTTGTTATACAGCGGACATGAGATTGTTCTAACGTAACACCTTACAGCGCTTTGGCAGATGCTCAATTTGACCATGGCCTTGTTAAAACTTGAGGCCTTTTCAGTTAGCTTAAGCAAAGTTCATAATATTTAGCTGCAAGTATGACAGAGTAATGCATTTTCAAGCATTTATAAACTCTTAATTCATATCAATACATTATTAGTTAACAACTCCATACACAATGGTGGCCAATCAAGCTGGCACATTATAAGTCACACGTTTTTTTCTATGCTAATTACATCTTATATTTTAAGTCAAATATTGTAATACATGTAAAAATCATTAACATTAATTTCAGCGCTCAGAGGTACACATTATGGGCCAGATGTAGCAAAGTTTTGTGAGTCACAAATGGCCCGATTCGCAATTTGCGACTCAGCAAAATCCAAAATTGGATGCAAAAGTCCCATTTCCGAAGTGCAAATTGCGATGCGAGCCATTACCGACTCGCAAAAATTGCGACCTCATTGTGCGACCCGCAAAGAGGAAGTCGCAATTTGTGAGTCGCAAACCATATGAAAAAGCCACTCGCAAAATGGGCTTTTTGCGACTAGTCGCAAACTAGTCGCAAAAAGCCCATTTTGCACACCAAAATTACCACTAAGGGGGTCATTCCAATCTCAGCGGTAAAAGGCGCTTACCGCCGTTTAGAAGACCGCCATAACACCGCCGCGGCCGCGGTAAACCGCCACGGTCATTCTGACCCACAACAGGCAAACCGCCAAAATACAGACATCCACAAAAGTCCGCCACACCAAAGGTCAGCGAGAAAGTGGCAATGACCAAACCTCCACCGTCACGCCAACAGAAATACGCCCACACTATCACGACACACGAATCCACGCGGCGGTCTTTCAACCGCGGTATTCCATTGGCGGTACACACCGACGCGCTCAAAATACACACACACTTACAAAATACAACCACATTGGACATTTCGAAATACACACACCTGAGACACATACACACACCACTCCCACACACCCAATTAAATATAAAACACACACCCACATCACCCACAAACCTCCACTCCTAGAGATTCGTGAACACGCACCGAGAAAAGACATCCGAGCACCCAGACGCCCAATTCACTGTCACCCAGCAATATTTGCACGCACTTCACACAACACAACAATACACATCACCACACTTAGCACCACACAATCCACCCTACACATCACCCACACCACCCCATGGCACCGCAAAGACACCCTAGGTTCTCTGATGATGAACTCAGGGTCATGGTGGAGGAAATTGTACGAGTAGAGCCACAGCTGTTCGGGGCACAGGTGCAGCACACCACCATTGCCAGGAAGATGGAGCTATGGAGCAGAATAGTGGACAGGGTCAACGCTGTGGGACAGCACCCAAGAAATCGGGACGACATCAGGAAGAGGTGGAACGACCTACGGGGGAAGGTGCGTTCCATGGTATCCAGGCACAACATTGCGGTGCAGAAGACTGGTGGCGGACCCCCACCTCCTCCCCCAGAATTTACAACATGGGAGGAGCAAGTCTTGAACATCCTGCCTCCTGCCCCGTGTCAAGAACCGCTGAACTGGGCCCTTCATCTCAAGCACCGCTGAACTGGGCCCTTCATCTCAAGCACCGCTCCGCTGGGCACCGCCGTGTCAAGAACCGCTGAACTGGGCCCTTCATCTCAAGCACCGCTGAACTTGGCCCTTCATCTCAAGCACCGCTCCGCTGGGCACCGCCGTCTCAAGCACCGCTGAACTGGGCCCTTCATCTCAAGCACCGCTGAACTGGGCCCTTCATCTCAAACACCGCTCCGCTGGGCACCGCCGTGTCAAGAACTGCTGAACTGGGCCCTTCATCTCAAGCACCGCTCCGCTGGGCACCGCCGTCTCAAGCACCGCTGAACTGGGCCCTTCATCTCAAGCACCGCTGAACTGGGCCCTTCATCTCAAGCACCGCTCCGCTGGGCACCGCCGTCTCAAGCACCGCTGAGCTGGGCCCTTCATCTCAAGCACCGCTGAACTGGGCCATTCATCTCAAGCACCGCTCCGCTGGGCACCGCCGTGTCAAGAACCGCTGAACTGGGCCCTTCATCTCAAGCACCGCTACACTGGGCACCGCCGTGTCAAGAACCGCTGAACTGGGCCTTTCATCTCAAGCACCGCTCCGCTGGGCACCGCCGTCTCAAGCACCGCTGTACTGGGCCCTTCATCTCAAGCACCGCTGAACTGGGCCCTTCATCTCAAGCACCGTTCCGCTGGGCCCTTCATCTCAAGCACCGCTCCGCTGGGCACCGCCGTGTCAAGAACCGCTGAACTGGGCCCTTCATCTCAAGCACTGCTCCGCTGGGCACCGCCGTGTCAAGAACCGCTGAACTGGGCCCTTCATCTCAAGCACCGCTCCGCTGGGCACCGCCGTCTCAAGCACCGCTGAACTGGGCCCTTCATCTCAAGCACTGCTGAACTGGGCCCTTCATCTCAAGCACCGCTCCGCTGGGCACCGCCGTCTCAAGCACCGCTGAACTGGGCCCTTCATCTCAAGCACCGCTGGCCCATTGGCGGAAGGGGCAGGCCCGCATCTGTGTCAGCCAGGCCTGCACGAAGCACTCTGGGCACTAGTCCCCCTCCAGTACCAGTGGAGACTGTTATCCACTTGAGAGACTGTGGCTTTGCACTCCCCAGGATTGAACAGTGGGCAACCCACCCACTGTAGAGACTTGAGAGACTGTGGCTTTGCACTCCCCAGGATGGCACAGTGGGCAACCCACCCACTGTAGAGACTTGAGAGACTGTGGCTTTGCACTCCCCAGGATGGCACAGTGGGCAACCCACCCACTGTAGAGACTTGAGAGACTATGGCTTTGCACTCCCCAGGATGGCACAGTGGCCATGGAGGCCCCTCATGGATCTGGTGTCGTGGACTCATCTGGCTGAGGTGCCCCCCCTTCCCTTCCCCCTGAGGTGCCTGTAGTTTTCCTATCTGATGCCCCTGCAGTGTTCTCTCAGTTGGAGGCAGGTATCCTGTGTGGGCTTTGCCCATGTGTTTTGGCCCAGTGGCCCACGAACAATGGCTGATAGACATATCGGACTGGACAATTTATGTATATAAAGTTATAGATGTGTGATATATTTTATACTCAGTCTTACAATATAATTCTATATTTATAAACATTTCCTTTTGCCTTTTCATTCTTCCGGGGGGTTTGGGGGTGTAACTGTGATGTGTTGCTATGCATTGATGTGTGTGTTGTAGTGGTTGAGGGTGAGGGTGGGTGTGTCGCATATGTGTGTCCCCGTAATCTTTTGCCTCCCCCTCCCCTGTGTCGTAGGTGCAGTACTCACCGTTGTCTTCTGAGCCGGCGTTCGTGCTCCTGGTAGAGGAGCAGGAAGACAATGGCTGGTAGGATGTGTAGTTCGGGTTCCATGCTGTCCTGATTCCTCGTGGGGTGTATGGAGGTGAGCGTTTTCCGTTTGAAATGTCTGTTTCCGCCGTGTTTTTATCGGCGGGGCTACCGCCCCAGAAAAGGTGGCGGATTGGTGGGTTGTGATAGGGTGGGCGGTACATTGTCTCCCGCATGTCTGTTGGCGGTGACCGCCGCGCTGTTTGTTTGTCCCGCCGTGGCGGGCGATGTGTTAAAGTGGCGGTCTCTGTTGGCGGTTTCCGCCAGGGTCGGAATTGCATTTTTTTTACCGCCAGCCTGTTGGCGGTTTGGCAGCCGCTTTAACACCGACCACCAGGGTTGGAATGACCCCCTAAGTCAGAGCAGGTGGTAACCAGAACCAAAGTATAAAAGGAGACCCAGAAGGCATCTGGGTTACTCAAAATGGCTGAACTGTATGTGATAGCAAGGAGGAGGAGAGTCCACACCGCCCAGCAGAGGAGGAGGAGGAGCCAGAGACAGGAGAGAATATACAGAACCAGGCAGACACTTTTACAACAAACTGAGGAGGAGATTTATGACAAATATAGACTCAGCAGTGCAGCTATATTAGAATTAATCGAACTACTCAATCCGCAGCTTCAACGACAGACAATGCGTGGCAGCGCCATCCCCACACATGTGCAAGTGCTATGCTCACTGCACCTCTTGGCCTCGGGTAGCTATCAGGGGTTTATTGCTGTGGCAGGTGGGGTATCCCAAAGTGCACTCTCATGATTCTTCAGATGTTTCCTAGACGCCATACTCACACACATGTCCAGATACATGTGCCTACCCAGGAATGAGGCAGAAATGAACAGCACCAAGTTGGACTTCTACAGAATTGCCAACTTCCCTCATGTAATAGGGTGTGTGGACGGGACACATATACAAATCTGACATCCTGTAAATCTGGAATATGTGTTCCGCAATAGGAAATGTACCCACTCACTGAACATCCAGGTGGTATGCAACGCCCATAATGTCATCACTGACATTGTAGCCAAATTTCCAGGGAGTACACATGACTCATACATATTCAAGCACAGTGGGATACACTAACGCCTAGAACATGGGGAGTTTGGAGACGGATATCTATTAGGTATTGCTGACTACACCCTGAAGCCATACATACAGGTCACTATAGAAACCATCCATGCCCTGCTAACATTGCTTATTTTTGCCAAACAGGTGACAGTGCATATGCGCTAAGCCCATGGATACTTACCCTGTACGTAACACCTGGCAATGAGAATGAGAGGTGATATAACAGTACACATCGGAGTACCAGAACTGTCATTGAGAGCACTTTTGGACTGTTAAAGGCAAGATTCCGACCAGTATGCCCCAGTAACAGCATTCAAGATTGTTGGCGCATGCGCAATCCTACACAACATTGCCACCAGACGTGGGCTACATCTCACCCCTGAAGACACAGATTCGGAGGATGAGGAGCAAGAGCTACCACATCGCCAGCCTGGGGATAGAAGCATTGCAAATCAAGGCAGACAGAGACGGGACAACATTGCAACCCAATACTTTGGCAGGTACGTGGCAACTGTCACCACACTCACTGATGTCACACAAACAGAGCCCAGTTGTGTAGTGGAACAAACAAAACCTTTTTATTTGTGAAATAAATGTTAAAAGAAAACTGCTGTCCGTAAGGGGCTGTACATGTCCAAACGTTATGAGGACACATTGACATCATGTGCCTCATGAGTCATGCTGTCTTATGGCCTACACCCTCCTCCTTGTTCGCCCAGCATGGCTCATCCCAGGTGGGTCTGCTGTCCCCTGCCGTACACTTGCACTCCTCAGCACACGTGAGTCACTTGCAGAAACACTGCTGATTGTGGACCCCTCCTTACTGTCCTGAGGGGTCTCACCTGTGCCCCTTGCCACCTGCCTGGCTTCCGACATGTCCACTGCATGGCTGATGCAGCCTAGTCCCTGTGCCACATCCCCAGCAAAGTGGCCAAGTTCGACCTGTAGACTCACGGTCCGTCTTGACAGGCCAGTAGTGTTCGTAGCAAGACGCCCAATGGACGCTGCCATGCGGTCAAAGCGTGCGACTAGGTGCTGCTCCCTGCGCCTTGCGCTGCGTCTATCAGCCACCAGTTCTGTCACTAGTTGGCAGATGGCCTGGGTGAGATCGCCCACATTATCATTGAGTCTAGTGAACTGCGAATTCACATCAGCCAGGCCATGGGTCATGTTGTTCTCCAGTTTGTGCAAAGCACTTGATATTGACCGCAATTGTCTTGTTTGCAGGCGCTTACCGCTAAGGAGGGATGCCTCTACTCCAGACATTGCTGCCTCCCCTATCTCTTCCTGGGGCACCGCCAGAACTCGGCGTCTGTGTCTGTGCCGTGGTCGTGCTGCTGGCTCTGGGCGACTTACTGTGGGGCTGGGGCCAGGGGTCGTGTGAGCTTCCACCATTTCCTGCTCTTGTTCCAGAGGGGAGTGTGGTGGTGTCCTGCTGGGCCCTGGAAAATCTGCTGCAGCCTGCTGCACTGCCTCTGGCCTGTTGTCTCCTCCCTGGATGTTGTCGCTGATGGGGGTGTTGTGTGGGAGACCTGTGGGACATAGGGAATACACTATCAGTCTCTCACATCTGTTGTATGCCTCATAATAAAATTTTGCTTATATGTTGACTACTGTACTACATTGCCCATAATGCACTATTCTAGTGGGTGCTAGACTGGAATGGAGCTAGTCTGGTTGTGCCTGCTGCTGTGTACTGGGAGAGTGTGGATACTGCATTTGTAGGTGTGAATGCATATTTCACAGTAATCACTTTTGGATGTCCCTGGCGCAAAACTGTCCAATTCTCCCATTCCAGAAACAGCCTCAGGCTCCAGGGTCTGCTCCACCATTTCTTCCATGGCTGTGGGTGGTGGAACGGTGGATGGGCCTCCTCCTGTCCCCTCATTTCCCTGAGCCGCTCTGCCACCCTCTCCTTTGTCTTGGAGCGCAGGTCATACCACCTTTTTTTTATTTCATCCAGGGTGCGGTGGCTCACCCCTATGGCATTGATCCGGTCCTGGAGTTGCAGCCAGATCTTCTTTTTCTCAGTGTCTGGGACACTCAGGGCTGCCTTGCGAAACAGTTTGTTATGGTGCTGGCAGCATTCCTCAGTTAGCACCTCAAGTTCTTTCTCAGAAAACTTAAGTTTACTTTTTCTCCCTGCACTGCCTGTGTCCTCCATAGTAGCAGCAGCTCCTGTCTCCTGGGTGTTGCACTGCAGTTTGGAAAGGGTGTGGTCCTCCCTCCTCCCAGGTGTATTTGATGACTTCCTGGTTCTGATGTCATCAGCAAGAGCCAGGAAGTGTATTTTCCAACTGTTATGCTGCACCTGCAGGCAATGTGCGGGCCAGTCACAATTTGCTACACCTGACTCGCAAATTGCGAGCTCGCTTTAAGCGAACTCGCAAAATGCAGTGCAACATCGTTTGCGAGTCTCAAATTGGTGTAACTGCAGCAAGCATAACAGAGAAGAGCCAAGACTGTAAAAGAGTCTTCCAGCAAATTTCTTGAGACATGTCAATTGTCTAGTCAGTAGTTTATGACTGGCAGAATTTAGGCTTTGGAGAGTCAGAAGATTCTGGGATGAACAGCTTGGTGAGGTAGGTGGATTTGGGGCCATGTACGGCTTTGTGAACAAATTAAAGGGTTTTGAAACTCAATCATTCTTTCGCTTAGAACTAATGTAGTTATTCACAGGCCGTGTTATATGATCTTTGCATCTCTGACTAACACATAACAAAGAAGGCAGCTGCCTGTTTTTGGAAATATTAAAGTTTAAGAATGATTTGTTTTGAAGGCTACCGTAGAGGCTTTTGCAATAGCTCTGAATCAAGTATGAGGTGTGGAGATTTTCCAAGATAAACTGAGGAGCAAAAATAACAGCAATTTAATTTGGAAACTGCATTTATGTGGAGGTTAAAAGACAAGCCACTGTCAAATAGCTTTTCATGTTGTGCGTTTTTCCCACAGTACCTGGTGACTCTGGCCAGCATATAGACAGTGGAGCTGGATGGACATGACTCTTGAGCAGAATATCAGTATTTTGCTGTATACCTAGAGCTGTAACAGGACTAGTCAGTAAGACGAGGTAACACAGGAAGGTTCTCAGAATCATCTTTTATCATGAGATCAAATCTTATCTATAATGATGGCAAGAGTTGCCACATATGCAGATAATGCGGAGAGTTTGGGTATTCCACAAGTGCTGCTAGTGGTTTTTGAGAGGAAAGAGCTCAGTTTAACTTGGCGAGTACATGTTTGAGGAAATATGTACAATATGACATGTTAGTTCCAGTAATGTCGGTTGAGACTGCTAGTCTGTTGAGAAACACCTGATAGTCATTTCTATCAAATATATAAAATGCACAGTGTAGTCCAGGTAGAAATCGCTTTATTTGGATCACTTGATTCCAAAAGTGTACTGATGAATTGGGCTAACTTACCGGCTTTACACTGGACCAAATGAAAAAGTGGATTAGATATACCTGACCATTACCCAACTATGAATAGACAGCTGGACAATGAAGGATTGCTTGAAACATAGGATTACTTGAAGGCCTAAGGAAAGGTAAGTATAAAATCATAGATGCAGGAGGGTTTCAGAATTTTGCCCCGTGCCAGAGAGGAGTGTTAATATATAGTTCAAATAGTTTTATTAGTATTAAACAAATTTAGTATGTCACAAAATGTGTGATTCCCTATATGTTAACGTTCCAGACCTCAATGAACAATGAACTTCAATGAACAATGAACCTCAATGAACATAAACGTATTGTTTCATAGCAAACTCAAAAAATGGATATCAAGTATTACAACCCATAGACCTTTGTTGTCTTATAAAATCAGTGAGAAGCACAGCTGAGGAAAGGGTGTGGAGAAACACCATGAGGAACCAATTGCAAAACATTACAATGCGTCTATCATTAACAATACTAAGGCCTATGAGGAAAAATCCTCAAATGCACACCCTGAAAAATTGGGAAATCTTGAGGAAATTAAATGTGAATGTTATTTCGCAATAGACTAAGGGGGTCATTCCGACCCTGGCGGTCCATGTCCGCCAGGGCCGGGGACCGCGGAAGCACCGCCAACAGGCTGGCGGTGCTTCCTGGGCTATTCTGACCGCGGCGGTAAAGCCGCGGTCAGAAAAGGGGAAGCGGCGGTTTCCCACCGGTTTTCCCCTGGCCCAGGGAATCCTCCATGGCGGCACTGCTTGCAGCGCCGCCATGGGGATTCCGACCCCCTTCCCGCCACCCTGTTTCTGGCGGTTCTTACCGCCAGGAACAGGATGGCGGGAACGGGTGTCGTGGGGCCCCCTAACAGGGCCACTGCACCCGTCACACCCCTGCAACTCCGCCGGCTCCATTCGGAGCCGGCATCCTTGTTGCAGGGGCTTTCCCGCTGGGCCGGCGGGCGGGCTTTTGGCGGTCGACCGCCGGCCCAGCGGGAAAGCCAGAATGGCCGCTGCGGTCTCCTGACCGCGGAGCGGTCATTCGGCGGTAACCGCATGGCGGGCGGCGACTGCCGCCCGCCGCGGTCAGAATGACCGCCTAAGACTTTGTCTACACAGCAGGAATCAGAGAGTACAGTTTGTACTGTAATCTTGACTCTTTTTCAGTTCCTGGAACCCCAGATGGCATAAGGCTGGGTAAACAAGCACACCAACCCATCCACCACCACACTCAGCTTGTGGATTGGGAACAGATTTAGAGCATTTTTAATGTACTGGAGAAATCTTTGTTCATCAGGTAAGGAAATACAGAAAAGATGTGAATGCTGTGGATTTCAGCTTCAATCCATACCATAGCCTACCGTGACTTCAGCTGTGGCATGACTCTTCACCTCTGTTTCCTGAACAATATCAACCATCTCTATAATGTCCTTTGATGTTTGCTATCAGTCTTGATGAAAATAAAAAAAAGCGCTGTCTCTCCTGAGAACTGGGGGAAGATTTACCAAGCTTTCGTGTTGTCCTTGTGTCAAGCGGGGTAGCGCAAGGAAAATGCAAAGGCTTCAGTGAGATTTACAAAGCCAGGCAAGGGGCAATTTGCATCACCTTGGATGGCTTCCTAAAGAAATTAAAGTCAATGCAGAGGCGTGTGCAGTGTTACGTTACATTTGGTGCACACATGCATTCCATGGGTGAAGGATAGGTGGATGTGACACAATTCCGAATTTACAAAGGTTAGTAAATGTAAGATTGTGTCACATCATTACACCTCCCAGAGGATGGTGCAACAAGGAGTAAAATCTTTTTTCCCTCCTTTTTGTTTTTTATTTCTACATCTGATGCATTCTGAATCACACATACAAAGAGGAAAATTCCTCCTTGGACTAATTTTGTGCAGCAAGGTATTCCTTCCTGTAGAAAACAGTCCTGTCTGTCATGCAGGCACCCTTGCAGCATGGCACAAGGGTGTCCAAATTGGTGCTAACCAGCACAAAGTGTGCCTGCACAAGGTTGATCAGAAGTGTGCCATATCATAATAGATATTGCACATTTGTCCTCTCTTCATTTCACACAATGCATCGTAGCTACTTTGCATGCTGCCTTGCATTGCATGAAATGTTAGTAAATACGCCATTGGTTCCTATGGCCCACCTCACTGACAACATTCTCCTGTTTTGATGTTATTGGATTATAAAAGTTAAAAAACACTGCTTGCAATAAAATTAATCAAGGGTATTACAATAAAATAATCCACATTGTTCCAGGTTCAATTTAAAATTACACAAAAGACAACCATTTGTCCTACATTTTGAGGGATGTTATTCTGAGTCACTGAGGGCCATATTTACCATTCTTAAACACAGTGCAACACAGCAAGGGAATTTGTGCTGCATTTCATGAAAGGGAGAGAACAGAAATGCATCATATCAACCAAGATATGGCCCACTTCTGCTCTCTCCTTGCTCTGACTCACTTCTGGCTGTCTAGTCTCAACACAAGGGTGCCTGCATTGTGGTTATGATCGTTTTTGTGCAGGAAGAGTTACCTTCTTGCACAAAAAAATACTTAGAGGTATATTCCTTTTCAAATGTGTGCTGCAGAATGCAACACATGCTCAAAGGGGAAGTAATGAGAACAAATCAAGATACTCTTCCTTGTTGCACCTCTCTCAGTTAGGCGCAACAGTTTGGGGAAAACCCAGGTTTACTCACTTTAGTAAATCTGAGTTTGCATCAAAATACATGGGTGGATGCATGGGATTGCTCATGCTCCACCTTAAAAGCCAATCTGACACAGGGAAATGCAAGGCAGTGTAAGGCACAGCATTGTGCTACTCTGTGATGGAAACATGATGCAAAGCCATACTAATCTCGATTTGCATCGCTTTGTAAATGTCACTTCAGTATTTGTGTTTCCTTGTGTCTCCTTAGGTGACTCAAGAACAATGCAAATGCTTTGTAAATCTGACCCAGAGTTTTAAAGGCACTTGGGTAAGAGAAATAGTGAAATGACGCAAAGGTATTTAAAGGGAAAAGTGTTGCATAGGGAATAACAAAATGGCACATAGGCCCTCACTATGAGTACCAGCAGTTACCTGACCCATCAGAATGCATAGATCTGCTGGAAATCTGTAATTTTTTTGGGGCAGCTGAAAACAGGTGAAATCTCTTTGTGAAAATCTTGGAGAAATTTGAGGAATTATCAGGCGAATCAAGCCCCTAATTGCCGATTGCCCTGATAATTTGTCATTTCTTACAGGATAACCAGGATCCAACTCATGAAGTGCCAGTTTCCCCACCCCTAGTGTTCACTTTATCCACAACTCCAGAGGCAGGGAAATACCGGCTTGTTTCCGGTCCACTCCTAATGTTGGCCTTAGAGGAGAACATTAGTATAATCAAGCAAGAATGTAAGGAGGATTCAACGGCACAGTAAATGTCACATGAAACTGCAAAGTCAGATGACTACTTGAACATTTTATGACCACTTCCATGGTAGGCAAACAATTCAATTGTGCAAACGAAGCATACACCCACATGCACAAAAGCCTGCAATTCATACTGGGGTTGATTACAAGTTGCATGGTAAAGGTGAGGGATTTACTGCTCATGCCCAGTTACCATTCCATGCAGAATCACCCCACTGTTAATGTTCATTTACAAGATAATGACCAATAATGAGCAATAACATGGTGGTGAGAAGCTAAAGCACCTGTTACAGTATGACATCCCCCATTAATGGGCCACCTTCTGGCTACATATTTTGCCTGCGTTTGGCAAGTGGAACTGTGCCTGGGTTTTGCTCATAGAATGTTCTGAAAACCTGGAAACATGTATTTCTGTTGTGGCTGAAACAAGTTTTCAGGTGGAGTGGAACAAGCTTTTAATCAGGCCTTCACACAGACATATAACAATAATATTATTAGTAATATAGAGATAATGGATGTTGGGAAACATCAGTCATCTCCCAGCTATGAATTTTGGCACCCTCTTCGAAGCTGTATCCACCCAGTATTTAAAGTCTTTCTGGGAGGAAAATATTGTCTTTGATCTTAACCAAGATTGCTTTAAGACTAAGATAAGCGCTGAGTCAGTGGTGCTTGATCATCCTGAATGAACTGGTGAAGGAGTTTGATGGTAGTACTGCGGGAGACATGATGTTATTAGATACATGAGCTACCTTTGACACCACTGAGCTCCCCTTCTGCTTGCTTGACTCCAGGCAAGCAGCATTAAAGACTTTATTCTGGCCTGGTGGCCTGGTTACTGACCAGCAGGGCTCAAACTATCCTGACCCCTCCACTTTCCAATTTACATGTAGACAGATTCAATTGGGAATCTTTCAGAAATTATTACTGTTCCCATTCCTTGTAGTGAAATCCTACACTATCACCAGATTAGATTGTTCATGAAGGCAGATGACACTCCTCTGAAGACTCAAGGATGATCAGAACTCTTGGACACTATAACCCTGGCTCAATGTCTAGTCATTAGCCCCTGCATACAAATGTACCTGAAGTTGTGACCCTCAAAAAATGAAGGTACAGTTAAGAGTGTTCATCACCTCCCTGTGACCAAAAATCTATGGTCCTCTTCTACAGAATATTGTCAAATCCTGGAAGCTGTGGTTAAAAAACAGCCTATGGATTGTTCTAGGGAAGAACCTCAGTATTGAAAACCAAATACATCTTGTGGTGAAGACTAGCTTTATGCAGCAAATGTTGTTTTCTATGTGCCCATCCATGTGTCAGGTTGCTCAACTGCAATATGCCCAAAATACTGGCACAGTGTTCCTTCTTGGCTTTTGCAAAACTGACCATATGACTCCTGCTGTAGAAAAAGTATATTTGCTTTGTGTCATAAAACAAAGTTGATTTTTGTGGCAAGTGTGTATCTGTGACTCTTCCAAATGTTACAGGTACCAGGATCCCATAAGGGGACTATTTTCATGTAGTACGGAAGTGCTCAATCATACACTCCTACTGGGCTGCCCTTGTAAAGATTCTCTCCACTGTCATAGGGGCCCCCATTGCAATATGGAAGACAATGGTGGGCCTAGGGGAGATAGAACACTGGGTGACCTGTGCACTCGACTGGCTAAGAGGGATATAGCTAGACAATGTACATCACCCTCAGCCCCCTAAAAATAGGCATGGATGAGACGTATGGATAGGTGTGGCAAGCTTGAAGAAATTATATATGAAGCAAGAGGTTGCCCCCCAAAATTCCAGAAGGTGTCGAAAAAATGGTGGGACTATCATGGACTGTTGGGTTAGGAACACTTTGATGCCACAACTCCGTATTTTGTGGTACAACAAGAAAAATTGGAGCACAGATTGTGTTATTGTAATGTGTCATGTTGTTCATGAAATTAGACAGAACAGAGAAACTGTTGTTATTGTATGTTGTATAAAATCAATAAAATATTTCCATAAAAAAACAAAGTATATTTTGGGTTCCTTAATGTAATAGTTCACCTTCGTTACTTTAGTGCAACTGTAGGCCCTCTTTCATCTCACAAACAGTCTTCACTACTTCCACACTTTCTGGATCACCAAATCAAGAATGATCAGATTTGGTGACAGGACTTTCAGGAGCACTGATTGTGGCAGCTTTTTAATTTTCCCTGGCAATGCCAACCATTTATTCTAGTTCCCAATTTTGTACTTACTCTCTGTAAGTCTAAGTGATTGTTCTCCCTGCTCAGGGCTAAATATGTTCCATAAATTCTTTCCACAACACCCAGACAGTAAGGTATTCATTCTTGGCTATTCATTCCCCAGTGAGCATGCACACCAATTGCATGTCAACTTGACTTTCTTTTGCATTCAGGAACTTGTATTATTTGTTTATACACTTTTTAACACAGCATTGCACCCCCCCTTATTGGTTTTCTTTCCTTTTCTTTCCTTCCTTATTTAGTATGTCCCTACATCTATGAAGTCCTGATGGATATTGTCTGCTTATGCATCATGTTGATCACTTATATATTATTAATGTTGTTACTTTGACATTGGGAATACATTGCACTTTCTCCTTTTCAGTTGGGATGATCACGGTCTATCTGGGTCTTGTGGATCTTTGTGTTTACTTTGGCTTTAGATAAACATTTTTTTCTTCCAACTAAGTGGTCTACATGACGTCTTCTGTGTTTTTCGAGTATGGCAGATCCAATTGGTTCTGATAGACGTGAAAGATATTTATAAGACTAACTTTTCTGGTTGATCACCTGCATTCATTCTCATGATTTCTATGTAAACCACTGTTGTTTGACTCTTTCTGCATGGCATGGATAGTATCATGCATGGTCAATGGACATTGGAAAGATTTAGTGGTATCATTTTCTTAAAACTAAAAGGAGGATGTGCCGTCAAGAGTGTGTCTAATCTTCTGGAGAAATGTAAACGTTGTCACACAGTGCACAAATATACCATTTCATAGTGAGTAAACTTGCATGCTGATACGGACGGTTTGACCAGACTTCACAATTCATGTGATAATCTTTAATGCAAAGTCATCTTTGTGGACTTCAACAGTGTGCTGCAACAATACTTTATGCAGCTGGAATGTGCTCCCTTCTGCTTCTGTTTCATATTCACAAATGAATGTGCTGGACAGTTGCAATGCACAGTTACAATAGTGAAGCTACCATTACTCAGGTTGTACATTTTTCCAACCCCCAGCTCTCTGACCTACATGCAAGTTGACCTTAAGGTTACTTTAGAACCTATTTAGCATTTGCTGCAGAAGTGCAGACTTTAATTGTTCATGCTAGATTTTGAGTGCCACGAGACCTGAATCCACCAACAATTCAATCATTTCATGAGTTGCTGGTTAACTAAGATTCATATCTGGTGATATATTTGATCTGCAGCCAGGCCTCCAATCTTATGTGTTGTATCTGAACAGTCTTTTTCTTGGAAGTAGCCATGTTCTGATGGAGTTCTGGGTGCACATTGGGCCTGATTCAGAAAGGTAAACGTACATGTTTGTGAAAGTTCTTGCTTTTTCAGTACTCACAAAACTGCCTTTTAATAGTAAGTTCACGAGTGCTGAGCCTCTGCACTCAGGGCAGAGAACACTGCACATAAAAGGATAGACCTGTGTACATGAATGTGTAAGTTTACCTTTGGGAATCAGGCCCATTTTGAGAAGACACGATGATGAGAGGAAATACCTTCATTCCTTTATTTGCATGGGGTCTGGGCCCCAGGCTAAAAAAGGGAACCTTTTTGCATTGTGTGCACTGTATTACAGGTCCAGGAATTATAGGCCAAGAAGTCATCAGTGAGCACACTGACTGTGTGCCACCTATATGGTGGAACATTGTTAGTGCGCCCTTGAGGGAACCCCTGGAAAGGGTGGAAAGGAGGTGCCAGAGAACCCTTCACTCCAGGCATCCCCTTCTTTAAACAGAAGCCGGTCCACCTCTAGTAAACGAAAAACAGAGGTGCAGTATCAAATCACAGCCCTGTCTTTTACTAATGTGCTCTCCTCAGTGCAGGAGCAAGTTTGCATCTACCTTGTGGGAAACTCATTTTTTGGTATAATTGGGCATACTGTCCTGGTCTGCCTTGTGCACACCTAGTTAAGTATGACCTTGGTGCAAACAGGGGCAGTGCACCAGATATATGGTTCAGGCCCTTGTGTTTTGCGTCTTCCTGAAGTGATTTTAAAGTATTATAAAATGGAATGTGTAGTTTCATAGAGGGACTTAGCAGTGCCTTTGTAAATTTATTATGTTAAATTCTGTGTCCTCTTTGGTGCATGACTGCAGTGGAGACTTGTCGGGGACTGTAGGCTCCTGTATTGCAATGCACAGATAGCATACTATTTGACAGTTGGCTTGGCATGTACTGTGCTGTTCTGTTATTTGTCTGTCACCATTCAGTTGACCACATGAATTATATGAGTGCGCAAATCATGATGCCACTATTGTGTGTTATATCCATTGACACAGTACTGTCTGTTCTAGCTGTTGTTTGTGGTGAATAAGCACCTTCAACCCTTTCGGTCCCTGCCACTTTCAGGATTTTGCATTGTTTAGGTTTGTTGAGCTAATTCATCTTTTTTCTTATTTTGTGTGTCAATATGCTGGCTATTCACAGAGGTATTTCTACAATAATTGTGTACACATGGCCAAAAACACCTCTTTCACACGTGTGAGGAATTCACAAAGCAATTCTCAGTAGGAGTAAATGCGTTCTCTATTGTGGCTTTCTCCACCACAAGTGTGAAGTAATCTTTAGTATAAATAATAGTGAAGGGGTGGGAACTGGACATTCCAAGGTGTAATTTGTCTTGGACGCATGGGAACACCCACAAATATGTAAATTTGTGGGCATTCTCAGATTTGATCTCCATCCTCCTACCCTAGGAATGGTCTGAAATTCACCTCAGGGATGAGATAGAGTAGGGGTCATACCCTGATTTGCTTGGGTTATAGAAGAAAAACTTTCCTCACAGAAAAAAATGTTTTCATTGAAAGATAAAAATGTGCTTCATTACCACTGTATGGAATTCTGGGTTGTGCAGAATTTCACACAGTTGAAATAACACTTTTGGGACACGTGACATGACATTTCCAGGAGTATCCCTTGCAGTTTGCAGCAGACACATCTTTCGGGTTGTACTACTGAGAATTGTTGTGAATAGGAAAAACTAGTAAAAGTTCATTCAGAACTTATTTCAATCTCTGCTCATACTTTCACGTTTTTCTTCCTTAATAGACTCCTATGTCTTTTATACTCATCACCGCTATGGACATAGCTGCTTGAGGTTTAGGTAGGATCCATAAGCAGCAATGCAGACCTTGGGCTGAATCAGATGTACATGTGCATGCTCTGGAAGCATGTATCCTGAGTGCCCACGTTGCACAGTATACTTTGTTATGGACCAGTGTTAGTCATTGTATGTCTCTGAACAGCATTTTGCCAATGGTATTATTTAAGTTTTTGCATTTGTTTCTAAGTCAGATGAATTCATTGTGCAGTATTGGCCATATTTGTCTGCTTGACAAGATGAATGTGCAATGTTTAAGTTTCTGTGGTGGATATATTTGGGTCTGGTTTAGGGTTTGACGTATGGCACTCTGGTCATCAGGGTGGTAGAGGACATTACCTCCGCCATTCTCAGAGACTACTGCCCTAACAAATTTAGAAATGATTGCTGACCCAGCAATCATCTCTGCATACTGAAAGGAACCAACGCCACTGCAGTTAGTTACAGTGTCCAAAAAGTTTTATTTTTCAGACACAATCTCCAGAATTGGGAATTTGTTTCTGAAAAATAAAAAACTAATGACCCCTCACAGTGTGGGAGTTTTCTCCCTGGGCATGGGGGGGTCATTATTGATTTTTTCTGTCCCTCACTGCCAGGTTATACCTGATGGTAAAAGACACCTAAAAAAAATAAAAAATACACCATCCACCCTAAATAGGACAGGCAATGTAATGTTCTTCCTCTGATGGCCAAATTCCATCGGGCCATAGGTCTGGGCATTCCATTAACAGAGCCAACTGAGGACCTGTGAACAGAAAACCTTTAAAAAGGTATAAAATTCAATTTTAAATACTTTTCTATTTCAATTAGTCCAAGGCAGTAGCAGTGTGGGGGTGCTGCACCAACATCAAAATACCCATGCTGGAGTTCAAACGCTGAATCAGCAACAAAGATGTCTTTGAATTGTATTTTTATCTTGTTATACTTGCTGTGTGTTCAAAGGCAGAGAGCAAACGTTATGGTATATTTTTTGACAAATTGCTGATTGTTCTTATTACATGGAGATTACTTTTCTTTCTCTGACTACAAGTTAAAATACTTTGCAATGTGAACTATCTGCAATCTTGCTGGGGTACAAAGAACGCTATGGGAAAGGCTGTAGGTTCTCATTATTTACCTAACACACATTTCAATAACTGTAAAATAACTTTACAACTATGGTCTCATTGTGGATTTGGCAGTCCGATCGTTGGATTGCCATTATGGTGGTCTGGAGGATGCAGCCAAGCTGGCAGCCCATCAGGAATCGTGCACTACAATGTTCCCGCTGGTCAGCCTGGCAGGAACATTGTACTACGCTCGTGGGGATGCCATGTCCTCCCTGCAAGACTGGCAGTCCATGGTGGGACCACAAACTCATAATAAGGCTCTTGGTTTACGAATAAGCTCTCACAGCTGGCCTCACACACCTTCTACAGAGGACCTGAATACCCTCCCGACTAGTTAGTGTGCACTTAAAACAGCAGATGTACCTTTTGGCCTTCTCTCAGACAGTTTTTGTCAACTGAAATGCAGTCCAATCCAAGTTATTTATTTTAGGGATCCTGCCAGTGTTATACTGCTGGACAACTCATATTTAGGTGTTTGGACAAAATATAGAATACAAATATTGTAACACAAAAATATTGTGTCAAGAATATTGGAATGTTAAAAATACTGTGGACAGGAATATAGAAGGTAGGAATATTATTTTAAGTTTTGTTCTTAATATCATTGTAAAAAATATTGTTTTAGAAAATATTGTAAATATGTATTTTATTGGAGTGTGTTTGATTTAATGTGTTGCACATTTTTTTAGTTTGTATGTTTAGTAAGATACTTTATTAATTTTGAATATTTTGAAATTTATAATGTCAGGTATAGTAATGTGTAAAATGAATGTATATGTATTTTATTTAGTAGCTGGATGTTACGTTTTAGGAGATAAGGGTGGGGGGAGTTTTAAAAAGTGTATATCATAATTGAAATGTAATGCGTATGTTTAATGATATGCAAATGAATATTGTAAAGCTACGTTTGTCTTCTAAGTATTACTTTTTTATTGAAAGATTAATAATGAGTTTAATGTTTTGATAAATTAAATACATTAAATAAAAAACTTTGGTGTTTTGTTGCTAGCATTAAAATAACTATTTCAACTATAGAAATTGTAGAACAATGTAAAAATTATTTGAATAATGTACTTTTTCAAACTGTACCTGTATTACATATTTTTGTTTGATAAATGTAATGTTGTTAATTCTTTTCACCATTTTATATTTTGTTAGGTTTTTTTTAAATGTTGAAAATTAAACTCTCATTGTTAATAAGTTATTTCAATTGTCAAATTATGTATAATTAAATCATGATAGTTTTTTTTATTTAAATTGTTATAAAAATGTTACTAATGACAATTTTAATAATTAAGGGCCAGATGTAGCAAGCAGTTTTGCCCATTCTGTATGTTCTTACATATGGCCCTAAGTTAGTGAAATAAGATCTGTTGGTTGAAATATATATTGTAATTTTTTTTAATGTCAATATAATTTATGTTGCATGTATAACATATTTGTAACATTTGTTTCATATGTCTCTGATATAGTCAAAGATTGTTATCTTTGTATCATGTATTTATATTTTATGTTACATTTAAAATGTGGGAATATTAATAAATAATAAAACAGATTATAACATTTTAAATGATTAACACATTATTTTATATATTATAGTTTTATTTTTGATATGTACGTTTTTAGTTTGAGTTATCATGTCTCCTAAGTACTATTTATTATATTTTATACATTAAAAAATATGTGTCAGTGTGTAGTATTGATTGTGTATAAAAACTCTGTCCAACACCTTCCCAAAAATGGTTTATATTTGAGTGGGAGTAGTAAATGTGACCACCTCAGTGTCCCTCATCTTCCCCAAAATGGTTTAGATTGAAGTGTGAATAGTAAATGTCAACCCTTTAGTGTCAACACCTTCCCCAAAATGGGTTAGATTGGAGTTGTGATAGTAAATGTGCCCCCTTAAGTGCCCGATACCTTCTTAAGAAAGCTTTAGATTGGAGTTAGAATAGGAATGTTGCCCCTTTAGTATCAACACCTTCCCCAAAATGCTTTAGGTACCGCTTTGGAGTTTGGCGGTGGGACAGACAGACCACCAATATGGTGGTCGGGAGGACCCTGCCAAGCCGGCATCCTCCCAATTGCAGTATTATGACACTACCACCAGGCTGGCGGTAGTGTCTGCGGCGGTGTCACTGAGGTGGCATGCTTCATCTCAGAAAGTGAGCCTTCAACACATGCCGTTGCAGTGCAGCGCCAGATGCACCTCGAGAGCTGTGTTGTCGTGCACAATGTAGTGCATGGCAACAGTGTACACCAACAGTGCAGGCATAGGGGAGCACAACATGCGCCCCCAAGCCACACTGTCCAAAAGGCAAAATCGCCCCTGGGCCCTGTTTGGGGCACCTTCCCTGCCATTTTTTCAAGCTTTTCATGGCAGGGTCCCAACTGTGAAAAGCTCAGCAGAAAGGCAGGTTATGATAACCATGTCAGTGCCAGCATCAGCACCACCGCAATTGACCATGGCTTTCCCCACTGCTGGCGCCGCTGGATCCAAGATCCTGGTGGTTGCAGTGGTCTTGTGGTGGTCCGACCTGCATCCTTATAATCTGGCAGTCGGACCATCAAGGATGCTGCGGTCCCAAGACCGCCCTATTAATAATCACATCCTTAGATTGGAATGGAATAATAAATGTTGCACCTTAAGTGTCCAAATCCTTCCACAAAAATTGTTTAGATAGGAGTGGGGACAATAAATGCTTCCCCTTTAGTGTCCAACACCTTCCCGGAAATGGTTTAGATTGGAGTGGAAATACAAAATTATGCCCCTTTAGTGTCCGACACCTTCCCAAATTTGGTTTAGATTAGAGTGGGAATAATGTCACCACTTTAGTGTCAGACACCTTCCCTCAATTACACCTTCCCCAAAATGGTTTGGATTGAAGTGGGAATAGTAAATGTGGCCCTTTCAGTGTCCAACACATTTCCCAAAATGGTTTAGTTTGGGGATGGAATGGTAAATGCTCTCTTCAGTGTTAAACACCTTCCCCAAAATGGTTTAGCTTGGAGTAGGGCTAGTAAGTGCTACCCCTTTAGTGCCCAAGACCTTTCCCAAAATGGTTTAGATTGGAGTGGGACTATAAATGTCACCCCTTTAGTGCCCAAGACCTTTCCCAAATTAATCCAGATTGGAGTGAGAATAGTAAATGTCACCCCCTTAGTGTGTACCACATTCCTCAAAGTGGTTACGATTGGGGTGGGAATAGTAAATAACACCCCTTGAGTGTCCAGCACTTTTTCCAACATAGTCTAAATTGGATTGGGAATATTTGATTTAACCTTTTTTTTTTGTTCTATGTAGTAGAAGAGGTTTATGTAATTTAATTAGTATTACTGATATGATTAACATAGTGGTTGGTTGTATATTTGTAAATAACATTATCATTGACATATTTTCATACAATAAAGATATTTACTTTTTTTCAATTTTCCTCTATTTTTCAAATGTAATTTCATTATTATTTTTAAATATTATAATATGTATAGTTCTAGTGATACACACATTCATATATTGATAAATAAAATATGTATATATTTTATTATTAACTAAACAGTGTAAATCATATTTAAATGGTATTTTATGTTTTACGATTTTCAAGGATTTTTCTATTGCGTCTATTAATTGTTGTGTACCTTTTTTACATAATTGTTACCAATGTTTTCTGTATATATTTGATAATGACATATTTTTTACTATTATTTATTGTATACTTTACAATTATTAGACTATTCTTGCAGCATTCTTTAACAGGCTTTACATATTCAATATTTTTGTTACCATTTCTAAATCTATTTTTATACATTTTTTATTTATATTCCCATTCATTTCTATGGGGAAAATAGGGACAGATGTATCAACTATTTTTGCATTCGCAAACAGTGCAAATTGCAAAATTCGGCCATTTGCAAATACAAAAATGCCTTTCACAATGTATGAAAGGCATTCACAGTGCAATTTTAGGGAATCGCAAAAATAGCGATTCCTTAAAATTGTGACCCAATTTAGAGAATCGCAAGTTGCGATTCTCTAAATAGGAAATCGCAAATAAGGAATCCCTATTTTCGATTTCCAAAGCACATGTATCAAGCATTTACTAAATGCGAATTGGGCATTTAGGAAATGCAATTACCACCAAATCCAATTTGGTGGTAAGCATGTGCAATTTTAAAAAATGCATTGCAAATGCATTTTTAAAAATGACATGTAGCGCCCAAATGCCTATAGAGCATGTGTGTGCTTCACATGTCCGCAAATATTTTTGGGGGCTGCATCAGAGGGGGTTTGCATTACCTAATTTGCAAATTCCTAACTGGAATTCGCAAATTGGGAAATGCAAAACCGTTCGCACCTATGGGCCTACAGGCCCATAGGGATGAATGGAGTTGCAGTCTCTATTTGTGATTCGGTAATAGCATTTGCGATTTTAAAAAATCGCTATTACAGGATCTCAAATTTAATACATACCATTCTGCACTTCTTAAATAGCGATTTCTTAGAATTTGCTATTTAAGAATTGCATAACGGATTTTTTATACATCTGGCCCATAGTCTTTTTTTAAGTTTCATTTAGCAGCCATTTTTGTACCGTAACCTTCTATTTTGCAGTCTATTTATCTCATTTTTAGTCTGTTTTCCAGGATCCATGTAATGGAAAGGGGCCTCTATTCGCAGGAAGGGGTAAGGTGTTTATAAAAGATTTTTATAGGGTTTTGAGGGTAGAGTACTGTGCGAAGTTCTAGAGGTTAGTTATAGTGTTGTTTATGGGTTTTAGTAGACCTAGGGCCTGATTACAAGTTTGGCATTCCTGGGACCGTCAAATTCATGCTGGTGGTAGGCCCGCCACACTCCTGGTGGTCGGACTGCCAGATTATTATCCTGATTGTCTGACAGCCAAGAGGCCGCCGCCAACACCTGGATCATGGATGGTTGGTGGCGGTCGAAGTCGTGGTCAGATACAGCGGTGTCCATGGCTGCACTGCCGTGCCTATAACGACTTCACTTTCCACCAGCCATTCCATGGTGGTTGCATTGCCATGGAAAGGGTGGCAGAAAGACAATGTGCTGCGCAGTGCAAGCTCCACCTGCCAGCACCCTCGGCATGTGCACTGTCTGCTTTACTATGCAGAGAGTGCGCATTCTGAGGGTGCTTATGTGCGATGGCATTGGCCTCGGCTCCCCCCAGGGAGCTGAGGCCAATGGCGCCTCACTGTTTCCACAGGTCTGACGGAATAAATGTCATATGTTAACATTTCCGCAGGTCAGCCCAGTCGCAACATCGTAATATGACGGGGAGGCCGCCGGCTTGGCGGAGGCCTCCTCCCCATAGCTTTGACGGCCTGATGATCAGACTGCCAAAGTCGGAATGAGGCCTTTAGTTGAAGTAATTGTAGTGTTTTTCACTAGTGTGTTAGTTTAGGTTTCTGCTAATTGTTTTAGGAAGGTATCAATATGATATGCTATATCGCACCATGTTACTTGCTTTTGATTGATGAGTGTAATGTATATCTAATTTTTGATTCTACTGTTTTTTGTAGGTGGGCATCTGGTTTTACTTTGCAGGTTTGTCTTTATGAACGGATCCTATTGCCATTTGGAGTAAGTTTTTATTTTTAAAGGAGATCTTGTTTGGTTTCAAATAAACCAAAAGATTTTATTGTGATTTTCATTTTTTAGGAGTTTCCAGGTTTTTCAAGCTTTTCATGGTTCTCTATTGGATTGTTTTTATTTGGAGGATGATCTGTAGCTAACGAGCAGTAAGTTATAATTAATTTATTTCTTTTGGGTGGGAAAGGTTATATCTTATCATTTATGTAGAGTTATTGGAATATTTGGTATTATATATCTTAAGTGCTGTGATTATTTTCACAACAGATTGAATTTATTGTTTAAAGTTTCTGTTTTTTCATATATATATGTATATATATATATATATACACACACATATGTTATTTTATTTTGCCATTCTTATTTAAATTTGGAGTTCGGTTTAATGTTTTGACTTAAGTAATAAAATATTATGTTTATTATTTATATATAAATGATTTGCAATCTTGGTTAAGATCATGTCATACTGTTATGTGAGTTTTGTAGGCTAGTTAATATTATATAATATGCTTTTGGCAAATATTTCTAAGTAATCTGCTCCTTTTTTATTTATGAAGAGTTTTACATTAAATTGTAGCATGTCTTAAAATCTTTTGGTTTGGTTTGGTTTGCTAATTGCAGGTGAAATTTGGGTTGCTGATTGCTCCTATGTAGTTGTTGGTAGCTTTGCTCTTTTGGTAGGGTTTCTATACATTTATAGACTGTAGGTTGGATCCAGCCTAATGTGGATTGGTAGGCATTGTGCCATCCTTGTACTGTGTTATTTGTAGTGTCTTCCTATGCCAAGGCGCTGTCATAGACATTCCACCATGGTGTTTGGAATTTGGTTTGCCATCTGTGTCTGGAGTGATGTAGTCTGTCAACCCAAGTATCTTCAAAATAATCCATTAGGGAGCTTATTGTGTGTTCACTTTGTTGGTAGAAATTACTTTCTGTTGGTAAATTGAAGTGTGACAGGGACAAAGGCTAGAGATATCATAAATTTTTTATTGCAAAGGCAAATTGACTGTTTTTGCATATTCTTTTCAGTGCATATTGTTGGTGATGTCTCCATATGATTAGATTGAAATGGTAGTAAGAAGCTTGGATGCCTGTGTGAGCACATTTTTAAAATGGCTTGAATCATGGCTTGTCTGTG
Source organism: Pleurodeles waltl (assembly GCF_031143425.1). Taxonomy (NCBI): domain Eukaryota; kingdom Metazoa; phylum Chordata; class Amphibia; order Caudata; family Salamandridae; genus Pleurodeles; species Pleurodeles waltl. The sequence continues at coordinate 670,105,796 of NC_090439.1, read as the reverse complement.
CTTAGTAGTTATTTCTTTTATGTTTGTTTGTAGTCAGTGCTACTATGCTTATTTGGTAGTTGTGCATATATTCAAAAGGGGTACATGAGTGCATGTATGGTGCATATCTGAGTGAATGGTTTGGCACACATCTTAAAGGTTACATCCATCATCCAGGTTTTTTGATAGCTTAGTTTTAGTATGTTATCTGTTATAGAAAATATTAGGATATCTTTATCGTTGTTTAAGGTTTCATATAACAGGAAATGTTTCTCATTATGGGGGTCATTCTGACCTTGGCGGTCCATGACCGCCATGGCGGAGGGCGGCGGAAGCACCGCCAACAGGCTGGCGGTGCTTCCAGGGCGATTCTGACCGCGGCGGTAAAGCCGCGGTCAGAAAAGGGGAGCCGGCGGTTTCCCACCGGTTTCCCGCTGGCCCAGGGAATCCGCCATGGCGGCGCTGCTTGCAGCACCGCCATGGGGATTCCGAGCGCCTTCCCGCCAGCCTGTTTCTGGCGGTGTCCACCGCCGGAACCAGGATGGCGGGAACGGCTGCCGTGGGGCCACTGGGAGCCCCTGCACTGCCCATGCCACTGGCATGGGAAGTGCAGGGGCCCTCTAACAGGGCCCCACAAAGATTTTCACTGTCTGCTGTGCAGACAGTGAAAATCGCGACGGGTGACACTGCACCCGTCGCACCCCTTCAACTCCACCGGCTCCATTCCGAGCCGGCTTGATTGTTGAAGGGGCTGTCCCGCTGGGCCGGCCGGCGGTCTTCTGGCGGTCGCCCGCAGGCCCAGCGGGAAAGCCGGAATGGCCGCCGCGGTCTTTTGACCGCGGAGCGGTCTTTCGGCGGGAACCGCTTTGCGGGCGGCGACCGGCGACCGCCGCGGTCAGAATGACCGCCTATGTGTTGTTTTTAGGTGTTCAGGTGTTTCAATATATTGGTTACTTCTTTTTGGGCAACTAACCATTTTAATGTGGGTATAGTTGGTAGTTGGCTTGTGATGTGTTTGGGAACTTTAGGAGGCATAACTTTTAGGATTTTTGTTCTGATCTCCGGGAAGCAAGTGCTTGTCTCTCTTATATTGTGCACTACCTCCCTTACTTCTATTTCTGTCACATTTTGGGGATGGTTGTGTTTCTGTACATAGATTAAAATACCATCTTTTGTAGTGGCCCTACCATAGTATGCATTAGAGGAATTTGTAGGACATTTCCAAATCACAGTTTCCATTGATATACTTTTGTGGTTGTAGGTGTAGCCCATGTGACTTAATAATTGCTTTCCTTTCTGTGATGTGATATACTTGTTCTTTCTGTCATTATGTCAGAGTGGAATTTTATAAAGAATTACAATTTTAAAATGTTTATATGTTTGTTACTTACATATAAAATTATGCAACTAGTTTATTTATACTTACATGTATGTCTTTCTTAGTTGTTTCCAACTATCTTTGCAGCTTTTGTTTTGGAAGTATTGTAATGTGGAGCAGGTGCTTTCTTTTGTAATGATTGAAAAAAAAAACATCAATTTCATCTCAAGTGTTTATTTGTTGGTTGTTTGTAGAGTTGGAGGTATTTAGCTTTTAATTTTTTTCTGTTTTAATGTGAGTTTCTGTTTTATAACAATTCCCATTTACTTACTTTAATGTCGTTTTTCTGATTTGGAGTTGTTTTTTGGTAGCTTAACATGTTCTCGATGTTTTAATAAATTTTTTAAGCGGATACATGTTAGGAGATAGAAGTAGTAGTTTATATTGAATTAATTGTTATTTTACAATTTGTATTTCAATTAAAATTAAGTTGTAGTTTACATATATTTTACTGTTTGCAAGGTAGTATATAAAGACTTCTGCTTTCAGGTTCTGGTTAGCAAGTCTGGCACAGGTTTCTTGTCCTGCAGCTTTAGTTATTTTGGAGTGTTAAATTAATAACATTTGAGTCTCTTTTATAATGTTTAATTGTTTGTGTGATTTTATTGGTTAATTTTATTTTCAGTTTAAATTTATTGGATTAGTTCTGTACTGATTTGAATTTGTTCACACATGTCCTTCTGTGAGGAATGCTAATTTATATTTTATTTATGTTCAATATGTAGTTCTATACTTTTGAAGTATATATATATATATATATATAATAATATGTATATATATATATGTACATTTTCAAGTTCTCTCACCCAGTCAAACAAGAGATCAAGACACCATTTCCTTTTTTTCTCAATATATTTTGGAACTGTTCGTCTGGTGTCTTGATCTCTTGTTTGACTGGGTGAGAGAACTTGAAAATATTTTATGGGATACCCGATCCCATATCAAGACCGCCATAATAGAGCCTTGACAAGTCGGGTGCTCTTTTTTTCTGATTATATGTATATATATATATACATATATATATATATATATACATACATATATATGGGAGTATATATGTGTGTGTATATATATATATATATATATATATATATATATATATGTATGTGTGTATATATATATATATACATATATATATGTATTTACATTGCTGTGCAAATGTTTGTAGTATATGTTTTTATTTTGGGTGATTTATATTTAATTTGAAGATGTAATTTTTTAATTGATAAAACATGTATATGTTTTTTAATGAGAAAAGGGAGGAGACCAAGGTGCATTGCTAGCAGGCCTGACTTCATGGCAGCTTCTACCACACTCTTATGTGCCGCAGCAAATCCTGGTCAGCACACCCTAAGCAAAGGGATATTTGGTCTCCTGGAACTCTGGGCGGTACAGCTTCCAGCTTCATCTTGCTGGAGATTTTCTACTTCTGAAAGGTGACTAAGTCCTAATGTAGAACTTGTCACTGCAATGATGATGCTCCCTCCTTAGATACAGCCTGCAGCCATGCCCTGCTGAACTTTACATTCTAAGAACATTTTGCTTCGAAATTTCTCTCCTGGGAGGATACCATTGGTATAGTGGTGTAGTAGAGGGAGTGACCTGACTGCAACTCCCAGGAGGCCTCATGTCTGTAACTCCAAACACCAGCCCAGTGGTCACTTGGCCCAATGCATCTGTTAGTGAGCTCCCACATGAAGGGTACTCACCTGGGAGGATACTATTTGTATAGTGTGTATAGTAGAGGGGATGACCTGGTTGCAACTCTCAGGAGGCTCTGTTTCACTAACTCTGAACACCAGCCCAGTGTGCATCTCCCAATACATCTGTTAGTGAACTCCCACATGACGTGCACTTACCTGGGATGATACCATTTGTATAGTGTGTGTAATAGAGTGACCTGACTGCAAATCCCAGGAGGCATTGTGTCTATAACTCCAAACACCAGCCCAGTGGTCACTTGGCCCAATATATCTGTTAGTGAACTCCCACATGAAGTGTACTCTCCTGTGAGAATACCATTTGTATAGTGTGTGTAGTAGAGAGAGTGACCTGATTGCAACTACCAGGAGGCCCTGTGTCTGTAATTCCAAATACCAGCCTAGTATGCACTTGTCCAAACACCCTTGTTTGTTAACTCTCAACTGATGTTTACTCACTTGGTAGTGACCAACAACTCAGAGATGTTTCTTTCTACCTAGCTTCATCTTGACCTGCTAACCCAAGATGAAACCATTGAGGACAGGAATGACACCTTACCCCATGTGTATAACAAATATTCCTAAGGCCTCATGCTGCATCACCAGATTGGTATTGACTGTAGAGACATTGACACAGCACTGTGCACATGATGACTCCAGTCACATGTACAACAAAGTCCTTGGTTTGGCTGCACCCCACTCAACCTGGCCTCTAAATTGGCAAAGCCATATGTTGCTTTTCCACTGTGTTGGCTTCACTGGTGTGAAGATGTCATTTTCAGTCCATCTTACCAAGTGCAACTGATCTGCACACCTCATCAGCTGCTGGAGTCAAATAGGCTTGGCATGCTTCACACATCAGGTTAAAAACCCAATATCATGGTAACTTTATACAATCGAGTTACCTACAACTTAACCATGCCCAAGGTCACCGCTTACTGTAACACAAAACCTTTGGAGATAGATATCACAATTCAACCAGTAACAATGTGCATTTTTATCAACATGTGGATCTGACACTGGGCACATGGAGGCCACAGAACGGACTACTTTTACTCCCTGGATGCAGCTCTCAGTGATGACAACACTCCTGGATTTGTGGACATGGAAGAAGGCTCTGGCCCATCTGGGAAACCTAGTCAGATGGCAACAGTGAATCTCCCTCTGGCTACAATGTTACCTCCCAGCCCTGTTGCTTCTACATCACAGACAACCATGCACCCCCAACCTGTATACCTAGCACAGTCTCCACCATCTTGTGCCCCCCAGTCCTGGATCCTGAGGTGCAACTCAACACTTAAGAATTGAAGGGTCCAGGACCCAGTTGATGAGGGCACACTGTGTCAAGAGAATAGGCTTGTGGGGGCAGGCTCTGTGGGAGGGATGCTGTGGACCAGCAGATTGAGGCTACTGGGGCTGTTGTCGGCCAGGACACCATCAACCATGTCTTGGGAGTCTATCAGGAATACCACAGCGTGATGGGTCAGGTGTTGACTAAACTCCAGGAAATAAAGGAGCTACAGAGGGACATGCATAGAGACATGTGTCAACAAATGGAGGCCCACAATTTCAACATGGCCTCCCCTTCAGGGGTGCTAAGGGGCATTCACACAGCTTTGAGCAGGGCTTTTCAAAACCAATGTTCCCCTTCCTTTGGCTAATCAACATCAGGCCCATGTACATTGGCACCAGGCAGAGGAAGGGAGGCCCTGTGTTATGCTTCACTGCCAACTGAGCCACAATACACACATTGAAAAGAGTATAAAAGATTCTCTGGAATGCACTTCTTAATCTAAAGAAGACATTTATTCTTTCTTTTTGGAAGGCTCCTGAAGGAAGGCCTGTATAGCCAAAAGTGTACTTTTAAAATGTGCAACAATGAAGTAAAACCATGTACAAAGAATCTTCAATGTATAAACAGCAAATATATACATTCAAGGATACAAAAACCTATATTGATATATGTATATATATTCATACGCACTACAAAGCAAATAATTAATAGAAATGCACCACCATAGGGCCTGCCTCGTGCTTCATCTTTCTCCTGCCAGCAAGCCGATGACCCCATTCGACTGCAAAGAGAAAGAGAGAACTCTACCCTCACGGGAAATATATCAGGCATGCAAAGTCTAAAATACTGATTGTGGTCTCTGAATCTTCCAATGTCACTAGATGATGACAAGCCATGTGATCTGACATATTTTTGCACTGTCTGTCTATTCGGTTAAAGCACAATACTCTGTGTTGCCACGGTAAGTTTTGAGAGGTTGATGTTTTCTTTTCTAAATGCAATTGAATGCATTTTCCAATGTCACAAGAATTGCAGGTCATGTAGTAACACACGTCACCAGTAGTAATGTTGTAGGTAATTATCTGAGTGAGATTGTACCACTTTTCATCGGTTGTTTCCTGACAGTCCCTACAATATTCATAAGGACTGAAGTGGGTTTCCACTTCATGTTCTTGCACATCTTTATCCTGTTAGTGGCATTGAAAATGTCTAACAAAATACTTGTTGGTGTTGGTATGGCAATCAAGCATGTTGGTAAGACATCCACAGTGATTTTCATGACACTCATACAAAAGTCAGATCTGTTGAGCACGGTTTGCACCAAATGAATCCAAATGTTGTCATTCAGATGCAGTAAAGGTGTTGCGCAACGTGGTCGATCAATCAAGTTGAGGTTGGGGGTGTTAGGTCTTTCCCGACCCCACACGCACATGCCCAAAAGGAGACCACACGGCACACTCACGGCAACGACAAGCTGTAGTATGATCTGTAAAAGAAACAAGTATGCTCTTTCTCACAAATAACATTTATGAGATGGAATATGTTCCCATTTTTCCTTTCCTGGTTTCATAATCAGCAGCACATTATTGGGGCCCTTTGTTATAATTTCTGCAGGTTCTGGAGGGCCATTTGGGGATTCCACCCACACTTTAGCACCAGGGTTTTTATCAGTTGAACCAAAACCTCTCTCCATACATACAGTAAGAAGGAGTGGGGCAGTCCCCTTCCTAATCAATCCCCCATACACTGGAATTATGACAAGTTGGGCAATGCTGTCTCCAATTTGTATGAATAAATCGTCTTCTCCACTATTTAACAGAATAGCTTTAATTTCTCCTTGGTAATCTGCATCAATCACTCCCCCTAAATTATGAGTACCTTTGAGGGCCAACCCAGATCTAGGAGCAATCAATCCAAAAATGCTCTGGGGACTCTGTACTCTAACACCTATTTCACACAGTGCTATGTTTCATGGTTTCAGTCTGTAAGCCTGTAAAGCATGTAAGTCAAGACCTGCAGATTCGGGTTTCGCTCTGATAGGAGCTAAGGCTTCAGGTTTATTTCCCAGTATGTGATGGTATTGTTGGCCACATGTGGTTGTATTTACAAAGCTGGAGTTAACATTTGCATCAGGGGTGTTTCAGCATTTGTTAATGGTCTGTTATTCAGAATCTGGAGGGCTTCATTTAAATGCTCTCTCCACTTTTTCAAAGTTCCATCAGATAATTTTCGCAATTGAGCTTTCAGTAAGCCATTCATTCTCTCAATCATTCCTGAGGCCTGTGGATAGTAAGGAATAAAATATATCCACTCAATATTATGTTGAGAGCAGTAGTCCTGCACCACTTTGCCTTTGAAGTATGACTCATTGTCACTCTGGACCTGGAGGGGTACTCCATAGTATAACATTAACAAGTCCAAAGTTCTGATAGTATTGTGCTGAGTAGCACGTTTGCAAGGGACAGCAATGAGGTGCCCAGAATAAGTGTTCACTACGGTTCAGGCGTATTGACACTCGCGACTAATCGCGACTAATCGGTAGTGGTCCAATGTAATCAATTTGCCATATCTGTCCTGGTAACTTTCCTCTCCCCAGTGGACCTTTGACTGGTTGTGGTACAGATCTCTGTTGTGTGTGCTGACAAACAGGACATTGCAAAATTACAGTTTTTATAAAATCTAGGGGAATGTCCATCCCCTTAATCTCTGCCCACCTGTAAGTGGCTTTTTTTCCCTGGTGTCCACATTTTTGGTGTGCCCATTTAGCCATCCCTACCAAATTAGAATCCTGTGTTGCCACTTCTGCCTCTGAAATGTTGGCTTTGTCATCTGGAATGGAAATGAACCAGCGTTCTAGTGAGTTAATGGGACAATGAGTATCCACATGATATACTGCGTCTTTACTCTGTTCTAACATTTCCCACATTTCCTGCCACAATTCTTTGCCCCATACTTCCTTTGAGTGGATAAACCAGTTGTGTGCATGCCATGTGGTAAGCCAAGTGGCTAACCCATTGGTAGTGGACCAAGAATCAGTGTATATATGACAAGTCCCAGGGGGCTCTTGCTTTAGAGCCTGATACACAGCATACAACTCCACATATTGACTACTTTTACTTTCTCCTGTGGTGGTCAGCAACTTTTTGGTACGTGGATTGTACGACACTGCTTTCCAATGTCTTTTGGTACCTGAATATTTGGATGAACCATCAGTGAACCATACATGTTTCTTATCCTCAGGGGACAAGGATTCAAATGGTTTACCCCATCACACTGATGACTCTTTTACCTGTGGTACCTCCTGCACCCTCTCCTCATCCTGTACAGGGGCTTGTGACACCTGTTCATGGAGGGCGGCAGTGCCTCAGTAAAAAGAAGAAATCCCCGGGGGGGCAACAAACCATTCAATACACAGCACACCAAATCAACCACTCCTTCACTCCAATGATCAATCTCAAATAAAGGAATCTAATAGAAAATATTTAATAAATTATTCCATAAAAATGCAACATGAAATCACCCTTAAAAACCAGTATAACACAATTGCAAGAAAGGTTTATAAAAACCATACATGTAAAATTCAAACATGAGGGAGACACAACAAAAGATATCCATCTTAGTCCATTATATTGTTGCTGCCCAAATTTTGGTATACACAGGCCAATTCATTTGTGCACACAATCCCTATTTAATTTTAAGCCCGTTCCAATGGGTCCAGCAGTCCAATTTGCGTCAACGTGTTTCGGTGGTCTTTCAAAATCCTTCTACCATTTTCTTCAGGACGGTTCAATATACTCCCAACATATTTTTTGCAAATCTATAAAAGAATAAACAAACAGAAATACATAAATTCCCAAATTCTTTACATCCCCTTTAGATCCAAAACACCTTCAATGTCAATACATTCAACTTAATTACCACCTCCTGTCACTATCAGAATAAAACACTAATAAAAGGGGAATATCTTGATTCCTTTATAGAGAATATCACATGGAGGAATTCACAATGCACAATCAGTAGTCTCTATATTTTCTGGAAACAATTCACATACTACTCTCCCATCATCCACCCTCTACACTCACCTACGTCCAAAATAAGTCAAACAGACACCTGCTCACCATCCATCACAAATCCTTATCCACAAATTGTTTTTTGCTTCACGATAATCCAACAAATGGATAAATTCTATATGGACAAAATACAACAAATTAATCGCCTGTTCTCATCCTATCTGTTAATGATTTTAATTATTTCATTGTGTCATATGTGACCTACCCACAACATGCGCAGCCCATTTCTTTGCACCCAAAAATAGTGTGTAAAGATAGGGTGAAGGAAAAGATTTAATCGGATTTAAAAAAATGATTTAATAGTACTGCCTATGTTGTCCACAGGACTTACCTCACGGCTTACTTTAATTTTGAACTCATCATACTTAGGAAGAGCCCTGTGACATCTAACTGTCTCTCAATCTCTGATCTATAGGTAGAGGGCAGGAATAAATATCTTTTTTTTAAGTTTCATATAGTGAAACCTTTCACCATTTAACCATAAGTGACTATAAAAACTATTGTATTCCTTAATTCTCTACACAAAACATGGTAGTCGACCTCTACTTCCTATATTTCACTATAATACATTAAACAAGAACCTTACGCCGGTATAGTCAAAGAATTACTCAAAAAGAGCGGTAATTACTCATTATCTAAAAACCCCTTAGTAAGCATAATCACTATCAACACCTAACTACAGTATAGTGGGTTAAAAATAACACTGATTATCGTATATGTACAATATCAACTATCCCTATTATGTATTTTGCATCGAGCCATATCATCTCCTCGGATATCACCTACCGAATTGCAGGACGGCGCCCTCGTTTTTTCTATTCGGCTCAATCAGTTCGTCAACTTTACCTCCTTCCTTTATGTTTAGGGGTGGGTATGTCCTTACTCAGCCAACCACCAATGAGGGGAATCCTTTGTGCCTTTACTGATTTCCTTGTATGAAATGCTACCTTCCTGTTACATGAAACACTGAACCGCTCATATCAATTCGCAGTTCCAATATACGCCCCATCTTGGGTTTCCCCATTTCATGTTTTCTACATTTCGTATTAAACTAATAACTCGTTGTAATACGGGGGAGCTATTACATTCTATTAAACTCTCATTTTCAATACATTACATGTCCATCTATCGCTCAAATTGGAATGTTGCGAATAGTAACTTACAAATAATCATCTAATCATAGACCCCTATTTAACCACACAATTACATCTACATGGGGTCATAACTTTTAATTTAATAAATACCAAGTGGCCTCTCACTCATTTAGAAATAAATATAATATTAGAGACAAACCCCATTGTCCCAGTCCTCCTTCTATTCAAACCATTCTTCACTGTCTCCAGTCTGATAATATACCATAGTTCTCACCTGTTTCTAAATGTTTCACAATTACCTCCTCTCCTATTAATAATGTTCTTTATCTTATTTGCTAATACCATTAAATTGGCTGACAAAAACAATCCTGTCTAGTTCTTTATTCCTACGTTCATTTTCAAACATGCTCTCTTTGTTATAAAAACGAGCTCTCTTGAAGGAGTGGCTAATCAATTTATGTGGATAACCTCTGTTCTTCAATTTTTGTTTCAGAACCATGGAGGTTTTATAAAAATCATCAAGGGTAGTGCAATTCCTCCTGATTCTCAAAAATTTCCCAAACGGAATACACTCCCTTTGAGCTTTTGGGTGGAAACTTGAATAGTGATGGAGAATATTTTTATCAGTTGGTTTTGTAAACAACTCCACCTCCAAAAACCCTCCCTTGTCCTTGATTGAAATATCAAGGAAATCAACTACAGTGTCACCCACATGGGCTGTAAATCTTAAATTCATTTCACCCAAATTTAGCCATTACAAAAATTCTTCTAGCTCTTGGCAGGATCCTTCCCATATAAAAAAATTATCAAGTGCCAATTATCGGTGCCAAATCAAGATATTTGAAAAAAAAGGGGCTGCCTCATTATAAATGTGTTTGTTCTCAAATTCGCCTACATAGAGAAAAGCTAGACTGGGAGCACAGGTAGCTCCCATACTGGTCCCTTCAAGCTGTAAAGAAAGATCATTTTTAAATAAAAAAAGTTGTTTTTAAGGACCAAAGTTACACAATTTATAATGAACTCCCTATTGTCCCCTATCATGTCCGTCACATCAAGACAGCTCCTTATCACTTCAATCGTATTGTCCTATGGAATATTTGTATAAAGGGATTCTATATCTGAAGTCACAAGGAATTGCCTATTCCTATTGAACTCACTACCTTCAACCTTAGATATTATGTGAGCTAAATCTCTAATATAAGATCTCTGTTGTAAAACCAAAGGTTTTAAAAAACTATCTACATATTTGCCTTGGGGTTCCAATAGGGACCCAATACACAATATTATTGGTCTCAAGGGTGGATTCAACAGATTCTTGTGCATTTAAGGTAACCTATAGAAAGCCGGGCTAATGGGGTTCTCAGCTTCACAGATCCAACCCGCCGTTAAACCCTTGCCGATGACTTTTCCAATTCCCTTCTTTAATATCTCTAATCTGGTTGGTGGAACCTGTTGATAATGTTCTTTCACTGACAAGAGCTCCTCAGCTCTTTTTTCATAATCTCGAGTGTCAAAAATTACAACACCACCCCCTTTGTCAGCAGGTTTTATGGTGATGTTAACACCTTCTTGCAGGGAACGAAGGGCATTTCGTTGTTCGCTCGTTAAATTATCCCTGGGTTTAAAAGGGTCCCGCAAAATTCTCTGGATATCCATCTCCACAAGGGTCTCGAATAACTCCACTTCTTTTCCTACTTGTGTGAGAGCAGGTGTAAACATAGCTTTAGGTCTTAACCCCGAAACAGGCCCTAAGATCCCCCTGCAGTTCTAACCTATCAACCTTTGCGGTAGGGGGAAAGCTAAGGCCCTTTTCTAACACTTCGATCTCCCTAATTGTCTAAGTTTTTTTAGATAAATTCACTACGGGGGCTTTATCTACCTCCAATATCTTTGGTTCCTTGTTCTCAAATATTCTTGTTGGGTTTGGTTCCTCTGTGATGATTGGGGCATGAATGTGATTCTAAAAAGCATTGGTACTCTGTTCTCCAGTTTTTGAATTATCATGTATGTATTCCTCTTCCTCACTCCCCAAACCTGAGGATTCAGAGAATGTAACATATTTCTTCCCCCCAATCTTCGGGGCCATCCATCTCCCTTTTGGGATCATGTCTGCACCCCGGTCTTTTTTCCCGAGGTAGTAGTCTTTCTGGAGGTAAAGGCATGACAATTCACAATTACATGTATTAGTATCCCTCCTCAGTTTCACAGATTTTTTGTTTTTTTGAGGTAGTCTCTATATCCATCTACCTCCTGATTTAATTCTTCCAAACATTTTTTTGCGTTATCTAAAGGCATACTATCCTTCAAGACTTTCTTCAATTCTTCACTTTCTTGTCTTTCAATAATAACCATCCCTTGGGCTGTCTCAATGATTAGAAACATCCAGTCATGATTACATCGATTAGTTATGAGGGTCCAAGTTTCCAAGAATTTCCTATTTTCAATAAATTAACCTGGTTCATTCCTAACCTGTAGTCCAAATGGAATAACTCCTGATTTTACATATTCAATGAGGAAATCAGAATGTAATTCTGTTCTAATCATTTTTTCTTTACATTTAAAATCATATTCCTCTTTTCATTATCTGAGGGAACTATCATTGCTTTCCCACCAGCTTTTCCATTTGCTCCAATAATTTTGTTAAATTGGTCTTCGCTAAAAACCAAGGGCCAGATGTAGCAACCCTTTTGCGAGTCGCAAACGGCGAAAATCGCCGTTTGCGACTCGCAAACGTGGGTTTGCAATGCACAAATGCATATTGCGAGTCGTTACCGACTCGCAATATGCATTTGCGACTCGCAAATAGGAAGGGGTGTTCCCTTCCTATTTGCGAGTGGGAGTGGTATGCAACTCCATTTGCGACCGCGTACGCGGTCGCAAATGGAGTCGCAGTTACCACCCACTTGAAGTGGATGGTAACCCACTCGCAAACGGGAAGGGGTCCCCATGGGACCCTTTCCCCTTTGTGACTGGACCCCATATTATTTTTTCAGGGCAGGGAGTGGTCCAAGGGAAACGGGAAAACGGGCTGCACTTCAAAAAAAAAAATGCTTTATTTAAAAGGCAGGTCGCTAACATGGAGGACTGCTGACGTCAGCAGGCCTCCATGTTAGCGAGTGCCTATACTCGCAATGGGGCCGCAATTTGCGACCCACCTCATGAATATTCATGAGGTGGGTCATTGCGACCCCATTGCGAGTTGCAGTCGGTGTCTCAGACACCGTACTGCATAGCAATTTGCGACTTGCAAATTGCGAGTCGCAGGGACTCGCAATTTGCAAGTCGCAAATTGCTTTTTTTGTACATCTAGCCCCAAATGTTTTAAAGACATCCATGGTAAAGACCAATGGACAACCAATCTCTCCAACCAACAGGTTGTACTCTATGTTCCACAAAAGAAAGAGAGAGGGCCCTCCTACACCTATCACCCAGAAGGGACAGGGCACTGTGATACAGTAAAAAGAAGAAATCCCCAAGGGGATCAACAAACCATTCCTACTCAAGCCCTGTCTTGTATGTACAATTCCCAGCATATGATCTTAGCCTCTTGTGCATGTCCTATACCGTGAGATTTAGGTGAAATCATCACCCACTGCATGATTGGTATTTCAGGTCTCAGAATTACATTAAGACCTAGTGTTATTTGCTCAGTATCCACAAGAACCCAATAACAGGCCAAAAGCAGTTTTTCAAAAGGAGTATAACGCTCCCCAGGTAAGTAGTTTTCTAGTCCAAAACCCCAGGGGCATCCTCGTCCTTCCCTGTTTTTTTACTCCAATCTGCATATTGTCCCTGAACAGTTCTATGTAACTCAATGTCTCCCTCCTGCACTGGCCACAAGTCTAAAGCCTGTTGAATTGCTTCCTTTGCCAAATCAAAAACACACTGCTGCTCTTCACCCCATTCAAACTCATGTTTCTTCCTTGTCACTTTGTACAGAGGGGCCACGATCTGACTCAAATGAGAGGTGTACTGTCTCCAAAAACCAAACATTCCAATAAATCTCTGTGTCTGACAAGTTGTGTCGGAAGTCCGTAGGTCATTGCACCTACCCTCCTGATAGGTGCAGGAACGCTATCAGGAGGGTAGGTGCAATGACCTACGGACTTCCGACACAAATTGTCAGTTCCGGTTCCTGATATCTGATTCCCAGGAGCTCTATCCACATACCGGGGATGGGCGACCTTGTTTGACATAAAGAACAATCTTACAGTAAGTGACTGTTCTTCATTACTTTTGCTCCTATTTGGGCCTTTTTAAATTTATTTGGAGAAGTTATTATTTTTCTTTGGTCCTGATGAAGCGTCAAGGGATCCGGATGGACCACCAGACGCGAAACATGTTGACCCTTTCCTCAGAGGAGCCACAATTGGGTTAATCCTCTTATATATTTTTTGAGAGTAGATGAGCATCACCACTCACTTTTTACTCCCATTTTGTTTTTAACTTTGGTCTCCATCACATTATTACTGATTAAAATTATGATTATTTATTGTTGATGGATAACCAATTTTATTTAGTTGTATTTTCTCTCCTTCATTGCTCAGGTACCTTACAGTCAGGTACCCTATCAGACTGATTATTTCCCTCTAACCATCAGTAGAACAAAAACGGTTAAGAGCCCCCTCAGTGGAGCCCGTTAGGCATTGCAGCACCGGCCTAACGAGGAGCTTTCCCAATGATGATACCAGTCATCCAATGTGATGCTTGAGGTTCTCACTCCTGTAGAAATAGGTCCTATTTTCTCTTTGTTTGGAACAGTGTACCCTTCTTTTTTTATCATAGAGATATTAATCTCCAGCCCGGCGGTCGTCACTGTACCGCCTGCAGGATAATGACCCCGCCTACCACCATGGTTTCCGTGGCTCCCTTACAGGGAATCCCTACCCTGTCACTGATAGAGGTCTTCCCCACCTCCACCCACCTCCCCAGATTCCCCCACCATTCCTTCCTCTCCACACCCGCCCCTATATTCACGCCTCCTTCACACATGCACATACACATACACACAACCATTTCCACATTCATCCATGCATGCATATATCCATTCACACACACATCTGCACAAACTTTCATACATACCTGCAGACACGCTTTCACAGAACACAACATACACACACTTACACCTCCATACATGCACACACATTCAACACAGAACACACACCCGCATACATGCACGCACACACATTCACACACTCCCCCCCACACACACACACAACATCCCCTGCCCCTCTCCCCTGTCGGAGCACCCACTCACTTGTGTTTAGAGGGTCCTCCAGCAGGAGAAGGGACTGAGCGCTGCTGCCAGCAGCAGCGTCTGCCAGCAAAACACCGCCAAGCCGTATTATGGGTCATAATACAGCTGGTGGCGGTCTACAGGTGTGGCGCTGCTGGTGGTAGCAACGCCACCTTACCACCATCCACCCGGCATGGCCACAGCCAGATTTCCGCCATACTTCTGGCGCAAATCCGGCTGTGGTCATAATACGGCAGATGGCTGGTAGCCGCGGCAACGGTCTTTTGGCAGCCATCGCCACAATGGTAGGCGGTTTTTACCGCCAATTACATAATGAGGGCCAAAGTCTGTTGGTTCTGCTTCATTCAAACATTCATCCCAGCTTTCTGATAACCCATCCAAATGTGAAAATTCATTACCTAATATATCATCGGGTGCCCGGCATCATCTAGGAATTTGAAAAACACTGTTCACACACATTTTTAGAAGCAAATGCTTTAGTCTTCCTGCTAAACATATTTTCACTTTTAAATGTACCATTTCAACTTATAATACCTTCCCCCTGGTCAATCTACACCAAAGTGTTTTGCTTAATTGCTGACTGAGCCAAAATACACACACTGAAAACAGTAGAAAAGATTCTCTGGAATGCACTTCTTAATCTGAAGGAGACAT
The DNA here is from genome assembly GCF_031143425.1 of Pleurodeles waltl. NCBI lineage: Eukaryota > Metazoa > Chordata > Amphibia > Caudata > Salamandridae > Pleurodeles > Pleurodeles waltl. Next base: position 670,090,370 of record NC_090439.1, on the reverse strand, counting down.
TTATTATATCTCTTTGCAAGGCTTGTGAAGGATGGCCTGTATAGCCAAAAGTGTACTTTTAAAATGTACAACAATAAAGTAAGACCATGTACAAAGAATCTTCAATCTATAAACATCAAATATATACATGCAAGGATACAAAAACTTAGATTGATATATGTATATATATCCATACACAATGCAAAGCAAATAATAATAAAAATGCATCACGGTAGGGCTTTATCTTTCTCCTGCCAGCAAGTCGATGACCCAGTTCGACTGCAACGAGAAAGAGAGACCTCTACTCTCATGGGAAATATAGCAGGCATTTGACGTCTAAAATCCTGATTGAGGTCTCTGACTCTCCCACTGTTGACCTGGGTCTCTTATATATCTTAAACAAATGAGGAAAGGGCTTTCTGGAAACAACCCTCCCGCTGCACAAGAAGTATTAAAACATGCTGGCTATTTTAGGTCAGAGTTGAAAGAAACAGGTTGGAACTGGCCAGTTTCCCAAGGTGTCTCTCCCAAGCCTAACCGTTCCCTGCTGTACCATAAACATCAGTCTAGTACATCCTTATTGTGCTGACTGACTCCTCCATGTTATGTCCTAGCTCTTCGGTGAGAAATGAGAAAAGAACTCGCAAAAACTCCATCTACTCCAAATATGTCATCCTCCATGACTGACCACTCCACTTCACTTTTATTCACATTTTTGTCCCAATTTTATTTTATGCTTGTGCACTGAAATAAATAAACCTGTCACAAATTCATTGTCTGCTGTCTCTAATTTCATATTCTCCCATGTAGATATGTCAGACCATGTGAACCATGGAATGATGATGGAAAGTACTTGTTCAAGATGGGATATGTTTCTTGTACTCAGTGCAAGCTTACAACCACCCACACAAACACATACATACAAGTGTCTGGTCAACCTAAAAATGTTATTCTAATGTTCAGCACATAGTCTGTCAATATGTATGAAGTATTGGAAATCATACATTATTGACTCATACTGAGTCAATGAACATATTTACAAGGTAAAACCTCCAGACAATGGAAGGAGGGGATTTGCCAGACATTGTTCTGTAGAATAGGCAAATATCAAAGTGGTTGATGTCATCAGCTTGAACATTACCACATACCACACCAAAGTAATCCAACATCACATAATCCAAGATTCAGACATATGGCAGTAAAGCACTTTCTGATGACAGGGTCATTATAATCCAGTGCTAATGCATCTGGTAGTATGACACAAACATATGTCAGTGTTTTGTCACAGGCACTGTGGCTTACAATGATAAAACATCTACAACTACATACAGGTCATACAAAAAGAGTATTTAGGCAATGTGAAGGGGAAGTGACATGGTCGTCGCCTAGGACTATATATTTTCTGACCACATGGTGACACATGTGATGCATCAGGCCCACCACAGGACACAAAACAAGTCTAATGGGCACTTCTAAACCTCCATCCAAACACTGTACCAGTGTCACAACTCTGAAATGCCCACATGAATATGTCATGGTGAAGGTACCTGAACAAAGAACAAAACACGGGGTATAGGCATGGAACCATACATATGACACAAGACACATAGCAAGCATCTGGAAAACAAAGTACATTGCCCGAAATCTGACACAAACTAAGCAACATCATCAAGGTGGGGATGTGTCAGAAGATCTCTCATCAATCAGCCTGTGGCTGACTTGTGCAGAGTATCAACTCCCTAGCCATTTCAAAAATCTCAACTCCACACATTCTTAGAACTACAGTGCATTGTACAGTTACAGTCATGATATCACATGACATACTTACACTCATTAGAAGAAGCTGTGGATGAGATCTTCTCGCAAGTCACCTACTTTCTCTTCACCACTGTCATTTTCATTTGGCATTTCAGGATTCTGACCCGGTGGCACTGCAGGCTGCCCCTCATCTGGTGTGTACTGGATAGTCCTCTGCAGGGCAATGTTGTAAAGCATGCCACAGGGATCTGACACACTTTCCCAGGTGAGTAGATGAGGGCTCCCCCAGTCCTGTCCAGACAGCAAAATCTGCCCTTTAGGATCTCAAAAGCCCACTCCACTGTCCGCCGTGTTCTTCCATGGGCCTCATTGAAGTGGACTTCCCCTGAAGTAGTTGGAATCCTCTTTGGCGTCAATAACCAAGGAGGGTTCAGATATTCTGAGTCTTTTGTTAAGGAAAATCCTTTTTCCTGTCCATCCTGTGGTAGTTCTTTTAGCTTGGGCCTCTTTTGTAATTTTATACCTACACAAGGGTCAAAAGGGACACCCATGGCTGTGAACAAGTGTCCATAACATGGATTCGGGCGAAACCCAACTATCTCAAAGTGCCCCTCAAAATGTGACAGTCTTTTCTGACTGCCATCAGTGGTGGTGGACAGTGCACCACCATCATATGCCTTCTGTACCCTGCAACACACTACACTGGTGGTTGTATACTAGGACCTACACAACAAGACAGATTAAGGATGTTTATGATGACCCTACCCATATAATGTTGTTATGACGCATTTTACTGGGCCATACACAGTATTTCAAACCGCCAAAAAGGTGGATGCCTGACCTACTCCACTGGACCTCAGGAACCGCTTGCATCCGCCGATGGAAGTCATCGACGCAGTGTGCGCTACCAAACGCGGTAGACACAGCCATAAGCTAACGTTGTTGCCTGTGGCAGTCACGGGCCAATGGCTGCGTCCATTGGTCATGATGACAGGGGTCCATGGCATATTTGTACTCCGTGTTTTGCAAAATCAGTCACTTGACTCCTGACTCATGTCATGGCCAGCACATTGAAGGTCCCCTGCCTCCTCTCCAGAGGAGCTGGAGAGGCTTGTGAATAAGGTCCTTCCCCTGTATGGTCAGCTCCACGGCTCACCAGAGCAGCAGGTAAGTACCTCATAGGCACCATTGACTCCGTTCAACACCATCCTTTCACTCTTCATAGTCTACAATGTGCCCCTGTGTGCCAGTTAGACTTCTTGTGTGCCTGTTGTTGCAGTTTATGTGGCATCAGTGGGTTATACGTGTTACAGGTATTGGAGACCTGTAATATATGTTGTGGAAATTCACATTGTGTTGCATGATGTTTTTCAAGGCCCTATATCCTCCTTGTGTTAGATGCACATAACTAGGCAAGGAGACTTTCCTACCATACAGTGACATTTCTTTGATGGTTGTTTGATGGTTGCCAATGTTAGACTACCTGTATGGGCATGACAACATCAGCTGTGTATACATCTTGCCCGAGTCTTATGAGGCTCTTGTAAGCAATGTGTATAGTGCCACAGATCTTTCACCCCACATCTGGTGTTTCAAGCTGTTGTCTGGAAACCATATCATGACTCACTGTGCCTTTTAGGCTGCAATACAAGCCGCAGGCCACATTGCTGATGGTCACATTATGTACTGTCATGCATGGAAGTGAGTTTCATGTAGGTTTTGTATGCTCAGCCTGCAGAGACCAAGGCCTGTCAAATGTATCTCCCAGTATCAATCAATCAATCAATCATGGTATTTATAAAGCGCGCTATGTACCCGTCAGGGTTTCGAGGCGCTGAGGGGGGGAGGGGGGGGGGGGGGGAGCGCTGCTGGATTAGCGGTCGAAGAGCCAGGACTTGAGGAGCCTTCTGAATGTGAGGAGGTCCTGGGTCTGGCGAAGAGATGTGGGGAGAGAGTTCCAGGTCTTGGCGGCGAGGAAGGAGAAGGATCTGCCGCCGGATGTCTTGCGCTGGATTCGGGGTACGATGGCGAGGGCGAGGTTGGCGGATCGGAGTTGACGTGTTGGAGTGTAGAAGTTGAGTCTGGTGTTGAGGTAGGAGGGTCCGGTGTTGTGAAGTGCCTTGTGAGCGTGGGTCAGGAGTTTGAAGGTTATCCTCTTGTCTACCGGGAGCCAGTGGAGTTCCTTTAGGTGAGGGGAGATGTGACTTCGGCGAGGTATGTTGAGGATCAGTCGGGCGGAGGCATTTTGGATACGTTGGAGGCGTTTGATGTCTTTGGTTGGTATGCCTGTGTAGAGTGCGTTGCCGTAGTCAAGTCTGCTGCTGACGAGGGCCTGGGTCACCGTCTTTCGGGTTTCTGTTGGAATCCACTTGAAGATTCTGCGGAGCATTCGAAGGGTGTTGTAACAGGAGGAGGAAACAGCGCTGACCTGTTTGGACATGGTGAGGGCGGAGTCCAGGATGAAGCCGAGGTTTCTTGCGTGGCTGGCAGGGGTGGGTGGGAGTCCGAGGACGGAGGGCCACCATGAGTCGTTCCAGGCCGAGGGAGTGCGTCCGAGGATGAGGACTTCCGTCTTGTCGGAGTTGAGTTTCAGGCGGCTGTTGTTCATCCAATCGGCGATGGATTTTAGTCCCTCGTGGAGGTTTGTTTTGGCGGTGAGCGGGTCTTTGGTCAGGGAGAGGACGAGCTGGGTATCGTCGGCGTAGGAGATGATGCTGAGGTGGTGTTGGCGGGCCAGTTGAGCGAGGGGGGCCATGTAGACGTTGAACAACGTGGGACTGAGGGAGGATCCTTGGGGGACATGAGACATACTCCAGGCTGTAGGAGAGTCACTGTTGCTATGCAACTGTGGCACTGTGCCCACTTTCTGTAGACCTGCAGATCCTGTCATGGGGCCATTATGAGGCTCTGGTGGCAAAATCGGACCTGAATACCTCAGTCCATTGACTAGATTTGGAATGGGTAATGAGATAATTAGGTAAATCCAGGAACAAGTCCATGTGTGCATATGTGCATTTTGTATCATTGTCAATGTGTGTCTTTGACTCATCACAGGTTCCTTACTCCCACAGCTTTTTTGGTCACCTTCACATCAGTCATATGTGTCCATTACAGGCGTACTGTACAATTGACAAACCCACAGCATGGATAGTGTGTAGATTCCAGGGAGGCCATGACATGTGACTCAGTAACTTGGTTACATGGCAGAAATTGAAACAAGCAAACCTTTGGATGTTGGATGCCATCTCTGTAGGTTTCCCATATATGTTCCAAGGTATTTTCTGTGGTACAGGTACATACCACAGAAACCCACCCTGAAGTGGCATGAGTTGGAATTTGGTAGGCCATATGTCCACACGTGCACAGGTCAGAAGCTTTCAGTACCCACCATGCCAGCCCTTTCATTGTCACTCAAGTCCTAAGATGAAGTCGGTACTATGGTAATTGCCCGTAGGGACTGTATGCAGTGAGTCAATGTTGCAGAGTGTAAATGTGTTGATCCAGTCAGGCCTAAGGAGTTTACCCTTCAGAAGCCACATTGGTGTATAATGTTTCATTGTGATTTGCATCACAGTGCATGTTGAAGGAGCATGGCCAACCTGATGTCAGTAGGCTTGCTTAGTCATTGTAGGCCATGAGCAGGGTAGTGGTTTAACCTGCAGATAACTCCTAAAGTGTGTAGTCATGTCCCTGTTCTTATAAGCATGTGTGCTTTACACTTGTGGTGTGTTGACAAATTGTCCATTTTCTGCTTTGTGTTTCTTACATGTGTGTAACAAAACCATTTGTTCCAAAACCTGTGTTTTTATTCTTTCGATTTGTCTCTTGCATCTATACAGGGCAATGTCCACCAGAAGAAGGGTATTTGTAGAGCCATTGTCTGGAAGGTGCAGACCCTGAGTCCATAGCTCCCGGAGTGCCCACTGTCAGAAGAGGTGGGAGGACCGGAGATGCTCGGCCCAGAAGATCACAGAGGTACACCTGGGTCTGCCCTCCCAACGAGGGCAGGGCACACATCGGAGCCTAGAGGCCTCTTGTCTTCAGTGTGACATGATCACTGGTGCCTCACTACTGTCTGTGATGTCAAGGTGTCAATCAGACATGTTACTGAGCATACATTGTTCTTTGGGTGTAGATACAAATCAGTACTTTCCCCTAGTGAGTGGGGGATGTCTATTGACATGATTTGTGTGATATCACTATTGCCTACATTCCTTGTGACTACTGCATGCATATTAGCATGTGTTTCTTTCACTTTTGACAAATTATTTTCACTGCTGTTTCATGCATGGTCTACCTGTGTTCATGGGATGATTTCTGTATTCCCTCACATAAATGTGCATGCCAACATATGTTTGAAATAGACATACGTGATGGGACTACATTTCATTTGGTGCCACAGAGGTGAGTGTGTCACCATTGATTGTTGGCTCACACATACCTTCACCCATCATTGCATGTCATGTGGCATGTACAGTTGCCTTTGCTGGACCAAAATAGAGACAGTGATTTAGCTTCCCATTAGACAACATAGTGAGGGGTTTCTACAAGTACTTGAGAATCCCTGGGCCTCTTTAACATTCAAATGACTATTGGCTACTACTGATGCAATCAGAGTGTGTCATTGTAAGAGAGGTGATTTCCCTGGGCCTAGCTGATTCATTTTGTTGTGGATTTTGGAGATATATCTCACCTGATTTTTTGCACAATTTGTCTACAATGTATATTTCCATTCTAGATATGTAGTATATCTGACCAACATTAGCATAGCCTCCATGAATCCATTATGACAATCTACACACGATGAAGTGGGTATTGTTGATTTGTTTCCAGTGTAATATGGGTATCTCCATGTCCCCTTCTGCAGGCTACTGTACTTCTGCCAGCAACATGCCAGGATTTTGAACCATCATTTCTTATTATTGTGGTATTGTGCATGTGCCAAACAAATGTACACATGTCCTTGTGTGGGATCTGTGGGAAAGAACATGGCATTGGCTTACTGTTGTATGACATCAAGTATCTGAGGTATGCTATTTGAGGCAAACCATTGAAGGTTATGAGTTCTCCTACTTGTTCAATGGTTACTGTGTTGCACAACTTCACCCATGCAATTGCAGTTGTCTAAGATCCTGATTTATCTGTGGGCAACAGGTGAATGCATGTGGTGTGGTAAATGTAGGAGCCTCTTTGATGGAGTTTTCTTGTGGGGCCTACTGTACATCATAATATTGTTTGCTAATCACAGCTGTTGTTCAAGAGTGATCAGGAACATGTGGTGACCCTATTTCTCTTTGTATTTGTACCATCATCCCAGGCAGGTGAAAGAGACGGGGTGGAACCAAGTGGGGAAGCATTTGGCCACAGTACCTCCAGTCATGACATCACCAAAATGGATGGACCCAGTGGCCCGGAGGGTGAGGGGAGTGCCACGGATGACACAGGACTGAGCTTGTCATCTTTGGATTCTACCTCCAGTGGCCATGCCCTAGTGGTGGCAGACCCATTAGGACCTGCTCCTGTACCATCTTTGTCCACCCCCCCATTCTATCACCACTCTCTCAGTTGTTCATCACCCAGTTGGTCGTGCCCACTCATCCAAGAGAATGGCCATCTCCTTTGCCCCACGCACCTCTCCCCAGCCCCTGTTACCCTTGATGCCCTGAATGAGAAAGCTAATGACCTCTTGAGGAGTATCTCTGTGGGCCAAACTGACATTGTGAATGCCATCCATGGGTTGACCAGCCAACCGCAGTAGTCAAATGTGTACCTGGAAGGCACTCATTGTGACATGTTTGGCCTACAGAGATCTTTTTCTTACTGATGGCAGCAATCCATCCCCCACAATCCTCTTCCCACCACCTCCCTCTTTCGAATCCAATATCGCTGTTCTCCTTCCTTTCCCAAGCATACAGTCACATCCGCACACACCCACCTCAACACACACTCGCACACATAGACATAGGTACCACAAGAAACACCGGCATGCAAACACTCAACATTCCCCCACAGGCAGCACAACAGCCACCATTTCAACATACACCTCCACCACCCCGTTGATCCACACACCACAACCACCATACCCACACACACCACCACAACACCCAGTGACACATCCACGACACCCACCATGCACCCAGGCAATGCCTCACAACCCACAGACCCACACACCTCAGACACCATACCCCCAGAAACCACAACACCCACAGTCACATCCACATCCACCCCACCATACCCACAGACACCACCCCAACACACACAGACACATCTACAACATCCACGATACCCACAGACACTACCCCAACAAACACATCCACATCCACTACTCCCACATCACCCAGCACCTCCACCTCACAGCCCCCCATGACACAGAAACACCCACAATCAAACATGCAACAGACACCACTCAAACACAAGCAAACCTCACACATGCACATACCAAATGCATCAACCTCCACAGACAAGACCACCACTCCCTCAACCTCCAAATAACCAGTCCCTTCAGATGACCCTACCCATTTTCCCAAAGAAAGTTTCCTTTTCAACCTTGCCCTTTCCCCTGTTACCTCCATCCCGCATTGAAAACCCAAGAGGCCCCCACCCACATCCCAGCCTATCCCTTCTACATTTCAGCCTATCCATTCCTCTGTCTCACCTGTCCCCCTTGCAAGCACCCATACCCCTCCTCTAAGAAGAAGCCCACCCCTCTGGGGAAACAACCCCCTTCCAAGCCCAAACATCCTAAATCCAACCCTACCCCGTCCAAACGTAATCCCTAAAGTGCCTGTATGCCCACTTGTTGCCCCTTTCTGTGGAGATTCTCTGGCATTGATTAGAGTCAAGATTGAGCACAGTACTGTGCATGGATTAATATGGAATGGCAAGTGCCCTTTGATCTACACCATTTGGTGTTAATAAACCCAAGTTGTTGTTTTGTTGGGTACAAATTTGCCCTGCCACTACTTTTCTACATTTTTGTTGTTCCTGAGTAACTTGCATTGTATGCCTACAGTTGTGTGTATTTCCTCCTGATTGTCATTTTCTCTTTGGAAAATCTGACGTTGTGGGCTGTGGTGGTGTCCCCCAGGACAAGGTAAATGTTCATTTTATGGAAATGTGGGTGGTAATCCAATTGGGGTGTCATTACATTATGTTATGTTTGATATGGTAAGTATTTAATCTTGGGTTGGCCAATGTCAGCATGTACTGCATTAGAATTGTCCCCCTGATATGGATTGTACATTTGTCTAATGCATGGAAGCTAAAGTTTTGTTTGTCCACACATGGAAGATGTTCAACTGTGCTACCTTTCTTTAAATCTGACTGACCATGTGTCCATTTTGATGTGTGTACCTTGCAGCTACTTCATCTAGACGTATGGCCCTTGATGTTTCTGGTGTATTTGCTTTCTTGACTTGCACTTTCACACTATGCAGATAGACATGTCACTTAGCTCTACTATTGTTTGTCCCTGAGATACATGTACAGCCATTTCCTGTACAAATGGTGTTTTAGGGCATGTGCAAAGTGAAATGTGTCCCAGGGCAGAATCCTTCCATGAGTGCTCCCAATGCCCCACCCCTATTGAGCAGGTATTGTTTGCATTGTGAGCTTTGGATCTTTGTCTCGCAAATATTGTGTATCACATTGATCTTCCGTTGTGTTGCAAAGTGGGTGATATATGTGGGTCAATTACAGGGATTTTTAAGGGGAGGAATGTTTGTGTTAGATGACACATCCATACATATGTGTCTTCAACCTGGCAAAAGTCCATGGCATGTGATCAATGTGTGGGTGCCATTTGAATTATGTATGATGTTGATGTGATGTGGCTGTTTTGTGACACAATGTTCTGTACACTTCACTGTCCCTGTGACTAAGATGAGCAGATGTGTGTTATTGTGGAGTGTGGCAGTTTAGTCTCAGTGACCTGCCCAAAGGTGACATTTGATGGCTGTGGATGTGTCAACAATTGTGAATGTCTCCGACCCAGAACACAATGACAATTGTACTTGGACCACGCAGCGTGGCCCCCACATCATGTGGATGTCGGCACAAAGATCTGTTGTTCAGCTTGCTGGCACAGGTAGGCGTGTGTTCTTTCCATTGGTTGCACCCACAGTGGCATGGATTTTGTGCTCCATCTATGAGCAGCAGCGGCAGCAGGGTGTTTGTGTTACGACTCGGTCATCCCATTTCCAGGGGGCGCTGTAAGGGGACTGTCAGAAGCCTGGGAATCACCTTGAACACCTATCTAGAGTCCCTTGCTGACTCCTGTTTGTTTCTCTTTTCTCCATGGTACACTTGTGTAGGACTACATTTGCTTCTTGGGACTGCAAATCCCATAATGCACAGCTTGGTAGTCAGGAAAACCCGGATTCTGTTTCCCATTGTTTTCAATGGGAGAAGTCTAGGTGCTCCTTTTCACTGGATTCTCTCCTCCAGGACTTGCAAGTGTCCGAAACCACACACACCTGAAACCTCTCCTGTGCAGCCCAGCTTGGAACTGCTTATAAGCAGCCATTTCCTCAAGCTCCCCGTCGTGCATCGGACTTCAATTCCTTTGTGTTACAGACCCCTTGTCGGATGGTGTTCCAGTTTTGTTCCTGTTCTGTTCCAGCCTGATCCTGTTTCCTGTTTCTCTGCCCTGCTCCTGATTGTTCCAGCCAGAGTCTGCTCCCCACTTCTTAGCCTTGTACCTGTTTGTTTCTTCAAAGCCTGCTCCCTGTTTCTCTGCCCTGCTCCTGATTGTTCCAGCCAGAGTCTGCTCCCTACTTCTTAGCCTTGTACCTGTTTGTTTCTTCCAAAGCCTGCTCCCTGTTTCTCTGCCCTGCTCCTGCCTTGTTTCAGCCTGAACCTTCTCTCTGTTTCCCAGTCCTGTTTACTGCTCATTTCCTACTACCTGTATTCCAGTACTGTCCTTGCCTGTTCCAGCCAGAGCCTGTTCTCAGTTTCCCAGTCCTGTCTGTCTGTCCCAGCCAGAAGTTTGCGCCCTGTTTTCAAGTCCTACACCCGCCTTTGCTTCAGCCTAAGCCTGCTCCTAGTTCTTGCCTCTGCCTCTTTGTTTGTTCCCTTCTGTTTCTGTTTCTTCTTGGTTCTTTGTGTCTGGTAAGTGTTCTATCAGTCTTCACCAGTGTATACGTGTCCTCCTGTGTACTGGGGTTGGCTCCTGGTTTCCAGGAGGCAATTCCAGCCCCCATCCTTGTCCAGTGTTATACGTTGTATTTCGTGCCTAACAGTGACAGTGTGCTATTGCTGTTTTCTCAGGAATCGCCACTGTGTTTCCAGCTGGACCCACAAGAGCGTGTCCTGTGTATGTAAGTACTATCCTTGTTTGTGCTCTAGGGTCCAGAGACAGAATCACTTCTGCTGCCTCCTTTCTATGGGGCTGGCAGGGTGACTATCTGTAAGAGCAAACTGCACAGAGGCATTGAGATTCCCTGTCACTGTGGGAGGTTCTGCGCCTTACTCTGTGTACAACCCCAGCGTGTTTGTCCACTGGTAATCCGTTTCCTGTTTGTTCACACAAGGGTTGCTCTGCTTTTACTTTCCTGTTTCCTGTATCCATAGCTGTCCTTTCCGTGTATGCCTTTAGCTGCTCCTCTGCCCCAGTGTACTACCTCTTTAGGATATTCGGTGACCTCAAGGGGTGTCCCAACCAAAGTCCTGATCAGACCCGCCCAAAACCGTGACAGTTTGTGATCCACTTCATGGTGGCACAGGACATATAAAGCTGCCTGCAGGTGAGTGCCTTCTTTCCTTTATACTCTCAGTTTTTGCTGTCTGGGAAGTAGTGGTTGGACCGCCATGGTCATGTCAGCAGAAGGCAACATAATAATGTGTCTGGCAGAAACACTGTCTCCTTTGGCCTCAATTACCTGTCTCGTCACTGCAGAGGTCTGCTCTGCCTGTTGGTGCTGGGGGTAGCATGGCGGTCTTTACTCTATGGGACCTCAGACTCTAGTCAGCCTAAGGGAGATACACACCCAGAATAACCCCTGCTCACCCCCTTGGTAGCTTGGCACAATCAGTCAGGCTTATCTCAGAGGCAATGTGTAAAGTATTTGTACCAACACACACAGTAATTCAGTAAAAACAGTACAAAAGGGTCACAACACCAGTTTAGAAAAATAGCCAATATTTATCTACATCAAACAAGACCAAAACAACAAAAATCCAACATACACAAAGTTATGACCTTTTAAATTAAAAAGATTCTTAATCCATAGAAATAAATGGATGTATTGTTTTTAAACAAAGTACCTAGCTTGCATCAAAAATAAAGTTGCATGGGCGAGTGTGCATGGGAAAAGGCAGCAATGCGTTGATTCTTTACTCACAAGTGAGGCTGTGCGTCATTTCTTCTTTGGTTAGGTAGGCAATGCCTCGTTTTTCTTTCCCGCTGAAGAGCAGATGGGAAACCTCAGATTTTCCTTCTCACAGAAGAGCGGATGGGCAACCTCAGATCCACGCAGGTTCACTGTTGTTTTGATTCCCAGCGATGATGCATGCGAAATTCCAGCGCACAGTGGTGAAGAGCTGTGCTGCGTTAGTGATACGGCGATTTTGGCAGCCGCACATGGGTGTTGTGTTGATTTCCCAGCCGCAATGCAGATGGTGCATCGATTTTTCAGTGGTGATCAAGGTGCTGCATTGATTTTTCTCCCGCACAGCTCCTGTGCATGGCTTTCAGCTTTGGTTCTACCAGCTTCTCATTTCAAGGATCCAGGGCCAGGATTGGGTAACACTTGGCTGGGTAGAAGTCTCAGCAAGAGAGTCCAGGTGCCTGCGGGGGAAGTCTTTGATGGACCTGAGACACTTCACAAGCAGGAAAACACAGCAAATCCCAGTCTTTGTCCTCTCAAAGGCAGAACTAGCAACTGCAGACCAACCTAGCAAAACACACTCACAGGCAAAGGGACAGTACTCCTCCAGTTCTTCTCTTTGGCAGAGGGAGGTTCCACCTGGTCCAGAAATAATCTAAAAATCTGGGGTTTTAGGTCCACTACTTATACTCCTTTCTGCCTTTGAAGTAGGCAAAACTTCAAAGGAAAGTCTCTGTTGTTCACAAGAGCATGCCTTGCCCAGGCCTGGCCCCAGACATACATAAGGGGGTTGGAGACTGCATTGTATGAGGACAGGCACAGCCCTTTCAGGTGTAAATGTGAGTTCCACCCTTCCAACTCTAGCCCAGGAGACTCATAGGGATATGCAGGCTACACCCCAACTCCCTTTGTGTCACTGTCTATAGGGAATTCACAAACAGCCCAACTGTCTGTCTGACCCAGATGTGTATTCCACAGGCAGGCAGAGGCACAGAATGATTAATCAAGAAAATGCCCACTTTCTAAAAGTGGCATTTTCAAACTCATGATCTAAAAAACAACTTTACCAAAAGATGTATTTTTAAATTGTGAACTCAGAGACCCCAAACTCCAGATCTCTATCTGTTTCCAATGGGAAACTACACTTAAAAGGTATTTAAAGGCAGTCCCCATTTTAGCCTATGAGAGAAATAAGCCTTGCAATAGTGAAAACGTAATTTGGCAGTGTTAGAAATGAGGTCTTTGGTTGGCCGTCAGGTTACCCCCTGTCCAAGCAAAGACCCTCACTCTACTCAGGGTAAGTCACACACACTCCAAATTATCATATGCCCACCCTCTGGTGGCTTGGCACTGAGCAGTCAGGCTTAACTTAGAAGGCAATGTGTAAAGTATTTGTGCAATAAAGCATGCAATAACACGCTAGAACACCACAGAAATACCCCACACATTGTTTAGAAAAATATATAATATTTATCTGGTAAGATGCAGGTCAAAACAATTAAGATGTAATAAGTATATTTTGAAATATTACTGTAAAAATGATAGAAAGTGTATTTAGTCTCTTAAAAGCAACAAAAGCAACAATTGTCTCTTGCAAGCGCGAAGTACCTGGTTTGCGTGCAAAATCTCTGCAAAGAGCCGTAGAGGAGGAGAGGCGTGAAAAATAGGGAGGTGTGCGTTGATTTCTCGGGCCGCACACGGTGATGCGTCATTTGTTTTTCATGCAGGGAAGGCTTTGCATCGATTTCTGGTGCTCAGTCTTGTATCCTCTACAGGTTGCAGGGTTTTCTGATGCCCCGGGGATGTTGCATTGAAACCCAGCACTGGCAGGACGAAGTCAAAGGGGCTGCATCGATGCGTGGAAAGTTCTACCGTACGGCAGGTGCTGCATCATTTCCTCTCGGGAAGTCGGGCTGCGTCGGTCCAGCTCAGCTTTGCACAGATCTAGTGGGCTGTGTGTCGAATTTCCAGTTGATACGCTGGCGCTGCGTTGATCTCGTCCTTGCGAAGTCAGGCTGCGTCCTTCCGGTTCGGCGTGTGGAGATTTTCTCACCGCAATGCAGGCTGTGTGTCATTTCTGGCAGGCTGTGCTTCAATTTTCGCTGCAAAGGGAGTTCTTCTTGCACGAATGAAGTCTCTTTGGTCCTGAGACTTCAGGAAACAGGAGGCAAGCTCTATCCATACCCTTCGAGAGCACTTCTCAGCACACCCAGAGAGCAGCAAGGCAGCAGGGCAACAGCAAGGCAGCAATCCTTCTCAAAAAGCAGTCAGGTGAGTCATTTGGGCAGCCAGGCAGTTCTTCTTTGCAGGTTGCAGGTTCTGGTTCAGGTTCTCTTCTCCAGGAAGTGCCTGAGTTGGTAGGGGCAGAGGCCCTGTTTAATACCCAAATGTGCCTTTGAAGTGGGGGGGACTTCAAAGAGTGGCTAAGAAGTGCACAAGGTCCCCTTTCAGTTCAATCCTGTCTTCCAGGGTCCCAGTAAAGGGTGTGGCAGTCCTTTGTGTGAGAGCACACTACTGTCCTTTGACATGTAAGTGTCAATCCCTCCACCCTCCAAGCCCAGGAAGACCCATTCAATATGCAGATGTATACAAGTGTGGTTGAGCATCCTGTGTTTGTAGTTTGTCTGAGTGAATGCACAAGGGAGCTGTCAACTGAACCTAGCCACACGTGGATTGTAAGGCACAGAAGGATTTAAGTGCAGAGAAATGCTCACTTTCTAAAAGTGGCATTTCTAAACTAGTAATATTAAATCCAACTTCAGCAGTCAGCAGGATTTTGTTTTACCATTCTGGTCGTACTAAATATGACCTTCCTACTTCTTTCAGATCAGAAGCTACCACTCAAACAGCATATGACGGTAGCCCTAATGTTAGCCTATGAAAAGAGAATGGTCACAGCAGTGCAAAACAAATTTAGGAGTTTTACACTCCCAGAACATGTAAACTACACAGGTACATGCCCTGCCTTTTATCTACACAGCACCCTGCCCTATGGGTTGCCTAGGGCCTACTTTAGGGGTGACATATGTACAAATAGGGGAGTTTTAAGCTTGACAAGTACTTTTAAATGCCAAGTCGAATTGGCAGTGAAACTGCACACACAGGTCTTTCAATGGCAGGCCTGAGACATGGTTAAGGGGCTACTTACGTGGGTGGCACAATCAGTGCTGCAGGCCCACGAGTAGCATTTAATCTACAGACCCTGGGCACATATAGTGCACTTTACTAGGGACTTATAAGTAAATTAAATAATCCAATTGGGTATGATCCAATGTCTCCATATTTAAAAGTAGAGAGCATATGCACTTTAGCACTGGTTAGCAGTGGTAAAGTGCACAGAGTCCGAAAACCAGCAAAAACAGTGGCTACTCGTGTAGGTGGCACAATGAGTGCTGCAAGTCCAGTAGTAGCATTTGATTTACAGGCCCTGAGCACCTCTAGTGCTCTTTACTAGGGGCTTACCAGTAAATTAAATATGCCAATCATGGAAAAGCCAATTACACATACAGTTAACACAGAGAGCACTTGCACCTTAGCACTGGTCAGCATGGGTAAAGTGCCCAGAGTACCAAAACCAGCAAAAACGAAGTTCAGCACACAGTCCAAAAACACAGGAAGTAGAGGCAAAAAGACAGGGGAAACCATGCCAAGTATACCAGCTCTAACACTCTGGTTCTACTAATTTAATCTTTGTCATTTTAGTGTTTGTCAAATTATTGAAATCATCTGAAATTGGTGTGGGATTTTTTTGTGTTGTGTTTTCACTTTATTACTGCTTGTGTGCTACACAAATACTTTACATATTACCTCTAAGTGAAGCCCGACTTCTATATCCCAGGATACCATATGGTTAGGCACAGGTTAACTTAGTGAGTTCTGTGGTTTATCCAAACAGAAAGTGTGGCTGTTGCTTGAGCAGGGTTAAAAACCCACTCAAGCAACAACCCATTTTCTCACAATTTTTAAATATGCAGCATGTAAACCTGACTAAGTTACATTTAATAATTCATGGGAACATAGGTAAGAAATAAAGTGGGTGCACAAATGCAGAGGGTTCTAGTTTATAAATGTCTCAACACTATTAAATTGCCAATTGAATTGGCTCTATGGCTATAATGACGATTATAATTGAAAACAGGTAATAGTGAAACTGCCAAATCTGGATATTCCACAGGTTTCTACAGTAAATGTATATAAAGTTGTTGGAAATGGCCCTCTCTGCAGGGTCACCCCCAGACTTTTTGCCTTTTCCCTCTACATTTTTTTTTGTTGGCTTTAGGACTCTGGGCACTTTACCAATGCTAACCAGTGCTAAAGTGCGTGTGCTCTCTCCCTTAAATCTCGCCCTCTGCTTGAAATATGATAACATTGGAATATCCACAATTGGCATATTTAATTTACCTATATGTTTCTAGTGACGTACACTATTGTGCCCATGGCCTGCCAAATACATGCTACTAGTGGGCCTGCAGCACCAACTGTGCCACCCACTTTAGTAATTCTTCAAACATGATTCAGGCCTGCCATTACAGAGCCTGTTGTGCAGTTTTAAACTGTCATGTTGACCTGGCAAATTCACCCTCTTGGAAGGGAGTATAAAGTGCTGCTGCAGTAGAAATCCATGCATCAACGCCCTTGAGGGAGTTGGAATGGGCGCATCAACTCCATTGCGTGGATCTAAACCAGCGTATCTCATTCCGAACTGGTTATCAACTCATCGTCTGCTACAGGAGCCTAAGCAGCATATTTCATTTGGAAGCAGCGCATTTCACTGGGAAATGATGCATCACCATAATTGCATGTAGAGGATCTGCATGGCCCGACACCAACACATTGCTTTGATTGCACCTCACATCTCTTCAATGGCGATGCAACCCAGATCAAGGTACTTTTGTTCAGCTAGGCTGTACTCCATTGTGGTCGGCCTGAACTTTAGACTTTGGGGCCGATTAGGAGTTTAGCGGGCGGAAATACCCATCCGCCAAACTCCAGACGAGGTGGCAGCTGCAGTGCTGGCGACCTCTCCACTGGCCCCATTATGACTTCCCCACTAGGCTGACTGTCGGAAATCAAGGTTTCCATTGGTCATCCCAGTGGGACATGGTGCAGCAGCATTGTTGCCGGCTCATAATAGAGCCAGCCGCAATGCTGCTGCCAGCAGGGGGAACCAACACCCTCAAAATGCGCACTGTCTGCACAGCAGAAAATGTGCATTATAAGGGTGCTGGGCAGGGGGACCCCTGCACTGCCCATGCCATGCCCTCCTGCACTTATTCTCAATCCAGCCTTTTCATGGAACTGCAATGAGAAGGCTGGCGGAGAACAAGGTTGTAATCAGCATGGCGGTGCTATGTTCAGCCCCACCCTGGTTAATTACAACCTGTACTGCTGTCAACCTGTTGGGATCTGAGATCCTGGCAGGGATGGCGGTAGGTTGGAGGGTCTGCATGCCAACCTCATAATGTGATGGTAGGACTGCCATAGCTGAGGAGGTTCGACAGCCACCGAGCGGCTGCCAATTGTAGGACCTCCAGCCTCATAATCAGGCACTTTGTCTTGGTCCACTGCAACCAGTTACCCCATATAAGTGCTTATTGATTCTAAGCAATATTTTACAGTTTATTTAAAAAAAATCATATCTCAAGTGAGACTTATTGCATTTGTGCCGTTTTGGTCTTATTTGAGTAATTTAATTAAGCTCTATTTTCAGATGTGCTCTCATAGACTATTCAATGGTGTTTGACACCATAAACTGTGGTCAGCTTTTGGGAGAATATTAGGGTAGTTTTCCAAAGCTATAGTGGAAAATCACTGCTTAGTTGAAAACAAAATGAACACCCGAGATCAGTCATAATAGTATGAGATTGTGATTTGACCTTCTCGAAGCCTAATGAACTAGCTTGTTTCCCATCTAGTTCCTCTGTCAGACCTCAGGTCAATTCTCTGCAGCAGTATATATTAATCAAATATATAACCTTTCAACTTAGAGAACCTGGGATTATAGTGCTCAAACACAATAGAGGGAGTTCCCAAAGTATCCAGTTACTATACTTCATAAGGAGTAAGTGGATATTTTTACAGTTCTGTTCTCTCAAACTCATTCCATGAAGCTCAGCAACTTTGCTTGCAGCCCTGAGTTGCCTAAACTCATGGTAAATATGCACCAAAGGTTCACCCAACCCATAGTGAAGGAACTTACAAACTCCCTAGACTGTTGGCAGACTGACTGTTGAAAGTGACTAATATTTGATACAGATAATTTTGTGAGAAATTACACTGGTTCTTTTTTGGAAAACCTCTCCAGTGTTCATACATGTTTGGAAACTATTATGTTTTATTATAGCAGTCACATAGCTGTCTTTGGTAAACTAATGCACCTATCTGAGAACATCAGAGGAATCCATATTCTACCAGGCCTAGGGATCTGGCAGGAACAATGAACGAACTGAAGCCAGATTGCCTGTCTCACCAGGCCTGTCAAGGCCAAAGGGCTCTCGTAAGCAAATATGCAGCACAGGACACATGAATTGAACCTAAGATTACAAATCAACATCTATATCACAAAAGGGTTGAAGACAAGACATAGACTAAGAATGCCTGCACCTACAGGTATGCCTACATTACTCATCTGACCTGCCCACTGTACATGGGTGCTAGAGTCTGTGTCTCAAGTTTCCACTAACCTGAGGTTCTAGAAAACCACAGGAGTGAAGATGGTCCAATCAGTCTCCCCTCAAAATCAGCCCAAATGCACTACTAATAATCTACCACCAGTGACTGGTATTAGTTCCCAGGGAGACAGGAGGATGGAGGACCGGGGGATCCCACTGGATGGGCAGGAAAACACTACAGTCAGATTGCCCACACGAGAAATTAGTCACTCTCTCTTTGTATTTATGGAAGTACTATTTCTGAAAAGATAAAATGTCACTCATTAATACTCAAAATGTGAAAAGGCACAATCTAGAGCATTCACACACACTAAGGGCCCAATTTCGAGTTTGGCCTACAGAAAGCTCCATCCACCAAACTTCCAACAGGATGGCCACTGCCTACGTGGCGCCATCCATGCCAGAGTTAATAAGAGTTTCCCGCTAGGTCAGCGGGCGGAAACCTAAGTTTCTGCCTGCTGGCCTAGCAGGAAACAAGCTACAGCATTGTCTCTGGCTCGTAATCGAGTCGGCGGCAATGCTGTGGCCAGCAGGGTGCACTGGCACCCTCGCAATGTTCCCTGTCTGCAAAGCAGACAGTGAACATTGTGATCGTCCTGCCAGGGGTCATGCCAAGTATATGGGCTGTGCAGGAGCCCCCTTGGGGCCCCCTTGCACCTGTTCTCTGCCAGCATTTTCATGGTAGTGGTACAGCCATGAAACCGATGGCAGAGAAAGGGGTCGTAATCCCCAGGGCAGCGCTGGTTGCAGCACTACCCTGGCAGATTAGGACCACCACCACCTCTAGACGGCAGAGCTAGCGGTTCCCTGGTGGCCCAACCGCCAATGTTGGAATGTGGCGCTAGTGACCACCAGGTTTGTAATGAGGCCCTATGCCTTATGTCTCTGTGCCAGAATCTCTGGCCCTCTTTACTCTGTCTACTCACCAGTTCAAAAGTTCTTGCAGGTGTCACAGGGTAAATGAGCTAACTTCATTTGTTCTCACCGGGAAAGATTTCCTGTACAGAACACAATAGAAATCGAATAAAATTATTCCTGCTGTAACGAAAGATAATATTGTCAATAGAAAGCACTCCATTGAGGTAGAGAAAGCAAAAAGGCAGACTCATGACATTAGTCCAATAGGTCCTTTCATCAGTGCACTGACCTTTATGTAGAAAAGTCTCTACGGGTCCAAAAAAGTACTAATCACCAAAAACAAAGAGGGAGTCGGAAACACCAGACTCGTTTCTCCCCTGATGGAAATGTCGATCTCTCAGTAGAAAGACATGGGGGGGTAGGATAGGAAAAACATGCGGTGCATGCTAAGTCGCTAACTACAAAGGGGAGGGGGGATAAAGGAATGCGTGAACACCAAAACAAGGAAACACAGGTCACCAGCAAGAGAACCAGTTTGCAGTTAAAAATTAACAAACCTGACATAGGGATTCATCAGCCATCTGGTCAGGGGAAACAGGATATCCGGAAAAGTGGGGGGAACCACTGGACCGTGACTCATTGAAAGGCCGAATCATGTACGCGAATGATCACAAGAAGACGTTAACTACAGAGACGAAGTCTCAAAAACAAGCACAGGAACATGCCCAGGTGCGACTTAAATACCCATTAGGTCTCCCTAATTAACACAACCACACCTTCGTTCTATAATTTTCCTCAACCTCATGAGAGTCTGGCATGACATAAGGAGTCCAGCTCAGAGACACACAAGTAAGGGGCATCTGAATTAGATGGTAGCACAGGTAGTCTATTGATTTCTCACGTTAACACCTAATGCCTCCGTTGCCATCACGAAGGTCACTGTAGACGAGGCCCGAGAAGGGCCCATATATCATTAGTAAAAAAAAGTGTATGTGGCCCGAACTAGATTTCTACACACCGATTTAAAATGTGATGGAGTCGCTAAAAGACGAGTAATAATTTCTGGCTTTTATTTGAAACCCTTGATTAAACTACATTGTCTGTAGATGGCCACTGTGATTCCAGAACTGTTGCAGTCATCATTCTTTGCCACATGGTCTAGAGACAGGGCCTTCTTCAGGTTTGGTCACATTATAAGTCAAATTATAGGGTTCCATCAATGGTGCAGAATATTCCACTGGGTGTCCTGGGACGTGATGGTGCCTATACCATAGGAATTGGTGTTATTTAGAGAGTCTCTTGAAGTTTGCGTCTCCCACTCAATGATAACCACACAATAGCTTTCCAGTTCTGTCACCAAATGGTGCCCCACTGGACCATTTTAAGAGTTGATATTTTGTTATTTTTTGCTATTTGTCACTAGGTAATAGCCATGCTAGGTAGAATTTAGTTGCAATTTTAATTATGAGGCTGCAAGGTTTTGATCACAGCCAGAACAGTGCTAATTTAGATCCACCGAAATACATTTCTTCATCACAAAGCTGCTGAGAAATGTAGGCAAATTGCAGCTATACTAGTTTAACTGCTTGGTAGCAATGCAATCATTTAGATGACATGGTTGAGTGTGAAGAAGAACCCAGGGTTTCCCTGAGGGCAGAATACTGAACAGCCAAAACTTCTCTGGTCTCAAATACTGATTCATGTAATAACATTCTTTCTCTTATATCTAGTTGCTTTAATTACAACATCAAAGTATGATACTGGTACTATTCTTCTTGTTTAAGCTCCAGCGGCTCAAGAGCAATCAATGATATAACTGTTTCCATGAAGCTATCTTCCATACATGTAAATACATACCTATTTATTTATAAGTCACAGTTCAGACTGATTATTGGTTTTATTGGAGGGGTATTACTTCTTCGTACTGTACTTTAGTTCAAATTATACTACATTTGAGTTCAAAAGTGACTTTTGAACTCAGGTATACTATCTCTACCTGAGTAGCAATACTTTTCGTGACAATTGCCCTGACTGCTTTCCAAAGAAACCATTGGAGAACCAGGAGTGCCAAGTGAGCATGTGGTCATCCAATTGGAATGCATTAGTATTTGTTGCTCTGGGCTACTAACAAAGGTCTGTGCCAATCATAGGTACTGCCAAGTTTTAACTTTTTGCCCTAGAACCAAAAGACAAGGCCTCAAAACCTGTCTCAATGAGACAGGTACCAAAGGGCTGCAACAAAATTACATCAAAGCGTGCTTCACAGACGACAATGTTGGGATCTGAGATGATGAGATGATCGAGCACCAAAAAAATGTACTTTATCGAAAATTACCACCTGATATAAAAGTTGCAATGTGGAAACCCACAGTACATTAACTAATGACCTCACCCAAAGAAAAGTGGAAGAAATAAAAAAAATGGCATTTGATAAAATATCACTTTAAAAAACTTAAAAAAAAAGACAAACAGAAAACGGTCGTTACTTAAACACCCAGAAAACTAACTGGATAAGGTAAGACGTCGATTGTAACTAAATTGTTAAGGTTTTAAAGGAAGAGGTACTTTAGGCACTCAACGGGTAAGCCCTGAAAAAGACGGTGCCCACCCTGCATTGTTGACATTTTTGAGCATGACAAAAACCACATGGCAGCAAGCTTTTATCTCAGACATGTGAACGCTAGACAGCGTCATGCACAATATTATAATACTGGTTAATAAACTCACGCGTGTCTCAGAGTCACGTAATGGAGTTAATAGGGATGACATGTACTCTTGCTTCAGTCCCTGCATCAGGCGTGAGAAGCTGAGAAACAAAAAGCACTGTAACATCACTGAAACCTTAAATGCCTTCCAATTGTGTCTGGAGTGAACGTTGCACAATTTCAGTAAGGCCTGTCCTTGCATATGATAGACCTTTAAGGCCAGAAATCCTGAGCTATCTAAAATCTGTGACCGAACCATGTACTTGAATTGTTGCAAACAATGTGCATTAATAACTTTATAATGAGCCTCAGCTCAAGAAAAAAACTATTACTACAGTTGTACAAACTCACGCCACCGAAATAAAATATGATGAATACTCCATTCCATGTCCTTTACTTTGAAATACATGACCGGCTATTTATTTGGATGCACGTGAGATTGCACATGCCCAGATGCTATAAATGGCCAAACATGCCCATTGTAGTCGAATGTGCATGTTTGCATCTAAATATTTGCAGGAACCAGTTGGTTATGACAGACATGGTGCTAAAAACCGCAAAGAAATGCCATGCAAATCTCAATTTGCCGAGAACTCGCATGAGCATTTGTTTAGTTAACCCCTTCGCTGCCAGGCCTTTTCCCCCTCCTGTGCCGGGCCTTTTTTTGCCTATTTGGGGCAGTTCGCGCTTAGGCCCTCATAACTTTTTGTCCACATAAGCTAACCAAGCCAAATTTGCGTCCTTTTTTTCCAACATCCTAGGGATTCTAGAGGTACCCAGACTTTGTGGGTTCCCTTGAAGGAGGCCAAGAAATTGGCCAAAATACAGTGAAAATTTCGTTTTTTTCAAAAAAATTGGAAAAAGTGGCTGCAGAAGAAGGTTTTTCCCCTGAAAATGGCATCAACAAAGGGTTTGCGGTGCTAAACTCAGCAGCTTCCCAGCTTTCAGGAACAGGCAGACTTGAATCAGAAAACCCAATTTTTCAACACAATTTTGGCATTTTACTGGGGCATACCCCATTTGTGCAATTTTTTGTGCTTTCAGCCTCCTTCCAGTCAGTGACAGGAATGGTCATGAAACCAATGCGGGATCCCAGAAACCTAAACATTTCTGAAAAGTAGACAAAATTCTGAATTCAGCAAGGGGTCATTTGTGTAGATCCTACAAGGGTTTCCTACAGAAAATAACAGCTGAAAAATAAAAATATTGAAATTGAGGTGAAAAAAACATCAATTTTTCTCTACGTTTTACTCTGTAACTTTTCCCTGCAATGTCAGATTATCGAAAGCAATATACCGTTACGTCTGCTGGACTCCTCTGGTTGCGGGGATATATAGGGCTTGTAGGTTCATCAAGAACCCGAGGAACCCAGAGCCAATATATGAGCTGCACCCTGCAGTGCGTTTTCATTCTATACCGGGTATACAGCAATTCATTTGCTGAAATATAAGGAGTAAAAAATTGCTATCAAGAAAACCTTTGCATTTCCAAAAAGGGCACAAGATAAGGTGTTGAGGAGCAGTGGTTATTTGCACATCTCTGAATTCCGGGGTGACCATAGTAGCACGTGAATTACAGGGAATTTCTCAAATAGATGTCTTTTTTACACACACTCCTATATTTGGAAGGAAAAAATGTAGAGAAAGACAAGGGGCAATAGTACTTGTTTTGCTAATCTATGTTCCCCCAAGTCTCCCGATAAAAATGGTACCTCACTTGTGTGGGTAGGCCTAGCACCCGCGACAGGATATGCCCCAAAACACAACATGGACACATCACAGAAAACAGAGCTGTTTTTAGCAAAGTGACTACCTGTAGATTTTGGCCTCTAGCTCAGCCGCCACCTAGGGAAACCTACCAAACCTGTGCATTTCTGAAAACTAGAGACCTAGGGGAATCCAAGGAGGGGTGACTTGTGTGGCTCGGACCAGGTTCTGTTACCCAGAATCCTTTGCAAACCTCAAAATTTGGCTAAAAAAACACATGTTCCTCACATTTCTGTGGCAGAAAGTTCTGGAATCTGAGAGGAGCCACAAATTTCCTTCCACCCAGCGTTCCCCCACGTCTCCCGATAAAAATGATACCTCACTTGTGTGGGTAGGTCTAGCGCCCGCGACAGGATATACCCCAAAACACAACGTGGACATATCACAGAAAACAGAGCTGTTTTTAGCAAAGTGACTACCTGTAGATTTTGGCCTCTAGCTCAGCCGCCACCTAGGGAAACCTACCAAACCTGTGCATTTCTGAAAACTAGAGACCTAGGGGAATCCAAGGAGGGGTGACTTGCGGGGCTCGGACCAGGTTCTGTTACCCAGAATCCTTTGCAAACCTCAAAATTTCGCTAAAAAAACACATGTTCCTCACATTTCTGTGGCAGAAAGTTCTGGAATCTGAGAGGAGCCACAAATTTCCTTCCACCCAGCGTTCCCCCACGTCTCCCGATAAAAATGATACCTCACTTGTGTGGGTAAGCCTAGCGCCCGCGACAGGATATGCCCCAAAACACAACGTGGACATATCACAGAAAACAGAGCTGTTTTTAGCAAAGTGACTACCTGTAGATTTTGGCCTCTAGCTCAGCCGCCACCTAGGGAAATCTACCAAACCTGTGCATTTCTGAAAACTAGAGACCTAGGGGAATCCAAGGAGGGGTGACTTGCGGGGCTCGGACCAGGTTCTGTTACCCAGAATCCTTTGCAAACCTCAAAATTTGGCTAAAATAACACATGTTCCTCACATTTCTGTGGCAGAAAGTTCTGGAATCTGAGAGGAGCCACAAATTTCCTTCCACCCAGCGTTCCCCCATGTCTCCCGATAAAAATGATACCTCACTTGTGTGGGTAGGCCTAGCGCCCGCGACAGGATATGCCCCAAAACACAACGTGGACATATCACAGAAAACAGAGCTGTTTTTAGCAAAGTGACTACCTGTAGATTTTGGCCTCTAGCTCAGCCGCCACCTAGGGAAACCTACCAAACCTGTGCATTTCTGAAAACTAGAGACCTAGGGGAATCCAAGGAGGGGTGACTTGCGGGGCTCGGACCAGGTTCTGTTACCCAGAATCCTTTGCAAATCTCAAAATTTGGCTAAAAAAACACATGTTCCTCACATTTCTGTGGCAGAAAGTTCTGGAATCTGAGAGGAGCCACAAATTTCCTTCCACCCAGCGTTCCCCCACGTCTCCCGATAAAAATGATACCTCACTTGTGTGGGTAGGCCTAGCGCCCGCGACAGGATATGCCCCAAAACACAACGTGGACATATCACAGAAAACAGAGCTGTTTTTAGCAAAGTGACTACCTGTAGATTTTGGCCTCTAGCTCAGCCGCCACCTAGGGAAACCTACCAAACCTGTGCATTTCTAAAAACTAGAGACCTAGGGGAATCCAAGGAGGGGTGACTTGCGGGGCTCGGACCAGGTTCTGTTACCCAGAATCCTTTGCAAACCTCAAAATTTGGCTAAAAAAACACATGTTCCTCACATTTCTGTGGCAGAAAGTTCTGGAATCTGAGAGGAGCCACAAATTTCCTTCCACCCAGCGTTCCCCAACGTCTCCCGATAAAAATGATACCTCACTTGTGTGGGTAGGCCTAGCGCCCGCGACAGGATATGCCCCAAAACACAACGTGGACATATCACAGAAAACAGAGCTGTTTTTAGCAAAGTGACTACCTGTAGATTTTGGCCTCTAGCTCAGCCGCCACCTAGGGAAACCTACCAAACCTGTGCATTTCTGAAAACTAGAGACCTAGGGGAATCCAAGGAGGGGTGACTTGCGGGGCTCGGACCAGGTTCTGTTACCCAGAATCCTTTGCAAACCTCAAAATTTGGCTAAAAAAACACATGTTCCTCACATTTCTGTGGCAGAAAGTTCTGGAATCTGAGAGGAGCCACAAATTTCCTTCCACCCAGCGTTCCCCCACGTCTCCCGATAAAAATGATACCTCACTTGTGTGGGTAGGCCTAGCGCCCGCGACAGGATATGCCCCAAAACACAACGTGGACATATCACAGAAAACAGAGCTGTTTTTAGCAAAGTGACTACCTGTAGATTTTGGCCTCTAGCTCAGCCGCCACCTAGGGAAACCTACCAAACCTGTGCATTTCTGAAAACTAGAGACCTAGGGGAATCCAAGGAGGGGTGACTTGCGGGGCTCGGACCAGGTTCTGTTACCCAGAATCCTTTGCAAACCTCAAAATTTGGCTAAAAAAACACATGTTCCTCACATTTCTGTGGCAGAAAGTTCTGGAATCTGAGAGGAGCCACAAATTTCCTTCCACCCAGCGTTCCCCCATGTCTCCCGATAAAAATGATACCTCACTTGTGTGGGTAGGCCTAGCGCCCGCGACAGGATATGCCCCAAAACACAACGTGGACATATCACAGAAAACAGAGCTGTTTTTAGCAAAGTGACTACCTGTAGATTTTGGCCTCTAGCTCAGCCGCCACCTAGGGAAACCTACCAAACCTGTGCATTTCTGAAAACTAGAGACCTAGGGGAATCCAAGGAGGGGTGACTTGCGGGGCTCGGACCAGGTTCTGTTACCCAGAATCCTTTGCAAATCTCAAAATTTGTCTAAAAAAACACATGTTCCTCACATTTCTGTGGCAGAAAGTTCTGGAATCTGAGAGGAGCCACAAATTTCCTTCCACCCAGCGTTCCCCCACGTCTCCCGATAAAAATGATACCTCACTTGTGTGGGTAGGCCTAGCGCCCGCGACAGGATATGCCCCAAAACACAACGTGGACATATCACAGAAAACAGAGCTGTTTTTAGCAAACTGACTACCTGTAGATTTTGGCCTCTAGCTCAGCCGCCACCTAGGGAAACCTACCAAACCTGTGCATTTCTGAAAACTAGAGACCTAGGGGAATCCAAGGAGGGGTGACTTGCGGGGCTCGGACCAGGTTCTGTTACCCAGAATCCTTTGCAAACCTCAAAATTTGGCTAAAAAAACACATGTTCCTCACATTTCTGTGGCAGAAAGTTCTGGAATCTGAGAGGAGCCACAAATTTCCTTCCACCCAGCGTTCCCCCACGTCTCCCGATAAAAATGATACCTCACTTGTGTGGGTAGGCCTAGCGCCCGCGACAGGATATGCCCCAAAACACAACGTGGACATATCACAGAAAACAGAGCTGTTTTTAGCAAAGTGACTACCTGTAGATTTTGGCCTCTAGCTCAGCCGCCACCTAGGGAAACCTACCAAACCTGTGCATTTCTGAAAACTAGAGACCTAGGGGAATCCAAGGAGGGGTGACTTGCGGGGCTCGGACCAGGTTCTGTTACCCAGAATCCTTTGCAAACCTCAAAATTTGGCTAAAAAAACACATGTTCCTCACATTTCTGTGGCAGAAAGTTCTGGAATCTGAGAGGAGCCACAAATTTCCTTCCACCCAGCGTTCCCCCACGTCTCCCGATAAAAATGATACCTCACTTGTGTGGGTAGGCCTAGCGCCCGCGACAGGATATGCCCCAAAACACAACGTGGACATATCACAGAAAACAGAGCTGTTTTTAGCAAAGTGACTACCTGTAGATTTTGGCCTCTAGCTCAGCCGCCACCTAGGGAAACCTACCAAACCTGTGCATTTCTGAAAACTAGAGACCTAGGGGAATCCAAGGAGGGGTGACTTGCGGGGCTCGGACCAGGTTCTGTTACCCAGAATCCTTTGCAAACCTCAAAATTTGGCTAAAAAAACACATGTTCCTCACATTTCTGTGGCAGAAAGTTCTGGAATCTGAGAGGAGCCACAAATTTCCTTCCACCCAGCGTTCCCCCACGTCTCCCGATAAAAATGATACCTCACTTGTGTGGGTAGGCCTAGCGCCCGCGACAGGATATGCCCCAAAACACAACGTGGACATATCACAGAAAACAGAGCTGTTTTTAGCAAAGTGACTACCTGTAGATTTTGGCCTCTAGCTCAGCCGCCACCTAGGGAAACCTACCAAACCTGTGCATTTCTGAAAACTAGAGACCTAGGGGAATCCAAGGAGGGGTGACTTGCGGGGCTCGGACCAGGTTCTGTTACCCAGAATCCTTTGCAAACCTCAAAATTTGGCTAAAAAAACACATGTTCCTCACATTTCTGTGGCAGAAAGTTCTGGAATCTGAGAGGAGCCACAAATTTCCTTCCACCCAGCGTTCCCCCACGTCTCCCGATAAAAATGATACCTCACTTGTGTGGGTAGGCCTAGCGCCCGCGACAGGATATGCCCCAAAACACAACGTGGACATATCACAGAAAACAGAGCTGTTTTTAGCAAAGTGACTACCTGTAGATTTTGGCCTCTAGCTCAGCCGCCACCTAGGGAAACCTACCAAACCTGTGCATTTCTGAAAACTAGAGACCTAGGGGAATCCAAGGAGGGGTGACTTGCGGGGCTCGGACCAGGTTCTGTTACCCAGAATCCTTTGCAAACCTCAAAATTTGGCTAAAAAAACACATGTTCCTCACATTTCTGTGGCAGAAAGTTCTGGAATCTGAGAGGAGCCACAAATTTCCTTCCACCCAGCGTTCCCCCATGTCTCCCGATAAAAATGATACCTCACTTGTGTGGGTAGGCCTAGCGCCCGCGACAGGATATGCCCCAAAACACAACGTGGACATATCACAGAAAACAGAGCTGTTTTTAGCAAAGTGACTACCTGTAGATTTTGGCCTCTAGCTCAGCCGCCACCTAGGGAAACCTACCAAACCTGTGCATTTCTGAAAACTAGAGACCTAGGGGAATCCAAGGAGGGGTGACTTGCGGGGCTCGGACCAGGTTCTGTTACCCAGAATCCTTTGCAAACCTCAAAATTTGGCTAAAAAAACACATGTTCCTCACATTTCTGTGGCAGAAAGTTCTGGAATCTGAGAGGAGCTACAAATTTCCTTCCACCCAGCGTTCCCCCAAGTCTCCCGATAAAAATGATACCTCACTTGCGTGGGTAGGCCTAGCGCCGGCGACAGGAAACACCCCAAAGCGCAACGTGAACACATCCTAAATTTTGGAAAAAAACAGAGGTGTTTTTTGCGAAGTGCCTACCTGTAGATTTTGGCCTCTAGCTCAGCCGGCACCTAGGGAAACCTACCAAACCTGTGCATTTCTGAAAACTAGAGACCTAGGGGAATCCAAGGAGGGGTGACCTTGCGGGGCTCGGACCAGGGTCTGTTACCCAGAATCCTTTGCAAACCTCAAAATTTGGCTAAAAATACACATGTTACTCACATTTCTGTGGCAGAAAGTTCTGGAATCTGAGAGGAGCCACAAATTTCCTTCTACCCAGCGTTCCCCCAAGTCTCCCGATAAAAATGATACCTCACTTGTGTGGGTAGGACTAGCGCCCACGAAAGGAAAGGGCCCAAAACACAACGTGGACACATCACATTTTTTTATAAAAAGCAGTGCCTACCTGTGGATTTTGGCCTGTAGCTTAGCCGACACCTGAGGAAACCTAGCAAACCAGTGCATTTTTGAAAACTAGAAACCCAGGGGAATCCAAGATGGGGTGACTTGCGGGGCTCTGACCAGGTTATGTTACCCAGAATCCTTTGCAAACATCAAAATTTGGCCCAAAAAACACTTTTTCCTCTCATTTCGGTGACAGAAAGTTCTGGAATCTGAGAGGAGCCACAAATTTCCTTCCACCCAGCGTTCCCCTAAGTCTCTCGATAAAAATGGTACATCACTTCTGTGGGTAGGCCTAGCGCCCACAAAAGGAAATGACCCAAAACACAACGTGGACACAACATATTTTTTCACAGAAAACAGAGGTGTTTTTTGCAAGGTGCCTACCTGTGGTGTTTGGCCTGTAGCTCAGCCGGGGGGGGGGGGGGCAGAAATGCCCTAAAATAAATTTGCCCCCCCAACCCCCACCCTCCCCCGCCGGGAGCGACCCTTGCCTACGGGGTCGCTCCCCCTGCGTGACATTGGCACCAAAAAACAAATCCCCGGTGCCTAGTGGTTTCTGCCCCCTTGGGGGCAGGTTGACCTAAACTCAGCCAATCTGCCCCCAAGGGGGGCAGAAATGGCCTAAATACAATTTGTCCCCCAGGGGAGCGACTTTTGCCTGATGGGTCGCTCCCCATCTCTAAAAAAAAAAAACAAAGAAAAATTCCCCTGGCGCCTAGAGGTTTCTGCCCCCCCCCCCCCGGGGCAGTTCGGCCTAATAATAGGCCGATCTGTCCCCCGGGGGGGCAGAAATGGCCTAAAATAAATTTGCCCCCCAACCCCCACCACCCCCCCGGGAGCGACCCTTGCCTACGGGGGTCGCTCCCCCTGCGTGACAATGGCGCCAAAAAACAAATCCCCGGTGCCTAGTGGTTTTCTGCCCCCTTGGGGGCAGATTGACCTAAAATTTGCCAATCTGCCCCCAGGGGGGCAGAAATGGTCTAAATACAATTTGCCCCCCCAGGGGAGCGACCCTTGCCTGATGGGTCGCTCCCCATCTCTAAAAAAAGAAACAACAAAAAAAAAACACACAAAAAAAAAATTGCCCTGGTGCCTAGAGTGTTCTGCCCCCCCCCCCGGGGGCAGTTCGGCCTAATAATAGGCCGACCTGTCCCCCGGGGGGGCAGAAATGGCCTAAAATAAATTTGCCCCCCCAACCCCCATCCCCCCCCCCGGGAGTGACCCTTGCCTACGGGGTCGCTCCCCCTGCGTGACATTGGCGCCAAAAAACAAATCCCGGTGCCTAGTGGTTTCTGCCCCCTTGGGGCAGATTGACCTAAAATTGGCCAATCTGCCCCCAGGGGGGCAGAAATGGTCTAAATACAATTTGCCCCCCCAGGGGAGCGGCCCTTGCCTGATGGGTCGCTCCCCATCTCTAAAAAAAGAAACAACAAAAAAAAAAAACACAAAAAAAAAATTGCCCTGGCGCCTAGAGTGTTCTGCCCCCCCCCCGGGGGCAGTTCGGCCTAATAATAGGCCGATCTGTCCCCCGGGGGGGCAGAAATGGCCTAAAATAAATTTGCCCCCCCAACCCCCACCACCCCCCCGGGAGCGACCCTTGCCTACGGGGTCGCTCCCCCTGCGTGACATTGGCGCCAAAAAACAAATCCCCGGTGCCTAGTGGTTTCTGCCCCCTTGGGGGCAGATTGACCTAAAATTGGCCAATCTGCCCCCAGGGGGGCAGAAATGGTCTAAATACAATTTGCCCCCCCAGGGGAGCGACCCTTGCCTGATGGGTCGCTCCCCATCTCTAAAAAAAGAAACAACAAAAAAAAAAACACAAAAAAAAAATTGCCCTGGCGCCTAGAGTGTTCTGCCCCCCCCCCCCCCGGGGGCAGTTCGGCCTAATAATAGGCCGATCTGTCCCCCGGGGGGGCAGAAATGGCCTAAAATAAATTTGCCCCCCCAACCCCCACCGCCCCCCCGGGAGAGACCCTTGCCTACGGGTCGCTCCCCCTGCGTGACATTGGCGCCAAAAAACAAATCCCCGGTGCCTAGTGGTTTCTGCCCCCTTGGGGGCAGATTGACCTAAAATTGGCCAATCTGCCCCCAGGGGGGCAGAAATGGTCTAAATACAATTTGCCCCCCCAGGGGAGCGACCCTTGCCTGATGGGTCGCTCCCCATCTCTAAAAAAAGAAACAACAAAAAAAAAAACACAAAAAAAAAATTGCCCTGGCGCCTAGAGTGTTCTGCCCCCCCCGGGGGCAGTTCGGCCTAATAATAGGCCGATCTGTCCCCCGGGGGGGCAGAAATGGCCTAAAATAAATTTGCCCCCCCAACCTCCACCCCCCCCCGGGAGCGACCCTTGCCTACGGGGTCGCTCCCCCTGCGTGACATTGGCGCCAAAAAACAAAATCCCCGGTGCCTAGTGGTTTCTGCCCCCTAGGGGGCAGATTGACCTAAAATTGGCCAATCTGCCCCCAGGGGGGCAGAAATGGTCTAAATACAATTTGCCCCCCCAGGGGAGCGACCCTTGCCTGATGGGTCGCTCCCCATCTCTAAAAAAAGAAACAACAAAAAAATAAAAACACAAAAAAAAAATTGCCCTGGCGCCTAGAGTGTTCTGCCCCCCCCGGGGGCAGTTCGGCCTAATAATAGGCCGATCTGTCCCCCGGGGGGGCAGAAATGGCCTAAAATAAATTTGCCCCCCCAACCTCCACCCCCCCCCCCGGGAGCGACCCTTGCCTACGGGGTCGCTCCCCCTGCGTGACATTGGCGCCAAAAAACAAATCCCCGGTGCCTAGTGGTTTCTGCCCCCTAGGGGGCAGATTGACCTAAAATTGGCCAATCTGCCCCCAGGGGGGCAGAAATGGTCTAAATACAATTTGCCCCCCCAGGGGAGCGACCCTTGCCTGATGGGTCGCTCCCCATCTCTAAAAAAAGAAACAACAAAAAAAAAAAAACACAAAAAAAAATTGCCCTGGCGCCTAGAGTGTTCTGCCCCCCCCCCGGGGGCAGTTCGGCCTAAAAATAGGCCGATCTGTGCCCCGGGGGGGCAGAAATGGCCTAAAATAAATTTGCCCCCCCAACCGGCACCCCCCCCCCCGGGAGCGACCCTTGCCTACGGGGTCGCTCCCCCTGCGTGACATTGGCGCCAAAAAACAAATCCCCGGTGCCTTGTGGTTTCTGCCCCCTTGGGGGCAGATTGACCTAAAATT
The DNA here is from genome assembly GCF_031143425.1 of Pleurodeles waltl. NCBI lineage: Eukaryota > Metazoa > Chordata > Amphibia > Caudata > Salamandridae > Pleurodeles > Pleurodeles waltl. The sequence continues at coordinate 670,057,466 of NC_090439.1, read as the reverse complement.
GGCCAATCTGCCCCCAGGGGGGCAGAAATGGTCTAAATACAATTTGCCCCCCCCAGGGGAGCGACCCTTGCCTGATGGGTCGCTCCCCATCTCTAAAAAAAGAAACAACAAAAAAAAAAACACAAAAAAAAAATTGCCCTGGCGCCTAGAGTGTTCTGCCCCCCCCCGGGGGCAGTTCGGCCTAATAATAGGCCGATCTGTCCCCCGGGGGGGCAGAAATGGCCTAAAATAAATTTGCCCCCCCACCCCCCGCCTGGGAGCGACCCTTGCCTACGGGGTCGCTCCCCCTGCGTGACATTGGCGCCAAAAAACAAATCCCCGGTGCCTAGTGGTTTCTGCCCCCTTGGGGGCAGATTGACCTAAAATCGGCCAATCTGCCCCCAGGGGGGCAGAAATGGTCTAAATACAATTTGCCCCCCAGGGGAGCGACCCTTGCCTGATGGGTCGCTCCCCATCTCTAAAAAAAAAAAAAGAACAAAAAAAAAAACACCAAAAAAAAATTTGCCCTGGCGCCTAGAGGTTTCTTCCCCCCCTGGGGGCAGATCGGCCTAATAATAGGCCGATCTGCCCCCAGGGGGGGCAGAAAAGGCCTTCCCAAAAAATTGCCCCCCTGGGAGCGACCCTTGCCAAAGGGGTCGCTTTGTTGCGTGACATTCGCGCGCAAAAACAAACTCCCTGGTGTCTAATGGTTTCTGCCCCCCTTGGGGGCAGATTGGCCTTATCAAAATAGGCCAATCTGCCCCCAAGGGGGGCAGAAATGGCCTAAATATATATTGCCCCGTAGGGGAGCGACCCTTGCCTAACGGATCTCTCCCCACCTAAAAAAAAAGAATTCATCACAAAAAAACAAAAAAAAACAAAAATGGTCCCTGGTGCCTAGAGGTTTCTGCCCCCCATGGGGGCAGATCGGCCTAATAATAGGCCAATCTGCCCCCAGGGGGGGCAGAAAAGGCCTTCCTAAAAAAATGCCCCCCTGGGAGCGACCCTTGCCCAAGGGGTCGCTCCCTTTTGCCAATTTCAAGAAAAAAAAAAAAATCCCTGGTGTCTAGTGGGGTTTCAAAAGCCGGATTGCAAGCAATCCAGCTTTTGAAACCTGTGAGAGACTTCAAAGGGAAGGAAATACATTTCCTTCCCTTTGAAGCCTCTCGGGGCCTCCCCCATGGGATTGAAAAAGAAATGCAAAAGCATTTCTTTTTCAATCGCGCTGGAAGCTCTGCTTCCAGCGCGATGGGGGAGACCCTGTGACTAATCAGCGCGCGCTCGCGCGCTGACGTCACAGGGGGGGTTGGGGGGGGTCGGGGGTGGGAGGGGAAGGGCTTCCCCTTCCATCCCTGACTTGGGGGGGTGGGGGGGAACCCCACAGAGGGAGCGAGAGCGCTCCCTCTGGGCTGTGTGCCGAGGACGTAGTGGTTACGTCCTCGGCACAGCAGCACTGTGCCGCAGGACGTAACCACTACGTCCGCGGCACAGAAGGGGTTAATGAGCTAATCACTGAGGGAATTCACGTGCACCGGTAGGAGTTTGATGCGATCTTCTGTTTTAGAAACATGCATTGCACATGGAGAATTGCTCTGGCTAGCTTGTTTCTAATAATGTTGCTGTGTCTAACGTACGTTAAACGTTGCTTTTTGAGGATTAACGTCTGGATAAGCATTTCCAAACGCATACGTGTGTACTTGGAACACAGTGAACATACATATCTATGTCTTGTCACATATGTGGCATGTATGTTGTAGTGTGATATGCTTTGGCTCTGTCGTGGCGCTACAGGTCACCTGTGCACCTGTATCGATACTGCAAAATGAACATGAAGCAGTCAAAATACACATTTAAATATATTTATATATCTAAAATCTAACAATACTGCCTATTAATGAAGTGTATCTGTCTGTAATCTTTTTCCACATTTAGCTTCAGTATATTGTTTGTATCTAAATTTGTATTCGCTACATATGACCCCTAGTAACTATCGCTCTACTGATAGCATGAAGTTTGAATAGTGATGCAATTTCCCAGTAAATGAGTGCCCTGGTGGCAAGTGGTACAAATATACATTTTTTCAATATATGGCATCTACGACACATAGAAACCACCCTTGCTTGAGTGCATCTGGGAACCTGATTTTGGAAACTGATGGTAATTTTGCTTAATGGGCCTGATTGCGTGTAACATTTGTGGCTGGAATGCAGATAATGTTATTTGTGAGGCACCAGTGAGGGCCTCTTAAGTGCCTTAAAAGCACCCCGAGGACTTCTGATGAGCCACAGAACAAAATGTATTTCCGCTGATATGGCTAATCAGAAATATTGTGTTCCTCCAACTACTCAACCACATTGCCAAAACAACTTCCTAGCACCTTCCCAGGCTGGATTCCACAATTAACACCACTGAGACAGAAACAGGAGGAAGAGACCTCCATTCGTCATCCTAAAGATGATGCACAACTCTACCGGAAACTCTCCTTTGAGGGGAACAAAATACATTTAAAACTTCCCTAGCTCTTCCCAAAAACCTGATGACCAATTCCAATTCAAATTCACCACCATTTAATGATGAACTCCTTATTTTTACTCTGAGAAATGTAGCATAAGAGTAAAATTGTGTAATTCAAATCCTCGCCTTAGTGTGTCACCCACATTACTCCTCACAGCTATGTCCAAATGTGTAAGCAGTGTAATTTGGCATATTGATAGTGGGGCTGAAATGTCTTGTTGAAGTGCTCAAATCAACAACGCCTTACTAAAACTGGTCCTACGTTTGTTATAGAAGGTATTCTAACAACCAAACCGTCTAATCACAGTGTAACTCTCCTAATTTCTTTTCCCTGGCTTTCTTTAGGACCTAGACTAAGTGTCAGCATTGAGTAATTTATTTACAAGGTACTCATCCCACATCAAACTCTTTAACTTCACATCAAACCTTCGGTTGCAGCAAGGTTTTGTTCTACAAAAGGCACATTGCCTCTCACTCTAAATATCGCCTTAGCCAAGAGAACCAAAAGTTTCACTCAGTCATTCTCCTGCTTTGCTCCCAGAATATGTAACTGTTAGAAATGGGGTCTCTAGTTGGCAGAAGTATACACCCTTGCCCAAGTAGGGACCACAATCCTAGTCAGGGTAAGTCACACAATCAAAATTATCCCGTGCCCACCCTCTGGTAGCTTGGCACTGAGCAGTAAGGCTTAACTTAGAAGGCAATGAGTAAAGTAGTTGTGCAATAAATCATACAGTAACACAGTGAAAACACCACAAAAATGCACCACATAGGTTTGGAAACATTAATGATGTTTATCTGACTAAAATAAGGGCAAAGTAATAAAGATCCAGTAAGCACAAGTTGAGATATCACTTTTGCAAGTTTGAAAATTCTTAAATCTTAAAAATCAACAGTTGTCTCTCGATTACACAAAATACCTGGTTTGCATCAAAAGGAGACCGCAGAGGAGGAGATGCATGGAAAAATATGGTGTGAGTAAAATTTTATGACGCAGAACAGACGTTGCATCATTTCTTTCCATGCTGCAAGGGGTTTGTGTCATTTTTTGGTGCATAGCCTTGGTTCCTCACTGTAATGTGGGGATCTTTTTGACGCCCAGGGATGACGCGTGGAAATCCTGGGTGCGCTGGACAAAGTTTCAGGGGTTGTGTCGATCCGGTAGGGAAATACATCGAATCGTCTGTCACACAGCAGGCGCTGCATCGATTTTCCACTTGGGAAATCAGCTGCGTTGATCCGGTTCACTGTGTATCGTTCCAGAAGGGCTGTGTGGCGATTTCTGGGTTGCAAGGCAGGCTGTGTGTCATTTCCGGCAGGCTTTGCGTCGATTTTCTACTCACAAGGAGTTTCTTGAAGAGATGAAGTCTTTTTGGCCTTCAGACTTCAGAAAACAGGAAGCAAGCTCAATCCAAGCCCTTGGAGAGCACTTCTCAACAAAGCCAGAGGGCAGCAGGGCAACAACAGGGCAGCAGTCCTTCTTAACAAACAGTCTGGATGAGTCTTTAGGGCAGCCAGGCTGTTCCTCTTGATAGGTTGCAGGTTCAGGTCCAGAAGTGTCTGAGTTGGTGAGGTCAGAGACCCAGTTTATATACCCAAAAAGGCCTTTGAAGTGGGGGAGACTTCAAAGTGGTTTTGAAGTGCACAAGTTCCCCTTTCAGTACAGGTCTTTCTGCCAGGGTCCCAGTAGGGGGTTTGGCAGTCCATTGTGTAAGGGCAGGCCACTAACCTTTGAAATGTAAGTGTCAGGCCCTCTACACTTCCAACCCAGGAAGACCAATTTAGTATGCAGACGAGTGCAGGTGTAACTGAGTGTCCTGTGTCTTTGGTTGTCTGGGTGAAATACACAAGGGAGCTGTCAACCAGCCCAGCCCAGACGTTGATTGAAGACAGGCTGTGAGGCACAGGTGGATTTTAAGTGCAAAGAAATGCTCACTTTCTAAAAGTGGGATTTCTTAAATAGTAATATAAAATCCAACCCCACCAATAAGCAGGATTTTCTATTACCATTCTGGTCAGACTAAATATGACCTGATTATCCCTTTCTGATCAGGATCTACCACTCAAACAGTATATTAGGGTAGTCCTAATGCTATCCTATGAAAGGAGCAGGCCTCATAGCAGTGGACAATGAATTTAGGAGTTCTCCGATACCAGGACATATAAAACATACATGTACATGTCATGCCTTTTACCTACATGGCACCCTCCCCTATGGGTTACCTAGGGCCTGCCATAAGGGTGCCTTATATGTAGAAAAAGGGGAGTTTAAGGCTTGGCAAGTACTTTTAAATGCCAAGTCGAAGTGGCAGTGAAACTTCACACACAGGCCTTGCAAAGGCAGGCCTGAGAAATGGTTAAGAGGCTACTCGTGTGGGTGGCACAATCAGTGATTCAGGCCCACTAGTAGCATTCAATATACAGGTCCTGAGCACTTGAATTGCAATTTACTAGGGACTTGCATGTAAATCAAATATGCCAATTGGGAATGAACCAATGTTACCATGTTTAAGGGAGAGAGCATATGCACTTTAGCACTGGTTAGCAGTGGTAAAGTGTGCAGAGTCCTAAAACCAGCAAAAACAGTGTCAGAAAAGTGGAGGGAGACAGGCAAACAGTTGGGGGATGACCACCCTAAGGCTGTTAAGTCTAACAGTAACTATCTTCTATCACTTTCTAAAATCTCAGGTCACACATGCGGTAACCTCTGGAACCCTTTAGTGTGGGCACCGCAAGCACCTCAAACATCTAGCCCAAAATCATCACCTCCATTATGGCTTACAGTGCTGCCCTTGTATGTTTTTATTGACTCCTCAAAGATTACCAGACCTCTCACTGCATGTCTCTATGACATTAGTGCTTGGAGGCCAAAGGAATATCAGACTTTTGGCCTGATTTAGAGTTTGACAGAGCGGTTACTCAGTCACAAACTTGATGGATATCCCATCCACCGTATTACATATTCTATAGGCTATAATGAAATCGTAATGCAACAGGCGGGTATCCGTCACATTTGTGACAGAGTAACCCCGCTGCCAAACTCTAAATATAATTCTTAGTCCTCAAAAAATTATTCTCATTTCTCCCAAAAAATTGAAAGAACTTATACCAGGATATTCTGAGAAACTGACCTAAACACTGTCTCAAAGATTGTGAATTCTGCCATACCATTAGCCTTTCTTCTCAATCGTGACATAAGTATCACAGAGCTCAGAAGGAGTGCTACATAGCCACTGAAACTACTGAGGCACAATAAACTGTTTATCCTCATGTGGGATTGCAGAACAGCAGTTCAAGCGCAGGTGATCTCTTTGACATTAGAATGCCCTCCTGGCCAGACTCCCGAAGACTTGGGTAGCCCAAATTAAACTTATCCTTCACTACTTGAACCCTTAAACTGTGAAGCAATGATATTAAGTAAAACAGCCTGATGAACGTACAAAGCAATACACTTTAACCCTGTATTCTGTCTTTTACAGACAGCTGAGAGAACTCTGAAAAGGCTGTCACATTTACTTCTCAAAAGCATCCGGTGCGAAAGTAGATCTACCTTAAAACTTATTTTCAGATGCACCTCTAGGTTTTGGAATGCTGTGCGTCTTAACATAAGACTTCTTCCCTTTCTCTTTAAAAAGATAAATTGATGAACCACATTGTATACTCTAACTGGAGTGACTTTTTATGCCATATTTTCACCAACATAGGCCTATTCCAAGGTCCCAGAGTTACTGTTTCCAATGAGTGTCTCTGCCTATTACCATCCATCAAGTTGAGATTGAGGAGTAACATTAAGAGATCCAGAATAATCAGGTTGCATATGCCATATAATTTCTTAGCAGGAGGGAATTTATACAGAAAAGAAATAGGCTTTGCTGGGTGCGGAATTGATCCTTACTAATCAAACCACATATCCCCCTTGTGAATTACCATGGGCTGCCCTTTTTTCAGACAAATGCATATTTAGAAACACTCTTGTCTTTAATTCATACTGTCCTAAATCAGTGCCAATTTTTTGTCCAGCATCAGAAATGTTATAACTAACCTTCAAACGTCCATTGATATGTTGTCCTGTACATTTTTACCCAGGCTGTAATTGTAAAGAACCTGACACTTTTGGGAATATTAACGCTACATAAACAACTACAAAATAAAATGCATTTGTTTATACGCATCTGGATGATCCCTTGTCTGGACGTCCGGGTTGCCATAGTTTGATTTGTTTTTGTTTAGTGCAAATATTTGCCGCTATTTGTGAGCACTGACTAGTGTATCAGTAGTAGATTTTCTTTTGCATCTAACAGATTCCACTTGGGGAGGTTGTTGCCCAGTTCTGCCAACTTTTCACTGAGTATTGTGGTTTTGCTGTAACACAAGGAAATCTAAAACAAAGTGGAAAACTGAAATCTATGCATTATTTGATTTTCATGCAGGTTTACACATATATCTGCATGGAAGCATTTGGCATTGTACTCCTAAAATACCAATACAAGTAGCTTACGCTTTTAGGTTTGGCTCCTTTAAACAGAAACATGTCCTATAAGATACATGTTCTTGGCAGACCTAAGCATTCTCTTCACTGATGGATTTGCACCCTACAAAACACACAAAAATATACTGATTACCAAGGTAAGAGGCATTCATATCTGATTGCAGATCTTTTAATACTATTCGCAGTAGACTGTAAAACGAGCAGGCTTAGCTAAAATGCAGTCACTAACCCGATGCGAATAGTTCCTTGTTGTTAATATTTCGTGGAAGGATCATAAAAGAAGTATGGAGTATTTCACTATTTTCTGTAAGCAACGTTCTTAGTGCTAAAACATATAAGTACAATAAAATGCTGCCACAAGAAACATTATATCATGACTATTCAAAGTAGTTCATGAATTAATTCCAAAACATTAGCGGAATTGGTTTACCGTACAGTGGTAAGAAATATGGAAATACTCTCACCCACGTATTTACTATTTTTGTCAGCTCCTGATATGTCTTCATTTTTATTTATCATCCACGATATAAAATAAACTTTAAATGTGCATTATTTCGCTTACCCAGTACAGTCTGTAATTGTGTTGAGATTATAAAAGAGTCTGCTGATAAAACAATTCTAATTGTGTATCTGTTAATGTATTTGCATTAATCCCTTATACTCGCTATATTTTATTATGTGGCGTACACCTTGGCATATATATTTAAAGAAACTGGGGACAAAATCAATATAATTGAACAAAGGTTATCAATGTTTTCTTGCAGTAATGTAAGGCATGGTATGGGATGTTAATTGAGTAAACCTCGTCTCCCCATTACTCGTTTCTATAACATGTTCAAGAAAAGGTTGGGAGAATAAATTGCCTTTCTGAGATTAAATTGAGAGAGTTTATGTTGACAGTAATTGAGTTCAATTTCCTCATGCACTGTAATATATAGCGGGCAGAAAAAGTGCAAACAAAATGTTCCCCTGGGTGAGGTCTGGCGAAATAAAAAAAAGTATAATTGTCACGTCTCATCGGTCTAATTTATTCAATTTGATTTTGACCTAATTACAATTTGAGTAGATTTTAAACTAATTACACTTTTATTAATGAATGTTCATTCTATACCGCTTAAACTGTACAAGCCTAGGCCATATTAATAAGACACTGGATAACATCTTACGTCATCTCAAGACCAGCGTGTCAGTGTCAATGAAAATGTGCTAAAGAGTCAATATACACATATGTATGTGAGATACATACTACTCAGCTAGAAAGCAATGGTGCACTGAATGTGGGAAGGGGTTACAATAATGTGTAGTGTTTATACTACAAACAATCAGGGCACAAAAGAGAGTGGTCAGTGAAGGAAAAATGGGAACAAAGCAGAGGAGAGGCTCCATACCACACCTTAGGAGAGTGGATGCATCACAGCATGAATGAAATGGAGGTGCAACTGAGAGGGGAAAGCGAGCAGTGTTTGGGGAAAGTGATGGGGATGGTCATCTGAGAAGAAGAGGGACGGGACCTACGCGATTTTGACCAGGACAGATTACAAACCTCTAGGTGCATAACAGTCTAAAGCCTGTCACGTTTATTTCTCACTCATGCATTTCCTTTTGTAGAGCCTGCAGAGGTTCCTGCTGCAAATGTTGTGCGATACTCCAAAGATATTGATTTTCGTAAATCACTATTGTATGCTGCTGTAGTTAACTGTTGTGTAGACACCATAACAGTTAAGAGATCTTAAATATGATGCAGACTGCCAGTGGGAGACCATGACATTTTTTGATGGTCTGGTTGAATCTATTGTACTTGCAACAATATTTGATAAGGTGTTTTGAAGTATGGAGAGTATTTGCCACAGTAGTCTGGTACTGGGTGTCATGGCTTGAAGCATATTCAAGCATTCTGTCGATTACTTTTTGTTTTTGTCTGTGAACCTTCCTATGTTTGATGGGAATGCACAGATGTGGGTCTCGTAAATCACTCTCCTATGCAACTAAACCTGCTCTATACTGATAATGCTCAGGTACATCTAAATTCGTCTGGGGTTGCTGAGTTCCCATTCAGATGGGAGATGACAAAGTACATGGATCCAGAATGCTTCAAAAAGACCAGAACTAACGCTTGTCTGCATTGTCGACCTTCACCTCCAGGAAGGGTATTTTAAAGATCGTAGTAGAATGAGGTTTGGGATGAGTCAGAGAGTGGCGATAGAGGATAGATGATAGAGGTATAGCATGAGACAGTAGTGCATTTGAGAGGGTTTTTTCTCTTGTACAATAGGAATAGAGTAATAAATATATAGATATATGATCACATAGAAAGGGAATATATTTATGAAGAAGATAATATAATGAGATTTAAAGCTGTATCATATAAACACAGACTTTCAAATGTTGCACCATTTGAAGGTAATTTTTTTTTTTACTTTTTAACATTATTTTTATCTTTTCCTCAATATTTCAAATGTGAAAAGCTTGTAGCTAAATAGTTAAGATGATATGTATCTATTGTGATAGATAAACAGAGACTCATAAACATCTAATCAAACAACGTATATAGAAAATATGCAATGTTATATATATATATTTATATATATAAAAAATCATAAGTAATATATACATTTGTTAGGCAGGCGTAAAGAGTATGTATATATTTTAAGAAATATATACATATTTTTTAAAGAAATACACCTGTCTAGCTATATACACATAATCAAATTATACATGTTTGCATATATAGGGATATGCAGTGCATTGCTGTTTGAGTATGGTGGTTATGTAGGAAAGAGCCAACTCTTGAGTAATCCTTTGAAGATAAAACAGTTATCCATGGATCTTATATTTGGGGGTAAATAATTGCATAATTTAGATTCTTGAACAGAGAAAGATGTACCACCTATTCTCATTTTCTTGTATGGTGGGGTTTTGAGCCGAGGTGCCAATCTTGAGTGGAGGTTCCTTTGTTGAATGTATTTGGCGATTTTATGCCTGCTGAAAAGTCCTGTTCCGTGTATTGCTTTAAGGGTGATACACAGCAGCTTGAAGTTGGATCTTCTTGCAACAGGTAACCAATGTAGGGCCCTCAAGGCAGGGGAGATGTTATCTTGTGGCTTTATATGTAGGAGTAGTCTGACAGCAGAGTACTGAATCCACTGTAGTCTTTTCATAGTAGATAGAGATGATCCATAGTGGAGGCCATTGGCGTAATCCAGTTTAGACAGTACAAGAGAGATACTTGCCTAGACCTTAAGTAGAAAACCCAGGTGGGGAAAGATGTGTTACAGAGTTTTCATAGTGATGAACCTTGATCTTGCTAATTTGTCCACTTGGTTATTCATTGTTAACTTGAAGGTAATGATAATTCCAAGGCTTCTTACTTCCTTAGATACTTTAGGAGGTGGTCCCAGATCATTATGTCAGATGCAGAGTGAATGATAATTGTTCCAATTTCTACATGTGAGTATTTCTGTTTTGGAAGCTTTCATTTTGAGTTGGCTCCATGTCATCCACTGATAAATGTCTCTGGGGCATCTGACGATTTGTGAATTTTCATTGTCTTTGGGGCATTCCAGTTTAAGGAGTATTTGTGTGTCATCTGCATAGTTGTAGCACATGAGCTGAAATTTATTGTTTATTGCCCGTAATGACTTCATGTACAATGTTTAAAAGCATGAGTGAGATGATTGAGCCTTGAGGGACCCTTGCTTTTGTGAAGTACGATTTAGGTGAGCAAGGGAGAGTATGGATGACATTTCTTCTGTTTTGAAGGTAGGATGCAATCCAATTGAGAGCAGTCCCCTCAATGTTGGCTTCGTAGAGCCGTTGTTTTAGGGTGTCATGGTCAACTGTGTCAAAGGCAGCTGAGAGGTCCAAGAGACGTAGTGCAGGAACTCCATTTCAGTCTACTGTGTTTTTAAGGTCATTCCAGATGGCGATGAGTGCAGATTTGGTGCCTCTTCCAGGGCCAAAACCAGTTTGGTAGTCTGAAAGTATGGAGTTATCAATGAATTGTGAGATCTGGGTGAATGCTATCAGTTTAACCAGGATAGGCCCATTTGTAATTGGTCTGCAGTTGTTGGGGTCATGTGGGTCCAGTTTTATTTTCATTAGTAATTGGCATATGTGTGCCTTTTTTAAGTCTTCTGGAAAGATTCCTCTAGTTAAGTATTATTGATGATTCTTCTTACTCGTGTGGCAGCAGAGGTAGATAAAATGTTCTTGAAAATGTGTTGCATACAAGGGTGAGAAGGGCAGCCGGAAGGCCTGATTGCTTTGACCAGTTCCATAAATTCACTTTGTGTTATTTGTTTAAAGAAAGGCAGAGACTTACTCTTGGAGAGAATTTTTGGAAATGGGTTGGTGCTGGTGGTTTTCCTTTGTTTTGAATAGCAGTTCAATGGGTATGCTTTGGTTGTGTAATGATTTGCCAAGTTGTCCCTGTTCTCTTAAGTAATGGGATGAGTTCCTTCCATGCATTTAGGTTTACGAAATTCAGTGAGAATTTTATAAAAAAGTTTATTTGCAGATTTAGCATTTTGAATTCTGTCTGAATAGTACTTTTTAGCTTTTTTGATTGTTATTTTGTATATTCTGTTAAGCTTGCATTGGAGAAGTTTGTCTTGATTGCTGTTTGTTTTTAGTCAGGTTTGTTGCAGCCTTCTCATTTGCTGTTTTATCATTTGTTTAGTTCTGCATTTCTCCAAGGTGCTTGTTTTCTTTTGTCCTGTTTGGCTCTTCTGAGTGGTATTAGAATATTGAAAGCTTCCTGTAGTCACTCATAAAGTTTTGAATGGAATTTATTGTGTTTAGATCAGTTTTGGCTATTAGCTGTATTTCCAAGTATTCAAAATTGAGTTTGTTCCATGGTCAATAGGGGGATGCATGTATGGTGGTCTTGGATGTTTTGATTTGCTGTGTTTTATGTTGAAAAGCTACCAAATGATGGTCTGATCATGTGACTCGAGTGATCCTTTGAAAGGTAACTAATTCTGAATTTGCAAAAGTGACATCTGGGATGTATCCAGCGATGTGTGTGGTATTGTGTACGATCTGATGTAGGTTCAGTGTGATTAGGCCAGCGATGATAGTTTTTGGATGAGGTATATTAGGTTTCTCAAAGCAAATGTTTAGATCCCCAAGAATGCATAGGTTGAAGTATAGTGTTATAAGGTTGAATCTGTGTCTAGATATGTGTCTGAGAATGTTGCATTGCTTGGTGGTAGTCTATAAAGGAGGTGGAAGTTATGGGAGGAAGTTGGTATAGGGTTGCATCTGGTGATGAGGGCATCACAACTTTGTAAGGATATGTAAACTATTTTGCTATTATTGTCTGCTTGAATATAACAGCTGGTCCAACTCTTCTTTTGCCTATGCGGTTCTGTGTGCTAGTTTAATAGCCTGGATGAATGGCTTCATGCAACACTGGAGCCTTATCATCTCCCAACCATGAATTAGTTATGAAGAGTGAGTCAGGATGTGTGCCAGTGAGTAGGTCATAGATGTGGTGCTTTTATTTAGAGAGCGATCGAGCATTTTTTAGAAGGCAGTTTAGAGATTATGTTTTGGTGGTGGTGTGACTATGATTTGTAGAAAAGTAACCAGTGTATGAGGGTCGCAATAGTATTGTTTTTTTTATTTCTTGTTCCTCGTCCAGCAGGTTTAGAAGGCATTTTGTTGGGTCTACATGTGTCAGTTGTGGGGATGGTGGTTTGGTGTGAGATGGTGAGTTGTGTGGTTTTGTAGAGTAGTCTTGGTTTAATAGACATGGAGATGCCAAGTTGTGAAGAGTGGTCTGTTGTTTATTTTGTTTGTATCTGTTTAGGGTTGATGGAGTGTGGGTTAGGGGTGTTGGTGGAGCATGTGGGTTATATTTATTTTCTACAGGTTCCAGATTTTCTCATACTTTGCAACTGATATATACCAGTTTTCCAACTAAGGCAACACAATGCTTCCCCTTTGTTTTGCCATTTCTCCACGAGTAACCTCGAGCCTGGGATAATAAAGTGTCATACCAGCACTCGGCTGCACCCCAATCAACGAAATTTCCTGTTCTATCAATTACCCTTACTGAGTGCCCAATACATCAGCTTTAGGTGACTATGGGTGTGGCATGGCACCTGTGGAATAGGTCGAGAGTTGCAGTGCTCCCGACCAAACTCTGACATTCAGAGGCATCTGTCCACTTATAAGCCTGTGATGGAGCAGAAACTTAATCTAGAGGGACCTCTGCAGTGGGGGTGACCTGTACCCTGACAATTTGGGTGAAATTGCAGAAATTCCTGCTCCTTGGGATGGCAGGCTTGCAAGGCAACCCTCCAAGATGGCAGCAGCATGGGGCCACTGATGGATGGAAGCGATGCAACTTGGTCCCCTCTGCCTACGGCACAAGCCCAACAGTGCTGGGGACTCCTGGGACCCCAGAGGTTCCAAGGGGCCGATGAGACAATAGGGGCCTGCCTGCCCTGGAGGAGAGCAGCCGGGATCAGAGCCATGAGCGGATGGCCTAAGAGAGCAGTGTGACATCAAGGCGGCACACTGAGAGAGGAGCGGCTGTGATTGGGCCTACCTCCTCACATGGAGAATAGTAGGAGGGAGGCCGAGAGCCGAGTCTGCAGCAGACAAACCATACTGTGGGTGCTCGGAGCAAAGCAGAGGATGGAGTGGTGACCTCCTCAGACAGGGGCCTGCAAGCCCTGAAGCAACTGCGACCTAGACAACAGCAGGGAGGGTGCTAATGGCTTGATGGAGTAGACGGTAGCTAGAGCCCTGAACTGCCTGGACTCTCTGGTTGGTCTATAATGGCCACCCTCCTCCCTCTGAAGTGCGAGCGCCCGATGTCAGCGGAGCACGTGGGGACCCGTGGAGGGTGCTGCTGACTGGGGGGGCTGTTCTGGCAGCATCCAGGGACCCTGGAGGGAGGCACAGTGGAATCTTGGGGGCTGGAGGAGCCCCAGCATGACAGTGGGGGGCCCTAATGCCAAGTGAGACTTTGTGGGGATCTGACCTGGCTGCTAATGACGCCAATGGCAGGCAGGAGGTGTTAAACTTAATTTGGGGCCCTGAGCTACATGGTGGACCCCCCACTTTTTCTCCTAATTCAATAATGGCTCCACGGGTGGCAGCAATGGCTGCCCTTTAGGGGAAGCTGGATATTGCTGGGCTCCATGACCAGTGACTGCACCTAAGCTTTCAGAGAGTACAAAGCGGGTTGTCATTCCCTCCCTGATCGCATGCTCTGGCCTGCTGGGGATCCAGGGAGCTCACTGCCCTCTGCTGGTACCCTGGCATGCAGACCTTTTGCTAGCTGTGGCATGGACTGTGGTGGAGCCTAGAGGTGGCCAGGTTGATGTGCTACACTGGGACATCCTGTAGCAGTTGCCCTTTTGATGGAACAATGTCCTATCCTGGACGGGAGCGGTTGATCTGGCACTGGGCTCTTGGCTGCCCGGGGGGGCCTAAGGCCAATCACTAGTCCTTTGAAGCAGCGACTGCTCTGCCCAGCCCTCTGGCGGGCCACTTGAGATCTGGGCGCACCCTCACTTACATCCCCACACATTGGCTGCTATTCTGTCTAGTCTCCTCCTTTGGCTGTTCGCCTGAGCTCAGCCATGGACAAGCACACCAAAAAGGAGGACTACAATGACACTGGCTCATCTCAGGACCCTACCGTTACTGCTGCAAATGTCATGACTCCTCCTGGAGGCCCATCTCTGACAGACCACCAAGGGGCCACCCTGGAAACCGCTTTGCAAGCCAAAGTTGCCTCTTGTGAGTCACTGGAATTGAAAATTGATACTGTGGCCGGGAACATAGGCTCCTCCAGGAGGACCATAGACATTTGACCGAACGAGCCACAGCACGCTCTGTCAGAACCGTTACCCTGGAGATGGCATCCATGAGCGAGAGGCTAGCACATCTGGGTGACAGGGTTAACACCCAGGAGAGTGGGGCCAATGACTCAGAAAACAGAGCCTGGAGGAGTAACTTGCAGATTATAGGCCTTCCTGAGCTTATACAGGGTTCTGCTAGGAGCATGGTTGATTTTCTGGAAAAATTGCTTTTTTGAGGTCGTGGTCTTGGAGGGCCATCCCAACATTATTCAATGGAGCGTGCCCACCTCTGCCGAGAGCAGCTCCCAAACCTGTGATGGCCAGGTTGCTGCATTATCATGGCTGAGATCATATTTTGAATCAAGCCCAACTGTAAGGTGACATTCTGATAAAAAATCAGAGGGTGATGATATTCCCAGACTTCACCAGAGAGATCCAAATATGGAGAGCCTCCTTCCCAGAAGCCAAGCGGTGCCTCTGGAACTTGGGCATTTCTTATGCCATGTTGTTTCTGGCCAGGCTGAGAGTCACGGTGAGGAGACACACTTCTATACCTCTCCAGCTGAGCTCTGGGAATGGAATGAATGTTGCCCAAGGGGGTGAGGAGTTGTTACTTTGTGGCAGAGGCCCAGAGAGCAAACTGGTGACCACCTAGGAAAAAGCTAAGAGGGCAGAGTGGAGTGGCTGTCTCCCGATTACAGGCCATGCAGAAACATCGAAAGGCGATGGCAGAGGTGGCGCCCTCCTCTGGGTAGAGTCTCATCTGCGTTCCCGAGATTGGAGAGTACAGCTTTGAACACTCTGGTGGTCATTCTGACCCTGGCGGTCTTTGACCGCCAGGGCGGAGGACCGCGGGAGCACCGCCGACAGGCCGGCGGTGCTCCAATGGGGATTCCGACCGCGGCGGTAAAGCCGCGGTCGGACCGGCACCACTGGCGGGGTCCCGCCAGTGTACCGCCGCCCCATTGAATCCTCCGCGGCGGCGCAGCTTGCTGCACCGCCGCGGGGATTCCGACCCCCCCTACCGCCATCCAGATCCCGGCGGTCGGACCGCCGAGATCCGGATGGCGGTAGGGGGGGTCGCGGGGCCCCTGGGGGCCCCTGCAGTGCCCATGCCACTGGCATGGGCATTGCAGGGGCCCCCGTAAGAGGGCCCCTACATGTATTTCACTGTCTGCTGCGCAGACAGTGAAATACGCGACGGGTGCAACTGCACCCGTCGCACAGCTTCCACTCCGCCGGCTCGATTCCGAGCCGGCTTCATCGTGGAAGCCTCTTTCCCGCTGGGCTGGCTGGCGGTCTGAAGGCGACCGCCCGCCAGCCCAGCGGGAAAGTCAGAATTACCGCCGCGGTCTTTCGACCGCGGAACGGTAACCTGACGGCGGGACTTTGGCGGGCGGCCTCCGCCGCCCGCCAAGGTCAGAATGAGGGCCTCTGTCTCTGATCATGAATTGCTCTCTTCCTGAGGCTCAGGGAACTCGTTGCCCTTGGTTAACCAGGCACATCAGACAAAATCATATAACAGTCCTGACATTACCATGATATTTAGACATTGTTCAGTTTCACACTTGTTCCGATATGGTATTTCTGTCGAAGTCCTTATGTTTCTTTGGATATGAGTGCTCATTTATCCTGTCTGTCTTTTCCCTAATGGATGTTGTGACATGAGGCCGGGAGGCCCTTTGGCTGGTGCACCCCCCATTATGGTTTTTGCACTGATTGTTTGTTGTGTGTTTGTTGGCTGGATTGGATGGGGAGTCTGTTTTTTTTTTTCTTCTCCTGGAGTTGGGGAGTTGGGGTGTTGGATTGTGGTTTTTGGGGTTTAAGTACTCCAGGAACCCTGCCCACCTGTACAAGTGCATAATGTCTCCTTTGGGGGCTTTCACCAGTAGTGCATTACCCCTCCCCCAATGCCATTGATGGAGTATGATCGATATTGATCACAGACATGATAACACCCCTGACATTTAGCTTAACCAGCTGGAATGTTCGGGGGCTTAACAGCATGGCTAAATGCTATAAGGTCCACACATACTTAAAGAGGAGGGGACGGGTATCACTCTCTCCATGAAACTCATCTTATTTCTAAGGAAAGAGATGCCCTATGATAGAAATGGGGTCTTTGGTTGGCAGTCAGGTTACCCCCTGTCCAAGCAAGGACCCTCTGTAAAAAGAGTCTTCATGTTCTTTTGAACACAACGCTAATGCTGTTAGCGTGAAAATGTACCAGGGTCGCATCAAAAATAACCCCGCACGAGCAAGTGTGCGTCGAAAGAAACCTGCAATGCATCAATAGCGTGACTGTGCGTTGTTCCTCCTTTAGTTGGGTCGGCGTGCGTCGTTTCTTCTCTCCGCAGGAGAGCGATGCATCGATCCAGACAAGCACTCTCGGGTCCTGGCAGGCCTTGCATAGTTTTTACATGCCCAGCGACGTTTGCATTGGAAATCCTGCCACACTGTGATCCAAAAACCAAGCAGCGTGGGTTGCAATCTCACCAGCCTCAGTCAGCGATGCTACGTGTCATTACTCCAGCCGCGTGCGTTGATCTCCAAGCAGTGAAGCCGGCGCTGCGTTGTTTTTCAGGAGTTTGCGTCAAAATTTTCACTACACGGCGGTCTGTGAGTGGATTTCACAAACTTGGTCTGCCAGCTTCTCCTTTCAAGGCCCACGGAACTGGATAGGGCACCACTTGGCAGGGCAGAAGTCTCAGCAGAGACTTCAGGTGCTGGCAGAGAGAAGTCTTTGCTGTCCATAAGACTTCACAACAAGAGGCAAGCACAATTTCAAGCCCTTGGAAAGTTCTTCACAAATAGGAAGGCACACAAAGTCCAGTCTTTGTCCTCTTGCACAGGCAGAAGCAGCAACTGCAGGATAGCTCCACAAAGAACAGTTACAGGCAGGGCAGCTCTTCTTCCTCAGCTCTTCAGCTCTTCTCCAGGCAGAGGTTCTTCTTGGTTTCTAGAAGTGATCTAAAGTCTGTGGTTTTTGGGTGCCCTTCTTATACCCATTTTGCCCCTTCAAGTATGCTTACTTCAAAGATAAGTCTCTCTTCTTTGTGAAATCCTGCCTTGCCCAGGCTCGGCCCCAGACACACACCAGGAGTTTGGAGACTGCATTGTGTGAGGGTAGGCACAGCCCTTTCAGGTGTGAGTGACCACTCCTCCCCTCCATCCTAGCACAGATGGCTCATCAGTAAATGCAGGCTACACCCCAGCTCCCTTTGTGTCACTGTCTAGAGAGACGTGCAAACAGCCCAACTGTCCAACTGACTCAGACAGTGAATCCACAAACAGGCAGATTCACAGAATGGTTTAAGCAAGAAAATACTCACTTTCTAAAAGTGGCATTTTCAAACACACAATCATTACTAAAAGATGTATTATTAAATTGTGAGCTGAGAGACACCAAACTCTACATGTCTATCCACTCCCAAAGGGAATCTACACATTAATCATATTTAAAGGCAGCCTCCATGTTAACCTATGAGAGGGATAGTCCTTGCAACAGTGAAAAACGAATTTAGCAGTATTTCACTGTTAAGACATATAAAACACATTGGTATATGCCCTACCTTAAACATACACTGCACCGTGCCCATGGGGCTACTTAGGGCCTACCTTAGGGGTGTCTTATATGTAAGAAAAGGGAAGGGTTGGGCCTGGCAAGTGGGTACCCTTGCCAAGTCGAAATGGCAGTTTGAAACTGCACACACAGACACTGCAGTGGCAGGTCTGAACCATGTTTACAGAGCTACTAATGTGGGTGTCACAACCAGTGCTGCAGGCCCACTAGTAGCATTTGATTTCCAGGCCGTGGGCACCTCTAGTGCACTGTACTAGGGACTTACCAGTGAATCAAATATGCTAATCATGGGTGAACCAATTACATACACATTTTGTATAGGAGCACTAGCACTGGTTAGCAGTGGAAAGTGCCCAGAGTTACAAAACAGCAAAAACAGAGTCCAGCACACAGCAACAACCTGGAAAAAAGAGTCAAAAAGTCAAAGGAGACCACGCCAAGGATGAAAGGTCTAACACCCTACATAAATGATGGAGGGGCCAGTTATATGTAACCTTGCACTTCGTCAGGGGGGTCTTGCTATAGCACCACCCTGTGGTGCCCTTCTGTTAGAAATAGGGTCTCTAGTTGGCAAAGGTATACACCCTTGTCCAAATAGGGACCACAAACCTAGTCAGGGTAACTCACACACAATCCAAATGATCCTGTGCCCACCCTCTGGTAGCTTGGCACTGAGTAGCCAGGCTTAACTTAGAAGGCAATGTGTAATGTATTTGTGCAATAAATCATACAGTAACACAGTAAAAACACCACAAAAATACAGCACACAGGTTTAGAAAAATATACAATAATCATCTGGTTAAGTTAAGGTCAAAACGATAAAGATTCAATCAGCACAAGCTGAGATATCACTTTTGCAAGTTTAAAAAGAGTCTTAAACCTCAGAAATCAACAGTTGTCTCTTGTTTGCACAAAGTGCCTGGTTTGAAATTCAAAATTACCATGCACGGAGATCGCAAAGGAGGAGATGTGTGGAAAAATAAAGGTGTGCATCGGATTTTCCACACTGCAAGGGACTTTGCGTCGATTTCGGGCACGCAGTCTTGGTTCCCCACTGCGATGCAGGGATCTTTTGGCACCCAGGGATGATGAGAGGAAAATTCTGGGCGTGCAGGAAGAAGTCAAAGTCGTTGCATCAATACCGTAGGCGACATGTTGAAGTTTCTGTTGCACGGCAGGCTCTGCATCAATTCTTCACTCAGGAAGTTGGGCTGTGTTGTTCCGGCTCAGCTCTGCATCGATCCGGTAGGTCCATGCGCTGAATTTCCGGTCGCAACGAAGGTGCTTCGTCGATCTTCACTCGGGAAGTCGGGCTTTGTTGTTCCAGTTCAGCTGTGGGGTGAACTTCTCATTGCAAGGCAGGCTGTGTGTCGATTTTCGGCACACAAGGAGCTTCCTTGAAGAAAATGAAGTCTTTTTGGCCCTGAGACTTCAGAAAACAGGAGGCAAGCCCAATCCAAGCTCCTGGAGAGACCTTCTCAGCAAAGTCAGAGGGCAGCAGGGAAACAGCACGGCAGCAGTCCTTCTCAGCAAAGCAGTCCAGATGAGACCTTTAGGCAGCCAGGCAGTTCCTCTTGACAGGTTGCAGGTTAAGGTCCAGAAGTGTCTGAGTTGGTGGGGTCAGAGACTCAATTTATATACCCAAAAATGCCTTTGAAGTGGGGGAGACTTCAAAGAGTCGCTTTGAAGTGCAAAAGTTCCGCTTTCAGTACCAGTCTGTCTGCCAGGGTCTAGTAGGGGGTTTGGCAGTCCATTGTGAGAGGGCAGGCCACTAGCATTTGAAATGTATGTGTCAGGCCCTCCACCCTATCTTTCCATCCCAGGAAGACCCATTCAGTATGAAAATGAGTGCAGGTGTGGCTGAGTATCCTGTGTTTGTGGTGGTCTGGGTGAAATGCACAAAGGAGCTGTCAACCAGCCCAGCCCAGATGTGGATTGGAGACAGGCTGTAAGGCATAGATGGATTTTAAGTGCAAGTGTCATTTCTAAAATTGTAATATAAAATCCAAATTCACCAATAAGCAGGATTTTATATTACCATTCTAGCCATACTAAATATGACCTGGTTACCCCTTTCTGATCGGAATCTACCACTCAAACAGTATATGAGGGTAGCCCTAATGCTATCCTATGAAGGGAGCAGGCCTCACAGTAGTGGAAAACCGATTTAGGAGTTTTCCACTATCAGGACATATAAACCATACATGTACAGGTCCTGCCTTTTAACTACATAGCACCCTAGGGCCTACCTTAGGGGTTACTTATATGTAGAAAAAGGGGAGAATGCTAAGTCGAAGTGGCAGTGAAACTGCACACACACGCCTTGCAATGGCAGGCCTGAGGCATGGTTAAGGGGCTACCTATGTGGGTGGCACACCCCGTGCTGCAGGTCCACTATTAGATTTCAGTTTATAGGCCCTTGGCACATTTAGTACACTTTACCAAGTATTTACAAGTAAATCAAATATGCCAATTGGGTAGGAACCAATGCTACTATGCTTGTAGGGAGAGAGCATATGCACCATAGCACAGGTTAGTAGTGGTAAAGTGCTCAGAGTCCTAAAACTAGCAAAAATGAGGTCAGAAAAAGAAGAGGGGGAAAAAAGTTTGGGGATGACACTGCAGAGGGGCCATTTCCAACACTTCCAAAAAAAAAACAATTGCAGTGATTGATTGTGAAGGGAAATATGTGGTGGTCCTGTACCATTTAGTGGATCGGGACCTGACTATAGTTAGGATTTACTCACCTAACACAGACCAGCATGGGCTCCTCGCAGATTTGTCTAAAATATTGGCTCTGTATCTGACACATCATATAATTTTGTGAGGCGATTATAATTGTGGTGCTGACCCGACACTGGATAGATCCCACTCTCTTCTGGTACATTCCCCAATTTACCGACTTGCTCAGCTATAGACTCCTGGAGACTCTGCACCCAGATTCCAGAAACTACTCATACTGTTCCAGGATGCGTGAGTTACACGTGCACCTTGCTGCATTCCTGTGCTCCCCCGGTGTGCAGTTAGGAATGCAGGATACTTATGTCGGTTGGTCTCAGAAGATAACCCAGTATTATCCTTGTTGTCCTGGCATAGAGCGTGCCTGACTGGTGCCTGCAGGTGGAATCCCTGGAAAATCCAGCATTCTGGCAGACCATTGGTGACTTGGTGCAAGATTATTTTTTACATAATGAGGCCATGACTGTATCTCCCCTGACAGAGTTGGATGCAGTCAAGGTGGTCATTTGGGAGCTCTGCATCGCACAGACTGTAGGAGTTAGGTGTACCCTGATGAAAGATCAAAACACGGGAAACAGCTGAGAGAGTTGGAAATTGCTCAACCTGGAATTCAGACCCAAAACAGCAGCTTTTAGATGCTAGGGTTCAGGTAGTGGTCTACACTGAAAACATATGATGTTTTGACCCCTTGGAATATATGACCCGTGCTCATGCAGAATGGGACAAGGCAGGGACCCTCCTGACCTGGCTCACTATACCCATCCTTAGAGGCTCCTTAATTCTTGAGATAAACTCAAATGGGTGAGTGCTTATTTACACAGGAGATTTGGGGATTACTATAGGTCCCGGTATGCCCCCCCACACTGACACTACCTCCCGGTATTTTCTCTACCAATTCCTAATTAAAATGGGTTTGGGCGCTGGATTTGTCTAGTGGACTAGGCTCCCATATGCGGCACCCATGCCCCGAGTCTGAACTTGTAGATAAATATCGGAGGCCTAGGAGGTAGGGAATGGGGGCGTGACAGGGCTGCCCCCTCTCCACATTTTTGTTTGCCATTGCAATTGAGCCACTGACTAGTAGTGCACAGTCTAGAGGGTTTTATGGGGGATTGGACATAAAGAGTGCCTTGCATTATTCTGCCCTTTATGCAGATGATATGCTGCTGTTTCTGCAGGATGTAACCAAGGACCTACCTAATGCAATCATTCTCCTAGAACACTTCAGGTGAGCCTCTGGCCTGCATTTCAAATGGCAAAATTCCCATTTGTTTCCATTGAATAGTACTGTGCCCTGACTGCATGGCCTGAATGGATTGACCTGGGAAGGAACCTGCCTAACATATCTCTGGGTTTGAATATACCATGACCCTTATGACTTCTTAGAGGGCAACATATGTATGGTTGTTCGGAGCTTCTGAGTCAGCTGACTTTTGGAAACCCCTGCCCCTATCGGTTGTGGGCTGCATTGCAGTGGTGAACATGGTTCACCGAAGGGTGTTCTGTGAAATTGATTCCTTGCCCCTGATTTTGAGGCCTACTACCTGGCTGCACAGTTAGTGGTTTGCTCAGTGGCTCTATTCTAGTGCACAACCTGGGTAAGCCGTAGTGGGGTTGCCACCTGACCTGCATCTTATATCGGATCCTCCTGAATCAGTAGAGGCCCTCCAGGGGAGCACCACTGGACTGCAGGTTATCCGACACTGCTGGTGCTGCTCCCTCCAAAGTACTCATAATGAACAAAACATATGCTCCGGATATCCTACTGCGGGTACTGGAGTGCATGACCTGAAGAGCCCTACTGCGGGATTTATTGGAATGGGCCTCCTATGGGGTGCATTGCATGGGAGACCTCTTCTGAGATGATTGATGTTTGAGAATTTATCATCATATTTTGACATTCCAGGGGATTCATTTCTATTACATAAGGCCATTACTGCCCATTGCGAGGTGGGTGCATCAGAACCCCCCGCAGCAAAAGGACTATCATGTATTGTGCACCATATCGGACCGGGTCAGGGCTGTGTTGTGCTTTTGTCAAGCCTTGCTGTCTGATATTGCTACCTACCTCTGGTGGGACTACAGGAAAAATGGGAGGAATATCTAACACTTGCATTTACTGAAGCAGAATGGGCCAAGATTCTTGCATGCACCTCACTAGAGTTACTTCCACGTCTGTTATCTCATCACAAAAGTCTGCAGTAAGTATTCTCGTATACCATCTGATGTGAGGACGGATATCAGCACAGAGTATTCCACAAGATAAAACCATTTCTAATGCCACATCTTCAGAGTCATCATAAAAATTAGAATATGTTCCACTACAAAGGAAGAGAGTTCGGGTTGGGCATATAAAGACCTAGTAAGAATCTGAACTATATACTATACAAGAAAAATACAATAGGTGGTACATCCTTCTCAGTTCAAGTGGCCAAACTATGGAATTCATTACCCTCAAATATAAGATCTGCGGATAACTATCTAATCTTCGGAAGACTAATCAAGTGTTGGCCCTTTCCTTCATAATCACCAAATCCAAAAAGCAATGGACTGCATATGCGTTTGTTGGTAAACATTTATAATCTGATTATGTGTATATATCTAGACATGTGTATTTCTTTAAGAAATATGTATAATTACTATTTTATAATAACAAAATATATACATAACCTCTAAGCCTGTTTAACAAATATATATTTTACTCACAGTTAAATGTATATATGTGTGTATGCGTGGCTGGGTGTGCATGTGTGTATTTACATATATATGTGTATATTATTCTGTGCTTAACATGTTAATAGGTCACTGAATAGTTCCTAGATAAGTTGTTAGATTAGATACCTATCAATCACTGTTTTCAATTTATTTATCACAATGAACAAATGTTAACTTAACTATTTATCTGCAAGCATTTCACTAATGAAATATTGAGGAAAGATAAAATAATGTTAGAAAAGTACACAATTAAATTAACTTCAAATGTTCCAAATCTTGAAAGTCTGCATTTATACAATACAATTTTAAATATTAAAATATTATATCCATCATTATATTCCTTGCACATGTATTCCCTCACTATGTATTTACGTATCTATTTATTTATTGCTTTAGACCTAGTGTACAATAGGGGAAAAAAAACATTTCTTACTCTCTAATAAGCTTTATTCTGTCTTCCCATCACCCTATAACTCTGTCAGTCTAGCCTCCATCCCCACTCTCTGACTCATCCCAAACCCATTCTACTACTATAATCTCCCTACCTGAGCTCTTTCCTCCTCGTCTGCTCATGGCTCACCCCAAACCTCAGTTTACCACTATGACCTCCCAAACAACCCTGCTAAATTATCCCTCATTTATGTCACTTTTGACTCATTCAAACCCCCTTCTACTACTATGATCTCTTTAACCCCTTTCTACAGATTCTTCCCTCCTCCATCTCCTCCTTTACTCATCCCAAGCCTCATTCTATTACTATTAACTCCCAATTAACACTTCTGAATTCTTCCCTCCTCTATCCCTCCATTACTCTATTCAATCCACCTTACAAATTCAACAATTCTCCACTCAAATTAAGTCATACCAATACTGCACTCATATTTCCCTATAATAATACACCACTAATCCTTTTGTGTTCCGGAGAAGTGTGCTACTCACTGAAAAGGGCTTTGACGCCTCGTCAGGGGTAGTAAGCACTATATAAATTCAATTATAAGAACAATTTTTAAAATCTCTAAATCGTGCAAAGGACGAGAGGCGGGTGAATGAGAGTTGTGTTGGTGTAGCTGTTGTTGGTGAAGAAAGGAAATTTGGGAGAAAAGATGGATTAATATGTGTAGCATTGGGTAGTCATAAGGGCAGAAGTAAGTGTACATTTCTATTTTGTGAGAAAAAAGTATTATGAAAGTGTGTTTGATTTTAATGTGCTGGTGTGTGTGTTTTGCTTTGTTTTTGTAGAGTATTGAGAGGACATTTTGATGTAGAGGTTTTCTGAGTAGGGTTTGTATGTAAAGTACTGCTGATGAGTGCCATTTGAATTGTGCAGGGGGTGGTGATGTGTTTTGGAGAAGAGTGTATGTGGTGTGTAAGAGGGGATGGACAAGACTTATGAGTGTTTGTGTTAGATTTGATCACTGAAAGAGGTAATATGTGTGGTGGAGTGGCGTGTAAGGGTTGTTTGTGTGTGTGTGTTTTTGGTAAAAAGAAGAGAAGGGTGTTGGTGGATGAAATGATGGAAAGCTGAGTATAGGTTTTGTTGTGATAAAAAGGGGTCTGTTAAGATAAAGTAGAGAATAGAGATGGTGTTTAGTATGTGTAGGAAGTTGGCTCTGTATGTACTATTTCAAAGTAAGAAATAGCATGCACAGAGTCCAAGGGTTCCCCTTAGAGGTAAGATAGTGGCAAAAAGAGATAATTCTAATGCTCTATTTTGTGGTAGTGTGGTCGAGCAGTAGGCTTATCAGAGGGTAGTGTTAAGCATTTGTTGTACACACACAGGCAATAAATGAGGAACACACACTCAAAGACAATTCCAGGCCAATAGGTTTTTATATAGAAAATTATCTTTTCTTAGTTTATTTTAAGAACCACAGGTTCAAGATTTACAAACAATACTTCAAATGAAAGGTATTTCACTCAGGTATCTTAGGAACTTTGAATCAACACAATAGCATGTACAGTTTTGGCAGAAATGGCAATAAGATATTTTAAAATTGGACACAGAGCAAAATTCAACAGTTCCTGGGGAGGTAAGTATTTGTTAGTTTTTCAGGTAAGTAAAGCACTTACAGGGTTCAAAGTTGGCTCCACAGTAGCTCACCATTGGGGGTTCAGGGCAACCCCAAAGTTAACACACCAGCAGCTCAGGGCCGGTCAGGTGCAGAGGTCAAAGTGGTGCCCAAAACGCATAGGCTCCAATGGAGATATGGGTGCCCCTGTCCTAGTCTGCCAGCAGGTAGGTACCCTCGACTTCGGAGGGCAGACCAGGGGGGTTTTGTAGGGCACCAGGGGGGGGACAAATCAGCACAGAAAGTACACCCTCAGCGGCACAGGGGCGGCCGGGTGCAGAGTGCAACCAGGCCTCGGGTTTGCAATAGGTTTCAATGGGAGAACCAGGGGTCTCTTCAGCGATGCAGGCAGGCAAGGGGGGGGCTCCTTGGGGTAGCCACCACCTGGGCTAGGGAGAGGGCCCCCTGGGGGTAGCTCCTGCAGTGGAAGTCGGATCCTTCAGGCCCTGGGGGCTGCGGGTGCAGTGTGTTTCCCAGGCGTCGGGTTCTTTGAAGCAGGCAGTCGCAGTCAGGGGGAGCCTCTGGATTCCCTCTGCAGGCATCGCTGTGGGGGCTCAGGGTGGTCAATTCTGGCTACTCACGGGCTCGCAGTCACCAGGGATTCCTCCCTGTAGTGTAGTGTTCCGCAGGTCGAGCTGGGGGCGTCGGGTGCAGAGTGGAAAGTCTCACGCTTCCGGCGGGAAACGTGTGGTCTTTAAAAGTTGCTTCTTTGTTGCAAAGAAGCAGTCTTTGTGGAGCAGGGCCGCTGTCCTCTGGAGTTCTTGGTCCTTTTAGATGCAGGGTAGTCCTCTGAGGCTTCAGAGGTCGCTGGACCCTGGGGGACGCGTCGCTGTTGCAGTTTTTCTGGAAGTGGGGAGACAGGCCGGTAGGGCTGGGGCCAAAGCAGTTGGTGTCTCCGTCTTCTCTGCAGGGCTTCAGGTCAGCAGTCCTTCTTCGTCTTTAGGTTGCGGGAATCTAGTTTCCTAGGTTCTGGGGTGCCCCTAAATACTGAATTTAGGGGTGTGTTTAGGTCTGGGAGGGCAGTAGCCAATGGCTACTGTCCTTGAGGGTGGCTACACCCTCTTTGTGCCTCCTCCCTGTGGGGAGGGGGGCACATCCCTAATCCTAATGGGGGAATCCTCCAAAATCAAGATGGAGGATTTCTAAAGGCAGGGGTCACCTCAGCTCAGGACACCTTAGGGGCTGTCCTGACTGGTGGGTGACTTCTCCATGTTTTTCTCATTATCTCCCCTGGACTTGCTGCCAAAAGTGGGGGCTGTGTCCAGGGGGCGGGCATCTTTACTAGCTGGAGTGCCCTGGGGCATTGTAACACGAAGCCTGAGCCTTTGAGGCTCACTGCTAGGTGTTACAGTTCCTGCAGGGGGGGGGGGGGGTGTGAAGCACCTCCACCCAGAGCAGGCTTTTGTTTCTGTCCTCAGAGAGCACAAAGGCCCTCACCACATGGGGTCAGAAACTCGTCTCTCAGCAGCAGGCTGGCACAGACCAGTCAGTCCTGCTCTGAGCAATTGGGTAAAATACAGGGGGCATCTCCAAGATACCCTCTGTGTGCATTTTTTAGTGTGGGTTTATTATTCTGAGAAGTTTGATACCAAACTTCCCAGTATTCAGTGTAGCCATTATGGAGCTGTGGAGTTTGTTTTTGACAAACTCCCAGACCATATACTTAATATGGCCACACTGTACTTTCAATGTCTAAGAATGGACTTAGACACTGTAGGGGCATATTGCTCATGCAGCTATGCCCTCACCTGTGGCATAGTGCACCCTGCCTTAGGGCTGTAAGGCCTGCTAGAGGGGTGACTTACCTATGCCACAGGCAGTATTTTGTGTGCATGGCACCCTGAGGGGGATGCCATGTCGACTTTGCCTTTTTCTCCCCACCAACACACACAATCTGCAATGGCAGTGTGTATGGGTTAGGTGAGGGGTCCTTAAGGGTGGCACAACACATGCTGCAGCCCTTAGAGACCTTCCCTGGTCACAGGGACCTTGGTACCACTGGTACCTTTTACAAGGGACTTCTCTGTGTGCTAGGGTTGTGCCAATTGCAGAAACAATGGTACATTTTAGGTGAGAGAACAATGGCGCTGGGGCCTGGTTAGCAGGGTCCCAGCACACTTCTCAGTCAAGTCAGCATCAGTATCAGGCAAAAAGTGGGGGGTAACTGCAACAGGGAGCCATTTCCTTACACAAGCCCCCCCCCCCCCCAGCCCACAGGCCAGGAGACTCAGCCAAAGCTGGGAGAGTCTTCCTAGTCTGTCAGGCGAGGAAGAGTAGAGGAAATAGGCTGGTTTGTTGCAGGGCGTACTCTGCCTTACATCCTCCTGTTCAGGTCATTCCCTCTGGGGAACTGACCCACTTCCACAGTGATAGGACCTAGTCTGAATTGCCTCTTGTCTGTGCTTTTAATGTCTTCACCCATTCTCTCTATTTTGGGGTTAGAGGTATCCACCTCTGCTAATCTTATTTTAGCCAGAGTCACCCTCAGCTTACCCAAAGAGGTTACCCAGAGCTGGAGTAACCCCACCATGACCAACCGGGTCAGGGGGCCTAACTTGCTATTTGGCATGGGGTCAGACCACCATGCCAAGGATAGTGCAGCCATAAAGACTAACACCCAGCAAAGGCCACTGACAGCTGTCAGTGCCCAGAACCACACCTTTAGCTCTTCACATACAAGGGAAGGAGCTAAGTTACAGGCTTGTTTGGGTTCAGGGTGCCTGTCTGCTGTGTAAGAGTGGGGGGTTACTACATTTTGTAGTAAACACCCTTCTTCCACTCTTTCTTCTGTTAACTGAGGAACCACCCACTCAGGTTTAACAGTTGCCTGACTAGCCAGGACTTCTTTTGGGTCAGGTTGGACTTTACCAGTGCCACTTTTGGAGTTCTCCCCTACTGGAGCAGAATCTCCTTGGCTTACTGGAACATTGGCTAAAGGTTGTCCACCTTTCCTACACTGTTTTCTTTTCTTTTTGTTCTGGGGCCTACTTGCAGTTACTGCAGGGGTAGCACCTCCAGAATCCTTGGGAGAGGGCTGGCACTGGACCAGTCCCTCTCTTGGGCTCTAACTAACCTCTGGGTAGTCATTTCCAAGGAGACAATCAAGGCGGAGGTCTATACTGACTACCACCCTTCTCCAGCTAATGGTCCCACCCACTTTTATGGGCACAAAAGCCACAGACCTATCAGTGACCCTGTCTGGGCTAACTCTTACTCTGGCAGTCTCACCTGGGATGTACTGGTTTGAGAACACCAGCCTGTCATACACAATAGTGTGACTGGCACAAGTGTCTCTCAGGGCAGTGGCTGGGATTCCATTCACCAGTAGGTGGTGGAAGTGTCTACTTCCCTCTGGAATCTCCAACTCACCTGTTGGGCCCTTTTTCCAGTTGAAGGCAATGAAGACCTCCTCATCTGAGTAGTCATCCCCAATGGCTAC
Organism: Pleurodeles waltl; assembly: GCF_031143425.1. Taxonomy (NCBI): domain Eukaryota; kingdom Metazoa; phylum Chordata; class Amphibia; order Caudata; family Salamandridae; genus Pleurodeles; species Pleurodeles waltl. Next base: position 670,028,119 of record NC_090439.1, on the reverse strand, counting down.
ACTGGTCACCCCTGGGATTTTGCTAGGGGGTTTGTTTTTGGGACAAGAAGTGTCCTTGGTGTGGTGCCCTGTCTGTCTACAGTTTTGGCACCATGCCTTAGTGGCATCCCAGTTCTTACCCTGGTACCCACCTTTGTTTTGGGTTGTGTCTTGGGGACTTATCTGTGCACTAGGGGTGTGCCAATTGTGGAAACAATGGTACATTTTAGGTGAGAGAACACTGGTGCTGGGGCCTGGTTAGCAGGGTCCCAGCACACTTCTCACTCAAGTCAGCATCAGTATCAGGCAAAAAGTGGGGGGTAACTGCAACAGGGAGCCATTTCCTTACAGTATGAATAGCGAGTGTGTGTCTGGATGCATTAAAGTTATTCTAATGTGACTTTGTGTTGTGTTGTGCTGGGGATGTGTGGTTCTGTTAGTGGTATAGGACAGAGTTGTGTTTTGTGGGAGAATGAAGGTGCCATAATGTGTGTTGTTGGGACAGGAGGGTGTATAGGTGTGGTTTGTGGGTTTTTTAATGGTTGTTGAGACATTGAAATCTATATGAGGTTTGTTTGTAGATTTGAGCAAAATGTCTTTACTGATAATGTGTTTGTGAATGTGGAAGGCTTAAGGTGGTTGCTGGTAAAAGAAACATTGGGCAGCCACTGTGGCCCTAGACCTGACCTTGCCCAGACAGGCGCAAACAGGCAGCTGACCTTGTCCTCGCCACCCTTAGCCTCAACACCGGGACTGAGATGCCCTGATCCCTAGGCTTAAATAGCCCTATTGGCTTATGGAAACCTAGCCCTAATCCTAACCAATCAGAAAACTAACCCTAAATCCTAGAACCAATGGGAGACCTGGCACTCTTAACCATTCACAGCCCTAGCCCTATTAGCCAATCAAAACTAAAACCCTAAGCCCTAAATCCAATAAGCCAATGAAAACCCAAACCCTCAACTCTAAGTCCAATAAGAAGCCTAGCCCTAACAGCCAATCAGAACTTAAACCCATGGCCCTTAAAAACCAGTAGAAACCCTAGCTGTAGTGGTCAATCAGAATTTAAAACCTAAACCCTTAATCCAATAAAAACCCTATCCCTATAAACCAATCAAATTCCCTAGCCCAAAAAGCCAATCAGAACTGAAAGCCTAAGCCCTTAGTACAATAGAAACCCTAACCCCAGCAACCAATCAAAGCATAAGATGCAAAAAACAGTATAAGGGGCAAAATGTCTTAAGCACAAGCTGCTGCTACAGGGTGCAGGGGACAGAGTGGTGCTGCTCTATTCCGAATCTCCTTGAATACAGACAGACTCAATCCACAATTTCTAGCTTCCTGATTCACCTCTTCAGGTAAGGCCCAATTCTGAAGCCAATAAAATACAGCTTTTTGTGCACTTAAACTAAACACATTTTTTAAGCCAATAGCCAGTGATACATACACTTTCCAAATATAGTTTAAAACATAAAGAAGATTAATCAGTCTCTTAATCACACTCTGGTTAGCCACTGAGGTTTATTTTGACTATTTACTTTTTAAGGGGGGAGAGGGGAGGTGGAGGCCTAGTACAGTATAGGGGAAAAACCAGGAGAGGAATTCAAGCAGTCGCAGACAGAAACAAAACATCAGTTTTAAAGTAGAAAATTTGCAGAAACAAAGATGTAATTTTAAACAGTCAAGGGCAGGGAAAAAAGTCTGTGTTCTTACCACCTTCTTTGCCTCTTGATCACTGGACTGTTTAGGGCACAGAGAAGCTGGGGCCACAAAATGGAGGCGGCTGTCTTGGGGTTCCCTCCACAAATGAAAAAGGGCCAGTGCACTTGTGAAAGGAGGGATCAGGGTTTCCTGGGAGCTAGAGAGCCAATCAGTAAGCACAGGTTACTGGAGGAGGAGGCAGGGAGGTGCTGCTCTATTCCGGATCTCTTTGGACACAGACAGGCTCAATCCAGACTGTTAAATTTCCTGATTCACCTCATCAGGTAAGGATCAGTTCTGAAGCCACTGAAATACTGCTTTTCACACACTTAAACTAAACACTTTTTTGAGCCAAATTGAGTGCTACTTTCATTTTCCAAAGGCAGTTTAAATCATAAAGCAGATTAAGCCATCTGTTAAACACACTCTGGTTAGCCACTGAGGTGAATTTTACCTATTTACCTTTCTGGGAGGGAGGCCTAATACTGTGTAGGGGAAAAACTAGGAGCGGATTTCAAGCAGTCATGGGCAGAAACTAAACAGCAAGTACAAAATGTGCAGAAACCAAGAGGTGAATTTAAATAGTCATGGCTGGCAGAAAAAACGCTTTTTAGAAAAACAAGAATACACAGAAAGTATATGTTCTTACCACCTTTTTTGTCTCTTATCTCTTGCTCACCAGGCTTTTTAGAGCGCAAAGAAACTGGGGTCACAAAATGGAGGGTGAATTTGTTTGTAAAACAGGTGAGGAATGAATGTAAATATTGGCAGGGCTAGCAATAATTATATACCTATTCAAATAGCATCTACATTTACATATGGGAGTATTTAAAGTATGATAACAAACAATAGTTGTTTGCTTCATATGAGATGAGTGAGCATTCCAGTCTTCAAAATACAATGATGAAAATATCCACACAACTTTTGTCAATATCATCTTTGCCATTGGGGGAATGGGTAGGCTTCAGTTCTGCAACACCACAAAATAAAATGATGGAAGGAGTGTTGAAACTTTTCAAACACTCACCCCCAGCCACGGATCTGGGTTGAATCCATCGTCATTCTGCCCAGCATGTTACCCCAGTTTGGACCCAGCCTTCAGCAAATCAGTATTTACCCCGCTCCCTCTGGGAACAGTCCAGCCCGAACTGCCAGACCACGTGCTCCCTGGACCGGAAACAAGAATCCTGGTACCAGCTTTCGGGTCTTACCCCTCATCAGCTAGGCTAGCTCGAATCCAGTGGGGCAGTGAGCAAAGGACCCACGTAAAGGCATACTCTGGCCACTTAGGGCTAACATAGCAATACTACAAAATAAAATGATGGATGGAGTGTTGATTGATTTGAATATGGCTGTGTCCACACTGAGATGGCATGGTGAGCAAAAGAAAGATGGATTTAACCCCGATCTGTGACTGGGGGACAAACATTTCAGCACTCTATACATCATCCCTTTGTGTTGGTGGAATTCAATATTGCCACAGATCATATCATCTGTATGTGGAAGTGATGGTGGACAATAGGTTTTTCAGTTGCCTTTTAAATGCGTCATGAGTTTGTATTACTGAATTATCAAATGGAATTCAAATGAAATTCCATACTCTGGGAGCACTTAACAAAAATTACTGCTTCAGTATTTTAATTTTCTTCAAGACTGGAGTTTTGGGAAGAAGACAGGCAGAAATCCCCAATTTGCATTGGTGTCATGTGATCCACAGTGCTCATGTGAGATATTTTGGGAGAATCTTTTCGGGTGCCTGATGTGTCATGTATGCAAGACTGAAGATGCCCCTTGCTGCTGTTGAAAGTCACTTCAATAAGACCATAATGGGCCAGATATACTCAAATGTTCTTAAAATAATGGCCAGCCTAGCTGCGGTATGTAGGGCACTCTTGAGTGAGCATGGTGCATTTTGAGAACACCACCTAGTATGTACACATTACAACCTTGAAAGTACTACAGATTGATCTGCCCACTTTTTGAAAATCAGGATTCAGGATGAACTGTTAAATACCTATGGGGTGTTTTATTTAGAAGTATATCATTTGTCCTATTGATTGGTATATGATTGTGAGTTCAGTTGTTTGTCCAGAGTGACACCCAGATGTAGTTCAATCTATAATGTTAGGTCTGGCTGCTAAGCAGTGTCCTCTCCTTGAGCCAGTTTTGCCTCAGGATAGGGGTGTTGAGAGATTATATTAGGAGGAAATGTGGCCAAAGATAAGTTGACCTAAAGCACATAGACTCAAAAAAGTTTGATGAGATTTGTTTCATCAGAATGAAAGCAACTAAATCATCACTATAGGATGTAGCCCTCATAGAAGAAAACAGAAAATGTAAATCAGTTCCACTTGTGATTTGAAAACAAAACTGTAATCAAAAAAGTGATCCAACATTGTGAGGTGAGGATTCGGAAAATTGTACAGTATATTCATCCCTACCATGCCCCAGCGAACTAGTATATTCATAGTCTGGTTTCTGATCTGTTGTTTTTTAATGTACTGAACAGTAGGGCATTTTAGCATTGTTGGGAATTGGCCCCTTTTGCAGGGTCATCCCCAATCTTTTTGCCTTCCTCCTCCTATTTTTTCTCATTTTGTTTTTTAGCTTTTGGACCTCTGTGCACTTTACCACTGCTAAAATGTGTGTGCTCTCTCCTTAAAACATCGTAGCATTGGCATCTCCCCAGTTGGCATATTTAATTTATTTATAAGTTCCTAGTAGAGTGCTTAACATATGCCAGGTCCTGTAAATGCTACCTGTGGGACGGCAAACACTGATTGAGCCACCCACCTGTGTAACCCTTTAACTATGTCTCAGGCCTGTCTGTGCAGAGCCTGTGAGTGCAGTTTTACTTTGCCATGTCAATCTGGCAAAATAACCATTTTTCCAGGCCCAACCCTTCTCTTTTTCATGCAAATGTCACCCCTAAGGTAGGCACTGTGCAACTGAGAGGGCAGAGTGCAATGTATTTAAAAGGCAGGACAAAACGTTTTACATGTCCTGGTAGTAAAAAACGTCCAAAGTCATTTTTCAGTACACCGAGGCCAACCTGGAAGAGGTAAACTTTTTGAGTTGGGTGCTTCTGGAATCACAAATTAAAATCACAATTTATGGTAAAGTTGGATTTCAAATTGTAATTCTGAAAATGCCACTTTTAGAAAGTGGGCATTTATTACTTTAGCCATTTTGTGCCTGCAGCCCTCCTCTGATCACTTGTCTGGGGTGGGTGACAGCTGGGCTTTGTGTATTCCCTCTAGACAGCTACACATTGGGAGCTTAGGTGTGACTTGTTGGGCTATCCTGGGAGAATTGAATGGAGGAGCTAGCCACAGCTTCACTTACACCTGAATAGGGTATATCCTGTCCTCACACAAAGGGCTGCATTGCACCTCTGTAGTGAGTCTGGAGTCAGGCTAGGAAGGACAGGCCCTCTGTGCACTTCAAAGGCCTGTCTTTGAAGTCTCCCCCACTTCCAAAGCCCAATTGGGCATAAGTGCTGGACTACAGCCACCACCAACTCAGTGCATTTCTGCACCCGTGGATACTCTGCCAGGAAGAAGGACTGCCGTGCTGCTGAAGGCATGCCACAATACTGGACTGCTGTTTTGCTGGACTCCTGCTCTGCTGTGCTGACCTGTGCCTGCTGCCCTCTTGCCTGGGAGTGAGAAGGACCGTACTTGCATCTTTCAAACCCAGAACCAAGAGTGAGTCTAAGAGCTAGTTGGCTGGCCTCCTGATCTGAAGTCTCAGGGACATAAAATACCTACAATCACCCTCCTTCTACACCAGCGCTCTGCCATCTGTGAGTCTGTCCTGCCAAGTGGTGCCACCCCAATCCTGGACCTTTGGAGGCAGACTTGAGGTGTCTTCTCCAATGGAAGTGTTGCAGCCTCTGCTGCGGGGGCAGAATCGACGCATCACTTCTGATGGGTAGGAAAAATCAACACATAACCTCTACTGCATGGGTCAGAACAGTGCAACCAAAATCTCAATGCCACTGAACCTCACATCTCGAAGTCAGCTCATCCCCTTCAAAACCAAACCTGCAAAGTTTTTTTTTGGTTCTTTATGACTGCCAACAGACCTATTGGTGCCAGAAACTTGTTGCTTGCACTGCGTGCCAACGTGAAGTTCCCTGAACCTGATCCTTTGAGCTACAACATCCACCTCTCATTAGAACCATGAAATGCCGGCCGGACCCTTCATGACAAAAACAGAATCTTCACGCTACAGCGACGACTGTCTGTGACACCATGTCTGCTCTTTGCGTTACATTGATGACCTTTCGCGATCCTTTCCTGCTCGTTGCAGCCCCTTACAGTGTGAGCAGGACTCTTTGCACTGGCGTGAGAAGGTAACTTTTCAGTGGGACTAACCTGATCCCTGTTTCCAACCTGAGCTCCATCGCAGCCGGCCTGAACTTGTAACTTTCTCTTGGTCTTGCTTGACCAAATAGCCAAGAGTGGCACTTCGGGCTTTTTGGCGTTATTTTGACCTAATTCTTTACAATTGTGGATCACCAGTTTTACTGATTGGATACTTGTCAGTTTGGTATTGATTAATTTATTACATTTTCTATTCTTCCAAAGCGGGGTAAGATTTTTCTTGTGTTGTGTTTTAACTTAAGGGCTATTTGAAGAGCAGCATAAATACTTTGCACATTGTCTCTGATTTAAGCCTGACTGCTCTGTACCAACCTACCAGAAGGTTGAACACAGGTTAATTTGGAGTTTGCTTGTGCCTCAGCCTGACAAGGACTGTGGTTGCTACTTGAATAGGGTTTCACCACAAACAGTAACCAAGTTTCTTACAGCAGCCAATCAGAACAATAGGACAATGACATCCAGCACAACTTAAACAACCAGGTAGCGGGAACAAGTTGCCTCGCAAATGCTTAGTTCTATGGTTCATGTGTTCCCAGCTCACTCACTATATGTTTAGTTTTGTTTTCCCAAACTCTTTCATGTTACCTTCCCCTCCTCACTTCATACTTCATACAAGGCTCCTGAAACCATCTTGGACCTTGATCTGTTGAATCCTACTCAATAATACATTCACTTTAAATTCTCCTACTACTCCTGAGCTTTGAGAAGGTCTTTGAGTATTTCCAAGGTTCATTAATTGCTGCCTCTGATGGACCATTGGGTGACTTACTTGGAAATGGGGATTGTGCTCTGCTGTGGTACCTTTGTACCTATTACACTGTATAATGGTATGCATTTGTTGTTATAACCATAGTGTATGTTGTAGCAGTATCAAGTAAAGTCCCTCAACACTTTCAAGAGAAATAAAGACATGTACTGCATGAGCTACTAGAAGATGAGTCATCAACCACCAGTGTGTTTCTCTTCTGCTTCCTTTCTCCATTTTCCCCATAACAAGAACATGCATGCTGATGGACCCTCACTGCTCAGCGCACAGCTCTTGTTTGGCAGGAAGCAGTGGGTATGAATCGGAGCCCATTTGATGTGATATAATTCTTCAGGTCGCTGATGAGTTATGCTTTGGGAAGTAGGAGTCCCTTGAGGGAGGCCCAATGTGGAATTTGAGGGGTGATGGGGAAAAGCATTGCCGGCCCTCCAGAAATTACTGCACAAGGTCTTGAACCGCAGTTCTGAACTTGCTTTTTGAGAGGAATGGTTTCATGTTCTTCATTAGAGACAGTTACTTTTGAGCTCACTTTGTTTTCTTGGTGATGTGTTGCATGAGGGTGAGTTTGGTGTCTAGGTTACATGCCAGTAACTTAGAATTGCGTGAATGTTGGGGTTTATAATCAATCCAGGTTTATGTCATTGAACCGTACGAGGACTAGTTGTTGCTTGTTGCTCTTCATGAATAGTAGTCATTTAGTTTTGATGAAGTTAAGGTTCAGGTGAGTGCTGAATATCCAGGAATGGAAGAATTGGAGACCGTTTTTGAGGCATAAAACTTCTAATTAGAGTTGTGTGCTGTCAAAGTATTGGTAATTCTGATGCTATTACAGTTGAGAAGAGCCCATTTAGAGTTTGAAAATGACTAGAGTCCTTGTGGGCAGTGAATTCCATTCAAATCTACATGGTGTGGATGAATGTGGATTGGCCATTGATGTCAAAGTCTGCTGAGAGGTTCAGCAAAATCAAGTACGTGCTAACCATCCAGGTCTTGATGAGTAGCAGGCAATAGCTGAGTTGTTGGACGTCTGGAATTGAGGAGAATTTCAAGCAAAATTAGGAGGTGTTGTCACCTTTGTATGTGTTCAAGAAGGCCATCAATCTATGATTTGTAAAGTTCCTGTCTCTGTACAGCAGTGTGACAAAAAGATAGGTTGCTAGACATGATGGTTGGCATTAATGTGATCCTGGAGTTGTGTATAGAATGCTTTTCCCATGATCTTACCAATGAAGAGTAGGTGAGTGATAGGCTGGTACTTGGAAAGGTCATTATGATCCTCTGTGGGTTTCCTCAGGAGTGCGAGGATATGTCCTGTCTTGAAAGCTTCTGAGAAGACGTCTTGGATGAATGAGCATTGACGATGGTGAGTAGGGGTGAGATAGTTTCCTGAGACTGCTCTGAAGAAGAATGAAGACAAACCCTTCGAAGTAGATTTTTGGAAATTCAGGACGTTGGTTGCAAGAGACAGACAGGATGACTGTTGTGGGATGCAGTGTGGAAATGTTGGTGTTAGGGAAGAAGCAGGCTTGATGGTCCAAGAAGGTGGCTATGTAAGTCACAATGCATATTGTCAATGTTATAATCCTTAAATATTGGGATGGATGTGGTTAGTTGAGCATGACTGGTGTTTCAATGTATTTAACTACCTGCTTATGAATCACATACATTTATGTATTTGAGCAAGAAGTGGATTATGGAGATGGGCCTGTAAATTGCATGAAGGAAGAAAACAATAAGCGTACGTTTGTGTAGGAGGGAGTAGCTGTTACTTTAAATAACAGTAAAATACAGGGTTTTAAGATTTGGTAAACGTGTTCCACAATGTTATGGAATTTGCAAGCATTGATAATGAATAAAATTACGGTGATGGTTGGTTTCTTCCACTAATGAATCTCACGTATTTACTAATTTTATATGCAATCCGTTACTAGGCAGACAGTCATATGTTAATACTGGTTGTTTTTATATTCAGAATGGCAAGTCAACATATTGCTATTTTTTTTTTTTTCTAAAGGTGGTCAACTGGGTTTGGTCGGTGCAGATGTTAAGTTTTTGGGTGCTTGCTTATTAAACGCGGAATTTAGGAAAATATGATAGTTAAGAATTTGCGGGATTTTCTCCGGTAATTTCAAAGGTTTTGTATAATTAGGTCGAGAATCGGCAGGTAATCCTTAATTTACCATGCACGTGACAAGTTTTTGCGGTCCGAATATGAAATTTCCTACATAGGTAAATCTGTTGTTTGAAAGAACCTGCATTGTCTGAAATAAATATATTTTTGGGAGTTTTATAAAAATGATGTACTTGATGTGTTGTTAATACTTTTAATTTCATTTTACTTGTGGAAGATAAATTGTGTCGTTATTAGGTATGTTTATGAAAGTTTAACTATGGAACGGTAATTAGTTTTAATTAACCAAAATCATAAATTATTTTGAGTCGACTGAAATATGAATTAATTTCGTTTTTATGTGAGACGTCCATAATTTATGGTAAGGAAGAGGTCTAGACCACGACCAGGGCCCTTGCGGTAGCTGTGGCAGGCGCATTTAACTCCAAGCAATCCTTTAAAAGGAGAGTGTATGACTGGGACATATCGGGTATTCAGGTTCTATAGCGGACTTATTATCTATTTCGCAGTCCTTATGATACTATCAAAAAACTGAGGCCCATATTTATACGTTTTTTGTGCTGCGTTTGCGTCATTTTTTTTACACAAATGCGGCGCAAACTCAGAAAATACAATGACATTTTGTAAATTTGTGTCGCTTTTGTGTAAAAAAATGACGCAAATGCGGTGCAAAAAAGTATAAATATGGGCCTCAGTGCGTGCTAGAAAGTGATATGCTGTTAAGACTTAGGCCCATATTTATACTTTTATAGCGCCGCATTTGCACCATTTTTTGACGCAAAAGCAGCACAAACTTCCAAAATACAATGGTATTTTGTAAGTTTGCGCCGGTTTTGCGTAAAAAAAATGTCGCAAATACGGCATTAAAAAAGTATAAATGTGCGCCTTAGTGCATTTGTTTTGAGCCTTGGCGGTATGAAGCGAAACACAATAGTGCTTTGAACAACACTGCATACCTACTCTGTCTTTGGGCTATAAGTATATGTTTCAATAGGGTGTTCTTGGCAGTAGCGTGTGCAAGTTGTTAGATATGCGTCCATTACTTACGTTAATGGCATTACTCGTAGTCCTACTCCCTCGCCTTCCTTATAACCAATGAGGCTCCCAGGCTCCCCCTATACCCCTCCCTCCTCCTTTAAACCCCCCCCCCACCACCTCCTATACAAAAACAACCCCAAGCAGCAACTCAGGTGGTCCGTACCGGGAGGGCGGGAGGTAACGGAAAGGAAGGCGAGGGAGTAGGACTAGGAGTAATGCCATTAACGTAAGTAATGGACGCATTACCTCCAGTCCCTCCCTTGCCTTCCTTAAAACCAATGAGACATAGCAAGAGAAAGCAGGAGACGGACACTGAGTTGCAACAAGTTTAATCACAACCAACAAAGGACACCGAATAACCACCCCCCTATTGCATCATAGAGGACAAGACACGGTGACCCAATACCGACTCCAAACTGCCCAAGTCCGCCAGTCTGTAATGACAAACAAAGGTCGAAGGTGAGGCCCAAGTCGCGGCCCTGCAAATTTCCACCACAGAAGCGCCCTGAAGCTCTGCTACGATAGCAGCCATACCCCTGGTAGAACAGCCCTGAATCCCTTGGGGTGGAACCACCCCTTTAAAAGAATACCACATCAAAATCAGATAGCGAACCCACCGACTCAAGGAAGCCGTGGAAAGCTTTTCCCCTTTTCTAGCCGGACCGAAATTCACAAACAGAGAATCACCTTTCCGGAAAGGAGCAACCACCGTAGATACTCCAACAAAGCCCGCCGCACATCTAACGAATGCAACCGAACTTCCTCATCCGAGGAAGGTTCTGGACAAAAAGAAGGAAGGATAACCTCCTGGTTTTCAAAGAAAGATGACGCAAGTCACAGGAACCCAGAGGTTCAAAGGGAGAAACAGTCAAAGCATCCAACACCAACGAAAGATCCCAGGAAGGAAAGGACCGCACCGGGCGAGGAAACAAGTTAAGAAGACCCTGGAAAAACCGAGGCATCAAATGACCCTCATCAGACAGATTACGCCATGGACCCCTAAAAGCCCGAATCGCCGCCCACTGCACCCTCAGGGGAGCCACAGACAAACCCAACTGGGCTCCATCCTGTAAAAACTGCATCACCTCAAATAGAGAAGCAGACGTAGGATCTAACCCATGCCGGAAACACCAAGAAGAAAAGACCTTCCACTGCCGACCATAAGACATCAAAGTGGAACGCTGCCGCGAAGCCAGTAAAGTATAACTCAAGGCCACCGGAACCCCTAAACCCGTCAAACCCCTTAGTTCAACTTCCAGGCCGTCAAGTGCAACTGCCTCAACGACCCCATGAGGAGGCAAGGAAACTCCAGAAGCGACGGACAGAGAGGAAGAGTCCATACGTGATCCGAAGCCATCAACCGAAGCAACGGAAACCAATTTGCCCTCGGCCAATGGGGCACGATCAAGATAACCCTGGCCTTCAGAAGACGTACCCTCACCAGAAACACACTGAGCAACTGGAAGGGCAGGAATGCATACAAAAGACCCTGAGGCCAAGGACACGACATCCAGGCGACCAAAACCCCTGTACCTGAGCCGACCCCATCCAAGCCACCAAAAAGGAGAGGCTGGCATCGGTCGTCACTGCCACCTGGAGAGGAGGAGATAAAGACACCCCTACACGAAGATGAGCCGGCACCAGCCACCAACCCAACTCCCTGCGTACAAACCCCGACACAGGAATCCGTGCCTGAAGAGAACTCGACCCCGGAGACCAATGAACTAGAAACCAGTTCACCAGGCAAAGAAGATGGATCCGAGCCCATGGCACTAGAAAAATCACAGACGCCAAATGACCCTGCAGACGCAACCACTGAAGGGCTCTGGGAGCTGGTTGCGACAAGATCAACCACACCAGTGACTGGAGGCCCACTAACTGCTTCTCTGACACAGTCACCAAGCCTTGAAGAGTCAGAAAACGGGCCCCGAGGAAAACCAGATCCTGGGAAGGAACCAAATCTGACTTCCCATAGTTGACCAAAAAAACGTGGTTTTGCAGGACCAACAGAACCCGGGCCACATGCCTCTGTAACATCACCTGAGAGGGCGCTTGAATTAGAATATCGTCCAGATAAGGATGTACAAACACCCCTTCGGAATGTAGAAGAGCCACCAGAGGGGCCAGCACCTTGGTGAAAATTCGGGGAGAGGACTTGAGGCCAAATGGTAGAACACAAAACTGAAAATGGTCCTGGCCCACCGCAAAGCGTAGGAACCTCTGAGAAGACAGAGCCACTGGAACATGCAGGTAAGCATCCTGCAGATCCAGAGACGCCAGGAAATCCCCTGGACCGACCATAGGAAAAATCGCCTGAATGGAAAGCATACGGAAATGCACAGTCCTGATCCAGGAATTCACCCACTTTAGATTGAGGACAGGACGAAACCCCCCTGACACCTTTGGAACCAGGAACAAGACGGAATAAGTGCCTAGACCTCTCTTCCCCACAGGAACATGGGAGATGGCCCCCTTGAGAAGCAAGTCCGGGACCCCTTCCAACAACGCCTGCTTCTGGGCCCCGTCCGCAGGCAGTGGAGTGGGACGCACCCCGGAATCCGGAGGTACAACTTTGAAATCTATGGCGTAGCCATTGTTCACAATGTCCAGCACCCAGCGATCGCTGACACTCTCCGCCAAATGGAAAGAAAGTGCCTCAGCCGTCCCCCAACTGGCCTTTTGCCAGGCCCACAATGATTGTCAACCCTTTCTTGAATCCTCTCCGCACAGAAGGAGCAGACTTTTTAGGAGAAAAACGGGGCTGAAAACGACATTTCCTAAAAGAAAAAGATTTGGAATCCATTTTGGGAGAAGACCGCAAATGCTTCCGCCAACCATTGCCAGAAGAAGAACCACCTTTGTAAGGCAAGGTGTGTTTCCTCTCCTTAAAGGCCTTCGAAAGCATGGAAGGCAACTGATCTCCAAATAAATTGCGCCCTTCAAAAGGCAGTCTCAGGATAGCAGATTTCTCCCCAGGATCCGCCTTCCACATCCTCACCCAGAGGGACCTGCGAGCCCCAATCAAAGCTCCTGACCCCAGAGCCGAAGTACAGACAACATCAGAAGACATGACCGCCAGCAACCTGGCCTGTTGCGCCATAACATCCAGAAGTTCTGAACACTCCGAACCTTCCTGAACCGCAACCGCCAGCTTGTCAAAATCCTGCACCAAAGATTGTGCCGAATAAGCAGAAAAAATACCCGCTCTGAGGGCCAAATTCTCAGCCGCAAATGCCCTTTTAAGACCAGAATCCACCTAACGGTCAGTGACATCAGCAGGAAATAAATCCTCCGGATTGACCGCCGTCTTGCCAATCAGAGTTGCCAAAATGGAATTGAGTTTAACTGAGGGTGGCAACACATCTTCCCCTTCCAGCAAGTACAGCTTCTGAAGGAACCTCGGAACCTGAGACTTGTCCACATCCTTCCACTCCTGGAGTACCATATCCTTAACAGGGCCCTGAAAAGGCATGGCAAACCTCGAAGGCGTTTGCTACTGAGGGAACAAGTGCGAATCCGTCCCCGTAGGTTGAAAAACAGAAAACCTAAATTGTCCCGAACATGAGACATAACCTCCCACATCTCTTCCCTGGAGACATATTTCCCACCAGAAGAAGTAGAAGATGCGTCATCATCATCATAAGAAGAGGACCCTTCCGCAGCCCCAGGAGGACGGGCAGCCGAAGAACGTCCAGGCCTGGCCGCACCAGCTTGTAGAGTTCGAGACACAGCCACCTCAATCATGTCCTGAACCTCTTCTCTGGACATGAGAGGCGCAGGAGCCCCCACCGTTCCCTGGCGGCCCCCAGGAGTAGAGAGGGGAACCTCAATATCCTCCCCTGAAGAAGAGGAAGAGGAAACAATCCTTCATCACTTTGCAGGAACCTTCGACATAATCCCAACAAGAAATGCAGGCCAGAGGTCCCAGTCCTGTTAAATAATGGAGAAAGCCCCTCCCCCTAAAAAAATAGCAGCAAATGAAAAAGCGGAAACAATTAGCCCCAAAATACAAAAAATGCGGGCAGAACGCCCGTCCTACCGTCAAAAACGCCAAAAAACCACAACCGGCACATCAGCCCATCCACGCGAGCCGAAGGTCCGGAAGTACAGCCCCAGCCGCAAAGAGCCGACCGACCCCGTCAGCCGACTCCAAGGATGCGTCTCCAAGGTAGCATCGCTTGCCTCCAGAAGACGCGATCGCCGGGAACTCTCCACGAGGAGCTCCGCGCTTGTCGAGAGTGAAGCCGATGTCCCCCAGGCCCGCCGTGGAGGAAGAAGAAAGGTAAGTCTAGCAGGGCTGGACAAAAAAGAACAGGAGGTGGTGGTGGGGGGTTTAAAGGGAAGGGAGGGTTCTAGGAGGAGGCAGGGAGCCTCATTGGTTATAAGGAAGGCGAGGGAGGGACGGGAGGTAATGTATTTTACCTCTACTGTGCCTTATTCAGTTGGTAGATGTATTGGCAAGCAGGGTTTCATGGCCCTGGTGTTAGTGAGAGAGATGCATGTGGGAACGATTGCACCACGTCTCTATGATCAGTAGTGTGTTTGGGATGGGGCCCTGTATGTGTTGTAGGCATGTCCGATTGTATATCGTTCACAGGCATGAATGCCTTAGTTCTGCTATTTTCAAGTAAGCAGCCTAAGTGGATTATATAGGTTGGAATTCTAAATGGGGATCCTGTGGCAAGCACGAAAGTAAACAGAAGTACAAGGAGTGTAGGTCCAAGGTGGAATTGTTAAACTTGGGATTGGAGTGCTGTGCTTTGCTTCTGCTTCATGATATAGGCTGTGAAGGATATCAATCTTGGAGTGATTTGTGGTTTTTACTATATAGGTTAGTGTAAGGTCTAGCAGGTGTTTTTTGAGGTGAAATGAACAAATACCGATATTTAGTCGAGAATGAAATAAGGGATTGGCAATGGTGTGGTAAGGGAACCAGTGCACTGATTGGACCCCTGACTAGGGCTGGCTTGTGACACTTTGAAACATTGCCTGCTTTAGGCTGCTACATAGTATGGTAAATAGTATATAGCTAGAGACAATAAAGACTCTTCACAAGACTGAAATTATAACAGTGAAAACAAATGTTGACACACAATGGGAACTATGATATTATGGTGAGATTTCAGTCAAATTTACGTACAGGATAACGTGTGTGGGAAATGAGAAGAATTTTATTGTGGCCAAGCATTAACAAAGTGGGCCATTATCAAAGGTGATTAGGAGGAAGGCATTAAACTCTTTTTTATCTCTGAGGGGTGTATTTACTAAGATTTTGCACTGTGTTTGCATCACAGAAGTGATGTGAATTGAAGGAAAATCTTTTTTTACCTATTTACTTTCCACGCATAACTTGATTTACGCAGGAAAATTCCTTGAGAGTAACACATAGCAGTGCATAGCGCTGCTTTGCATTAATTAGCGCCATGGAGGCATTCCATGGGTAGGTCATAGGCAATCCAGTGTAACCACCCGCGGTTTTTGATGCAAAACCATATTTACTAAAAAAGTATACAGGGATTTGCGTAAAAAAATAGCACCAGTTTCTTTTCTAACTTTGCTTGTGTGCTGCACTGTACAGCACACATACAAAGTGGAAAAAGTCTTGAAGTTAGTCTAAGCATAGTGTTTTGTACTGGAAGGCTATCCTTCCAGTACAAAACCTATGTTAGACTCACCCGGACACCATTGCACTATGGTGCAAAGTTGTGTGTGTGACGCACAGCAGCTAGGGAGAGGTGGAGGAGAGTGCCATATCAATGTAAAAATGGAGCTCTCCTGCCCTCTCCTTCTCACACAGAGAAGTACAGCATTTTTGGCTGCTGCTCTGCAGGAGAATTTAATAAAATCTGTCCATGCGTGTTGTAAAGGAGTAGGGGCAGTGTCAATAGAAATATGGATAACTCAACTACGGAACAATGAGAATTTTGGAAAAAGGGAAAAAGCAGTGTAAGCCTATAAGCAGTGCTTAATTTGTGCTTGTTGTTTCAGGTGCTGAGCACCGGCACTTATTTTTGTGGGCCGGGGCTTATTCTTCTGCCTCAAGCATTTGCTGCGAGCAAAATACACATATGGGAAAGACAGAGGAAGGGAAAAACGAAAAAACGTCACAATGGGAGAAAGCAGAAAGATGCCAGAGTGAGCTAAAGGGACAGGGAGTGGCTGTAAATGGATTGAAGAGGCCTGAGATGGCTTCAGAATTATGCTGCCTCAGTAGTCCATGTTCCCACATTTAATTGCAGCAGCCGCATGTTCAAGATGAGGGCTTTGGGCACCAGCTAATTTTTATTTACAAGTTAAGCACTGCCTATAAGTACAAGGAAATTCGAAAACACAGGGACTCTGGATGGTTAAGGAAACAGTGAATTAAGGGTCAGTGATTTTCATAAGACTATGGATGTCCAGTAGTATCTAACACAAACAAAAAGTCTTTGCTTGGCTGGCAATGTTTCAACACTCTCCAGTGTATGTCCAGTGTTCTGTCCAATGCCTGGAACACCAACGCAGCCAACCAAGTGGCCCCCACCAAATCACCTAGAACACAGACCCACGAAACAAGCCAGCTGGTACACACCCAAACTCAGCACATCAAAATGCAAGTGTGAAAGAAACTGGAGAACCAGCAGAAATGTCACCGACCGAGCCATTTGCAAGTCAGCCCTCAAAGGCTACCACCGCCAACTCAAAGCTGCAAAAAAAAAGACCCTTACATACAAGATCAAGAACAGCTCCAATCCAGCCAAGGAACTCTTCACCATTGTCAGAGAATTCACCTGGCCGTCAGCCACACAGAACTCTATCCTGCCTTCACAGGAACTCTGCTACGCCCTTGACAACAACATCTACAACACAATAGCAATCTTATAAAGAAACTTTGATCTCCAACCCTCTGACCTTCTCAGTAACTCATCAATCACAATTACTAAACACCTACTCACCGCAAGGGAACAACTAAGCAAACTGACAATGACAACCCTGATGAACTCCATCCACTAAGGAGCTCCCACCAACCCCTGCCACCATTAACTCTTCAACCTGGGGAGTGCTGAGATCATCCACTTGCTCACTGCTATCTTCAATGTCTCCATTACGGCAGCCACCTTTCCCAAAGCATGGAAACACGCAATGTGAGACTCCTCCTCAAGAAACCGTCAGCCGACCCCAGCCAACTTCAGAACTACCACCCCATCTCTCACCTCCCATTCACCCCCAGAGTCCTAGAAAAGGCCATCAACCTCCAACGTACTAATCAGTTGGAAAGGAACAAACTGCTGGACCCTCCCAACTAGGTTTCTAACCAATTACAGCACCAACACAGCCCTTATCACCGCAACAGATGACTTCCGAGCTCTACTTGACAAAGGAGAGTCAGCCGCCCTCATCCTCCTGGACCTCTCACAGCTTTCAGAACCATCTCCCACCACATAATCATCAACTGACTTTACCAGATTGGATTCAGGGAGGATGCAATAAGATGGATGGTTTCCTTCCTCATTGGATGCACCCAGAGAGTCAGCCTGCCTTCCTTTTCCTCACAACCCAAGCACACCATCTGAAGAGTATTCCTCTTTAATATCTGCTTGTCACCTGTCACAAACATTGTCAGATCATACCACATAAACACTATCTCCTATGCAGATGACACACAGCTCATCCTCTCCCTCTCAGAAACCTCACATTGGCAATGACCAACTTCCACAACTGCATGACCAATGTTGCAACATGGATGAAAGACAACTGCCTGGAACCCAACACAGACAAAACGGAAGTGCTGATCTTAGACAGACTCACCGCCTTCTGAAACGACTCCTGGTGGCCAACACAGCTCAGACCGACACCCTCTCTGAGAGAACAGGCCCCCAACCTCGTTATCATCCTGGACAGTGAACACTCCATGAAAGAGCAGGTAAACACCGCCTCCGTCGCCTCCTTCCACATGATCCACATGCTTCAGAAAATATTCAGATGGCTCCCCTTCAATACCTGGAAAACTGTAAAGCAGGCCCTCATCACCATGTCACGATGCAGGGACCCGCGGCGCTGCCCGCTCGGGCCATGGCGGGGGCTGTAGTCCATTTTATGGGCTGCGAGGCCCGACGCAGCCTTTTTTTCCAACCTCGCACTGTCCTCTCTGCTGCGGCGGGGACCCAGGATTGGGCTTCGGTTCTCGCCGCGCATTGTGCGCAACGCGGATGTTAATTTTGGGCACCTCAAGGCCCCCACTTGGCCTTCCACTCACCTGGTTCCCATTACATGGTCTTCCCCTTTTCCTCTTTCTTCTGGTAGCCATTTTGTCCTGTCTCTCCCAGCATACCTTTCTCTTTTCTTGTTCCCTGCATGCATCTGCTTCCCTTCTTACTTTGGTGCTTTTCCTATCTGGTTCTATAACACCTTCACAATCCAAGATGGCCATTTTTCATCTTCCTGTTTGTCACTTCCTGTCAAGGGGTATATAAGGGGATTGAATGCTCTTCTCTTTGCATTGCAACACTTCTCCTGTGGTGGTCACGCTCCGGCTGGTCTTCTATTCGGAATCCAATTTTTGCTCTTGTTTTTTCCTCTGTTCTTCCTGAGCTTTAACTGGCCTCAAGGTTCTGATTTTTCGTGTCCTCCTTTTCTTCCAGGGAGTTCCTGTCTGGAGGATTTTTCCCTATGGGGTTTTTCCTCTGGGACTCCTCCTAGAGGGCACGGACTGTGGTTGCGTATTACTGTCAGCAGCACCGTGGCTAACAGAAGGGGTCGCCCCTACCTCGGCCAGAGCCGGACTTGAAGAACCAAGGCCGCTCGCCATCTCCCTCTGGCCTGGACGGTAAGGCAAAGACAAACCCTGATACACCGGCTGACTCCACTACTGCAATAGTCCCTATACAGGCACTTCCACCAAACTCATACAAAGACTCCAGACTACACAAAATGCAGCAGCCAGACTGATCCTCAACCTGCCCAAAAGAACACACATCACCCAGCATCTTAGAGACCTCCACTGGCACCCGGCCCAAGAAGATACCTTTTTAAGCTCCTTACCCATGACAAAAAAAAAGCCCTCCACCACCGATGTGCAGCCTACCTTAACCACCACCTGACATTCCATCTACTGAAAAGAAACTTCTGCTCCGCATACTGTGCCCTTGTTTGAACACCTTGTATTTGCCGCAGTCACGTTGGAGGACGCTTGTTAGACCTGGTGTCCTTGGCGTGGTTTTCCCTGCCTTTTTGCCTCTGCCTCCTCTGTTTTTGACTGTGTGCTGGATTTCATTTTTTCTGGTTTTGGTACTTTGGGCACTTTTCCACTGCTGACCAGTGCTAAAGTGCTAGTGCTCCCTGTGTAAATTGTGATTAAGATTGGTTATCCATGATTGGCATATTTCATTTACTATTAGGTCCCTAGTATAGTGCACCATGTGTGCCCAGGGCCTGTAATTAGTGGGCCTGCAGCACTGATTGTGCCACCCACATGAGTAGCACTGTAGACATGTCTCAGACCTGCCATTATAGTATCTATGTGTGCAGTGTTAAACTGCCAAGTCGACCTGACAAGTGCCCTCACTTGCCAGGCCCAACCCTTCCCTTTTACTATATGTAAGGTACCCCTAAGGTAGGCTCTATGTAGCCCCATTGGCAGGGTGCAGTGTATTTAAAAAGTAAGACATGTACTAGTGTGCTTTACATGCCCTCTGAGTGAAATACTGACAAATTAGTTTTTCACTATTTCAAGGCCTATCTCTCCCATAGGTTAACATGGGGATTGCCTTTAAATACCTCATAAGCGTAAATTCCCATTTGAAGCAGATAGAGATATGGGGTTTATCGCCTCCAAACTCACAATTTAAAAATTAATTTTTAAGTGAAGTTGGTTTTAAGCTCTAAGTTTGAAAATGCCACTTTTAGAAAGTGGGCATTTTCTTGATTAACCATTCTATGCTGGCTGTGGAATGCACGACTGGGTCAGGATGGTTGTTGGGCTGGTTGTGTATTCAATCTAGACTGTCACACAAAGGGAACAGAGGTGTGCCCTGCTTGTCCTGATGGGTCTTTCTGGGCTAGAGTGTTGGGGGGAGCTGGCACTTGCACTTGAAAAGGGCTGTGTCTGTCCTTACACAATACAGTCTCCAACGTCTGGGACCCGGGCAGGAAAGGCACGGTCTTGTGCACTACAAAGACTTTCCTTTGAAATGTGCCTACTTCAAAGGCAGAAAAGAGTATTTGTTATGGACTGCTGACCCCACAATTTTAGAACACTTCTGGATCATGAGCAACCTCTGTCAAGAAGAAGAGCTGAAGAGCTGAGAGGAGGATTACTGCCTCTTTGCTGTGTTCGCTTTGCTGGTATGGTCTGCAGTTTCTGCTTCTGCTTTGGAGAGGACAAAGACTGGACTGTGCGGTGTATCCTGCATGTGAAGTTTCTCTAAGGGCTTGGACTGAACTTGTCTCATGTTAAGAAGTCTCAGGGACCACAAAGACTTCACCTACCAGCCTCTGGGTTCTTGTGCCGAGGACCCTGACTCGCTAGGTGGTGCCCATTCCAGTTCCGTGGCCCTTCGGAGTGAAAGCTGTCCTAAAAACAAAAAGAACCAGGCACATGGTCTCCGGATGACTCCAGAACACGTACCGCTACCTGACTCCATGCTGCTGCCTGCACCGAAGCTGTGGTCCCCACTGGAGTGCGATGACCATGATTGATCCCACAGGCCCAACACCGATGCAGTGCCTCTGAAGTCCTGCATCATCGTGAGTCCCGAGTGTCGTGTCACTGACGTCCGTGACACCTACCTGCACCACGACGCCTGTAGCCCTGTGGAGTGACTGCAACCCCGGTCGTGTCTTGGCCCGCCATATTCTTTGACCACATCAGATCATAAGGAACTGACACCTCACCACTGATGCTGCATCACCTCCCCTGCAACCGTAGGGAAGTGACACCTCACCTCCCCTGCCTTTCAGTAAGGAACCAGTGCCTCACCTCCCCAGTAGCAGTGAGGAACTGATGCCACACCGGCACCAGTGACAACTCACCTCCCCGACTCCATGCATCATATTTGTTTTATTGTTTTCAAAGGTATTGTACCTGAGGGGGTCGGTACGACTTAATGACCAGCGACACACTACCTTGCGAGTGGCGTCGGACTGTTGGAAACGACTCCGTCGACGACAACGTGATAGTTCCAGTTGGAGCTATTGTATTTCTAAGTGCTTTATTGGGATTTAATCTTTAAAAAAAATTATCTTCGCCTGTGTATGCTGGATTCTTGCTGTTTTATTCTTGTTTTACTAAGATACATATTGGCTATATTTGTAAACTGGTGTGGTGTCCATTGTTGGTGTTTCACTGTGTTACTGTGTGTTTGTGTGTACAAATACTTTACACATTGCCTCTGAGATAAGCCTGACTGCTTGTGCCAAGCTACCATGAGGGTGAGCAGGGGTTATCTTAGGTGCGTGACTCCCTTACTCTGACTAGAGTGAGGGTTCCTACTTGGACTGTGTGCAAACCACTGGCAATTAGAGACCCCATTTCTAACAACTCTGCTTCCCCTATCTTGTCGCCAAAGCTTGAAATGACCTGCCCCTCCACCTCTACCTCCACACCTTCTTTGGACCAATTCAGGAAGGGACTCAAGACTTGGCTCTTCGACTGACTGAAACTGCGGCTTAGCTCCTGGATACCCATTGGGGTGAATAGCAGTGCTTTATAAGTATGTTTGATGTGATTGTGTGTACTGTAAACATGATATAGTGAGAAAGACATCCATGATGATAAAGAACTTGAAGATTTGTCTACAAAAAATACCTTTGTGGGCAGCATGTGGGAGTGCATGGCATTACGCAGGTGTGGAAGGTTAGGGATAAAATGAAAACAAGTTTAAAGGAGAGGGGTGATGTTAGAATTTGTAAAAGGAGCACAGTTGCATTGAGGAAAAGAGATTTCAGTGATAGGTGATTTGGGAACCAATGGGGCAGTTATTAATGTTGAACCAGGAGATAGAGGGTTGGGGCAGGTAAAGTTAAAGTCAAGACCACTTTTATGCTCGCCTAACCTTCCTGAGATCAAGAATGAAGACCCGAAAATACAGGGATTGTGATGTGGAAAAGCATTGATGTTAGTATTTAGCAAGTGTGAGAGTATGGCATGTCATTTTTTAGTGTGTGATTAGGGATCGATTTGCCATATTAATTTCGTTAGTGATGAGAGGGTTTTCCCTATCTTAATCTTTAGCGATAATCATTAAATAGCCCCCGCCATTGGTTGTATAGACCTTTGTTAGTCAACAAAGAGACATGAAAAGGAGCAATCATCTACATCAGATATAATAATAAAGATAAAATAATTGAAAACATTTGTACAGTCAATAAAGAGAATTTGTGTGATTTACAGGGTTTCAGTAATCAATTCTTTAAGATCATTATTCATTCAATAAGCATTAGTCTTATAAGAATCTGCATTAGAAATTAATATAATCCAATAATTGATATTTCAATATAAGGAAAAGTAGGATATTTATCATAATTACAGTTAATGCTGAAATATATTGCAAGCATGGTCCATACAGGAAATCCCCTAATCTAAATTAAATTCGGTTGGAATAGAGTAAGGTGTCAGTTTAGAAACCCAATGAAGAGCTCTAAAGAGCAAAGTAATGCATACGCCTAAAACCTATGCACTTGAATGTAGTCTAAAGCTGGAAAGTACTCTCAACTATAAATCAGCATAAATCCAAATAGAAGAAAATAAGCTTGTGATAATCTCTAATAAAGAAAGATGTGGTTTCAGAGGACCCAAAGATGGATCTCCTGGAAACGCAAGTGAGAGAAGCCCCCTTCTGCTCCAGGAACACACACTAATATAAACATACAACATTCTAGATGGTAACATGCTTTTCTTTCTTTGGTCATAACAGCCAATAGGATTTCAGTAAACCCTTAGGAATTGGCATACTCCCCAGTTTCTCATGTCTTCACAATGGATTACAGACACAAGTCCTTGAAAAGATACTTAGTCCACATTTTGTGATTCAGACAGTCCCTCCAATGAATCATCCTTTTTGGGATCACTGATGGAAAGTTAGAAACAAAAATATTGGGTAGCCAGACCATTGTGTCACAAATATCAAGGCTCAAAGTATAGAGAAGGTAAGTGTAAATAGACAGGTATAGATGTATTATTCTTAACTCAATATCTACATACCTTTAAGATATGTATATATCGTCAAAGTATATATATGTGGAGTTATATGTAGTAAAACTTTGCTTACCTATAGAAACTTACCTTCACAATATTTTTGTCCCTGAAATTCTTGACACAGTATTTTATCCCACTATATTTGTTCCTGCTATTCTGTATAGATACCCATTCCTGTTGTCTCCTCTCCTCCAGGTGTAAACCTCAATATCAGTTGTGTAATACAAAACAAATGCCCATTCACTCGCTAAAAGAAGGCTTCTGGAATGTTACAGCATCTTCTGCAAAGAGAAAAAAACCTGTGCAAAACAACAATTCAAAGTAAAACAGGCCTTTCAATGTGAACTTGAAGTTTTGGTTAATATGGCATCAAAGGTTAGACTAACTTTAATCAGCACTTATGTTACTTCATTTTTAGGTTTATATCATCTAGGCATGATTACCTACTACAAAATTCAAAGCTTATTATATGCATGCTTTTTAAACATAGACTTTGGTACATCTTAATTAAAAATGTGCTTTTGTTTACAAATGGAAATAATCGCTATTGCAACTTCCCCCCTCTGATGGCTGAATAACCATTACAACTTCTCACAACTGAGGGCCTGATTACGATCTTGGTGGATGCGGTTACTCCGTCACAAATGTGATGGATATCCTCTCCGCCGTATTATGATTCCATTGTATCCTATGGTTATCTTCATACAGTGAATGGAACATCGGTCACGTTTGTGATGGAGTATTCCATCCACCAAGATCGTAATCTGTCCCTGAATCTCTAGAGGATACCCTCATTCCTTGCAGTGGCATCATTTGTATTTTTAAGATTTTCAACTTTCTTCAGCTTCTTCTATGCTCTATTCCTTCTTTCTTCCATTTCCAACTCTTCTCTCCTTTGCCTTTTTCCTCTCTTGTTTTTTCTTTTTCAATAAATAACATATAGATTCTTTATATATAGCATATAAACATATGAAGCAGATACCAATAATTAGAATTTTTTTTTATTTGAACCCTAAAAATCTATTCCTTATAGTTCTAAGCCAATCACTTGTAACAGAAACATATTTTCCTAATATTTCTAACACACTAGCACTTTCTAAAGTTTCTAGTTCAGGTTTTAGATCAGAAATGGTCTTTTCAAATACTTGTATGTAACATCCGGTGATTATAAAGACAAGGATGCAGTTCTTGAGCTAAAACGAGTTGGTTTATTGCAGCAATAAAAGGTTATCTTGAAGAGAAAGCATCCCGACCTCCGCCTCCCTATGAACCGTCTCCTCTCCCCCTGGCCACACTCTCTATTCTCCTCACGCTCCACATTCTACATTCGCACCCTCACGCTCACACATAACATTCGCATCCACGCGCTCACACACTAACACTCGCGCTCACACACTCACGCTTTCAACCTGAGAATAGGATATAACACTTCTCCCTTCCTTAACACAAAACAACAGTAACAGCATATAAATGATTTTTTTTTTTAAATACGAACTAATTATAACAAACTACAGAACTTTGGAAACAGGTACTTCACGACAAGTTATAGTCTTTAAGATGTGACGGAGGTTTGACGAATCTATTCGATCTCCTCACATCTGATCTGCATGGCAACTCTCCAGTGTTATCCTTCCGACTACTTGAGTCTGAGTTCTGTGTGGAGACTCCAACGGTCTTTTTATGAAATACATCTCTACACAAGGAATTGGAATCTCCTCCTCTAAATTTAACAATTCTATTCAAATTCCAAACTCTATTATCCTCTGTTTTCACAGCATTGGTAAATAATTTCACAACCCTCATAGGACCAGAGAGTTTCTTTTTCATCAGAGGATTTCTGATTAGAACACATTCACCCACATTAACCACAGTTTTCTTCACAGCATGGGTCCTATCAAAATTAACTTTACTCTTCACCCTCTTTACACACTCCCTAGACATCCACTCATCATTCACCATCACCCTACCTCTACCATCAAGTAAGTTATTAACCCAAGTGGGTTCCAAATCAGAATTACCACGCCTACCTCGAAACAGGGAAAAAGGAGTCTCCCCTGTAGACGTGTGAGGGGTATGTCTATAAACATAGACCTTTTTTAACACTTCTTCCTTCCAGTTCAATTGGTTATCCTTAGCAATGGAGATGGTTTCTTTGAGAACCCGATTAAAACGTTCCACCATACCATTACACTCAGGATGATACAAAGGACAGAGTTTGTGCTTGATACCACACCCATGCAAAAAATCATTCATTTCCCCTGAAACCAACTGTACACCTTTATCTGTGAGAATGGTATTGGGTAAACCTTCTTGACATTCACACCCTCACACATAAACTTTCGCATCCACGCGCTCACACACTAAAACTCGCGCTCACACACTCACGCTTTCAACCTGAGAATAGGATATAACATTGTATCATACTATTCTCATCAGGAATGTATGAACTACAATGTTTAGCAAAATTTTACAGACTCTGCCAACAATACGTCTAATGCTACTGTATCTTGCAAGACCATTGATCTAATAGCCACCATTTCTGTGTTAATTGATAGCAAAGTACCAGATGTACTAGTAGCCAGTTTGTCTACTACTGTTGATAGTTTTCTAATGTTGTGTCAGTCAAAACTATTCCTACTGGAGGAATGATTGCCCCAGAAATGTCTCCCTTTAATTGTGTCCCATCACTGGTACTATGGGTATGTCTATGGGGTGGATTTGTTGTTAATCCAGCTATGCTACTTACATGATAGATTCTGGGAAAGAATGAAGCCAAATAGCAAACAGCCTCCCAATCTACAAGCAGCTAAAATAATGCAGCTTGTCCACAAACAAAATAACCTCCGGGGATAATTGCTTCTTCTTCCAGAAATATTTGAACAGGTCTTTCAAGAACCTTACATGTGTGTTCACAACTACATATTTCAATGTGTCTCTTTCTAAACTGATTTCTTCCTTTGTAAACCCAACCTTCATTTTGAAGCCTACCTATTTTCAGTTTTGGATGTACGATTTTAAAACGTCTTTAACACATCTTCTTCTTTGTTTGCTTTGTTAAACATGTGAGATTTTCTAAAGGGGAACTTTTGAAAGAATCATTTCGTAATTGGAGAAATAATATTAAAACCTTTCCTGTCTATAAAATAAAAATAAAGTAATGTACTGCATGTAGGTGGGATGTGGTGATATGTCACATCTTCTGCAGCTGAAGAAGGTAAATGAGCACAAACATAGCAGTCTTTAGCATCAAAGGCCTGAAAGTATTCCTGACCTAATCTAGAATAAACATATTTTGTAAAATCTTCTTTAGAGAAATCTGTAAATGAAGCTGTTATTTGCTTCTCGTTTATTGTGTGTTCAGTTAATGTTGGTGCATGTGTAGATCTAAATGTTTCTATTTCTGGGGTGAAACTCATTCTAACTAAAAGAACTATAAATGCTTGCATAACAACTATTATTTTAACAACCATAACTATTCTATACTTTGGGGGTCATTAGGACCTCGGCGGATGGTTTAAACCATCCTCCGAAGTCCTGACAGGGAGGTTGCCGCTAGTGTGGCTGCCTCCCTTCGAGCCCGATTATGAGTTTCCCACTCGTTCAGAGGGCAGAAACAGAGTTTCCACCCTCTGACCCGGAAGGAAATGGCCTATAGTATGGTCTTCGGCTCGTAATCGAGCCAGCAGCACTGCTGTAGTGCATAGGGTGCACCAACACCCATCGCAATGTTCACTGTCTGCAAAGCAGTAGGTAAATCTTCTTGATTCTTTTAGGTATTTAGTTTTGTTAATGAATAATTGTCATGTCCATTATCACAGTCTTTATTTTTCAGGTAAACCCAGTTTTATGCTGTAAAGGTAGATTTCTTTGCTTTATGTTTGCTAAACTTTGCTTGTCACGTCTTATCTTGCAAAAGTTGTTTCGAGAATTTAAATCAAATGCTACTTTAAGTGTAGCATATCATGGAGACTCAAACAATTTTGATCTCAGTAAATTGGAATCTTGATCAGTTCCATTTGTCACATTCTTGGTGTAGTAAGAGTTCACTCAGGTGCTGAATTCCTACAACTGGGTACTCTTGCTCTGTTTGAGCTTCTTTGAGTTTGATGATCTTCTTTTATTCGCTTATAGAACTAGATTCTATGTCTTTGATGATGGTCCATGATAGGTGCCTGGCCAACACACTAGATCTTAATTTTCTCTGACTACTTGACTATTCTGATCACCCCAGAGGTCTTTCTCTCCTTGCACTTGTTCCTTCACCAAGATCATTCAATTGCTCTGGTAGTGATTCAACATCTCCTCTATTTTCAGCTCTTAGTTCTCCATTTTTATTACGTCTGTCTACATAAATTTGTGTGATTTCAGGAATTTGTACTGGTGAGGAATTTTGTTGTGCTTCATTCCCCTCTGGTCCTTCAGGAAGTATGAACACAGGAAATCTCGGACTTGATTCAAAGAACACCACTTCTTGCAGTGGACACCTCCCTCTGGAGGTGCAAAGCATGGACTCAATTAGGTATCCCGGGACATTTCAAAGCAGTGTTGGCTATCGAGGTCTCCTGGAAGAGACCCTTCCACCTCAACTCTAGACAGGATTTCCATATGTGCTTACTGATCAAAGCTCAGTCTTGAGGATTAAGATAGCGGCACTGTTCCTGACTCAAGGTGGCAGTAGTAGCCTCTTCTGGGTGGGAAACTGAACACACCACAGAAGCCAATCCTCTGCAGTAGTCAAGTATCATGTCATCTGTTAAGTTCACAAGCGTATTCGCAGGCACAGCAGGCAGTCAGAAAGCATGTTGCATGAGAATCTCATGAGGAGATAATCCAGTCCTTTGAGGAGTTCTTGGAAGACCAACACCAATGAAGCAGATGCACAGACTTTGGCCAAATATGATTTCAGTGTCCCATTTAGCTGTTCAACTATCCACAAAGCCTCCGGACATACCTCTTCAGCTGAAACTCTGAATTAAGGATTGAACCATTGAGCCGATCACTCTAACCATGCAACCTTTTGATCTCCTCCCATGTATCAGCTCCTGACAATATCATTGAAAAAGTGGTGTTCTCATGAGATTCATTTGTACATTCTTCATTAAATGTATATACAAAATCGCACAATACCGTGCAACTTCATCATCACATTTGTTTCCAACAGTGACATAGTCATTGCCACTTATGTGGGATGAACATTTCAGTACAGCAATTTCTTGTGGCAACTATAAGGATTCCAACAATTTCATCACACATTCTCATCTTCTTATTCTTGATCCAGATGATGTCAAGAATCCCCTTTGTGACCATAACTGACCAAAGCCATGGACCACAACAAAGCTATATTGACTATCTGTGATTATAGTTATTTGTAATTGAGCTGAATTTTACAAGCTTGTGTGAGGGCAATAATTTCTGCCACTTGTAGGGGTAACACCTTAAAGTCAGGAGGTTTTTACTACTTCCTAAAGTATGCAAACAGCATAAGCTGCTCTCAAATTCCCCTTACTATCTCTTAAACATGATCCATCCCCAAAAATTACAGAGGCTCATGAAGAGGTTCATCTTTAATGCCTGATCTTGGCTTGATGCACAAATCTGTATCATCAAAGCAGTCATGTTCAACCTCATCCCCATCATTTTCATTTTCAGGCAATAGGAACAATGTATCTGGACTGTGAGTCCGACATCATCTTAGAACTACATTGTCAGGAGCAAGAATCTTTTGTTCATATTTTGTAAGTCTGCTTTTTGTCAAATATTGGGTCTAAGTTTGAGTGAGCAAAATTCCCACTGAGTGAGGGACCATCTGTGTAAAAGGGTGTCCCATCACTATGCTCTCCCCTCTCTCAATACTGACACCAACTTCTGCAAACAGTTTAAGGCAGCTGGGCAATCCTGCAGCAATAGTGTCAAGAGTGGTTGAAAAATATGCCACAGGTCGTCAAGAGTGTCTGTTGAACTGAGTAAGCAGTTAGAGAGATCAGCCCTCCTTCTCACTGTGAAATAATGTGGACATTGTACTGTAATAAGGGATTCTCAGTGCTGGGACGTGACAGAGAATTTCTCTCAGCTCTAAGAATGCTTTTACGCAATCCTTGCGCATGAAGGCAGACCAGAAAAGTATTTGTGCATCAGCATCAGTGAAGACTTTGCTGCTAAGGAAAAGTTGGGTGTCCACTGTCTACAGTAGCCCACCATTGCCAGGAACATCCTGACTTCTCTCTGCATTTTGGGTGGATTTATTTTTAAGATGGTCATAATTCTCTATGGTGACACCTTCTGCATTTCCTTTTCAATGAGATGTCCCAAGTATAGGACTTCTTTCTGGCAATATTGCATCCTGCTCGGGGACACTTTATGCTCGTTCCCAGCCAGATGAATAAGAAGATCTATGGTATCCAGTTTAGAAGCTTCTTCTGTACTTGATATTAGAGGTAGGTCATCAATGTATTGCCCAACAACTAATTTGCAAGGCATTTGTAATATCTCAAGATTATTTTTTAAAGATCTGATTAAAGATTGAAGGGCTCTCTGTTTTCCCTTGTGGAACTCCGCACCATGCCAAAACTCTATCTTTGAACACGAATGAGAACAAGTATTGACTATCCTCATACAACAGGGTAGAAAAGGCCTGACAAAGATCCACAACAGTGAACCACTCCGCACTACAGGGAATGTGAAATAGTATTGTTACTGTATATTGAACTGCGGAACAACAAGGAACATACTTTCCAGCCAATTCTGTCAGCTTACACATATGTGGCAGCTGCTCGTCTTATGAGCTCCTTGCTCAGATATATCAGTTAATTCTCCAGATATTAATTCAGATGTAAAACATCTAAATATCTTCGGATAATCTCACCCAATTCCACCTTCAATTTAAGGTCATATTCTTTCCTAGCTAGTGGTTAGTCCATTTCAAACCATAGGGGGGAAAAGTCCATCAAATGGTTCTGTCTCCCTCTGCACAATTAGTGCTATAAACACAACCTTCCTCCCTTCTCTCAAAGACTGAACATTTTGTGATGGGGTCAAAGCAATAATTTGCCAGTGTTGCTCTGTCTGGATAAACCTTGTTGCAGCTACTCCTCCCACAGCACCTAGAAGGACAGAATTCGGAACAATATTTTGTGGTGCAGTATCTACAGGAACTGCTAATGTCTGAGCTGTTACAATCTGTAACAGTGGTGCAGGAGTAGTCACAATAGAAGCAGCAACACCTGGAGCAGTCACCGTAGGGGTTGCTTTGACAGGTGCAGTTGTAATCATAACTATTGTAAGTGGTCTCTTAATCTGAGTTAAATTCAGGTTAACAGGAGCTTTAGCGACTGCAGTACTAATGGGTATAACACCCTCTATACGTGTTGTGGGAGCTACATATGGTGGTGGATCGAGGACAACAAAACATTGAAAACGTTATCCCCTGAATGGCGCTCAGTATCAGTTTTTCTTATAGCCACCTCGTCATTATTTTCCTGCTTCCAATTTTTTGGGACTTTTCTGTTGGTATTACTGGATACATTCTAGCTCCCTCAATTATACAATTCCTCCATATCTGTTGACCTTCATCCCACTCATCATCTGCATAATTACACGGTGCTCTGTTTGCTCTATTCTGATACCTTTCTTTCTCTTTTACATGAGCTGCTCGCTCCCAAGCATTTAATGCTTCTAACTTTGTGGGTCTAGGAGGCAGTTTCATTTCATATACCCATTCCCTCACATGTTTAATAATGTTTAAAGCATATTGTGGGAATCTAAATGGTTCTTCAAGTTCCCTGATCTTGTATCAATGGCGACATCACAAACACATATAAAGCCCTACATTTGCTCCAGAGAATGACCTAGCTTACCTTATGGTGCTGTTTCTACACTGTTCCTAACAGGGATTCGCACTTCACCCCTCATCACATCTTTAAGAGCTTTGAAAGATTTAATGTTTGTTAAGTTTCAACAACTAATAAACTAGTATCAATTCAGGTTCTTTCAATGCTTTGTTCAATTTTAAAGTTTTGTGCACTGTAGTTTTATTGTCCAATCTCCACGCAATTCTCTTTACCATAAGCCTATTTCAGTTTAGCATCTAATGATTTATCAACCAGTCCCAGCACAGCACTTGACAGTAACTGACCTATCCTTGTGTGGCACCTTCTGACACAGGGCCTGATTTAGAACTTGGCGGACGGATTACCCAGTCACAACGTTGATGGATATCCCATCCACTGAGTTCTAAATCAGACCCATAGTTATTACTCCTTGCAGTAGCTCGTCGTCCTTTGCAGTTTTTTGCATACACAAATTCTACAACTGTAAACAAGCACATTAAAAAAATAACTCTTGTCTGCTTCACTAAAGAAATTAAATAGTTCACACACACAAGAACAAATGAAAGTAAAATACTTCCAATTTTCTCACATACAAACATATCAGATCTTAACTAGAGGAAAATCACTTTGACTGACATAGTTTCCTCTTTGGGCAATAATTTTCACCAACAACAATCAAAATTGATACAATGACAATAATCCCTATCTCAATTAACAACTTCAACTGCTCAACGTCAAGTGCAGAAATAAAAATGACCTATCAACTTTACCAAAACAGAAGGTACGTAACTTCAACACAATGACAAACTCTCAATAAAGACAATTGGAATGCGTAACCCTATTGATACTCACACCTCCAACACTGCAACCAGCTTTGGTTCTGCAAACTCTTTCAGGCCTCAAGTTCAGGCTTTGGACTTAAGGGACTTGGACAATTCTAAACTTGGGCAAAAAAGTTCAGCTCCTTTGCTCTTTTCTCAACCACTTGACTGAGCGGGTTTTTCTATATCTTAATCTTTGGGTGTAATCACCAAATAACCCCTGCAATTGGTCGTAAGGACCGTTGTTGGTCGACAAAGAGAAGTGAAAAGAAGCAATAATCTATATTGGACATTTAAAAGGTAAAATCATTACAGACCTTCTATAGTCAATAAAGATGATCTGTGTGAGTTAAGGGTTTTATTAATCAATTATTTCAGATCATTATGTACTCAATAAGCATTAGTCTTGTAAAGATCAGAATTAGAAATGAAAACAATACAATAATCAATCAATCAGTGATTTTTAAAGAGCAACTAATCACCTGTAGGGTCTCAAGGTGCTGTTTGTGGATGTGCTGCTCAATCGAAGAGCAAGGTCTTGAAGTCCTTCCTGAACTGCTTCAGTGATGTGGTCTGTCTGTGCTTGAGAAGTAGTGTGTTCCATGTCCGGGCTGTGAGGTAGGAGAAGGCTCTTCCTCCTGCTATGCTTTTCCAGATCTTTGGAACAGCTGCAAGGGCGAGCTGGGAAGAATAGAGATGTCTGTTGGGTACGTAGAAGGTGAGGCAGTGGATGAAGTATACCGGTCCCGTGTTGTGTAGTGCCTTGTAGGTGTGGATCAGGAGTTTTTATGTGATACACTTGTTGACTTGGTGCCAGTGTAGGTCTCTGAGGTGGGAGGAGATATGCTGTCCAGGGGATGTCCTGGCTGCTGCATTCTAGATCCTCTGTAGTCTTGATTATAGTTTCGTGATGATGCCAGCATGGAGTGCGTTACCGTATCCCAGTTTGCTAGTGTGTGGGTGATTATCTTCCTCGTGTAGGAGAGGATCCACTTGAAAATCTTTTGAAGTAGTCAGAGGGGGTGGAAGCATGACAAATGAGACAGCGTTAACTTGGCAGGTCATGGATAGCGAGGAGTCCAGGATGATGCCCTGATTGCGTGTGTGGTCCGTGGAAGCAGGGGCAGTTCCCAATGTGGGGAGCCACCAGGAGTGGTTCCATGCGGAAGGGGTGGAGACGATTATGAGGATCTCTGTCTTGTCAATATTCCAATATACGGAAAAATATAATATTTGTCAGAATTACAGTTAAAATTGAAATGACACGTTTCATGAAAGAAGTTCCCTAATCTAGATTAAATTTGGTTGGAATAAGTACGTTGTCAATTCAGAAACCAAATGAATAAATCTGATGAGAGAAAGACTGCATACGCATAAAGCCTTTGCACTTCAATTTAGTCCTAACCTGGAAAGTACTCTCAGCTATAAATCAGCAGACATCCTAATAACAGCAAATAGGTTTAGGAGAATCTCTCATAAAGAAATATGGGGTCTCAAAGAACCCAGAGATGGATTTCTTAGAAATGCAAGTGAGAGAAGCCCCCCTCTATTCCAGTCACATGCACTAATATAAACACACAACATTGTAGATGGTAACATGTTTCTCTTTTTTTGTTCATAACATCCTATAGAAATTCAGTATACCCGTGAGAATAGGTAAACTCCACACTTTTCATGCCTTCATAATAGACTACAGACAAGAGTCCTTGGAAAGAAAGGTCATCCACATTTTGCAGTTCAGACAATTGCTTCCATGAATCATCCCTCCTGTTGTCTCCTTTGCTCCTGATGAGAACCTCACTGTCAGTTGTCTAATTCAAAACAAATGCCTATTCACTAGTTAACTGAAGGCTTCCGGAATGTTACAGCTTCTGCAGCAAACTGAAAAGATTTGCTTGCAAAACAACAAATAATTCAATGCAAAAACAAGCCTTTCAATACTAGCATGAAGGTTCTATTAATATGGCATCAAAGGTTAGGCTAACTCAAGTCAGCACTTGTGTTACTTCATTTGTAGGCTTATAGAATCTAGATATGATTATCAACTACAAAAACCTGCATTTATTATATGCAATGCAATTAAAACAGAGGCTTTTGCACATATTTTTTTTTTTTTGCAAATGGAAAAATCTTCTACTGCATGAGCATAAATGTGGAACTCTTAAGGCTGCTGTGAAGCCATAATTTCAGACCACTACACCAAATTAAAAACACTCTCCATTAGTGAATCAGATTGCTAAGGAGTAGCCCATGTTTGCAACTCAGGGCAGTTTTAAACTTGTAAAAAAATCTGTATGCATATTTTAATAGGTATGGATGACATGCATTTGTGTTTGCTGCAGGCATTGTTTGTGGTCCTATCAGTAGAAATACAGACCACCAGACAATAAAAAAGCCACATAAACAACTAACAAAATGGCTGATATGATGATGTGCGATACCAGCCCTTTGGGCACTGTCAGATTGCCATCTAGACCTGTCCAACCCTGAGTCCAATGTCAGGAGTTTCAGCAGCCTTAGTTGGATAGCTTTGACTTAGTAATTACTCAATATTTGAAAGAAATTATTTTATCAAGTTTTTAATTTCTGTGGAGAGGGCTCTAGTTAAACTGTGTGAAAACTTAAAGCAGGCTTAAGCAGGAGTTTTTTGGTAACAAACATAAGGATGATGTGTAAGATTTATGTGGTGTCTAATACAGGAGGAAATGGGAAGATAAAACATCCAAGGTCATACTGGACACTAAGGAAGTGGATTGCATGTAATAGCTACACTGACAGGCTTAAAGCTTACATTGAGAGTGCCAGCCTAGCCTCCTCCACCCATTTAACTGGGTTAAAGAAAGAGACTGATACTTGTTGAATTGGGGAGTAGATGTGGAACACAGTGATGAAACAAGCACATTTCTTAAGGACTCACAAATGTGTGTGTTTTTTCAGGAACAAAGAAATATTGTGATGTCCTCACAGTGAGATAGGTCATTGACAAGAGAAGTGCGCTGAACTTCCATAATGGTGCTTTTCTGGATGTGAGAAACTCAACCTTTTAGTCCTGTTTACCCCAAGTTGTTCTGACTGATACTGGTGGTAATTGATTCTGACTATGCCAGGGGCTCTGCTATCTAAGCCTTGGGCCAGTGCTGTGATGAAAAAGGAATATCGTAAGCAGGTATAATTACAATTGGAAATGACAGACCCCTGTAATTACATAGTATATAATAAGGCAAGGGGGATTCAAAGTACTTATAAGCCCCTATTTTACAATAGGGCAGGGAGGTTTAGAGGTCCAGTAGATTTCCTGCACTGGACTGTGCAGTGCTCTGTTGCCTGCTGTTACTTTTAAAGGTAGCCCTTCTTTGCAGACTGTTTTTAAAGGTAAAATATATGCAGATTACACTTTGGAAAAAGTGATAATCTACCTTGTGTTTACCTATTAGTCACCCCTGAGTCCTCCCCTAGGTGCTCCAGGGATGGGGTGCCATGTAAGAAAAGTAAGGACACTATGGGCCTTATTATGACTTTGGCCGATGGAAAAACCAGTCAGCCAAAGTCCCGACGTGTAGGTTACTGCCAGTGTGGCGGCCCATTATGAGTTTCCGTTACTGCGTTTCCACCCAATGGCCCAGTGGGAAATGGCCCACAGCATTGTCTCCGGGCTCATAATGGAGCAGGCAGCAACACTGGCATGCATAGGGTGCAGCAGCACTCGTCGCAATGTAGTCAGTGAATATTGTGACAGGGCTAGCCAAGGGGGACCCTGCACTGGACATGACAAGCACATTGGGGCCCCTGCACCCCATATTCACCAGCCTTTTCAAAGGACGGTTACTGCCATGAAACCGCTGGTGGAGAAGGGGACTGTAATCCCCAGGGTCACTCTGCTTGCAGTGCTGCCCTAGCGGATTAGGACCACCAGCACCGACACACCATTGTGTCGACGAAAAGTGGCAGTGCTGGTGGTTCAACCGCAGTGCAACCGCCGTGGCTGTAATGGGTGGTCAGACCCCCACCACGACCCTGGCGGTCGTAATGAGGTCTAATATGTTTTATATGCCCTGGTGAGGTGAAAACTGCATTTCATTTTCCCCAAGTGTAGAGACCAAGCTCCTTAGACTAACATTGGAATATTTTAATTAAGTATAAATATTGCTAGGAAGGAGGTAGAAATATCATTCAAGGAGTCAAATGATTGGTAATGATAAATCCAACAATTTGCAATTACTGACATTATCACAACTATTGCAGAAAATAAGTTATAAGGCTTTCTTTTCTGTCAGACAAATTTCAGCCTTCTAGCAGCCTCTCATGATTGGTCAGCCTTAACAGGCTTAGCCAAGCCACTTTGATGAGGTGATACGTGGCCTGCGTAAAGTAGAGGTTATCTGGTGGGGGGAGTTCTGCAGTTGCAGAGGAGAGGCCAGATTGAGTGTTGGGTAAATGAAACTGGGCTTGAAATAGAACAGGACAGAAAGGAATGCCAGCAAGGCCTACCACCTGACCCTGTGCCCACCAGACAGATGTCAGGCACAGGAATCGAATTTGCAGATGGTCGGGGGAGTATTAATGGAAATGAGCCACACCAGTAGGTTGGTTTAGCCAGGTTTTATACCTCCATCTTGGATTATTAAAGTGCAATGCTTTGTGGGACAAGAATATGCCACACTTTGGAGGAAGCTGTCATGCTTTTGGGTGGCACCCGGACTTCATTGGACAGGGGTGTCCCCCCCTGTTATGCCCCTCAGACCATTGAATAAATATGTGAGAGTTGCATAGCAACTCAGATTTGCTGCCCGAAACTACAAAGAAAAGAAGGACTGCCCTGCTGGAACTCTAGTCTGCACCCAGGGGACTACTCTTTGAAGGACTGCTCATGCTGCACACTGGGATCTACAGCCCTGAGGACTTTGCCTTGCTTCTATAAGGATTAAGGAGTGGACTCTCTGAAAGTAACAAATAAACAGAGCTTCCCAGCACCATCTCCCAAAAGACGCCCCAAGCCTAGAATTGTCAACACCAGGGCAGTGTGCGCTCTATTGGCGACTAGAATGCAAAAACCCAGCACTCTCAAAACAACGTAATTTATGCATTTTGCTGATATGTTGTTATTTAACCTTTTGCCTTGCAGAGTTTAATCATGAAGACTTATTTTTAATGTGTTTACAAATACTGTTCATTTGCAATGTATTGCTGCAGGCTTTCAGAGTGTGTTAAGGTGTGGTCCTTTTCCAGGGCCTTCCAGAGACTTTCCCTGCATTCCTGGGTGTGGTTGTGGGCTGGGCCAAGACTCTATAAAAGGGAGCCAGCCCAGCTCCAAGTGCTCACTATTCAGAGGTCCCGGTGCAGAGCAGCAGCTACTTCCTGAGCTCCTGTCCCGGTGGCCTATTTGATCTTCCAGGCCTCTGCCCTTCATTCTTCATTGGTGATCCTTGTTCTGGGCGGTAAGACGGTGGTTTGGCTGACCTCCCGCAGCCGTTATCGAGAACTTTCATATTCTTGGCCTAATTCTTTAATGATTAACAGATTACTTTGCGCTCTACCATTTCTTGACATTTACATGGTGGCTTGCGAATTGGCAAGACGCGCGATTCGTTTCATGCTGATTTAATCTTGTTATTCATTGCGCGCTACCATTTCTTGACATTTATATGGTGGCTTACGAATCGGCAAGACGCGCAATTCGTTTCATGATGATTTGACTTTGTTATTCATTGCGCGCTACCATTTCTTGACATTCACATGGTGGCTTGCGAATCGGCAAAAGACGCGCGATTCGTTTCATGATGATTTGACTTTGTTATTCATTGCGCGCTACCATTTTGTGACATTTTCTATGGTGGCTTAAGAATCGGCAAAAGACGCGTGATTCGTTTCATGGTGCTTTAATCTTGTTATTCATTGCGCGCTGTTATTTCTTGGTGTTTACATCGTGGCTTGCGAATCGGCAAGACGCGCGATTCGTTTAATGGTTATTTAACCTTGATGTTCATTGCGTGCTACCATTTCTTGACATTTTGCATGGTGGCACTCGAATCGGCAAGACGCACGATTCTCTCTTCAAGCTTAATTCATGTTGTTCATTGTATGCCATTATTCTAAGACATTTATTAGGTAATATTCAAGTTGACAATTTGGGTGATTTGTTTCCTGAATCCATATTGTGTTATTCATGGTGCACAATCCTTTTATGGTGTTTACTATATATATGAAGATCTGCAATGTGCGCGATTCGTGTTGAAACATTTCAAGAGAACACAGAAGGCCAGAGTTTCTAGATGCAATATTGCATGGTCCTAGTGTGCATTCTCAAAAAAGGATTCATATGAATGGTTTAGAACTTATTCAGAATGTTTTCCTGATTCTCATGTAAAGGAAAGTACTTGAATTTGAAAGTTTCATTTAATCCATCTTCATTCCCTTACAGGTATTCGGCCATCTTGAAACTTAGTCATTTTAAGCCAAATTCTTAGGTTGTTCAAGTTTTCAGAATGACTAGGCTTAGAGTCATAGTCTAGTATTGATTTCATGAGATGTAATTTTCATATTGTGTGTTTTAACCTTTTTTCTTACTACAGGTCTCCTTCCCAGCTGTTCCCTTCTTAATCCCCTCTTCCCCTCTTGAACTCTCTTAGCCTCTGTGATTTATCTATCAGAGTCTTGGAGCTGTTCAGTGGTGGACGTGTTGGGAACATGCGCAGACCCTGAGGATCTGGTGACTCTGACAGAATAGTGAGCCCACAAATTATTAGCCTCCTGGTTTGTGGATGTTCTCAGCATGGCCACGCTGGACGAGTTAGTCAAGGCTATCACCCAGCTCCAGGCAGAGGTGGTATCATCCAAAGAATTGACAACTAGCCTAGCTGAGAGAGTGAGTCAGTTATAAGATAAGGTAGAGAAGAAGGAGCAAAGTCCCACAGGTGTGTCTTGGCCAGGTATTTCTTCTCAGACTTCTGGAAGTAATCCGACAAGCATTTCCCTCAATGTCCCTTCCGCAATTCCTTTAGCTCCCCCAGAACGTTTTTCAGGTGACCCTTTGAAAGCGCAATCTTTCCTGGTTCAAGTGGAACTACACTTCACCTGTAGACCACATACTTTCCCAGATGCCCAGTCCAAAGTAGCTTTCTTGTTATCATATCTGTCTGGGGATGCAGCTACCTGGGCAATTCCTCTTGTGCATAAAGATAGTCCCTTGTTGTACAACTGGAGAAATGTTGTTTGTGAGTTTGAGAGAGTTTTTGATCGTAGAACTGTAACACAGTCAGCAGATCGTGAATTATTAGATTTACGCCAAGGGAATCAGGACCTAGTGTTGTATTTAGCCAACTTTAACCGGCTGGTTGCCGAGACATCCTGGCCTGAAGAAAAACAAGAGGTCTTGTTTTACAAGGGACTCAAAGAGGAACTAAAATATATATTAGCGCAAATCGACCCACAACCTACAGACTGTCAAGAATTAATAAACCCTGTCTTGAGGCTCGATCATCCTTTATCAGAACGTAAACGAATGCCCAAAAAGACTGAAAAATATTCATGGTGTGTTCATGATAACAGAGACTCAAGAACTCCGAAAGAAAGAACGCGTAACCGATGGAAATTGGAACACCTTTGACCAAAGATGAAAAGGACCTACGCAGAAAAAATGGACAATGTCTTTATTGTCGGTGGAAGGGTCATTTTGCCAAAGATTGCCCAATCAAACCAAAGAGCAAGCAAGGTCCAGTTCAGAAGGTCACAGCCAATGCACCAGTCGAGTTGGAAAACTAAAACTCCCGAGATGCAGAAAAGGGTTGCTCTTGGGTGTCACCGTGGACCCTTCAGAATCTAGACATCTTAAACTGGAAATAAGAGTTCAGGTGAAGAAAAAGATCTATTTCAAAAAAGCTCTAGTCGATTCTGGGGCTACTGGAACTTTGTTGACGCCCAATTGGTTCGTGCATGGGGGATCCCATGTATTGAAAAGAAGATCCCAGAAATCATCCAGGCAGTCGATGGAAATAACTCTTCAGACTATTCCCTTGTCGATGATTTGTGAAGATAAGAATCAAAGAAAGAAACATAAAGAGAAAATCATCCTTGACGTGATCCATGCTCCCCAATATGGGATTATCCTTGGCTTGCCAGGGTTAACTCATCACAATCCAGACATCAATTGGGCAGAACGAAAAATCATGTTCTCATCTGTGCTATGTAAAGAACAATGTCTCCAAAAGATTCAAGTACCAAAAGTCTGCAACTCTTACATAGCTACTGCCGTGGAGAAAGAAATTCAGCTGCCCAAACATTATTCATCTTACAAAGATGTATTTGATGAGAAAGGAGCAGAGACCCTACCTCCTCATAGATCTTATGACTGTCAAATTGATCTAGCCCCAGGTGCGATACTTCCCAACTGTCGTGTGTATGCCCTGTAAGAACATGAAAATCAACATTTACGAAAATACCTAGATCAGTTTTTGGAGAATGGTTTCATTCACCCCTCTAAGTCTCCTGCAGCTTCGCCTTTGTTTTTTGTTCCAAAAGCTAATGGAGAACTTCGAACTTGTATCGACTAGAGGGGATTGAACAAAGTCACCATCAAGAATAAATATCCTTTACCCCTAATTCCAGTCTAATTGGAACAAGTAAAGAGAGCAAAAATCTACACGAAGCTTGACCTTTGAGGTGCTTATCATTTGGTCAGAATGAGAGAGGGTGTCGAATGGAAAACAGCGTTCAAGACAAGATATGGCCTTTTTTAATACACCGTCATGCCTTTTGGTCTGTGTAATGCTCCAGCAGCATTTACATTTTTCTTGAATGACGTTCTTAGAGAGTACCTCAACATATTTGCCATAGTATACATCGATGACATTTTGATCTACTAAGACAATGAAAACGAACATGTCCAACACGTCAAGAAAATTCTTGCAGCCCTTCGAAAACACCATTTATATTGCAAACTAACCAAGTGTGAGTTTCATGTTACCACAGTTGAGTTTTTAGGGGTTATTCTTACCCCTCAAGGTATGGTGATGGCAGAAAATAAAATAAAAGCTGCATCTGATTGGCCCACCCCAAAGACTGTTCGTGATGTTCAATGTTTCCTGGGGTTTGCAAATTTTTACCGGAGGTTCATAAATCATTTCTCCCAGACAGTGGCTCCAATCTCTAAGCTATTAAGAAAGAAAGAAAAGTTTGTATGGTCCCCAGAAGCTGACCAAGCCTTCTCTACTTTGAAGGAAGCTTTCTCCACTGCCCCAGTCTTGACTCATCCTGATGCGAATCGACCTTTCATAGTGGAAGCTGATGCTTCAGATGTAGCAATAGGAGCCGTCTTATCGCAACAAAATAAAGACACTGGTCAACTCCATGCAGTAGCTTATATGTCTCGGAAGTTGAACGAAGCCGAACAGAACTATGTCATTGCTGAAAAAGAGCTTCTGGCGTTTCGTGACGCCTTCAAAGAATGGAGACATCATTTGTTGGGTGCCAAATACACTGTCACAGTATATACTGATCATCGTAATCTTCAATTCATGAGTTCCGCCAGACTTTTGACTCCTCGGCAATTACGCTGGATGCTGTTTTTTGCCGAATTTTCTTTTGTAGTAACCTTCCGGCCTGGTAAAGATAATTGCAAAGCTGACGCCTTGTCCCGTCAAGAGTCTACCACGTTGCCTGCATTTCAAGCCTCCAGAGCTATCATTGCTCCTAACAAGGTTCTATGTATCATAAAAATTGAAGATTTCTTTGAAGAAATTCGCAACTCTTTCACTGTTGAGAAATGGCAAACATGGGCCCAAGCAGACCCCAAAAGGTCAATCGAGGGAGGACTACCCTTTCACGACGCTCGTTTGTTCGTACCCACTACCAAACTTCGCAAGATAGTGTTTCATTGGTTGCATGTTATACCTACGGCAGGTCACCCAGGTACTCCTAAAACTCTTGAACTGATCCAACGCTATTTTTGGTGGCCTACCCTAACAAAAGATGTAAAAGCAATGGTAAACAACTGCGAAGTCTGTGCTCGCACTAAAACAAGTCATTCAAAACCAAAAGGATTGTTACATCCACTTCCAACCCCAAGTTGTCCATGGGAGCACATTTCTTTAGACTTTATTACCGGTCTGCGAGTGGTTCAACAGCATTTAGTAATTCTGGTGGTAGTAGATAGTCTCACGAAATATGGACATTTCATTGCCTGTAAGAAATTGCCCACTTCTAGTGAATTGGCAACTATTTTACTGAACAGAGTGGTTCGTTATCATGGACTGCCAAAAGTTATCCTCTCCGATCGGGGGGGTCGCAATTTGCCTCCAATTTCTGGAAGTCATGGTGTAAAACACTCCAAGTGACATCTACACTATCTACTAGTCACCATCCTCAAACAGATGGTCAAACGGAGAGACTAAATCAGCTGTTCCCTTCCTAATCCCCTCTCCCCCTCTTGAACTCTCTTAGCCTCTGTGATTTATCTATCAGAGTCTTGGAGCTGTTCAGTGATGGACGTGTTGGGAACGTGCGCAGACCCCGAGGATCTGGTGACTCTGACAAGACTGCGCCGAGTGGACTTTTCAGGATTTGACCGGTGCATTGTTAGAATTGTAGACCGAACTTCTAAGGACTATCTCAGAGCCTCTAGATCCTTGGATTTGTGTTTTGGACATTTTGAACCCTCGAGCGGAACTTCAGGAAGAAGTTCCAGAAGTTTGGAGAAGTTTGGAGCAACTTTGGAAAACGTTCCTGAAGTGGACTGACTGAATGTCAAAAGCCTAGCCGACTACTTTCAACTGCAACCTGTCTTTAATTTCATGTTTGTCCCGCTGAAAGCTCCAGAGCTTCAGACTTCCAGGATTTGACCAGGGCCTTGTGGAAAAGCAACTAAGGGCATCATAATCAGGTTGGCGGACCAATCGTCGGTCTGC
Organism: Pleurodeles waltl; assembly: GCF_031143425.1. Classification (NCBI taxonomy): domain Eukaryota; kingdom Metazoa; phylum Chordata; class Amphibia; order Caudata; family Salamandridae; genus Pleurodeles; species Pleurodeles waltl. The sequence continues at coordinate 669,985,397 of NC_090439.1, read as the reverse complement.
TTGCCCTGTGAAAATGAGACTGCCGCATAGATGGTGGTCTCCCCCCGAGGCCAATTACAAGATTTCCACTGGGCTGACTGGCAGAAATCTCGGAAATGTGAGGTTTTTGCTGGTGAGCCCAGTGGAAACGGTGCAGCAGAATTGGCCTTGGCTCCTCATGGAGCTGAGGACAATGGCGTCACACAGAGGGTGCTCCCAGCACCCTCGGAGTGCACACTGTCTGCCGTAGCAGACAGTGTGCATTCCAAAGATGATGGGCGGGGGGGCACTTTGTAAAACATATCAATCCAAATTCAGAATTATCAAATTAATTGTTATCATAAAATTGGAAGTATTGTAGCATCTCTTGTTTTACTACTGGTCAATATGTGTTGTAAATAGGTGTGTTTTTATTCACAGATTATTTGTTGTAATTGCCTTGCTTGTTTGTCTGATTGAATGTATTTTGTTGTAGTTAAGCTAACAGGTTCCAAACTCCTTTCAATTTCACATGAAGTTATGCTGCATGTAAGGGTTTTTCATCTAATACCATATTTCACATTTCTTTAAATATTGTAAATGTCTGTTCATCTTCACTGCATATATTTTAATAAGTATGTTTAACAAACAATTTTGCAAGTGTTGTTAATATTTAATTGAAATGACTACACCTACCATGATGCCTTGTTTTTTTATCTGGAAAATATTATTGCAATGTGATGGTGGCCATACTTTCTTTTCTTTCATATATGCACACGTTAAAGAGTTATGTAGTTTTTATTGTTGATAATCAGAAATTAAACAATTCATTACATTTAGCACATTAATGCTTATCGATTAAAATACATAAGTACAAGGAAAAATCGATTTCCAATCATAATCAGCATTTATGACTTAACTGTTCTAAAAAGAGAAAAAAGAGATGAAAATACAAGAAAAACGCCTAAAGAAAATCCATATTATTAATCAGTTCTGTTGTCCCAAAATCCCCTGAATTTGTTTACCACACCAACCCTTGGCCTGTTGTGAGCCCCCCCATTGCTTTACCTGGTGCATTTTTACCACCCATGATTCAAAAGTAGGACCAGCAGGAAATTTCCATCTTTGCCGGGTTCATGATTTAGCTATCAGGGAACTAACAAAAAATACTGTTATTGTCTTAGAGTTAGCTGTTGATTGGTAGATATACCTAATATCGGCCCATGAACATCTGGCTCAATTTAAACTTGCAGTTTAGCACTGATTGAGGTAAAAACCATGACCCAGAAGCTGGGTAGCATGGGACAGAAAAACCCAAATGGAGCCAATTGTCTCTCGAATGGCTACACCGAAAACATACCCCAGGTGTAGAATTTGACATTTGCTACAGGCCATGTGGGGTATAATAGAGTGCCCATATAGAATAGGCCATTATTTTAAAGTTTGTTCCTCCAATGACATTATTAGCCATAAAATTATAGCGACCTCAAAAAAGAGGGTTTATTTTACCTTCCGTGATATTAGACCAGCCATCTCCTGTAAATGGAGATGCAGTGCACGGTATCAATTGCCCACCCCTGTGAGCTTGCTCACAAAATTGGTTTCACTAATATTCTCCTTTGATATGCTGGATGCCCTTTGGTTGCAATGCATATAATTACTGATTTGTATACAGGAGAGTGTAAGGACAGGGAGTATGTTGGTGTTCGCAGTAACCACTTGTTCTCAGGATTTACCATGCCCAGCTAATAAGAAATAAATAAGCCTATAAAAACCGTCCCTTTTCCACTTCCTAATAATACTTGATTCTAGAGATATGCCTACAAGCACTCACTCTCACAACAGTACTTTCGCAATGGCATCAAGGGGTAGAAGAAGGGAAACTGATACTCTTTTTTTAAGGCATGTATATTTGCTTGTCAAAATATACAGACACGTATACCTGGAGCGTTTGGGTCATTTTTAGATTTTCAAAAAGACAGGAAGCTGGACATCTGCCTCATGTAGCATGCATTGAAGGTAAAAGCATTAGACAGATGTAGAGAGGTACATCCGGATAAACGAAAAAGGTGTCAACAATAAGTTTATTGTTGTAAATAAACCCATGACACTGAGCTGGTGATCAGCTACCAGGAAAGCGCCTCACCACCATGACAACCCCAACCTTCCAGAAGGCCACCATGTCATGGAATGAAATCAAGCTTAAGGAAACACTACAAGAACACACTCTGTTAACCTTATACAATGCTACAACAGACTGTACTCTGACACAGCATGATGCCGCAAATCAAGAAAGGCTGCTTGACAGTACTTCTTCATGGTTGGAAGTGCCAGACCTCCATCTTCCCTATATGACAGGATTTTGTTCAGTTCAGTACGAGATTACCTCCCCTGCTGCACCGAAAGCTGCATAGCTTGCTCAATCTCTGTAAAAAAAGATTGCCAAACTTTAACCAGAACATTCAAATAATGAAAGTGAACAATGGGTGAATTGACATCTTAATATCCACTGCATGTTCTATAATGGTTAACGTAGGTTATGCCAGTTAGTTATTAATGATTGCACTTTATTGAGTGTGGAAATATGATTAGATTTAAACAGGTCTGAAATTTCCTGTGATACAAATATGCCCAATTACCTTATTGCAATGGGTGGCCGAGAAATACTACTGCATAGCTATGGGTAGGACTGAGGATGTGCAATGGTAGAGGAGTGTTGTAAATGAAGAATCCGCTTGTACAAGAACTTTGTGGTTTTGTTTATTAGAAAACACATAAAACATCAGGGCTCACTGACAAAGTCCGATGCTGCACAGCCTCCTCGCCCAACATGAATTATCTATAGCTATTTTCTCCCATGGTGCATCAGGTATCAGAACAGGTTTCAACTCCTTTTTGCTCACCTTCCAATGTTTGTCAGATTTAATACACTCCACATAGTTATCCAAATACATATTAACAGCACTGTCAAGCCCAGGCCACCAATAATATGATCTTAGAGCTTTCTTTGTGAGACTAGTACCAGGATGTACTTTATGGGTAAACTCAATCAACCTTTTCTTTAAAATTTGTGGTGTAACATACAAATCATGTGTCATTAAAATTCCACATTCAATACTCAATTCATCAGCTACTTGTGAAAAACCCTTCAAAACATTACCTAAATTTCTGCTAGGAGGCCACCCTTCAGTGACATATTTCATCACTTGTTGTAATACTGAATCACTTTCAGAAGCCTTGCACAACTCCTCAGCAGAAATCGCACCATCACAATGCTCCACAACATCCACATAAGCCACTACACATTCATCATCCAAAATCTTTCTGTGATCATCATCTTCCAAAGGTAACCTGGATAAAAAAATCAGCACGTTTATTCAAACCACCAGAAATGTGTTTTATCACAAAATTATATTCTTGTAATTTAGATATCAGTCTGATCAATCTAGAAGATGCCTTAGTAATACTCCTTCCATCCATCATGTACACTAGTGGTTTATGATCAGTTACCAACTCAGGGATATGTCTTTAATTTCTCCACAGCCCAAACACAAGCCAATGCCTCTCTTTCGATAGTGCTGTAAAAACATTCCGATTTCCGAAGCGTTCTAGAAAAAAAAGCTACTGTAAATTCCCTCCCGGACACTATTTGAGTAAACACAGCACCTATACCTGTTGCACTAGCGTCAACCGTGATTCTGTTAAGCCCTTTGGTATCAGAAGGCTGCAAAGCTGGTGCCTTCAATATGGCATTTTTCACATTTATAAATGCAGATTCTTGCTCGTCTGTCCATTCAAACTTCACCTTCTTTCTTAATAGTTTCCTAAGAGGTTCAACTATACTAGCATAATCCATAATGAACCTAGAATAGTACTCACTCAACCCAAGAAAAGATTTAAGAATATCCATAGGACTTGGCACTTCACAAATTGCTTTTAGTAAATCCTCTTTCGGTTTTATACCATCAGCTGATAAAGTGTGCCCCAAATACTCTATTTCTGTACACAAAAATGTACATTTTGATCTACTAACTGTCATCCCTCTTTCCTTTAAAATACTGAACACCTTATTGAAAATGACATTGTGTTCAGAAGATGTTTCAGCATGCACCAAAAGATCGTCTTGAAATTTCTCGATACCTTCCAAATCTTTAAAAAAGGAAATCCATCAGCTTTTGAAATACACTTGCCGCTGATGTAAGTCCAAAAGGCAGACATACATATCTGTACGCTCCAAATGGTGTTACAAAAGTGGTATGATCTTTTGATGATTCACACAATTTGACTTGATGATATGCTGACTTAAGGTCATGAAAAATATCTTGAACCATTAGTAGCTGCTAGAATTTCTTGTATCCTGGGCAACGGATGACAATCAACTACAATATTCCTGTTCAAGGACCTCAAGTCATCACACAACCGTATATATTACCAGTTTTTTTTTGTAACTACAATAGCCGACACACACACAGAAGAATCTGTGCTTTCAATCACACCCTCATCACACAATTTTTTTAATAGATCTTTTAACTCCCCTCTAACTGATAGCAGAACAGGACGCACTTTATGAATGACAGGTGTAGCTGTTGCTTTCAACTTAATTTCATGTTCAAACCCCTTCATACATCCAATATGATTCGCAAATACATCCTGATTATCAGTCAACACCTTTTCAAGAGTTAAGCTCATATCGGTATCATCAACACTATTCACTTCTGAACATGGTAGTTCACCTAGAATGATTGGATTTGATGATCCTGGTTTCAAAATGATTCCTAGTTTACCCAAATCCTGCCAACCAACAATGTTCCTGCCATTTTCAGCGACATATATCTTAGTATCAATGTTGTGATTTTTAAATTGCAAAGTGTCACAAAAATATCCTGCCATGTTAATATCAAACTCTCCAAATGCCTTTGGGTTTACATCACTCTTTTTTAATTTCATGTTTTTCCAAATTTTCTCAAAATTGTCCTTATCTAATATAGTAATAGGTGAACCTGAATCTGCCATGACTTCCAATTCTCTTCCTCCAATGCTGACACAACCAAGTGGTGCTTTAAATCTGTTCATAACACCTCTACAACCATCATCATCTACAGTTAGCATGATATTAGCACACATTTCTTCATCAAAATTGTATTAATTCTAATTTGGTTGCCCTCTTTTGTACTTCTACATACACCAGCAAAGTGACTGATGTTTTTGCATGTAATGCATTTTTTCCTTAAAGCAGGACATTTGGAATTGTTACCCAAATATGATTTTGATCCACATCTGTAACATTGTACATTTTTCCTTCCATTGTACGTGCTATCCTTGTCTTTATTCAGTACTTTAGTCTTTTGATCCTGTACCATATACACATCTGTGTTAGAAACATCTACAGATGTTAAAGCTTTGGTAGACAGTAATGATCTCTCAATTCCTTTGGCTATGTCAACAACTCATGTAATGTTGGATTTCTGCATGCCAGCAACCTTTCTTGTATTTTTTTTAATAACATTGAAATACAAATTGATCACGAATATAAGTATCTGTCATCCCATTAAATTTGCATGTAGGCGCTAAAACTCTCAAAGAAGCAATATACTCCTCAACGCTTTCATTCTCCATTTGCTTCCGCTTGAAAAAACTGTGCCTCTCCACCATTACATTGGGTCCCTCTGTGAATTGTTTTTCCATATGTTTAACTGCTTCCTCATACTCATTCAATGGAATAAATTGACCAGGAGGCGATTCATATTCCGGTAGATTATCAAAGATCTCTTGACCAGTATTGCCTAATAGGCCAAACATCAATGCTTTTTTTCATTCTGAATCAATTTTTTTTACCATCAATAGCCACTAAGTAATTTTCAAATGCTCTATGCCAATTTTTCCATCTCATTATAGGTTTGCCAGGATTATTTAAAAACAACGCAGGCATTATTAATATTATTATTATGAGCCAAAGTATTTTTTTTTTTATGAGTATTTCACAGCTTCCAAAAATGTTCTTCCAGATATCTGAAACTCTCTGGCAAAATTAAAATGGCCACCGTTTACTCCTTGTTCAATTGAAGGCCATGTATTCCCGAATCGACATACAAAATGGCCGCCGTTGACATATACTTATAGCAGGAATTTGCCCTTGTTTTGCTCAATTTGCCCAATCCAAAATGGCCCTCGGATATGCCTCCACGTTAGTTCTGTTTTCGTAGGAAATTGGGCACAATAGGAATAAAACATGAAGCACTCCAGCGTGATAAGCAACTGTTACTAGGAAACCAGCCCACTTCGTTAATGAGCACGAGGAGCGGCGATAAGTAAACAATGGGCGCGAGGAACAGCGATAAATTAACAACGAAAGAGGAAACGCCGAGACACACGGCTACAGTACCTTTATGAAAGTGAAACCACCATATCCATCACGATGCAGGCGGTTACAACCTTTCAATGAAGATCAAAACGCCGTGTCCTCCATCAATGAAATATTCGTCCACAGGATCCAGAACACTGGCAAGTCGATGAGCCCCAACAACGCTCGTCGCCGAATTGTTGTAAATTAAGAATCAGCTTGTACAAGAACTTCGTGTTTCTTTTTATTAGAAAACACATAAATCATCAGGGCTCACTGACAAGGTCCGATCGGCACAGCCTCCTCGCCTAACTGATACTTACATTCTCTTCGTAGTAAAACACATTCTACATTCTATTGCACGTTCACATTCCAACATTGTGCATACCTATCAACTATTACAACAAGGAGGACTTCCGATTTGGTCTGGTTTATCTTGTAGCTCCCAATATCTGAAAAGATTTGTATTTTATCAAAAGTATTACAAATATTTGGTGCATCGCCGGCCAGGTAAAAGATTAGGTCATCAGCTAAGTGTTTTAGTTTAGTGGCACCTGGAAGCGGGCGCTCAACCTGGGGATCTTGTCTTAGCTCCGCTGCCAAAGGTTCAAGAAAGAGAGCAAAAAGCAAATGGCGACAATGGACAGCCTTGCCTTGTACCTCTGCTTACAGAAATATGGTCTGCTGATTTAATCATGATTTTAGCCTTGGCCTTAGCATATAGATTTTTCAGCAGCCTGACTAGTTTTGCTGGAAACTCCAAATGGAGTAAGATGGCAAACAATACTTCCCACTGCACATGATCAAAGGCCTTGTTGGCATCAAGCATGATTATGGTGGCCTTAAACTTATTTCTTGAATAATAGTCAGTCACCTGCACAAGAATGTTTGTGTTCAGTGTCATGTATCTCCCAGGGGAAAATCCATTTTGATTGCTGTGAACTACCAAAAGTGCCACAGTAGCCATTCTTAGCATCATGTATTTAGCAAACAGTTTGTAATCGCTATTTCATAAACTGATAGGGCGATAGGAGCCGGACTGCATAGGAGGCTTATATTTTTTTAAGAAAGCTAACAGTAACCACCTGCGTAAATTCTTTGAGAATTTCACATCCTTCCAAAATTTCATTGCACAGCACAACTAGAAAGTTGACACACTGCGCCTCATATATTTTATAGAACGTGGCCAGTAGGCCATCGTTTCTGCAAGGCCTTTGCATTCGGCCATGATTTGATAGCTTCTTTGATTTCTGTATGCTTAATGGGGGCTCCCACCATTTCTTGAGAGTCCCTGCTCAATGAGGGTAGTTTTAATGGACGTAAATAGTCCTCAATCATTCCTGGTGGGGAGTTTATAGTAGTGGTATAGAGATTGGCATAGTGATCCAAAAACACCTTGCCAATCTGATCAGCAGCCATCACGGTGAGGTTCTTTCTGGCATCAAATGCACTTAATAGTCCCCTGGTTTTGTTTCTTTTAGACTTACCATCCCAACAAGAGCCCTGCGCATTCACTCTCCTTATAACATTTCTGAAAAGATGAATTCTGATTAACCAGTTCCCTAGAATTATAGCAGTCCTCCCTATGGGCTTGCTCCAATTCTTGTTGCAGGGCAACAGTTTCCTCCTATTTCAATTTGTTAGCTCGAGCAGTAAAGGAAATCACCTCCTCCTGAATAAAGACCTTGTTGGCCCCCCTCCATACCGCAAAGCTAGAGGCTGTACCGATGTTCCTCTGAAAAAACTACTCCAGCGCCATACACATGGCCACAACCCATCTTTCTTGCATTAATTGTAATTTGTTTAGTCATCACCGTGGTCACTCTAGTGAAGGGCTGCTTAGCCTTAAGTCTAAAAAGGCGATTGCATGGTCTGAGAAGGATTTTGACCATGTACCAGATATCGCTTTTCCAATTATATGATATTGATAAAAATTCTATTTGCGACGCAGAGTTAAAGCGTCTGGAGAAACATGTATATTCTCGCCTCATAGGGTGTTCGGTTCACCAGGGGTCTATCGAGGCTAGGTCCTGTACTAGCTTGGCTAAAAAGTGGGCAATCTTAGGCTTATTCTCAGTTTGTTTTGATGGGAGCAGTCCCATTTGGCATCCTGTATAACATTAAAGTTGCCTCCAGTTAGAACAAGTCTCTTAAAATGGAAGAGAATGTTATAAACTTCTTCTAATGGGACCACCTCATCATCTGTAGGCCTGGAAAAACTGACCAGATGAATAGTTTGATTATCAGCCTGTAAGCTCACCAATATCCACCTGGCCCAAGGGTCCTTTACCACCTGAAGTACTTGCCCTGGAAGGTTGCGAGCCAACATGATGGTTACCCCCTGAACTGCTGTATTTGTAGATGCATAAAATGCATGGGAAACAAATGTAGAGGTAATAGGTTACTAGGCGGAACCTTTCAGATGTGTCTCTTGAAGCAAACTGATTTGAGCTCAGTCAACTTGAGCCAACATAGAATGGATCTAAATTTGGTGCGATTGTTAATCCTGTTTGTATAACACAAAGTGACCCTAATATATTCAGGTCTAGTTGCTGGGATATTCATGATGGGTCAAATGGTTGCCTTACTGCCCGCTCCTGGAGCAGAGCCTAATGAACATTGCCTCGCAGCTAACCTGTCGCAGATCTGGCTGCCCTAAATATGGCATAAGCCCTAAGTCCAGTGATTTTAATTGTGATGTACCCCCGATTGCCCCACACCTGCCCTCTAGCCCACTCTGTTCCTGGAGCCTGACCTGTTGTGGACTCAATGAGAGCTTCCACCCCTACCCCCCTATACAGTCCCTCCACCCTTCCAACCCTTTCAACTAAATGATGCCTTGGCATAACACCTAGAGGCTGCCTGTGGCAACTGAGAGTGACACAGCTGTAATATACAGCTTAGCCTGGTAGGGTCTCAGCTTGAGACAACATCAGTCGAACAGTTATGTGAACATTTCAAGCATTAGAGATTCCTTCCACTGACTCTTCCCTTCCTACCCCTCCTCAAGGCTGCTGAATTGAGTGCGGAAAGCCCTTTACCTGCTCTACCATCTGGAAAATGTATGACTACCCCTTGTGAAGGACTTTCAGTCTGGACTGCTGAGCAATACCCTCTGGGGTACTGGAAACTGTGAATCATGCCTTTGAACTCTTTATGTCACAGTTGTGAAAATAAAATATCTTGAAAGAAACTTTTTTTGTGGTCTGATATGTTTTGTCTCTGATGGTGTTGGCTAAGATGCGCTTCTTGATCTGAAAGTCATCAAAGTGACTAAAATAATTTGTGGCTATTTTGCATTAGGAGATGAAATGGCAGGTACATGATGCTCTTCCGTGATTGTTTGATCCAGATGCTCAGAAGCTGCCCCCTGGCATACCTGCTTGAATATGAGATCCATAATAAGTCTTGTTACCATCTGACCATTCCCTCGACCCTCTTGCAACCCGGTGAATCTCAAATTAGAGCAACGCAATGTATTTTCTGCATCATCAATTTTCAGTAGGAGCTCAGCCAATTCAGACTGCAGTTCAAGAGATAAAGGTGGTCATTACAACCTCAGCGGTCTTTTAACAAGACCGCTGAGGGACCGCCGTGCGGAAGACCGCCAGTAGTGGCGGTTTGCCGCTCGGCGTATTATGACCGTTGGCTGCCCTCCGTCGTTTTCCCGACGGAGAGCCGCCAACAGCCATACTTGTGGGCGGCAGGGAAGTGGAGGTTGCTCCACCGCCACCGCCACGCCAACAGAACACCGCCCAGCTAATCATGTCCTGTGATTCTGCGCGGCGGTGTTCTGTTGGCGGTGTGGTGTCGCCGGAGCTGCCCCCATGGCTCCCGTCCCCTCCTGGCGGATCGATGGAACAGGTAAGTCGATCGTCCGTTGGGGAGGGGGGCAGGGGGGTGTTGTGTGTTGTGTGGGTGCATGGGGGTGTGCGTCTGTGTATGTAGGGGGTGTGTGAGTGCGTGTATGCTTGTGGGGGTGTTGCGTGTTTTTGGAATGAGTGCGTGTATGTCTGTAGGTATGTCTGTGTGGATGTGTGCGTGAATGTGTGAATGTGGGTGTACGTGTCTGACTGTGGGTGGGGATGTTGGCATGTATGTCGGTGTGTTTGCGTGTATTTGTGTTGGTGGTGCCTGCGTGCGTGTCGGGTGTGTATGTGTAAGGTAATGTCGGGGGTCGGGGTGGGGAGGGGGACCCTGCCACCTTTGGGGGGTGGCAGGGGTGGTGGGGGTGTAGGGGAGGGAGTCGGGGTGGGGGAGACCCCTATCAGTGCCAGGGAAGGAATTCCCTGGCACTGATAGTGCTTACCGCCATGGATTTCATGGCGGTTCCTACCGCTGGAAATCCACGGCGGTAAGCCAGGTCACAATACCGGCGGAGGTATTGTGACGGCCGCCGGGCTGGAGACCCAGGTCTCCAGCCCAGCGGTCGTCTCCGCCCTGACGTGCGGAACGGGGAAGCGGCTGATGACCATGGCGGTAACCGCCATCGTCATAATACTCAAAAAAAGACCGCCAGCCTGTTGGCGGTCTTACCGCCGCTTTAACACCGTCCGCCAGGGTTGTAATGACCCCCAAAGAGTCCTGCTTAGGTCTAGTGTCTTCCAAGTCTGAGACTTGCTGTTCCACTTGGGAAATTTGAGCAGTGAGCTGTTGAATGGAGGATTAAATTTGATGTAGTTGTTGTTCCATTCTTTTATGCACCTCGTCCTGGGAAATCGTCATTGCTCTTAGTACTCCCAGAATCTGATGCAGAACTGTATTCGTAGATGGAGCCAGGGAATCGTCAACCTCAGGGGTTTGGGATGTGGCTTTTGCTTGCATTCATATAGACTCCAGTGCTGATTCCACTATTAGTGATGCACAATTATTAATTTCTTGCAGGCTTTGACATACCCTAGGCGATGCAGAGACTATAGCGGATGACGGCAAGAGCAAAGTGGAGAATGCTAGCTTTCCATAACCAGTAGAGTGTTGTATGCTTGTGGTAACACTAGATCTGTCATGATTGATACTAGATGCATTAAGGGCCAGATGTATCAAACAAATGCATTTTGGGATGTAACAAGTCCAATTTGCGATTCAGTAACTTGTTACCGAATCGCAAATTGGATTAGCAACTACATACCGATTCAGTATTAAGAAGGGGCATGTCAAGGGCATCCCTTCCTAATACTGAATCGCAGAGGTATGTATGATTGTTTTGTGATCGTGAATGCAGTCACAAAACAATTGCAGTTAACACCAATTTCAAATTGGTGGTAATCCATTCGCAAAGGGGAAGAGGTCCCGAAGGGACCCCTTCTCCTTTCTGAATGCATGCAAAAACATTTTTTAAGAGCAGGCAGTGGTCCCACGGACCATTGCCTATGCTTAAAAAAAGAAAAGAAAACTTTCCATTTTTCTTTTTTTAAACACATCCTGTTTTCCTTTACAGAAAACGGGCTGCATTTAAAAAAAAGATTGCTTTATTTAAAAGCGATTACAGACATGGTGGTCTGCTGAGCCCACCAGGCCACCATTCCTGTAATTGTAGCCATTCACAGTGGGTCGCAAATCGCGACCTACCTCATGAATATTAATGAGGTAGGTCCATGTGCGAGCCCATGTGAATTGTTATATGAAACTCCTGGAGTTTCACACATTCCAATAGCGATTACTTAATTGCGATTTGCAAAAAATCTCACTTTGGTAATCGCTATAGGAAATCATGATACATCTGGCGCTAAGTTAATAAAATTCGTTATATTCTGGTGTCATATTTCTCACCTTTTTTATTACTCTTTGGCGCCAGCTGTAGTAAATGGGGGTAAGTTTATCATTCCTTAGTCCGTGGGTGACTGTTTGGCAGTTGGCCTTGCCGCACTTTTCCTATATCGGATGGCTCCAAAGGCTTATCAGCTATAATTTTGCTTAGCCCCTCAACTCGTGAGGTGGTATTGAGATGTAGTGGTTCTGAGGCTGAGGAACTATTCTTTTTGGTTTCCTAGGTGCCATAAACTCTTTCTCCCAGGACAGCCTATCTTGCGGGCTGGAGAATTTGTTCATCTTGCACCTAGCTGGCTAGGTGATCCATCAAGTGATCAGGAGAGGTAGCCTGTAGTTTTGCTTCATTGGATCTCAATTCAAGTCCCCTAGTGGAAGAGGTATGACTGGGATGTTTAGCATTCCACACCATTTTTCTAGCAGGTTGTACCTTTGTTGCGGTATCCCTTGAAACCTGCTTCATTATTTATTGCACGCTATAGACTGGAGACTAGCTGGGGGGTTGCAAACCACACCTGTAGCTACACAGGTTGCTTTCACAATGGTCCTGAGGTTCTTCTCCACTCAGAGGAAAGCCTATTGCCCCTCCTAAGCTGCCTGTGAATCTGTCACGAGTGGACTGTGTGCACCAGTTACTTGCTGCACTGTCTCCTTGCTTAATGAAGCTTTGCAGAGGGGCTCCTCTTGTTGCAAGTTACTGACTACTGCACAGTATCTACTCCTCCTCTTACCTCTCTCTTCCTCCTAGATGCTCTTTAGAGGCTCTGATATACTCCCCAAGGAGTTCTTTTCTCCTCATTTGTCTTCCTTGCGTGGAAATAAGTCTGTGCTGACTTGCTAGTGTATACCCCAAACAGTTCTTAGAAGTTTCAGAGACAAAACACCCACTGTGGACAAAAGCAGGTTGCCATATGGTGTGCCCCAATAGAGAATCCACGAATATCAAGTGACACTTTAACTCACTGGACTCCAGTCGGTACCTCCATGCCAAACCACCCAGTAGCTGGCTCGCTACTGGGCTGAGATGCGAGAGACCGGAAGAGCAGCAGTCTACCACCCCTCCAAGGTGATATGTTCTCACTCCACAGTTCACAGAAAATGACTCCTGGAGCCAGGTGCCCGCCTGCACTCCCGGAGTTGAGGCAGCCATAGAGAAGCAAAAGCAACAAACTTCAGCCAGAGCAAACACTTCATGCTCAGGCTAAACACTATGATCAAGCTTCCCTCCGAAGGCAGTTGGACACTGCACCCACCATCTTGCATGCCATAAATTATCCAGAAGCCCTCTCAACCACTGAGCATGATGGGTGCTTTACATGGTCAAGCCTGTAGCTGTTGTAGTTATGTATTTATCAATCTTCATTTTGTGCAATGTTTATATGATGACTAGTGTCTTTATTCCTTCTAAGTTGCATAATAACCAGATGTTTAGCCTGGCAGGCCTGGAAATGGCTTAGTTCTCATCTCTCCTCTCTACTGTGTTGGGTTGAATGTTTGGTATATTTAATGTGCACTTTCTAAGTGATCTTTTTCTTTTCAGGACATTTCTTTACTCACTTTTTTGAAGTTTGCATGTGTGTAATTTATCATAAAACCACTGAAATGTCTAATCATACTATTAATTACCTTTTACCTTTTTATGTTGCTTCATTTGTATCTGCAAACTCATTTGATGTATAATACAGACTTTTATTTGTTTTTCTTTTGTAATACATATTTGGCCCAATACCTAAAGTCCATGGACAACCATCTCCCACTGAGAATACCTCCACTCCAGGCCACGAATAAGCCTTCAGTGAGGACTCCACTCCTGCAACTCCAGATGATGAGGAGCTGCCTGATCAATGTGTCTTCCTGGGCAGATAGCTGCAGTAAATCAGCCCACACCTTTACATCCCATACCAGCTGTTATCACACCCCAGCCTCAGGATACCTCCATTCCTGTGCCATAAGGAACATCGCCCCAATCTAGTGCCCTCCAGTCCTAGCTGCTATTTATCCAACACCACCATCACCTCTAGTTCTACCTGGACCAAGTGAGATGGGGCACATTGAGTCAAGGGCACAGGGTAGTGGAGTTCGGGTTCGTGGGAGGGAATCTACTGGCCAGCAAAGTGAGGCCATTGGGTTCACTGTCATCCCAGGACACCATTGACCAAGTCTTGAGATCCCTACATAAGAAATAAGACATGATAGGCCAGGTCCTTAAAAAGCTCTGGGACATAATGGAGTTGCAGAGGGAGCACAAAATAGATATGCAGACTCTAAACTCAGATTTGAACTCCCTGACTGAGGTGCTAAATGATATGTTTCACTAAATGTGCAGGTCTTTTCTAGCAACATCTACCCCTTCTGGGCCTACTGTGTCTTCCTACAGCCACAGAAGGGGAGGCTCTACCACAAGAGGAAACACCTGCACCCATCTCAGTCCTTGCAACTGTGGATCATCCAGCCCCCCTCGGGAATGGATGTCCCTCCGGACCACCATGAGAGGATGGTAAGACCTCCACCACCACTAATTTCCTCTAGTGTGTGACTACCATTCAATCTGTGGACTATTTTCTGGACACATTCACCTTTCTGATGCCAGTTGTATTATGTGCCTTGAACTTCAAACAACTGTGACTCTACAATAATAGTTTCATTCAGAGTGATTGACCTTTTAATTGTTTTCTTTGAGTTTTTGTTTTCTTCCTGTTTAAGTTTATGTGGGTCTGTAAAATAAATTAAAACCAACAAAGTCAAAGACTGGTAGTGTATTTCTTTTATCAATTTGTTTATTTTTTACCTTCTATCATACTGTTTAAAATGATTGTTATTCAAAAAGAAATTCCATGTATGTAATGTTTATTGCATTTTTAAAAAAGTCAAAATAATTAACAAATCTATAGTAAAGTATTTTCATAAAATTGTAATAAAGAATTGTTTGTTATCATTTCCAAAAACCATTAGAAATAAGCATAAACCAAATACTCCATGCCATTTTTACATTTACAGTTTCCGACCTTGACACCGTAGAAGAACGTAATATAATTCAAAAAATCTAATTGAATAGGCAAACTGTTTCTGATTTATGTCATCAGCTTTAGCTAGACTTCCTGCCTCACAATAGGAATTCAACATTGTTGAAAATGGCCCTTTCTGCAGTGTCATCCAAGTCATTTTGGCTTCCTCCTCCTCATTTTATGACCTTGTTTTTGTTTTTGTTGGCTTTAGAACTCTGTGCACTCTACCACAGCTAATCAGTGCTCTCTCCTTAAAATATATTAATATTGGTTTATCCACAATTGGCATCTCTAATTCACTGGTAAATCCCTAGCAAAGGCTACTATATG
This sequence comes from Pleurodeles waltl, assembly GCF_031143425.1. Lineage (NCBI taxonomy): Eukaryota > Metazoa > Chordata > Amphibia > Caudata > Salamandridae > Pleurodeles > Pleurodeles waltl. The sequence goes on along the minus strand of NC_090439.1, from coordinate 669,969,998 downwards.
TACCTAGGGCCTATAAATTAAATCTACTAGTAGGCCCGAAGCACTGATTGTGCTACCCACTACAGTAGCCTTTCAAACATGTCTCAGGCCTTCCACTGCAGAGCCTGCTTGTGCAGTTTCAAGCTGACATTTTGACATAGCAAGTGCACACACTTGCCAGGCCCAAACCATCTGTTTTATTACATGTCACCCTAAGGTAGGCCCTTGTTAGCCCCAAGTGCAGGGTGCAATGGATTTAAAAAGTTGAATGTATACTTTTAAGTTTATCATGTCCTGGTAGTGAAAAACTGCTAAATTAATTTTTTACTACTGTAAGGCCTAGCTCTCCCATAGGGTAACAATGGGGTTGACTTAAAGAGTCTTTATGTGTAATTCTCAAATGGGAAAAGATCGAGATTAGGAGTTTGGTGTCTCTGGACTCCAAATTTAAAATCACAATTTATGATGAAGTCGGATTATAAATTATAAATTGTAAGTCTGAAAATGCCACTTTTAAAAAATGTGTATTTTCTTACTTTAACCATTCTGTGCCTCTGCCTGTTTCTGAACACAGATCTGGGGTTGGTGACAGATGGGCTTTGTGCATTCCCTCTAGGCAGTCACTCGTATTGTGAGCTTAGGTGTGAATTAATAAACCTTAATGGACCATTAACTGGCTGGATGGGGGAGTGAAGCTTAGCACTGCCTCAGTAACACATGAATAGGGCTGTGCCTCTCCCTGCACATAGGACTGCATAAGTCCCTGGAGAGTGTCTGTAACCAAGGAAGGAAAGGCACAAACCTTGTGATCTTCAAACACCTCTTTGAAATCTCCCTTACTTTAAAGGAACATTTGCAGTTTGCAGGCAATTGTACAAAACAGGCCACAATTTTTGGTTGTGTCAGGTGTGGTGCTGTATCACAATTGTGACGGGGGTTACTTTGACCCAATTACACGCAACTTAGTATAAAGTTGACTTATGATACAGTGGATATTCCAATTGTCACATTGGTGAGTTGGTATGATGGACAAACAATAGTGAGCATGTCAGTAGAAACATAAGAATAATAGCAACATTGTTTAGCAAAAACTCTGTTCACTAAAACATTCAAGCCAATTTATGCTAAAAGCTACAGATTGGCATGATGCCTTACTCCATCACAAATGTGCATGTAAGCCCACCTGTTTTTTCCAAACATGATTTTTGATAGGCATACATTTTTCAATAAAACAGACAGGTATGTGTACACATTGTTGACAGAGTAACACATATCCAAGAACAACATTTTATGTCCTTTGTTGTGTTCAAATGATAAATCAATGATGAACATAAAATAGGTTAGTTGAAGGGACTTTTGCGGATGAACAATGCACAATATACAAAGCATTTTTTTTGCTTGACATATATTTTTCTGAGATAACTTCACCATTCAAAACAACCAATCTGAACCATTCAGAGATGTTAAATAATTCATGGAGAAAATTGAAAATGATTAACAGAAATGACCAAACATTAAATGGGAGTAATGATGGGAAATTGCAAAACCGTGAGCATATGGGCCTGAAGATGTTCCCTTCATGCATAAGGTAATGGTAACGTACGCCTAGGTTTTGAAGCCTTGAAGCAGGTGAAATATGAAAACAGGATTGTTTTTGTGACAAAAACTCATGATCAGTTTTATCTATTTATATGTTTGCATTTATAAATATTTGCATTCATAAAGCACATACAACCCTACAAGTATCTGAGGGCTAGGAGAGTGAGGCAGTCCTCAACTTAATCAAGCAGTCCTTTCCAAGAACCTCCTAATCTCTCCTAAAAAAAACAAGCTTTAACAGCCCGTGAAATTCCACATATGATTACATTCTTCTAATATTCAACTGCAACGTATTCCATAGCCTGGCTGATCCTACTGAAAAGGCTCTCCCCTCCACCTGTCCTTTCTAAATTTGGGGGTATTTCCTTTCTTGTTTCTTACTGATCTCAGGGCTCTACTAGGAGCATGCCAAGAGAATGTGGTCTCCAATAGCCAATTTACACAGATACAATGAAAATGTTACATGTCTTTTCAGCATCTTCAGGAGCAGGCAAAGGACACATTGGCCATAAAGTCAGGGAAGCAGCTGGCCACTGTGTGTGGTGAGATGTCAGACACTGCGCCCAGTGAAGAGGCTGTTGACCTCTTACGCAACATCACTTTAGGCCAGACTGTGATCGTGAATGGCATCCAGAGCTTTAGTTGCCAAATGCAACATATGGTTTTATTTCTGGATGCCATTCATAGTTCAATATTTGGCATGCAGAGATCGCTTGCAAAAACAGCCTCCACACTGACAGCCAGCCCAACCTTCTGCCCCAACTCGGGTCCCTTCTTCATCCCTTCTCCTACCCCTATCCCAAGAACACTCACTTCTTTACAGGCACCCACACCAACAGAAACAAGCAACACACCCACACACACACATAAACCCAAACACACAAAGAAACACAAACAAAAACATACAATATATACACACTACTGACACTACACTTACAGGCACCGCAACCACAACCACCATACCCATCACCACACCCACAACCACCACCATACTCACGAGCACCACAACCACCACCACACCCACACCCACCAACATACCCACAAGACACCGCCACATCCACAGCCACTATCACACCCATGCCAACGAGCACACCCACAAGCACCACCGCACCCACAAGCACCACAACCACAACATCCACTTCAATGACACACTCACCCCATCAAACAAACACACCCAAATCCACACCTGCATGCACAACAACACCAAACAAAAGCCCACACTCAAACACCAAACACTTACAAAACCTCACACATCCCAAAAAATACACCAGACAGACGTGCAGCTGTAAAACATGCAGACACACACACCATAATCACACCAACTACATCAACAGCACACCCACACAAAGTAACACACTCCCACAGAAGCACACACACAACAACACCAACCAAACTCAAATGCAAACACACTCCCGAACACCATACACCTGCCGAAAAACACATGCCCAAACAAATACCACATAAACCAGACCCACATTCATCTGGAAAATAAAAACAGACAGGCCCACAACACACACTCCAGCTCCCTCTGCCTCCCAAACCCATCCTCTCCCAACCCTCCTTCCTGTACTCGTCCACCCAAATTACTATCTTCCTTGTCCCTAACCTCTGTGAAACTCAAACCTACCAAGCCCAAAAAGGATCCTTGAGGTGCCTGCTCTGTGTCCACTAGATGTCCCTTCCTGAGGAGGTTACCCCTTGGAGGTGTATCTAGGAGGCAGGTTCTGGACCAAAAACCCACACGCTCATGCTGTACATTATGTTTGGTTTTGAGAGAGCTGTCTTATTTCTTGATCAAATTATTTTCTTTTCCCAAAAGTTTGTCCTGTCATTATTATTTCTTCACATGTTATTGATTAGTAGCAATGTTAATTATGAAAATGTGATGTATCTGTACAGTGCATATGTTAGTGAGAAACATTTGTAATGGACATGGTAATTTTGGTGCAGGCATTCTTCATGATAATGGGCACTTACACCAAAATTAAACATTATTTTTTTTTTGCATGCTAATACAGGTGTGACTATTTTAAATTGATCAGTAATAAAAAAATAAACACATATGCATTCCATATTTAAAAAATGTTAAGGTAATTAAAATGTAATGATACACAGAAAATGCACTAGACAAGGGGAAAGGTGACATTGATAAATATATTGTATTTTTTAAAGTTTTGAATGAACATTGATTTTACATTTATTGTACACAAATGTTTTGGCTTGTTTAGTACACTTTCTACATTTATTACAATCATGTGTAATGCATATGTGCATGATTTGAAAGTGTTAGAAAAATGATGAAACATTATGGACAATATGATTTACCTGTATGGACACATTTTGCATTTGGGACTGATGTAGGTGTCCATTAGCATGAAGTCTGCTTGTAACAAATTTGTAAATAAAAATTATAATTTTCAAGTGTGTTTCTTTAAATATCAAATACAGACACATTCCACACATGTGCATTGCACATTTGGTAAATGATTGCATGTATGAGTGAATTAAAAATGCACAAGTCCAGAGCTAATGTAACCAGACCATTCAGAAGGTAAAAGGTAAAAAAAAAACACACAACTTCGAGTCTAGAGACAACCGGGCTAATTTGCTTTGTGGTCAACTAGCAGCAACAAAGGAAGGACTTGGACAATCGTGTTCATGAATGAAAGGGAAGTGACCAAAAATGAAAAAGGTAGGTTTCAAACTTTTATCCCTTCCAATCTACCAACTCAGGTGTGGATGTCAGTAGGAAGGCACATTGTGATTGGCCAGGCGATAGCACTGGCTGTACTCCATCTGAGAACTGCTTTTACCTATGGTGCTACCGATGCTGACAGAGGCTGTGACACTCCAACAGACTTTTGTTTATCACCCTGCCAGTGTCTACGTAGAGCTGACGAACTGCTTAGGAGGCAGATGAATTATTTTACTGAAAGGTGACATCGGGACCAAATCCACCATGATCTAAATCAGGCCCTTAGTCTTTTTTCAGTTTATAATACTCCAGTGAGGCAGACCTGAAAGCTATCTCTCATTATGTCATTTTAGCGCCAGACAGCTTTGTGATGCAGTCCCACTAATGCTTTATAGGTCTTGGAAGACTCAACTTTTCAGACTACCTGGAGCATTTCCTCTTGAACTCTTCTAAGGCTTGCAGGCCGTGAGGGACAACACTTAGAAGCGAAGACTCACTCCAGCAGAGGCCACCACCAAGATCGAGTCTAGGCCCAGATTCAGTAAGCTTACCCTTGAATTTCACACCTTAGTCTTTGGTACAAGTGTAATCAGGTCCAGCCCTTCAAGTCTCCACACAGGCCTCAAACAACAAGTCCAGTCTTTGTCTGTTCATTCACAGGTCAGAGTGTGTTCTGATGAGCTGTGGGGAAGGTGCCACCTTCGAGGGTTCCATTAGCAAGTCGGTTGGGCGGCTCCTAGACACTCCCTAATCAATGAGAAAAAAATTCCCACGTGCATCTCAAATGGCAGCACATTTTTTATTTTGTAGGCTGGTGCTGTTCCAGCTGAGGTGGGCTTAGAAAAATGAGTAGGCCTCTCCTCCTCAATTATACCAAACTAGCTCTAGGACCATCTTCCCCTTCTACTGGGCTGGTGCCAAGCTGGTTAGAGGTGGCCCATGGAAGAAAGACTTCTCTGCCACAGGTTTCCCTTTATATTTAACTGTAAATGAGAAGGGTTCTGCCTGCTCCCTTTCAAGTTAATGAAGTTCGTGAACCCAGTCAAATATGTCACTCTCGGATCTTCCTGCCACAAGGTCAAGACCATCATTTCTGCTCTGGGAGCATTTTTTACACCTCATGAAGTGAATGCATTGAAAGGGGCCCACTGCTGGTAGGATAATGCTAATTAGCCAAGTGGAGATTCAGACATACAAAGTAGAATTTTTAAACATTACTTTTCCTAAATATGTATTAAAAGTCTAACTTCACTAGTGGATTACATTTTTAATAAATATTAAAACTATTGGTGGAGTTTTCTCTTATCCTAAGCCAAAGATGGAAGAATTATTATTTTATTTAAACTTCAGTTTTTCTCATAGGACAGCCACAGCCCTTTGCAGTAAGAGCTTTTAGGGTACATGTCAACACTAAGTGGCAGATTAACTAATATTTGGCTCAATACAACACAATGCAATAGGATAACTTGCTGCACTGAGCTCCATCAAATAAAGAGGAAAAGAATGCACCATATCTGCTACCATATGGTGCATTCTTGCTATCCCTCTGCTATGGCGTGATTGTGGCTGCTAAGCAACAATGCCAACCCTGGTGTAAGGATGCCTGTGCTACACGCAGTATTGTCTTTGTGCAGGAAGAAATACTTTCCTGAATAATAACAATCCTCTGAGATTTTTTCCTGTTTATGTGGGTGCTGCAGAATGCAGCACATGTAGAAATAGGAAACAACTATAAAAACTAATCATATTTCTCCTCATTATGCCTCCCCTGGGAAGGCACATCATTTAGACATATTATCAGGTTTTCTAGTGTTAGTAAATCTGCGATTGCTACAAAAACCATAGGTGGTAGCATAGGAAACCCATGCTCCACCCCTGGAATGTCATCCCAGGGCATAGTAACGTAAAGCAATACCTTGCACTGCCTAGCATTACTCCAGATTTACTATGCCACACAGAGCCATGCAAGGTTGGTTATTTCGAAAGGATCAGGTTCAAAAGTTGTCAGGCTACACAGGTAGGCCTGAAGTCACGTTTCCTTTATTAGTCTAGTTATATGCACATAAAAGCTGTTTACACAGACACCAGATAACTTTCCATGCCATTGTTATAGAATCTGCACCATATGATATAGCTTTACTGGAAAATTAAAAATGCCAGTTAAGAGTTTGTCAATTTTTCCATGTATAGGAGATAGAGGGCATAAACTGCAGTCGTGCCCCATAATCTGCAGCAGAGCCCCAGTACATACAAGTGAAAACAAGCAGCATTAGTAAGTACAAAGTGCTGCTAAGCACACACAAAGAAGCTCTTTTTCTCTTATTCAACATATTTGTTCCCGACTTTTAGTTTCTTTTATTCTGAGTAGTTTTTCCATATCAGGTATGGTAGGCATGTGATGAAGGCATTTCAATAGTCCTCTGGGTCTAATGAGTTTTCTGTCACATATATTGGATGATACAGATCTCTAGAGGTCATCAAACACCACTGCTCATTTTTGTTGGATTCCTGGAATTAGGGTTGGATTTTTCCAGTTGTAGTGACATACTACAATACTTAAGGCAGTACTTAATATTTGAAATGTGAATTTGAAATGTGATGATCAGATCATAATCCAGCCATGACCATGCCTTTATCTCTAAGATTATGGTCTCAATGATGTGCAAAACCAATTGAGTGCATATCCAGCTATCTATGTTGACACACTATTTCAGGACTTTATCCATATCATCCTTGGTATAGTGTATATATTAAAACTACCATTTTTTGTATGTGATCACTACTGGTGGATAGGTAAGTGGTTTAAACCCATCCAACATAGACTCACATTGAATAGGTCGGGTAGACATACAGCACCACAAGGACACACAAAAATTATAAAATTATGCTACCCGCTTGTCAAATGCAACATACAGTATGAACTTGACATACATTTATTTCCCACAAAATTTATTTTTATGGGACATAAATATCCAGAAGAAATACCTCATGACCATATGGGTACCCTGAGGCATGAAACATGTAGATTGTATTAGAGGGACCACCAAACAATTAGGTTCTGTTGGTCCTTTTATTTAGGTTTTATTCTTGACACAAACCCCCACTGAATAAAGCAAGTGCCTGTGGGATTGTTTAGTCAATTTTAAAGTTCACTGGTATTTAACTTATTACACACAATCACCCATCAAATGACTGATGCACATACCACAAACACAGCAGCAAGAAAGGTTCCCATTAAGACTGCCCTCCCTTCTCAGGTGAGGAGCTGGTTAGGCATTGCAATGCCCACGTGGCGTGGAGTTGAACCCAATGATGAAACATGCCCCCTAGGTGAGTGAGTGTTCAAAATCCTAATTATGAGACGCCCAAATAAATATTTATTATAAACATTAGGGCCCTACATATATAACACCTTTTACTTGAACGTCACCTGTCTGTTAAGCTGGGAGTAATATTATGGAACATCAAATTTTTGTACTTCTTTGAATAGTAAATGTAATCCCTTTAAGGTCCAACACCTTCCTCAATCTAACTTAGATTGGAGTCTGAATAGTACATCATTTAGGCCCTCATTAGAACCCTGGAGGTCGGTGATAAAGCAGCGGTAATACCGCCAATAGACCGGCGGTAAAAAATATGGAATTATGACCACGGTGGGAACCGCCCACACAGACAGCCACTTTAACACACTGACAGCCACAGCGGTAGCAACAAGCACCGCGGCGGTAACCGCCAACAGCCAGGCAGAAGACAATGTACCGCCCAGAGTATTACAACAGGCCTATCCGCCATCTTTTCCAGGGCGGTACCAACGACATGAAAAGCATGGCGGAAACTGTACACAGAAGGCAAAGAACTCACTGCGACGCCATGGAGCCCAAATTGCACATCTTCCCCATGCTTGTATATCTCCTCATGCATTACGAACAGCAACGCCGGCGAACATGACCACGGTGAGTACTGCCACCTAGCACACAAGGGGGAGGGAGGAAAAAGAGAGTGACACAAACATGCAACATGCAACACCCCCAACACCATACACACAAACATATGCAGTAACATCACACATACACCCTGTACCTCTCAGGAATAATGCAGGGACAAAAGGAATTGATTGAAGTGAGTATAATAAGATAAAATACTAGAAAATTGTGCTGCAAAATCTAAACAGTATATACATATATACAAATGGAGGGACACTGCCCAGTCCTCAATGTCTGCGGGCCACAGGGCCACGTCACATAGGCCAAGGCCCCACTTGACTCCTGCAACAGCACGGAGAGAACACTGCAGGGGCATCAGGTCGAAAATACACAGACACCTCAAGGGGATGGGGAACAGGGGGCACCTCAGCCGGAAGATGGTACAAAATCACCGGTCCTGAAGGGGGCTACATGCCCTGTGCGATGTCCTGGGGAGTGCAAAGCCACAGTCTCCTTAGCGGGTGGTTTACCCACTGCTTGGTCCTGGGGAGTGCAAAGCCAAAGTCTCTGTGGTGGATGGTTTGCCCACTGCTTGGTCTTGGAAAGTACAAAGCCGCAGTCTCTTCAGAGGGTGGTTTGCCCACTGCTTGGTCCAGGGGAGTGCAAAGCCACAGTATCTCTACTGGGTGGTTTGCCCACTGCTTCTGGAGGGGGCCTTGTGCCCAGTGTGCTTCATCCTGGCAAGGAGGGGGTGAGTGGAAGGCTTCTCCACTGGTTCTGGAGGGGGCCTTGTGCCCAGTGTGCTTCATCCTGACCAGGAGTGGGTGAGTGGATGGCTTCTTCCACTGGTTCTGGAGGGGCCCTTGTTCCCTGTGATGCAGCACTTGGGGAGTGCAAGGTCACAGTCTCTCACCAGATGTCAGGGATGTCAGTGGTGGGGGGATGCTCCAGCCTTTCCCCTGCAGCCTCGGACGGCTGCCCACTGGGGCTGCTGCTGCTGGCAGTGGTGCTGGCAATGATGCTGGTGGGGGTGCTCATGTCGGGGATGCCAGTGGTGGGGGGAGGCTCCAGCCCTTCCCCTGCAGCCTTGGATGGCTGCCCACTGGGGCTGCTGATGCTGGCAGTGGTGCTGGTGGCAGTGCTGGTGTCGGGGATGCCAGTGGTGGGGGGAGGCTTCAGCCTTTTCCCTGCAGCCTCGGACAGCTGCCCACTGGGGCTGCTGCTGCTGATAGTGGTGCTGGTGGTGGTGCTGATGTCGGGGATGCCAGTGGTGGTGGGAGGAGGAGGGTGGTGGACAAGGAGGAGGAGGGGGACACAGTGGAGGCAGTGGATGTTGGTATGTCTGCATCTGGATGGTGTTTGTGTGAGTGCCTGTGGGATGATGTGTGGTGGTTGTGTTTGCTTGAGCCATTCCTGTGTGTTGACGTGGGTGCATGCTGGTCTGAATGGGTGCTTGGGATAGGTTGGGGTTGAGGGGAATGGGACTGGGTAGAGGAAGTTGGAGGGGGGAGGCTAGAGACAGGGACAATGGCTGCCATCAGAGAGGAGGCCAGAGCCTGGATTGATCTCTGTTGGGCAGCCATGCCAAAGTAAATGCCCTAAAGGAATGCATTAGTTTGTTGCAAATGGCCTGCCAGCCCCTGGATGGCATTCACTATGGTTGACTGCCCAAAAGAGATGGATCGAAGGAGGTCAATAGCCTCCTCACTCAGGGCAGCAGCGCTAACTGGGGCAGCACCTTAGGTGCCTGGGGCGAAGGAGATGCCCACCCTCCTGGGTGAGCAGGCACGGGAAACTCACTGAGGGGCTGCTGGGAGGGCAGTGCTGGTACGGAGGTGGCGGCTGTACGTGTAGTTGGGGTGGGCACAGGGGTGTCCACCACCAGCAGGGGGCTTCCATTGGAGGAGGTATCACTGTCAGAACTGTCCTCTCCTGTCTCCGCCGTGGTGCTCCCCTCACCCTCTGTCCCACTGGTGCCCTCACTGTCGGGGGATTCAGCCTCCTGGGCCCTGTGGGATGCAGCTCCTTCCATTGCCGGTGCCTCTGCTCCTCCGCCAGATGATGCTAATGCAAATAAGGACAGGGTGACAAAACAAAAAAAGGGGGGGAAGAGACAAAGGATACACTTGGACAATGGCAGCAACAACACCACCGTTGCCGTACATCACACACACACACACAGGGAACAGCCTTACACACTCGGTAAAGCACTACCAGTCACAATGCTAGTCACCAGCCCATGGACAGGAATACCTAAGCCAATAGCAGCATACCTGACACCCACAGACCCCTGTCCAGTAGTGGATGCCTACTAGCTTGGCAGGAGGTGGTGTTTATCAGCCCCTGCCCAACATGGGACCTACCCTGCAATGTCCGGCCTAGCCTAGGGGCACCCACAGGCCCACATCCCCCACCCAGAGACCACCCCACCACGCTCAAGTTGTATATTGGGAAACTGTACTCACCCCATGTGGCTGCTGTGATGCCCTTAAGCACCCATCTAACTCTGGATAGGCCACCGCCAGTATGTGGGCCATCAGGGGGGTCATGGTTAGATGGGCACCCCTTCCTTGTTGGGACGCCATCCCCAGCTGAGCCTCCGCCGAATTCCTTGCCCAGCGTCTCAGGTCCTCCCACTGTTTCTGACAGTAGGTGCTCTGCTTGCCGTAGACCCCCAGGGTCGGCACGTCCTTGGCAAAGGCACGCCATATACCCTTTTTCTGATGGGTGCTGACCTGCAGAAAAAGAAACATAGAAAAAGGTATCAGTCATACCGTCCCGCCTGTTACACTCATGGCCCACCAAAGCCCTCACATCCCCTTACTCACAGACATTGCCCACCATACATGCAGCACGCTGCCCAGAACCCTTCCACCACCCCCCCTTACACAAGGCCCTCACACACAGCACTCCATGCATCCATGCCCCTTGCATCGTGCTCACAGTGCACTCACCTGTTGGTCTGGAGGCCCATACAGCATTCGGTACTGGGGTAGGACCCCATCCACCAGTCTCTTCAACTCCGCAGCGGTGAAGGCAGGGGCTCTTTCCCCAGTAACACGAGCCATGAGAGGTTCCAGACACCGGTCACAGCAGCACTTGCAGTGTAGGTCCTCTCCTGTTGAAGGTCAGGTAGCAAGTGAGTGAACAGATAGAAAATGGCAGTCACGTCCGCGGCGGTGCGTACCGTCACCACCGACGTACATCACCATTGGCCACTGTAACCCATACGGCCCAATGACAACCAATGTCCATCCACAGAGGACAGATGGACGCCATTTCAGGGGGCGCAGGCCATGGCACCTAACTGCGTCACAGTACACTTAGGCACCATTTGGGCCTATCTTACAACATACTGTTACAGTCACAACATGCAATGCAGTATAGTGTTTGGAAGTGTGGTATACTGACCAGCTTCTCCCTGTTTTGCCCCCTAGACTACAACCGCTGCAGATTAATAAGAGATGGAGACATCCCCCCATGTAGAGACCCCAGGTGGACTTGGCAACAATGGAGGACAGGCACATCATCCTCACCCGTAGACTGGACAGGGCCACAATCACAGAGCTGTGTGCCCAATTGGAGCCTGACCTGATATCTGCTATCCGTCAGCCCACTGGGATCCCCCCCCCTTGTGCAAGTCCTATCTGTGCTCCATTTCTTGGCAACTGGCTCCTTCCAAGTGACAGTGGGCTTGGCAGCAGGAATGTCTCAACCAATGTTCTCAATAGTGCTGACCAGAGTGTTGTCTGCCCTGATTAAACACATGCACAGCTACATTGTTTTTCCCCAGGTGGAGGATTTGGCCACAGTTAAAGCTGACTTCTACGCAATGGGAAATATCCCCAAAATTATTGGAGCTATTAATGGTACACATATTGCATTTGCCCCCCCCCCCCTTGGAGAAATGAACAGGTCTTCAGAAATAGAAAGAGCTTTCACTCGGTGAATGTCCAGGTAGTGTGCCTGGTGGATCAGTACATCTTCCATGTCAATGCAAAGTATCCTGGCTCTGTGCATGATGCCTATATCCTGAGGAATAGCAGCATCCTATATGTGATGGCTCAACTCCAGAGGCACCAGGTTTGGCTAATAGGTGAGCCCTGGTTCCCACCCAGTGGATGTTGGTGTATGGGTATGGTGTGGGCCCTAATGGTTAGTGTGTGGCTAACACTTGTCCCTCGATATTGGCAGGTGACTCTGGTTACCCCAACCTCTCATGGCTTCTAACCTCAGTGAGGAATGCCAGGAGAAGGGCAGAGGAATGTTACAATGAGGCACATGGGCGAACAAGTAGAATAATAGATAGGACATTCAGCCTCCTGATGGCCAGGTTTCGGTGCCTCCATCTATCAGGTGGGTCCCTGTACTACTCACCCAAGAAGAAGTACCAGATAATCGTGGCATGCTGCATGTTGCATAACCTTGCCTTGAGACTCCAGGTGCCTTTTCGGCAGGAGGATGAGGCTGGAGATGGGCATGTGGCAGTACCCTGTGGACAGTGAAGATGAGGAGGCAGAGGATGAGGATGAGGACAACAGAACAGCTATTATACAACAGTACTTCCAGTGACGCACAGGAAAGACACTGTAACTTCACTTTGCATTGACAGTTTTGTATTTGACATTGTAAATGGCAGGCAGATTCTCCCAATTCTATGGCCACTTACTGTACCCTTTGGCATCTCTATTTTCAGACATCTGTGCCCCACTCTGGCACCTGGTGTGTTGAATGCAGCCAACTACAGGTCATTCCTATGTAAACATTATTGTACAGTTGTATTGCAGTGTTCAAACCTTGTTAAACAAATACATACTTAAATTATTTGACCTACTCCATACTTGCATTTTTTCAAACTGTGTTTATTTAAGTGCTAATAAATAAGTAGAGGGGTATGTGCAATTGGCTGGGGTGATGGTGGAGGAAAGTCCAGGATAGAGTCCAGTCTATTGGTATCACAGGTGTATTGTCCAAGGGGGCATAGGAAGTGGAGCAACGGCAGTTCAAGGTGGACAGGGTGACAGAGTGGGACACAAGGGTGACAATCAGGAGAGTCTTATTTCCTGGCGGGGATCTTGGCAATGTTCTTTGGCTTCTGCTGAATCGCAGGGACCGTTAGCGGGGTGGTTCTCCTACTGCAAGGGGTGGGGTGCTGGTGGCCTATTGGCCCTGTGGCGGGGCCTCCTGTCCACTAGCACTGGCAGAGGTGGAGGGCTGTTCATCGGTGTGGCTAGTGTCAGGGGGCTGGTGGTGTGCCACTGCCTCCCTCATGGTGTTTGCCATGTCTGCCAGCACCCCTGCAATGGTGACCAGGGTGGTGTGGATGTCCTTCAGGCCCTCTCTAATCCCCAGGTACTATCCCTCCTGCAGCTGCTGGGTCTCCTGCAACTTGTACAGTACCTGGCCCATCGTCTCCTGGGAATGGTGGTATGCTTCCAGGATGTTGGTGAGTGCCTTGTGAAGAGTCGTTTCCCTGGTCCTATCCTCTCCCTGTCGCACAGCAGTCCTCCCAGCTTCCCTGTTGTCCTGTGCCTCTGTCCCCTGAACTGTGTGCCCACTGCCACTGACCACAGGTCCCTGATCGTCCTGTGTTTGTGGGGTTGCCTGGGGTCCCTGTAGTAGTGGACACATTGTTGATTGACGTGTCCTGGGGACAGAGGTATGGGCCAGCTGGGTGGGTGCTGTGGTGGTGCTTCCTGAGGGGGGAGGCTCTGTGGTGGTATGGGACTGTGCCTGGGTAACCGACTGTCCAGAGATCCCTGATGGGCCAGGTTGGTCATCCAGATCCAGGCGACCAGAGGTGCTGTCATCACTGTGGGCCTTTTCTGTGGTTGGACTTGATGTTGCTGGCACCTCCTCTCTGGTGATGTTGGGTGGGGGACCTGTGGGGATGTGAATGCAGTGTTATTGTTTCTGCGTATGACATCTTGTGCATGGGTGTGTTACCCTGTATGGTTGTGATTGCCCTGTCAGCTTTGCCTTGTGTGAGTAGTGATTTTGTGGGCTAGGTGATTCTCTCTAATGTGCATGCTTTAGTGATGGGTGTTCATGCAGGGCTGTGAGTGATGTCCATGCATTGGTAGTGCATGAAGGGCTTGGTATTGGGACGGGTGGGTTGTGATGGTGAGGTGTTTGTGTGGTGGTGGGGTGATGGGGGTGAGGGTAGGGGTGGGGGTATGTGATGGATGCAGGTAGGAGGGGTGATAGTAATAGCTATTTGACCAGAGTCCAGTCCTCCTGCTACTCCAGCGAGGCCCTCAGGATGCAGTATTGCCAAGACTTGCTCCTCCCATGTTGTTAGTTGTGGGGGAGGAGGTAGGGGTCCACCTCTAGTCCTCTGTACAGCTATCTGGTGTCTTGCAACCACGGAACGCACTTTCCTCCGTAGGTCGTTCTACCTCTTCCTAGATGTCATCGCTTATTCTGGGGTGTTGTCCCAGGGCATTGACCCTGTCCACGATTCTCCGCCATAGCTCCATCTTCCTAGCAATGGATGTCTGTTGCACCTGTGATCCAAATAGCTGTGGCTCTACCCGGATGATTTCCTCCACCATGACCCTTAGCTCCTCCTCTGAGAACCTGGGGTGTCTTTGTGGTGCCACGGGTGTAGTGTGTGTGGTGTGTGTGAGAGTGTGTGAGGTGATGTGTTGGGGTGTGTGCTGTTAGGTGCGTGGATGGTGTATGGGTATGGTGTTCTGTGGCTCTGGTTCTGTGGGTGCTCTTAGTGTGTCTCTCTCTCAGTTGTCAATTTTTTTGATTCGTAAAGGGTTGTGTGTAGTGTGGGTGTGTGTTTTATAGTGGTGTGGGTGTGGCGTGTGTATGGGTGTCAGGTGTGTGTAGTTTGAATTGACCAATGTAGTGTTGTTTTGTTAGTGTGTGTGTATTTTGAGAGCAGCGGTATGTACCGCCAATGGTTTACCACGGTTGAATGTCCGCTGCAGTGATTCGTGGGTCATAATGCTGTTGGCGTAGCTCTGTTGGCGTAATGGTGTGGGTTTGGATACCACCAGTTTATCACTCACCATTGGGCTGGCAGACTTGTGTGTGTGGCTGTATAGTGACGGATTGTTATGTGTGTGCCATAAAATGGGTAGCGGTAAACCACCGCAGCGGCGGTATGTTGTCGGCAGTCAGCCTGGCGGTAAGAGGGACTAACCGCCAATGTCATAATGAGGGCCTTAGTATCTTGAATGTAAACACCTTCCCAGTGAAGCCTAGATTAGAGTGGTAATAACAAATCTAACATTTTCAAAGTCCAACTCCTTCTCCAATGTAGGTTACACTGGAGTGGGAATAATAAATTCAACCCCTTTATTTTTCACCACTTTCCCTAATAAAGCTTAGATTGAAGTGGGAATAGCAAATGTAATCCCTTTCCACAACCTACTGCAAAGTGGAATGGGAATATTAAATTTAATTGAATTAATATGTATATATCTTTATCTCTTGGGAGGACTGTAGTGTTAGGACATTTTTACAAAGACTACACACACACACACTGGTTTTTAAAATAATTGTTTATTTTTGCATATGTATGTTTCTCCACACAGTGATACTTTGTTTATTTTTTTATAAAGACGTTTATTTACAAGTACAAATTTTAACATCATTTTCATTTACTCTATATTTATTCATTTGTTTTCACATTTTCATGAATTTTATTGCATGTTATTTTTTAACAATATGTTTAATATATACATATTTGTTAAATAACTTTTTTAAATGTTTTAGTAAATACATGTTTGGTGGTCCTGTGACCTTCATGTTGGTCTGGCAGATAATACGAGTTTGGCGGTTGTACCAACAGAAGCCCACCATCGGTCCACTGGCACTGCCAGACAACAGGGACTGCCAAAGTCATAAGGAAGCACAAACAAGCGGTGGTGCTTGTGTTTCCGCTAGACTCATTGCGAGGTTGCACATCAGAAGGCAGAAATGGACAGTATAAAGGGAGACACTCACCTGCAGGCAGACTTACACGTCCGATGCAGCCCTTGAGCCGTTTGCAAATGTCTTGCCGATGCTGATGATCATCAGAGGATGACAAAGTCAATGTCGCCGTGGACACCAACAACTGTAAGCACACACCTACCTGGCTCACCAACCTTAAAACAGCTTGTTGTGCCGGTGAACACATCATAGGGGGGTACGTCAAGGGCAACAGGTTCATGTTGCAAACAGCACACACTCACAAACATACATCAACACGGACACATACTCAATCACAATACACCCCCTTAGGATGGCACTCTTACACTGCACTGCAACACTACACATATACACACAACCACACAACTCAGGCACAGGGAGACTGAAGGATACACAATGTTGTCCTACACATCAACAACACACCTACAGCACATATACAAATACAACTCACACACTCACATTCCACACTGGCCAGGGACTGTCCTCACATGCAACACACTTATGCATTGATGTAGCATGGAACACAAACAGCACCACCAGTAAACAACCCTACAATGGACACACACATCACAGACATCACAGCACAATGGAATGACAATTGCATGCACAATACATTAAGAGACAATAATACAATATGCAAAATCCACACAATACTTGTACTATTGGGATGGGGGCACCAGGAATACTCAGGAAAGGATGTTGCACTGGGATGTATAACATGTTGAACCGGCCCCCAAACAACATGCTTACAGGAAATGACCCTACATGGGTCTCAGGGACAAACAATACTAAAACCAATAGTCATGCACATCTGCACAATAAGGAAGGGCAATTCAACGAAGCACATGCAATAACTACTGCATGGGACATACCTCTGCAGAAACTAGCTGCAAGGGACACACACCAAAATGGACACATTCACAGGCAAATGCAAACACAGTTAGCACACTTTAACACACTCCATGTCTCCACAAACAAAACTCAAGATGTCACACATCATATGCATACATAAGCCATATCAGGGGGACAGGTCTACCACCTTACCTGCCCACATTGGACAACACAAAAAGAAATACTTACAAAAAAAACAGTACACAATGCCATTACATCCCCATCGCATTTACACACACATACTTATACACACAGCATATATCCTTCGATTGGGGGACAACAGAACTGCACACAAACTCACACACGACTAATAACAGCACTTCGAGCAGCAAACAGGCCCTAGCACACACAACTGAAGGAACACAACCAAAGTCACTCAGGAACAACATCAAGCTCGAAAAGGAACTGCAGAACGATGTATACCTCAAAAAAGCAACTGCTTGGGTTTATTAAATCTAAAAACTTTGAATGTCCAGAGACCATTGGCCAGTCCATAAAATAATCTAATAATTGCATAGTGTAGTGCCTAAACTTGACTCCCAACTGCCCTGTAACCTCCACAGGAAGGGGCTTCAGGGGGGCACGCACCTTAGGGATTTTCAGGGAGGGTCTGATTTGGGAGGGGATGGTTTGGGTTTGGGAGGGGTGGTCTTCCTGAGATGGATGGGCTTCTTCTTGGTAGGGGTGGGCTTCTCTTTTGGGGGTAGAGGTGTGGGTACTTGTAGGAGTGCAGGGGAGGCCTTGGAGGTGGAAGAGATGGCCTGGGAGCCGGGTGAAGTCCTTCTGAGTGTGGGATGGGGAAGAAAACAGGGCAGAGGTTAAAATCAAACAAAAACAGAGTTTTTTTTACACACGAGGGCGGTCATCAGAAGGGGGTCGGGATTTGGAGGTTGAGGGAGTGATTGTCCAATGTGTAGGTATGTGACTTGTTTACATGCTTGCGGGGTATGCTTGTGTGTGGTGGGTGTCTGTTGGGTGGGTGAGTGAGGGCATTATGTTGCTTGGGGTGGGTATCTATTGGGGTGGTGACTGCAGGTATGGTGGATGTGGTGGATGTATGTGTGTCTGCTGATGTTTCTGCAGGTTTAATGCTTGTGGTGGATGTCTGGCGGTTTGCTGGGGTGTTGTCTGTAGGTAGGATGGTAGTGGTGCTGTGTCAATGACTGTTATGGTGATGTTTGTGGATGTTCTTGATGTCGTGTGTGTGCTTCTGGGGGTTGTGGTGGTGTCTGGGGAAGTTGTGAGTGTTGCTGTATCTGTAAGTGGATGTTGTTTGTGTGCGTGCCATTGTGTCTTGTGGCGCTCGTGTTTGTGTGCGCTCCATTTGTATGTGGAGGTAGATATCTGCAGATCTGTTTGTATGCTTTGGGTAGGTCGGGAAAGGGGGATTTGGACTGGGAAGAGGGAGTTGGAGGGGGACAGAAGGTGGGGGGTGACTGGCTGCCATCAGTGTGGAGCCCAGAGCCTGAAAATATCTCTGTAGGCCAGCCATTCTACCATGAATGCCTTCCAGGAATGCATTAGTCTGTTGGTTGGAGTTGACTTGCCAATCCATGGATGGCATTCACTCTGGCTGTCTGACCCACAGAGATACTTTTCAGGAGGTCAATAGCTTCCTCACTGAGGGCAGCAGGGATAACAGGGGCTGGGGCAGAGGAGCGTGCGACAAAGGAGACGCCCAGCCTCTGGGGTGAGCGGGCAAGGCCAACTGGGTGGGGAGCCATAGGGAGGATGGTGATAGAACTGGGGGTGGAGAAGGATGGTACTGGGGATTACCCAGTGGGTCCACCACCACTAGGGAGCAGCCACTGTAGGAGGACTCTGAGGATGATGACAATGTCCCAGTCTCCCTGTGGTACTCCCCTCACTCTCTGGGCCACTGGGTCCCTCTGTGTCGGTGGCCAAGGACCCATGGCCAGATGCTTTCCCACTTGGCTCAGCCAATAGGGTCATAACATGTGCATAATAACACTTCAATCACAACTCTGATTGACATACAAAACCAGCATTTCGAGTAGGTCCCAGCAACAACTTATACCTAGATGGCACATACATGTACCAAAAATTGCCATCTGGACTTACTAAAGTTGCCCACAGGAAAATCAGGATCTCAAACAACTACAATTGTATGGCTGAAGTCTTGCAACCACAATAACCATACAACAACTAGGAGACCTCTCAATCCTCAAACTGTGCCACATGCAGCAGACCTAAGTTAACTTTTAGCAAATAATGGTATCCCATTGTAAAGTCCAGTCCCACATTTAACACACAAGTTCTTGCACACATTTATTTGTGTCATGCATAATGTACCAACAATTAGAAATTATGCCATAAAATCCTTCTAGGTTGATTACAAAAGCAAGTGACACCTGTCGCAATAGAGTCAAGGAGGTAGTATCCATGTTACTCAGATATGTGCCATTAAAAGGAACACTATTGACGTCAGGTTTGAATTTGTCAGGGAGAGATGTCTCCAAAATACAAAAAACAATGATTCAGTAAGCACCAGGATAGTCACCACTAATGCTTGACATCCATTACAATGATATCATCTGAGTGTTTGTGTAATAACCATCTGTCCTTTGCATGTTGGAGACACATAGACCTTCCAATGACTTATAGAAGGACCTCATCTTGATGGATCCTCATATTCCCTTCTTCTGATGGGAGTTGACCTGCATGGATGCAAAAGACAAGAGAAGAAATTATGTCCACAAGTCCCATCAAAAAAGGCTGAGTCATATACATGTCAGTACACAAAGCTAAGAAAAGTCTTCTTTTGCCCAAACTGCCAAAATGTGGCACATACTAGCCACTGACTACAGGAACATGAATATAAATGCTTCCCATTCTGCTACCAACCAACCACACTACTCAGGCCATCCACTGACTAGGTAGGTCAAATGACATCTAGTGGGATATGCTCTAGCAATCTGTCTGAGATCTGAGGAACTATGGGAAACATCACACCTCTTTGACTTCTGAAAGGTAGACTCCTTAGGCATGGATGCATTAAAACACTCACACTCTATGAGGATACTTCTCTGCATACAGTTCCTACGGGCTACTGCCAGAGTACAAACTCAACCACATGGGTAACAATGAGGGGACTGGTATGGTGGGTACAGAATGTGTCTACCCTGTCCATGTGTCGACATGTGGACTTACAACTGTATACTCATGCCACATCAGGGGGTGTGGTTCTGTGTCATGTACTTGTGCCACAGAACATGCTTTTGGAAATATGTGTTCGTCCTACAGAGATGGCATCCAACAAAGGCATGCATTGTCCATTTACTGACATGTGACCAAGCTACTGAATCACATATCATGGCTTCCCAGGAATGAACACACTGTCTGTACTGTAGGACTAACATTTAATAAATAAGCCTGCACAGGATTCATTTGACCTGTGTAAAGGTGACAACAGGGCTGTGTGAGTAAGGGACCCGTCAGGGGACAGATACTCACATTGACAATTATATCAAGTGCAGATTGGTCACAGATCATTAACTCTCCACTAAAAAATGTCATACTCATCGGGGGAAGAGTCTCAACAAGCTGCTAATTAGCACAAAGCTAGATTTGGCCACTTGACAGGATCAACTGGGATACAGGGAGTAGGCACAGTGCCACAGTTGCATAGCAAAAATAACTCAACACTAGCCTAGACTTAGACCCATACCTGGAGATACATTTGACAGTCCAAGGTCTCTGCAGACTGAGCAGACATAACCTACATGAGACTCTATTACCATCAGTTCCATGCATGACAGTACATCAGGTAGCCAAAAGCAATTTGGAATGTGTTGTGTATGTGGCAACCTGGAGGACAAAGTGAGTTAGGATTTGCCTTCGGAACAACAGTTTAGCAAGGCCAGATGTAGTTTGAAATCTCAGTGGAAACAGACACAGCTCACCTTTCATACAACATGCATACAGAGCTAATGCTGCCATGCAAATACATGTTGTCTCACATTGACACCATGCATGTGATAAGAGATGTATGGGGATGGCTGTGATGTCACCTCACCTAGTTTTGTGCATCCAACATAAGTTAGATCATGATACACTCTAAACACACACAATGGGTTAGAACTCAACACCTTGCACTGAACACAGAGAGATGCACATTGACTCTCCCAATGATGCCACACCAACTGCACCTCCATGGCCTTGACTTCACATTCTGGCACACATGGGCATAATCTAGTCTGTGAGAAGGGAATATATATTGAAGTACAGAAAAGTAATGTGAACATGAGGCACTTACCTGATCCTCTGGTGCACAATAAAGCTGTCCATACAGAGGAAGGACCTCTGTGACCAGCCTCTTCAGCTCCTCCGGGGAGAAGGCAGGGGCCCTATCACCTACTAGATGTAGCATGATTGCTCCCAGAGGGGGTATATAGCAGCTCAGGTAGTGGAGGTCTTGCTGGCAGCAGTGTCAGGAATCAAGTGAGGAATTTTGCAGAACATGGCAGTCACGTCCGCCATATACACGGCCGTCACCACTGACACACACAACTATTGGCCTGCAACCACCACTGACAACAACAGCTGTGTTCACCACATTTGCAATCCTCATGACGACTTCCGCTAGCGGTCGCAGGCTGTTCCTCAAGTCCAGTGAAGTAGGTCAGGCAGCTGCCATTTTAGAGGCCTGAAATGTATTATATGCCTCTGAAAAATGTGTCACAACTCTGAAAATGTTGTTTGTTCCAGTGATAATTGCCTGTCTTGTCCTCTCATGTAGGTCCTATTACTCAGACACAATTCTTGCATATTGCTAGGCACATACGACAATTAAATTTGGGGCACAGTCCCTCCCCGACAAAGCTCATTTTAAAGCTTAGGACATAAAGTTACAGTCCAAGTGGCATGTTTCATGCACAAATTGTTGATGAGCAGATAAATGATGTTTACACATGTATTGCAAAGCAAGAGGGGTAACATGTTTCTTCTGTGTGATTAACAGTTGTGATGTGCACTGTGTATCATGTCCTCATTGATGGTCAAAATGATTTCTTGTCAGACATATGTTTCCAGGGATGGGGGAATCAGACAAACTCCTGTTTATCGTCCACTGACAGACCTTCAGACCATGAAAGAATGCCACATCATCTAGATCTACCACCTGATTTGGCAATAATGGATCTGTGTCATCGGTTGGAGCCAGATCTGATGCCTGCCATTCATCATCCAAATAACATACCACCCATTGCACAAGTTGTGGCACTGATGCACTTCCTGGCCACAGGTTCCTTCCAAAATGCAGTGGCCCTATCTGCTGGGATGTCCCAGCCTATATTCAGTCTTGTTTTGATGGATGTACTCTCAGCAATGTTGAATCACTTGGCCAACTACATCTGGTTTTCTCAAAGTGAGGATTTTGCCCATGTGAAGGCTGAGCTTGTTGGTCTGAAACACCTCCCAGGTGTGGTGGGAGCCATTGATAGTACACATATTGCTTTAGTCCCAACACATGGCAATGAACCAGTGTACCGCAACAGGAAGAGCTTCCATTCCATCAATGTCCAAGTTGTTTGTTTGGCAAAGCTCTACATTTCACAGGGCTGTGCTAATTATCTGCTCAGTCGAAGATACCTTCATTATGGGAAACAGCGCGATCCCCCAGCTCATGTCACAGCTGTACCCAGAAAGGGCCTGGCTGGTTGATAAGTCACATTTGTCCTGTTTGTTTGTGTGCACTGTCTGCTACAAAAACTGTGATGAGAGAGACTCATAGTTGCACATATGTCCCACTCCATAAAAGGGGACTCTGCATATCCAAGCCCCCCACGGTTGTTGACGCTGGTGTGAAACTCAACTACACCAGGGAAAGTCCACTTCAACGATGCCCATGGAAGAACACAGAATGTCATCAAGTGAACTTTTGGGTTCCTGAAGGCCAGATTTAGGTGTCTGGACAAAACAGGTGTAGCCCTCATCTATTCACCTGAAAAGTTTGTAAGATCATTGTGGCCTGCTGCATGCTCCACAACATTGCCCTGCCAAGGGATATTCCATACATTCCAGATGAGGGGGAGCTAACAGTGACACCAGATGAGAGTCCTGAAATGCCAAGTGAGGATGACAGTGATGAAGAGGAAGGTGAAGACTTGTGGGCAGATCTCATCAGTCACTACTTTACTTGAGTGTAATGTTATGTGATTACTGTGACTGTATGAGGAACTGTAGTTGTCAGGATGTGTTGAGTGGGTTTGTTTCCCAAAAGACTAGGGTCCTCAGGCCTTGCAGTATACAGCCAGGGTTTGCTTGCAAAGTCAGACTTGAACATTGCACTACCTTGATTATCTGCTTTGTTTGTCTCAGTTGTGATGCAATGTAAGTGGATCTAGTGATGTTTGATGTGAGGTTTTGGTCATAGATATTAGATTTCCAGCCCAAATCCCTTGTATTGTTTTTGACAAGGTACCTTCACCATGCCATCCTCATGTGGACATTTTAGACTTGTCACATTGACCGGTATCTGTTGCTGTTCTGACATGTGAACTGGACATGGATTGATCCAGGTAATGTTGTTCACAGATTTAGGGTGTATGAGTCCTGTGCTAAAGCAGCTTGGACAATGGATGGGTGGAGTTCTGAAGTGCACAATACACTAGTTTGATGTGGTGTGTTGATCCAATTCTCTCATGTGTGTGATCATATGGACTTGAAATATGTTCTCATCAAGTGCAATACATGTATTCTCCCTTCACATTGTGTTGTCAATGATCCAGTATGACCTTTGTGTAGCTCTAGATGTGTTTCATTAGGACAGGCCACATTGCCTGTGCCACAACACCGACACAGGAGTGTATCATATCACCAGATGCTTGGTCACTGTAAAGGGATGGACCTATGATCAGGAACTGTTGTACTATCCTTTTTCTGTGCCATGGTGTATATTATCTTGTCAGACCTGGTTTTGGAATGTGAGAAAGCTCAAGCTGGTGACAACATCCACCAGTCTGTTAGCCTATTCACCGGGATGAGGTCTGACAAAGACCCTTCTTCTGTGGTTTGGAGGACAGTACCTTGGGATATCAAGAACGAATCAATATGGTTCAGTCATTCTTGGCTATAACATTCTAGACATTTTAACAGCCTATGTGCTGTACCGTGCAATAAAATGTTTGGTGCAATCAGACACTTGTATCATTGTGTTCCAAGTAATCCTCAGCAAGACACTACCTGAGACATATCCCTCCTTCCATCACCATCCTGTGTCATCCTCATGTGCATCACATGGACTTACATTTCAACATTTCAAAACGTGGAAAAGGCGGCAGTAGGCAATGTTTTAGTGAGAGGTGAGTTTATTGACATAGGTGCAGGAAATAATTTAGAGCTGTAACAGAAAAGTAAAGTGGAGGAATCAGTCATGGTGAATGTAATCATATTAGTAGATGCTACAACATTTGAAGTTCAAAGTCCAGTGTCCTACTACTATAGGACTTGGAAGGTGGTCAAAGCACAGTCAATAGAGAAACAATGAGGCACACAAAGTGGTGGTGGTTGATTCCTTGCCATTTGCACCTCCTGGATACTTGAGTAGACGTCCCGCTTGCGGGTAGGGGGTTCTGCTGCTAGAGAGGCAGGGGTGTCTGAGGTGTGCCCTTACCCTGCCAGGGCCTCCCTTCCAGTGGATGCCACAAATGTTGATGGAATTGGTGTTGCTTGGCCAAAGAAAGGGGTGTGATGTTGCTCAAGGTCCCTGATTAGGGTACTTCTGATCTCCCTGAACACCCCTGAGAGGTGGGCCAGGATGGTGTTGATAGCCTCCCACTTTTCCAGATACTCATCATGGAAGTTCCTCTGCAGCTGCTTGATCTCTCTGAGTTTGGCAAGTACCTGGCTCATCATGCCTTGGGATTCTTGATTGGCTCCCAAGACTTGGCTGATGGTGTCCTAGCCAGGATCATCCCCAGAAGCCTCATGCCACTGGCATACAACATCCCTCCCACCACACCCTTCCCCCATGTGCCTGTACCCTTGGCACAGATTTCCCTCTACCACTGGTTCCAGGACCATAATTGTAGGAGGTGTGTTGCTGTGACTCAGGATCCTGGACTAGGGGGCACAAGATGGTTGTCAAAGTCCTCGATACACAGGTTGGGGGGCAAATGGCTGCCTAAGATGTAGATGCAACCGGGCTGGGAGGACACAGTGAGGCTCACTGGTGTCATCTGACAAGGTTGCCCTGATGGGCCAGAACCGTCCTCAACATCCAGATGTTTAGGAGTGCTGTCCTCACTGAGGGCTTCATCCATGGGGGTAGTGGCAGTCTCTTGAGTGGACTTGGTGTTCCCAGTGACAGGTAGACCTGAAGATGTGAGTGAAACAATATTACAGGTTGTCTTGTGATGTCTACCTCCAATAGTTTACAGTGAGATTTAGCAAAGACCATGTACTCATTGGACTGGATTGAAATGTGACAGGCACACATGGTATCAATTGTATTGACCTGACATTTGAGTAACATACCAATTCCATTTCAGTCAACCAGGTGCAGAATGTATGAGTTCATTAACACTTGGGAGGATGGTCATGGACTTACATCTTGCCAGCAGTGCAGGCAAAACAGTGGTTCAGCAGAATGTGGGAACATCATTTTATGGCCTAGTTGACTGCTGTGCAGATAAGACCCTGGACTTTGTAGTGTATGTGATCATTGTCATCATGTGGTCAGTGCATTGTGAATATGTCTTCTGTCAATACCATTCAGATGATGCATCTTGAGGCCTTTGAATTTTACTTTTTTTGTTGCACACAGGCCTCCTCTTTGCGAGTTTGGCGGGACCTCCAAGCTCTTAATGAGGCCCTTAGTTTTTTACAATGATTGTATAGTTTTATATTGTATTTTTGTTTCATTTCTTCTGCCTGGAATCCCATGGGCTATTGCTTTCATCAATTTTTGGCATGTTTTGCTCTTTTATTAGTGATAATGTAATTAGTAAAGTGTTTCTTTTCACTAGTTTACTTAAAGTTTAATTTTATTGGTTGTTTGTGTAGGGTATTTGAAGTTTTTTGTCAGTTCCCTCCATATTTCTTATTTGGTGAATGCTGATTAGTATTTATGTGTTAATGTTATTTTTTTATATGCACACACACCACACACAGACACACACAGACTGTTTTGTATTTGTTTAATTATTTTTATAATGAATGTGATTATAATGATATGTATTTGTAATGTGTTGTTAAGCTGTTGTTTTTGTAAACATATTTATAAATAATTAATGTGCTTATATGATAATTATTTTTTAATGTTTTAAGTTGTTATTTAGTGGTTTGAGTTTGAGGTACTTGAGATTCGTTATGCAATGTATATTAAATAATAAATTTATATAAAAATGATGATATTGTTATACAATATATTGTTACTTTTGATATTTTAGTAGATATGACAATATTTTGTATATCTTTATGTTGTCGGTATTAGGATATTTTAGATAGTTAGAATAATGATATGATTGTAAGTAATATTTGTGCTTATTTTTTATAAGATGACAATATATTTTAATTAATATTTTTTACCAGTATTCCTCTATTTCGATGTTGTTGTAGTCAATATTGTGTCAGAGAACTAGCAGTATAGTGAAACATATGTTCATTTGAGACTGAAAGTATGGATATGATTGCTACCCCTGGTTGTGAAGTCTGTACCAGGGTACCAGGACACACATGACTTTATCTCTGCTCATTTATATTGATAATAATTTCTCATGGTCTGGAACACTGAGCTCCTGGCAGTCACCAATCCCTATTCAATTGGTTGTATCTGCCCATGGAACACAAGGGGATTGACCATTGAAAGCTTTATAATGGATAGTAAGTATATTTGTATGCAGTCTTAACTTCCAATAGGTACCTGAACTTAACAGTTAAGATTCTATTAAGAGGATGATATGCAGTAGTGAACTGACAGCACACTGCTCAGAATTATTAACTTCAGCATTCGGTATTATTACTTTTTGGCTAGGCAAGAATTGAATTTAGATCCAGCACAATAACAAAGCAAAGCAAGAGGAACAAGCATAGGGTTAATGTTAGAGGGTCTTTGGTTGGCAGTCAGGTTATCCCCTATCCAAGCAAGGGCCCTCACTCTAGTCAGGGTAGTCACACACAATCGAAATTATCCTGTGCCCACCCTCTGGTTGCTTTGCACTAATCAGTCAGGCTTAACTTACAAGGCAATGTGTAAAGTATTTGTGCAATAAGTCATACAATACCACCATATAGCACCACAAAAATACACCACACAGTGTTTAGAAAAATATATAATATTTATCTGGTTAAATGCAGGTCAAAATGATCAAAGATGCAATAAGTAAATGTAGAGATATCACTGAAAAGTGATATAAAGTGTCTTAAGTCTTTTAGAAGCAAACAAAGTCTCTTTCAAGCACAAATTACCTGGTTCGTGTGAAAAATCTCCACAAAGGGCCACAGAGGAGGAGATGCGTGGAAACAAAGGGGTGTGCATCGATTTCTTGGGCCGCACACGGCGATGCGTTGTTCGGTTTTCACGCAGGGACAGCTGTCCATCGATTTCCGGCGCTCAGTCGTGGATCCTCTTCTGGTTGTGGGGTTTTCAGATGCCCTGGGGACGATGCGTGGATTTCCTGCGCTGGCAGGACGAAGTCACAGGAGCTGCGTCGATCCAGTCGGCATTGCGTCGAATGTTCTACCGCACAGCAGGCGCTGCGTCGATTCCTCTCTGGAAGTCGGGATACGTTGTTCCGGCTCGGCTATGCGTCGATCCAGTGGGCCGTGCGTTGAATTCCCAGTCGCTACGCTGGTGCTGCATTGATCTTCTCGTTGCTAAGTCAGACTGCGTCATTCCAGTTCGGTGTGCGGTGAAATTTTCACCACGGTGCAGGCTGTGCGTCATTTCTGGCAGGCTGTGCGTCAAATTTCGCTGCACAAGGAGTCCTTCTTGAAGAGATCAAGTATTTTTGGTCCTGAGACTTCAGGGAACAGGAGGCAAGCTCTATCCAAGCCCTTGGAGAGCACTTCTTCACCACAGCCAGAGAGCAGCAAGGCAGCAGGGCAATAGCAAGGTAGCAGTCCTTCACAAAAAGCAATCAGGTGAGTCTTTTGGGATGCCAGGCAGTTCTACTTGGCAGGATGCAGGTTCTGGTTACAAGTTTCTTCTCCAGGAAGTGTCTGAGTTGGAAGGGGCAGGGGCCCTGTTTATATACCCTAATGTGCCTTTGAAGTGGGGGAGACTTTCAGTTCAATCCTGTCTGCTAGGGTCCCAGTAGGGGGTGTGGCAGTCCTCTGTGTGAGAGCAGGCCCTCCACCCTCCCAGCCCATGAAGACCCATTCAAAATGCAGATGTATGCAAGGAGGCTGAGTATCTTGTGTTGGGGTGTGTCTGAATGAATGCACAAGGATCTGTCAACTAAACTCAGCCAGACGTGGATTATAAGGCACAGAAAGATTTAAGTGCAGAGATATGCTCACTTTCTAAAAGTGGAATTTCTAAAATAGTAATATTAAATCCAACTTCACCAGTCAGCAGGATTTCATATCACCATTCTGGCCATACTAAATATGACCTTCCTACTCCTTTCAGATCAGCAGCTACCACTCAAACAATGTATGAGGGCAGCCCCAATGTTAGCCTATAAAGGGAGCAGGCCTCACAGCAGTGTAAAAATGAATGTAGGAGTTTTACACTACCAGGACATGTAAACTACATAGGTACATGTCCTGCCTTTTGCCTACACAGGACCCTCCCCTATGGGTTACCTAGGGCATACCTTAGGGGTGACTTATATGTAGAAAAGGAGACTTTTAGGCTTGGCAAGAACTTTTAATAGCAAAGTCGAATTGGCAGTGTAACTGCACACACAGGCCCTGCAATGGCAGGCCTGAGACAAGGTTAAGAGGCTACTTAAGTAGGTGGCACAATCAGTGCTGCAGGCCCACTAGTAGCATTTAATCTACAGGCCCTGGGCACATATAGTACACTCTAGTAGGGACTTATAAGTAAATGAAATAGTCCAATTGGGTATGATCCAATGTTACCATGTTTTAAGCGAGAGAGCATACGCACTTTAGCACTGGTTAGCAGTGGTAAAGTGCGCAGAGTCTAAAAACCAGCAAAAACAGTGTCCAAAAAGTGGAGGGAGGCAGGCAAAAAGTTAGGGGTGACCACCCTACGGCTGTCAGATCTAACAGTTATGTATAACAATCAACATATACAAAAACTATTATGGGAACTAGAAATTCAAATTGAAATCTTTGGAAACATCAGGTCGCACAATGGCTAATGAAAGTCTTCGTGACAGTGCTTTGGGATTTTTATTGACAACTGAGGTCAATCTCAGCTTCTCATGTTGTCCCTGAATTATTGGCAATGTAACCGAAAGGCAAAGCATCAAGTACAGGTTTACTTTTGACAGCATGTACTTTTGATTATAGGTACATATTCACATGGATGAAATACAGAAATGGATTCTTAGTGTGTGTCTACCCAGTCAATTGGAAAATTGCTCAATGCCATAATTCATAGTACCACAAAGCCAGGGTGGGAGCTTTCCCCTAGTCTCGCCTTTGTATAGTGTAGAAAGGTGTCCGTTTGGATGAATTGTTGTCCACAGCGTAATAGTCAGTATGTATCAAAAAAGAGGGACAACTAATCCAGGCTGTATAGCCAGTCATGTTACTCTCTGGCTCAAGTATTTTGGGGGGATTGAGTAACAACGCAGTGAGTCCCTGCATGCGCAGTGCATGACTGTTAGATTGAACACTCTTTCTTTCATCCTTCAAATTAACCCCACCCATTTGAAAGCCGCACATAACCACTTACCCATAGTGGTTTAGGTGATTGGCAGACTGCAACAGCACGTGGGAATACATTGAAGGCTGTGGCAATTATAGAGGGTGATAGTCCAAACAGGAAGAACTTCTAGAAAAAGATGACACTATGTATTGGACCAGAATCTGCAGGTATGTCAACTCTATTGTTGTGGTGCAAGTTACTCTGATGTGGCACCTCCTCTTTCTCACACACCCCGCCAGTACACCTGGCTTCAATTAGTGATAGGGGCAGGCCTATAAAAGGGCACAACCACAGAAGGGCAGTTTCTGCTTCCCCCCCCTTCACTGTTATGTGTTTAGAATTTGCACTGACCTTGTTTCAGTCCCTGCATTTCTCTCTTCCCGCCACAG
This sequence comes from Pleurodeles waltl, assembly GCF_031143425.1. NCBI lineage: Eukaryota > Metazoa > Chordata > Amphibia > Caudata > Salamandridae > Pleurodeles > Pleurodeles waltl. The sequence continues at coordinate 669,939,788 of NC_090439.1, read as the reverse complement.
AGAGAGGTCCCTTGGTTCATTTTCCTTACCCCTTTGTACCTCTTGCCAATTCCCTCCCATGTAACTTATTTTCTCCTGATACCAGTGAAGCTATCCTTGGGTGGTCCTCTCTGAGTTATTGTACTCACTAGTTCTTCTACCAGCCTCCCAATACTATCCAGAGGGATTTAGCATAATTTCTTTTAAATTGCTGATGGGGGATTGCTACATGGGGGATTTAGAGTATCAGCAGCACTGCTCTCTAAATAAAGTAATTCACATGGCAAATTTGGCAGTGGGGGCAGGGACTGAATTACAAAGAACATAAAGTACCATGTACCCTCTGGAGATGTTATTGACTTTTTCCTTTGTCTTTTTTAATCTCCTTTAAAAGAGCTGCTATCAATTTCCCTGGTCTTTAGAAAGGACAGTTTGCTGACCATTCCTGTTTTGTGATGAGCGTGAGAAATCGGGTTGTTGGTTGAGAGGGGTGTGCACCCTACTCAAGCAAGTCACAATCCTTGTCAGAGTGAACCACAAAAATTCACTAACTAAACCTGTGCCTAACCCTCTGGTAGCGCGGCACAAATGCAGCGAGGCTTATCTTAGAGGCAATGTGTAATTTTTTCATGTAGCAGATATACAGTACTGAAGTAAAAAATGGAGCACGTGGAAAATGCTGCACTAATTTAGGACAATAGAGCAAACTGTAAAGAATGATTTGACACATAAACAAGAAATTCCTATAGGTAGAATCAGAGATATGCAATTTCAAAGATTTAAGGTAAGTATATTGTCTACAACCACAAAGTGACACTGGTAGTTATCTGGTTGTGCAAGACCGGGTGGAAGTCACAAGCTCAGTCTGACCGCAATGAAGCACAGGTCCAAAAGTGTACTGAAGAGTGGATCTGAGGGGGTGATTCTAAGTCTTGAATGCCCATGCCATTGGCATGGGCACTGCAGGGGCCCCCAGGGGCCCCGCGACACCCCATACCGCCATCCTGTTCCTGGCGGGAGAACCGCCAGGAACAGGATGGCGGTATGGGGTGTCAGAATCCTCCATGGCGGAGCAGATTGCTGCGCCGCCATGGAGGATTCATTTGGGCAGCGGAAAACCGGCGGGAGACCGCTGGTTTTCCACTTCTGACCGCGGCCGAACCGCCGCGGTCAGAATGCCCAGCGGGGCACCGCCAGCCTGTTGGCGGTGCCCCCGTCATTTTAGCCCTGGCGGTCTTGGACCGCCAGGGTTAGAATGACCCCCTGAGTGTCCTTTTTTATACATGGTGCCCCCTTTAAAGTGGAAGAAGCTTTTGAAGTTCTTCCTCCTACAGAATTGACTGGAATTTTCTGCCTTTCTGCCCTGGACACAGTCTCGTTGGGGGCACAATAGGCTAGTGCAAAGTCCCTTGTGTGTGAGATGAGGCAGTTTCCTTTAAGTGCAAGGGCGATAAATGACAGCTCCATCCCTTTCATCGAGTCAGGATGGCTCATCCTGCCATTACCAACATCCTCTATTGTGATACTCTCTGAGAGGAATACACAAAAGCCCACTACCAACTACACCTAGTCATGTGACCCAGGAAACAGACGGCAGATCCCAAATGGCTAGGATAAGAAAATACCAAGTTTCTAAAAGTGGAATTTTCAGAATTTGTGACTTAAAATCTGACTTTACCATTAACAAGGATTTTACTTTACAATTCCTCAGACACCAAACATGACATTTTACCTGCTCCCAAACATAAACTATTACTCATTCAATGTAATAATGTAACCCAATGTTATCCAATGGGAGAGGTAGGCCTCACATTAGTGAAAAAGAAATTTAGGAGTTTTTCACTACCAAGACATATAAAACTTAAAAGCACATGCCTGACTTTTCAAACACACTGCACTCTGCCCTATGGGCTGTTTAGGGCCGAACCTAGCAGTGATTTATATGTTCTAAAAAGGGATGTCTTAAGTGGGTGTCAAAATAAATGCTGCAGGCCCACTAGTAGCATTTAATTTACAGGCCTTAAGTAAATTAAATGTGCCAATTGACTGTAAGCCAATTCTACCACATATAAAGGAGAGAGTACAAACACTTTAGCACTGGATAGCAGTGGTAAAGTGCACAGAATTCTAATGCCAACAAACTTCAGCAAAATAGGAGGGGTGATGGAAAAGGTTTGGCTGATTACCACCCAAGGGTGTCAGGTCTAACAGTGAGTAGGGGTTCTTTAAGAGAGAATTATGGTGCCTCCTCAGATCTGATTCTAGGGAACATTCAATTTCATACACCAGAAATGGACAGTAAGGGTGATATTGTTTATTACATATTGAATCCGCATGTTTATTCAACCAATCAAAATGCTTGCTTCCCCTTGGTTGGCAGAGGCAGTATCAAAGGCCTTTCTGTTGACATGCAGTTTCCGTCATGGCAAGAAGGGAGGGGAAGATATGCTCCCATCTCCTCCTGATGTTCAAGCTGTATTGCCAAATGTAATTTTCTGAGATTCTCTCAAAAGCTTCTCCTCGGGCCTTTGTGCACAATGCGACGCCCTATTATATGATTTTGGGCTTAGACAGCCTTCACACTCTTCAGAAAACACCGAGAGAGTAAAGAGTGACGGGGCTGAAAGAAGGGAGGAGCTACACGGAAGAGATGCAACTGGATGAAAGGAATAAATCTTGCTTGCCGGTTACACTTCATGTCCGCGTCCTAATAAATGAGGCTTTCACGTACACTGTCCTTTGATTTTCTTGGCCGTTCATTAATAAACACACGAAATACACACCAGACATTTGTTCAGGAGAAGTGAAGGATGTTATTACTTTTTAAATCGTGTCAGACACTAGCGCTCAGTCAGTGTGAGAACAGATCATAAAACACGGAGCACTGACCATTAGCCAATGATGCGGGCTGCGGCATGGAAAGCATAGGGATTGTCAGCGTGTTGTTTCCAGATCATTACGAACAACAGCATAAAGCTCGTGATATCAAATCATCCCAAAGCAGAGTGAAACTTGGTGTGTGAAACTTGGTGTGTGATATGGACATACATTTGCCTACAAAGAGGTTGCAAACAGAATAAAAGTAAACCGTACCTGGGAGGCTGTAGGACTTGTAAACTGAAGGGAGTTTATTGTAATGGACTGCTTATAGCTGTACTTGTTATTTCAGTCATTCCGCTAGCACGTTTGCCTTCTCTTTGGAAGTCACTATTAGAATATGGAATTGGCTTAAATTGAGTGGATTAAAAATAAATATAGAGAAACACAGCATTAATGACAATACTCACGTAAATAACGGATTTTAAGCGGGGCACTTTACCAAGAGAATAAATACAACTTCAAGATTGAAATTATGTCAAGTCTCATGCCTGTTTGGAGACAGGGGGGCAGATGTTACTATGAATGCTATGTATTATCCTCGCTCACTTTATCTGTCACACGAAAATAAAAGTGCGTCGCACTTCCATCGTAGTTACGTTAATTAGCTCTGAAAGTGCTTTCCATTTGCTATGTCAGAAAGGGAAGACACTTCGGAATTCCTCCCTGATAATGACATTTCAACGAAAGACAACTAATATAAAACAGCAGAAGAGTCAACGAGTAAGTGCTGCAGCTGGGCCCATTTTTTGGACTGACAAACAGGGCTCTGTGAAGTTCCTTTCATTGTGCTAGCAGTTAATGTCACACAAGTAAAGAGCGGCAAGTATGACACATTGACTTCGCTTGCGCATACTTCCTGCAACGAAAAATAGCTGATAATTACATGGTCGTGTAATAAGAACACCTTTCTCAGTTAGGGCACTGTGCTGCTATAGGCATAGATTATTTATTGTGACTCATGAATCATTGTATTAGCTGTTTAGAACACTCACTTCCTCTTACGTTTGCCTACTTTTTACATACACGTTGATTTATTTTACCCCTTGAGTAACCTAAAACGATTAATTACAACAACCAAAGAAACCCCCCATTCTGGTGAGCAAGAGACAATGCCTCCACAGCTACTGTGAATTGTGAGCTGACAGGTGGCCATATGGGCTGATGGATTGGATTTTAACGTGGCTAAAGAGAGCAAATGATGCAAAGACAATCTCCCTCTCCTGTGAAATGTAGGATTTTTGTGTTGCTTGCCCATGAAGCAGTCAAGTCTAATTCTCATGGATCTTCATTGATTTCCCAATCAACCATCCGCATTCAGATGGCAAAAGACAGGGTCAAAGAAGGAGAGAATGGGGGTCGAATCTCACAGTTCGTCCAGAATAAATAAGAAAAAAGCTAAAAACTGCACACTATTGCTCAGCACTTTGCAAGAGAATTCTGAGCTGCTCTGACCGTATTCATATTTTGCATGGAAATAAAACAGGTTTTGTAAGTACAGGCATTTGCATTATAATGGAAGTGTAAAAAACATTCATCCTCAACAGCACGCCAGTGATTTCAGCATACATCATAGGACGAAAAATGTCTTGGCGTTTCTTGGTTCACAGTAAAAAAGAAGCGGGGCACAACAGCAGGACACGAACGACAAAAAGCTGGTAATGATGCAATAAATCAGAAATTCAAGGCATGAATGTCTTCCCCATACATCAGGCCTCAGACTCAAACAAAACATTCAGAATAAATCGGGTTTCAAAGGACAGAGTGGTGTGTTCTTTTTAACAGTATGCGTGTGGGTGGGCGAGAAAAAGAGAGGAAAAGACAATCTCACAGACCAAGAGACTTAATAATGGAAGATAATAAAGGTCTGCACAAAAAAGCAAATATCCTTTAACATGTCAGTCTCCGCACGATGAAAAAACACGACAGTATCGTAATCATCTACCAATCTAATAAGACCGCCCAAAACATAATTACACTGTTTTATATCGGTGAATTGTGTCACCATAACGGCAAAGCAGTGATTTATATGTTTTGTTCTAAATGACTTATTACACATTTTGGATTTTCTAGACGATCCGTAGCCTTTACTTGATAGTGTCTTCTTATTCTCTGTTATTGTTAAGTCATGCAAATCTATTATCTACTTATATAGCAAAGTGTACACTCATCAGAGCTTCTTAGCGCTGTAGACTCCCTGGGAGTTAGAAGGAAGAATCCAAAATGTGCCTAACTTAAAAGTAAAACTTCCTCACTTAAGAAAGCGAAGGCCACCAGGAGAAAAGTCAGGCTTTACTAATAATAGAGCAGATCTGTCCTGAGTTGCGGAGTTGGCCTGTCTATGCCCCAACAACAGTGCTCCAGCAGCTAAGGTGGTGGTTTTGTGAGAATACGTTTTTACAGAGCACAGAGAGAAAATGGGTATGGCAACCATGAAGGGCAAATTCAGAAGGTGGGAGGCTAGTTTATAAATAAAATTATAGACAGTCCGTAGTGCTGTGAAGGTAACGTGGTTGCAGAATGAGCGAAAATAGGAAGTGACATGCTACAGCTGCCACGGCCAAAGAGACGAAAAAGGAGTCTGACTGCTGTCTTTTAAATATGTGTAAGCTGCTACATTGACCTCTTGTCGAGAAAGCATCTACCAGAATCCACTCTGGGAATGATCCATCGATGCAGGGCGGTTTGAGAGAGAATTCACGAGATGTGGCATGTTGGAAGGTAATAGTCAAAGGAGGAAGAATCAACTCTTGGTGAGTGCTGCCGTTTCGAGTTTTGAAGACTGAGTCACGTCCAGCAGGATACCATGATTATTTGAACAAGGAAGAGGCGTGCAGCAAGCACCCATAGATATTGGGCACCCTTTAGATTTCCACTGGGAGCATGTTACTAAGCAAGAAGATTTTATTTTTATACATTTTAGGATTCATGTTGTAATTTAGATGGCCATCATCGGTGTACATTGAAAAAACTATCAAAGGGGAGGGTAGCAGCACAGGTTTGAGAACGAATTTGAAAGTAGTGTCAATATGACAAAGATATATAGAACACTAAAGTGGCAGGTTTATCCTCAGAGTCACTGGAGACAAATGTATGTTGATTAAAAAGCCTTTAACCACTTTTGGGTAAAGTCAGCCCACAAAGGCAATTGAATCAGCCCCCCGAAACTACTGAGTGACACTTATGATCACTGTTAACAATGCAATTCAAAGTGCACAATGGGCGGCAAGGCAACATGTTGACAATATGCAAAGAACATCAATTGGCAGATTTATCAATGTTTCATGCAGGCCAGCAAGACACCTTGCTGTGTTGTGCTACGTGAAAGGGAGAGGTGGGAATGCACGATATCTAACATTATATTGTGCATTTCTGTCCTCTCTTTGCCCTGGAGGACTTATGGCTGCTTAATGCCAACCCAGGAACCCTTGGGTCATGGTGCAAGAGTGTTTGTGTTGCAGGCAGGATTGTTTTTGTGCATGCAGTCGCACCTTCCTGCACAACAGCAATCCTCTGAGGCTTTTTCCTCTTTCTACATGTGCTGCCTTGCATTACTCCAGATTTACCAAGCCACAGAGGACCATGAGGTGGCCTTGCAGTGCTTGGTAAATCTCATTCTAGGTTTTGGGTCGTCCTGCATCTCCTTGCGTGGTGCAAGGGCAACGCAAAGCTCTAATAAATTTAGCTCTGGATTTTTATGTTTTTTTGCAGTATTGTACTTCCTATGTATATGCACACCTCTGATGTTCAAATGACTCACAACAAAGGGACCACGAAGAAAATTGTAAGCAGCCAGCAATGCTGTATTTTTAACATCATAGCATTATCTGGGAAGATGGGCCATGCAGGGTTTATTTCTGTGTTCTGCTTTTACTACTAGATTTTAGTTTTTTAAGAAAAAGGTGGGTTCCATGAACTGGCAGTAATTTTGAATGTTTTGCCATAGTATTGCCTCCACACCTCTCTAGGAAAGGGTTTTCTGAACAACCACTTGATAAAAAACTGCAAATGAACAGTGAGCCCCATTGACCAAGATAAATGATGAAGATACACGTGTAGGTCTACTCAGGTGTAAATCTGCTTCAACACTGAGGTGTAATTTTCCAGTATGGTTTCAAATGGAGATTTACATATCGCAACCCCCTCCAAACATGGGGTGCAGCCTTCTACAAGCCAATTTAGAACTTTAAGGTCATAAATAACATATCAACTGTTTGTAGAGATCTCTGCCACTAGAGAGATCTCCATATCACAAAATAAAAAAAAACATGTATTCAAGTTTATAAGTTAAAATAATGTAAAATATAAATGCAAATTGAGTTAAGTGTAATGAATATAAATACAATAATTCAAATGATTAATATAAAAAAACACACATGTCATTCCGGTGCCCCCCCCCACTTGTATTACAATGTTTTCACCAGTCGTAAGGGAACCAAGGCCAATGTCATGGCACAACAGCACAACAGCACCTGTGGAATGTGCACTGTCAGGTGTCTGAGGGTCCTGGAAGAGGAGCTCCTGCACTACCCAAGCCAAGGGCATGAGCAGTGCTGGGACCCCCCTCCCCATGGCCCCCAGCACTGGCTTTCCACCAGCCTTTTCATGGCAGGACCCCACCATGAAAAGGCTGGGGGAAAGAAGACTTGTGATCAGCATGGTGGAGCTGGCCACGACTCCGACTGCCGCCACCCCTCTGGGATCCATGATCCTGGTGATGGCGGCAGTCCCCTGGGGGTCAGACCGCCAGGACTGCAGCAGTCTGACCGCCACCGTGGATTTGGCAGTCCTCGGACCACCAAACATATAATGGGGCCTCTAGTTTCCATATAAAAAGGGTTTTTGGACTTGCCTATATCTTTGGTACAGATTGACAAATCTTCACAACATTTTCCCAAAAAGTTCCCTCTAGGAGTTTGTTCTGCATGTAAAGTTTTGGGATGATCTGTCAAGTAGGAGCTGATAAAAGACGGTGGGGGTAAATAAAAGTGCATTTCCTGTGTTAATTCCCATGGATTCTTTAGACGTGCCTACAGCCTGAACCGCTGGACAGAATTGCACCAAATGTGGCAGAAAGGTAGCTTTTGGTCCAGAGACCACACTTTTAGTTATTTAGCATAAGTCCATTCAGTAGTTTTCGAGATATAAAAGGAAATTCAAATTTGCATATCTGGGTGGAACCTAAGCACATATCTCATGCTGAGATCTGATTGGCTGTCAGCACTTCAACCAGGAAGTGTTGGCAACCATCTTGGAATCAATATATATGATATCACCCATTAAAAATGCATTGTGGTGAATGGCAAGTTTTGAGGGTCACAAATAGAAAAATGTATAAAGGGTGATACATTTTAGTTACAATATACATCAATTGTGGATAGTACATACTAACTTTAGAAGAATGTGGTGTGTTCTAAAGTGATTTTACCCTGCTGGGATTTTATGAATCATGTTTGAGACAAAACTGTTTTCTCATGATTTTTTCATAGAAGGTTAGGGAAGGTTCTCCAGAAGCTAAAATGACAGGATATTTTCTGTAAGTTCACACTACCTTCGCCAGGCATATGAGAATGAAGTCTGACATTCTCAGTAAAACATGAACTTGCAACCAGAGCAGTCTGTAAGTTATTTCCCTTGTGTTTTACTTTAGCCACCCAGTGTGTTCTAAAGAACAACTAAAGCACTAACAGTCTTACTTATGACAAAAATATGGCTCATTTTGATTGAATCAAACTGGTAAAACTTAAAACATTTAATTTAGAAAGGAACAAAATGAGGGGGTTTATTTTGTATAGAAACTATTGTTAATGATGTAGAAAGAAAAATTAGGAGTGAGTTCTCAAATATCTTTCCCTTCTATTTCATTAAACATCTTGACATGCAGACTAAAACACAAACTTTCAACACCAGCAGCAGACTACCAGTTAACACCCTGCTGATCAGTGACTCTACTACAATGTTCTAGAGAGCAACTGGAGAGTTATCATTCCTAATTTATGCCAAAAGTATGACACATCTGAAAGCCATTTTTATGGAATCAAAGTTGAAAAGTGAAAGCAATTTTCTACTGATGGTACTGCAGTAAATGAGGAGACTGGAGAGCTTTAGAACAACTAAGTCTCCCAAGATGGCCACCAGAGAAAAAAGCGCCCCAATATCACCCAAATGTAGCTCAAGTATAGCCCATTGACAGAAGTGTGCAAAACACTTAGGGCCAAATTTACAATAAACTGACGCACCGCAATCCTGCACCAAAATCAGCAGCGCCAGTTTTGAAGCACAGGGATGCACCACATTTGCCCCACTGTGCCGGCGCTAAATTTAGCTGCTTAGCACCAATGCAGGCATCCTTGCACCATAGTGCAAGGGTGTCTGTATTGAGATGATTGATTGTTCATGTGCAGGAAGGTATTCCTTCCTTCATATAAACAATCTACAGTGGTGATTTGGCACTTCTATGTGTGCTGTATAATGCAGCATACATAGAACTACCAAACGTCATTTTTGAATGATTGTTTATGTGCAGGAAGAAACATCTTCCTGCACATAAACAATCATTCATGGCGGTATTGCTCTTTCTATGTGTGCCGCAGAATGCAGCACACATAGAAAAAGCGAATACGAGGAGAAATGGAAGCATTTCTCCTCATTGCGCCATACTAATGCCACCCCTGGGGTGGCATTAGTTTTTGGCGCTGCCACAGATTTACAGATTCTTGTAAATCTGGGGCAAGCAATGGGTGTTGCGGTGGAACACTCACAGCAACACCTATTGCAAATCCCTCTGCCACAGAAGACTGCATCGAGGAAGGCATATTTACAAGTCGGTGTTACGCCACAAAAATTGTCTTAGCGGCAACTTATAAATATACATAATGCACAGCGCCATCAAAGCATCACAATAAGTGGCACTCCGGTAGCGCAACTGAGCTTGTAAATATGCCCCTTAATTTCTTTGCGGAAAACTCCTAATAAGTCTGGCGGAGTGGTCGCCACGAAGGTGCTGGCCACCCTGTCGGGAGTTTGGCAGACAGGCTTTCCTGCCTGCCAAACTCGTAGTTAGGGCCTAAGTGATTTGCCTAGAATCACAGGCTGTGGAGCTGAAGCAGAAACTCAAACCTGATTCCCCAGCTGCAAAGCCGGCAGCTCTGGCTGTAACACCATATTCTCTCCCCTAAGTGAAGCATATGGTCAAGTGATCAACTGGATAAAAAAAATAATAAAGATAGCAAATAATTTAAAAGTGCTTTGTCACCATTTGCGAACTTAGACAATATGTCCACATTTTCATTTTTTAGAACACTAACCGTAATTTCTATAAAAAAAGGCCCTCTCATTTTTATACTTTTTAAGAGAAATACTTTAGGTATTACAGTTTTGATTCCATCAAGATGATGTCAGGTATGCCACACTTTTGTATTTAATATATAATGTTAGCAATCTAGTTGTTCATTCGAATACTGTGAGAGGCAGACGTCAGGGGAAGGACTTGGATAATGGAGGGCAGGGAGAAATCTGCAGAGATAACAAGTTGACCATGATTGGCAGGCGGGAGGGGCTGTGGCACCACAATGGACCATGGAGGGCAGGGGAAAGGGGGGCAGGGTCAACAAACCAACCATGCATGATCGGCAAGAGAGGCTCTGGCAACATAACAGACTACTGCGGGCAGAAGGAAGAGGTAGTGACAATACAATCACACATGACAGCAGATTCAGGCAGGAGACTCCCAATGTTTTTCGCCAAAAAGGGCTTTATTTTATCCGTCTCATGCCTAAAAGTTTATCTTTTTCGATGTAAGTCATGTGGAAAATCACTTCCCCAGGTTTCTTTTTCAAAATCTACCTCTTACCAAATTCAAGATGTTGGCAAGTATGGTACATTGGATCATGAAGGGCAGGTGGAATGGGTAGGGATGTGGATTTGGATCACAGAGGGCAGGAGGGGGGTGGGCAGAGGCACCAAACTGGACATACAGGGCAGGTGTCAGGGATTGCAGAAGCACAATACACCACACAGGGAAAGCAGGACTGCAGTGCAGCACAACAGACCATGGAAAGCAATAGGAAGGAGACAGGGCCATGCACATGAACATCAGAGAGCAGATGGGAAAGAGGCAAGGGCAGCAAGATGACCACACCGGACAGACAAGAGGGTCAGTTGCAGCATAACAGACCATGAAGGGCAGGAGTGAGGGGGCAGGGGCACAACAATGTACCAGACAAGGCAGGAGGGTGGGGATAGGGCCTGCACAGGGAAAATGGAGGGCAGGGGGAATGGGGCAGGAGCTGTAAGCTGTCCATGGAGTGCAGGCAGGATGGGCACTGGAAGCACATGACACCTTGGAGGTCAACAGTGAAACTATAATGCTATACACACAGACAACGGAGGGAAGGTAGAGGTGGTCAGGGGCAGAAAAACTGACCACACAGGGCAGGTGGGAGGGGCTGTGGCAGAACAGAAGACCATGCATGGGAGACAGAAGGGGTAGTGGCAGTAAAATGGACCATGGAGGACAAGAGGGAGGGCTAGGGGCATGAAACCCAGACATGCTGAGTAAAGGAGGCAGGGACAGGTGGCAGCCATCTGACCATGCTAGGTAAGTGAACATTGTGGCATCGTGGGCAAAAAGGAGGGAGCAGGGGAATGCACACAGACATTGGAGGGCTAGAGAAGGAGGTAGGGGAAGCAAGCTAAGCACAGAGGCTAAACACATCGTACCAGGCAGGGCAGGAGAGAGAGGGCTGGTGTATAGACTCGGACAACAGAGGGTAGTGAGGAGTTGGATGGAGCAGCAAGTAAACTGTTCATGGCAGGCAGGAAGGTCAGTGGCAGAACAATGGCCACACAGGGCTGTTATGAAGGAGCAGAGGCATGAACTTGGCAAGGGATGTCAAAGAGAATCGTGGGCAGGCGCAGCAAGCTTGGATGGGGGCAGCACAATGACAGGCCAGGCCCTGTATCAAACCCACCCCACCCCACCGCGCAGTGCAGTGGGCATCTGACTTAACATTTAAAAAAAACTAGAAATTCACTGAAAACAATGAAGAATACAGGGACCTTATAGTTAGGAAATAGCATTAAATAAACCTTCGAAATGCATTCAAAAAACAAAGTTTACAGAGACCTTATAGTTAGGTTCAGATTTTACACACACAAAACCAAAGAAATGTAGCTTTAATAATTAGAGTTATTTCAAGTAACTATAACTCTTGCCCATAACTCTTGTTCAAAGCTCCCACCAAGCGACAGCAAATGACTATGTGCCGAGTGTGGCCACCTCGGAATATAGGGAGCCAGCCCCGGGTGTGACAGTACCCATGGCCATTAATGGCTCCAGGCCTTTTTTTTTTAGGGCTCGCCCCAGGGAGGTGATGGTCCCTGGGTCTGAATATGGCCCAGGAGGAAGGTCATGTGACCCACCTCCCCTTTGGCAATAAGCCTGTGGCCTTGGGTAGGTGGTGGTCTCTGAAACCCTATTAGGGACAAGAAGGGGTCTGTGTGGCCCCTCTCTTATTTTCAGGCCTAGCTCTGGGAAGGTGGTGGTCCTTGGGGCCATAAATGGCCTTTGGGGGGGGGCATGTATGCCCCCTCCCCAACTTTTTTTAAATGGTTGCAGGGATTCGCAGATCCTCGACAAATTATGCAGTGAAAATGTTTTACAAACATTTTTTGGCCCCGTGGTGGGGTCCCTGGGAGACCCAACCAGCAGGACTAGAAGGTCACAGTATTACTACACTACTCTTTTTTTAACTTTTGTTTATATCTCAGAGTCTCAACATGCTGCCAACAATTCCTGGTTGAAGTGCTGACCGTCAATCAGATCTCAGCCTGAGATCTGTTGGATCTGCAGAAGATCTGCCTCTCTAGATAGCTGTATTTTTAACCTTTTAGTACCTCCAAAACTACTGAATGGATTTACATTGAATTCCAAAAATCACACTTTCAGAACCAAGATCTATCTTTTGGCCAAATTGTGTGTAATTCTGTCCAGTGGTACAGGCAGTAGTCGTGTCTAAAAATCCCTATGGTAAATTAAATGGGGAAAAAGTGTTTTGCGACGCCCACTTTTTGCTGGGCCCCCACTTGATAAAGCACCCTGAAACTTTCAAGGCAGCAGCTGAAGTTAGTGGCAAACTAGTTTTGACAATTTTACCAGGATTCGTCAAAAGGTACCAGAGTTATTGGCAGAACAAAAAAAGCTTCTCCTATGAAATCCAGGTTCTAACTATAAATGCCTACTGGCAACCACCAGTAGTGAATTTATCTCTATATTATTGTTAACACTAATTTATACATTTAGCACTCTAGCATACATTTTAATAAATCACCCAATCTAACTTACACTTTTGATGTATAATTTAAAATAATTATGGTAAATATAACATCTTTTAATATTTTGTAAGTTTCCATATTTTTTAAAATAAGTTGCAATGTTCAAGGTACTTTCTTTTATATTAAGTGAATTATTTTTCATAAAAAAATATTTGACTTAATGTTTATCTGTTTATCCTCAAAATCTACATGTAAGTATATATATATATATATATATACATATATATATGTATTTATGTGTTATGATTTATATATGTATTTATATAAACAGTAAATGTATAAATAATTTAATTGTTTTAACACTAATTCCAAGGAGTTTTTACTTTAATTCCCAGCCTGCATTTTTTGTTTGTTTGTCCTCATTCACTTATCCGGCACCACTGTAATCTGGAGGTCTCATCTAAGGGGTACCTTTAATCTCCCCAAGAGGCTACTGTCCGGAGCGGTCCGCTTCTCTGATTAGTGAGCCTTTAGATAACAAAACATAGGGCCCACTTTCAAAGCATGTCTGGGGACCGGCACTTGGTGTAATCATCGGACCAATCATTTATTGCCGTTCCAGCCATCTCTTCAATGGATCCCAGAATCCATATTTCTTATTTACTCCCTCCTTCTCTCTTGCATCTAACATTAAGATATATAATAACAAATCCTTCCACTCCAGTACCGTTGGGGGAAAGACACTCCCCCATTTCTTACATATCTCCCTACTAGCCATAACATCATATAGAAGAGCAATTTGGCAATATCCCTATTTAGGTTCGTAGAGTTCAATTGGCAACCAAAAATAACCAATGATGGGCTTACCTGACCATTCAAAGGTAAGATTTTATTAATTAATCCACCGACCTCCTTCCAGAACATTTCCAGCTGCGGACACTCCCAAAACATGTGTAGGTCCCCTGCTGATTCCAGTCCACATTTTTTGCAATTAACCTGAGTTCCTTTCTTTAATTTGGACAACTTCACCGGGGACCAGAATGCCCTGTTGATTGAAAACAGATGGTTCCTTATTAAATAGGCAGGTTTAACTGTAGAATACAACAAAGTAGTAGATACTTGCCATAATTCTCTTATCTGTAATCCTGGCCAGCATCTTCCCCAAATTTCTTCTGGCAGGTGGAAATCACCATCCGCTGTTTCGATCAGGGTCCAATACCATCTTCCCACTTCTTTCCTCCCTGAAATATCCTGATAAAGTAGTCCTTCCACTTCATTTGAAGCACCAACCTTTTCTTTGACACTCTTCGCCCAACTCCGTATTTTAAGGTATTTAAATTTGGAGAGTTTAGCTCCATATTGAGGTCTTCATAGGGGATTAACTTTCCACAAATACAAAGCTGGCCACATTGCATAATCCCTGCCTCTTTCGAATGACTAGCCAAAGCATCTTTAGTCCATTCTGGAGAACCCAGTGAATCCCACAGAGCCGCAAACTTACTATAGTATGGCAAGTTAGTAGCCCTCCTAATTTCATACCATACTTTTGCCGCATCTTGCATTATTTTAAATGTTACCTTTTTGAAATATTTAGGATACCAAAATTTATGAAGGAATCCCATCGGTGTTTCATAATTAAATTCCATCATAGCCTTTAATACCTGCTCCAGCTCTGAAATCTTTGTCCCATTCCATGCCCCTCTCATGTTCTTAACAAAGAGTGTCCAGGCATAATATTGAAGATCTGGCACTGCTAGTCCCCCCTTCTCCTTCCTCGTCTCAGTTTTTTCCAAGCAATACGCACTCCTTTAGAGGCCCAAATAGAACTACTAATTTTGCCTTGCAGTTTGCCCAACCATTCTTTATTATATTTCAAAGGCACCACATTAAAGATAAATAATAACTTAGGTAGTATCATTATCTTAACTAAGTTTACCCTCCCGAAAATAGTAAGGGGTAGGTTAGCCCAGTCTTCATTCATTTACAAGAATCCCTCAATACTCTCATAAAATTAATTTCTGCTATTTTATCGATATTTTGAGTTATCACGATACCTAAGTATTTCAACTCCTTCTTACTTGATTCCCTCTCCTCATGGATATTCAAGGTCATAACTTCAGTTTTATCCTTGTTAATGGCATACCCCGCAATCTCCGCAAATTCCATTGTCAGTTGTTCCAGAGCTGGTATGGTTTGCTTTATATTTGTTGAATATATAGTCAAATCATCTGCATACAGAGCAACCAGCCTACACCAGTTCCCACACCTAAACGGGGCTATCTTCTGCTTTCTTCTAATCTTACAAGCCAGGGGTTCTATATATATGTTAAATAGTAGTGGTGATAATGGGCACCCTTGTCTTGTCTCCCTCCCTATTTTGAATGAACGAGTTAAAATACCATTGCCCAATATTTTTGCCTCAAAATTTTGATATATATTCTGCAATGTCCTTGTAAAATTGCTTCCCAGGTTAAAGACTTCACAAAGAGTATTTAAATAAGCCCAATTGACCCTGTCAAACGTCTTGGTGGCATCAATCATTACCAAAGCTAGCTGTTGCCTACATTCACTAGGTATATCTATAGAGCCTGTCAAAATGTGCGTCAATTCGTGCATATGTCTCTCTTTTACAAATCCTTTCTGATCATCATCCACCTAGGACTCCCCCCAATCTGAAGCCAAAACTTTTGTAAATATTTTGTGATCACAATTTAATAGGGAGATTGTCTATACAAATCACAAGACTTAGGGTCCTTCCCTGATTTTAAAATCAATGTATCAATGGCCTCCTTCCACGAATTGGGACACCTACCCCATTGTAAGAGAATATTATTACACAACCCAGTCAAAATGTTTGTTAGTCTACCACCTAATGCTGTATAAATCTCAAAAGGTAATCCGTCTGGTCCCGGGGCCTTCCCCAACTTTCCTGACTGTATACATTGCCCCAATTCTTCCTGCTCAATTAGTTGATTCAAAGCCTTACTATCTTCCTCCTCCAGGGCGGGTAGACCCAGATCTCCCAACCATGTTTTAACCCTCCTTGATGATACTTCTAGATCTGCAGTATAGAGCTCCTCAAAATAGCTTGGAAAGGCCTCTCGCATCTCTTCATACCTATTTCAGAAATCTCCTGTGTTCTTATCGTAAATATTAACTATTTTATTCCTGCCCAAATTTGTCCTTATTTTCCAAGCCAACAATTTCCCACAACTTTTTCCATATTCAAAAAGGCTACTCTGCTCACCTCACACCTTTCCTTAATCCTCTTATCTATTACTGCTAAAAGTTAGTATTTGAAATTTTAATGGAACTTACAAAGTTTTTAAAATTTTACCTCTTCAGGGACCTGGTCTATTAATTCCTGCTCTACTTGTATAAGATCTTCCAATAGACAAACCTCTTCCCTATATATTTGCCTTTTAACACGGGCCGTTCTTATCAATCTGCCTCTCAAAAACTAAATGCGTCCCATACCGTCGCTATAGACGATGACCCTATATTAAGAGTGAAAAATTCCTCTACATCTTCTTTTAGTCTGGCTACTATGGGGGTCATTCTGACCCTGGCGGTCATTGACCGCCAGGGTCATCGACCACGAGAGCACCGCCAACAGGCTGGCGGTGCTCTCAAGGGCATTCTGACCGCGGCGGTTTGGCAGCGGTCAGAAAGGGAAAACCGGCGGTCTCCCGCCGGTTTTCCGCTGCCCTCAGGAATCCTCCATGACGGCGCAGCTTGCTGCGCTGCCATGGGGATTCCGACACCCCATACCGCCATCCTGTTCCTGGCGGTTCGCCCGCCAGGAACAGGATGCCGGTATGGGGTGTCGTGGGGCCCCTGGGGGCCCCTGCAGTGCCCATGCCAATGGATGCCAATGAAAAAGAATTTCAGTGTCTGCTTAGCAGACACTGAAATTCGCGATGGGTGCAACTGCACCCGTCGCACCTTCCCACTCCGCCGGCTCCATTCGGAGCCGGCTTCCTCGTGGGAAGGGGTTTCCCGCTGGGCTGGCGGGCGGCCTTCTGGCGGTCGCCCGCCAGCCCAGCGGGAAAGCCAGAATGGCCTTCGCGGTCGGAGCGGCCATATGGCGGTTCCCACCAGGCGGGCGGCGACCGCCGCCCGCCGGCCTCAGAATGAGGCCCTATATCTTTATCCAGTAGTATAGTTCTATCCAGTGTCCACCTACCCTGAGTTTCTCTTCCCTTTAACCGTAGACTCAAACTAACTGCTGAATGATCGGAGAGATGAGCACCGCCATGAATTATTTCATCAACGCAGTCTCTTAACCTCCCATCAACTAAGACAAAATCAATTCTCGATTGATGTCTGTATTTTTTATTGCTATATGTATATCCTTGTTTTACTCCTATCCTTTCTCTCCATATCTCATGCAAACCTAACTGAGACATCATTGTTTGGAGGAGTGATTGCATCTTACTATTAAATTTCGATCTACTACCTGAGGATCTATCCAATTCGTGGTTTAATACCACATTAAAGCCTCCCATCCATATTATGGGGTCAGGAAATTGTGTCAAATGCTGAAATATCTCCTCCAGAGATGTACAGTCATCCTTATTAGGGCCGTAATAACCCACCAAAGTAAATTTTAATTCGAAGGCTAGCAATGTTCCAATTATCCACCTACCTGCCTTATCCGTTGGGCCACACTGAAAGGAAATTTTAGCGCAGTTTTTAATCAAAATAGCCACTCTCTTACTTCCCCCAGCCTGAGTAGTACTTGAAACCTGCTGTAACCACCTACATGGTTTAAATACTTTAATACACTCCTCCTTGGACAAGTGTGTTTCCTGCAAGACTAATACATTGTATTGGGAAACTCTAAAATATTGCAACAACCTTCCTTGCCTATTTACAACCCTAAGGCCATTAATATTCCAGGACAATGGCCTCAGCTCATTCTCACTTGTCATCTAGACCTCGAAACGACAAACGTGGCAAACCACTGAATTAGGATACCTTTTTTAATATATTTTTCTCCCTCATGCTCCCCACCCTGTGCTTCCACCCCCAATTCTCCATCCACCTACTACCCGTCCCTCCTACCCCCTTGCTCCCCCTTGTCCCTGGGAGAACCCACCCCATCTCCTAACTTTAGGCGAGATCGCCTCAGGAGACCTCCCACTGAGTCCGTGCCTACTATCCAAAAAAAAACAAAAAAAAACCTGTGCTTACATTTATTTAGTCACTATTTCCCAAAGTTTTAATCAACTCATCTACCTCCTTGCAATCTGTAAAATTATACATTTTATTATTCACCATTACTTTCAACAAAGCTGGGAATTTTAATTGGGCAGTGGCTCCCAGCCGCTGCCCCTTCAAAACATCCATTCTTTTCCCAAGTTCCCATTGCTTTTGTAGTGTCAAACTGGATAAGTCTGACCTAATCTCAAAATGTATGCCTTCCGCCATCAACACCTTTTTTTTTAGTGCTGCAATCAAAATATGCTCCTCAATTGCATGAAGAACAGAGGTAGGAGAAGAACATGGAGGCCGGCTAGGAGCGAGCCGCAGGAGAGTCTCTGGTGTTCGTGCCGTCGGAGAGAATGCCAATGCGACATGCAGAGTGAAGTAGAGTAGCAGGGATCCCGCTTCTCTGTACACGTCTGTGGGATCGATCTTTAACGTTTTCGGTTAGGTTAGCAGATGCAAAGTCGTGAATAAATTAAAAACGAGGTTTGGGGTGCACAAGGAAGACACGGAGGAGGCGCGTAAGGGATAGTTCCCCTTTTCCTACCTTCTGCCGACCAGGGTGTGAAGCGGGGCTGTGGTGGGTCACGGTGGAGGGGGCACAGGAGGACGAGAACCTGGGAGTGCTGTGGTCCAGGTAGCTGGAGAGCTACAGCGTGGTAGGGGAGCAGTGCTGAGAATTTCCCTCTGGGGGAAAAGTGGCAGTGGCAGCACAAGCTGCAGGGTTAGACCGGCTAAAGGAGAAACATTGGAGAGCAAGAGGGGAGACAATGTCCTGGCAGGGAATAGCGGCTCATAGAAGGATTAAAGTGTGCCCCCAGCCATTTTACAGCCCATTTCAGCCCTATTAATGGGAACATAGAAGGTATTGGATTTAACAATACCTATAATAGCGTGATTCATGGTTCTAGAGGTCTGAATAAAAAGAAAGGAGGAACAACAGGGGTGAGTAAACCCGGTTCAATATACTCCTTGAGAAGTAGCAGGAGACCTCCTGGAGCTAAAGGAGGAATTATTGGCGGTGATAATCCAGGTGGACAGGGGGTTCAAACTGGGAACAACGAAAGGAGGAGGGCCTGCTCTAGCTCGAAAGGAGAATGAGTATTGAATAGGAAACTTAGGATCACCCCTTCCCTTAAAAGATACTTCAGAGTGTTACCTAATACCTCAGGCATGGAGGAGAGAGAGTTGGAGCAGCTGGGTGCACTGGTCGCACAAATGGAATGCAGCCTTACCAGGTTTCAGGTTTTGGAGGAAACAGCTGTGGGAGAGGCAGATGTTATTAGTTCCATTGGTCACAACCTGCTTCCTCTTCTTACCAACAAGGTGCAGAATGAGGAATTTCTAGAGTCCGATATGGATGGAACATCAGGGTTGTATCAGTCCCTGAGTTCGGGGAAGAAGGTCCCTTCAAGAGTTCCATCCCTGGCCGCAGAAGAACAGGTGCTGGTTACGCTGGAGGGACAGGTGTCGGGTATGACAGAAGAATCTGGTAATCAGTCTACAACTAGGATGCTGATAGCTCTTTCCCTGGAAGTTAAGAGCGGTTTTGAAGTCTCGAATACAAACCAAAAGGAGATAAGAGGATTGTGTGAGGCCCTTGGGGAAAAAATAGATGACTTGGCAGGAAGGACAGCTGCTCTTGAGGAGGAAGTTGGAGGATTGAGGACGGAGATGGAAAGAAATAGGGTGGAAATACAAAGTCTGAAAATGAGAGGAAAGTGTTTTATCCAAGTTGGAATCTCTAGAAAATAGCCAGAGAAGGAATAATCTTA
The DNA here is from genome assembly GCF_031143425.1 of Pleurodeles waltl. Classification (NCBI taxonomy): domain Eukaryota; kingdom Metazoa; phylum Chordata; class Amphibia; order Caudata; family Salamandridae; genus Pleurodeles; species Pleurodeles waltl. The sequence goes on along the minus strand of NC_090439.1, from coordinate 669,919,671 downwards.
GGTTCTTAAAGGTCCCAGAGGGCATGGAAGGAGGAAACTTAAAAGGATTTGTAGCCCGTCTGATCAAGCAAGGGGTGCAGATTGAGGACACAGAAGAAGCTATTGCAAGAGATATTCAAAGAGTGCATAGGGACCCATTTAGGAAACTTCCTGATAAAGATAAGCCCAGGAAAATACTGGTTAAATCCCAGCCTGCATTGTTTTCTATGCAAGTTTGTTCCAAACCCTAGGTAAGAAATATGCCGTGCTTAACACAGTCCAATAATGGGCTTGAGTATATTTAAACCTCTTATTAGAATAGAAAGGCTGCATTCAATTTAGGAGTGTATTTTAGGAATTGGTATGGTCTTACTCTTTTTGGGTGTGTGGTATGTGTTAGCATGTCCTTCCCAAAACTCCACCTTAGTCCCCCCTTAATCCCTTATCTTTTGGAGTGAGTATTCTCCATTTTATCAGCACTACTCCTTGTCGCTCCCACATTTACCACCAAAATGCATACCTATGTGAGTGAAAGAGAGGCAGACATATCCGCCCAGAGATTTGTAAATTGCATTTTGTAGTAAGTAAATTGTACTACCTGAGTACTACGTTAGATGCTCCAAAACATAGCTTTGGAATCAGGGCCCTAATGTTTTTTCCATGTGCAGTTTTACCTTTCCATTCCAACTTCTGCAGCGCTAACATGGGGAACAAATTTACTAACTTGCTATGCCCTCACAAATTCTTGAGCTGAGAAAAATCAAGTGTCATTGCAAAAATCGGAAAACTGGAATCAACACATTTATGCGCTAAATGAGTGGTTTACCTTGTGGCTCAGAATGAAGGACTTAGGGCCTAATTACAAGTCTGGCAGCCCAAAACCCAGACTGTCAGACCTGTGGGGAGGAGATCCCGGCTGTATTATGAGGTTTCCACTGGGCTGACTGGCGGAAACCTCTGAAATCTGAGGTTTCCTCCAGTCACCCCAGTAGAAACCATGCAACGGCATTGGCCTCGACATCTCATGGATCAAGGCCAATGCCTTTGCACAGAGGGTGCCCTCAGCGCCCTCAGAATGCTCACTGTATCCTGTAGCAGATGACATGCATTCCAAGGGTGCTGGGCAGTGGGTGACCTACACTGCCCATGACATGGACATGGTCATGGGCAGTGTACAGGTCCTGCTGTGGCAGGGGACCCTGCCATGAAAAAGCTGGTGGAAAGGGGACTCATGATCAGCACAGTGGCACTGAAATCAGCACTGACGTGGCTGACCATGACTCCGACTGCCACCACCCCGCCAGGAACCATGTTCCATGTCAGTGGCCAACCACAAAGGTCAGGCGGTCAGACCCCCAGGAGTGCAGCCGTCTGACGGTCTTAAGACTGCCAGGCTCATAATAAGGCTCTTTGTCTGTATTTGCCATTGCTATCAATGCAACTTCATCCTCTCTTCCTGTCCGTACATCTGATCCCTAAGTCTACACTGAATAGACATGGCTCAAGTCATGGGCCTTTTTAATATATTTGTTTCTTATCCTGTCATACAGTCTGCCATTTGCAGTGGGCCCTGTTATTTTCTTCTGTCTCCTTTACAACCCAGTGTTGCTTTTCCTTACACCCTCAACTTCTTGCCCTTGCACAATTCACCCTTCTCTCCTTTCAATGCCCTACTCTCCTTTCATTGTGCATTATTCCTTCCATTTACACTGCAGAGCTCTCTTCCTTTTTGCACTGTGTGCTGTTTCGGCTTGCACTTTGCACATTGTCCTCTGGGCTTCCAGTGCCCCTACTAAACTGTATTGCTCCCACTTGCTGGAGTTGAACAGCAATATCAGTTTTGAAATATCAACGAGTAGGTATACCTTGGTAATCATAGGTACTCCATAATATCACAGAGGAGTTAATAATATTAAATGTATACCTAACTTAACAATCATTTGGTAGTCAATATTATGAACACAATATATCTGCATGTTGACATTTGAACCTTGACACTGTGAGATGCAACCCTTCTTCCTGCACTACCACTGTCTTGCAAGGACTATTCCCCCAGCATGCTCCTTCCCTTGCATCCCGCACTGCACTTCCCTATACTTTTTGCACTATTTAGTCCTTTGCACCCTCTGTGAACTTTATGCTGCTTTCTCACTTGCACACGTTTCTCCTTCACCACTTCCCAGCTACATATCTCCCCCTTTCTTCCAACACTGCTCTGTTAGTTACACTCTGCACTTCTCCCTCTAGCACCCATCTTATCTTCCCCTTGTATCTTGCTCTTCTCTGTATTAATACCCTGCACCTTTCCCCTTGCATCTAACAAGGTACCCCCGAACTCCCTCGTTAGCCCCCCTCGCACCTAGTTTTGCTTCCCCTTGCATCCTGTTTTAATCCCATCTCTTTATGGTACCAGCCAATGAGTGAAACAAAAGGTTGTTCAAACTTCACTAAAATGCCACATGTATTGCAGGTGACCTAGGACTTCAAGGCTGACTAAACAAAGAGCAACTAAATAGTGGCTGGCAATAGTATGTGCTTCCAGATACATAAAACAGTGATAACGTGTGAAGCAGCAGTACAAGGCTTCCTGTGTATTAAATGAGCATCTCTGACTACTACACGTACACCCACAGTGTATTAATTGAGCATATAAATACCTTTACAATCCGCAAAAGCCACAATCGGTGACATTGCCTTTGCCCGTGATTTTGTTTTCCACTGCCATATTTTCAGTCAGTCTTGGTTTCCTACTGAAAACACTTTCGACTTTTTTTCTGGAAATAAAGCATAGAAGCATGCTTGTAAAGTCTAACCCCTCTCTGAATCTTCTTTTTACATTTTTCGGAATTCACAAAACTTTCCAACAGTATGGATTGAAAGCTGTGCCACACAGGTTTCAAGGCATACTTCTGGGAACTTCAGGTAAACTTTTGGTGCCTTAGCATTTCCCCTATGAGGATTTATACAACGAACAGCTCTATATTATCGAAAGGCAGCTCAGCTGTGCAATTTCCCATTTTTTCTTTACATTTCCATAGGGAAAGTATTTGTCCTAATATTGAAAATCCTTCCAACCCTGAAAAGGATTTAATCCAGCCATTGGCTGGTATAAATCGCAGATGTTTTCTAGGGTGGCAATGGCTTGTAAGTGAGTTTGTGAATGCTCAAAAGTAACATGCACATGGGCATTCACAAGTTCAAGGCAACCCATGCCTTCATATCTCGCTCCCTAACCATGGCACAGGATTTAGTCCAACACACATTTTTTTAAAGGTGGGATGATGCCATAGAGAATTAAATGGATCTGAGTGAGCACAGAGCCAGATATTTGAATATTTAACGTGATTATGTGCTCAAATGCATGCGACTTGGCCATAGACTATGAATGTTTGCATTTCGCTTATGGTTTTGTAATTAATGGTCGCAGGATGTTGTTATCAGTTGCAGAAATATTTCACCGTGTTTCTTTGGTAAAGATAATTTTACTCAACACATTACATATTGAGAAGATAGTATCTGACAGCTAATCAATAAATCCTCCAATTTTCAAGTCATTTGTCTCCTTGGACGTTTTAGAAGTTAACGATTTTTAACACCACTTATGATAGTGACATTTACTAACAAGAACTCTTCCCATGAGCCTATACAGTCAGTTTTATTTTCAGTCCTACCTGAATTGTATATGTGTAAATGATGTGCATTGTTTTATCCTGCATTTTCCTCTTTCTTTCACTAAAGAACAAAATTAGTAGAAAATAAGGGGTTCGTTTGTTAATTTTCTTCAGCCGAATTAATGAGTGACGGAGCTATTACGTTTATAGCCATTAGGACTGGATCCACCCCATCCTTGTCTTTGGAAGCTAAGGTTTGACAGCCAGTCCATAGATGGAGGGTATGCCAAGCATGAAGAGAGCACATTGCCAATGCCTTTGATCATCTGTGATCAGCTGCTGACTTTGACTCCACGTGTGCCTTAATACTATTATACCTATCAGCACTAGACCTTAGACACAGGTTGAAATCTAGACTCAAAAATTGTGGCATCAAATGTACTGCCTCAGCATGGTTCTCATTTTTCTTAGAAATATATTTCACATTCTGGCTCAATAAATACTGGGGCTCCACAGAGTTCCAACCTTTCCCTAACATAAGATATATACATTATTTGGTACATTTATAGAATGAAATTAGAGTAAAGTCAACGAACCACTATACATGGTTAAAGACAAGCATAAAGGCAAAGAGTATATGAAAGGAAGCTGGATTGTTGATGATAAATGCATTGTGATGTACTATCGTTTATAGGGGTGAGTGTTCAACTCTTTCCTAAATTGGAGCAGTATTGGGGAGGTCCTAATTGATATGGGGATGTTGTTCTAGATCCTGGATGCATAGATGGAAAAGGCCTGCTGTCTTGTTTTACTTTTTTTGCACTTCGTAGTCTCTAGTATGATTGTGTCCTAGCTGGGGGTATGCTGGGAACCACCAGAGATGGTGAGCTTGTCTGCAAGATTATTGGGTTTTATGGTCATGATGGCTTTGTAAATGATGCAGCTGGCTTTGAAGATGGTGCAAGTAATGGGAGCCAGTGGACTTCCATTAGGATGCTGAGGAGGTGATCCTATTTCTTCAGACCCTGTATGAGATGTGCTGTGGCATGCATGGTGCCCTTGAGGGTTGCCAGTGTGGCATATGGAAGGCCATGGAGTAGGGCAGCTGGATGTGAGAGTATGAGGGCTTGAACAGTAATTACAAAGTTGCTTTCTGGTAGAAACTATTTTACTTTCTTTAGAAGAAAGAGGTGGCACCAGGCCATCTCTATTTATTTGGCAATGTTTTTTTTAATCTGTTAGAAATGGGGTTTCTGGTTGGCTAGGGTATGCACCTCAGCCAGGCAGAACTTACCCACTCTAGTCAGGGCAAGGGAGTTACACGTCCAAGATAACCCCTGCTCACCCCCTTGGCAGCTTGGCACGAGCAGTCAGGCTTAACCCGGAGGCAATGCGTAAAGCGTTTGCACAACACACACATACATGTGACGCAATATCCCCACCACAAAGGAAACACAACACCAAATTATATGAAAATACACTGTATTGTACACAACGTAATTATTAGACCAACATCACATAACAGTACTATCCTGCTACCTTAGCAGTTGTCAGAACGTTACACATTAGTTACTCTGCAAACTAGCAGTAGTCACACATAACACACAGGTTACTCAGTATTCTGCAACATAAGCAGTAGTCAGGAAACACGTTATCACATTAGAACACTTGTCATAAGCATATCATAAAACGCCCATAGTAGGAACATTAGAAAACCTATGGCAAGTTAGGGAAACATATTAGCAAGTCATGCCCATAAAAGGAACATGTGCACACATATGTAAAAGCATCATAGAACAGGTAGGCAATATAACACAATCAATAAAGTCTGTAGAAAGAACTTTAAATTACCGGTATATTGGTCCCTTTAGAAAGTACCTGTTCTGATGCAGAGGCACTTCCAGTGCCTAAAACGAATAAATGGGGCCCCCGGCGCTCCTCTGCGCAAAACGGGGGCCTCCTGACAAATCTGGGAGCGAAGAGGGTAGCACACCCCCCCTTCGTACTCCTAACGGGCCCCTCCAGGGGCCCGTGATCACTGGGGGCCCCCCTGGACCTCCACCGGCCCTCTTGAGGGGGGCCCAGCTCGCCCAATACTTTTAGGAAGGAGGGGGGCGCCACGCACCCCCTCCGATTCAAGTGCGGGCCCCTCCTGGGACCCGCAAACTTTGTGGGGCCCCCCGGGCCTTGTCTGGCTCTCCTCAACAGGGGGGGAGCCCAGAGAAGTTAGTGCTGGCCCACACAAGGGCCAAGCTGGGGACCGGCGGTGCGGGCGAGCCTCCGATGAGGCTCCCGTCCCGTCCGCTCGGTCGAGGACTTTGACCGGGCCCCTCCTGGGGCCCGCGATCCAGGCGCGGCCCACACGAGGGTTGCGGTGGGGCAGGGAGCCTCCGACGAGGCTTCTCCTCCTGCCCACCTTCACGCTGGATGCTGCGACCCGTCTGGGCTGCAGCCAAAGGCAGGCACCCAAGTAGGTGCCTGCTTGTGCCCCGGGGGCGCTCTCTAGAGCGAACCTCGCCCCGGGGGCACGCTAGGAGCGTGTTCGCTCCGACATTTTCGTCTGAAGATGCCCCGGGGGCACGGAGAGGAGCGCGCCGGCTCCTCTCTTCCTCCTGGGGCTACCAACAGCGCGCTCCGACGCGCGTGAGATATTAAAGGGGCCCGGCTGCGGCGGTGATTACCAAGACCATTAAATCCTTCAGGTGCGATGCGCCAGCAAGGGGAAGTGCTTTCAAGCGCTTATGGAAATCCCCTAAGGAGCGCTTTTCACAGCGCTAAGAAACTTATTTAGCCTGGGCTGCGGCGGTGATCTTCTTTTAGCAAAAGAAAAGCGCTTTCAAAGCGCAATGGCCCCTCAGCAGCCTCAGTCATTAAAAGAATGCCTTGTTCCTTGTTAAAGCATTCTGCGTAAAGGTTTGAAGGATCGTAGCAGGGGTCAGGGGCCACAGCACCCTGCCCCTGGGAACAACTAAACAAGAAGGAGCACAGGGCTGGTGGGCCCAGCTACAGGCCAGCACAAGGGGTGCAGATGGTGGCAGTTCCTCCTAGTGACCAGGCAGGTCACAGGTCAGCACAGCAGCAGCAGTCCATGGCGGTTTCCTGGTGAGTCCATTCATCAGCGTTCTGTGTCCAGTTTCAAGTTCCAAGAATGTTCAAATTGTGGGGAAAATTCCCCTGTACTTATAGTCAGTTCTTACAGTGTTTTACAGTGGTAGGGAGAGGAGGTTCCAGCCAGTTACAACTGGTTCTGGGAGTGCCCCCTCTCTCCTTTCAGCACAGGCTCCAAACATCAGTGGGGGGTTAACGACCCTATTGTGTGAGGCCAGGGCACAGCCTTTACAAATGTAGGTGTGCCCCGCCTCTCCCTTCTCTCAGCCCAGGAAGACTATTCAGTATGTAGATGCACCTCAGTGACACCTCCACCCTCCCTGTGTACAGGCTGTCTGAAAAGTATGCACAAAGCCCCAACTGTCACTCTGCCCAGACGTGGATTGGAGTCAAGCTGCAAAACACCAGAATTATAAGCACAGATAAATGCGCACTTTCTAGAAGTGGCATTTCTGTGATAGTAATAAAAAATACACCCACACCAGTAAGCAGTATTTATTATCACCATCACAACCATACCCAACACGCCTACGCTACCCCTCATAAATCAGACAATACCCCTTACACATAAGGCAGGGCATTTCTACTGCAATCCTATGAGAAGGCAGCACTCACAGCAGTGAGACACCAAGTTAGGCTGTTTGTCACTACCAGGACAGGCCATGCAATATGGCACATGTCCTGCCTTTCTACATACATGGCACCCTGCCCACAGGGCGTACTTTAGGGGTGACTTACATGTAGTAAAAGGGGAGTCCTGGGCCTGGCAAGTAAATTTAGATGCCAGGTCCCTGTGGCAGAAAACTGCGCACACAGGCCCTGCGCTAGCAGGCCTGAGACAGGTTTGAAAGTCTACTTCAGTGGGTGGCGCAAGCAGCGCTGCAGGCCCACTAGTAGTATTTAATTTACAGGCCCTGGGTATAGAGATACCACTGTACAAGGGACTTATAGGTAAATTAAATATGCCAATCAGGTATAAGCCAATCATACCAACTTTAGATGGGAGAGCACCTGCACTTTAACACTGGTCAGCAGTGATAAAGTGCTCAGAGTCCTAGAGCCAACAGCGAAAGGTCAGAAAAACCAGGAGGAAGGAGGCAAAAAGACTAGGGATGACCATGCGTATGGCCAAAAGTCCAACACCACCCCCTACCAGCCAAAATCCAGGGGAGAACAATCAATACCTTGATGTACTTTCCTGATTGGGGCGATAGAACAAGGACCCAGGCCCACAACAGCAGGGGCATGTTCCAGTTCTACGCCTTCCTGACTCCACTGGGATCTCTCTGTCAATGCGTCCCAGGCAGCCTAGACCAACCCACGGGGATTCTCCAGCTGCCAATGGCCAGAACCAGGCCCCAGGCCATCTAGGAGCCTCTGGTCTCTGAAACCATAATGAGTGGGGGGTGGTAGCCCCAGGTGCAAAGCAACCTGTCTCCACTCCATTTCTGATCAGTTCAGGGGCTCTACCCTGCCACTGATCCACCAACCTAGGGTCCGCACCCATAGGTTCTACAGGGGCTAGAGGCGAGGCTCTCCTCCCTCTACCCCTCCTTCTAGGATTCCGCCCTCCTCTCCTAGGAGGGGTATCACCAGAATCCACACTTGCCAGGGGGCTGGGTACAGCAGCCCTGCACAACTTTCTCGCCAGCCCAGGATCACTACCTGGCGACTGACCACCCAACCTAGGGACGACACCCTTGGGTTGCACCGGGGTCCGGGACGGGCTTCCCCCTCCCTGAACCCCACTTCCAGAGTCCTGCGTCTCCCCACCTCGGGAGAAGCCACCAGAAGTTTCACACGGGGGGTGAGCACACTAACCGCCCCCCCAACCAGATCAGAGTTTACCCCTTGAACCTGTCTATCTAGTCCAGGGACGACACCCTTAGACTGGACCATTGCCCAGCGAACCAGGACTTCCTTGGGAGCACACCTACCCCCTACCAGATCAGAGCTTACCCCCTGAATCTGGCAATCCAACCCAGAGTCACTACCCTGCGGTTGAACCACTGCCTGGCGCACCAGGACTTCCTTGGGAGCACACGTACTCCCCATCAGGTCAGAGTTTACCCCCTGAACCTGATCATCCAACCCAGAGTCACCACCCTGCGGTTGAATCATTGCCTGGCGCACCAGGACTTCCTGGGGGGCACACCTACCCCCCACAAGGGAAACACTTTCCCCAAGGACCACACAAGAGTCTGGCTGGCGCAGGTCTCCTGACCTCTGCCCATCGGACAGAGTCTGGATTCCCCCCAGCCCAGAAATGGTCTCACCAAGGTCATTACTGGGGGGCTCTGCACTCAGAGCTGACCCCTGACCCTCCAGGTTCTCCACTGGGGCCCGCAGCCCCCTCTCAACCCTATGCCTGGATTTCCGCCTCCTCCGCTGTAGAGCGAGACTACCAGACACCAGGACCGGCGGAACGCTATCACCAGCCACCCGCCTAAATCCTAATGACAAAATGGGATCCTTCTGAACAGCTGGCCCTACGGCACAGGTTAGGCTCACCTCCTGGCGTTCACTCATGGAACCTTCAGGGGCCTGGGACGGTATCTTGGGCACCTTGGGCCTCAGCCCAGCCCCATTCCCTCTCCTCAGAGACGGGACATGGGGTCCCTCACCCATCCCAGTCCACTGGGACCTACCTGGGACACTCCATTCCTTTCCCACCACACCTTGTTGGGAAACACCTAGACCACTCTCATTAGGAACACCCCCTAATGCCACACCAGACCCTCTGGTACGCAACCAGAAGTCTGCCTCCTTTGCGAGCTCCCTGGGGTCAGAGAGCTCACACACTGACAAGTGTTGGCGTAACTCTGAAAAACAACAACGAAACAGGTGCTCTCTGAGAATCAGATTAAACAGCCCTTCAAAATTGTTTACTGTGCTACCCTTCACCCATCCATCTAGTGCAATGCAGCAATCCTCCACAAACTCCTCCCAAGACTGGTGGGACAGTTTCTTACCACCCCTAAACCTTTTTCTGTATTCCTCAGGGGAAAAACCATACTTCACAATCAGTGCGTTCTTCACAGCGGAGTACCCCTCCCTGTCACTCTCTTCTAGAGTCAGTAGGGCATCCCTCCCCTCCTCAGGAATAAAACTCCCTAGGCCAGTTCCCCAATCCTTCTCAGGGATCCTGCGCTCTACCAGAGCCCTCTCATATTCCTTTAACCACTGACGTATGTCACCCCCCTCTTGGAACCTAGGTACCAGATCTATGGGTATGTGAGGAACATCTTTGCTACAGCACTGTACATTGCTGCCACCACTGGACTCCACCTGCAGCGCTGGTGAGTCCAGAACCTTCAGACTGCGCTCTAGAGCGAGTCTTTCTCTGGCAAAGGCCCTCTCTGCCTCTGCCATTCTCTCCTGTACTAAGGCCTTCTCTACCTCAGCCCTTCTCTCCTCAACAGCTAGGCGCGCTAACTGCAACTTCAGGTCCCTCTCTTCCCGCCTATCTCTTAGCTCATCAGGCGTCAAGGAATGAGAGGTAGCCCTGCTTCTTACACTGGACCCAGCAAGGGACTCCCTATCACTGGGGCCTTCCCTGTCAACTGGCGTCCCCAACCGGTCATTCTCACCCTCCTGATCAGTCTCTCTACCACTCTCTAGGGATGAGGTCTGGGAGCCCTCCCATTGGGAACCCTCGCTACACTCAGGATCCTCTGGGTACCCCCTACGCACACTCCCTCCCTGGGTAAATGTCACAAACCTTTCAAAGAAATTCAGAGATCTCCTGAGGTCCCCTTCTACAGGCAGCCCTCTCTCTCTACAGAACCCCTCTAATTCCTCCTGCTTGTAAAACGGCAGGTCCTCTAAATCAAAGGTAAGCCCCATCTTGAAAAGGTACAAATAACTCAACTGTGACAACCACAATACCCAAGCGTGAGAACTGAAAACAGGAAAAAAGACCAAAGAGAGAAAGTTAAGAGAAGCCAAACATGTCATGGTCTAAACGCAATCCTTGTAGTGAAATAATGAGTCACAATGGTATTGTGCAAGCGCAAGTCCTATCCTCACCGCTGACTTCCAATGTTAGAAATGGGGTTTCTGGTTGGCTAGGGTATGCACCTCAGCCAGGCAGAACTTACCCACTCTAGTCAGGGCAAGGGAGTTACACGTCCAAGATAACCCCTGCTCACCCCCTTGGTAGCTTGGCACGAGCAGTCAGGCTTAACCCGGAGGCAATGCGTAAAGCGTTTGCACAACACACACATACATGTGACGCAATATCCCCACCACAAAGGAAACACAACACCAGATTATATGAAAATACACTGTATTGTACACAACGTAATTATTAGACCAACATCACATAACAGTACTATCCTGCTACCTTAGCAGTTGTCAGAACGTTACACATTAGTTACTCTGCAAACTAGCAGTAGTCACACATAACACACAGGTTACTCAGTATTCTGCAACATAAGCAGTAGTCAGGAAACACGTTATCACATTAGAACACTTGTCATAAGCATATCATAAAACGCCCATAGTAGGAACATTAGAAAACCTATGGCAAGTTAGGGAAACATATTAGCAAGTCATGCCCATAAAAGGAACATGTGCACACATATGTAAAAGCATCATAGAACAGGTAGGCAATATAACACAATCAATAAAGTCTGTAGAAAGAACTTTAAATTACCGGTATATTGGTCCCTTTAGAAAGTACCTGTTCTGATGCAGAGGCACTTCCAGTGCCTAAAACGAATAAATGGGGCCCCCGGCGCTCCTCTGCGCAAAACGGGGGCCTCCTGACAAATCTGGGAGCGAAGAGGGTAGCACACACCCCCTTCGTACTCCTAACGGGCCCCTCCAGGGGCCCGTGATCACTGGGGGCCCCCCTGGACCTCCACCGGCCCTCTTGAGGGGGGCCCAGCTCGCCCAATACTTTTAGGAAGGAGGGGGGCGCCACGCACCCCCTCCGATTCAAGTGCGGGCCCCTCCTGGGACCCGCAAACTTTGTGGGGCCCCCCGGGCCTTGTCTGGCTCTCCTCAACAGGGGGGGAGCCCAGAGAAGTTAGTGCTGGCCCACACAAGGGCCAAGCTGGGGACCGGCGGTGCGGGCGAGCCTCCGATGAGGCTCCCGTCCCGTCCGCTCGGTCGAGGACTTTGACCGGGCCCCTCCTGGGGCCCGCGATCCAGGCGCGGCCCACACGAGGGTTGCGGTGGGGCAGGGAGCCTCCGACGAGGCTTCTCCTCCTGCCCACCTTCACGCTGGATGCTGCGACCCGTCTGGGCTGCAGCCAAAGGCAGGCACCCAAGTAGGTGCCTGCTTGTGCCCCGGGGGCGCTCTCTAGAGCGAACCTCGCCCCGGGGGCACGCTAGGAGCGTGTTCGCTCCGACATTTTCGTCTGAAGATGCCCCGGGGGCACGGAGAGGAGCGCGCCGGCTCCTCTCTTCCTCCTGGGGCTACCAACAGCGCGCTCCGACGCGCGTGAGATATTAAAGGGGCCCGGCTGCGGCGGTGATTACCAAGACCATTAAATCCTTCAGGTGCGATGCGCCAGCAAGGGGAAGTGCTTTCAAGCGCTTATGGAAATCCCCTAAGGAGCGCTTTTCACAGCGCTAAGAAACTTATGCAGCCTGGGCTGCGGCGGTGATCTTCTTTTAGCAAAAGAAAAGCGCTTTCAAAGCGCAATGGCCCCTCAGCAGCCTCAGTCATTAAAAGAATGCCTTGTTCCTTGTTAAAGCATTCTGCGTAAAGGTTTGAAGGATCGTAGCAGGGGTCAGGGGCCACAGCACCCTGCCCCTGGGAACAACTAAACAAGAAGGAGCACAGGGCTGGTGGGCCCAGCTACAGGCCAGCACAAGGGGTGCAGATGGTGGCAGTTCCTCCTAGTGACCAGGCAGGTCACAGGTCAGCACAGCAGCAGCAGTCCATGGCGGTTTCCTGGTGAGTCCATTCATCAGCGTTCTGTGTCCAGTTTCAAGTTCCAAGAATGTTCAAATTGTGGGGAAAATTCCCCTGTACTTATAGTCAGTTCTTACAGTGTTTTACAGTGGTAGGGAGAGGAGGTTCCAGCCAGTTACAACTGGTTCTGGGAGTGCCCCCTCTCTCCTTTCAGCACAGGCTCCAAACATCAGTGGGGGGTTAACGACCCTATTGTGTGAGGCCAGGGCACAGCCTTTACAAATGTAGGTGTGCCCCGCCTCTCCCTTCTCTCAGCCCAGGAAGACTATTCAGTATGTAGATGCACCTCAGTGACACCTCCACCCTCCCTGTGTACAGGCTGTCTGAAAAGTATGCACAAAGCCCCAACTGTCACTCTGCCCAGACGTGGATTGGAGTCAAGCTGCAAAACACCAGAATTATAAGCACAGATAAATGCGCACTTTCTAGAAGTGGCATTTCTGTGATAGTAATAAAAAATACACCCACACCAGTAAGCAGTATTTATTATCACCATACCAAACACGCCTACGCTACCCCTCATAAATCAGACAATACCCCTTACACATAAGGCAGGGCATTTCTACTGCAATCCTATGAGAAGGCAGCACTCACAGCAGTGAGACACCAAGTTAGGCTGTTTGTCACTACCAGGACAGGCCATGCAATATGGCACATGTCCTGCCTTTCTACATACATGGCACCCTGCCCACAGGGCGTACTTTAGGGGTGACTTACATGTAGTAAAAGGGGAGTCCTGGGCCTGGCAAGTAAATTTAGATGCCAGGTCCCTGTGGCAGAAAACTGCGCACACAGGCCCTGCGCTAGCAGGCCTGAGACAGGTTTGAAAGTCTACTTCAGTGGGTGGCGCAAGCAGCGCTGCAGGCCCACTAGTAGTATTTAATTTACAGGCCCTGGGTATAGAGATACCACTGTACAAGGGACTTATAGGTAAATTAAATATGCCAATCAGGTATAAGCCAATCATACCAACTTTAGATGGGAGAGCACCTGCACTTTAACACTGGTCAGCAGTGATAAAGTGCTCAGAGTCCTAGAGCCAACAGCGAAAGGTCAGAAAAACCAGGAGGAAGGAGGCAAAAAGACTAGGGATGACCATGCGTATGGCCAAAAGTCCAACATAATCGATTTACATTCTTCCACTTTCTTAGTTGATTAGCACTTTTGACTGCAGGTCCCACACTTAAGCTGATGACACAGTTACTTTTTGTTTGAATGGAACCTTTAAATATCGCCTATGCAGTATAAACTGCTGGATGGACTGAATTTAGTTGAAAATCTACTTGGAAAAAACTGAAGTTCTAAATTTTGGGAATGGCCCATCGGCTTGCTCTCCTTTACCAATGCCTGAATTTCTTCATTCCAGACCTAACAATAAAAATCTTTCTATTGAATTATATGATAAATTGACAGCGAACATCCAGGTTCCTCTAGTCACTTCTTCTTGCACTTTATATCCGTGCAAACTGTAATGCATTATGCCTCTTCTCTCAGTGGAATCTAGAATAGTAGCCATAGTGGCTTACCTAGAGTAACTGTTCACCCTGGCATATCTAAAGGATGGAACAATGTTCCACAGCACATCAGAGCCACCTCATCACTCCTTGAGACCTGCAAGAAGCCAAAGACCTGGCTTTTTGAGTAACATCCAGGAAGTCCTCCGCCTAACCTTCTGCTAAACCCCTGCATATCCTCATATGTGACTAGTGCTCTATACAAATCAACATACCATATTATAAAATAACATAACATAACATATAACATAACCTAAAAATCTTTTGCAGAGAGGAAACTAGTCAAAATCAGGCAGCCAAGCTATTAACCCTATCTCCCTGTTTCACCACAGCTATGCTTACCCTATACAACGTCCACCAGATTCCAACTCAGAGCAAGATCTCTTTCAAGGCTCTTCATAATACACATTTAATGGAAATGCTACAGAACTTCTACAAGCAAAAAACTCCTACCTTTGCCTTCCATTCACTACCTGCAAATGTACTTGTACTTCCTTCCTTGAAAAAAAAGCATTCCATGGAGGGAAGCCTTTCTTCTCTCCATTTCTAGAGCAAGCTACATACCTAACTGAAAATTATATTCTGAGCCCTTCTCTTTAGAAAGAAGCAGTAGTTTTTTTTTTTTTTTTTACCTCTCCCGTTAACATTTTTTCCATTTAACTACTCTCCTTATTCCACCTCGCACAAGGTGACCTAATGGTATATGCTAAGCTCTACAAGTTCTCTCAGCTCAACTATACAAAACAAAATAATTAAAGCAAATAAGTATCACTCAAGAAACCTAGTGGTTTTACCATTGCTTTATTATTTCCCCATGGCAACTGTGAATGTGAGTCCAACCTCAGTAGCCATCTTTAAATATTGTTTCTTAAAATGCATTTAAGGGTTGCGACCCTGGATGTGAATGTATCCTTTGTGGCTATTCCACAATTGGCTTCTCTCATACATTAAGAAAAGTAATTAAAAACAGCCAATGTGGGATTCTTTCAATGTAACTTTAAAGATTCCTATTCATGTGTGGGAGGCCACCTTAGAACTGTTTAAAAAAATTAGATGCCCCCTGCTGGTATCGGGCAGCAGTGAAAGCATGAAAGAGTTGTGGGGGGCAAGTGGCTGCGGGGGATTGTACTCTAAGAAAAATTGGGATGTGCCTAGTTTCATTTGCCCACCATGCCTCCACAGTTTGGATCTAGCAATATGCAAATCAGTCTTTGTCCTATTCCAATAGAAACATTTCACTCCAAACTGCTAAGCCATGTCCTCTCTGAACCACAAAACAAGCAACCCAAGAATGGTTTCACCCCCAACTGGGGCTTATTCGTCAGGCAAAAAAGAAATGGGTTAAAATACTACCCTAAGCTATTGCCAGTGCTTAGACCTGTAGCAAACATTCCTCCCCTCACCATTTGTTAGTTGGACGTAATGGCCTAACTGGTCAATGGTATGCCTAGACACTGGCTTCTTGCTCACTGTGCCTCTAAATCCAACTTCAGCCAAAAAAAAGAGACGTAATAAAGCCAAAATCATTCTTGGGTTGCTTGTGTTCTGATTTGGAGAGGAACTGGCTTGGCAGTTAAGACTGGATTGTTCCTATTGAGGCAGCATTCAGGCTGATGTGCATATGGCTTGTCCTAATCTCAGGTAGCATGGTGGGAAATAGAAAAGTTTGTTAGAATGCTACCCCAGTCAATTGTCAGTGGTTATACTTATTGCAAGCCTCCCTCCCATCACATTTTGTGTGTTTGATGTAACACCCTAAGTGGATGCAAGTGTAATCACACATGGATCCCTTGTTCACTGTGTCATAGCAACAAAGCTACATTGGACTGAAGAAGCCCTATTAGGCCAAAACCGAACTTAGGTTGCTTGCATCCAGTTTGGAGCGACTCTCGCTTGGCAGTTCTGTCTGGATTGTTCCTCTTAGAGCATGACCAATACTGATTTGCATACGGCTGGTTTAATCTGAAGTAGCATGGTGGGCAAAAGAACAATGAGTTGGAATGCTACCTCGAACAACTGCCAATGGTTAGAATTACTGAAAGAATTCCTCCCTTCACCTTTTGTTTGTTTTTAGTGAAACTGACAAGATGTGCTGAAAGGGATATTTTTGTCTAGTGGTCAGGAAGTATCCAGGGGTCACCCTAATCCCGGACCCCTGATATACTTCTGTAAACAAATGTCCAGAGATTTTCATCTTGATTTGTGTTTTTGGATAATTAGAGAAGTAATTTAGCTTAGGTAGACATTGCTGATCTGGGATTTTTCCTGGACATCATTTGTTTAAATGGCAGATGTGTTGCAGGGGTGATGCAATATTTCAGGAACCATAAGATCTATCTACGTCATTTTGGTGTCAAAACATAAGATTTAGGGGCCAAGAAGCCAAACAATAACTCCTTAGAGCAACCCTTTGCCATTTTCTAAAATGGTGGCTATAACAGAGGAAGAATAGACTGGTATAGAAATGAAACAATCAATAATGTTTTTTAATCCCTTTATGTAGACACCAAACAATGTGTATGATCTGAATACGAAAAAAAAATAATGTTTGTCACTCCTGTTTTAGACACATTTTCATAGTTCACTTTATTTATTTGTTTCGGCAATCACTTGTGGTACATTTGCAGTATTGTGAACATTTGAGAAGCGCATATCGACAGGGACATCTTTTTGTAGCACAGGTTTTGCAAGTACATGTACGTGTAATTTCCATGGGTAGAGGCTTTAGAAATTTCTTAGGTTTTAGCAGGCAATCTTCCCAACCAAATTCACACGGATCTTTCTCTACATATGTATGATCCCAAAGATTTAGACATCTTCTGATCAAGTAGAACTCTCTTTTAATGTGCCATGCACAGAATATGGCATTGATGGAAGGTCACATAACGAGACTGATCTCTTAAACTCACTGTATCAAAGATCATCAAATGTGTGACAGTCAGAACTTGTTTTCCACAGAGGCACAAGGTATTTTTCTACATCTTGAAAGTCACATTCTCTTTCTGTCTCAGCACATCATTTTAGAAACTTCAGTTCAGCAGTTAAAGCTTCAAACTTTGCTCCAATTTCACACATAGTGTTATCACCCAGAAAAGTATGTGCCTTGATAAGAACACTGGTCATCTGTGGGTCAAGTTTCTTTTTCAGAATATGAAGCAGGAATAAGTGTCTTTTCTCCCTGTTCCATTACATATCCATAATTCTGACAATCTTTGAGTTATGAACATTGCAACAAATCTAAGGAGCGCAATAATATAATCTGTGTCATTTGCCAGCACAATTACTCGATTGAATAATTTAGAACAGCTAACTCAACATGTGGCACAACACGAAGGTCAGCTTCCCCCAATTTGCTGTAAAGTTCTTTAAAAATATTGCCCATACCTTTTGAAAATATCTGTGCAGTCACCAAGTCCTCATTGACAATCATTCCACTTGCACTAATTGAAAATTCAGTGTTCACTGAAGCATCAGCAATGTTTTGGCGAGTTAACAACTCCAAGTTCATCTTGTTGCACAGCTATGTGTCGAATTTATGATGCAGGTAAGGTCAATTGTTCCACTTGTAGACATTTGTCTGATTCTCTCTCATTCTTCGATAGATAGTTAAAGATAACTGTGAAAGCAATTGTGCAATTCTTGCAAGGTGCACACAGACTTTGATATTTGTATAGCATTCTGAAGGACCTCTCCGAAGTTTTTCATGTATCAAATCTTGACCATTTGCAATTGTGACATATAGTCCACAGCAGCAGTTTTCAATGAGGAAAATTTTTCAAATTGAAATTCTTCAGGTGAAAAGGGTTTTTGAGCTCTTGCATGAGTTTGTACTTCACTGGTTTATTTGCAGTATCTCCATCAAATAATTAATTTGTTGGAAGAAGATCAAGCGACAGAATGTCCTTGATAAATTCACCCCTTAATTCTGCTACATCCATCTCCCCATGTGCTTGTGAAAGTTGTTTTTTTGTAACCTGCTTTGTAGTGGCTGGTTGGACAAAACTCTTAATATGGCAATTAAAGCGTGAACGTTTTGCGTTAGTGGTTATGTCAAACAGCTTTTTCCCTTTCAATATAACGCTCTTCTGCTTCAGTTCTGCGTATAATTCTGATCCATGTTCCAGGACATCTAGTAGACGTGTCCTTATACCACCATCCACATATTGTTTTGTCACTAAGTTGTGTAGCCGCACAGGCCCAGTCTTTTCAAAGGGGTTTCCTTGCTGCTGCATGCAATGAAGAAGGCAGTAAACATGTTTGTTAAAATGTTCCCCTCTCTTTCCCGTAAGTTTGTGGTGAGGAACTGTTTCACTATGGTCCATTAGGACTTCATGGTAAACTAACCATTGAACAACATATTCACTTTTGCATGTCTGACCAACAATTCACTTGGAGCTTTTCTGTGATCCCTGTATCATCTGTTTCAGTTTCATATCTGGAGCCACAGCATTAAACCGTTCCTTTCCGTTTTCCACCACAAACTGTCTTTGGATTAATTTTCTGTAGACAAACGGTTTCTCCACCTCTAGCTTCTTCACTCTTTCCAAATACCAGGACCCATATCTCAGGTAGTTTATGCAATCAAATTAGTGAAACACAGTAATCAGTGACCCAACAGTCTCCACATGCATTTCTAATCACCTTCCCAATCAGCATGTACCAAATTTCTCACCAAAGGTATGTGCAAAACATTTCCCAGTACTTGCAAAGTTCTGATTTTTCTTCACATTCTTTGACAAACTCTACAAACTTGTTATTCAGGTTTTCTGATTCTGAACTGAGTGCATTGAACATTGCCTGTCTTTACATTGTGTATTTTGAATGAAGTGCACCCTGTGCACTGTTAAATTCTGAGATAAGCTATGCAAAATCTAATTTGTCATTCTTGTTCCAGCAAGTATTCCAACACAATGTTTATGTAGCCTCAAATATGATAAGCATACCTTGTAATGAACAAACACAATGAGTTCTGCTCAGTACTGACTGGACAGTTTTGCTTCCAAGGATTTCAGCCTCAATAAATGCATCATCTATGCCACATCCACTGAGGTAGCTTTTTATGCAAACCACAACACAATGTTTGCCGTGTTGAAAATGCCCATGATTGGATCAAGCGCTTCAAATTCTACAGGATTGCTCATGGAAATGTCAGCTACAATATGGAAAACACCTTCATCGCAGGAAATTGGCAGGATAGGCTGGCCTTCAAGCTGAGCACACACATTTTGGAATTTTTTTAGAGCTGCGTATCCTTTTGCGTAGTTTGTGACTGGAGATGGTGTTACTAGGAAAAACCCAACCTTTTTCAGTGGGACGGTATTCTGGGAGATCTGAGCATGAATTCCAGCCCACAGATGAACTGGCTTTTCTTCATCTTTCAGTCTGCACCGAATAAGCAGTTAAATCAGCTTTGCAGACCACAGCATTTAGGTAGAAGGAGATCCATGTACTCAGCAACTTTGAATCTTTCTGCTAGACTGGGACATGTTGATGGCTTGTAGTAATTTTGCAGACGTTGGCAATGCAGTTGGGTATAAGTTTGCAGCTTTGCTTGTTTATGCGAACAGCTGACACAGCTTGTTTTCCAGCAACTACGTTATTGGTACGGTCTTGAAAAAGCATCATGGCAGTATCACATGTGCTGGATGTTCCAGACAAAGAAGAACTGTCTTCAAAATCAAAATTATCAGGAGCACAATTGTAAATCCTTCCCTGGTGCAGTAACTTGGAAGTGGTGTGCTGTCAGATTCATACGATTTTACAGCATGAGCTGTGAACAATGTACTATGCCATTATAAATTGTTAATACACCAATCCTACTCATTGAAGTGATTAGCTCTCTACTTTTGCACTTGTAAGAGATTGCATGGGCAGTCATCATGTGTAGCAGAGTTTTCTTTACGCCGTGATGTAATTAATAAAACATGATTTGGAAGAGATAGTACATTTGCACAGCATAAGCCTGTCGGTTTATGGGATTGTCTTCCACTTCTTTACTTATATGTTCAAAGCCATCATCAATATTGTTGGCCTCTGTTCATGACTCAAGAACTTTAGTTTATAACAGTTTTGCTTTGCTGATATTAAGCAATGATAGAATTTTTTTTTAAAGAATACATCAGGCATTCTTGTTGACTCCCAGGATTTGCGGAGCAATGGGGCATCACAAAATTTGTCACTAAGTCCAAATTCTAGATCTTTCAGGATGTTTCTTAAAATGGCTCCTGCTGACTGTACTGCTTACTGTGATCTTATTTTGGCTGCAAGAACCTCAGGAGTCACATCTGCTGAGAACACCCTAAGTGGCTCATTCTTTTCGCTAGACTGACAAAAACAAATTCTGTCACTGTAGATTCTCACCAGAGAAATTGTAATTTCATTATTATGGATCAATACAGTTTCATCAACGTTGACCATTATTTCTCTGATCTCACTGACTGTGAACCCATAGCCAGTGCTCAAGACAGGCTTTAAAACCTCATTTGATTTTTCAAAGAGTGCAGACTTAAGTGAAGGCTGGCAGTTATCTGGTTGCTAAGAGCTCAATGAACATTCATATTTTCAAATGTATGCACGCATGCAGTTCAGGTGGGCATACAAATCTGTTGCAAATACATTCACCTTATTGTTTAGATCAGCTACTCGATTGAAAACCTCAGCTTGGAAGAAACTAGCTGCAGATAAAAACATGTGTGCCCTTTGAGACTCACATACTCTGTACTTTGTTCTTTTATCAATCCCTTTGGCCCTTGTTCTGGCTAAATCACAGATAACACATTGAAGATCCTCTGCTTTGTGATCAGTTGTTGGAGGTGGACAAGGGCTAGCCATTGATCTCCTATGTAGATGGGCATTGGGTTTGGTTGTCCTTGCTTTCTCAGAAGACTTGAATCCTTATTGCGATTCACTGGTTTCTGCTATTTTTTGCCAATTTTTTTCTAAGCTTTTTTCCATTGTATACAGCTTGTAAAGTTTGTTGTTACAATGATAACATATTTGATCCTCTTCACATATCAGATTCAATCTCTTGTGAACTTCATTGTGCCGTATTTGTGCAGCATATCAAACTCTCTTCTGTCCAGCCTCAGTTGATGTTAGCTTTTCTTTCCGATTAGATTGGCATATCACACCTGTTTCTTTGCTGAAGGAGTCCTCAGATTTTGTAGTTAGCAACACTCTGACAGGAGCTAAAGATCATCTGCTGCCACCTGCTTCACTCATGTTTACGAATTTGAATCAAGGGAAAACCTGAAACAAAAACAAAATTAAAATAAATCACCAGTATGATGGCTAAAACAGATCATTATAGAGCTGCCATTTTGAAAAATAGCAGGAGGGTTGCTCTGAGGAGTTAGTGTTTGTCTCTTTGAGACTATTGGACCCCTAAAACCAAATGTTTTGACACCAAAATGAAGTATATAGGACTCATGGTTTCTGAAATATTACATCATAACTGAAACAGATCTGCCATTTTTAAAAACGTTGTCCAGAAAAAAATCAGCCCGGATTAACAATGTCTACCCAAGCTAAATGACTTCTATAATGAAACAAAAACACAAATCAAAAATAAAAATCAATGGACAGCAATTTTTTATAGAGTTATATCAAGGGGGCAGGACTACCTCCTCAACTGGCTAGTGTATTTGAACAACAGTAGAACTTCACCCGAACTCTTGATAATACTTTTTCAACCTATGGTGCAAAAGAAGAAGACCAGACCTGTTTTCTGTAGCATTAATGGAGACCTGAAGGACTGGATCTGCTTGTACTTGTAGAAGTTGATTTCATGGGTCAAGTGTCTGACCTTTTGCATGGCAACAGGGACATCAAAAGCTGAATGAGGCCTCTTTTTCTGGAGTGATTAGTTACAACTTGACCTGTACTGGACCTTGCTTGTGGCCTCACGTTGAAGATGTTTTTGCCACTAAGTGCTACCCCTGAAGCCATCAGAGCCTTAGAAGTGACTAAAGAGGTCTTCTCCAGAAAGTCTGAAATGTTAGTACTTGGAAAATGTTTGGACTTCCAAGACCTCAGAAGCTTCAGAGGGACCCCGCAGCAATGATGCCTGAGTATGAAAGAACTACAGCTTTAGGCTTGCCCTTCTGAATGATTGTGAACTTTGTAAAAGAGACTAAAGGCCTGAGTTAGAGCTCTGTGCACAGGTTACTAGGTCACAAACTGAATGGGAATCCTGTCTGCCCTATTACAAGTGGCAGTTGCAATGATGCATTTGTAATATGGCAGACAGGATTTTCATCATGTTTGTAATGAATTAACCCATCCTCAAAACTCTAAATCAGGCCCTGAGCCTAAAGGTAGGCTTTTTGACCAGCCAAAGACACAGAAAATATCCACTTGACGTGAGACTTAGGTGGCAGTGAAATTTGAATTTTCCCAAATGCTTCCATGGGTCCTCATCTAGCAGCTATGTGGCTTTGAAGGGACTTCATCAAATACAGCCTACAACCTCACCCTTCTCAAGGATGTCAACGTTCATAAAAATTACTAAGGCCTTCACTATAAGTTCAGGGTTGAATTTGGATCCATACACAAACACATGTTTACACAGGGATCAGAATTACAAGATGTGTGGTAATTATCACACCCTTGCAGTGTTCCCCAGATATATTCTGGCAGGTCATACTTGCCAAATGTATAGGGGAAAGGTGTTGAAAAAAATGAAAAACATGCAGAATCCAGTGTGTTAAAAAACAATTCTGCATGTTATTCCTCATTTTCCTGTTGAATACATAGAACAGGAGGTATTTACCTTAGTCAGGGGTGATGGTATTTATCTTGTGAAGTAAATGCGTCACCTTTTCACTGAACTTGTTATGGGGGTCTAAGTATGAAGGTAAAACTTTGACTCGAATTACCAGTTTGGTGTCTCTGATCTCCACTCCATCTTGTCTGGTATTGCTCCTAGTCCGGTCAACCATAAACAATGGCTTCTGATTGACATTTTGACCCTCATTACAACATTGGCGGTAAATCCCGCTTACGCCGTGCAGAAGACCGCCAACACACCGCTGCGGCGGTGGAATTCCGCTACAGCTATTACGACCCACAGCTCGGAATCCGTCAAAATCTAGACACCCACACAAGTCCACCACACCAAAGGTCAGTGATAAACTGGCAATGACAACACCTCCACCGTCACGACAACAGGAATACGCCCACACTATCATGACCCATGAATCCACGTGGCGGTCTTTCAACCGCGATAAACCATTGGCAGTACACACCGCTGCGCTCAAAATACACACACATTTGCAAAACACAACCACATTGGACTAATCGAAATACACACACCTGATACACATACACACACCACTCCCACACACCCAATACAATATAAAACAGACACCCACATCACCCACAAACCCCTACGATAGAAATTGAGAATGAAGCACAGAGAGAGACACCACTATCAACAAACTAGCATCCACAGGCACACAACACGATCACTCACACAACATCCACGCACCTCACACAACACAAACAAACACATCCCCTCACACATCACAACACACACCACCTCACACATCACCCACACCACCCCATGGCACCGCAAAGACACCCCAGGTTCTCTGAGGAGGAGCTCAGGGTCATGGTGGAGGAAATCATCCGGGTAGAGCCACAGCAGCCTCCCTCACCCTACCTGCATGCTATCACATAACCCCACCCTCACCCTCATCCCCATCTCTCCAACACCTCACATATGTCCCACTATCACAAACCACCCATCCCAACACCAAGCCCTGCATACAACACCAAAGCATGGACACCCATCACCAAAGCATGTCCACTACAGATACCCACACAGATTCCCAAACCAATTATCACACAAAGTCCTAGACAAGAATGTAAGCACTGGGGTACAGTGTCACCCACCCATTTCACACAATGGCACACACAGATGCAATAATCATGCCTTTACACCCCTGCAGGACCCCTACCCAACATCACGGGACAGGAGGTTCCAGACATGTCCACCCCCCCACAGAAGAGGCCCACAGTGATGACAGCAGCTCTGTGCAACTGGATCTAGATGAACAGCACGGCCCATCTGGGACCTCGGGACAGTCGGTTCCCCACACACTGGCACATGCCACCACAGAGCCTCCCCCCTCAGGAAACACCAGCACAGCACCCACCCAGCGGGCCCATACCTCTGTCCCCAGGACACGTCAAGCAGCAGTGTGTCCACCACTACAGGGAACCCAGGCAAACCCACAAACCCAAGAACATCAGGGACCTGGGGGCTGTGGCAGTGGGCACACGGTTCAGAGAACAGAGGCACAGGAAAACAGGGGAAATGGGAGGACTGCTGTGCGACAGGGGGAGGACAGGCCCAGGGAACCCACTCTCCACGAGGCCCTCTCCAGCATCATGGGAGCGTACCATCATTCCCAGGAGACGATGGCAACGGTACAGGCCAAGTTTCAGGAGACGCAGCGGCTGCAGAAGGAACAGTATTTGGGGATCAGGGAGGAACTCAAGTCCATCAACACTACCCTGGTCACCAATGTAGGGGTGTTGGGTGAAGGACCTTGTGAACACCAGGAGGGACACTGTGGCACAACAAGGGGCCCCTGACACTAGCCTCACCGGTGCTAGTGGACAGGAGGCACCGCCACAGGACCACGACACCAGCACCCCACCCCCTGCAGATGGAGAACCACCTAGCAAACGGTCCCTGAGATCCAGGACAAAGACAGAGAACAATGCCAAGACCCCCGCCAAGAAATGAGACCACCCTGAATGTCATCTTTCTGTCCCATTTCGTCACCCTGTCCATCCTTAAACTGCCCTAGCTCCACTTCCTATGCCCCTTTGGACAATGCACCTGTGAGACAAATAGCTGGACTCTGCCATGGACATTCCTCCACCATCACCCCTCACCATTTTACAACCCCCTCCAATATTGAGCACTTCAATAAACACCCTTGAATCACAAAACAATCTGGAGTCAGTCTGTGCTTTCACAAATGTGTATTTGCAATAACTGAGGAAAATAGCAATGTCCATTGTATTGTCAACATACCTATGTCACACAGCTCTAGTCCATGAGGTAACATAGCAGAGGTCACACAGTGGGACCCACATCTGTGAAATGGAAAGGCAAAGTGACAGGTCAGGGCCGATACACTGGGTGAAAGTGACGGACATATGATAGGTGTAACAATTGTATGAGATGTAGGAGGCAGTGATGTCTTCTTACCTGTGTCTCACTGGAAGTATTGCTGGATCATGTTGTTTCTGTTGTCAATATCCTCTTCTTCTGCCTACTCTTCTTCACTGTCCACAGGCTCCACAGCTGCCACAAGACCTCCTTCTGGACCATCCTCCTGCAGAAGAGGCACCTGTTGTCGCAAAGCCAAGTTGTGCAGCATACAGCAGGCCACGATGATCTGGCACACCTTCTTTGGTGAGTAGTAGAGAGAACCACCTGTCATATGGAGGCACCGGAACCTGGCCTTCAGGAGGCCGAAGGTTCTTTCTATAATCCTCCTAGTTCACCCATGTGCCTCATTGTAGCGTTCCTCTGCCCTTGTCCTGGGATTTCTCACTGGGGTCAGTAGCCATGACAGGTTGGGGTACCCAGAGTCACCTGCAAATGTTGAGGGACAACTGTTAGACACGCACTAACCCGTAGGGACAAACCCAGACAACTATTCACAGGGTATAGGGTCCTTGTTCTCACCTATTAGCCACACATGGTGCCTCTGGAGTTTCCCCATCACATAAGGGATGCTGCTATTCCTCAGAATGTAAGCATCATGCATTGAGCCAGGAAACTTGGCGTTCACATGGGAGGTGTACTGGTCGGCCAAACACACCATCTGCACATTCATTGAATGGTAGCTCTTCCTGTTCACTCCTGCGGGGGGGGGGGTACCAAGGCCACATGTGTCCCATCAATGGCACCTCTGATGTTGGGGATATGTCCTAGGGCATAGAAGTCACCTTTCACTGTGGGCAATTCCTCCACCTGAGGGAAAACAATGTAGCTGATCATGTGTTTTGTGTTTCAGCAGGGCAGATAACACTCTGGACAACACGTTTGGGAACATAGGCTGGGGCATCCCTGATGCAATGGCCTCTGTTGTTTGAAAAGACCCACTTGCCAGGCAATGGAGTACTGACAGGACCTGCACTAGAGGGGGGATTCCTGTGGGATGGCGGATAGCTGAAATCAGGTCTGGCTCCAACTGGGCACACAGTTCCTGGATTGTGGCACAATCAAGTCTGTAGGTGACTATTACATGTCTCTCTTCCATTGTCGACAGGTCCACCAGCGGTCTGTACACCGGAGTCAGCCAACACTGAGGTTGTAAAAAAATAATTTATTGCACACATTTGTCAATCCGCCATGTGCATGTCTCTGTGTGTGTGCAAGGCCTAGATATGTGTGACGCATTTAAAAATAATGCCATGTAGCCCCCTGAAATGGCGGCTGCCTGACCTGTAATGTGGGACAAGGGGATATGAGGTAACTGTGCTGGCGTTGTACACCGTCGCGGTAGGCGGTCGAGGACCGTGGCGCAATCCTGCATTGGTTAACATTGGGCCCTATGGGTCCCAGGAGCCAATGACGATGTACGCTGGCGGTGACGGCACGCACCGCCACGGACGTGACTGCCATTTTCTCTCTGTTCACTCACTTGATACCTGACCTTCGACAGGAGAGGACCTACACTGCAAGTGCTGCTGTGACCTGTGTCTGGAAGTGACGATGGCTCATGTGTCTGGGGAAAGGGCCCCTGCCTTCACTTCGGAAGAGTTGGAGAAGTTAGTGGATGGGGTCCTCCCCCAGTACACGCTACTCTACGGTCCTCCAGACAAATAGGTGAGTACACTGTGAGCATACTGTATGGCAATGCCTGTTTGGAGTGGTGTGGGTGGAAGATAGAGGAGGGGGGCTGAGGCCTGCATGAGCGGACTGTGAGTGTATGTGCGTCAGGGCAAGGGTGGGAACGTGGGACAATGACAGTCCGTATAGTTAAAGTTTTTCCTTTTCCCCTGTACTATTCCTCCAGGTCAGCGCCCACCAGAAGAAGGATATTTGGCTTGTCATCGCCAAGGACGCCCGGACCTTGAGGGTCCACCACAGACGGAGCACCTACTGCCCGAAAAGATGGGAGGACATTCGCCGCTGGAGCAAGAAGACGGCGGAGGCCCAGCTGGGGATGGCCTCCCAACATGAGAGGGGTGCCCGTCGCACCATGGCCCCCCTGATGTTCCGGATCCTGGCAATGGCGTATCCGGAGTTGGATGGGCGCTTGAGGGCATCACAGCAGCCACAAGGGGGTGAGTACCGTCACATCCATCTGACTCTGCACGCATTACGAGGTGTCTGGTTGGGGGAGGTGTGCAGTGGGTTTCCCTAGGCCAGGGCGAGCTTTGTAGGCAAGGACCATTTGTGAGGCAGGCTTTGTGGCCCCCCAACCCCACCAGTGGTAAGAGCCATCTACACCTAGTCAGGCTTCCATGTGTGCAGCAATCGGGCATAGGCCTTGTACCCCATGTCCCTGTGATTAATTAGGGAACTCTAAGTGCATGGCGTAGTGCAGAGGGCTGCTGTGTCTGTAGTGTCTGCCAACGGTAGCGGTATTGCATGCACTGAACATGTCTTTCTTCTTTCGCCCCCCCCCTTTTTGTGGTCTCCCTGTTCTTGTGTGCATTAGCATCATCAGGCGGAGGAGCAGTGCCACCAGAGCAGGAGGGAGCTGCATCCCTTATGGCCCTGGAGGGCGAGACAATGGAGTCTGAAGTCACCAGTGGGACGGAGGATGAGGGAAGCTCCACGGCGGGGACAGGAGCAGAGACCAGCGACATCGACTCCTCCTCTGATGGGAGCTCCCTTGAAGTGGCGGGCCCCTCTGTGCCCACCGCATCTACAGGTACAGCCGACACCCCCCTATCAGCACCGCCCTCCCAGCAGCCCCACAGCGTGTGTCCTGTGGCCGCTCAACCAGGAGGGTGGGGATCTCCTTTGCCCCAGGCACCTCAGGCCCAGCCCCAGTCAGCCCTGCTGCTCTCATTGAGGATGTTATTGACCTCCTGAGATCCCGCACTGTTGGGCAGTCTACCATTCTGAATGCCATCCAGGGTGTAGAGAGGCAGTTGCAACAAACAAATGCATACCTGGAGGGCATTCATTCTGGCCAGGCAGCCCAACAGCGAGCATTTCAGGCTCTGGCCTTTGCACTGATGGCAGCCATTGTCCCTGTGTCCAGCCTCCACCATCCAACTTCCTCCACCCAGACCCAATCCCCTGTACCTCAGCCTATCCCAAGCACACCATCAGACCAGCATGCACACATATCAACACACAAGGGTGGCTCAGGCAAACATAAGTACCACACATCTCAGAGGCACTCATACAAGCATCATACCCATGCAGACATACCAACATCCACTGCCTCCACTGTGTCCCCCTCCTCCACGTCTCCCTCCTCCCTCCCTGTCACGTCTCCACTCACACCTGCATGCACTACATCTCAGCCACTACCTCCATCACCAGCACGCCCATCACCACACACCGCTCACGTGCACTCACCACCCCCACTACCATTCACACATCCCCTGTGTCCTCTCCCAGTGTGTCTGTGAGCCCTCCTCCCAAAGTACACAAACGCAGTCACACACCCACCCAACAGCCATCCACCTCACAACAGCCTACAGCCCATGCACCTTCACCCAAAGACACCAAACGAACACCTCCTAGAGCCATTACTTCTTCCTCCACTCCCAAACCCCCTCCATCTACCCGTCGCAGTGTGTCTAAAAAGCTTTTCCTATCAAATGTTGATCTTTTCCCTACACCTCCCCCCCATCCGCCCCCTAGGGCCCACCTTTCCAGGTCCCAACCCAGCACCTCAGCCACCACATCACCGGGCACAGTGGTGCCAGAAATAGCGGGATGTTGGAGTGTGCCAAGCAACAGGGCTGCCAGTGTCCCAAGGAGCGAGAGCAAGGACATTCCGCCACCTCCAAAACTGAAAAAGTTGCCTACATCCCAGAGGGAGAAGGCGAAAACACCTGCCACCAAGGGCTCAGGCAAGACAAAAGTTGAAAGTGGCAAGACAGCTGCGCCACCATCCAACGTGGGGAAGGGCCTGAAAATCCCTGAAAATCAACGGCAGGTCCACGTCGATGCCAACCTGCACGGCGAACAAGACCGCCACCGGCACCGCCACCTGCACCGCCGCCACAGACTCCGCCGCCAGCACCCCAAACACTGAGCCCTTCACCAGCACCGCAGACACTGTGTCCTTCACCAGCACCGCAGTCAGTGAGCCCGCCACCAGCACCGCCGCTACTGACACCGCCGCCAGCACCGCAGTCAGTGAGGCCGCCACCAGCACCACAGTCAGTGAGGCCGCCACCAGTACCGCCGCCACAAAGACCGCCGACAGCACCGATGTCACAGAGCCTGCCGCAAGCACTGCCGCTACTGACCCCGCTGCCAGCACCGCCTGCGGCCCCGCAACATCCTGAGCCAGTGACACCACCGCAGACATGGCTGCCATCCCAAGTGGTCAGTCGTACAAGGCTGGTGGTCAGTTCCAGGAGCCTGGGAAGCTTGCATGTTGCACCACCGTCAATGGAGTGTCACATCCACTACCTCAGTCCTTGGCAGGATGAAGCACTCTGGGCACAAAGCCCCCTCCAGAACCAGAGGAGAAAGGCATCCACTACCTCAGTCCTTGGCAGGATGAAGCACTCTGGCACAAAGCCCCCTACAGAACCTGTGGAGTATCACATCCACTACCTCAGTCCTTGACAGGACGAAGCACTCTGGGCACAAAGCCCCCTCCAGAACCAGTGGAGAAAGGCATCCACTACCTCAGTCCTTGGCAGGATGAAGCACTCTGGGCACAGAGCCCCCTCCAGAACCAGTGGAGAAAGGCATCCACTACCTCAATCCTTGGCAGGATGAAGCAATCTGGGCACAAAGCCCCCTCCAGAACCTGTGGATACTGTTATCCACTTGAGAGACTGTGGCTTTGCACTCCCCAGGATAAAGCAGTGGGCAACCCACCCACTGAAAAGACTTGAGAGACTGTGGCTTTGCACTCCCAGGATACATCAATGGGCATGGAGCCCCCTCTTGGAGCTGGCGTTGTGCACTCATCCGGCTGAGGTGCCCCCTTCCCTTCCCCCTGAGGTGCCTGTTTCATTTCGATCTGATGCCCCAGCAGTGTTCTCTCCGTTTCCAGTCTGGTATTGAGTGTGGGCCTCGCTCATGCATTTTGGGCCCAGTGGTCCACGAACTATGAATGGTGCACTACCCGGACTTGAATAGTTGGTGTACATAATTGTTTATACTGATTTCAAGTTTTGACTGATGGATTTTTATTGATTACAATCGTTCAACTCATTTCCTTTAGTCATTGCGTTCTTCCAGGAGGGGTTGGGGGGTGTAAATGTAATGTTGCTGCATATATGTTGTTGTGGGTGAGGGTGGGGGTGGGGGTGTTGCGTGTTGCGTGTGTGTGTCACTCTCTTTTCCCTTCCCCCTCCCCTGTGTTGTAGGTGCAGTTCTCACCGTGGTCAACGCCGCCGTCTTTCGTGCTCCTGGTGGAGGAGCAGGAATACTATCGCAGGGAGTATTTGGAGTTCTGGCTCCATGGCGTCCTGGTTCCTCGTGGGTTGTGTAGAGGTGAGTATTTCCCCTTCCAAGTCCTGTTTCTGCCGTGTTTCTGTTCGCGTTGAATCCGCCCCGGAAAAGGGGGCGGTTTGGCCTCTCATAATAGTGTGGGCAGTAAATTGTCTTCCGCCTGTCTGTTGGCGGTGACCGCCGCTGTATTTGTTTGTACCGCTGTGGCGGTCGGAGTGTTAAAGTGGCTGTCTATGTTGGTGGTTTCCGCCATGGTTGTGATTCCATTTTTTTTACCGCTGGCCTGTTGGCGGTCTTACCGCCGCTTTAACACCGACCGCCAGGGTTGTAATGAGGGCCTTTATTTTTTGTTGGTGTTAGAGGACGGTTCTGACCATCAGGACTGCCCTGATTTTTCGATTTGTGACCACCTGGTTTTTGACTGTTTCCTGTGAGGAAGCCTCCTATGAGGTGACTCCCGCACAATAAACACATGGTAAAATGGACTACACATGTTTACCCCTGGTGTCGCTGTGCTAAGGAAAGGCTGCTGTGGCGCAGCAAGGCAGGAGGCCCCAGGCAGGTTACATGTGATCATGTGTGCGCATGGATGTGCACCCATGTGAGGGCTGTGGGAGGAGGATTCCTAGTGTGCGCAGCCCTAGAACTGCACCTAGATAGTCCTGGCGCAGGAGGAACTATGCAGAGTGGGTGGTGACCTGGAGTAGGTCTCATGAGAGGGGTGTATACATGTGAGGGAGAGTCAGTGTGCTTACTGTCTTTTTACTGTAGAGACACCCAGTTTAATGCCAATGTCAGGGTACTTAAGATCTTTGCATTGGACGGATACTCCATTGAATGTCAATGGGAAAGGAGGGCCTAGGGTGCAACTCCAGTTCTCTGGGGTCCACCGAGACCAGAGTCACACCAAAGTACACTGTAACCTGTAAGAAAAGAATGATGCAGTAAGTTACAGGAGCATAGTTGTACCACTTATGGGTCATCCAGGGATGTCATATTTTTCTGCCTCAGCTCAGGATTAGGGCCAATTACTGCTCTGTCCAGTTGCTGGAGCAGGGCCTAGCATCAATCAGCCAGCTGTCATTCAGTGCCAGGAGCAGGCTGGAGAAGCCCTGCGTGGAATGTCAGGAAGGAGGGGCTGAGACTTTCAGAGCACATGTGGCAACCAACTCCTGGAGGATGCCATCTTGAGCTATCCCAGAAGACTGTGCAAGAAGGAGGGGATGGGAGCAAGGAAATTATGTGGCACATCTGGATAGGCCAGAGGTGCAGACCTGCTGGACACTTCCGCCCCCACTTAAAAGGTCCTGCACAGGGGAGAGCTCTCTCTCTTGGCTGTGCTCCACTGCTGGACACTGGGACTGCAGACGGGCGTCATGGACAACTGGAAGGAAGAACCTCCTGACTGCCCATGGGGCAGGGACTCTGCCCCTGAAGGATCCCAGGCCAGCGAGGCGAATGCCAGGGCCAGGCAAGCTGGCCCCCTTACCCCCCCCAGAGGACTAGTTGGGGGAAGGACTGGGCTGACGCAAGGAGAGCGCGCTGCCCAGAAGGAAAAGAGGAAACCCAGAGGAAAGATTGGCGCAGGAGTCAGTGGAACTGGCTCCCTGAAGATCTGGGACCCTTCCAGGCCAGGAGGCCTAAGGAGAGTACTCCTGGTGGCAAGGGCTTGTCACCAGGAGTGGAACGATGCAAGAATGAAGAAAATCGGCCCTTGGGGGCCCGAGATATCACAGGACAAAGAATGGCGACCTTTGACCTTTGTGAAAGCAGCTACGAAGTGAGTGGAGCTCCGCAGCTGCTTGAGACTGTGCCCCCAGGGTGAGCCAGGGCCTGGGGGGCTGCCCAGGAGAAAGAGGAGCAAGGGGGGTGCCGTCGCACTCCCCCTCGCAGAAGAGAAAGGGACCCCGGACCCCATCCCGGGGCCCCTTGAAGCCTGGTCCATTGGAGGTTTAAGAAGGGGGGGTGCCGTCGCGCACCCCCCTGCCGCTGAGGAAAAGGGGACCCCAGACCCCATCCCGGGGCCCCTGGCGGCGAAGACAAGCCGGGGAGCGTCGTCGCGCTCCCCGTGAAGAAAGGGTGAATGGGGGGGCGCCGTCGCGCACCCCCCAGCAGAAGGGAAGTCGGGGAGCGCCATCGCACTCCCCGGGAAAATGGTCCCCTGGGGCCCCGGACCCCATCCCGGGGCCCCGAGAAGAGGCAGGAGTGGGGGTGCGCCGTCGCGCACCCCCAGCTGAAGAAAAGTCGGGGAGCGCCATCACGCTCCCTGTGAATAATGGCCAGAGGGGCCCCGGACCCCATCCCGGGGCCCCGCGCAGAAGAAGGCCTGGGGGAGCGCTGTCGCGCTCCCCACTGAGGAGGAGAGGGGCCCCGGACCCCATCCCGGGGCCCCGAGAACAGGAGGACTCCGGGGAGCGCCGTCGCGCTCCCCATCGTGAGGAGGAGTGGCCCCGGACCCCATCCCGGGGCCCCGAAGACGCACGGAGGCAGGGGGAGTGCCGCTGCACTCCCCCGCGCGGCCCCAGCGGCCGCGAGGATCCCTGAGTCTGCCCGCTGGAGCGGGCAGACTCCAATTCAGCTGGCCGGTTCTCGCGGCAGCACCCGGAGGTGCTGGCCGTGTGGGGAACCGGCGGGGGCGGCCAGGGGTGGGCTCCCGGAGCCGCCCTCCAACGAGGGATCCTTGTTTTGGTGTGGGGGGTGTCCGGGTGGGACCGGCACCCCCAAAAAAAGGAAAGGAAAAAGGAAAAGGCACGTCGGCTCTCCCCAGCTCAGCGGGAGAGCCGCTAATCATTTATGCAGCCGCCCCAGCATGCTTTGCGGGGCTGGGGCTGCTTATTGAGCCCCTAAAACGCCTGTGGTGGTCCCAGTGAGATGGGGGCCACCACCAACGAGAACTGTGAGATAGGGGGAGCTGCAGGAGCAGCGCAGCCTCCCCCCAACATCTGTTGGTGTCCCCACCCTAGGTAGGGTGGGACACATGAGAGATAACCCCTCCAGGGTTGGATGGATATTTGAAGCACAAGCTTCAGTGAACTTTTGTTCCTGTTTGTGCAAGGGTGCTTATCATAGATGTAGGTTGGTATGGCCCCATGTATTCTACTGTTATTTTATGTTTAAATAAGAGTATTCCAAAAGTAATCTCAAAGTAATCAAAAGTAATCTAAAAGTAATCATGATGGTTAGAATGCTAGAATTTGGTTTCTTATGTTCCCTGATTATGTTAATTTGAATAATGATACTGACAGTCACATCTTGGCAGGATGAAAGTATTTATTCACAAATGTAGGTGTCATCATTGCACTGTACTGTTGAATACTGTCAGAATGTTCAAATGTCCCAAAGGGGGACACTGGGATTGTTTTGCCATGTGGGTTGTTGGATTATATTCTCCCTTAAGGAGATCTGAACGATTACATACTGTTGGTCCAGAGTGATTTCATCACTTTGTATATATTTGTAGATTGTTGCATAGTATTGAGTAGCGTGTGTGAATAATAAATGTACTTTTGCTTTATCAAAAGAAAAAGCACAGACTGGACATTCATTTATTAAGAGTCATGCTTGTGTGCTTGTGAATGGGGATTACTAGCCCACACCATCTCCCTTGAGTAATCCTTGGACTGCTCTGCAACGCTACCCTATGAGAGTCAAGCGCTACAATGGGGTGTTTGGTTCCCAGTGGCGGTCGTGTGCGGACTCGTTACTTGTGCAGGCCACACAACTAATGATCCACCTTCCAACAGTTGGCATTTTTGCTTTACAATTTTATGCATTGAATTGCCTGATCCCTTCATTTGAAAATGTAGTAGTTTTGTACCATATTTTTTAATACATTGTTTCTAATGTAAAGAAATTGTTGTGGGATTTATATTAAATTGTGTTTTAACTTTTTGACTGTTTCAGAGTTGCTAAATGAAGTACATGTTTTCGTATTTTAAGAATGTCTGCTTTTTAGCATAGCTGTAAGAGGTTGCACCCAGGTCTTAGTTATTGAAACTGTGGGGCAGATTTAAGAGCCCCTTGTGCCATGTAACAACACATTAGCGTTAACGTAATTGTTTTTGATGCTAATGTTGCTTTAGAAGGCCAAAAACACCACATTGAACACTTTGCACTACAACATGCATGTTCTATGTATAATGTATGCAAAGGGGTGAAATCTAAGCAATTTCTTTGTGTCATTTTTTTCTGCACTTTTAACACCTGTTCTCATCAGGTGTTAAAAGGAGGCACATCATTATTCATAATGGGCCTCAGTGGGCTTTGCAGGATTAGTGTCAACATTTTTATGCTAATCCTGCAGAGCTCCAAATTAGTGTCAAGAAATGTGGACACTTGTTCTTTAACTGCCACTATGTCTTAAATATGGTGCATACATGTGGCGTTAGGGGGCACTAGGGGGTTCAAGAAAAGTGGGTGAGGGGAGCTCCACGGCTGTGTGCAGCACCATACTTCTTAAATCTGGCCCTGTGTCTTTGACTGGCCAGGATGTGGGGAATTATAACTTAGGAAGGGCTTACTTCATCCCTAGCTAATAACCTACCATCTTATACTTGCCTTATGTGAATGCACAAGTACAGCATATAGATACGTGACCTGAATCATTTTCTCTCTCTTGCAAAAAGATGCAGGACCCCATGCATGTTACGTAGTATACAGACATGTGTAAGCCAAAATCAAAGTAGTAGTTTTGAAAATATATCCAGAAAAAATGTAGGCTGTGAAGTTCAGCAAGGGAAATTTATTGGATGTATTTGTCACCACCCTGAACAAAATTTGTGTTGTGTTTTTGCTTTAGTATTAGCTAGGTAGTATCAGTTAGAAAATCATTCATATGCAAGAGGTCAGGTAAGAAGCCTGGCATGTTTGTCAAAATAGTTAGGCCCGTATTTATACTTTTTGACGCTAAACTGCGCTAACGCAGTTTAGCGTCAAAAAATTTTGCGCCGGCTAACGCCATTCTGAAGCACCATGCGGGCGCCGTATTTATTGAATGGCGTTAGCCGGCGCAAGCAGACCGGCACTGCCTGGTGTGCGTGGAAAAAAACCACGTACACCAGGCAGCGCCGGTGTTGGGAAAAATGGCACTAGGGCGTCTTAAAAATGGTGCAAGTCAGGTTGACGCAAAAAATCGCAACACCCGATTTGCGCCATTTTTAACGACGCCCAGACGCCATTTACATGACTCCTGTCTTAGTAAAGACAGGAGTCATGCCCCCTTGCCCAATGACCATGCCCAGGGGACTTATGTCCCCTGGGCATGGTCATTGGGCATTGAGGCATGTAGGGGGGCACAAATCAGGCCCCCCTATGCCAAAAAAAAATATACAATATTTTTTTTTTATACTTACCTGAACTTACCTGAATGTCCCTGGGGTGGGTCCCTCCATCCTTGGGTGTCCTCCTGGGGTGGGCAAGGGTGGCAGGGGGGGTCCCTGGGGGCATGGGAGGGCAGCTGTGGGCTCATTTTGAGCCCACAGGTCCCTTAACGCCTGCCCTGACCCAGGCGCTAAAATCCGGCGCAAATGCAGGCTTTTTTGCCCCGCCCACTCCCGGGCGTGATTTTTGCCCGGGAGTATAAATACGACGCATTTGCGGCGCAGTCATTTTTTTAGACGGGAACGCCTACCTTGCATCTCATTAACGCAAGGAAGGCGTTCACGCAATAAAAATGACGCTCTTTCCTCATACTTTGGCGCTAGACGCGTCTAACGCCAAAGTATAAATATGGCGTTAGTTTTGCGCCGAATTTGCGTCGAAAAAAACGACGCTAATTCGGCGCAAACGGAGTATAAATATGCCCCTTAGTGTCCGAAAGAGTGGGCACCTTTGCGGTCATGAACAGGCAGCAGCCAACAGGAGCATGTGTAGAAGTCAAGTCCTAATTGATTAAGCATAATCCAATGTTATTAACAACACCTAACCTAGATAGTTCATCACATTTAAACTGAGGTGATTGTGCATGTTTATCATAATATCTATAAATGGATCTTTCTCAAATTGTAATTGAACTACATCTCTCAAAAAGGTGGGGAACAAAGAAAACATTTAAATAAAAGATACCAGATGAGGTAGCTCCAACCTAGGTCCACGGGTAGGTTTTTATTGATCCAACGTGACATCGGAGTTTCCCTACTTATCTGTATGGAAAGCTTCATAATATTCTAATCACAAAGTCTCTTCAGAATTGTTGGGCACTAGCTAAATATCCCAGCAGAACAACAAAATGATTTTTTAGGTCAACCTGAAGAATGCCTAAACATGTGACCAAATATGAATAGTCTAGTGAACATGACTTTTTATTGATTTGTTGTCATATTTTGAAATGTCAGTCCTGTGATATTTGATCATCCGGGAAAAACAATTACGTGTTCTAGCACCAAAAATGTCCAGGATAATTTTAATATGTGGCTGTCAAAGTTCTTAATACTGGGCAAATAGTCCAACTCCCTCAGCACTACAGAAAAATGCAGGTGGAAGAGACCGGCATGGGCAAACCTGAGGAAAGATCGATGGATTAAAAACATCCCAGTCTTAGCTGTTCCCCCTTCAATAGAACAATATTAACTTCCTCATTTCCACTTGTTAGCCACTCCAAAGAAGGACCAAAAGGAGGAGAGGCTATTTAATTGGAGAGACAGAAACAAGTTGTCATTGAACAAATTGTCCTTGCCCTTTCCTCACTGCTCCTTGACAGGGATGGTGTCACCACAAACCCTCCACATTCAATCCCTTCAATCAGACAAGAGGCCTTTCACAAGAAAGGCAATATCAGTGATAACTTGTTGAATGTTTGGTTGTGATTCACAAACTGCATTTTTGAACATGCAAAGTAGCACTCCGACTGTATGATTACATTGCTCCTTAATGCAAATCACAAACCTTTGACTGAACATCTCTGCTGTCACCTTTCATGTCTTTCGAATATGGATATCTCCACCACCTGCGCTGCTATCTCTTTGTACGTTGATATACATTTTTGTTGTTGGTGTGGAATGTACAAGGCAAAGTGGCTGAAAAACAGGTATTAGTGGGATTTATAGAACTTGAAGAAGGGGGTTTCTGAGGAATATACAAATAAACAGCACACGCACAAAGGAATAAGACAACTGTTATTCACAAAATACACTTAATTCTTATACAACACTAATAGAAACCAAACAGGCTGAAAGGTACTGCAGTGAAGCTTCGGAGTAAGTCAATCCCCATAAATGGCCAATAAGTGGTACTGCCACACACCCATGGAAAAATATTGGAGGAAGCAAATAACACTGGGCATAATTGAATACATAGATTATTTTTAAAATTATTTTTAAATTATAGGTATAATGTAATTTGTTTAACTTATATTTATTAAACATTTTAAATTAGAAATGTATTATATAATGCATTGCAGCAAGGCTCCCAACACATGCAATGGGGGAAGAAGTGATGACTCAGGATTCAACCTCACACCTAGATGTAATACTCAATACAACCCCACCCAATAACCTGGTATCTCACCACCTGAAGAAATGAAGTCACACACCTAAAAGTGGTCGGTGAATGTAGTTCTGCCCTCTAAGTTTAAATAAGAATTATTTGAGGAGCATAGAAATGGCTTACTGACTAAGGATCGACATCTTTGGCATGTCCAGGCAAGCAATCAATGTCAAATACTGCTTCTCCCTAGAACTGTATGAAATTTGCATAATTTACCTTCACATTATTTTGTGAAATACCATAAAAACTATGTCAAATGCACCTCTAAAGCTTCACATTGAAAATGAGATCAGAGACACATTTTGCAAATAGCTTAAAATGGAAAGCTGCTTTGCACGAGTGAACAGACACTTTTTAAACTTTATTTTCACTATTTGCTACTTTTTGAGTACCCATACACATTTATTTTTCATTTTTCATCCCGCTTGCCTATTTTTGTTTATCTTCCCTTTTCCCTTAGTTATCCCCATCCTCAGCTATGACAGAGTTAGGCAGCACCATAATGCCCTCCTGGACCCTTGTGGTCGATGGCGGCTTGAGCAGGTAATGTTCACCACATTTTTAAAGGGGTGTGGGATATTCAAGTAACTTGCTTTTGTGTGATACTGCGAAAATCAAGCAAAATTGAGTGAAATCATGAATAACCACAAAATAAGCAAATCCATCATTTAGCATTATATTTTAGTGCAAAATGTATCCTCAAGTCAATTTGTTTACATGCGGATGCATTTCTTACTACAATATAGTGCAACAAATATAGTGCAAAAAAGCAAACAATAGCTAACAAATGTTTATTTCGGATTCATGATAAATAAAACATACAAATTTGACACAGTAAGAACATTCTAGCTAAAAAGAATCAATAAAATCTTACATGACAATGATGATTAACTCTGCGTCCTAATGTGCAAGATTATGAATACAATAATTAAATCTAACAAGATAGGAAACAGCTCCATCAATTAATAAAAAGCATAGATGAACATTTACAATGTGGCAAAACTGAGTTAAAATCCAACATTTTGTTTTGTTTTAAACGAAGATACGCAAGACAACAAGGATGTGCAAGTGAGGAGTTCTACTAATGCAATACAATCTCTCAGGTTATGCTGGGAGCTATAAGAAGTACACTTCAGATAAGCCAAGCAGCATCCAAAAAATTAGCAACACTAATGACTACCACATTGCAAGTATCATACTTTAAGATTCTTAATGAAATCTTGTATTGCCTAAATCTTTGCACTTGGTATAATCCACTTCTTGCAAGGGGACTTGTAAACTTTACTAAATAAGAAAAAGTGGTGCATAGATTCAGGAACAGGTTTGCATGCCTGGCACAGATTGTTTAAACCCAAGTTTTTTGCCCAGATGGCCGAGAAGCTAAGAATAGGGAGGGTCCCATATCTTGAATTTTAGAAACAGCTGACTAGGCAAAAATATTGTCAAAGAAGCCTCATAAACTGGGCCAATTTTGATCTGTAGCTCAGACTGTCTGTCTTGCAGCATTTGAGCTACTGCCTCCATAGGTGTTTCCTGAACCTATCCTTAATTAATTGCTCAGATGTTACAGCATTTTACAGCAGTTTCATCTAGACAGTCCCAGAGTGAGCAAAGATCTATCAAATAGAATATGTTCTTGATACATGCCAAACAAGTGATTCTTAGGTGACCCTGAATGCTTGGTAGTTCTCTGAGAGGGATTCTAAAGGGCTTGAGTTCTTCAGTGGGCCAAAGCCTGTGCCAAAACAACAAAGATATTAATTGCACAGTAAAAGAAATCAGGTATGGTCCCAGATCTAAAAGCAATAGAAACCGAGGCGTGTTTCTGGGAGGTTAGCTAAGGCCCTGAGAAACGTACTTGCCACCAGAATGAACTCTGGTCCCAAAGCTCTGCATTATAAAGTACAGAGCTTTTTGCTTTGACTTTGTAGATTTCAACTGCTGAGGAAGGATTTCTGGATTTCATTCTCTTTACGATCTTGATAACCGTACTATAGAAGGAGAAAAGAGTTGGGGCTAATACAAAGCCCTGGCAGACACCTTTTTCAGTTTTGAAAGAATCAGTCAGAACCCCGTTGTTCCCAAACCTAACACACGTACAATTATCTGCATGGAGACTAATTAGTATGTCTAGGATGTGTTTCGGGACCCCCATGCTGTCTAACACCTCCCAGAGTTTGTAGCGGGGAACCAGGTCAAATGCTGATTTCAAATCAACAAAGGCCAAATATAAGTGACCTGTCCCTCGTACAACTGTTTTCCAATATATTATGCTGATCACAACAATTGATCTAATGTATTACTTTTTGGCCTGAATCCCACATGGAAATCTTAGAGTACGTGATTGTCTGTGGCCCAGCTTATAAATATCCCCAGAAGTAAGTGACAGAATAGCTTCTGTAGTCCATTGATTAAACCAGTGGGTCTGTAGTCGTTGGGGTAACCCCACCAGCACTTTTTAAATATGGGGATGATTTAGACCCCAATCCAAAATTGCTCTTGGGGGGGCATTGAAGTAGGGAACCCAAATAACTGGCTCATCTGCATATGGAACAGCCTGAATTCTTCTTGGTCACAATAACCTTGAGGGCCTTTAATGAATAAGTAAAGTGGATCATGAGGGTGTCAAGTTGCCTTGGGTGGTATATTAGTTCCTGGTTATCAATCTTACTA
Source organism: Pleurodeles waltl (assembly GCF_031143425.1). Taxonomy (NCBI): domain Eukaryota; kingdom Metazoa; phylum Chordata; class Amphibia; order Caudata; family Salamandridae; genus Pleurodeles; species Pleurodeles waltl. Next base: position 669,878,748 of record NC_090439.1, on the reverse strand, counting down.
CACCCAGCTCCGCTATCTAAGTAACTTTCTCAAAGTGATCAACCCAAATATGAGATTAGACATGGATAGCCACTGGCGAGACTGCATGGTAGCTACCATGCACAATTATACCCCAAAAAGTCTTGTAATCTCTAGCTTTGTCAGTGCAGACCAGGTCACTCCAGACCTCATTCTCCCAGCAAGATTTAGCATGGTAAAAAAAAGCAAAAGCACAGAAAACAACAGCCCCTCATTTTCTGTTATTCCTGTGCATTCCTAATAAGTATTTACTGTGAATAGCAGGTTTGTTGTAAACTTTTACTGCAAATGGCAAATTTCTAACAAAAGTGGCATAATGAAGTAACTTAAGGAATTTCACAAATAAAGTGGGTATAATTGAAATTTAAATAAGACCTAGGGCCTGATTAAGAGTTTGGTGGTCCGTGCACCACCATGGCAGTTGTGGCGGTCTGATCGCCATTGGCCTGGCAGTTGGACCAATGTATTACAATCCTGGTGGGCCTATTGAGCAAAGACTGCTGCAGTTCCGCAGGCACGGCCAGGCACTGCAGACTGCACCAGTGAAAAGGCAGGACAAACAGGCCGGCAGACCCAGTGTTTTAACTTGACTCATTCTGATGTTGCACACCAACAATGTGACCATGATGGTCCAACTATAACGTCCTAGCAGGGGCAAAAGGACAGTATAAAAGAAGCAATTCACCTGCAGGCAGTATTACATGTCCTGTGCCACCATGGAGTTCATCACACACATCCTGCCACTGCTGCTGCTCATCGATGGAACACAAAATCCATGCTGCTGTGGATGCAACCAGTGGTAAGGACACACCCACCTTAACAATAGATCATCGCACCGTCATCCTCGTGATATGCTGGTCACACTATGGTCACCAGGTACAAGTGTCATTGTATCCACAGTCGGATTCATTCACAAAGAAGGACACATTCACAGTTATTAAATGCCCCCTTTGGGCAGGCCACTCTTACTGCACTGCCACAGTACACAAAACTATACATCTGCACATCTTCGGCACAGGGACAGTGAAGTGTACAGAAGATTGTGTCACACAACAGCAACAACGCAGAAACATCACATCTGCCAATATAACTGACACCCTGACATTGCACACATGCCATGGACTGTCATCAGATTCAACACACATATGTATGGATGTGTCTTAGAACTCAAACATCCCTTCCATGAAACAGCCCTGCAATGGACACACACATCACCCATTACAACACAATGGAAGGACAATGAGATTGTTAGGACTCGCACTCACACACGCAAGCTTCTTGTTGCACCCTCACAAAATAAATCAGCATGTATGAAGAACAATGAAACATGTCATGAATGTGTTTACAGCACAGCACTTCCCTGTAACTTGTGAGGAACACTACTTTGCATGTTTGTTTATATTGATAAAAGCAAGTGTTGTTCCATTTGTGAACTGTGTGCCAATTGGTTTATGGAGACATCAAATTCCTTCATATGAATCATCAAAAGTGTTTGATGACTCATCACCAGCATGTGTCTGATGACACATCACCAGAATTCCTTCATCTGAATCATCAGAAGTGATTGATGACTCACCACCAGCATGTGTCTGATGACTTATTACCAGTTTATAAGTGTTTGATGACTCATCACCAGCATGTGTCTGATGACTCATCACCAGAATTCCTTCGTCTGAATCATCAGAAGTGATTGATGACTCACCACCAGCATGTGTCTGATGACTCATCACCAGTCTATAAATAGAACTGCCAAGGCGTTTCCTGTGCTTGGCTTCGAGTCTTCCTTTGCTCACAGGTGTTCCCGGTTCAGATGGAGTTTCCATGATTCTTTCTGGAGTCGTCATTTCAGTTTGAAGCTTCATCAGAGCTGACCTTTCTGGAGCGGATTAATTTCTTAGCGGTTGGAGCATTTATGAACAGTATTCCATCTCCCTCAAATAATCAAAAACATTCCAGGAGAAGTTGATTCATGGGTAATCCCCCCTCTCGTTCCCGTTTTGAGCCTTCTTAAGGTTAGTGATCTTTTGGTGCATTATGAAAAACATTTGTCGATACTGAGAAAACCGTGATGCAAGACTATTTTCCAAAGAAAGCTTGAGAATTATTTTTAAAGGCAGCATTGAAGTTAAGTGTTGTGAACTCCTGAAAGCATTGCTCGATATCTATGCAAAATTAGACATTAATTCTGATTATTTTTGGAGCGAGTCTGTTGTGTGAAAAAGAATAACAAAAGACAAATTCATACGTTGGATTTTATAACGATTTTGTTGTGAGTTACAAAAGCTGTTCAATAGTTGAGCATTCAAGTGCTAATGATTAATGTGGTTTTGCTGAAAGGCTTGGTGATTGCTCAATCGAATGATAATAATTATTGTTATGTTGCTGAAATATATTTGTAGTTATGTTGTTTTTGATTTGTTTTTGGTCTTCGAAATTCCTGCACCAAACCCTGAACCAACTTTCTTAGAACAACAGTGATGTTCTTTTGTGAACCAGTGTTTTTGTTTCTTCTACCTTCCCAAATCCCTGTTCCCTATCCCTTTCCCCCAGAGACTATTCACTAGTTCCCTGTTCAGCTCGGATATGAGAGAATAATGTTTAGGGCTTAGGGTTTTTTCTCTTCAGTCCTGCGAAACCTGGAATTCTGGTGAGTGGACATGGTCTTGTCAGATATGTACAATAGTCAGAGAGACACATATCCAAAGCTCACAATTCAAACAATACCTGCACAATAGGGATCGGAGCATCAGGAGCACTCATGGAAGGATGCTGCTCTCTGACACATTACATTTCGCACATGCCCCTAAAATAACATTTGCACAGGATCAGGCCCTTTAAGTATCCTAGTGACAAATATTACTTTAGCCAAGTGACATCCTCATCTGCAGAATGTGGAAGTGCAAGTCAAGAAAGCACACACAAAAGCAACAGCATGGGCCATACATCTAGATGAAGAAGCTGCAAAGTACTCCTCAAAATGGGCACATTCTCAGTCAAATTCAAAAGAAACTAGCACAATTGAACAACCCCTGATGTCTGCTAAAATAAAATGCAATCTGCTACTTGTGAGACAAATCTACAATCCATATCGGGGGACAAGACTAACAGCATTCGTGTAGACATGGGACTGCACAAGATGAAATACTTACCAAACATAATACAATGCAGTGATACACCATTTGGATTAACACCCACATATCCATACAGTCAACATCGGCCTTTGTCTGTGGTGACACCTGCACTGCCAACAAAGTCAGATATTGGAAACAACAGCAAATGGATCAACAAGCAGGCTGAAACACACACAACTATAGGCAGATAGTACGAGTCACTCAGGAACAACAAGATGATAGAAAAGGAATTGCAGGACAAATCTGCTCCCCAAAAAGACAACGATTTGGGTTTATTAGCTGAAAATGCAGAATATCAAAGATCCTTTTTGAAGTCTCTGCATAGTACTATGCTCGCACTTGACTTCTATCACTGCCAGGGAACCTTCAGAGGAAGGGGCATCAAGTCGACAGGCAGGCACATTGGGGATCATCCTTGGGTGGGGAAGTGAGATTTGGAATGTGTGGGTTTGGGATGAGTGACTGTTTCTTTGGATGGGTAGGCTTCTTCTTGGAGGGGTGTGGTGCTTGCAGAAGGGGCATGTATGACAGGGGAGGATTTGATGTGGAAGGGATGGATTGGGATGTGGTTGAGGGCCTCTTGGTACTTTGCCCTGGCTTTGCCATATAAGTGTGTTGTATCCCCTAGGGCTTAATGCCATGTGATCAGACCCATCTCCTACATACTGGATCATATTATGGGTCTTGGCCATGAGAACGCCCTTAAGGGCAGTCTAATAGAAAGATTCTCGGAAGTTAAACCATAGCTAACCTATGGAGCAATACTTAGATGAGATCTTACAGAATCAAGCTGAAACCCTCTTTATTAAGTTTCATTTTTGCATCCTGAGAATCAAGTGTTTTACTTATAAATTGTACAGTTGTGCTACTCCAAGTTGTACTACCCCAATCAATTGTGCAATATGTGTAATTAAAGCACTATATATATATATATATAAAGAACACATTATTTTTTTAGCACTGCATATCATCATGCTCACAGGACATGGATTCACCCTTCATGCCATATTTGAGGTCATAGGACTTTGGTTGCACTGAGATGTTTACAAACATATACATTATCACTTATTGTGTTTTGCTTGTGCACATTTCTGTATTGTGTATGGAACAAGAGGAAGAGTCTGGGGATGGAACTGTAGTTGTGGTGAAGTTGCATATAGGTGTTTTTAACTAGATATGGCTTTTTCATTGTTAGTATTGTTTTCACTCTTTTTCACTACTTACACTTACTATGTGAATTGTTTTTATTGTGTTTTTATGTGGTTTGTCCCAGAATAAACATTTATTAAGCTTTAAATGCTGTTCCTCCACTAGCTTCATAATCTTTTGCTATTTTGTTCAGTGCTAAATTTGTAAAATTATTTCTGGTGCGTAAAGCTCTTTCAGAAGCCTGTGACTGGTGCAACTAAATGTAAGGAGCCCCACATACTAGGGCTGTGTAGTTCTGAATTCACCCTAGGCCTCTTTAATAACTACCAGACACTCCCTGCCCCTTTGTCTCAATCATGAATGTTCCTGATTTCCCCTTTTTTTATGCTTTTTCTGTCTTTCTCTTCCTCTGTCTTTCCACTTTGTTTGTTTTTCCATCTCTTGATACTGGGAAATGTCTGGTGCAAACAAATAAGTGCTGGCCCCCAAAAATGAGTGCGGGTGGACTCCACTGGCAATCACCACTTCCAATTAAGAACGGATTCTGTCAGTAGGAAAGCTATGGGCAAAGTCAGTCTCTCTTCGTGTACTATGCCTCCCAGTGATGGAGATGGTATTAGTGAAAAAATAATCATGTAGAAATGTCAACACACTATGGGGGTCATTACGACCTCGGCGGTCTTTTTGCAAGACCGCCTAGGTACCGCCGTGCTGAAGACCGCCAGTGGTGGCGGTCTTCTGCTCGGCGTATTATGACCGTTGGCTGCTCTCCGTCCTTGTTCCGCCGGAGAGCCGCCAACAGCCATACTGGCGGGAGGTGGGGAAGGGGAGGTTGCTCCACCGCCACGCCAACAGAACACCGCCCAGCGAATCACGACCTGTGATTCACCGTGGCGGTGTTCTGTTGGCGGTGTGGTGTCGGCGGACCTGCCCCCATGGCTCCCGTCCCCTCCCGGAGGATCGTCGGACCAGATAAGTCGATCGTCCGTGAGGAGAGGGGGGTGGGGGGTTGTTGTGTGTTTGTGTGGGTGCATGGGGGTGTGCGTCTGTGTATGTAGAGGGGGTGTGTGAGTGCGTGTATGCCTGCGGGTATGTCTGTATGGATGTATGCGTGTATGTGTGAATGTAGGTGTGCGTGTATGACTGTGTGTGTGGATGTAGGCATGTATGTCGGCGTGTGTGCGTGTAAGTATGTAGGTGGTGCCTGCGTGCGTGTCGTGGGTGTATGAGTGATGTTATGTAGGGGTTTGGGGTGGGGAGGGGGGCCCTGCCACCTTTGGGGGGTGGCAGGGGTGGTGGGGGGGGGGTAGGGGAGGGAGTCAGGGTAGGGGTGGGGGGTGGGGGAGACCCCTATCAGTGCCAGGGAAGGAATTCCCTGGCACTGATAGTGCTTACCGCCATGGTTTTCATGGCGGTTCAGACTGCTGGAAAACCGCGGCTGTAAGCCTGGTCCAAATAGCGCCAGCGGTATAGTGACGGATGCCGGGCTGGAGACCCAGGTCTCCAGCCCGGCGTTCGTCTCCGCCCTGGCGGGCGGAACGGAGAACCGGCGGATGACCATGCCGGTAACCGCCATGGTCATAATACGAAAAATAAGACCGCCAGCCTGTTGGCTGTTACCGCCGCTTTAACACCGTCCGCCAGGGTTGTAATGACCCCCTAAATATCAAAATATGCTCCTCCTGATATCCCGTACAGCAACCTAAGCAGCCAAAGTACACCTGTCACAACACAGAACAGAATCTGTGCAGCATGATTTACTTGAAGTCCAGGTATGTTAGGGTTTTGGTATCCACTTTGTAGGTTAGTGGTCCAGAGCAGTGGGGCATACCAGCCTGACAGGGAAGGTGTAGGATTAGAGGACTGGGAGAGAGGTATGGTTGATATCAAGTAAATCATACTGGCAGATTCTCTTGGTGAGTCTTGTTCCGATTCCAATCCATATCAAGATCATCCAAAGAGAGGTTTAGAGAAGTTGGAGGGGTGGAATTTCTTTCCCTTGTAGGAGATCAGGAAGCTGATGTTTCTAATATCCTGCGCTGCAACAAACTCAACTTCCTGTTCTGCTTCTACTTTTGGAAGATCGAGTGTGGTGTACTGTGGTTCCTTTAATTAAGGTTCCTGTGACAATTTGTTTTGCTGCTGGAAGAAAATAATTTCAACCTCACTGCTCTCCATAACTCAGTCACTGCGGCACTGAGAGCCACGTGCTTTGGTTTTGGTAATAGTGCCATTAATCCAAGGGTGATCTTCCTCCCCACCTCTTCCCGCCCAGAAGAGGATGCAGCAGGCATGCTGCATTTTTTTTAAAAAAAGGATGAAGACTTAATACCTATGGTGGCACTGACACAACACTTTTTCTCCTCACTGGCTACTTTCTTGCTAGGAACATTCTTCTTTGGGGCCATCACTTTACGTGTGTGGCATGAGTTCGCTCTTAGCATAAGCAGAAGCACTTAGCAGAGGACTTTGGTTTCAATGTCAGCCAAATTGCATACTTCTCAGCATTGTGTGTAATCTCTTGAGCACCTGAGGCACAGAACAATATGCCAGAAGTTAGTGAGATTTGGGCAATGTTGTCAATGTAATTCAAGTCATTTTCATCATCATCATCAACACCAGCACAAATGCTCAACAATAGGGTACCCTAGCATAAACTAACATTTTTTGTTAAATATCACACAGAAAAATCTAACTTGGTGTCTCCCTAAGGCCAATTTGACTCCTGTGGACGTCAGGAACAATTTGATTAATTGTTGGACCTGGCCCTTTTTTCAGGGTCATTCCCAATCTTTTTGCCTTCTTCTGCCTATTTTTTCTGACCAGTTTGTGTTGGATTTTAGGACTCTGGCACTATACCACTGCTAACTAGTGCTAAAGTGCAGATGCTCTTTGTCTAAATTGTATTGGTGATTGGTTTATCCATGATTGGCATATTTGATTTACTGGTAAGTACCTAGTAAAGTACCTTAGAGGTGCCCAGGGCCTGCAAATCAAATACTACTAGTGGGCCTGCAGCACTGATTGTGCCACTCACATGGGTAGCCCTGTAAACATGACTCAGACCTGCCACTGCAGTATCTGTGTGTACACCTTTAAACAACCAATTCGACCTGGCAAGTGTACCCACTTGCCAGGCCCAAACCTTTACTTTTAATACATGTAAGTCACCCCTAAGGCAGGCCCTAGGTAGCATTTAAAAGTTAGGACATGTACTGGTATGTTTTACATGTCCAGATAGTGAAATACTTCCAAATTTGTTATTCACTATTGCAAGGCTTGCCTCTCGCGTAGGTTAACATGGGGACTACCTTTAAATAACATTTAAGGGCAGTTTCCCTTTGGGAGCAGATGAAGATTTAGAGTTTGGGGTCTCTGAACTCACAATTTACAAATACACAGTTTGGTAAAGTTGTTTTTTAGATTGTCAGTTTGAAAATGCCACTTTTAGAAAGTGGGCCTTTTCTTGCTTAACCATGCTGTGCCTCTGCCTGCCTGTGGAATCCATGTCTGGGTCAGAATGACAGTTGGGCTGTTTGTGAATTCCCTCTAGACAGTGACACAAAGGGATCTGGGAAGTGTCCTGGTAATCCTTATTAGTCTCCTGGTCTAGAGTGGGGAGGAAACCTGGTGCAAAACAAGAAAAACCAAGAGCACGGACTTCGGACGATGCCCAGACTGATGCCGCCCAAACCCAGCAACGCTGCCTGCAGCTGAAACCGAGGTCCCCGCTGGAGTGAGATGAACCCGGCAGACATCACAGGCTAGACACCGCAGCAGCGTCCCCTGATTTCGTGAGTCCGGAGTGTGTGTCACAGACGTTCATGACAGCTAACTCCACTGCATTCCTGCAGCCCCGTGGTGGGAACCCATGAGGCCATCCCACAGCGTCTTGACCTGCCGGACATTAACTCTGACGGAAGCATAAGGAACTGGCGCTTCGCATCACTGCCGCCTCATCTCCAGTGCTACACAGCAAAGACCCAACACGTCACATGGACACCTCCGATCCTCTGCTCAACAGCACCATAACCAACACCGTACCGGATCCAGCGACGCCTCAGTCCCCGACTCAGTGCACCAGCGTGTTTCCTCATTTTCACAAGGCACTTTACCTGGGGGTTCATGTGACTCAGTGACTGGAACCATTGGCGTCACCGTGTTGGGGACGAATCTGTCACGATGCTGTGATGACAGCAAATTGCAGCATTTGTGTTTCTAAGCGCTATATTAATCTTTAATCATTAAAAATTCATAACTTTGCTTGTGTATGTTGGGTTTTTGTCATTTTGGTCTTGTTTTAGTCAGATAAACATTGGCTATTTTTCTAAACAGGAGTTCAGTGATTTTGTGGTGTGTCCACTGTGTTACTGTGTGTGTTTGTACATTTTTGTATTTGCATGTACCTGCTTAAGTCTCTCCTTCAATTACCATACCCTCGCCCATTTTGTACGAGGTTTTACCCATTTTCTAGTTTTCAACCACTGCCTACTCTTAAAAAATGAAAAGAAAACTTTCAATTTTTCTTTTTTAAACGCGTCCCTTTTTCCTTTAAGGAAAATGGCTGCATTAAAAAAAAAAGATTGCATTATTTAAAAGCAATCACAGACATGGTGGTCTGCTGAGCCCAGCTTGCCATCACCCCTGTGATGTAGCCATTCGCAATGGGTCTCAAATTGCAATCTACCTTATGAATTTTAATGAGTTAGGTCCATTTGCGAGCCCTTGTGAATCGCTATATGAAACTCCTGGCGTTTCATACATTCTAATAGTGATTACTTAATTGCGATTCGCAAAAAATCACAATTTGGTATATTGGAATTCATGATACAGCTGGCCCTATATCCCAAATATATAAAATTTGTAAATCTGCATACAATCTAAAGGTGGGTTAAATATTGAATACTATCAGTAGGTAAGGGAATGTCCCTGTAAATACAGATGTGACAAGGTTATTTTATCATAAGGACAAGAGGATCTTTGTGAAGTGAAATTCCTCCTGAAAGACTCAGATGCTATATGGATAAAAAGCTTTGGACATGAAGGACTACAATAGTGAATATTTATTCTTCCTCTCCAAGGATGATACCAGTAATTGTATTTATAGGTATTACTTCCTTTACATCTTTCTCATTCAAATGTTCAAAGTCAGAGCATGTCCCTAAGAGGGGAAGAAAATAACCTATTTGCAAAAACCTGCAGTCCTTGCTAAACTTCCACAAATTCCAATAAGATTGAAAACTCCTGCAACCTGCTATTTCCGCTTATGCATCGACCCACCTACAATCTCTTTTCCTTTTCTGCAATTTATTAATAACTCTAAGTATTATAGTAAGGGTTTAAAAGATACATAAAACACACATACAGAAGAATCAATATCAAATCAGCCACAAATGATGACTATGTGCAGAAGTTATGGGGGGCCCAGCTGTTAGAAATACTGTTCTTGCTCTCACAGAAATGTCATTTTAAACCTACTATGAGCTATACATGTACCTCCTTGCAAATAGTGGTTTTCTGCCCCAGCATTTCCTATGAAACCCTTCATATTCAAGCCAACTTACTTTACAAGTACCTCCTTCATAACAGATCTATACTGGAATATACCCAAGACCACTTTGAAGTCAGATTGACTGTAGTGGCTACTGGAGACAGAGTCAATATCTTAGCAGTCCCTTTAACAAAACCACCTCTTTCAAAAAGCTAGCACTTCATTCATGAGTAAAATAAATAGTTGAGATTTTTTTGGGATTTTTTTTAAAATATTGAAGTACATAGTTTTCAAGTGTTGGCCAAGCTCTAAATCTAATTGAGCACTACACACAGTGGGAACCTCTGCCACAGAAAAGTAATGATGAAAATGTTATGCGTACAAGGAACAACCACAAATTAAAATAATGTACCTGCAAGCTACAGCTGCACAATACGCAGGCTAAGGTTTGAATATTTGTATTGTTCCTATAGAGGTTGTCTCATCTGTATCCACAGTTCATATTGGCTGAATATAGTTATTTGATTACATCAACCCACTTTACAAATTTGCAGTGTTTGTTGTGCATTTGAACAAGTATATTCTTCATTGATCAGTGCAAATGTGCAGTTGCGGTATAAGCATTATATAGTTCTCAGGTATTCCAGGCACCAAAAACTGCACCCAACTGGATCAAGTGATTAGGGTTAAGCCATCTGCCTCAACATAAAGAGTAGCAATGGTGACTTCTCTGCTAGATTTCCAGTTTAGATTTATATGTGCTTTGAACAGCTGAGTGTCAGAATCTAGCTTTTTCTCCTGTCTTAATATAACCTGACCCCTCTCATATAGATCACCTTTTATCTCTTACTGTTGCTACTAAGTTACCTTCTTCTTCTACTCAAAACATTCCCTAACATTATTCCTATACTGGGGGCAAGCCATTTCTTATGTTTTATTTGGTCCCACGCACACATTCCTATTGGACATCAAGACCCTCATTATAAGATTACCGGCAAATGCCGCCTACCGCCACGGCGAAGGCTGCCAACATACCGTCACCGTGGCTACCAACCATCCATGGAATTATGACCGTAGCAGGAATTCCGCCAGAAGACTGGCAGCGGACGACTACAGTCATGACCGCGGACGGCGGTAATGTGGCGCAGTTGCCAGCAGCAGCGCCACGCCAGTAACACAGTGCCTACCGTGAGACCCCTATCAGTGCCAGGAAAGGAATTCCCTGGCACTGATAGTGCATACTGCCATGGTTTCCGTGGCAGTACAGAAACCACAGAAACCATGGTGGTGGGTGGGGTCAAAATGCCATGGGCGGCCTAGTGACAGCCGCCGGGCTGGAGACTGGAGTCTCCAGCCCGGCGGGTGTTACCACCGTGGGGGTTGGTGTGTTAACTTTGTGGTTTGGTTTTCCAAACCGCCAATGTCATAATAGTGGAGGTATGTACCGCCAGCCTGTTGGCGGGAATACCTCCATTATTACAATGACCTCAGGGGTCATAATGACCCCTTATTGATTTAAAAAGTGACCTTTGTCCATAGGTTATATCTTATCATTCTTGGGTAGACCAACATAGTCTCTGATAGTCTCACTGATTTTTAGGAAAGTATGGTTCAAATGGGCTGCACCTCTTTTTCTCTAGGGCAGAACACATTGCTGACCATAGCACTTGGGATTTTTAGGGAGCAACATCCTTTACAGAATAGCATCTCTATAAATGGTTATGCCACACAGCTCTATAACACGTCCAGTGGGAATGGTCTCTCTTCTATTAATGTTGCCTATTGGTTGTACCTTGTTGCCTTATAAAACCCTAGTGGTTTTTAAGCTGCATCTTCCAGTAGTCATACAGCAACCACTCCTTGGTTGACCGCTAATCCTCTAATAGCATTGGTATTTTTATCATGGTGTTTGTTCCATGATTTTGAACTTTCATTAATGCATGGGTCACATAGACTCTGACATTCTTAAAAGTTTAAGGAATATATGTCTTAATGGGTTGCACTATGTTTTTATCAGGTAGACCACAACACGTCTGATAACTTTTTAGGTTCTTAGGAAGCTGTGCTTTTCCCTGGCTCCATCACTCTCACTTCTGGGTAACCCTTATCATTCTTGTGGTTTAGGAGGTATGCCTTCCCACTAGTTAACACTTCCATGGCAGAATAAACCACTTAAACTCTGTTAACACTAACAGTTTTAGAAAGCAGCATCTATGGATTGAACCCAGGCTGCTCCTGAAACCTGAGATGGTACATTGAACATGCATATCCCTCTGGTTGCACAGGCTGGACACACTTTGATACCTCACACTGTCATGTCCAGTTTAAACCCACATCAAACACTCACCTGCTCCCTCACCTTTGCTGATCATGCTGAAGCAATTGACAGAGAAGCAACATTCTCAAATGCATTCTTGCTTTCCAAGAAAACGGTATTTAAATCATACCATTCTCATCCTTTGTTCAAAAGCTTTTTCATAATGAATCATGATTAGGAAGACTTTTCATTGACCCTCACAGAGCCATCACAATCCATGTGAGGAATTGTACCACAAGGAACAATGTTTGAGAATCAGCAATCTTTTTCAAAAGCTGTTTATCTACCACCAGCTATAAATACATTTATATATATATTTACACACACACACACACACATATGTGTTATTTTATTTCCTATTCTTTTTATGTGTTCATTGTGGTCTCTGTTTAAAATTATTTTAGATTTTTTTTGTATTTTACAAATAGTAATTATTGTTGCATATTTTCAGAACTGATTAATAAAGTTTTAATATATTTACACATTGGTTTTATACTTTAATCATTAATAATTGAAGATTTGTCTTACATTTACTATGTCGTGTAATATTTTAATGACTTTAGTTGTATAAAATATACTGCAATTTAGAATTTAGAGTGAAAAAGGATATAATAATCAGAAGAACTTCCAGTATCTTGTCAAGATATGTTGGATATTGCCTTATAGTTACAAAGTAACACCTGAGCACAACAGGCCACATTTTAAAGAACATTACATGGGTCTACCTTAAAATTAAATATGTACAAGGTCAACCACATTTATATAGACAAGACATATAAAAAAGCACATCACTGTTGTAGCAGAAAATACATGTATGAGGTGTAGGGATAAAACATAAAATCATCTGAGACTTTGTAGAGGGGGTTGGGTGAAAGACAATAAGAAGGTAACATTTCTTGACAATACTTTAGTCTTGCAACGTTTTACAAATTCTCCACACCTTGTTTAAGGAATCCCAAACTGATTTATTCTCGATTACCAGAAGAGGGAGTAAGGTACAGAAGGGTTAAAGTGTACAGAAGAGAGCAGAATGGTGACAAAAAGATAACATTTATGACTCATGGAAAGGTGGAGAATATATAAAGATATCCACACGAGTGGCAGTTGACACATAAACATATGATTTAGCATTAAATTTGAGAGAGACAAGTGGTGAGATTATGGGGATTAATTGCTACAAAATTGCTACAAAATGACTCGGGGATCGGAAGAAGAAGGTTTAGGGAGGGGCATGTTAATACAAAGCACACACTTAAATGAGTAATACAATTGCAATTCATAAAATACACACGTGAATCTCCTAGAACAGTGCCACTTACAAAACAGGCTCAACTGTCCTCCAACCCAACCTTAGAACACTCAGTGACTACACATGGACAACCACAGGTACTGCAACACACTCCCACATAAATCAGTGGAGGTATGCAAAAAAACTAACACTCTAAAGACATAAAGGGGGTCATTCTGACCCTGGCGGTCCATGACCGCCATGGCGGAGGGCGGCGGAAGCACCGCCAACAGGCTGGCGGTGCTTCCTGGGCGATTCTGACCGCGGCGGTAAAGCTGCGGTCAGAAAAGGGGAGCCGGCGGTTTCCCGCCGGTTTCCCACTGGCCCAGGGAATCCGCCATGGCGGCGCTGCTTGCAGCACCGCCATGGGGATTCCGACCGCCTTACCGCCAGCCTGTTTCTGGCGGTGTCCACCTCCAGAACCAGGATGGCGGGAACGGGTGACGTGGGGCCCCTGGGGGCCCCTGCACTGCCCATGCCACTGGCATGGGCAGTGCAGGGGCCCCCTAACAGGGCCCCACAAAGATTTTCACTGTCTGAAATCGCGACCGGTGCCACTGCACCCGTCGCACCCCTGCAACTCCCGGCCCCATTTCGAGCCGGCTTCATTGTTGAAGGGGCTTTCCCGCTGGGCCGGCCGGCGGTCTTCTGGCGGTCGCCCGCTGGCCCAGCGGGAAAGCCGGAATGGCCGCTGCGGTCAGAATGACCGCCAAAGTGATTTAAATCAAATAAAACTTTAAATTCAGTTGTATTCAATTTTGTTCAGTGTATTATTAAATACTTTATCATTTAACCAAAAAAGGTTAAATGTTAATCTTTTAAAATACACAATAACATTTTGATAAAATAGACTTCAAATGAAAACTTATTTAAACTACTTAAATAACAAAAGTAAATAATACACAACTTGCATCCCAGACTGTGCCAAATTCAATAAAAACTATACTCTAATGGTTGGATGTGGGAATTAACATTTAATTTAATTTAATGTAATTGAAAATGACTTAAAGGTAAATAAAAAAGCATTAAGTTAAAATGTAATAACGTTTTTTTTAGTGCAGCTATTTGGCTCTTTGAGTCTGTGGCCACATTAGGTGAATAGGAGGTAATAAACATTTATTTTAACTTTTTTTTTATTAAAAAGTAGAAAAGTAGAAAAGTTTTACTTTTTAAATTTTAAATTAGTGGAGTTCTCGGAGACGGAAAGGAGTTCTCGGAGACGGACGTTGGAGAGACAGGAGACAGACGTTGGACGCTGGGACGCCGGGTTGCTCGCGGTCGCGCAGAGAGGAGCGTGCAGGACACGAGTGGGCTGAGCGGTCGGAGAGGAGAGGTGTGGTGCAGGGACGACCTGGCGGCTGGGAGGCATTCGACCGACGTATTGCATGCCGTCCTTGTCCCCCAGTCCAGTCCAGTCCCTGCTCATAGGACACTTTTACCTGCCTGCCTGGCAATATAACATCGACCAGCCAAACAGCTCAACAGCCAGTGGTAGGTGTGCCTCCTGCCCCCCTGCCCCCTCCTGCCCCCCTGTGCAGCGCCGCGCTGGGCCGGTGGCATTTGGAGGGACTTTGGAAACTGAAACTGAAACTGAAACTGAAAATTTAAAATTGGTTTGAGTGTGTGGTCTGTGGCCTGTGCAGTGGGGGGTCCTCCTGGGTAGGACCAGTGGGCATTTAGAAGGACCGCAACCTGGGGAGAGGGCGAAGAGAGGAGGGAGGCAAGCCCGACCCCTGAGGTACGGAGGTACAGAGCCACCTCTACAAGGGCATCCGGAGACCTTCCTTACGCCCGGTAGCAAGGTATCAAGCTCCGGGCTTTGAGGCGCTTTCTGCTGCTTCCTGCTGATTCTTGCTGCTTCTTGCGTGGAGGACCGGGAGCGTCCTCTCGGTCCCCCAGTGCCCCCAGTGCCCCCTGTGCTGCGCACCCACGCACCCTCGCACCTTGGCACCCTCGCTCCCCGCCCATCGCTCGGAGCCCTCGATACCTCTCTCGGCGCCCAATCTCTCCCCTGTCGTGAAGGGATGAGAGGGGGGAGTATCCCCGCGAAGGAGGGAGAGGAGGGAGAGAAATAGAGCTAAGGAGCCAGGATGCCCAAGGATACCGATAGGAAGGATATATATCAGAGAAGTACTGTTCTCCACCCCAAGTACTCGGAGTGGAAGCATAGCTCTAGATCACAGGGTGCAGTAGTCAATCAGAAACTGAACTCGTACTCTCAAGTAGAGGCCGGGCAGCTTGTGTTCAAGGAAAAGCTGCCAGTCTCTTCCTCACTCATCCTGTGTCTCACCCTTCTACTCCTCCGCTCCTCCGTTCGACGGACCTTACAACCTCACGAGCTGCTGAAGTTGTTGCAAGGGAGTAAGGTGGAACTTCGTGGAATAGTGTGGCGAACTTTGGATCATTGTGGAAATTTATTTTTATTTACTATCTTCTCGGCATCGAATAATAGTACCTAGTGTGCAGTGTTCAGGATGCTGGTGAGTAAATCCCAAGTACGTGGCACAAAGAAGGGGCCAAAGTTAGGTTTTAAAACAAAAGAAACATTGGGGGAACACCAGCTTTTGGAAGCACCATATGGAAAAATTGTGAAGATGGCCCTGGAGCCAGCAGAGGAAATATACCACAGTTGCTGGACCAAGAGGACCGTTTAAGAGACAATGGGGACAGTGGTGTAAAACCCTTAGGGACCCCTCTGGGGGTATCAATCAGAGAGTTTGTTGGGAAGTATTTTAAAAAAACGCAACATATGTCACAAGCATCAGAGGGTAATATCATGTTGGATTCCAATCAGAGTGAAATAGGCTGTCCTATGAGAAATGATCTTCAAGCTTCAGACTTATCGCAGATAGGGGACCTGTTCCTAGGGGAGGGATATGAAGAGGTAGATGGGCATAAGGTCTCACTGGAGCCCAGGCAATCCTCATCCCCATGCCTCCTGCCGCATGTTATGGATAGTATAAGATTAGAAGAGGGACCCCCGTCCAGCACCAGCCTTGGCCTTGGCTTTGAGAGAATGGATGAGAGGGAGGATTACTTAAGAGGTGGGGGGGCTGTCGGAGAGGGGAGTAAACTGGATGTAATTTTGCCATCCTCACCCCTGGGTAGACAGTCTGTATCTGCATTAGATACCACTGCTGTACCCGCAGAGTCATTATTAGATGTGATGTTTCTAATGCAAAAGACCCTGCAAGCGATACTGGAGGTACTGATGGCAAATAATAGTCTGGGGAAATCCCATAAGAGTCAATTACAAGGGATTACTGAAGGGTTGAAATGTATTAATGGTAGTATGCCTGCTTTAGTATGACCTATTTTGGAAAAGAGGGATCAAGAAACTGAAACAGATATCCTCGATACCCCCGAACAAAATAACGAAGGAGGAGAAATAGCCATAGCTCAGACATTACAGGCATTAAGAGACCCTTCAGTATATGTTTCCAAACATCCAATGATAGTGATAAAGAGGAATCGGAGATGGAGGAGAAAGGGTAATGGTCCGTATAGGCTACCCTACCAACCGAAATATAGGAAGCAAAGTAAGCGAGGTAATGTTGGATGTAAATCAGCAGGAAGGAGGAAGGGGAAGTTAGGGCAGGTTGATCAGGACAACTTCTCAAGGCCAGGCTGCAACCAAGGTAGGGGAGCCATATCCCCAAAGCAAGGGGTCACATTACAAATAGTGCCTAGTATATCCAATAAAGAAGTTAGCTGGCGAGGGGAAAGAAAGAAGGGTAGACAAGGAGTGGAAGTGGATATGGAAGTAGTGGAAGAATCAAGAGAGAAAAGTAGTGGTTCTGGGGGAGAGAATAATATTAAGAGATCAGAAAGAAGGAGAGGGTGCAGAGAAGTAGTTAACACAACCTGCCCAGTGAAAAGCGGGGTCCTATTTTCATCTATAGGCACTGAGAATAAGAAAGAGCAGGAAAGCTTTTGTGGTAGTAAAGGAAGGTGGATATATTTGGCGCCGTGGAGAAGAGAAACGGGGAGGAAACGACTAACGAAGTTAAAACCTTTAAATTGTTCCCGTCTCTTAGAAGTTATGGCCTTGTGCCCAAGCCTATGTGAGATCGAGTCAGATGATATAAAACAAATAGGATTTATCTTAAGCCCGGAGGGGGAAGAGGTGGCTAAAGCACTCTTTTACTCTGACTACATTAGGTGATCGGTATTACAAGCAGAGGCGGAGCTGATGAAAGAGGGTATAAGAGTAGTGCAGGGAAACGCGATAAAGGACGTGATACATGATAGGCGTGCCCTTAGGTGCCATGCAGGTATGCTCCCAAATCAAGTCCAATGTAATCTGTCATATAATAAAAATTGCAGTAGGCGTGTGGATAGAAATAATGGTGGTTTAAGTGTGACTGTAGTCTCAGAATGTAACGACCCACAATGGAGGAATGGTGTTAAACCCTTTCTAAATCCCCGTGATGAGTATAGTAGGGGTGAGTTGAGTGATGTGGATTAGGAATTAAGCCCTGCGCACAGCCATTTGGTTTTATCTTGGAATCTGGGAGATTATAATAAACATTTAAAACAAGAGCGGTTTAAAGGAGAGCTTGAAGAGTACGATGTAATGTGTTTCCAAGAAACTTGGCTGTGCGATGATCTGGAACCAGTGGATGGTTTCATGGGGCTGATTAGGGGAGCAACTCGGCAAGGGCCAGGACGTGCATCAGGGGGACTAATAACCCTAGCCTCTACCAGAATAGCGACTAAGTTCACAGAAATAAAAACTAAATGTCATTGGCTATTGGCAGGCCAGGTAGATCTCTACAATGTAATAGGTAGCGCTTAACAGCTTCTGATACTCAATGTTTATATACAACCGGGGAATGTGTATGATTATAATACACAGCATGGACTGTTCGAGGAAGATCTGGAACTATTATGCACGGTAACGCTGGTTGTCTGACTTTAATGTTGGGAGACTTTAATCATAAACTTGATCCTAATCGCAGTGACAATTTATATAAGGAGCTATTGACAGCAGCACAAATCCCTAGAAGTATCTTTTCAAACATAGAATGTTCCGCTCGTGATTTGTCCTTAGCAAGAACATTAGGATCCTTGGGCATGTTTTGCCTAAATGGGCGTATGAAGAGCGATCGTCCGGCCAAAAAGACCTTTCGAACAGGTAATCAGGAATGCCCTATTGATTATGCTTTTGTAAACACCTGGTTCTTCGGAGAAGTGCAAAATTTTTAGGTTGGGCATACAGAGGGCAGTGATCATTGGCCACTCCAAATAACAATATGCTCAGCCGATAAAATTCAAAAAGAAAGAGAAAAGGCACTGATAGCGTTGGTTGAGTATCCCCGTAGGGTAACAACCCGACTAACAGATAGCAGTCTAGAAGCACTTAATAATGTGATTGTAAACTATCACATCCTCAATATGGAAGAAGACCCAAATGACATATTCAAAGGCTATAATAAGGGGATTGCGTTAATGGTCAATTGCCTTAAAAGTAAATAAAAAACAATTCAAGAGGGAAAGAGGAAGGGAGAACCATATATGATGAACAATAGTAAAATATGGTTTAATCAGGAATGTAGGTGTAGAAAGCAAATGATGCGAAGATTACTAAGGGATTATAAGAAAAGACCCTCCGTTATTGAAGAAGAGAAGCTTTGACAAGTAAAACAGGATTATAAAATGCTGATAAGACAGAGGAAACGAGAATACGTTAATAAAAATTGGGATGTAATGATGGAGGTGATAATAACACAGAATATTAGGGGTTTTTGGCAGTTGGTGAGGGAGGGGAAAAGGGTAGGAGCAATGCAGTGTTTGGTCGGAGAAGAAGACTGGTATAAATACTTGTCTTCTGTATATAAAGGTACAGAGGATGAAGAAGGCTATGGAATTCCCAGGAAGCTTGGTGAGAAGATAAGATTAGCTTTTGTCCCACAGAAAATAAAAGAAACTTTTGCAGCTTTGAAATTAACTAAAGCAGCAGGCCAAGACAACCTCCCAGCAATAATAATAAAAAATAATATGGACTGGTGAACAAAATTCTTCTATGTTACGTTTTGTAAAGTTCTTGATTATGGCCGTTTTCCAGAGAGTTGGAAGGGAGCCATGAGAAGACCGATTTACAAAAAGGAGGATCCAACTCATCCAAAAAACTATTGGCTGATAAGTTTACTAGACATAGGGGAAAAGGTTTTCACAAAGTTATTGCTGGGGGTAATTAAAGAATGGGCAGATGATAAAGATTTGATACCAGCAGACCAAGGTAGCTTCAAGGAAGGGCATTCGACAATTGACCACTGCTTTAGTCTGTGGGCCTTAGCAAAAAAATCTGTTGAATTGCGAAGAAGACTATTTTGCTGTTTTGTCGACTTTCATGCAGCATTTGATTTGGTATACAGGAAATTGCTATGGGATATGTTAAAACAGCTAGGAATTGATTTCGATATACTATTTCTTCTCCAGGGCCTGCATTCACAAAATTGGGCCCAAGTAACTTTAGATATGAGTGGCTCACTTTCAAAAAGGATCACTTTAATGAATGGTCTCCGTCAAGGTTGTGTGTTGGCCCCAATTTTATTCTCATTATTCTTGTCAGATCTGCCAGGGTTGTTACGGAAGGTTAATGGGCTAAGCCCAAAAATGGAGTGTGTGCATGTTTCCTGCCTACTATACGCTGACGATTTAGTGATAATGGAAATGACAGAGTTAGGGTTACAAAGGAAGTTAGAGATGTTTTATACCAACTGTCAAAGGAAAAAATTGGTAGTAAATATGGAGAAAATGAAAATAATGTCTATAGGGAAAGAGAATAGCGCATTTAATTACATTCTAGGGGGAAAATAGAGAAGGTAAAAGAGTATAAATATCTGGGCATATGGTTCGACTCACATTTAAGATGGAAAGTTCATATTGAAACTTTAAAAAACAAAGCCTTATCTTCAGTCTGAGGATTAAAACAATTCAATAGTAAATATGGAGGACCTTCTCTCCAGCCGGTTAGCTCTGCTTTTCATGCTATGGTTCGTCCCCAATTCCAATATGGGGTGGAAGTTTTAACCTTCTCAGGGAAGCTAAATTGGGAAATAGAAGAAAGCATTTGCGTAAAGCGCATGCTTTCATTGCCCCCCGCGAGTATGTTACAAGCCATAAGAGCAGAATGTCAAATGACAGCATGGACTTATCTGGGCCGACGAGCCGCACTGAATTTTTGGTTAAGTATAACAGATGAAGGGTTCTGTAAGATCGTGAGATTGTGTAAGAAAGAAATGATAATAAGTGAGTTACATTGGGCATCACAAGTGAGAGGACGGTTAAAAAAGATCTGCGTCCTCCTAGGTCTACCTGATCACCAATGGTGTGGTGCGCAAATCTCGAAGTATAATTTAAGAATAATAGTAAAGGAAAGAGCAAGAGAATTAGACCTGAAGTACTTAGAAAATAAAATATCAACCCAGGCTATGATAGCTGGATGGAGGAATCCGGAAAACTTCCTGTATATAGAGGCTCTACCTAATTCAAAATTAATAAAGTTAGTGTTACACTTCCGAATTGGGCTGAACCCTGGATATATGGATCCCAAAGCAAAAGCATTTCTTAAGGATAGCCAGGGTCCATGTACATGTGGCTTACAACAGAAATATACCATGCAACACTTACTTGTGGGTTGTCAATAGTTTTTAGAAGTGCGCAAGAAGTTTTTAAAACCAATTTTTAAGGAATATAATATTACTAATAGGGACCAAGCACTTAGGCTACTTATTGATATGAGATTTTTAAACGTAACCTGTGCACTGGGCCTATTTCTAAATGACTTAAGAAGGGAAATATTCAGATTTATAGGGGTGAAGGTAGGGTATGATGCCGAATATAGAGTTTTAAATGTTATAATTTATTATTATTATATTGGTTGATGGTATTTTATGATTTTTTTTTATGCTAGAAGGCAAGAAATAATATGGAGAGTACTTTTTATTGAAAAAACAAAAAAAGCACTTTATGATAAAGTAAGGATGGAGCTCTTTCAGAGCTGTATAGGGGATAAACTTGTAGGCATGTTGCACTTTATGAAACTATAAGAACTTGAATTATGGAGAAAGTAAAAGGAAAGAAGAGCTTGTTTATTCTAAAAATGGTATGGGTTGATGGTATTCTAGATAACCTTGCTACGCATAACAAGGCAAGAAATAAAACGTGGAGTATTCCAAAATTGGAAATTGCACTTAGGAGATCGCAAGGACCAGGGTCTGATCAGAACTGTATGTGGGATAATTTGAGTTGGCACGCTGCACTTTCAGGAACTGTAAGAACTTGATTTTCAATCAAATGAACTATGCAATTAGAGTTGGTTAATAAGAATTAGAATGATTTAACAACTCTGTGTGTTAATGTAATATGTCATTGTAAATTTTATTGTTTTTATACTTTTAAGGCTTATGCCAAATAAAATAATTTTTTTGACTTGACTTGAAATTTTAAATTAATTTTCTTAAAATTCTCAATTACTTTTTGTAGGGTGATTTCTATGGTGGCTGAGATCGGTGGGAGGGATCTACACAAACAAGCCAAAAGTTACTAATAGTGAGGTTTCAATCTTAAATTCAGTCACAGGAGTCTCAACACACCAATTTGGGGACGAGCCAGATATTTAAGTCTATATGTAGGTGTACATTTATACATGGAAATGGTGAGGTCCATCCATAAGTAGATTTTCACTTAAGTGTAGGTTTAGATTTACACTTGCGGAGACCTGCACATGCAAACTTACTTTTGTGAATAGAGCCCTCTGTGCTGCTATGCAGCCTGTATGGAACAAATGTTTTCCAGGATGTGAACCATTCAATCTGCCTTCCGGACTAAATTCTGGAAGCTACTCAGCACTTAGAAATAAGAGCAGGGGTTATGGGAGCAGGGAGCGAATTACCTGGGGCTAAGGAGGTCTCAGCCTGATGTCTCCTGGCTCAATGATGGCTCTCTCAGGTTGTTGGAGGAGTGGTAGTGGTGGTGGTGACAGCTTTACAAGTATACAGCAGAGTCTTGGCTGCTATCACAACGGACTGGCTTGTATCATGTGAGGTTCATGTGAGTAAATCTCCTACTTATTGATGAACTCAGACCCTGAGCCCATGACCTGTCCAGCCCCTCACCCTCTGGGCTGAAGGGACCTTTTGTTCCACTGGATTCCCCTATGATTCCATTTGACACTCCATCCTCCTCAGATGGATTTTTCCTCATATTGTATGGAGTTTTTAAAATAAAGACATAAATACAAATCAACTTAACATTAATACTTATAAAGTGGCTCTCACATGTGAGACACATCTCTTGGTATCTATCAATTTACAATAATATCAAACCCAGGAACTACGCATCATTTCTTCTCACACTCAGTTCCAAAATGGCATCAAGAAACACAATACATACAATTTGTCAAACATACGTTAATTCATTTATGGCCAAAAACATTTTAGATTGGTTGGTGTGTAAGACATATGCATACACAATAAACTATGTATACATTCTGAATTTTCAGACACAAAATTAGAAAATACAGCCATATGTCTACTATAAGATGTGACTGTGTTTTTTTATCTACGTTTATGTGTGTAATGCTAGGCATGATGTGCAGACATATTGCAGGTGGGTTATTTAACAGTATATTTGTTTCATTCACTTCTTTTAGAGTGTCTCGCCAATGTTATTGAATGGCTGCCTAACAAAAGGTGTTTGTCAGTTGACATTGTCAAGTAAAAGGCTAGGACCTTTTGAAATCTATTTCTTTTAACTCTAAGAGAACATAATTGCTATGACCAGAAGATGTTTAAAGACTTGATGTGAATCAATAAGAAACAAAGAACCTATGGGCCTGATTGCAACCTTGGCAGATGGGATACTCCGTCACAAACATGATGGATATCCTGCCCGCCGTTTTACAAGTTCCATAGGATATAATGTAACTTGTAATACAGCGGATGGGATATCTGTCACATTTGTGATGGAGTATCCCATCAGCAAAAGTCATACTCAGGCCCTATGTCTTAAAAGAAATGCAGTGTTAAGTATAGAATACACATTTTCGAAAGAATAAAAAGTTGAGCTTTTCAGGACATACTACATATAAATAGGGTACATATCACATAATCAATAAAAGCACCATGCCAATCATGCCCTATCAGTAATGAACTTGTTATTGAAGGCCATACGTTTAGAATAACAGAACATTTGTGCTAAACATTGTAAAACATTTTAGATGTGTGCATAACCTCTCAGTCTTTTACTATTAGATGACCATTATGTTTTGCTACATCACTGGCTACTGTCAATGCGAAAAACAACAGTGACACATAAGGTTAAGGTATTGGCAGCTAGATGTGAGGTTAAAATATTGATGTTATTTACAAAAGAAGTGTAGTTTAAGAGACATGTCATACTTAACATTTTCTATTGTGATTGTGACTGGTCATCTTTTAGTTGTTACCTAAGGTGAATATTAGGCAGCTCTACAATATTATCCTGATAAGTTACAAGTGAATGTGTCAATATATAAGCTTCTGAATTGTTTAAGATATATAAAAACATGTTTTACACCATTATTCTCACATTATTGATTTTTCCAAAAATGTATTCTTGATCTTGAATGCAAATGAAAAAGTTTGATATAAAAAGTTAAAAAACATTGTCCTAATTTATTTTTAGTTAAATAATAATTTGTAAGACACATATATGTTGTGTTATCATTGTAGGTAGTAAGTACTAGAAAAGTGGAAAATGCTCTCTACATGGCTGGTGATAGATCAATGTGAATCAAGAAATCTGTTTAATTTTATCTTGGGATGTTTTATCAATCCAACATATTCCCAACGGTAGCACAACATAAATAGGTCATTGCCAATGAAATATATGTTAATAAAACAAAATGAACTTTAAAATGTTTAAATTAGGTCATGGTTAACCTGTCTTTTTTGTTGCTAATCAAAGTAGCAAATTTATTTTACTCCATCCATACATATGTGACAGTTATTCAGTTTCTATGTGTGTCATGTTTCACACGCAAACTTTGGCTGCTATGCTGTGGCCTGCAGCTATTCTGCTAGGTTGAGGTAAGCCACCTTCAGGGTGCGACAGTTTGGCGGAATCTTTGAATTCCATACCTTTTTTTCTGCTGCAAAAACCTCCCATCTCTTATAATGCTGTCATCCAGTTCCACCAGTCCTCCCGGCATTTCTGTACACAGAATGAGGGGGTTTACTTAATCTGCCTCATGATGGAGAAGAAAACCCTCTAGGCACAAGTTTCAAATAGTCAGAAAACAAGTGTGAGGGAAATGTTCTGGAATCTTTGGCGCTCTACAGAAGTCCTACCACTCAGTGCTCCACACTCCTCCCAATAAACATAATGGGCCTAATTCTGAGTCTGACGGGCGGCGGAGGCCGCCCGCCAGACTTCCCCCCTCCGAAATACCGCTCCGCGGTCGAAAGACCGCGGAGGGTATTCCGAGTTTTCCCCTGGGCTGGCGGGCGGTCTTCGCAAGACCGCCCGCCAGCCCAGGGGAAAACTCCCTTCCCACGATGACGCCGGCTCGTAATAGAGCCGGCGGAGTGGGAAGGTGCGACGGGTGCAGTTGCACCCGTCGCGTATTTCAGTGTCTGCTTTGCAGACACTGAAATACTTTTAGGGGCCCTCTTACGGGGGCCCCTGCCGTGCCCATGCCATAGGCATGGGCACGGCAGGGGCCCCCAGGGGCCCCGTGACTCCCCCTCCCGCCATCCGTTTCCCGGCGGGAGAACCGCCAGGAACTGGATGGCGGGAGGGGGAGTCGGAATCCTCCATGGCTGCGGAGCGCGCTCCGCAGCCATGGAGGATTCCTACGAGCGGCGGAAAGTCAGCGGGAGACCGCTGGCTTTCCGCGTCTGACCGCGGCTAAACCGCCGCGGTCAGAATGCTCGTAGGAGCACCGCCAGCCTGTCGGCGGTGCTCCCGTGGTCGGTGGCCCTGGCGGCCACCGACCGCCAGGGTCGGAATGACCCGCAATATCCCTCTAGTATGGTTGGACCTAGAACCCACAGCAGGAAAGACCCAGAACATGACGTGGAGACATCAAATTTCTAACATGAAAAGCACCCTTTTTGGCAATGTGGCTAGCTGTAGAATGGATTTGACTGCCACCCAGGGAAACTAGCCAAAACAAAACATTTCTTAAAACTAGACACAGACGGGAGTTCAGGGGGTTGTGACATGTGTTGATACCACTATATTTTCTTACTCACAAAATGTTGCAACCTGAATCTTTAGAATAAATCATTTCTTTTTCTCACATTGTTTGGAGAGAAAGTTCTAGAATCTGCACAGATCCAAACAATTCCTACCACCAAGAGTTTCCACACTTTTTTTGATAAAAATGGTACCTTGCAGGTGTGACTGAGCTTGTTTATCATAGTAAGGTTGTTTAAAGTGTATCTGTAGTGTGTGGTAGGTTATATTAGTGCATTGAACTGATTTTTTTAGTTGTAGTATCTGTGTGTACTAGTGAGTTTTAAAATATATGTAATTATTTTACTTCATATTTTACTTTGGTTTTTAGTATGTGCACTTTTTTGTAAGCAGTTTTAGAAATTTTGTATGGGTGTATTGGGTGTATGTATGAACTGTTTTATGTTTTTTTTGATTTGCAGTATTAAAGACAGACACTACCAAGGCCTTTTGTTTATTTCATGTTCACCATTTTTGTTTTGGGGAATTTCACATAGAGTGAATCTATATAGCTAACTTTTAAGCAATTACTTTCGCTTTATGGTTTGCAGTTATTTTTGTTTTAAATATACATTTGGGGGTTTGCATGGATATTTGGAATTTACTATTGAAATATTTCCCTGTTGATTGCCCTTTCAACACTTCTATTTTTTTGCATTTTTGGGCCTTGCATTTGTGGATTACTGTAATGCAACCAAATTTCAGAAGTACATTTTTATTCAAAAATGTGTAGGAATAATAAAAAGGGTTTGACAGTTGGTATAAAACATCTCTAACTTCCTTTGTCTAAAATGTTTTGTACTGGATGTTTTATTGTAATGTATTATAGTATAACGTTTTTGCTTTCCTTATTACAAATGCATGTATGCTTTGTAGTTATCTCTGTTTTTGGAGCTGTTAATATATATTAGCTATACATTTGTGTGAGTACTAGTATTTTTTATTTATTCCGTTAGTATATAAAATGCATGTTTTGCTGTTTTAGGTTTGATAAATGTTTCTTAATTAGAGATTTAAAAATATATATATTTTAGCAATATGTACGTAAAATCCTCCTGCTAGCCAGCAGAGTATATAACTTTCCCAGTAGGGTAATTCAAAGTCACAATTCAATTGGGAGTGGACTTAGGGACTTAAGAAGTATGAATGGGCAAATTAAGCTTATTGTGCAATTTCGTTTACATTTTTTTAATGTCTGGTGATAAAAGGTTTTGCTACACAGAAACCCCTTTCTGTATACCCCCACTAAATCTGAAGGATATCTATTCCTCTTCCCACCCCACAAGGAGAGTTACTATTTTGCAAGGGTGAGAAAGAGGTGAACTTTTGAATTAGTTCACAGACTTACAAGTCAAATCATTTCCTTCAGTGCCCACTTTTCATCCCTTGTTTGAGATGTAATACTGAGGAGTTCTCTGTGCCTATGAAGAAGAAATGTGCAGCTGTGATAACACCAAACCTCTTACACAGTTTAGATGGTGTAAGCATTAAGTGGCAAAAGAAAAGTCTTTTTTACTAGAAGAGTTCAAGTCTGTGAGGTAGCACAAAAACTTCTAAATATGAAAGTAAAATGTCTCTTTAAAGTAGTTCAGGTATGATTTTGCAATATAAATAATATAAATAATAACATCAAACAGTTGTGCTAAAGTAAACGTAAAATCATGTGTTGTCAAACTATAGAGCAACTTAATTTAAACCTCCAGTTGTTATAAGTGTACACTGCCTATGCCCACTTCATAAATGATTATAGGTGGTAATTGAAGAAACTGTTTTCAGGGATAGTCAGCAGGACCATTTACATTTGAAGCTTAAGTTGAAATAACTACAGTTCATTTTTAAGCCAGTATAGGATGGGATTGCTTTGTTTCATTTAAATGTTTCTTTATATAGGTTTAAATAAACTCATCCATGGTACATGTGTCTGCATATATATCAAATTAAAATCTACATTAAGTTACATAGTTCATAAAATAAATAATGGCATGATTTAATCTCAAGCATACATAAAAGATTATGGCACTCATTATGACATAAGAGGTCAGCTGACAGCCATGCCGGCCATGACTGTAGTACTGCTGCCAGGCCGGCGGTAATGACCGCCAAATAATGACCATGGCGGTGATCCCTCCCATAGACAGCCAATGTATCACCACAACCCCCAGTGCAGTACGAACACTGAACACGGCGGTAGCCAACAACAGGCAGGTGGCAGACAAGGATCTGCCCACCATATTATGACACAGCAGATCGCCAGGATTTTCGGGGGTTAGCAACGCCACCAAAAGCCTGGTGGAAACATATCATATAAAAGGAGATACTCACCTCCAGGGACACAGAGGAGTTCACGGCCGCCATGGATCCAGAATTGGAAGTTTCCTCAGTCCTGTACCACGCCATGGCAGTCCAGGAGCACCAACACCAACGAAGATGACGACGGTGAGTACAGCCGCCTAGCACTCAAGGGAGGGAGGAGAGAGTGACACACACATGCACAACATACACCATACACACACACCACAAACTCAGAACAATCTGCAGAGTAAATCGACAGCAACAGTACCCAGGAGCAAAGAAAGCTAGGACACATACCGCTCTGGTCCAACCACTGTAATCATGTTGGATAGCGGGCGTAAATATACATAATTAAAATGAACATATTTACGAACAAGCCCATTAGCCAGTCCAAATTCCACAAATGGCCACAGGGCAAAGTTCAAGGGCCCAACTTGACTCATGACAACATTGGCACTCCACTGGGCAGGGACATCATGGAGGTGGCAATCAGACACCTCAGGGGGCAAGGGGCTGTGAGGGGGGTGGGTGGGGTGAGGGAGTTTCTTCACAGGGGAGTCCTTGGGTTTGGTTTTTAGAGGGTGTTGGTCCTTGACATTCAATTTAAGTGGCAGAGGTGTGGGCTTGGGGCAGGGGGGCGGAGTGCCACTCTTGTGCCCCTTAGTAGCAGCAGAAGTATCAGGGGAGGAACAGGGCCTGATTTTGTGCTTGAGGTACTGGGCTGCGAGGGGTGGGACTTTTTGCTTACGGGAAGGACAGGGGAGGGGAGAGGTCATGGCGGGAAAGGAAAAGCTTCTTAGGACCAATGGGGTGGGCTGTGGGAGAAGGTATGGGAGTGGAGGTACAGGGAGTGGTTGTAGGAGGAGGAGGTGAGCTAGACTTGGGTACAGGTGGATGGACAGTGTGCCTGTGTGAGGTGGATGGCTGTTGGGGGTCTGAGTGCAAGCATTTGTGTGTCTTTGGAGGGGGACAGACAGGGTGGGGGAGGATAAACAGGACGTGTGGATTCAATCAATCAATCAATTTGTAAAGCACGCTATATACCCGTGAGGGTTTCAAGGCGCTGGGGGGGGGGAGGGTGCTGCTTGAGGAGTTTTCTGAAGGAAAGAAGGTCCTGGGTATGTCGTAGATCCGGCGGGAGGGTGTTCCCGGTCTTGGCGGCGAGGTACGAGAATGATCTGCTGCGAGAAGATTTTCGTCGGATGCGGGGGATGGAGGCGAGGGCGAGGTTAGCGGAGCGGAGATGCCGGGTGGGGGTGTAGAAGCTGAGCCTGTTGTTCAGGTATGATGGTCCGGTGTTGTGGAGTGCCTTGTGTTCATGGGTGAGGAGCTCGAAGGTGATCCTCTTGTTGACGGGGAGCCAGTGAAGGTCTCTTAGGTGGGGGGTGATGTGGCAGTGGCGAGGGATGTTGAGGATGAGTCGGGCGGAGGTGTTTTGGATGCGTGGGAGGCGTTTGGATGAGATACCGGTGTAGACGGCATTGCCATAGTCGAGTCTGCTGCTGACGTGGGCCTGGGTTACTGTTTTTCTTGTTTCTGTTGGGATCCATTTGTAAACTCTGCGAAGCATGCAGAGGGTGTTGTAGCAGGAGGAGGAGATGGCGCTGACCTGCTTTGACATGGAGAGTGAGGAGTCGAGGGTGAAGCCGATGTTTCGTGCGCTGTCGGTGGGTGTCGGTGGGGGACCCTGCGTGGACAGCCACCATGAGTTGTCCCAGGCGCAGGGGGAGCACCCAGGGATGAGGACCTCTGTTTTGTCCGAGTTCAGTTTTAGCCGGTTGTCTCTCATCCAGTCAGCAATGGCTTTTAGTCCCTCGTGGACATTGGTTTTGTCGGTGTGCGGGTCCTTGGTGAGGGAGAGGATGAGTTGGGTGTCTTTGGCGTAGGAGATGATGTTGAGGTTGTGCTGACGGGCCACTTGTGCGAGGGGGGCCATGTAGATGTTGAATAGCGTCGGGCTGAGGGATGAGCCCTGGGGTACGCCGCAGATGATGTTGAAGGCTTTGGATTGGTACGGGGGGAGGCAGACTCTTTGGGTTCTGCCGGCGAGGAAGGATGTGGTCCATTCGAGGGCCTGGTCCTGGATTCTTGCTGCGTGGAGGCAGGATTTTAGGGAGTGGTGACAGACGGTGTCAAAGGCGGCTGATAGGTCTAGGAGGATGAGGGCAGATGTTTCTCCATTGTCGAGGTGGCTTCTGATGTCGTCTGTGGCGGCGAGGAGGGCGGTTTCGGTGCTGTGGTTGCATCTGAAGCTGGACTGGGAGGGGTCGAGGATGTTGTTGTCTTCGAGGTACCGAGTGAGCTGAGTGTTGACGATTTTCTCGATGACCTTCGCCGGGAAAGGGAGCAGAGAGATGGGCCAGAAGTTTTTCAGGTCCTTGGGGTCCGCCTTTGGTTTCTTGAGAAGGGCGTTGATTTTGGCGTGTTTCCAGCTTTCCGGGAATCTTGCAGATGCGAAGGAGATGTTGATGGCTTTGCGTAGGTGTGGTGCGATGGCTGTGTCTGCTTTGTTAAAGATGTGGTGTGGGCAGGGGTCTGATGGTGATCCGGAGTGGATGGAGTTCATGGTCTTGCGGGTTTCGTCGTCGCTGATTTTGGCCCAGGAGGTCAGTCAGCTGGAGCGGGTGGAGTTCGTGGTGGGTGGGGTAGGAGCGTCCAGAATGTGAGGGGAGTTGAAGCTGTCGTGGATGTCCGTGATTTTTTGGTGGAAGGCGGTTGCTAGGGCGTCGCATTGTTCTTGGGAGGGGTTGATGTCGTTGACGGTGGCGTTTGGGTTAGAGAGTTCTTTTACGATGCTGAAAAGTTCTTTGCAGTCGTGGGCATTGTTTTCTAGGCGGGTTGTGAAGGAGGATCTTTTTGCTAGCCTGATGAGATGGTGGTGTTTGCGTGTGGCATCCTTGAGTGCCGTGTGGTTGTCTGGAGTGCGTTCGAGTAGCCATATTTGCTTGAGATTTCGGCAGTGGCGTTTGGAGGCTTAGAGGTCGTCGGTGAACCAGGTGGCTTTTTTGTTGATGTGGTTGTTGGAGGGTTTTCTGAGTGGAGCAAAGCGGTCGGCGCAGTCGTTGACCCATAGCTTGAGGTTGTGTGCCGCGATGTCAGGGTCGGTGGGGTTGGCGGGCGGTTTCTGGACTAGGGCGTTGGTTAGTTGAAATTCTGTGACTTTGCCCCATCTGCGGTATGATGTTTGTTCGGTGAGGTGGTGTTCTGTCTGTTTCTTGAAGGTGAAGTGGATGCAATGGTGGCCGGTCCAGTAGAGTTTGGTGGTATGGTTGAAGGTGACGTGGTTGCTTGTGGACAAGATGGGGTGTGACCGGCTGTGTGGGTGGGTGTGTTGACGAGCTGTGTGAAGCCGAGGTTGGCGAGGTTTTCGGTCAGGGTAGTGGAGTTGGTGTCATTGTTGTTTTCGAGGTGAAAGTTCAGGTCTCCGAGGAGGATGTAGTCCGTGGAGGCGAGTGCGTGGGTGCTGGCCAGGTCGGCGATGGCGTTGCTGAAAGGTGCTCTGGGTCCTGGGGGTCTATAGATGAGTGTTCCTCTGAGTGTGGTATTGGGGTCGGTGCAGACTTGGAAGTGAAGGAGTTTGGCGGCGCTGAAGGAGTCGTCCAAGGTGGTTTTGACTTCGAGGGTGGCTTTGTGGACGATGGCTATGCCTCCTCCGGTTCTGTTGGTGCGGTCTCGGCGAGCGACTTTGTATCCATTCGGGATGGCTATGGCGATGTCGGGTGCTGAGGAGTCGTTCCACCAAGTTTCGGTTAGAAAGGCCACGTCTGGGAGGTGGAGGTGGAGTCGAGCAGGTCCCAGGCTTCGATGGCGTGCATGCGTGCTGAGCGGGTGTTGAGGAGTATGCAACAGAGGTGGTTTGCCTTGATCCTAGGAGGTTTGTGGGCTCTGTTGCAGGTGAAGCTGCAGTTGTGGCAGGAGAAGGGTCCGTGCGTGCTCTTTGGAGAGGCCTGGAAGCAGGTGGTGTCTCGGCTGGTGTTGAGTGCGCGGAGGGTGTCGGCGTTATAGCGAATGCTGACGGGGTGGCTGTTGCCGGGGCCAGGGGTTCTGGCGCTGGGCGTGTCCAGGCGTGGACGGGCGCAGACGGGCTTGCCTTTGGCGCGCCGTGGCTGCCATAAGAGGAGGGGAGGGTGGGAGTGGCAGCTGGGAGGCGGGAGGGCCTAGCGAATGAGAGGGCTGGGGGGTGGGGCCGCAGGGGACGCAGCGGTGGGAAAACGGAAAAAGGAGGCAGCAAGGAAATGGTGAGAAGGAGGGGGGAGGCGGGAGGGGCCACAGGGGACACAGCAGCGGGGAAAAGAAAAAAGGAGGCAACAAGGAAACGGAGAGAAGGAGGGGCCGCAGGGGACGCAGCAGTGGGGAAAAAGGAGGCAGCAAAGGATTGGGATGGAGGTGGCGCGGAAGGCAGAGCGGGGAGCGCCCTGCCTGCAGGAGCAGGGTCAAAGGTTGCTCCCTGCTACCGCGCCTGCCATAAGAGGAGGGGAGGGTAGGAGTGGCAGCTGCGAGGCGGGAGGGCCTAGCGAATGAGAGGGCTGGGGGGTGGGGCCGCAGGGGATGCAGCGGCGGGGAAAAGGAAAAAGGAGGCAGCAAGGAAACGGTTAGAAGGAGGGGGGAGGCGGGCGAGGCAGCAGGGGACGCAGCGGAGGGAAAAAGGAGGCAGCAAGGAAACGGTGAGAAGGAGGGGGGAGGGGGGAGGGGCCGCAGGGGACGCAGCGGCGGGGAAAAGGAAAAAGGAGGCAGCAAGGAAACGGAGAGAAGGAGGGGGGAGGCGGGAGGGGCCGTAGGGGACGCAGCGGCGGGGAAAAAGGAGGCAGCAAAGGAACGGGATGGAGGCGGCACGGAAGGCGGAGTGGGGAGCGACCTGCCTACAGGAGCAGGGTCAAAGGTTGCTCCCTGCTACCGCGCCGCGGCTGCCATAGGAGGAGGGGAGGGTGGGAGTGGCAGCTGCGAGGCAGGAGGGCTTAGCGAATGAGAGGGCTGGGGGGTGGGGCCGCAGGGGACGCAGCGGCGGGAAAAAGGAAAAAGTAGGCAGCAAGGAAATGGTGAGAAGGAAGGGGAAGGCGGGAGGGGCGGGAGGGGCGGGAGGGGCCGCAGGGGACGCAGTGGTGGGGAAAAGGAAAAATGAGGCAGCAAGGAAACGGTGAGAAGGAGGGGGGAGGCAGGAGGGGCCACAGGGGACGCAGCGGCGGGGAAAAGGAAAAAGAAGGCAGCAAGGAAACTGAGAGAAGGAGGGGGGAGGCGGGAGGGACCGCAGGGGACGCAGCGGCGGGGAAAAAGAGGGCAGCAAAGGAACGGGGGGATGGAGGTGGCGTGGAAGGCGGAGCTGGGAGCGACCTGCCTGCAGGAGCAGGGTCAAAGGTTGCTCCCTGCTACCGCGGCTGCCATAAGAGGAGGGGAGGGTGGGAGTGGATTGATGTTGTGGTGGTTTCTGCAAGTGATGTGGGTGTTCTGCATTAGGTGGTGATGGTGGTGATGGTGACTGCGCATGTGGTGTGTGAGGTGCATGTCTGCGGGTCTGCTGTTGTGGTGACTGTGGGCAAGGCTGTACAGGTGGCAGGATCTGGGACTGTTGATGCTGTGCATGCAGGTGTGAGTGCTGATGTGACTGTGAGTGAGGAGGAGGAGAGGGAGACAGTGGCTGATATTGTGTATGCATCTGTCTGTTGGCTATGTGCATGCTTGTGGACTGAAGTGTACTGCCTGTGCTTGTCTATGCAAGTCTTGTCTGTTGTCTTGTGTGCATGCTTGTCAGAATGTGTGCGTGGGATGGGTTTGAGCAGAGGAGACTGGGACTGGGAAGAGGTAGTTGGATGGGGACGGAAGAAACAGAGACACTGGCTTCTGTCAGAGAGGTGGCCAGAGCCTGAAACAATCTCTGTAGGGCCGACAAGCCACAGTGAATGCCCTCCAGGAAGGCATTGCATTGCTGCACCTGAGATGCAAGCGCCTGGATGGCATTCACTATAATTAACTGCCCTACAGAGATGGATCCCAGGAGGTCAATAGCCTCCCCACTGAGGGCAGCAGGACTGACTGGGGCAGTCCTTGAGGTGCCTGGGGCGAAGGAAAAGCCCACCCTACTGGGTGAGCGGGAACGGGCAACTCAGTCAGGGGCTCCTGGGAGGGCGGTGCTGGTACGGGTAGTGGTGGAAGATTAAGTAGCTGGGCTTGTCTCAGAGGAGTCCGCCACCACCAGGGAGCTCCCATCGGAGGAGAAATCTGAGTCTCTAGTATCAGCTCCTGTCCTCCCGTGGTGCTCCCATCACCCTCCGTCCCACTGGTACCCTCAGCGTCAGTGGATTATGCCTCCTCGGTCCTGTGGGCTGCAGCTCCTTCACTCGCCGGTGCCCCAGCTCCTTTGCCAGATTATGCTAATGCACACATGGACAGGTAGACAAAAGGATGGGGGGGAGAAAGGGAGCACAGGGTCAATCACAGCACCAACATTACAGATGGCAGACACATCACGATCACTCACTGGGACTAAGAATGGGCAGTATGGAACACACTGGCATACCATTTGCTAGGTACTATAGCAGATAGGACCCAAACACTGCCATCTGCACACCTACTAGGATCAACTGAGGCCTGTCTGCCAGGGAAAGCCAGCTACATACCAATTAAAAATATGCATACCACCCAAAATACCTAAGCTACACTAGGCAGTAATGTCTAAACTGGCATACTGGGGCATCCACTGACTAGAACCCTGCACACAAATCCCATGCCAGGCAACAAATGATGAAGTCACACACACTGTACTCACCCCCTTGTGGCTCTTGTGCTGCCCTCAAGCGCCCATCCAACTCTGGGTAGGCCACGGCCAGTATGCGGGCCATTAGGGGGATTAGGCTCTGACAGGCACTCCTCCCTCATTGGGAGGCCATCCCCAGCTTGGCCTCCCAGTCTTCCAGGCCCAGCGTCTCATGTCCTCCCACTGTTTACTGCAGTGGATGCTCCACCGGCTATGGACCCCCAGGGTCCACATGTCCTTAACAATAGCACGCCACAACCCCTTCTTCTGATGGACGCTGACCTGCCGAGGGAACACAGACAGAGGGACACCACGATCCAGACAATCCAGCCTATCAAGCAAATGGCACATACAGCATTTTCCCCTCATCAGGCACACACATGACCTGTACCTCTTCATTCACATTGGCTGCACCCCCAAGAATTATACACTGCCAGCACACACATACATCTACATGCAGCCATGTTGCATGCAACATACACATGAGGTACTCACCTGTTGGTCTGGAGGCCCATACAACTGCCCATACAGGGGCAGGACCCCATCCACGAGCCTCTCCAACTCCTCCGACATGAAGGCTGGGACCCTTTCCCCTGTAGCACGGGCAATGGCAGGTACCAAACACAGGTCACAGCAGCACACGCAGTGGAGATGTAGTCCAGTGGAATGTCAAGAATCAAATGAATAGTAGGAAGAAAATGGCGGTCACATCCGCGGTTTTGAACACCGTCACCCCCGCATTCATCATCATTGATTTCTGTACTCCATAGAGAACCATGTTAGCCAATGAGGAATTGCACAGTGACGCCGACCGTCTTCCACCATGATGCCTAATGCTGGCAGTGTGAGGTCACTTCCACCTGTCCCTGCATACAGGACAGGCGGTTGCCATTTACTACTGGCAGTACTCATGTATTGAATATAAAACTTTATCATTGGTGTCAAATGTACATGACTAGACAATTCTATTGCCCATCATACATACATGCTCTGTGTACTCTGGAGTTGTGTGTCCATAGCTCCTGTTGTCACTCCCTTTTTACTTTTAGGTCCCTTAGGTACCAACCACTGTGGAGGAATAGGAGGAGGAGGCAAGCACCAATGAACAGACCCCTTGAGAACTTGACTACACTGGAGGACAGGCACATCACACTCACCTATCATCTGTACAGGGCCTCAATCACAGAGCTGTATGCACAATTGGAGCCAGATCTGCTACCTGCTATCCGATGCACCACAGTAATATCCCCTCTTGTGCAGGTACTATCAGTGTTTCATTTCCTGGCAACAGGTTATTTCCAGGTGACAGTGGGCTTGGCTGTAGGAATGTCACAGACAATGTTCTCTATTGTGCCCAGGGTCTTGGAAGGTGCCTGCTTGAAGCAAGGGAGTGACTCCATCACTCCATGGGAGATTTCTTCAGCCCTTCTGGTGCAGGATGAAGACAGGGAGTCCCCAGAGCGTGCACACAGTGGAAACTGTTGCAGTTGTTGACTTGGAGCTGAGGTTGCTGAAGAAAAGTATCTCTTGTAGATACTTTGTTGCAGTTTTTTCTTGGAGCAGGCTGTGGTTGATCCAAGGTCAGAGGAGGCTGAAGTTGTTGCAGAGGATTCCTGAAGAAAACTTGCAAGCAGAATCCGAAGAGAACCCACAGGAGAGACCCTAAATAGCCCAGAGAGTGGGAATGGCTACCTTATCAGGTATGGACCTATCAGTAGGGGTCTCTGATGTCACCTGCTGGCACTGGCCACTCAGAGCCCCCCAGAGTGCCCGCACACCTTGCAAAGCAAGATGGCTGAAGTCTGGGACACACTGGAGGAGCTCTGGGCACCACCCCTAGGGTGGTGATGGACAGGGGAGTGGTCACTCCCCTTTCCTTTGTCCAGTTTCATACCAGAGCAGGGGAGAAGGGGTCCCTGAACCGGTGTAGACTAGTTTATGCAAGGAGGGTACCATCTGTGCCCTTCAAAGCATTCCCAGATACTGGGGGAGGCTAGCCTTCCCAGCCTGTAACACCTATTTCCAAAGGGGGAGGGTGTAACACCCTGCTCTCAGAGGAAATGCTTTGTTCTGCCATCCTGGGACTGGGTTGCCCGGACCCCAGGATGGCAGAACTCTGTCTGTGAGGTGGCAGCATCACACACGCACAGGTAGACAATCAAAGCACACAAAATCATACAACACTGCAACACACAACAAAAACACCACTCATTACCATGACAACAACATGTCCCCAACATACACATGCCCATCACACAACACACACCCATCACTGGAGGACAAGAGCACTGCACACAACTTCACATGCTGCCCAGACAAAACAGGTAGCACAAGCACCACTTACACACAAATACTCACAGACAAATAATGTCAGCAATTAACAAGTCCGCCCTAAGACATGAAAGGTCAATATGTAATGCCGAAACCAACAACTGGTTGGTCCAATTATCTATTACAAATCTGAAATGAGATTGAAATGTCCAAGGCCATAGGCCAATACATTTGGAAAATGTGCAACATACACACAGTGCACATCTGTGTGCCCCGAACTTGACTCAGGACTGCCATGTAACCTCCACAGGTAGGGGCATCAAGGGAGCAAGCAGGCACCTCAGGGATTATTGGAGGGGGACAGAGGGGTTGTTTGGGCCTAGGTTTTGGAGAGGTTCCTTAGTGATTGGGCTTGGGAGGTGGGGTTTAGGTCCACACTCAGGTGAGGGTTGAGTTTTCTTGGGAGAAGTATACTTCTTGGTGGGGGGAGGGGCACGGCTACTTGCAGGGGGAGGTGAGGCCTTGGACGAGAAAGGGACGGGTCTACAGAGGGAAACAGAGCATTTAGGAGCCTCGCGGGGGAAAGAGGAGTAGGGAAGAGGTCAAAACATGAAACAAACACTTTTTTAGACACACAGGAATGGTCATCAGAAGAGAGTTTGGGTGTGGATTGGAGAGAGTGGTTGTCTGACATTTATGTGTGGGTGCCCTGGGTGCATGCTTGTGGGAGGTATGCTTGTGGTTGGTGGGTATCTGTTGGGTGGGTGAATGAGGGTATCAATGTGTATGGGTCTGAGGGTGGGTGGAGGTGTGGGGGATGCTGTGGTGGGTGGGTGACTGTCTTTTGGGGTGGTGACTGCAGGTATGGTGGATGAGCTGCATGTAGGAGGGTCAGTGGTTGTCGTGTCTATGGGTCTGGTGACTGGGGTAGATGTCTGCTATTGTGCTGAATTTGGATAGGATAGGCATTGTGGCTAGATCTGTGAATGTTGGTATGATGTCTGCAGGTGTGTCAGGTGAAGTGTCAGAGATGCTGAGGGTGGTGGGGTGTCAGGGCAGTTTGTGACTGTTGCTGTGTCTGCATCTGCATGTTGCTTGTGTGCATGCCGGTGGTGTGTCTTGTGGTGCCTATGTTTGTCTGAGCTACCCTTGAATGTTTAGATGGATGCATGCCTGCCTGTCTGTGTGGTTCGGCTGGGTCAGGGAAGAGGGTTTTGGGTTTGGGAAGATGGAGGGGGGACGATAGAAAATGGGTGACTGGCTCCCATCATTGTGGAGGCCAGAGCCTGAAAGCATATCTGTAGGCCAGCCAGTGCACCGTAAACGCCCTTCAGGAACACATTACTCTGTTGGACTTGAGTTGTCAATCCCAGGATGGCATTCACGACTGACCCACAGAGATTGACCTCAGGAGGTGAATAGCCTCCTTACTGAGGGCAGCAGGGCTGACAGGGGTGCCTGTGGCAAAGGAGATGCCCACCATCTTTGGTGAGCGGGCACCGGCAACTGGGTGGGGAACTACAGGGAGAGTAGTGATAGTAAGGGGGGTGGCAGACAAAGATGGTGCTGGGGTAGTCCCAGATGGGTCCACCACCTCCAGCGAGTGTCCACTTGGGGAGGATGATTCTGAAGATGAAGAACTGGATCCTATCCCTCCAGTGGCACTCCCCTCGCCCTTTGTGCCACTGGGTCCCTCGGTGTCAGTGGAATCCTGACTTCAGGCCCCGTGGCCAGCAGCAGCTTTCCCACTCAGCTGTGCCCCCTCTCTTCACTTACTGATGCTGATGCTGAGAAACAGAGAGCAAGATTCTTTACATACACATACATTACACCATACACGACAGTAACATCACATCTATGTGTAAAACAACCCCCCAGTAGGAACCATTTTGAGCCAACATCCTGTATAACCATTTATGACAACAATGTCACACACAACATAAGTTAACTATCTGACCACTATATCGGGATCCTCTTAGTACAGCCATAACACAAACTATTCCTGCACAAGATGATTTGTCAACATAAAAAGTGTGTCCCAAAATAGAGCATCATTTTGAAACAACAAGCCATCAATGGCAATTAGTGTTGACTTTGATATCACATTCATACATACTCCAAATCTACACTTGCTCAGTCCATTACCAGATGTCATGTTCCTATGAAGGTTACCTCATCACATTCCAATTACAACACAGAATGTTGCTTAGCAATCACATTAATAACTTGTAACTGTGTCTATAACATTCACAATGGCAAAAACCACAGATCCACCTACTCCATTTGGCATATTCAAATTTGGAGTAAAATGGAATTCAAATCCATTTTGACAACACATATATCAATAGCGTATTTGCAAAGGCCAATACATACTTTGTGGACCTACTCATCTTAGTCATTCACACATAGTGAACAAAGTCCTGTACAGCAATAGGGGCCTACTCAGCACACAAGTTTTACCCACAGGCAAGCCCATTGACCGTGCCAACACCTTCAATACAATGGGCACCTGCCATGTGCATTAAGGCTACATAGAGGTCTACTGGTCCTTATGATTATCAACCTCAAATCAACAATATCAAAATGCCAATATCACTATCAGCTCTACAGAAATGAGTAACTTTACAACTTTGAAGTGAAGTAACACTGACAAAAACAACTTCTTAAGTGACCTTGATTGAAACATACACCTAGAGTCCTGCAAATTGACTGATAACATATACCATTCTACCAACATGTAAATGCCAACTACAAAACCAGCAACACAATAAAGTCAGTGTAAATTGAGGGTAGGCATATTAACATCCTTCTAAACAGATTCAGAATACCCAACGTAAGTATGTCAAACCTGAATCAGGAAGCTTGAAAATGGCAGGAAATATCAATGTACACATGTTGTTGGCAAACAACAGTGTTTATTGTACCATATAGGATGTGTCCTGCCCTATGTAGCACACCCAGAATACATTGGCTAAGGGAACAGCACGGTAGTCACTTACCTTCACAATATCATGCACATGGTAAAAATAGTCTGAACTCACATTACAATATGTCTTTCACTAGGAATGTAGAAATACCACCATGCATTTCATCATGTAGGATGTCCACCCTGATTACAAATCACATTTTGCAATGTTGCAATGTACACTCCACACTTAACAATGGGGATACCTCCACACATCCCTGAGTAAGTGTAGCAGGTATGCCATGTGAGATTTCAGATTGAGATCCCACCCTCATATGAACTTTACTTTGAGTTAAGAACTGATGAATAATAGGTCTGTTTCTCACCTGTCTGACCGCTAGAGCTAGATCCAGTGGAACAGGAATGGACATAGACCAAAGACCTGCACAACATACCAACAGTATATCTGGAGTATGGATCAGTAGGTGGGAAGGATGACCCAGCAGGTTACATGTAGAGTAGTATAGTGGTATATATATATGATACTGTCACATATGCATCACCAAATGCTTCAATATAATATAGTTAACATAAGTGAGTATTATGTCCCTATACACAATAGAATCTCCACACCTGCATATCAACATCATAACCTGTACACCTAGGTGTACGTAGGGGAACCTTTGCCTTTAGCACTTACCACATTGTCACAACTTAAATACTAACACATTATACACTGTACTGTGTAGTCAGTACTTACTCCATTGTGACTGCTGTGCTGTCCTCAAATTCCATCCAACTCTGGGTAGGCCACCACCAAAATGCAGGCCATTAGAGGGGTCAAGGTCCAACAGGCACCCATCCCTCATTGGGAGGACATCCCCAGCTGGACCTCTCCGGTCTTCCGGGCCCAGCATCTCAGGTCTTCTCACCGCTCCCTACAGTGGTTGCTCCCACGGCTGTGGACCCCCAGGCTGTGCACTTGCTTGGCAATGGCATGCCATATTCCCTTCTTTCGATGGGAGTTGACCTACATAGATGACACAGACAAATGGAGAAAGTTATGTCCACATGCACCATCCCAACACAAGTGCTCAGAACACTGCAGTCACAGCAAGCAGGCAAATATTCCCTTCCTCTCAGTCAAAACCTATTCACAATTTACCATCTGCAGCTAGCCCATGTGTGAATTGGAGTCTCCCATACAACATGCATGATGAGTACCTGGTATTGAGTAGACCCACATGACTAGGCCACATGATTATCCGTACATGTTATGTCTCTATAAACATTTCTCTCACCATAATTGTTCTACATGCTGCAATCTATGTTGTGTATAAAGGAAGTTACATGACACACTATCTATCATGTATCACTACAGTATGTCTGACTATGCACATGTATACATTTCCATATACCCAGACATGATTTCCCACTCCCTCACATTTCATGTACACCATCATACACTCCACCTTCCACACATTGTTAGAACGTTGGACTCGCCTGCTCCTCTGGTGCACTATATAGCTATTCATACAAGGGTAGGACCTCATCCACGAGCGTGGCTTTGTAGCTCCCAGAGGCAGTACACAGCAGCTCAGGTATTGGAGGTCTTGATGGCAGCAGTGTCAGGAGTCTAGTGAGCAATACTGCAGAAGATGGTGGTCATGTCCGTCACATACAGGACCATCACTGCCGGCAGACATCGCCATTGGCCCAGGTCCTCTAAAGGCAGCAATGTGTTCCAATGGCAATGTGCACCATGGTTCTGACCACCTACCGCCATGACGTCATTCGCCGGTGGAGTTAGGTCACTTCCTCGTGTCCAGTACAGTAGGTCAGGCAGCTGCCATTTTGAGGCAATTAAATAAATGGGACAGTACTGGAAAGTGCAGCATTAACAATTACCTATATAGTGTAACAATTATTTTAAGGGCTGACTTCCTGTTTGCTAGTCTCACTGTGCATGTGAGTAGTAAAAGCTATGTGACAGAGGTATGGGTGGTAATGAAAATGAAAAACTATTCTCAACATCAAATGTGCGACGTCAATGGAGTATAGGTGCAACAAATATGTTTCTCATGTAAATCAGGTAGGTCTATCAAACACTGGCAGTCACAGCTATATATATGCATGTAAAGTACATCAGAAGGTTTAGGGAATCGGAATCAAGGGGACTGTAATTGGATGCATAGCAATATGCTCACATCAAATATCATATGTTGCATCTGACATCATATGGAGATATGTGTGACTTGTATATGATCAGATTCATTATGTGTACATTGTACATTCAACTACATGCTATTTTGGGCCCACATAGTTATCTTGGCATGAGGAGAGGAAGACAACTTCCAGTGTACGCCCATTGGTAGACCTGATCACCATGGAGAAGAGACGCATAATACAAATATATTGTCTTAATAGCCATATGATCATGGATCTGCGTGAGCCTGCCCTAGGCATAATGTATGCAAAGGGCGAATTCCCCTGTTAAGGGGGGCAAAAAAATGGCACAAGAAAATCTAAGAGATTTTCTTGCATAATTGTTTTGGTGCTTTTCAAGCCTGCAGGCGTCAAAAGAATGCCTCCATTGGTTTCAATGAGCCTCTGGGTGCTTTGCAGGATTAGCGTCAAACATTTTTTAATGCTAATCCGGCAAAGCACCAGACTAGAGCCAAACATTATGATGATAGTACCCCTGACTACCGCCAAGGTGTCCTGTATTTTAAATATGGTGCACACATGGTGGCATTAGGGGGACGCTAAGAGGCGCAGGTGCAGCACCACCTTTCATAAATCTGCTCCTGTATATGTAGACAAATAGGTCCTATCCTTTATCTTTGACAATCACAGATTTGCCGAGTTTCAGTTTGGTTCTTCCTTGTTGGCAAATCACAGATAGGGGGTGATTCTGACCCCGGCGGTCTTAGACCGCCGGGGCCAGGGTCGGCGGGAGCACCGCCGACAGGCCGGCGGTGCCCCGCAGGGCATTCTGACCGCGGCGCTTTGGCCGCGGTCAGTGCAGGAAAACCGGCGGTCTCCCGCCGGTTTTCTGCTGCCCCTAAGAATCCTCCAAGGCGGCGCAGCTCGCTGCGCCGCCGAGGGGATTCTGACCCCCCCTACCGCCATCCTGTTCATGGCGGGAAAGCCGCCATGAACAGGATGGCGGTAGGGGGGGTCGCGGGGCCCCTGGGGGCCCCTGCCGTGCCCATGCCAATGGCATGGGCACGGCAGGGGCCCCCGTAAGAGGGCCCCGCAAAGTATTTCAGTATCTGCCTTGCAGACACTGAAATACGCGACGGGTGCCACTGCACCCGTCGCACCTTCCCACTCCGCCGGCTCGATTACGAGCCGGCATCCTCGTGGGAAGGGAGTTTTTCCCTGGGCTGGCGGGGGGTCTTTTGGAGACCGCCCGCCAGCCCAGGGAAAAACTCATAATACCCTCCGCGGTCTTCTGACCGCGGAGCGGTATAATGGAGGGCGGAATTCTGGCGGGCGGCCTCCGCCGCCCGCCAGAATCAGAATCACCCCCATAGTGTCCGAGGCGGATGATATTTGCTGGCAGACATGAGAAGTTGG
The DNA here is from genome assembly GCF_031143425.1 of Pleurodeles waltl. Lineage (NCBI taxonomy): Eukaryota > Metazoa > Chordata > Amphibia > Caudata > Salamandridae > Pleurodeles > Pleurodeles waltl. The sequence continues at coordinate 669,835,331 of NC_090439.1, read as the reverse complement.
CATGGATGAAACCAGGTAATGATTAGCATGAGTATATGGAGTGTCACGTATATGGCCAGACCATCAGCACACTGGGATGGAAGTGTGTTTTTTTAACAAGAAGGACTGTTTGTATTAGAGGTGGTCAAATGCCATGTGCATGCCCATATGTGTCTGATACATGTGAAAATGTTGTACCAGAGCATCTCCCATCATAATGGTGTATGTAACCTACCATACAGATAACTTTCAGTGTGTTACTACTTTGCTGATCAATGTGCATGTCTCTGATATCTGACATAGGTGAGTGGCAAACCTGCAGGTACCTGACCATGGTGAGTGAAGGGCTCCAGTACTGGGGACATCAGTACTAATCTCTGTCTGTGTCATGGGGTATGATTATTAGGAAGCTAAGGTATGGGTATGTGATAAGGCTTTACCTGGTGATACAAAGAACCAATCTGTATGCCTCCTGGATAGAGGGACAACTGACATATCCCTAACTTTGGTATCCTGTGGCTTAGTGGTGTATGACACCTAAGCTGACATTCAGAAGTCAACAGCAGTACTACTCTATCTGTTGGTTGCAAAGTTACAAAAAAATGTTTGGAGAGTACAATACAGCTGTTTGGCTCATGTCTATGTTACAATCCCAATGTAATGGGGCCCCTGGTAAAACTGTACACATGTGATGTTCATAAATTGGTACAAGAGTTGTCATACATGACAGTTGGACATGGTTAATATATGACACTGATATTTCAATTCCATACACCATGCTCAAAGATGTTAAGCTATGTTGGTAGTTCCCTGGCCTCCAAGAGTCACCTGGAAGCCCAGAGGACTGGTGGTTCTTCTTCCAGCCCCCTTTACGACTTGCTGTATTGGGAGGAGAAGGTATTGCAGATCCTACATCTGGAGTCTGGTAAGTTGGACTTATCAATGTCCCACTAATCAGAAATGTAGTTGTTGCCCTTAAGTTAGCTGGTGACAATGTTTGAGACCCTTATTAATACATATAAATACAAATGTAAAGCATCAACAGATATTATTATCAAATTAGTAGCATTATGGTTGTATCTTTCTTTTTAAAAATGATCAACATGTGTCATAATGTGTGTTGTTTTCCATGGATCATCCCTTGAATAGAAATGACTACAACTATTATGATGCCCTGTTTTGTCTCTGGAAAACAATACTGCAATGTGATGTTGGTCATTTTCTTTTTTCTTCCAAATATTCACATAAGTCAAAGTGTTATCATTTGAAAATCACCATGTTATGTCATCAATGAAAATGCCATTTTTAAGCATATTTAGTATAATGTCACCTTCTTTTCATTCGATTGAATTGATGAATTTGGTTTAACACATACTATGTTGACTAAAAGAATATCAATCATGTCATGTTGTATGCTGAATATAAGCAGTGTTGATAAACAATTTACTTTTTAATGTTCATATGATGACTAATGCCATTAATTCTTCTAAGTTGTATAATATTCTGAGTTTGAGGCTGCTAAGTCTTGGGAATGGTTTAGTTCTCAAATCTCCTCTCTACTGTTTTGGATGTTTGGTGCATGTAATGTACACCTTCTTAATAACCTTTATCTTTCAGGACATCTCTTCACCAGTATTTCTGTAGTTTGCATATGTGTAAATTAAGCTGTGTGTGTAATTCACAAGAAAAGTCTAAATATTCCATTAACCATTTTTGCACTGTTAGGTTGCTTCATTTGTAGCTGAAGACACATTTGATGTATAGTCCAGATTTGTAATATCTGATTGTTTGTAATCCACACTAGGTCCCACGCCCAGAACCAGTGGGCCACTGTCTTCCACTGAGGATACTTCCACTCCAAAACAGGATCAAGTGTTAGGACACAACTACTGCAGGTCCGGATGATGATGAGCTGGCTGGTCTATCTGGTCTGTCTGTGCAGAGAGCTCCAGTGAGTCTCACTCAGCCACATCTATACCTCCTATCACAGCTGCAACAACATCTCAGCCTCAAGACAGCTCCTCTTCCTGTGCCCAAAGGAAAATAACACCCATCTTGTGCCCCTGTACCTCTTAGTTATGGCTGCTGTCGAGCCAACACAATCACTAACTTCAGTTCAGCCAGGATGCAGAGGGGTGGGGCACACTGCCTGAGGGCCCGCAAAGTGAGGCCACTAGGTACACTGTCACACAGATCAAAGTGAGGCCACTAGGTACACTGTCACCCAGATCACCATCGACCAACTCTTCGAAGCCCTAAATCAATCCCAAAACATTATGGGACCAGTCCTAACAGAACTCTGGGACATTAAGCAGATGCAGAGGGAGCACAATGTAAAGATGCAGAATCTCAACTGAAATTTGTGCTGTCTGACTGGGGTGATGTTTGACATTTATCACAAAATGTGCAGGGCTTTTTCAGTACCATCTTTCCCTGTCTATGGTCCTTCAACCTCTAGACAAAAAACATCAGTCTCAGCCACAGACAGGGAGGCCGTACCAAAACAGGAAAAAGCTACACTGACCCAAGTCCCTGCAACCGTGGACCCCCTAGGAGAGGACGTTCATCCGGACCACCAAGAGCGGAAGGCAAGTCCTCCACCACCACCAGAAAGTGATGTAAAACCTAGTTTTCTCCAGTGTGTGACTATCACTTACTTTGTGGATTAGTTTATGGACACATTTACGTTTTATGAGGACAGTTGACATTTGTATATTGAACTTCAAACAATTTATCCTCTAGAAAAATAATTTCATCCACCATAATTGACTGTTTTGTTTGGATTTCTCTTTTTTCTTGGTTTTCAACATGTTTAAGTTTATTGTTCTTTGTTAAATAAATTAAAAAACCACGAAGTCAAAGACTGGTGTTGTATTTCTTGTGGTATTTCCTTTCTTTATTCCTCCCTGCGATCATTTTTTAAAAGAGCTAATGATAAGTAAAATTCGTTCCAAAACAAAATATTACACTTAGGAAATAAAATGACAAAATACAAATCCCAATGCATTGATTACGTACATCTGTAAGAAATAATTGTTTGTAAAACAAATTCTGAAAAATCATAACAAATGCACAACCTGAATATTCTATGTCAGGTGGGTTTTTACTGTTCAAAACCGTGACACCATGGAAGAACGTGATATAATCTTATTAATAGATTCAATAGGCAACCTATCAGCTGAGACTAAACATCCTGTCTCACAACAGGAAACCTACATAAATAACACCAACAATCAAAATTATGGTACTACTACATTTTGTGGCCACAGGTTAATTTCAAACCACTGTTTCAGTATTTGGTGGAATGTCACAAACAAGTTTCTGTGGTGTGCTACAAAATGTTCCTTCTACTATGATGAGATACATCAACAGCTTCATACATTTAACACAAAATAAGGATTTATCCAATCCGAAGGGAGAGGAGTATGCTATGGTTCAATGTATCATGTGGTTAGAACAATTTAAACAGCACATATTGTGTTGGTGGCAACATTCAACAGAAAATAGGTATAATGTAATCTGAAGAATATCTATTTAATCACTGTGCAAGTTGTCTTTGTATAGGCTATGTACATTCAAAGTGTGTGTCTTCCTCAGGAACAACCCATGGTTCCTTTGTACTTTGCAACAGCAGCATATAACTGCAAATGTCACAACTGTGAAATGTCCAAATGAAGATGACATGGTGAAAGACCCTCAAAAAGATGGTGAAGAAACACAAGAAGAATGTATTTTACATGACAAAACAGATTCAACTCATAAGTTATGAGGACACATTTGCTTAGAACAATAAGCGATAATCAATGTAAATTAACACAGTAGTTAATGTGTCAAAACTTTTATCAACAAACATCTTTGCCCTGGAATGTCCTTAACTAATCCATCCTAAGAATTCTCCAGCACAGACTGATATGCTCATTATGTCACAAGTTGTTTTGACATTTAATTAAACAATATGTAAAGGTGAACTTACACTCATGTGAAGAAGTTGTCAATAACATATTGATGTGTGGCAATTCCTTCCTCTTCATCACTATCATCTTCATTTGGCATGTCAACATCCTCACTCAGTGAGTCTTTGTGGTCTCCATCCAATCTATGGGATATTCCGTCACAGGGTTATGTTGTGCAACCAGCAGCAGTCGATGCTGATTTGGCACACCATAGGGGGTGAATAGTGGAGGGCTCCACTGGCCTTGTCCAGACAGCAGATTCTGGCCTTCAGGAGCCCAAAAGCCAACTCCACTGGTCTACATGTTCTTCCATGGGCCTCACTGAAGCAGACTTCCCTGGCGTTGTTGGACTCTTCAGCAGTGCTAACAACCATGGTCAGTTAGGATAACCTGAGTCTCCTATATCAAAGTAAAAAATCCATTGAGCAAATATATCTCATTAAATTGTACATTCCTAGCCTATAAATAAATCAAATGATCCTATTGTTATATTGTAATTACCAACAAACCAGGTCCTCTCAGGTCAAAGTTGTGACATTTGCAGGGGTATGCTGCTGTTCAGTAGTACAGAGGTATTAGAAATGGAGTCTCTAGTTGGCAGAGATATACACCCTTGTCAAAATATGGACCACAATCCTAGTCAGGGTAGTGACAAACAATCCAAATTATCCTGTACCCACCCTCTGCTAACTTGGCCCTGAGCAGTCTGGCTTAACTTAAAAGGCAATGTGTAAAGTAATTGTGCAACAAATCATACAGTAACACAGGGAAAACCCCACACAGGTTTAGAAAAATATATAGGTGGTCATTACAACCCTGGCGGTCGGTGTTAAAGCGGCGGTAAAACCGCAAACAGGCCAGCGGAAAAAAAATGGAATCATGACCGTGGCGGAAACCGACAACAAAGACAGCCATTTTAACACTCAGACCGCCACAGCAGTATAAACAAACAGCTTGGCGGTCACCGTCAACAGACAGGCGGAGGACAATGTACCGCCCACAGTATCACAACCAACCAATCCGCCGCCTTTTCCGGGGTGGATTTACCGTGAACAAAAACACGGCGGAAACAGGACTTCGAAGGGAAAACGCTCACCTCTACACACCCCACAAGGAATCTGGACGCCATGGAACCCGAGTTCCAGATCCTGCCAGCCCTTATCTTCTTGCTCCTCTACCAGGAGCACGAAGGCCGGCGGCGAAGACCACAGTGAGTACTGCACCTACAACACACGGGAGGGGGGAGGGAAAAAACAGGAACACACACACGCAATACGCAACACCCCCACCCCCACCCTCACCCACAACAACACACACACTAATACAGCATGATACATTACAGTTACACCGGCAACCCCCCCAGAAGAATGCAAAGACCAAAGAAAATGAGTGTAAGCATTGTAATATATTAAAATCCAGTACGCAAAAATATATATATATCCACTATAAACAAAATATACACCAATAATAGTAGTCCAGGTAGTGCTCCATTGAAGTCCGTGGAACACTGGGCCCACACGGTATGGGTGAGGCCCACACTCAATCCCCGAACATGACGGAGAGAACACTGCAGGGCCATCAGATAGCAATAAAACAGGCACCTCAGGGGGAAGGGAAAGGGGGGGCATCTCAGCCGGTTGAGTGCACGATGCCAAATCCACGAGGGGGCCACATGCCCACTGTTCCATCCTGGGGAGTGCAAAGCCACAGTCTCTCAAGTCTCTACAGTGGGTGGTTTTCCCACTGTTCCATCCTGGGGAGTGCGAAGCCACAGTCTCTCAAGTCTCTACAGTGGGTGGTTTGCCCACTGTTCCATCCTGGGGAGTGCGAAGCCACAGTCTCTCAAGTCTCTACAGTGGGTGGTTTGCCCACTGTTCCATCCTGGGGAGTACGAAGCCACAGTCTCTCAAGTCTCTACAGTGGGTGGTTTGCCCACTGTTCCATCCTGGGGAGTGCGAAGCCACAGTCTTTCAAGTCTCTACAGTGGGTGGTTTGCCCACTGTTCAATCCTGGGGAGTGCGAAGCCACAGTCTCTCAAGTCTCTACAGTGGGTGGTTTGCCCACTGTTCCATCCTGGGGAGTGCAAAGCCACAGTCTCGCAAGTGGATGCCTTTCTCCACTGGTTCTGGAGGGGGCTTTGTGCCCAGAGTGCTTTATCCTGCCAAGGACAGAGGTAGTGGATGTGATACTCCACTGGTTCTGGAGGGGGCTTGGTGCCCAGAGTGCTTCATCCTGCCAAGGAAAGAGGTAGTGGATGTGATACTCCACTGGTTCTGGAGGGGGCTTGGTGCCCAGAGTGCTTCATCCTGCTCATGACGGACTCAGTAGCGTCAGTGCCCTTGGCACTCATGGGCTAGCGGTGCTTGTTGCGGCGGTGCCCTGTTCAGCGGTGCTTGTGGCGGCGGTGCCCTGTTCAGCAGTGCTTGTGGTGGCGGTGCCCTGTTCAGCAGTGCTTGTGGCGGCGGTGCCCTGTTCAGCAGTGCTTGTGGCGGCGGGGTCCTTTGCAGTGACTCAGCTGCTGGCGGTCCTGTCTGGCCCAGCATGGCTTGTGCTGGCGGTCTTGCCTGGCCCAGCGGGGCTGGTGCTGGTGGTCCTTCATGGCCCAGTGGGGCTGGTGCTGGCGGTCCTTCATAGCCCAGTGGGGCTGGTGCTGGTGGTCCTTCATGGCCCAGCGGGGCTGGTGCTGGCGGTGGCCTCCTGGGCAGCTGGGCTGGTGGCGTTGGCCTCCTGGACAGCAGGGCTGGTGGCGGTGGCCTCCTGGGCAGCGAGGATGATGACGGTGGCCTCCTGGGCAGCTGGGCTGGTGCTGGCGGTGGCCTCCTGGGCAGCAGGGCTTGTGGCGGTGGCCTCCTGGCAGCGGGGATGATGGCGGTCGCCTACTGGGCAGCTGGGCTGGTGCTGGCGGTGGCCTCCTGGGCAGCAGGGCTGGTGGCTTTGGCCTCCTGGGCAGCAGGGCTGGTGGCGTTGGCCTCCTGGGCAGCAGGGCTAGTGGCGGTGGCCTCCTGGGCAGCAGGGCTGGTGGCCTCCTGGGCAGCGGGGATGATGGTGGTCGCCTCCTGGGCAGCTGGGCTGGGGCTGGCGGTGCCTCCTGGACAGCGGGGATGATGGCGGTCGCCTCCTGGGCAGCAGGGCTGGTGGCAGTGGCCTCCTGGGCAGAAGGGCTGGTGGCGGTGGCATCCTGGGTAGCTGGGCTGGTGCTGGCGGTGGCCTCCTAGGCAGCGGGGATGATGGCAGTCTTCTCCGCCGTGCTGCTCTTCCCAGACTTGCTGACTTTCTTGTGGCCCTTCCCCACCTTGGAAGGTGTCGCAGCTGACTCCACACTCCCACCTGTACCCCTGGGAGCGGCTTTGGTGGCTGGAGTCTTCTCCCTCTCCCGCCGGGCACTGGCCAACTTTTGATGCTTGACAGGTGGGGGACTGTCCGTGCTGTGGCTCCGTGCCACACTGGCTGCCCTGGTGGCCAGTGCACTCCAGATTCTGGTGACTACAGGCACCACTGGTCCCGGAGATGTTGTGGCTGAGGTGCTAGGTTGGGACCTGGAGAGTCGGGCCCTAGGAGACGGACGGGGTGGGGGTGGTGAGGGAAAGAGGTCAAGGTTGGACAGGAAAAGTTTCTTAGGAACACTGGGACGGGTAGCTGGAGGGGGTTTGGGAGTGGAGGAAGAGGTTGTGGTTGTAGGAGGTGTTCGTTTGGTGACTTTGGGTGAAGGTGCATGCGCTGGAGGCTGTCGTGAGGTGGATGGCTGTTGGGTGGGTGTGTGCCTGCGTTTGTGAATCTTGGGAGGTGGCGTCACAGACACACTGGGAGAGGACACAGGGGACGTGTGAATGGCAGTGGGGGTGATGACTGCACGTGAGCGGGGTGTGGTGGTGGGTGTGCTGGTGATGGAAGTAGTGGCTGTAGATGTAGTGCATGCAGGTGTGAGTGTAGACGAGACTGGGAGGGAGGAGGGAGACGAGGAGGAGGGGACACAGTAGAGGCAGTGGATGTTGGTGTGTCTGCATGTGTGAGATGCTTGCGTGAGTGCCTGTGGGATGTGTGGTGCTTATGTTTGCCAGAGCTTCCCTTGTGTGTTGACTTGTGTGCATACTGGTCTGAAGGTGTGCTTGGGATAGGCTGAGGTACAGGGGATTGGGTCTGGGTGGAGGAAGTTGGAGGGGGCAGGCTAGAGACAGGGACAATGGCTGCCATCAGTGCTGAGGCCAGAGTCTGAAAAGCTCGCTGAAGGGCCGCCTGACCAGAATGAATTCCCTCCAGGAATGCATTTGTTTGTTGCAACTGCCTTTCTACACCCTGGATGGCATTCAAAATGGTAGACTGCCCAACTGTGAGGGACCTGAGGAGGTCAATGGCCTCCTCACTGAGGGCAGCAGGGCTGACTGGGGCAGGGGCTGAGGTGCCTGGGGCAAAGGTGATGCCCACCCTCCTGGGTGAGCGGGCCCGGGGCAAGGGCTGAGGGGCTGCTGGGAGGGCGGTGCTGGTAGGGGGGGTGGCGTCTTTACCTGTAGATGCAAGGGACACAGATGTTGCTGCCACCACAATGGAGCTCCCATCAGAGGACGAGTCTGTGTCACTGGCGTCAGCTCCTGTCCCTGCCGTGGAGCTCCCCTCACCCTCCGTCCCACTGGTGAACTCCAAGTCTGTAGTGTCGCCCTCCAGGGCCATGTGGGATGCAGCTCCCTCCTGCTCCGGTGCCACTGCTCCTCCACCTGATGATGCTAATGCACACAAGAACAGGGAGACCACAAAAACGGGGGGGGGAGACAGAAGAAAGACATGTTGAGTGCATGCATTACCGCTACCGTTGGCGGACACGACAGACACAGAAGCCCCCTGCACTACACCGCGCACTTGGGCTCCACTGTTCAATCCCTGGGACATGGCCTACAAGGCTATGGCCGACATCTGCACACATGGATGACACAGGAGCCTGACTAGGTGTACTTGGCACTGTACACAGGTGGGGTGGGGTGCCACAGGGTCTGCCAGAACAAGGGGACATAACTAGCACACTCGCCCTGGCCTAGGGAAACCCACAGCCCACCTCCCCCACCCAGACACCTCCACTGCGTGCAAAATCAGCAGAATGAGAGTGTACTCACCCCCTTGTGGCTGCTGTGATGCCCTCAAGCGCCCATCCAACTCAGGGTACCCCACCACCAGGATCCTGAACATCAGGGGGGTCATGGTGCGACGGGCACCCCTCCGACGTTGGGAGGCCATCCCCAGCTGGGCCTCCGTCGTCTTCTTGCTCCAGCGGCGAATGTCCTCCCATCTCTTAGGGCAGTTGTGTGCTCTGTCTGTGGTAGACCCCCAGGGTCCGGAGTCCTTGGCGATGGCACGCCAAATATCTTTTTTCTGGTGGGCGCTGACCTACATGAATTGTACAGGGGGAAAAGAAAAGTTATTACCAAATGCACCATCACAGTAATTGGCCCCCATCCCTACCCTTGCCATGATGCACATGCACTCACCGTTGTTTCATGCACGCCTCAATCTCCCCCCGCCATCGTTCATCCACCCCACTCCACACAGGCATAGCCCATACAGCATGCTCCCAGTGTACTTACCTGTTTGTCTGGAGGACCGTAGAGTAGCGTGTACTGGGGGAGGACCCCATCCACGAGTTTCTCCAACTCCTCCGATGTGAAGGCAGGGGCCCTTTCCCCAGACGCATGAGCCATTGTCTCTTCCAGACCGAGGTCACAGCAGCACTTGCAGTGTAGGTCCACTCCTGTTAAAGATCAGGTATCGAGTGATTGCACAGATAGAAAATGGTGGTCACGTCCGCGGTGGTGCGTACCGTCACCGCCGGCGTACATCGTCATTGGCTCCTGGGACCCATAGGGTCCAATGTTAACCAATGCAGAATTGCGCCGCAGTCTTCGACCGCCTACCGTGACAGTGTACAACGCCAGCGCAGTTACCTCACATCCCATTGTCCCACTTTACAGGTCAGGCAGCTGCCATTTCAGGGGCCCACGTGGCTTAATTTTTCACTGCGTCACACATACGTAGGCCTTGCCTCAACACTCATACAGGCCAAATTTCGGATTATGATTCGTGTTTTGTGTAAGCTGTGGGTAGGTACCTCTGAGTTGGCTGACTCTGTGCCCGCTGTTGTCCTTCATAGGCATGTGAGGGACATGTGAGGAGATGGCGGCATCCTCCGGTGTACAGACCGCTGGTGGACCTGTCGACAATGGAGGAAAGACATGTGATCATCACCTACAGGCTTGATCGTGCCACAATCCTGGAACTGTGTGCCCAGCTGGAGCTAGACCTGATGTCAGCTATCCGCCATCCCACAGGAATCCCCCCTCTAGTGCAGGTGCTGTCAGTACTCCATTTCCTTGCAAGTGGGTCATTTCAAACAACAGTGGCCTTAGCATCAGGGATGTCCCCAGCCTATGTTTTCCAACATGTTGTCCAGAGTGTTGCCTGCCCTGCTGAAACACATGCGGAGCTACATCGTTTTTTTGCCTACAGTGAAAGGTGACTTCTATGCCCTGGGACATATCCCCAACATCATAGGTGCCATTGATGGGACACATGTGGTTTTGGTACCCCCGCAGGAGTGAACAGGTGTACAGAAACCGGAAGAGTTATCATTCCATGAATATGCAGATGGTGTGTTTGGCAGACCAGTACATCTCCCATGTTAATGCCAAATTCCCTGGCTCAGTGCATGACGCTTACATCCTGCGGAATAGCAGCATCCCTTATGTGATGGGGCAACTCCAGAGGCACCGCATATGGCTATTAGGTGAGCACCTGGAAGCAAGTCAGTGGGAATGGTTGTCTGGGTCTGGGGATATCCCTACAGGTTAGTGTGTGTCTAACAGTTGTCCCTCGCCATTTGCAGATGACTCTGGTTACCCCAACCTATCATGGCTACTGACCCCAGTGAGGAATCCCAGGACAAGGGCAGAGGAACGTTACAATGAGGCCCATGGGCAAACTCGACGGATAATAGAGCGGACTTTCGGCCTCCTGAAGGCCAGGTTCAGGTGCCTCCAATTGACAGGTGGATCCCTATTCTACTCACCAAAGAAGGTGTGCCAGATCATCGTAGCCTGCTGTATGCTTCACAACTTAGCTTTGCGACGACAGGTGCCTTTTCTGCAGGAGGATGGTCCAGATGGCTGTGTTGTTGCAGCTGTGGAGCCTGTGGACAGTGAAGACAAGGAAGCAGAAGGAAGCAGAAGAAGAGGACATCGACAACAGGAACTCGGTGATCCTGCAATATTTCCAGTGAGACACAGGTAAGAATACAAACCTGCCTACTACATGTACTTTAACACTACTACCTCTCTACTATCTGTCGTTTTCACCCAGTGTATGGTCACTGAGTTGTCGCTTTCCCTTACAATTTCACAGATGTGGGTCCCACAGTGACATCTGCTTTGTTTCCTCATGGACTAGAGCTGTGTGACATAGGTATGTTGACAGTGAAGACAAGGAAGCAGAAGAAGAGGACATCGACAACAGGAACTCGGTGATCCTGCAATATTTCCAGTGAGACACAGGTAAGAATACAAACCTGCCTACTACATGTACTTTAACACTACTACCTCTCTACTGTCTGTCGTTTTCACCCAGTGTATGGTCACTGAGTTGTCGCTTTCCCTTACAATTTCACAGATGTGGGTCCCACAGCGTGACATCTGCTTTGTTTCCTCATGGACTAGAGCTGTGTGACATAGGTATGTTGACATTAAATTTGAAAGAGCATTTTCACACTGTAATTGCTAATACACTACTTCAAAATCACATACTGACTCCAGATTGTTTTGTGCTTCAAGGGTGTTTATTTAAGTTCTCAATATTGGAGGGGGTTGTAAAATGGTGAGGGGTGATGGTGGAGGAATGTCCATGGCAGAGTCCAGTCTATTAGTCTCACAGGTGCATTGCCCAAATGGGCATAGGAAGTGGAGCTGGGGCAGTTTGAGGATGGACAGGGTGACAAAGTGGGACAGAAAGATGACAATCAGGGTGGTCTTATTTCTTTGCGGGGGTCTTGGCATCGTTCTCTGTCTTTGTCCTGGATCTCAGGGACCGTTTGGGGGGTGGTTCTCCCTCTGCAGGGGGTGGGGTGCTGGTGTGGTGGTCCTGTGGCAGTGCCTCCTGTCCACTAGGGCCGGCGGAGGTGGTGGGCAGTTCATCGTCCAGGCTAGTGTCAGGGGCCCCTTGTTGTGCCACAGTGTCCCTCCTGGTGTTAAGTACTTCCTTCAGCACCCCTATGATGGTGCCCAGGGTGGAATTGATGGATCTGAGTTCCTCCCTGAAGCCCAAATACTGTTCCTCCTGCAGGCGCTGGGTCTCCTGAAACTTGGCCAGTACCGTTGCCATTGTCTCCTGGAAGTGGTGGTAGGTTCCCATGATGTTGGAGAGGGCCTCGTGGAGAGTGGGTTCCCTTGGCCTGTCCTCCCCCTGTCGCACAGCAGCCCTCCCAGTTCCCCTGTGTTCCTGGGCCTCCGTCCCCTGGACCGTGTGCCCACTACCACTGCCCCCAGGTCCCTGATGTTGTTGGGGTGGTGGGTTAGCCTGGGTTCCCTGTAGTGGTGGACACACTGCTGATTGACGTGTCCTGGGGACAGAGGTATGGGCCCGCTGGGTGGGTGCTGTGCTGGTGTTTCCAGAGGGGGGAAGCTCTGTAGTGGCCTGTGACTGTGTCAGGGGAACTGACTGTCCCGAGGTCCCCGATGGGCCGGGCTGGTCATCTAGATCCAGTTGGACAGAGCTGCTGTCATCACTGTGGGCCTCTTCTGTTGGTGGTGTGGGCATGTGTGGACTCTCCTATCCGGTGACGTTGGGTAGGGGTCCTGCAGGGGTATAAAAGGATGTTTATTACATCTAAGTGTGCCATGGTGTGCAATAGGTGGGTGACCGTGTACCCCAGTGCTTGCATTCCTGTGTGGGACCTTGTGTGATGGTGGTTTAGGGGGGTGTATGGGTATGTGTAGTGGCCATGCTTTGGTGATGGGTGTCCATGCTTTGTTGTTGCATGCAGGGCTTGGTGTTAGGATGTGTGGTTGGTGATGTTGGGACTTTTGTGAGGAGTTGGAGTGATGGGGGTGAGGGTGATGGTGGGGGTATGTGATGGCATGCAGGTAGGGTGGGGGATGTAATAGTTAAGATTTGACTTACCAGAGTCCATTCCTCCATCTACTCCTGCGAGGCCCTCAGGATGCAGAATCACCAAGACCTGCTCCTCCCATGTTGTTAGTTGTGGGGGAGGAGGTGGGGGTCCGCCGCCAGTCCGCTGAACTGCAAGGTGGTGTCTTGAGACCACGGAACGCACCTTCCCCCATAGGTCTTTCCACCTCTTCCTGATGTCATCCCTATTTCTTGGGTGCTGTCCCACTGCGTTAACCCTGTCCACTATTCTGCGCCATAGCTCCATCTTCCTAGCTATGGAGGTGTGCTGCACCTGTGATCCGAATAGCTGTGGCTCTACCCGGACAATTTCTTCCACCATGACCCTGAGCTCCTCCTCAGAGAACCTGGGGTGTCTTTGCCGTGCCATGGGGTGGTGTGGGTGATGTGTGGGGTGGTGTGTGTAGTGATAAGTGGGGTGATATTTAGCGGTGTGTTGTGTGAGGTGCGCGGAAGTTCTGTGGGTGATGGTATTGTGTGCCTGTGGATGTTTGGTAGTTGTTTGTGGTGGCTCTCTCTGGTCTTCTCTCGGTAATTGTGGTCGTAGGGATTTGTGGGTATGTGTTTTACATTGTAATGGGTGTGTGGGAGTGGTGTGTGTATGTGTATCAGGTGTGTGTATTTTGAATTGTCCAATGTGGCTGTGTTTTGTAAAAGTGTGTGTATTTTGAACGCGGCGGTGTGTACCGCCAATGGAATACCGCAGTTGAAAGACTGCCACGTGGATTCGTGTGTCGTGATAGTGTGGGCGTATTTCTGTTGGCGTGACGGTGGAGGTTTTGTTTTCGCCAGTTTATCACTGACCTTTGGTGTGGCGGACTTGTGTGGGTGTCTGAATTTTGGCGGATTCCGAGCTGTGGGTCTTAATAGCTGTGGTGGATTTCCACCGCCGCAGCGGTGTGTTGGCGGTCTTCTGCACGGCGGTAAGCGGCATTTACCGCCAATGTTGTAATGAGGGCCATAATATTTATCTGGTTAAATTAATGACAAAACAATAAAGGTTCAATAAGCGCAAGTTGAGATATCACTTTTGCAGACCAAAAAAGAGTCTTAAATCTTACAAATCAGCAGTTGTCTCTTGTTTACAGGAAGTACCTGGTATTTGTCAAAAATAACACACACAGAGACCGCAGAGGAGGATATGCAAGGAAAAATCTGGAGTTTGTCGGAGATTCCGATGCGGGACAGACGATGCGTTGTTTCCTTCCACTTTGAAAGGGGCTTTGCGTAGATTTTCAGCGTGCAGTCTTGGTTCCTCACTACGATGCGGAGATCTTTTGATGCCCAGGGAAGATGCAGGGAAATCCTGGGCATGTGGGAAGAAGTCACAGGCATTGTGTCGATCTGGTATGGCGATGCATTGAATTTTCTGTCGCACGGCAGGCGATGCATCAGTTCTTCACTCGGGAAGTTGGGCTGCATTGTTCTGGTTTGGCTCTACATTGGTCTGGTAGGCTGTGCGTCGAATTTCCGGTCTCAAGGCGGGCGCTGCATCGATTCTTCACTTGGGAAGTCGGGCTGCGTCATTCCGGCTCGGCTGTGTGGTGATTTCTCAGTCAGAAATCAGCTGTGGGTTGTTTCCGGCAGGCTGTGTGTCAATTTTCAGCGCACAATCAGTTTCCTGAAGAGATTTAGGTCCTCATTGTGACATTGGTGGAAATGCCGCTTACTGCCGCGGTGACAGCTGCCAACATACAGGCGTGGTGACGTATATCTGTTTGCCATATTATGACACACACACACCAAACCAACAGAATACTGCCATATACACAAATCCGCCAGCCCAAAGGTCAGTGGTAACACCGATACCGTTATGCCAACAAAACAATGCCCACCACATTATGATCCATGAATCACCATGGCGGACATTCAAAGGCTGTAAACCTTTGGCGGTACACACCGACGCGCTCAGAATAGACAACCAAATACAAAACAACATAACATTGGCCAATACTAGAAACACACACCTGACACTGATACTCACACCACACACACCCACCCATAGCACTATAAAACACACACCCACATTACACATCACCCTTTACGAATGCCAATATACGCCACAAGACTAACACGAAGACAACTGAGACAACTACACACACACCACAAACACCCATCCATCCGTCACGCACCCCACATCCCACACCTCACCTGATCACTTAACACCCCCTGCACAACACACACCGCATAAAACACCCATGTCCCCACAAAGGCACCCCGTTTCACTGATGAGGAGTTGCGGGACATGATTGAGGAAATAGTCAGGGTAGAGCCACAGCTGTTTGGAGCATAGGTACAGCAAATATCAATGGCAAGGATGATTAAGCTATAGCGGAGAATCGTGGACAGGGTGAACGCCATGGGACAGCATCCAAGAACAAGGGACAACGTCAGAAAGAGGTGGAATGACCTACAGGTGAAGGTAAGTTCCATGGCAGCAAGGTACCAGCTGGCCATCCAAAGAACTGGTGGTGGACCCCTACCTCCTCCCCCACAGCTCACCGCATGGGAGGAGCAAGTCTTAGCAATACTACATCCTGAGGGACTCACTGGAGTACCTGGAGGACTGGACACTGGTGAGTCGACATTTACTACTTATCACCCATACCTGCATGCCATCTCACCCCCTCACCCTGACTCCCATCACTTCACTCCATCCCACACACAGCACCTTCACATTTGACTAACCCCAATGCCAAGCCCTGCATGCTATGCCATCGCATGGACAGCTCTCCCAGCCCTGCATGGACACCCATCACCAAAGCATACACAGCATGGAGAACTAACAAGCATACAATTCATCGCCAAACACAAAGGTGGCAGGGCAACAGCAACAATAGAAGGGAAGCAAGCGATGTACAGTATGTCACAGACATGAAGTATAATACATCATTTACATTCCCACAGGTGCCGAAGCCATTCTCAGCGGTGAGGAGGTGCCACAACTATGCAGTCCCCTAATAGAAGATACCCCCAATGATGACAGTAACTCTGAACTTCAGGATCTGAATGAACTACCTGGCCCATCAAGGACCACTGATCAGTCGGCCACCCCAGCCCACTCCCTGTCCACCACAGAGCCTCCCCCATCTGTATCCAACACCACAGCTTCCACCCAATGTCCCCACACCTCTATCCCCAGGACACGTCAATCAGCAGTGTGCCCACCTGTACAGGGACTGCTGTCCACACCTCACCCCCTAGACAATCAGGGACCTGTGGTCAGTGACAGTGGGCACACTGTTCAGGGGTCACAGGCACAGGGGAACCAGGAATCTGGGAGGACCACTGTGCGCCAGGGGGAGGACAGGCCCAGGAAACCGACTCTCCAGGAGGCACTCAGTAATGTCTTGGGGGCTTACCAACAATCCCGGGACAAGATGGGCCAGATCCTTACCAACATGCTGGAGAACAAGAGGCTGTAAGATGTACACCATCAGGAGATCAGGGAGGATTTGCAGGCCCTCAACACCACCATGGTCTCCATAACAGGGGTGCTGGCAGATGGCCAACATCAGGAGGGAATGGAAAGCACACCAGCGGGCCCCTACCGTTAGCCAATCTACTGACCAGCCCACCACTTCTGCTGCAGCTAATGGGCAGGAGGCCCTGCCACAGGACCCACAGGCCACCAGCACCACTCCTCCTGCAGAAGGTGAACCACCCCACAAACGTTCCCTGCGACCCAGACAGAAGCCAGAGATACTTTCCAAGACCAAGAGCACCGCCAGGAAATGAGACCCTTCTGAATGTCCCCTTTGTGTCCCAACTTGTCACCTTGTCCACTTTGAACTGCCTTTGCTCCCCTTCCTATGGCCCCTTGGACACTTGACCTGCGCTACAAACAGACTGGAACAATGCCTTTGATTTTCCTCAACCATCACCCATTCCATTGCACTTTTCTATCAATTATTTCCACTACAATAAACACCCTTGAACACAACCCAAGTGAAAGTGTTTTATGTGATGAAAATGTGCAGATATGGAAACAGTCACATCATGTGCAAATGATCTGAACAATTTGATAGCATACATTTCATGAACTGTATCTGCATGTAGTCATCACATCAGTACACAGTTGTTATATCACCAACATATGCAAAATGAGAAGCCAAAGGTGACAGTAAGTAGAGATGCAAAGGAAGTGAATGCTATCCTGCTACAGCCACACAGAAAACATCAATAATCAGAGGAATGGTCAGTTCCACTGTCTCACCTATGTGTCATTGGAAGTATTGACATATAACTGATGTTCTGTTATCCACATCCTCATCATCTACCTCCTCATCCTCACTGTCCTCGGGGTTCACTGCTGCCACAGGGGCATTTCCAGTCTCCTCCTCCTGCAGATAAGGCTCATGGCGTCTGAGGGCCAGGTTGTACAACATGCAGCATGCCAGTACTATCTGGCAGACCTTCTCGGCTGAGTAGCAAAGGGATCCACCTGTTCGATGGAGGCATTTGAACCAGTCCTTCAGGAGGCTGAAGGTCCTCTCAATAATTCTCCTGGTTCGCCCATGTGCATCATTATAACGATTCTCAACCACTGTCCTGGCATTCATCACAGGAGTCACGAGCCATGATAGGTTTAGGTAGCCAGACTCACCTGCAAGTATTGCCGGACAAACAGTAGCCTCACACAATGGTATGGGGTTAACACCAGAAGGCATGCACATACATACATACATACATTGGGTGGGAAGTCAGGCTCATCAATTAGCCATACCCTGTGCCTCTGTAGTTGTGCCATCACATTTGGGATGCTGCTATTCCTCAGGACGAAGGTGTCATTCACCGAGCCAGGATACTTGGCAGTGACGTGGGATATGTACTGGTCAGCCAGGCACACCATTTGCACATTGAGTGAGTAGAAACTCTTCCGATTCCTGAACACCTGTTTGTTCTGGCAGGGGGGACAAATGCAATATGTGTACCGTCAGTCACCCCAATAGTATTGGATATATGTCCCATTTCATAGAATCCTGCCTTCACAGTGGCCAAATCATCCACCTGCAGGGAAGCAATGTAACTGCACATGTGTTCACCAGGGCAGACAAAACCCTTCCCAGCACAATTGAGAACACTGGCTTTGACATTCCTGCTGCCAAGCCCACTGTCACTTGGAAAGAACCAGTTGCCAGGAAATGGAGCACTGTTAGAACCTGCACTAGGGGGGATCCCAGTGGGATGAAGGATAGCTGACGTCAGGTCAGGCTCCAATTGAGCACACAGCTCTGTGATAGTGGCCCTGTCCAGTCTATAGGTCAGTATTATGTGCCTGTCCTCAGTGTAGCCAAGTCCACAAGGGGTCTGTACACTGGGCCTTGTCTCCTCATCCGATTCCTCCGCAGTGGTAGGTGTTTAAGGGACACAAGAGTGAGTAGGCTGTGAGTAGGCTGTCACTGTTTGAACAATGGAACCACGACCTCAGTGGACATAGAGCAGTAATGTGATGGGACAATGGGAATGGCAATGTATGTGCAAATTATAGAAATGACACAGTTCTCAATTATTTGAATATTGACCACCACCATAAATTGGTGACCACCTGTCCTGTATGTAGGGAGAGGTGGAAGTTAGGCAACTCCGCCAGTGCTGCCAGTCATGGCGGAAGGTGGTCTTGCCCAGCCGTGCTATTCCTCATTGGATAACATAGGGCTCTATGGAGTACAGTGGCCAGTGGAGATTACCGGCGGCGGTGACAGTGTACACCGCTGTGGACATGACCACCATTTTCTGTCTATAACCTCACTTGATTCCTGACTTTCCACAGGACAACACCTACACTGCGTGCACTGCTGTGACTTATGTCTGGACCAGGGAAAGGGCCCCTGCCTTCACTTGGGAAGAGTTGGAGTGTTTGGTGGATGGGGTCTTATCCCAGTATGGACAGCTGTATGGATCTCCAGACCAACAGGTGAGTACACCTTGGGCACAATACTTGTGACAAGGTTGCAGAGAGATGTGTGAGCAAGCATTGTGTTACTTGGGGGGGTCGTATGTCTGGTGGTAGTGTACATGGTGGGCGCTAGGTAATGTGTGTGCCAATGGGGATGGAAGGGGATTTGTGGGCGATATGTGTGACAGGCTGGATTGTATGTGTAATGGTGTCCTCCTGTCTGTGTTTCATCTGCAGGTCAGTGCCCACCAAAAGAAGGGTATATGGAGTGCCATCGCCAACGAACTGCGGACCCTGGGGGTCTACAGCAGGCGGAGCTCCCACTGTAGGAAGAGGTGGGACGACCTGAGAAATAGAGCACGGAAGACCGCAGAGGCCCAGCTGGGGATGGCCTTCCAACGAGGGCAGGGTGCCCATCGGAACCTTACCCCCTATTGGCCCGCATACTGGTGATGGCCTAACCAGAGCTGGAAGGGCGCTTGAGGACATCAAAGCTTCCACAAGGGGGTGAATACAGTGTGCTTTACAACTATGATTGGTAGGTGGCTTGGGATCCTGGTGGTGGGTGTCAGTTAGTGACTGCCCCTTACTGCCAGGTCAGAGATCACAGCATGCTCCAGCTCAAGGGTAATGGTTGTATTGCTAAATCTGGTAACATAGATAGGTTGCATTCCATATCAGGCAAGGCTTAGTGACTCTCCCCCTCCTAAGAGACACAAACGTATGCACTCAGACACCCAACAGTCATCCACCTCACATCAGCACACTACCCATGCACCTGCACCAAAGTCCAGCAGACATACACCTCCAACAACCACTCCCTCAACCTCCACTCCCATCCCTCCTCCCTCATCCTGCACCACCGTCCCTAACAAGCTTTTCCATGCCCAACTTGACCTCTTCCCTCCCCTTCCATGCCCCCATCCTGCCCATAGGAGCAAGGTCACAATGACCCAGCCCAACACCTCAGCCAGACAGTTCACAGGACAGTGTAGGCACCTCCTGGTTGTGGAGGCAAGAAAGGAAAGGATCCGACTCCACCACTAAAGAGGGGGAAGTTTCCCACTCCACCACCCAAGAGGGGGAAGGATCCTACTCCACCACCAAAGAGAGGGAAAGATCCCACTCCACCACCCAAGAGAGGGAAGGATCCCACTCCACCACCCAGGAGAGGGAAGGATCCCACTCCAACTCCCAAGAGATGGAAGGATTCCACTCCAGCTCCCAAGAGAGGGAAGGATCCCACTCCACCAACTAAGAGAGGCAATAGGCCCCCTCCAACAGCAGTGGGCAATGAGCCCTCACCTCCAGCTGGGACACAGCAGCCCTCACATCAGGGAACAAGTTGGACCTTGGACTGTGCCCTGTGGCCATGTGGGCCTTGTGTACTTTGGACTGGCCATTGACCCTTTCTGAACAGTGACTCATGTATTTCTTGTCACATGGACAATATGGTGGCTGTTAACATCAAATTACCCTTTCAGTTCTGGATAAATGTTGTCCTTGCATTATTATGACGTGTGTACTGTGAGACTTGTTTTCCTCTGCAGCCGGTTGTGTGTATGGTGTGTGTGTGAATGGTGTGTGTTGTGCATGTGTCACTCTCCTTTTCGTCCCTCCTTCCCTTGTATGCTAGGCAGCTGTACTCACCGGCGTCTTCTTCGTGGGCGTTGGTGTTCTTGGTGGAGCATGGCATAGAAGAGCATCGGGAAGACTTGAAGTTCCGGATCCATGGCGGAGATGGTCTAGTCTGTGTCTCTGATGGTGAGTCTTTTGTCTTCTGTGTTCTGTTTCCGCCAGGCTTTTGAGGGCATTGGTACCATACCGGAAATCATGGTGGTTTGCTATGTCTTAATATGGTGGGCGGTACCTTGTCTTCTGCCTGGCTGTTGATGGCTACTGCCGTGGTCAGTGGTGTCTATGGGAATTATCACCTCCATGGTCATAATTTGGCAGATATTACCACCAGCCTGTTGGCGATATTACCGCCACTTTAACAGTCACCGCCAATGTCATAATGATCTCCTAAGTCTTTTTGGCCCTGAGACTTCAGAAAACAGAAGGCAAGCTCAATCCAAGCCCTTGGAGGGCACTTCTCAGCAAAGTCAGAGCGCAGCAAGGCAGCAGGGCAGCAGTCCGACAGCAGGGCAGCAGTCCTTCTGAGCAAAGCAGTCCAGATGAGTCCTTTGGGCAGCCAGGCAGTTCCTCTTGACAGGTTGAGGTTCAGGTCCAGAAGTGCCTGATGCAGTGTGGTCAGGGACCCAGTTTATATACCCAAAAATGCCTTTGAAGTGGGGGAGACTTCAAAGAGTGTTTTTGAAGTGCACAAAGTCCCCTTTCAGTACAAGTCTGTCTGCCAGGGTCCCAGTAGGGGTTTGGCAGTACATTTTGTGAGGGCAGCCCACTAGCCTTTGAAATGTAAGTGTCATGCCCTTCACCCTTCCAGCCCAGGATGACCCATTCAGTATACAGATGAGTGCAGTTGTGACTGAGTATCCTGTGTTTATGGTTGCGGGGTGAAATGCAGAAGGAAGCTGTCATTCAGCCCAGACGTTAATTGGAGACAAGCTGTAAGGCTGTCAACACCAGAGCAGTACGTGCTCTATTGGCGACAAAAATGCAAAAACCCAGCACTCTCAAAACAACGTAATTTATGCATTGTGCTGATATGTTGTGGTTTAACCTTTTGCATTGCAGAGTTCAATCCTGAAAACTTACTATTAATATGCTTACAAATACTGTTCCTTTGCAATGTATTGCTGCAGATTTTCAGAGTGTGTTAGGGTGTGGCCCCTTTCCAGGGCCTTCCAGAGACTTTCCCTGCAACATGCCTGGGCGTGGTTCTGGGCTGGGCCAAGACTCTATAAAAGAGAGCCAGCCCAACTCCCAGTGCTCACTATTCAGAGGTCCCGGTGCAGAGCAGCAGCTTCTTCCTGAGCTCCTGTCCCGGCGGCCTATTTGGATATTCCAGTCTTCTGCCCTTCATCCTTCATTGGTGATCATTGTTCGCGGCGGTAAGACAGTGTTGGACTGTTCCGACACCGTTATTGAGAATTTTCATATTCTTGGTTTAATTCTTAAATGAGTAACAGATTACTTGTGCGCTACCATTTCTTGACATTTATATGGTAGTTTACAAATAGGCAAGACGCGCAATTTGTTTCATAAAGGTTTGACTTTGTTATTCATTGCGTGCTATCATTTCTAGACATTGGCATGGTAGCTTAAGAATTGGCAAGACGCTCGATTCGTTTTATGGTGTTTAAACGTTGTTGTCCATTGCGCGCTACTATTTCTTGACATTTACATGATGTTTTACGAATTGGCAAGACGTGCAACTCGTTTCATGAGGATTTAACTTTGTTGTTCATTGCGCGCTATCATTTCTTGACATTTACATGGTGGCTTAAGAATCGGCAAAAGAAGCGCGATTCGTTTTCTTTGTACTTTGATCTTGTTATTTATTGTGAGCTGTTATTTCTTGACATTTACATCGTGTTTTACGAATCGGCAAGACGTGCGATTCAATTAATGATGATTTGACTTTGATATTCATTGCGTGCTACCATTTCTTGGTATTTTACATGGTGACACTCAAAACGGCAAGACGCACGATTCTCTCCTCAAGTTTATTTCATGTTGTTTATTGTATGCCACTATTCTAATATATTTATTATGTAATATTCGAGTTGACAAGTTATGTGATTTGTTTCCTGAATCCATATTGTGTTATTCATGGTGCACAATCCTTTTATGGTGTTTACTATATATATATATATATATATATATATATATATATATATATCTGCAATATGCGCAATTTGTGTTGAAACATTTTAAGAGTACACAGAAGGCCAGAGTTTCTGGATGCAATATTGTATGGTCCTAGTATACATTCTCAAAACAGGATTTATGTGACTGGTTTGAAATTTGGTCAGAATGTGTTTTCTGATTCTCATGTAAAGGAAAGTACTTGAATAAGAAAGTTTTCATTTAATTCATCTTGATTCCCTTACAGGTATCCGGCCATCTTGAAACTTAGTCATTTTAAACTTAACTCTTAGATTGTTCATGTTTTTGGAGTGACTAGGTTTAGAATCATAGTCTAGTATTGATTTCAGGAGATATAATTTTCATATCGTGTGTTCTAACCTTTTTCTTACTACAGGTCTCCAACCCAGCTGTTCCCTTCCTAATCCCCTCTTGAACTCTCTCAGTCTCTGTGATTTATCTATCAGAGTCTTGGAGCTGTTCAGTGGTGGACGTGTTGGGAACGTGCCCCGAGGATCTGGTGACTCTGACAAAGGCACAGATTGATTTTAAGTGAAGAGAAATGCTCATTTTCTAAAAGTGGCATTTCTACCAGGAGGTACCCTGCAGAGAGGCCATTTCCAACAAAAGGGATCATGTGTTGACCCTGGAAAATGGATAATATGCTTGAGATGTACAAATCAGGTAAGCAGACAACTTGCACATTCATTGAATGGATGTTCCTCCAATTGCGGTAGACCTGTTCTCTGGCAATCTGTGTGCCATCAATGGCTCCAACCATATGTGGCATGCCACCCCAAGAATAACATTTTCTTTTCATATTTGCAAAGTCCTCATGTTGTGGAAACTAGATGAAGCTGTTGATGTGTCACATCACTCAAAAAGGACTTCTTGTAGCACACCACTGAAAGTTGGTTGTGACATGCCTTCAGATACGGCCAGTGTATTGTAAGGATCCTGTGGGAAAAAAAAATAGTGTACTTACATGATTTTCACTATTGGTGTTACTGCTGTGGGATTTCTATTGTGAGGCAGAAGATCTTGCGCCAGTTGATGAAATAAACCAAGAATTGTTTGCCTATTCAGTCTGATTCTTTTTACAATATCCCTTTCTACCATGGTGGCAAGGTCTGAAAATGGTCTGAACTCTTGAGGCTGTTGTATTCTACCTCTCCCTGTGTTCATATGTCTGCATTTTAGAAAAATAAATCACTTAAAATTGACATACAATACTATGATAATCAACATACATCTCATAGCTTTGTACAATTCCATGTTTTTGTGATATCTATGTACACATTATTTTATAGACTTTTTTTCTGAAAATTCCATCAATGGAAGTATAAAATACACCTTATCACTATTGGATTTAAACACAGTAACACATTACATTAAACTGTGTCAAATTTATAAAAAAACAGTAATGTATGCATTTTGCATTGGTAAACAAAGAACCCACCATTTTGAGTGGTGGTGATGCACTTCACACTTAGAAATACACTGGTTCACATTCTAAAATGTCAGCCGCCTGACCTTGATGTGAGATCATTTGCAATTTGATGGCTGCCGGTGGAAGTTGACCATGCAGTAGGTATACCACTACATGACAGACACAGCCATAGTTTAACATGTGTGATGGCAATGCACAAAATGCCAATGGCTGTGTCCGTCTCCATTTATGATTGCATTTGTAATGTACATGTATAGAGCATTATGAAAAAACATTTGCTTGCCTCCTAACACTACAGCCAACAACACCTTCTTCACTTTTGCTGCTATTATCGACCTCTGGGAGCCATGATGCTGGGTCAAAGCAGGTGACAGGGCCTCTAACTTCTCACCTGAGGAGTTAGAACTGATGACAACTGTGGTCCTGTCACACTACAGCCAGCTGTTTGGGAACCCAGAGGAATAAGTATATGTTTGAATGGAAAATGTATTTCTAAGTAACTTTTTTTTAAACAGAGGCTAATTTGTCTCTTCTGATTCCGAGTGAAGTGTTCTGATTAGAGTGTAGTAAACTCAGTAGTTTGACTGGTAACACAATTATGTTTATTTATTTATTTTAATGTCTGTAAAGGGAAAGGTAAAGTCATCTGAATGAAAGACTAACTTTTCATTTCAATATACTCACAAATCAAGATTTTCCATTTACAAACTTCATGCCCCTTATTGCCAGTGGCTAGTAGACACTGTACCATAAGTATAAGTGAAGAAGACTGCAATATGTTGAAATGAGGGAAATGTGGAGTGCATGAAAAAAAAAGTTAAGTTATGGATGTGTTTGAATATTTTTTTATCACTTTACATTCATCCCATTTTCTGATAAATATGTTTCTGTATGTATCATCCATGTAATGGAGCCACATATGGGATAAAGTATATTCAGGTACAGCAAGTCCCTATGACACAAGCTCTCAAATCACACATGCAAATATGTCCCATTCTTACACAAAAACCGTGCTCTCAGTGGCACACATGGCAGCCCTTAGTCATTATATGTGGTTTAAACCAAAGTATCTGGAACAAAAAACATTAGGAATTAAGCCAATGAAGCTGTGCGTGGGTGTGTGTGCTAACAATGTATACGTTG
Organism: Pleurodeles waltl; assembly: GCF_031143425.1. Lineage (NCBI taxonomy): Eukaryota > Metazoa > Chordata > Amphibia > Caudata > Salamandridae > Pleurodeles > Pleurodeles waltl. The sequence goes on along the minus strand of NC_090439.1, from coordinate 669,809,977 downwards.
TTTAGCCTTCAGTAGCTCACAATGATTTGTACTGACCAGAAGTCGCTCTCACTACAGGAAATATATCAGAACCTGGGCCTAGATGATGTTTGTGGCCTGGATCTGGGAAATGAGGACATTAAAAGTGATGAGGGTATTCAACAGGTCACTGCAAATTAGCATTACCTAGGAAAAATGGGTAAATAATCTGTGCTAAAGGTTTAGAAATGCTTGTGAGAGATGTCAAAAAATATGTGTCACAGCAATACAGACAAACCAACCTCGCAAAATATATTTTTCTTTCATTTTTCTTTGACCAGACAGGTCAACACCTCATCAGAGGAAGGCAATATGGAAGGCCATCGACAAGAAGCGCTGCAGCACACATTGCTGAAAAAGACATGGAGGACCTACAATGCTGGACCCGCAAGTCATCAAAAGTCCAGCTCAACCAGTGTCCTCCCAACGTGGGAAACGCATGCACCACACACTGACTCCCACCTCCTCCCCAGTGCCTGGTATTCTTGTGGTAGTCTATTCAGACCTTGATGAGCAGCTGAGAGCCCAACAGCATCATCAAGCGGGTAAATTAGTTTTTGGAGTTCTTATTTGTTAGTTAAGTAGTTTTGCTGCCACAATGATTTATGAAATAAATGTTGGCACACATCCAACACACAAGAGGATTTTTGAAAGGTGTAAGTTTTGCACAAGGTGTATGCTGATGTGTTTTGTGTACTGATTTGTGTTAAAGACTACCACTAGACTCTGCATCACAACCCAAGGACTAATGTGAGCAGAGACATGTCTGCCTAAGAAAAAGAGGTCCCTGGATTCTGTCTGTGTTATGAGGGATAGTTGTACCAAACAGGCCCCAGTTAGGGATTCTGTCAGGTGTGATAATCCATCACAAATGTGAGGGGGTAATGTTGGCCCTTTTACAGGTGACACAACATAATATGCCCTTCTGATACAGTGGATGTTTCTAAATTTACATTGGTGAGTTGGTATAATGACCGAACAAGATTGAACATCTGGTCTAAAATGACTAGGAACAAGAGTACAATGGCAACATTCCTTAGAAAAAAATGTATAGATATGTTTTCACTGCAAGATTCAAGTCAGTTCATGCTGACAGTAACAGATTAGCATGAAGCCTTACTCCTTCACAAATGTACATGTAAGCCAGTCATTTTCAACAGACATGAATTTAATAAGCAAACATTATTAATTGAACAGACATTAGTGTGTACACATTGCTAACAGAGTTACACATACCCAAAACAACATTTGTGTGTCCTTTGTTATGTCCAGATGATGAACCAATGTTAAAGCACAGGAGTTATTGAAAGGGATTTTTGCAGATGGACAATGTACTGGGGGCAACATTTCTTTGTTAGGTATTCATTTTTGAGACATGAGATCACTACTCAAAAGAACCAATCTGTACCACTTGGAGGTATTAAACTATTTCATGAGGAATTTGAAGTCTTTAAGTGAAATTATCTGAAATGAAAAGGGACTAATAATGGCGATTGCCTAAACTGTGAGCAAATGGGTCCATAATAGGGTCCCTCCATGCATGGGTTAATGTTAAATTATACCTCAGTTGTATAGGCTTTAAGCAGGTGAAAATTTTAAATTAGAAAAATTTGTGTTAGATAACTTTGTGACTATTTTGATTTGCACAGATATGATAACAAAAATTGTATGTGTCTTTTCAGCATGTGCAATATCAGATGAATGAGACATTGTCTATGAATGCGGGGAAGCAGCTGGCCACTACGTGTCGGTGGAGAAACACCGACACTGATGGACACAGTGGCATGGAGGGTGAGGGGACTGGCAAGTAGGTCACCAGCTCTATATCTTATTCGGAGGCCTCCACAGAAAACCATCCCCTATTGGTGGCAGACCCAATAGGACCTGTTCCATCTGCATCCTTGTCCGCCACCCAGATTCCCATCTCCACTCTCCCTCTTGCTCCCCCCAGTTGGCCAAACCTGTCCCTCTAAAAAAAGCTGGGTTATCCTTTGCGCAGGTACCGCCCCCAACTGCTGTCCCCCCCAGCGGCACTCAGTGAAGAGGCTATTGACCTCTTACAAAGCATCTCTAGCAATTGTGAATGACATCCTGGGGCTTAGTTGCCAAATGCAGATGGTTGCATTCCTGGATGACATTCATAGTTTAACCGGTTCTGTGCCTTGGACTAGATGATCTCGTCCAAGGCTACAGTTCCCCTGTGCCTTGGATGAGATCATCTCGTCCTAGGCACAGGGGAACTTAGGGGAGCGCTAGCGCGCCCCCCGTGCGCCCCCCTCCCCCCCAGGTGGGGATGGAAAGGGAAGACCTTCCCCTTCCACCCCCGCCCTCCCCCCGGCAATCCGATGACGTCAGCGCGTGCACAGCGCGCTGACGTCATCTAGTGTTGCCGGGCGCGCTGGAAGCCATTTGCTTCCAGCGCGTCTTAGGAGAAGGACAGAAAAGGTGAGTCCTCTCCGTTTTAGGGGGGCGGGGGTGGTGAAAACAGACACGGGGGAAAGGAAAGGGTTTTTCCTTTCTCCCTGTGCCTGTTTTCATAAGATTCCTGCTCCACGATCGCGGGCACGAATCTCCACTAGCCAACAGGCGGATCTGCCCCCAGGGGTGGGGGCGAAAACCACTAGACACCAGGGATGTTATATTTTGTGTATATTTTGGGGGCGACCCCGTGGGCCAGGGGCGCCCCCACCCCCGAGGGCAATTTTTTTTTGTATTTCGCCCCCCCCCCCTGGGGGCAGATCCGCCAATTTTTCGGCGGATCAGCCCCCGGAGGGGGGGGGCGAAAACCACTAGACACCAGGGATTTTATTTTTGTTGTGTATTTTGGGGGCGACCCCTTGGGCAAGGGTCGCCCCCCCGGGGGCAATTTTCTTTTTGTATTTCGCCCCCCCCGGGGGCAGATCCGCCGATTTTTCAAAAACCACTAGACACCAGGGATTTATTTTTATTGTAAAGTTTTTTGGGGGGGCGACCCCTTGGGTAAGGGGCGCCCCACTGGGGGGCTATTTTTTTGTATTTCGCCCCCCCCTGGGGGCAGATTGCCAATTTTTGGGCTGATCTGCCGCCAGGGGTGAGGGGGGGGGCGAAATCCACTAGACACCAGGGATTTTGTTTTTATTGTTTATTTTGGGGGCAACCCCTTGGGCAAGGGTCGCTCCCCTGGGGAGCTATTTTTTTTTTCTGTTTCGGCCCCCCCGATGGCAGACCAGCCATTTTTTGGACGATCTGGCCCGGGGGGGGTGGAAGCACACTAGGCGCCAGGGATTGTGTGGTGTGTGTGTGTGTGTGTGTGTGTGGTGTGTGTTTGGGGGCACCCCTTGGGCAACGGTCGCCGCCCTAAGGTGGGTAAAAATCGTATTGGCCATCTCTGCCCCTAATTTTGTAGGCCCATCTGCCCCCAAGGAGGGCAGAAACCACCAATACGGCAGGGATTTTTTTGTTTTGTTTTGTGTTGTGCTGGGGGTGCCCCCTTTGGGAAGGGTCGCCCCCTAAAAGGGGACACAGAGGTGTTGCCCATTTCTGCCCCCCTTGGGGGCAGATTGGCCAAATATTTTACGCCCATCTACCCCCGAGGGGGGCAGGATCCACTTAGGTACCAGGGACAACTTCTAAGTTCTTGGTGGTGGGGTGTTTGTCAACTGGCAAAGTATTTGTATTTGTGATTATAACAATTTATTTCTTCTTTTTCTTCTAGTTCAACGCTTTTGCTTCCTTTGCTGTGGATTTTTGCGGTTTTGGCAGTAGTTGTCCTGTGGTTTGCATAGTTGCATGTTTTAGGTAAGTGAAAGCAATTTACTCCAAAGGAGTATTGTTGACATGCATGAATGACATGTTTGTAGGTGGTGTACTAAATGCAGTATTGTGTGTTTGACATTGTCCTTAGATTTGAGCACAGTGTTGTTTGTGTTGTCATATGTCTAATTTTCTTTTTTCTTTTTTCTTTTTAGTGGGATATCATTGGTGATTGCTGTGTCTGTGCAGGGTAGTTGCTTGGTGAGTAGCTATTTCAGGCAACTGAGTGGTATAGTTTTTTGGAGTACATAACTCTTTGTGATAAAGCTACACTTTGTTTATTACTTATTTTAGTGCTAGTTGTTGTTGGCAATCCATTTGTTGTTAGGATCATGGCTAGCCGCAAAGTGACCGCTCAGCAGGTTGTTCGCATGCTCTTTGAGTCTTCTTCAGACCATGATTACGACACTGACTCTGCATCTGAGGCAGAGGAGGAAGCAGGAGATTATGGAAGTGAGTTTTCTGTCCGAGAGTATTCTTCTGATGAGGAAGCTACTCTCAGTGCAGATGAAGGGCCTGTGTTAGAGGAGGACATTGATGTGCCAAGAGTGCAGCAGCCTGGGGCTGAAGGGTTTCCCATTGGAAGACCTGACACCTGGATTGCCCCAAACATGGAGCAGCCACAGTTACCTGCATTTACTGGTCTCCCAGGGTGTAGAGTTAATACGGAAAACTTTCTGCCTGTCCATTTCTTTCACTTGTTTATGGACGATGTATTTTTGGAAGAGATTGTGGAGCAGACAAATGTGTATGCAGAGCAATATTTGTGGGACAACGCTGCCAGACTTAAGCCTCAGTCTAGAGCTACTCATTGGGTTCCCACATATCTGGAAGAGATGAAAAGGTTTTTAGGTTTGTCTTTTTTGATGGGGTTGATCAGGAAGCCGTCACTGGCTTCTTATTGGTCTACTAGTCCCTTGATGGCAACTGCTATATTTCCTGCAACTATGACACGTAATCGGTATTTGCTTCTTCTTCGTATGCTGCATTTTGTAGACAATGCTTTAGCCTTGCCACGAGATCACCCTGATTGTGACCGCCTTTTTAAGATTAGGCCTGTCCTTGATCATTTTGTGGATCGGTTTTCAGAGGTCTATGTTCCAGGCAAAGAGATAAGTGTGGACGAGTCTTTGGTCCTTTTCAAGGGGCGTTTAGTTTTTAAGCAGTACATTCCTAGTAAGAGGACACGGTATTGGATTAAATTGCATCTGCTGTCAGACAGCAGTACAGGATATGTGTATAATTTCCGGGTCTACACTGGTAGGGATTCCAGTATTGACCCTCCTGGTTGTCCGGCCACTTTTGGAGTTAGCGAACAAAATTGTGTGGGAACTTGCTAGACGGCTGTTTAACAAAGGTCACCATTTGTACGTAGATAATTTCTACACTGGAGTGCAGTTGTTCAAGGAGTTGTTTAGGGTGGACACTGTTGCTTGTGGCACAATCCGTTCTAACCGGAAAGGCTATCCAAGGGAGCTTGTCTGTAAAAAACTTGAGGGGGGACAGTGCAGTGCCTTGCGGAATAATGAGCTGCTAGCTCTGAAATTTTCAGACAGGAGGGATGTGTACATGCTATCGACCATCCATGATGAGAGTACTTGCCCTGTGGCTGTTTGGGGTCAGGTTGCGGAAGTGCGCAAACCTGCGTGCATTTTGGACTACAATAGGCACATGGGTGGTGTTGATAGAGTAGATCAGAGGTTGGAACCTTACACTGCTCTTCGTAAGTCTTATGTGTGGTATAAAAAGTTCGCCCTACATTTATTTCATTTGGCAACTTTTAATGCCTTTATTGTATACAAGGATTGTTCACCTGAGTCAAGGATGACATTTGTTAAATTTCAGGAGTCGGTGATAGAAAGCCTTATTCTGGTTGAACCGGCAAGAGTTCCTAGAGTAGAAGTGGTGGAGGATGTGGCTAGATTGAAAGATCGGCACTTTCCAGATCACATTCCTCCCACTCCCAAAAAAGACATGCCCACAAAGAAATGTAGAGTATGTGCCCGGAGATTAATCCGGAGAGAGAGCCGGATGTACTGCCCCGAATGCCCTTCAAAGCCTGGGCTGTGTGTTCCCGGCTGTTACAGAAGTTACCATACCCAAAAAAAAATCTGGGAAATACCTTGAGCGTAAGCTGTCTGTTTTATATTTTCATATGTTTCACGGTTGGCATCTCTGTCATGTATTTAGTTAGAGCTTTTGTGTTTGTAGTTTTGTGTTTATTTTATAATTAGTGGTTTCTTTGTTGTTTATAAACAAAAAAAGTGATGGTGGTGTGCTTGGGGTGGCGCTTGGCGGGCGGTGTGCTTGGGGTGGCGCTTGGCTGGCAGTGTGCATGGGGTGGCGCTTGGCTGGCGGTGTGCTTGGGGTGGCGCTTGGCTGGCGGTGTGCTTGGGGTGGCGCTTGGCTGGCGGTGTGCTTGGGGTGGCGCTTGGCTGGCGGTGTGCGTGGGGTGGCGCTTGGCTGGCGGTGTGCGTGGGGTGGTGCTTGGCTGGCGGTGTGCGTGGGGTGTCGCTTGGCTGGCGGTGTGCGTGGGGTGGCGCTTGGCTGGCGGTGTGCTTGGGGTGGCGCTTGGCTGGCGGTGTGCTTGGAGTGGCGCTTGGCTGGCAGTGTGCGTGGGGTGGCGCTTGGCTGGCGGTGTGCGTGGGGTGGCGCTTGGCTGGCAGTGCCAGCCAAACGCCAGTCCACACTCCCATCAGCTGGTGTGATTCTTGTATCAGGCATGTGGGCGTATGTAAGTGATGGGCCCTTGAGTGGCGCGGTCTGTCGATGTGAGTGTTGTAATGTGCTGGGCCCGTGGCTGGCGGTGTGAATGGTCTTGGGCGTGTCATGTATGAAAGGTGTGTGAATGGACTGTAAAGCGGTTGGTGCCTTGTCGCGGCTTTACAGCTCACGAGCTGTGAGTCATTGGTTCAGTTTTTTGCCTTTCAGTTATTAGCAGTGCATTTCATTTTTGTGAAATCTCTTGTTAATAAAATTTGATCCACTGAACCATCACTCACCCTCGTGCCAAATCCAACCAGTATGTGTGGTAAAAATGACAAAACCTGCTCCGCTGTAATCAGGCGTCGCAGCACACCTGTGACACGCTAGGTGCCTCGGGTGGGACCCCAATGATGAAGCATGCCACCAACTTGGTTGGTGGGTGAGGGGTCTTCTTCACATAACCTAAGTGTGTTTCTTTTCACAATTTTAGTGTTTGGCACATCACGGACATATGTGCACACATCAATATGATATATTACAAAAATACCTGTTTTTGGGGGGGAGGGCCCACCTATGTTTTTGGTCCTGGGTGCGGCCTTCATCTAGGGAAACCTACAAAACCCAGAAATTTTTACAACTAGACACCCCAAGGAGTCCAGGGAGGTGTGGCTTGCGTGGCTCCCCCAACATTTTCTTACCCAGACTCCTCTGTAAACCTCAAAATTTGCATAAAAAAACATATTTTCCTGACTTTTCTTAGTAGGATCACCGCTCCAGCAGAAAATTCCTACTCCCCAGTTTTCCCCTCAGTCTCCCAAGTAAAATGACACCTCACTTATGTGGGTCCCCAAAGCAGAGTCCGTCTAAAGATGTATAAAAGAATATGCCCTTATAAACTCGCAGTGATATCCCTTCTATCTCTTCAAGTTTTGGGCCTTATTCTGTTGCAGGCACCTGGCCCACCCACACAAGTGAGGTATCATTTTTATCAGGAGACTTGGGGGAATGCTGGGTGGAAGGAAATTTGTGGCTCCTCTCAGATTCCAGAACTTTCTGCCACAGAAATGTGAGGAAAATGTGTTTTTTTAGCCAAAGTTTGAGGTTTGCAAAGGATTCTGGGTAACAGAACCTGGTCCAAGCCCCACAAGTCACCCCATCTTGGATTCCCCAAGGTCTTTAGTTTAAAAAAATGCACAGGGTTGGTAGGTTTCCCCAGGTGCCGGCTGAGCTACAGGCCAAAATCCACAGGTAGGCACTGTTTTCTTTCAAAAAATGGGATGTGTCCACGGTTCCTTTTTTGGGCATTTCCTGTAACGGGGCTAGGCCTACCCACACAAGTGAGGTATCATTTTTATCGGGAGACTTGGGGGAACGCTGCGTGGAAGGAAAGTTGTGGCTCCTCTCAGATTCCAGAACTTTCTGCCACAGAAATGTGAGGAACATGTGTTTTTTTAGCCAAATTTTGAGGTTTGCAAAGGATTCTGGGTAACAGAACCTGGTCCGAGCCCCGCAAGTCACCCCTCCTTGAATTCCCCTAGGTCACTAGTTTTCAGAAATGCACAGGTTTGGTAGGTTTCCCTAGGTGCCGGCTGAGCTAGAGGCCAAAATCTACAGGTAGGCACTTCGCAAAAAACACCTCTGTTTTCTTCCAAAATTTTGGATGTGTCCACGTTGCGCTTTGGGGTGTTTCCTGTCGCGGGCGCTAGGCCTACCCACACAAGTGAGGTATCATTTTTATCGGGAGACTTGGGGGAACGCTGGGTGGAAGGAAATTTGTGGCTCCTCTCAGATTCCAGAACTTTCTGCCACAGAAATGTGAGGAACATGTGTTTTTTTAACCAAATTTTGAGGTTTGCAAAGGATTCTGGGTAACAGAACCTGGTCCGAGCCCCGCAAGTCACCCCTCCTTGGATTCCCCTAGGTCTCTAGTTTTCAGAAATGCACAGGTTTGGTAGGTTTCCCTAGGTGCCGGCTGTGCTAGAGGCCTAAATCTACAGGTAGGCACTTCGCAAAAAACACCTCTGTTTTCTTCCAAAATTTTGGATGTGTCCATGTTGCGCTTTGGGGTGTTTCCTGTCGCGGGCGCTAGGCCTACCCACACAAGTGAGGTATCATTTTTATCGGGAGACTTGGGGGAACGCTGGGTGGAAGGAAATTTGTGGCTCCTCTCAGATTCCAGAACTTTCTGCCACAGAAATGTGAGGAACATGTGTTTTTTTAGCCAAATTTTGAGGTTTGCAAAGGATTCTGGGTAACAGAACCTGGTCCAAGCCCCGCAAGTCACCCCTCCTTGGATTCCCCTAGGTCTCTAGTTTTCAGAAATGCACAGGTTTGGTAGGTTTCCCTAGGTGCCGGCTGAGCTAGAGGCCAAAATCTACAGGTAGGCACTTCGCAAAAAACACCTCTGTTTTCTTCCAAAATTTTGGATGTGTCCATGTTGCGCTTTGGGGTGTTTCCTGTCGCGGGCACTAGGCCTACCCACACAAGTGAGGTATCATTTTTATCCAGAGACTTGGGGGAACGCTGGGTGGAAGGAAATTTGTGGCTCCTCTCAGATTCCAGAACTTTCTGCCACAGAAATGTGAGGACCATGTGTTTTTGTAGCCAAATTTTGAGGTTTGCAAAGGATTCTGGGTAACAGAACCTGGTCCGAGCCCCGCAAGTCACCCCATCTTGGATTCCCCTAGGTCTCTAGTTTTCAGAAATGCACAGGTTTGGTAGGTTTCCCTAGGTGCCGGCTGAGCTAGAGGCCAAAATCTACAGGTAGGCACTTCGCAAAAAACACCTCTGTTTTCTTCAAAAATTTTGGATGTGACCACGTTGCGCTTTGGGGTGTTTCCTGTCGCGGGCGCTAGGCCTACCCACACAAGTGAGGTATCATTTTTATCGGGAGACTTGGGGGAACACTGGGTGGAAGGAAATTTGTGGCTCCTCTCAGATTCCAGAACTTTCTGCCACAGAAATGTGAGGAACATGTGTTTTTTATAGCCAAATTTTGAGGTTTGCAAAGGATTCTGGGTAACAGAACCTGGTCCGAGCCCCGCAAGTCACCCCTCCTTGGATTCCCCTAGGTCTCTAGTTTTCAGAAATGCACAGGTTTGGTAGGTTTCCCTAGGTGCCGGCTGAGCTAGAGGCCAAAATCTACAGGTAGGCACTTCGCAAAAAACACCTCTATTTTCTTCCAAAATTTTGGATGTGTCCACGTTGCGCTTTGGGGTGTTTCCTGTCGCGGGCGCTAGGCCTACCCACACAAGTGAGGCATCATTTTTATCGGGAGACTTGGGGGAACGCTGGGTGGAAGGAAATTTGTGGCTCCTCTCAGATTCCAGAACTTTCTGCCACAGAAATGTGAGGAACATGTGTTTTTTTAGCCAAATTTTGAGGTTTGCAAAGGATTCTGGGTAACAGAACCTGGTCCGAGCCCCGCAAGTCACCCCATATTGGATTCCCCTAGGTCTCTAGTTTTCAGAAATGCACAGGTTTGGGAGGTTTCCCTAGGTGCCGGCTGAGCTAGAGGCCAAAATCTACAGGTAGGCACTTCGCAAAAAACACCTCTGTTTTCTTCCAAAATTTTGGATGTGTCCACGTTGCGCTTTGGGGCGTTTCCTGTCACAGGCGCTAGGCCTACCTACACAAGTGAGGTATCATTTTTATCGGGAGACTTGGGGGAACGCTGGGTGGAAGGAAATTTGTGGCTCCTCTCAGATTCCAGAACTTTCTGCCACAGAAATGTGATGAACATGTGTTTTTTTAGCCAAATTTTGAGGTTTGCAAAGGATTCTGGGTAACAGAACCTGGTCCGAGCCCCGCAAGTCACCCCATCTTGGATTCCCCCAGGTCTCTAGTTTTCAGAAATGCACAGGTTTGGTAGGTTTCCCTAGGTGCCGGCTGAGCTAGAGGCCAAAATCTGCAGGTAGGCACTTCGCAAAAAAACACCTCTGTTTTCTTTGAAAAAAATGGGATGTGTCCACTTTGCGTTTTGGGGCGTTTCCTGTTGCGGGCGCTAGGCCTACCCACACAAGTGAGGTATCATTTTTATCGGGATACTTGGGGGAACATAGATTAGCAAAACAAGTGCTATTGCCCCTTGTCTTTCTCTACATTTTTTCCTTCCAAATATAGGAGAGTGTGTAAAAAAGACATCTATTTGAGAAATTCCCTGTAATTCACGTGCTAGTATGGTCACCCCGGAATTCAGAAATGTGCAAATAACCACTGCTCCTCAACACCTTATCTTGTGCCCTTTTTGGAAATGCAAAGGTTTTCTTGATAGCAATTTTTTACTCTTTATATTTCAGCAAATGAATTGCTGTATACCCGGTATAGAATGAAAACGCACTGCAGGGTGCAGCGCATTTATTGGCTCTGGGTTCCTCGGGTTCTTGATGAACCTACAGACCCTATATGTCCCCGCAACCAGAGGAGTCCAGCAGACGTAACGGTATATTGCTTTCGATAATCTGACATTGCAGGGAAAAGTTACAGAGTAAAATGTAGAGAAAAATTGATGGTTTTTTCACCTCAATTTCAATATCTTTCTTTTTCAGCTGTTATTTTCTGTAGGAAATCCTTGTAGGATCTACACAAATTACCCCTTGCTGAATTCAGAATTTTGTCTACTTTTCAGAAATGTTTAGGTTTCTGGGATCCAGCCTTGGTTTCATTCCCATTCCTGTCACTGACTGGAAGTAGGCTGAAAGCACAAAAAATTGCAAAAATGGGGTATGCCCCAGTAAAATGCCAAAATTGTGTGGAAAAATTGGGTTTTCTGATTCAAGTCTGCCTGTTCCTGAAAGCTGGGAAGCTGCTGAGTTTAGCACTGCAAACCCTTTGTTGATGCCATTTTCAGGGGGAAATCCACAAGCTTTCTTCTGCAGCCACTTTTTCAATTTTGTTTGAAAAAAACGAAATTTTCACTGTATTTTGGCCAATTTTTTGGCCTCCTTCAGGGGAACCCACAAAGTCTGGGTACCTCTAGAATCCCTAGGATGTTGGAAAAAAAGGACGCAAATTTGGCTTGGTTAGCTTATGTGGACAAAAAGTTATGAGGGCCTAAGCGCGAACTGCCCCAAATAGGCAAAAAAAGGCCTGGCACAGGAGGGGGGAAAGGCCTGGCAGCGAAGGGGTTAATGTCTGGCATGCAGAGGTTGTTTGTGTATATATTCTCTGCTCTGACTGCAGCCCCCCCAACCATCCAAATGTTTTGTCCCTACTCCTGTCCCATCCTCATCCCAAATCCCACCTCCTACTCTAACCACAAGCAAACATACTTCCTTGCACACACACACACTCCAACAGACAAAAGCAGCACGTCTACACAAAAACACAAACACACCAAGAAACACAAATATACACCCATTCAACAGACACACACTACTGACACTACACCTCCAGGTACCACAACAACCACTCCCGCAACTACAAGCACGCACACCTACGTGCAAAACAACACACCCTAGATGCACATATTCACAATCACCTCACTACACAACACCTACAAAACCACACACATTCAAGCACAGAGCAGACACAAATGTATCTATAACACATACAGCAACACGCAGCACAACCACTCTAACCACCTCAACAGCACACTCACCCAAACATATACACTCACCTGAACACCACACAGCTTCCAAGACACACATACCTAAACATGTACCACATACACCAGACCCACATGCACTTGAAAAACAGACAGACACATGCAGCACCCACTCCAGCTCCCTCTACCTCCCAAGATCCTCTCCCTCCCCTTCTAGCCCTTCTCCTTCACCTGCCTTTAAGGATTAACTATCCCTGACCCTGAATAAACCAAAGCTCACTCTCCCAAGAAAGATTATTGAGGTGCCTACTCTACTACTAGCTGGCCCTTACTCAGGAGGTTGTCCTTGGCAGTGACATTAGGAGGTAAGTTCTGGGCCTGAAGCCCAAACATTTTGATGGACTATTCTTATTATTACTATTCTTATCATTTTTTGTTTATTTTCTGATCCTGATAGAAGTATCCCATTTGTTGAGTACATTTTCATTTATTTTCAAATATTTTGACCTGATATTACTTTTAAATTACTAGTAATGTATTGATTACAATATTATTAATGCATATGTGAGTTACATGAACTTAATTTCATTTATGGTTTCAAAGGAAGGGAACACACTACCTACACTCCAGCAACAAAGTATGACCCCAAAGCATCCTGGTAAATGCAGTTGAATTCGAAGCCCATTCAAAAAGTAATACAGTCTTTCACCTCCGTAGGTGCAGCAAATGCTGTATATCCCTGTACACGTGTTTCTGAGTATAGCCAGTCATGAGCAGGAAGCAGCATGGTATAGGGGCTTGCTTGAAATGCCGCCAAATGTCTTTTCGGGTTTAAGTGCCACTCATGGTGCACAGGTGCCTCCCAAGGCTCGTCAGCCGTGGCTCAAGGGAGCTGTCAATAAGACAGTTTCAAAGAAAGGGAGCACACTGCCTACACTCCAGCAACAAAGTATGACCCCAATGCATCATGGTAAATGCAGTTGAATTCGAAGTCCATTAAAAAAGTAATAAAGTCTTTCACCTCTGTAGGTGCAGCAAGTACTGTATATCCCTGCACACGTGTTTCTGGGTTTAGCCCGTCATCAGCAAGGAGCAGCATGGTATAGGAGCATGCTTGAAATGCCACCAAATGTCTTCTCAGGTTTAAGTACCACTCATGGCATACAGGTGCTTCCCAAGGCTCGTCAGCCGTGGCTCAAGGGAGCCATCAATAAGACAGTTTCAAAGAAAGGGAGCACACTGCAGAAACTCCAGCAACAAAGTATGACCCCCATAGCATCAGGGTAAATGCAGTTGAATTCGAAGTCCATTCAATAAGTAATAAAGTCTTTCACCTCCGTAGGTGCAGCAAGTACTGTATATCCCTGCACACTTGTTTCTGGGTTTAGCCCGTCATCAGCAGGGAGCAGCCTGGTATAGGAGCTTGCTTGAAATGCCACCAAATGTCTTCTTGGGTTTAAGTACCACTCATGGCATACAGGTGCCTCCCAAGGCTCGTCAGCCGTGGCTCAAGGGAACCGTCAATAAGACAGTTTCACTCCAGCAACAAAGTATGACCCCAAAGCATCATGGTAAATGCAGGTGAAAGACTTTATTACTTTATGAATGGACTACTAATTTGACATTTACCATGATGCATTGGGGTTGGACTTTGTTGGTGGAGTGTAGGCAGTGTGCTCCCTTTATTTGTATTTATTTTAATTTAATTTATGACAATAACAAACCCAGGTGTGATTTTTGAGATATTTTTAAAGTGCATACAATAGTGATAAACATTTGCTACGGACTTCTTAATTTTGGTGCAAGCGTTCATCACTTTTGAGTTAAATTAAATCTAATGATAAACAAAAAATGCAATAGGCTAAAAGAATTATGACATTGAGACATCTCTGACATGTTTTAAGTTTAGAGGTGACATTGGATGTACATTTCATGTAAACACATTTATTGCACTGTTTAGTGCAACTACTACATTATATTGGATTTATGTAGTTACATTAATGTATAAGGTTTATGTATCTGAATTGTTAGTAAATGATTATACACCTGTACGGACACATTTTGAATTATGTATTAATGTGACGTTGTGTATGGGTTAATTCGCATGAAGGCAGTTAGGGCCAAATTGGTAGATGTAATTTAAATATAGCAATGTGTTTCTTTTAAGTTTCTTAAATGACCGCTCACACACATATGCATTGTACATTATTGTACTATTGCTTGCAAGCATTTTTAAACATGCACAAATCCAGAGCTAATGTACACTGACAATTCTGAAAGTAACAGGCAAAACAGTCACCTACCTACGGTTCTGGTGATGACCAGGGTTGATTTTCTTTGTGGTCAAGGAGCATCAGCAAAGGTAGGGCCTGTACAATTGGGTTCATGGTGGCAAGAAAGGTAAAAGAAGAAAAAGGTAAGTTTGAAGCTTATATGCCTTTGATTCCACCGACTCAGGTGTGGTTGTTTAGCCATCACAGTTATGTCAGCGGGAAGGCACATCTTGTTTGGCCCGGTGGTAAAAGTGGCTGTGGTCCCATTGCCAGATGAATTTGCCTATGGTGCCATCAACGCAGTGTAAAATTCTGGAAGCTACAGCGGTTTGCCAACGGACTTTCGTCAATGGGTTCACCAGCATTTACACAGAGAAGGCGGACCGCCTAGTTGGCAAACCGATTATCTGACAGAAAAACAATGGCGGGACCCATTCTGCACAAGATCTAAATCAGACACTTTGGGCCCCATTACGAGTTTGGTGGTCAGTAGACTGCCATACTTGCGGTAGTGGTCAGACCGCTGCCAATACGGAGGTCCTAGCGCCATATCATGACCACAGTATTCATGCTGCGGTCGGACCGCCAGCACCTCCAGGATCAGAGATCCCGTCGGTCTGGTGGTTGTGGTGGTCCTAATACTACCTCGTTCTCTGCCAGCGATTTCATGGAGGTAGCACCACCTTGAAAAAGGTGGCAGAGAACGGATGCATGGGCCCCTAGATGGACCCAAACGACCTCAGGAACTTCCAGCCCATCTCCCTACTCCCCTTCCAGGCAAATGTCATAAAGAAATTTGTCAACTAACAACTGACCCGTTGCCTCGAAGAGAACATCACTCTCAACCCATCCCAATCCAGATTCTGCAGCAACCACAGTACTGAAACCGCACTCATCACCGCCACCGATGACATCGGGACCATACTTGACAATGGCAAAGCCGTGGCCCTCATCCTCCTGGACCTCTCAGCCGCATTCAACACTGTCTGCCACCAAACCCTACGCACATGCCTCAATGACGCAGGAATCAATGACAGAGCCCTGGACTGGATTCCCTCCTTCCTCACTGGCAGAACTCAGAGAGTCCGCCTCCCTTCATCCCGCACCACTCCACAACATACTCCCCCCTCAACAATGCTGACAGACAGGAGTGGCTACAAAGGTCTGGTGCCAGGATGCAAACAGGGGGGCAAGAGCATAGTACATGGAGGGAGGATCCCATAGTGTTGAGCCATAAATTCCACATAACCCCTCTCAGTCATTCAACAGAATTGTCCTAAATTTCTAGTGTGCTTAAGTTCGAGACCTTGAGAATACTTCCAGGGAAAGATTATTTTAGGGTTTTCCTTTCTTAATTTCTCGTCTTCCAAGGTTCACGCTGCTTCTACTTCTGAAGAAGAGCTGTCCATCTTACATGAGGTAGTTGGGCTTGTGATCCCAAAAATAGAACATAATGAGTGATGGAGGCAAGCTTAAAGGATTTTTAACTGTACTCTGGACTGGACAGTTGCTATATAGCTAACAATGTTCAGACAGCTTTTTGGCCAAACAAAGTACTTTAAAGTACTCTATAAAGTTTTGCTTAATCATACTATTTTGTTGCTTGTTAAGTGGGGTGCGAGCCCTCGTCAAGCAGCAGCCACAATCACTGTCAGGGTGAACCACAAAAGTCACTAAATTAACCTGTGCTTAACTCTCTGGTAGCTAGGTACTAAAATCAGTCAGGCTTAACTTAGAGGCAATGGGTAAACTATTTGTGCGACGCGCAAAGAGTAATAAAACAAACACACAACTCAAGTAAAATCCCAAACCAACTAAGAAAAACAGACTAAACTTGAAAAGATTATTTGAAAAAAACAAATAGTACAACGGGAAATGTGCAATTTCAAAGATGAAAGGTAAGTATAAAGTCTAAAAGCACAAAGCGTCATTTGCAGTTATCTGGTGTGCGAAACCGGGTGAAAGTCATAAGTTCAGGCCACCTATGATAGAGTGTGGGACGGATACAGGGATCAGGTTACTCCTGCTGAAAAAGTTAAAGTCCAGAATGAAGAATCCAGTTCCCGGAGGTAGAGCCTGAGAGGACAAGGAGAAGCGTTGCTGTGGTACAAAGAGCAGGCTGGGTGTTGTGGATGATGTCACTGTAGCACAAAGATCCTGCTGGGCATCATAAATGGATGTTGCTGGAACTTCGCTTTAGTGGTTATCATGGGCTGTTGATTCAGCAGCATGAAGTGCAATTCTCAAGGAGAGTAAGGATCACCAGCGCTGCAAGTTGGCGGTCAGCATGGACAGCAAAATCTTGGTGCCAATGGACATGTTCACGGTCACAAAGAGTTCCAAACTTCATGATTTCTCCTTTTCTTCCACAACAAGCTCAACTGATGCCTTTTGGGGATCAGGAGTTCACTCCAACAGAGGCCAGCAGGGCTCAGGCAGGTCCAGTTGAAGGTCGATGCATGTCCAATGCAACAGGTTAGCTGTGTAGTTGCAGAGAGGCCTCTGGAGCTTGTGTCCATGTAGGTCAGAACAGAAGGCCAGTTAACTATCTCTTGGATTCACTGAGGTAGCCTGGGATGAAGGGAGCAGGTCCAGTCTTCCTTCTCAGATGGCAGACATGCCTCAAGCCACAGAGCAGTCGTCTAGGAGCAGGGCAGTTCTTCTTCTGTGTGCCTACAGGTCCAGGAGTGTACTGAAGAGTGGGCCTGAGTTTCCTAGTTTCTTACCCAGGGCCAGCTTTGAAGTGGAAGAAACATCTGGAGCTTTCCCTCCGCAGAAGTGTTTGGAATGTCATGCTTTCCTGCCCTGGTACCAAGATATCTGAGGGCACAATAGGCTCATGTAAAGTTATTTGTGTTTGTGCTGAGGCAGTGCGTTTGAAGTTCAAGTAGAGCTGTGTCAAGCTCTGTCCCTCTATCCTGCTTGGATGGAGCATCCCGCAACTGACAGCCCTTCTATTGTGTAGCTATCTTGGAAGAATTCATGGAGGCCAACTACCAACTACACCTAGTCATGTGACCAAGGAACAGGTTGCATGCACCAACTTTTTAGGACAAGAAAATGCTAACTTTCTAATAGCATCTTTATGACAGCGGAGTTTCCAAGCATAAAAAGATAGGACTGTCCTATGTTTTTATGTGCGCAGACACCACAGTCATAAAGATACTACTAGTAAAATACCTTTGTGAATAGCAAACAATCATAAACTTACAAGAAAGTGAATCAGACCCTTAGTGTGGCTTTTCAGTATTTGCAAATTGTAAATTCAAAACAGTTTTTCCTAATTTCCCTTCCATAGTTTGACTGGTTCTCTTCAATGCCCTTGGCGTCATTCTTTCTCTGGCTGTTAGTATCATAAGAAGGCAACATTATCTACTTGCAGATGAGAATTAGTTCATCTCATCCCCACAGATCAAACAACTGCACTTGTACTAGTTATCATATGCACAACACCTTCATATTTATGTCAATGTAAGTTATATTTCATACTGATTCACAATTGTTTTTGTCACTTTTGTGCAACAATGTTCTGATCCTTGCACAAATCAACTCAGTGTGCCCATGGGACCACTGTCTACTCTTCAAAAAAGGGTTTTGTCAACATTCTCAAAAGGGGAAGGGGCCCCTTGGGGATCTCTTTCTATTTGCATATGGCTTGCCACCTCCTCTGTGGAGGTGGTAGAAGATTAATGTTTTTGCGACTGGAATTTGGTTAGAAAACATTAACAGATACCAATCTGATTCGGTGTTTGTAATGGGATGTCCTAAACACACCCCTTCCAAATGCTGAATTGGAATTTGGTCCCACACTATGATTTGGTAATGTTACCGAATTGCAATTTGTAGTTTATATATAGAGAAAAGCATTTTTTGCATTCACAAAGGTCAATTCTGTGAATCAGACCTTCTTGCAAGTGAAAAAAAAAACTTAAGTCTAGCCCTACGTGATGTAATGTAAGACAGGTCTCTGTCACAATTTTGAACTGGATAGCACTATTTTTTCAACTTAGAAAATGGTAAAATGTTGCTTGGCATGGGAACTTAAAAGAAATGTATTGTATTTGGTTGAAACATAGCAGTATGTGTTGAGATCCCTAAAGAACAGGACAAAGCATGCTAACATATACAAAGTAACCACACAAAAGAAAAATAACAAAGCACACTCGTTTTGTGCTGGCCTATTGGGCTCTCTGGCACGTCTAGATTGGCTAGCTTGAATGGGCCAGTGTCTGAACTTTATTTTCATTCCTAGGAGTAGTTTTTGTGTGTGTGTGTATCAGTTTTGAGGAAGAACCCAACCAGCTCTGTCACTGCACAGTCAGCAGGTTGCAAACTTTGGCATGCTACGCCCAAGATTGACTTGTCAACAACACATTGGGGATAAGTTGCCAAATTGTGAGGTTTATGTATAAATAGAATTTAAATTCAAAAGGTGCTGTCATCTGCATCATAGCCACCTTCCCCGTGCAGCTGTAAGGGCTTCTTGAACAATGGTGAACTCATGGTTCCCCAACCAGCAACTTGTACGTCATGCAAGAACAACTAACTGGTTCCATTTGGCCTGTATTGGCTGTGAGCATGACCGTGGGTCATGGCTCCTCCAGCCAGCACAGCACCACGCTGTGCCAGTGCAGAAGGTGACTGGTTTTGCTTGTCTCATGGACATGCTCAATGTCAAATGTCAATTTGTTCTAGACTAAAAGCTCCACATTATGATCTCTGTGGAAGCAGATGCCGACTGGGTGGTGAGACACACTGCATGTGAATCACTAGAGAGGTATGGTGTTGCGCTAGCCATCAGAAGGATTCCCTCAAGAATCGCCCATTGGCACCAGTGAGAAATGTCATAGGGAGAGAACAAGGAGCACCCCTGAGGAGCAAGGTCTCCTTGGCACTGTTCCACTTATCGTTAAAACTGCATGAGTCATTGAATGGGCCCTAACCATCATGGTCAGGTATGCATTTTAATTTCTGTCCCACTGCTGTACCACACGTTTCTGCCATATAATATCTAGCTTTGTAAAAAAAAAATATCTTATTAATTACAGAGCATCCTCTTTACTTTACTCTATTGGACATATTGGGAAGTATAAGAAATAGAAACTAGAGCCTTCATTTGGTTTTCCTCTATTACTATTATTTAAATTAAAACTACACATTTGTAAAGATACAGACAGCAGTAAAAGAAATAGAAATGCTGGTTTCACATGTGAAAAGTGAATGTGTGTGTATATGTGTGTGCATGCATGTATCAATGTGTCTGTGTGTGAGTTAGAGAGTGAGAGAGAGAGAGAGAGCATTGTGAAGGAGAAGGGAAGCATTTAGAGAGTGAAAAGACAGCGACGAAGAGGAAGCAGATGAAATGCAAAATACAGATAGAGGATTTCATAGTGATGTCAGGAGAAAAAAGGGGATAACTGTCTAACTGAGGAACATGCCATTAAGGGGAGACAAGAAGTGATTCAGACTTTTGGAGGACAGCTACCACTTCCACACCCCATACTGCTTAATTAAATGTCTCAGAATTTCAGAATTGATACATTATACATTTTCAAAATCATTGGTGTTTATTGTGAGAAGTGGTTTAGTAGTTGGGGTAGATTGATGCCCCCCACAAGTAATAATGTCACAATCTTGTTGTGTTCACTTAAAGGTTATAGTGATTTAAACCTGAGCTCAACCCGTGGTAGCTGTGCCACATATCTGACCAGCTTAGCTTAATGAAAATGTGTAAAGCATTTAGAAGTACCAGAACAATTAAAACTTTGAAAATACTACCCAATAACAATCCCACTCCAATTTATGAAACTATAGTAAACCGTAATTAACATAATGACACCAAAACAAGAAAAATCTAAAAACGATTTACGAGAAATTAGCACAAAGAAGCGTAAAGTGCCAATTGTGGTCAACGATCACAGCAGACTGAGACCTATGCATGATTAAAAGTCAACTGCAATGGAGCACAGGTTAGATACTCCAATTAGATTGTCCCACTAGGGCCCGGAAGTAGGGTAGTTTAAAAAGATTCTAAATGCCGATCTGAAAAGGGACTTTGCCATTTGTCTGAGGAAAAACTCTTCTCTACATGCGAAAAGGTAGCAATCCAATCTGATGCTGTGGAACTGCTGGTCAGATTCTTTTCACAACCAGTCCCCTTGAAACTGTGGAATAAATGTTTGGAAAAAGTTCCCAAACTTGTTTTGGTGCCAGAAAAGCCACATGAGTACACTTCCAAGACCTCACTTACAGACTCCTATTGTATTAGGCAGAAGACAACAGCAAATTCCAGTCCATGCCCAGTTGCCGCTGTTCAGCTGAAATAATTCACAGGAATGCCCTTTGCAGCTTTTTATATTTTCCTGGCGCCATCAGGGAATCAACCTTAAGATCTTTAGAGATATTTCTGTCCCTGAATTGCAAGTGAAAAGGGGTCCAACCTACACTGAATGTTTTCATAGGACACAGATGTGAAGTGCAGAAAGCTCAGTGTGCCTGGTATACTTTCACAATCCAGCAGTCTTCTGAGCAAATCTGCATGAGGGTCAATCTTTCTAGGGTTTACCTCCTTGAGGCTTAACCTAAGACACTCCTACTTCTTCTCTGGTCAATGGAGTTAAGGTTCTCAGACCCGACCTACCAATTGTTCTAGAAGATTGTGCTCTACTGCAAACAGGCCCAAAAAGCCAGCAGGTCGGGCATTTGCAAAATAGCAAAAGTATTTGGCCGCAATACACTTAGAACCTGAGGGGTGAGTGTGTGGCAATCCAAGTGTCCTCCGACATCTAGGACTAAAGCTTAGCTTGAAGCAGGCCCTGTACCCACAACAAAATAAGAGACTGAAGTCTGCTAGGACAAAAGCAGGATCCTTCTGAAACCAAGCGATATAGAAGAATTATCACAACATCCTATTTTTTTTCTTTGAAAGGCACAAACTTTTCACATATGTTTCAGACAGACCTGTCATGCAGGATTTGACCCTGGGGGCTCAACAGGCAAGGCACAGCCCTTACCCTGCATATATTATATTGAGCTCACTGGGAGTCATCATTGCCCATTCAAGCAAGCCTATTGTGTGCTCCTAAGAGTACTTTCACACCTCATTCACACTTCATCAAAGGCTGAACACTGGCTCAGAGTAGCTGGAGAGCTGCAAATTAGTCCCCTGAATGTTCATATAGGTAAATGATAACTTTATCAAAGTTACTTTTCTGTAATATTTCTTACAAATCTATTTTCAATACCTATTAAAAATAGTGGTTCAATTATTTTTCTAGCTGGTCTCCTTAACAGCTAGTTCAGCCGCAGTGAAAATATCTTTTTGGACCTTGTCACAGTAGGGACTTGTTAACATTAATGTTCTACATATCCCACTTTTAAATACCATGCACCCTCCCTTCTGGGATACAAGGTCCATGCTTCAAATTGACATATTTTGTTTGGCGTTCCCTCAGATATTTGCCTTTTGCTGAACCCATTTTCATTTTTCATAGTACTCTGCACACTTTACTCCTGCTAACTAGTGTTAAAATACTTGTGCTCTCCCTTTCAAATATGGAAAGATTGGCAGATACCTATGTGGCACATGTAATTTATTTATAATTGTCTAGCATATGGCACTACATGTAGCTGAAGCCTGTAAATTAAATGCTAATAGTGGGCTGCAGCACTGATTGTGCCACTCACAAAGGTGTCACTTAAAACATTTTTCCAGGCTTGCCATTGCATCCTGAGGTTGTAGCTTTAAAACTGCTAGTTCTAGTAGGAGGGAGGGCATCTCACATAATTCACAGTAGAGTAATTATAAGAAATTGCAGCAAAATTACATGAGATTGAGTGGAATTACATGAGCAATGTCATTTTTTATTTAAGCTAAAGAATAGCACTAAATTAAACAGAACAGGAATAGCAAAAGCCAGCAACCTGTCACATTCTGTACCTGTGCTCTTGGGTAGGCATTTGTTTGCCCCAAATTATTCTAAGGTATGCACACAGGTGTAATCATGTAATTTCTGATATTTTTGCGTCATATGCGTAACATAAAATTACTGAAATTACTTTGATTACTCTGGTGTAATTACTATTTTGCCCAGGCCTAATATTGAACTGGCAAAACAAAACTTTTGCCAGGCCTAATCCTTCCTTTCTTATTCTTCTAAGTCACCCCTAAGGTAGGACATAAATTCCCAGAGAACCAAATGCATGGTATTCAAAAAGTAATTCATGTATAAGTTATGTTTTAGAATTCTGGCAGTGAAAAACCTACAAAGTTGTTTTTCACTGTGACAAGGCTGACTGTCCTATAGGTTAGCACTGATTTACACTATTACCTTTAACAGGTGCTAACTTCAGTGTGGGAGTATCTACAAACAGTGGTTCAACAATTCATTTTAATAGTATTTTAAAATTCTGCTTAATGGTGAAGTCTGATTTTACATTACTATTTTCAAAATGACACTTTTAGCAAGTTGTCATTTTCCTGACAAAAACAAAAAGGCTTTTTCTGCCAGTGTCCAGCTGCCACCTGATCCCTTCTTGATCCCCTAGGGAGGGGTGTGCATTGCTTTTAGACAGTGGACAAATGGACCTGGGAATTGGGGGGGGGGGCTCCTACCTTAACAAGATGGCTGGGGGCTATGCCTAGCCCATTCTTAATCTTCAAAGGATGCCTACCCTATCACTAGCAGATGAAGCTTGCCTACCCTTTTGTCTTTCTACTCAGGTGGCAAAAACCCAGTGGAAGTAGAGGAACTGATCAGAACAGACCAGAACCTAATGAGGGGGTGGACAAAGACTTGCCCTCCACCCACAGGCTGGCACTTGGCATAGAAGTGGACTCCACAGACCTATCCTCAGAGCAATACTGGACCTGTGAAGAATCAGAATAAGGACCCCCCACCTGTCTGAATCCTGAAGGAAGACTGGTTCTGTTTTCCTTTAAGCTAGGATCCCAGCAGTGGTTGCAAAGGTCAGTTGACTAACCTCCTGATGAGCTAAAGAACTACAACAACTTCAAGGTCTCTATTGCAGGACTATGTTGCTGCCCTCTGTTAGAGTGTGTCCTAACCCCCAAGTGGTGCCCCCAGATCCTGGACCCTTGGCTGCTTTTTGAGTGTACACTTCCTGCCCCAAACTGCAAGATCTGGGACTGAGAAATGTTTTGTTAGCTTTCTGCCTGAAGAACCAATGGAGACTGCTGGAAGAAAATGGCTGTATTGTATGATAGGGTAGGGAAGTTATTGTAAAGTACACTCACATTTTTGTCCTTGGGTCCAATCATAGTTATTTACTTATTCTTCAGCTCATCCTTTTGGTATCTATGGCACAGAGCAGCAAGGTTAAGCAAAGGAA
Source organism: Pleurodeles waltl (assembly GCF_031143425.1). Classification (NCBI taxonomy): domain Eukaryota; kingdom Metazoa; phylum Chordata; class Amphibia; order Caudata; family Salamandridae; genus Pleurodeles; species Pleurodeles waltl. The sequence goes on along the minus strand of NC_090439.1, from coordinate 669,786,292 downwards.
TACTACGTAAAGCATTTAACTGCACCAAACAGAAAGTCACCAAACACGAAAGAGACACAACAACAATTTAGAAAAATAGAGCATATTTTTATGAATTTGTGAGAGTCCTTGAAGATTGAAATCCACCAGAGGGTTCCAGAGACATGAATTTTTAAAGCATTTAAAGACTTTGATATCAACCACAAATAAGCATTGGAAAATCAAACCTTTGAAAACTTTTGAAAAGTTTGTAATAGTTTATAACAGGGAGTTCAGTAACTCCAACCAGGGTTGGGCGTTCAAATCCGACAGGATGGAGGTTTATGGGTCTTTAAAGAAATCTTTAGACAGTTACCTGACTTTTTAGAGTGAGTTTCAAACTTTACAGGTTGACTGCCATTGATCTCTTTGGAGTGGTCCTGATGCTGAGGATTGCAGGCTTAAAGATGCTCAATGGATGCACAAGATGCTGTGCAGTTCATGAGGGTGAAGACCATTAAAGTCCTTGGTCCACAGGTGTGTGGAGGCAGCTCTGGCCACAGATCTCAGGGACCCACAAAGTCCTCTCTTTACGGGTCAATTGGCCGCTGATGCAAACCTTTCATTTGGTCAACATAGCGGTCACCATGCAAACCCTTGGTGGGGGCTAGTGTCTCTTGAAGTGGACAAATCTGGTCACAACCAAACCCAGGGGTCCAGCAGACTTGGATGCAACTTCTAGCTATTTCCAAATTGTTTGCTGAAGTGCCCAGCATCCCGTAGCGGAAAAATAGCTGTGGTGGCTCACCAGAGATGCAGTTTAGGCTCTGTTAGAAATGGGGTCTCTAGTTGGCAGAGGTATACACCCTTGTCCAAGTAGGGACCACAATCCTAGTCAGTGTAGGTCACCCACAATCCAAATTATCCTGTGCCGACCCTCTGGTAGCTTGGCACTGAGCAGTAAGGCTTAACTTAGAAGGCAATGTGAAAAGTATTTGTGCAATAAATCATACAGTAACACAGTGAAAACACCACAAAAATACACTACACAGGTTTAGAAAAATATTTGACATTTATCTGGTTAAAATAAGGTCAAAATGATAAAGATTCAACAAGCATAGTTTATGATATCCCTTTTGTAAGTTGAAAAAGAGTCCCAAATCTTAAAAATCAACAGTTGTCTCTTGATTACACAAAGTATCTGGTTTGTGTACAAAAATAACTCGCACAGAGACCACAGAGTAGGAGATGCATGGAAAAATAGGGTGTGCGTCTGGTTTTCCGATGCAGCACAGACGATGCGTCATTTCTTTCCTCGCAGCAAAGGGCTTTGTGTTGTTTTTTGGCACGCAGTTTTGGTTCCTCACTGTGATGCAGGGATCTTTTTGACACCCAGGGACAATGCAGGAAAATCCTGGGCGTGTGGGAAGAAGTCACAGGTGTTGCGTCGATCCGGTATGGCGATGCATCAAATTTTCTGTTGCACGGCAGGTGCTGCATCTATTTTCCACTCGGGAAATTGGCTGCGTCATTCAGGTTCGGCTGTGCATCGATCCGGTAGGACTGTGCATCGAATTTCCGGTCGCAAGGTAGGCGCTGCATCAAAACTTCACTCGGGAAGACAGGCTGTGTCATTCCGACTCTGCTGTGCACTGATTTCTTAGTCGCAAAACGGCTGTGCATCATTTCCAGCAGGCTGTGCATCGATGTTTGGTGCACAAGGAGTTTCTTGAAGAGATGAAGAATGTTTTGGCCCTAAGACTTCAGAAAACACGAGGCAACCTCAATCCAAGCCCTTGGAGAGCACTTTTCACTAAGGTCAGAGGGCAGCAGGGCAGCAGGGCAAAAGTAAGGCAGTAGTCTTTCTCAGCAAAGCAGTCCAGATGAGTCCTTTGGGCAGCCAGGCAGTTCCTCTTGACAGGTTGCAGGTTCAGGTCTTGAAGTGTCTAAGTTGGTGGGGCTAGGAGCCCAGTTCATATACCTAAAAACACCTTTGAAGTGGGGGAGACTTCAAAGAGTGGTTTAGAAGTGCACAAGTTCCCCTTTCAGTACAGGTCTGTATGCCAGGGTCCCAGTAGGGGGTTTTGCAGACCATTGTGCGAGGGCAGGCCACTAGCCTCTGAAATGTAAGTGTCAGGCCCTCCACCGTTCTAGTCCAGGAAGATCCATTCAATATGCAGATGAGTGCTGGTGTGACTGATTGCCCTGTGTTTGTGGTTGTCTGGGTGAAATGCACAAGGGAGCAGATTAGAGACAGGCTGTAAGGCACAGAAGGATTTAAGTGCAGGGAAAAGCTCACTTTCTAAAAGTGTCATTTCTAAAATACTAATATAAAATCCAACCTCACCAATAAGCAGGATTTTCTATTATCATTTTGGCCATACTAAATATGACCTGGTTACCCCTTTCTTGCCAGAATCTACCACTCAAACAGTATATGAGGGTGGTCCTAATGCTATCCTATGAATGGAACAGGCTTCACAGTAGTTGAAAACGAATTTAGGAGTTTTCCACTACCAGGACATAGAAAACACACAAATACATGTCATGCTTTTACCTACATAGCACCCTCACCTGTGGGTTACCTAGGGCCTACCTTACAGGTGACTTATATGTGGAAAAAGGGGAGTTTAAAGCCTGGCGAGCACTTTTAAATGCCAAGTCAAAGTGGCAGTGAAACTTCACACACAGGTCTTGCAATGGCAGGCCTGAGACATGGTTAAGGGGCTTCTTATGTGGGTGGCACAACCAGTGCTGCAGGCCCACTAGTAGCATTCAATTTCCAGGCCTTGGGCACATGTAGTGCAATTTATTAGGGACTTACAAGTAAATCAAATATGCCAATTGGGAATTAACCAATGTTACCATGTTTAAGGGAGAGAGCATATGCACTTTAGCACTGGTTAGCAGTGGTAAAGTGCGCAGAGTCCTAAAACAAGCACAAAACAGTGTCAGAAAAATTAAGGGAGAAAAAAGGTTGGGGGATGACCACCCTAAGACTGTCACATCTATTAGGCCCTTTTACCTTTAATGACTCCAGTGCCACTCTGGGAGGGCAGCCATCTGACCAATTGAGTTTCTGCTTTGATTTGGGGCTGGACATCAACTTTTTTCTGAGCCAGCCACAAAGAACATGATCCAAACTCTGCTAGCCCAAAGTGTGGCAGACGTAGTCTCTCCAACGTCGCAGACTCTTCTTGTGCACTTCCAGCAGGTGCAAAATGGTCTTCTTCTCATGCTTGCTCCAAAGCCACCAAGTATTAAATTCTCATTCACCCGCGGTGCTCATTATACCCGAACAGAGTGCCCTGGGGAGACAACTCGGTCAATAGCCTTTAGGCTATTAGGTTCCCTTCTATCTGGTGACACAGTATCAGTGATGTGTGGCATCTGGCTATCCCAGAGTGCATCTTGCATCCCACAAAAACACTATGGCTGAAGTCTTCCTGGAATGTAAGGACCTTGGTAACTCACTCCAAAGGCACACCATGGAAAACTGGTTCTGAAACAGCTTTTTCCTTCCTTGGCCCTGACTCTACCTTGTGAAGGGGAAACAAAAGTTTCCCTGCCTGGGAGTGCTGTCACACAGCCCTTCAAAGGTGACATCACCTTTGATGCTGCCTTTTGGGCTAACACCCTTTGCAGCTGATCCTGTGGGAGGGAGCCATACCTACAGTGCGACAACTGCCTTTGTTCACGGCCTGGGAGGCTTTCACATGTCTCCTCAGGTGGACAGAAACTTGTCTCAGTCCCAGTGCCTCTGCAAATCTACTGGACCACCTGGGTCAAGGAATGGCAACTTTCGCAGAAGTTGCCAGCATTAAATTTGACATAACTGTTAACTGCACTATTGAGTCACATTTAATGTCCCCTTTTATTTGATACCTTACTTTCCAATGTTAAGTGGCCTCTGTCAGGAGTTAGATGCATTGGAGTGGTATACTGTTAATCCTGCAATTATAAGTGACTTAACTGTCCTGAGCAAACACCAACACTTTAGGGCTTTGATGTATGGGCACATCAAAACACATGCCTGACTTAACAATATACAGCTCCCTGCCATAGGGCTTCATAGGCCTGCATTAGAAGAGACATGTATATAGTGAAGGCACTTGTGCAATTTGACATTAGTAGTAATGGCAAAGTTGTGTGTGCTGTACAGGCACAGCCTCTTCAGTCTGCAATGGCAGCTGAAAGTTGTGTTTTCACATAGTCACACACAGAGTGGCACAACTAGTGCTGCAGCTCTGGTGTGGACAGCCAGAATGACCTGCCCTGGGTACCTTGGTACCATATACTAGGGACTTATAAGCAAGTCAGCACATGCCAATTGAAGTCACCCAATTAAACTACCATTTTGAACATGAAAAAACACTGTCGCTGAGGTCCGGACAGCAGGCCTTACTGCACTCTCAAAGTCGAAAAACAGCAAGTAATAGTCCAAAATGGGGCAAACATTTACAGGAAACCTGCACAAAGCCTGTTTTATCACAGCTGGGACCACCATTGAAGCTGCAGTCATCATCTTGGAATCATCAGCCCAAATGTAGAGGGCTTTCTTGGGACCAATGATGAACAGCATCTGATCTTTGTTGATGCCTTCCTGGGCATATACTTCAACCGTTTGGAGTTCACCTACATTTGTGACAACTGCATTAGGGCCAAGTTCTTCAGCAACCCACCATCATCGAGTCCAGCTTCAGCTCCAGCTTGCTTACCGTGCCAGTGACTAGAAGACAACCACTTTTTTTCCAGAACCATTTCCAAGCCTGAAGGTAAACTTTCCACTTAGATGAACCTGGTCCTTGCATCCAACCCCCACACCATAGTGGCTGGCCATAACGTTTTATTTAGATTCAGTTTAATGTGTCCAGATAATCGTGGGGTTTTTTTTGTGCTTTTTGGTGCTATTTTGATTCACCTTAGATTTTTGTCTTTCGTCAATTTGGTGTTAATTTATTTATTAAAATAGGCCCAATTTTTCAAATATTTTCCTTATGTTGTGTTTTCACTTTAATACTGTTTGCGTACTGCAGAAATTCTTTAAATGCTGTCTCCAAGATAAGCCTTAATGCTTTGTGTCAAACTATAAGAGAGTTAAGCACAAGTTTATTTAGTGACTTTAGTGGTTCACCCTGACATGGATTGTGATATTATTGGAGTTGGGTTTTCACCTCCCTCAACTAAAGCTGTAACTTACTAATATTCAAAATTGAGGTGTTTACCTGACTAAACGTTTTACTTTAAAAAGCTGCACTTCAATTTCAAACTGTAGCAGTAAGACTACAATGGCAAGCCAGAAACCATGTTTTGTAACAGTGCTGCAGTCCTCAGGGGACCTATAACTTTTCATGCCAAGGGTGGAGTTTCTACACCATATACCATGGCCTTATAGGAAAGAGCAATGGGTCAATCAGGGATTAGCCAATTTCTACATATTTTAGAGGCCAAAGAATATACACTCTGTAGTGGACAGCAGGGCCCCAGTGTACATCATTTAAATAGCAGCAATAAAACTCAGCAAATAAATTGGGTCTACCAAGCAAAAGGGGCATGTTCTCAAACATATTGATCCGGCACTGCTAAAATGCATTGTCAAGTCCTATAGCTTTAGCTTGTTTCAAGCCTGTAACTATTTTCGTGTGTTGTGTCCGATGCAATAACTGAAAACTCACATAATTAGGCATCTCTTTTTAGCTACACCTCTTTGACCACGTCTCTTTGTGAGCCACTCCACCTTTTTCATTCCAAGAAAAGTTCTGCCTACCACTATGTCTCCACAACCAGACAGCCCTCTCCATCTATCAACAATCCAACTTCTCCATCCACCGAGTAGGATCATTCTCTCCCATGCTCTGAAAAGCAGATCGCTCATGTCTTCACTCACCTCCACAATCTAGGCCTCTTTGCAGATTTTTTTTTATTAGTTCTCCCTTCCATGCTATAGACCGTGCCTTCTTTAAAACAAGCTCAATTATCAACTGTTGATGGGGTCTGTGCATGTAATATTCTACAGATTGGATTGCTCCTTTATATACATGGAGGTGGTCTTTTCCTTTTAGGAACAAGGGGCCTGCTTTAGATCTCGGTGGATGCAATACTCCGTCACAAACATGACGGGATATCGTCATGTTTGTGACAGAGTAATCCCCTCTGCCAAGATCTAAATCAGGCCCAAAGTCTGCAAAATAGCAGAAATTGTTTATTCAAGAACCAGTATAAAGGAAACCCAAGACTGTGAAGTTACACTGCCTATCACTATGTCTCTACAGTAAGACATCGCTCTCTATCCAGTAACAATCCCATTCCCCTCATCCACCCAGTTTACTTATACTCTCACACTCTCTCTCTACATAAGTGAATCCTCACTCCTAGTCTCCCCTCCACAGTGCGCACCTTCCTTTGCAGGTTTTTTTTTGGAGTTCTCACATCAGCAGTGGTTACGATCAGTGCATGTGCATATTCGCTCAGTGCTTTATTGTCTCCATTAATGTAGAATTGCCCTTTTACGGACAAAGTGTGCAGAATAGCAGAACTTTTTTGTGGGAAAGTGGACTGCTAGTTGGGATGGATAGTAGTCCACCACTAGTAATAATGTCACTGTTTTATTACGTCCAGTACAGGTTCCAGTAATTTGAATCTGAGCTCAACTCCTGGTAGTAATGGCCGAGAGCAGACAGGCTTAACTTGAGAAAATGTGTACAGCATTTAAAAGTAAGTATGTTTTAAATAAAAAGACTAAGGGGCTTATTATGAGTTTAGTAGTCTTGCAACCGTCAAACTCGCAGTGGCAGTCGGATTACTGTACTCCTAGCGGTCCGACTGCCAGATTATGACCCTTGTGGTTGGACCACCTTCTTTATGTGTATGTCATAAAGAAGGTGGGATACACCATCAAATAATAAATACTGGGTGAACAGAATTTTAATTTTTTATTTCAGTTGTGGTTCGTTAGATTCTTAGTTCAAATTAGGTTTAGAAGATTATTTTACGGTGTCATGAATAACTAGGACATTTACGTGCTGTGTAAAATTGGAATTTAATGTGCACAATATGGATGAATTGCTGTGATTTTATGTAATGTTTGAATTTGATAATGATATTGAAATTCAATAAATAAGGACATATGTTTCTAGTAAAGTGACAGTAATGTGTTTTGCACTAGAGGAAAATTTTAAGCTGAAATCTGTGAACTACTAATGTCAACATGGGGTAGATATTTTGCAAGGAAAACACTAAGGCTTAGTAAATCTGAGCCCAAGAGTCTTTAAATACTGATACCCAGCCTAATCTGTGAATGACATGAAATAGACAAACCCCGTGCCAAAAAAGAGACATAGATTACCAACACACCTCCTTTATTCTCAATGCTTACGGAAGTGACACAGTCTTTGGCTCAAGATATTTGGAGTAAGGGCATTGCTGCCATAAAGAGTCCATCTTGCCCGGAGATTGAAACCTATAAAAGTGATGCAGACAAGGAAATAGTGACTTGCAATAATGTATAACTGCCTGGCCAGAGAAATACTGAATACTGAATACAATACTGTATTCAAAATACTACAATACTGAAACATTTCCTCAGGGGAGACGATTTGTGATGAAATAATTCTCGCTTGAATCTCTTGTTAAATATTTGCCAGGATCTTGTAATAAAAAGAAATCATTAAATTATCCATACATGTATATAAATAATGAATATCCATATAGATACAAAGAGGGCCTTTGGATCAGCTCTGTTCTGCCATTTGCATGTCTGTCATTTACACGTTGTTTCCATCACTGATAGCGACCTGCATGAGGTAATGGTTCAGTCCACCTAGTTCATTGGCTCTCTTGAAGGCATTTTCTAATAACATATGTACATCCGCTTGAGCATGAGTTTGCGTCAGTGTCAGGACTGGCTGGTCAGTCCTTAATTTTTTAACTTTCTTCTTTTATAGGACACCTTTCATTTATTTGCTTCTCCTTTCTTAATTTTAATGTTTCTTAAGAGAATATTAGAGCTCTCTGGGCAGTGCTAACTGGTTGCTTGCTTGCTGCTCTTTTCATCTGCAGTGTGATGCATCCCACATGGCCATTTCCCCTAAACCTGTACACCATTATGGAATGCAGTTGTCCATAGTATATCATTGTTTTACCATTCCAAGATTGTCAACATGTTGGTTCTAGATGGGGCAGCTGTGCTTGCACAAAAAGTACAACTGCTTCACAATTGACAACGGCTGCCATGTTTAGTTTTGATACTGGAGGCATATGGCCATTGTGTTTAGACAGCAGAAAGTTTTTTTTGTTTTTTTTCAACCTATATTCTTTTAATATACGCTGCATTTGTTATTGAGTTTGTATGTGTTTTAATAAAGTTGAATACAAGGATGTGCCAGTGGGTGAATTAATGGATGCATGAGTGGAAAGATGAGTGACACTGAATGTATGCTGATGCATTAAGTGCAGAAAACCATCAATGACACAAAAGGCACTTTCATTTATAAGCCAGACTTACTGGCATTGGCAGTGCTTATTTCAGTATGTGAGGCCCTAAAGTTTTAGTGCCCAGTCCTAATTTATGTCATAGTCCAACAATGTTGGCACAACACACCAAAATAGTGAAAACAGAATGTAGTACGATAACCTTCTTAAAACAGAACTACATCATAATACAATGATGCAGCACAAAAGCAAAAATAAATAACAAAAAGAGTGCATCATCACCACACCAAAACTCAACACAACACCAAAACTCAGTACAAATATGCATAAATATTGCTGTCACACTTAACCACCTTCAGAAATCTTCTTTCCTAATACACATGTAGAAGGTATTTGCTCTAAACATGGATATATGATGGAACAACGCATTCGCCAACTAAGCATGTCTGAACAACGCAGTCAAAACAACAACTGCGTTGTTTCCATGAATACCTTTACCATGCATGCCTTTACAATGATTTTTTGTTGTAAAGGTATGCCTAGTAAAGGCATGTGTGGAACGGCATGCGTGGTTTTCTCATGCCACCCCCCCACCCACCCTAAAACTGCAACTATCCCGACACCCCCACCTGCCCTAAAAATAAAGCAACCCAGACCCCCCACCCACCCCTAAAAAACACCCCAATACCCCATCCACCTTGAGCCCTAAAACCTACCCCAAACCCCCACCTGCCCTAAAAACAACTGACCCCACCCCAAAAATAAAACTACCCTGCCCCTAAAAACAAAATTAGCCCAACTCCCACCCCTGCCCTAAAAATAAAACTACCCCGAGCCCCCACCCAAAAGATGAAACTACCACAACCTCTCCACCTCCCCGAAAAATAAAACTATTGTGACCCCCCACCTGCCCCTAAAAAATACTCCAATACCCGACCTACCTGAGCCAGAGAACCTACCCCAACCCCCACCTGTCATAAAAACAACTGACCCCCAACCCCACCCCAAAACTAAAACTACTCCGCCCCTAAATACAAAATTACTCCACCCACTCTAAAAACAACATCCCCGACCCCGCACTAAGAATCATAGCACCACGACCCCCGCCCCAACCCCTTAAAAAAAATAACGCAACCACCCCACCATTAAAAACTACCCCCAACACTCTCCCAGCCCCACTTACCTGACCGCGTCCTACCCTGACCCCCCACCCCTACCCTAAATACAAAATGACCCTGACTCCCCACCCCACCCATTAAAACCCGAGCCCCCCACCCACCCTAAATACAAAATTACCCTTACCCCAACCCCGTCCCTAAAGCCCACCCGCTCTAAATACAAAATTACCCTGACCCCCACCCCTAAAACCTGCCCTAAATACAAAATTACCCGACCCCTGCCCTAAAAACCCACCCCCAACTGCCCTAAATACAAAAATAACCCTGACCTGCCACCCCGCCCCTAAAAGCAAAATCACAACCCACCCCTGCCCCTAAAAACCCACCCCCACCCGACCGAAATACAAAATTACCCAGCCCTGCCCCTAAAAACTAAATTACCCCGACCCATCACCCCCGCCCCAAAAACAAAACTACCCCCTAGCCCCACTTACCTGACCGCGTCCTCTCCCGATGCTTACTCCCTTTTGCTCTGCCTTAAGCACCCATCTGCGTTGTTCAGCACACTCCGCTTGCGTTAACAATGTTGTCGTGGTTGCGGTGTCGTTGTTCCGAATGTTTACCTTCTAAACACTGCCTTACTTGCCACCAAGGACTAGTAATAGCGTCAGTCGAATCTATTATGTGATCTACCCGTCCATCCTAGGCAAAAAATCTATTTCTCTTCTTAACGAAAGAGTATGGAGTGAACTTTCATCTTCAATGCCTTTTAAAATACACATTCGGGAAGTGAAGTAAATCACCTATTCTTCTGCTTTACAATTTTAATTACATTTCATGAAATTCTCTCATTTTGTTTTTACTTAAGTAAAATATGTTGCAGTGTACTTATTTTATATCATTTGTGTGTCTTAATCGGTGTTTCGCATTTACGTGCGCCCCTTCCTTAGAATCTTTATGTGACCCTTGCATTCTACGGGAAGCTTTTTTTCGAAAAATCTCATTATTTTTTAATGCGGGGCTATTTATTAATGTATTGTGTATATAACACAATATGCATTTCTTTGAATTGATGAATACATTTACATCCACTTGAGAATAAGAATTCCCTTAAGGGCCAATCTGATATTTCTCTCGATGTGCTGACAAAAGCTTCTGCGGGTTATTATTTTTGCTGTTTGGTGGGGAAAAGGTATAGATGGCGAAAACAAGAATGAGAGCGAGAGGGCGTGAGTGCAGCAAAGAGGGAGTGGGACGGAGGGCATGAAAAGAAGGTGAGCGAGAGAGGAAGGGAGGAAAGTCGGGAGTGACAAGGAGGCAGATGGAGGGGAAAGGACAATGTAAGGGAGTGTCAGGGAGAAACGGAAGGGACAAGACAGCGGAAGAGCCAAGAAGAAAAAGGGGTGGACTGAGAAAGCATTGTAGATGAAAAAGAATGGATAGAGTGGAAGGAGAAGGGGGAGAGATGGAACAAGAAAGTGAGTCCAGGTAAAAGAGAGAGAACAAGAAAAACATTATTAAAAGAGCAGAGAGAATGAACAGTAAACCAAACAAAGGAAAGAAGAAAATGTATGTGCAGTTTTCAAGCACACGTAAATGTTAATTCAAATGCACTTTATTTAAACAAACACGCAATGTTATATTACATGGTTATTTGCGTACCGAGTGCACTGATATTGAATCTTAGATTGTTTTGGGTTTTCGGGCAGCTGAAGAAGGAACGGTATAATTTTGCCTTGGTTAATAAAGTAAAATATTTTTATTAGGAACACTAAGATGAACAGGACTCATGCACTCGGCATTCTTCCCCGAAATGAGAAAACTGGAGAATCGGAAACACACCTAGGATTAATGCTCCTGCAGAACAAAACAACCCTTAGTTGAGGAGGTGCAGGAGAGCCGAGCATTATGGGGGCAAAAGGGAAGCTCACACGCGCAGTCATTGTGTGGAGACAGAATCTGTGCAAATCATTCGTGGTTTTCAGCTGACACTGCGGTTACAAAAGCTATTGATACCGAATGAAAGCGGAAAACAGCTATGCATGGGGTCCCGAGCAGCATCCTTTTGTACAAAATGTGCACGAGGGATGCAAGTCCTGGGGCTTATTTACAAAAACAGGAAACACACGTTGTGTTCCCTGCAGCCCCAGCCACTGCTACACGAGAGTGACAATTAGCATACAGAATGCTCTGACTGCAACATGATATGAAAGTTTTATTGGATCAGCAGTTTTATGACTGAACTGGATTAGCATAATGCTGGATTCACTGGTCTAGCATTTATTTCCGTTTTTGAATATGAAAGTGACTGATAATCAATTCCTTTTTGGCTTCCAGATTGATAAAGTAAGCAATCTAGGGAGAGATGTGAAGAGAATTTTCGAATTGGTATATAATACATATCTGAAAATTGTATGTTTTAAAATATTAAAACAATAGACATTGTAAAGCAGATGCAGATGTTCGCGAGCAGTTAATGCAGCGCACAATTTTCATGCAAACACCCGGTTTATTTGCAAAAGGTTTACATGTTTGCCTTCTGTGCCAAAGAGCCGTGCAAGGTTTCAAATGATCTGGAATATGCAAACAACGAGTCTCTGTTACCAGAGAAGGCAAATATCGAATGGACTCTGGCAATCTCATTTTCCTACTGCAGACCCAATCCAATTCTATTCCATGAGATCTGCACATAAACATAGAAAATACAAAGGCCCATATTTATACTTTTTGACGCTAAACTGCGCTAACGCAGTTTAGCGTCAAAAAATTAAGCGCCGTCTAACGCCATTCTGAAGCGCCATGCGGGCGCCGTATTTATGGAATGGCGTTAGCCGGCGCAAGCAGACCGGCGCTGCCTGGTGTGCGTGGAAAAAAACCACGTAGACCAGGCAGCGCCGGCGTTGGGAAAAAATGACGTTAGGGCGTCTTAAAATGGGGCAAGTCAGGTTGAGGCAAAAAAATCGCCTCAACCCGATTTGCGCCATTTTTTTACGACGCCCAGACGCTATTTCATGACTCCTGTCTTAGTAAAGACAGGAGTCATGCCCCCTTGCCCAATGGCCATGCCCAGGGGACTTGTGTCCCCTGGGCATGGCCATTGGGCATAGTGGCATGTAGGGGGGCACAAATAAGGCCCCCCTATGCCACCCAAAAAAAATAAAAAAATATAAAAAATTATACTTACCTGAACTTACCTGAATGTCCCTGGGGTGGGTCCCTCCATCCTTGGGTGTCCTCCTGGGGTGGGCAGGGGTGGCAGGGGGGGTCCCTGGGGGCAGGGGAGGGCACCTGTGGGCTCATTTTGAGCCCACAGGCCCCTTAACGCCTACCCTGACCCAGGCGTTAAATAGTGGCGCAAATGCGGGGTTTTTTGACCCGCCACCTCCCGGGCGTGATTTTTGCCCGGGAGTATAAATACGACGCATTTGCGTCGCCGTCATTTTTTTTTAGACGGGAACGCCTTCCTTGCATCTCATTAACGCAAGGAAGGCGTTCATGCCAAAAAATGACGCTATTTGCCCATACTTTGGCGCTAGACGCGTCTAACGCCAAAGTATAAATATGGCGTTAGTTTTGCGCCGAATTTGCGTCGAAAAAAACGACGCTAATTCGGCGCAAACGGAGTATAAATACGGGCAAAAGTATCAATCTTATTACAGTAATCAATGTCACATTTGAATCCATAAGGTCACTTAGTAATACAGAAAAGTGAAGCCATGCTGCTTCTCAAAACAGAAACAAGTATGACCAGGGATAGAGCTAGGGCTACGTTTGTGGTCCATTACATCAATGTTTAGTGGCACCCCAGAGAAGACACCACACATTTACAGTCAGGTAGTGCTATGTGATTAGAGGCCAGAGACTGTGATTTAGGGCCTGATCTAGAGATTGGCGGGAGGGTTACTCTGTCACAAATGTTATGGATATCCCGTCCATTTTATTACAAGTGCATCAGATCCTATAGCACTTGTAATAAGGCAGACTGCATTTCTGAGCCTTTTTGATGGAGCAACCCATCCACCAAACCTTAAAGCAGGCCATCAGGCTTGCAGAATGGCTCGTCACAACTTCTTTGAGTGGTTCCATAGTTCTCTTGCAATAAAAGGTGGGACACCTGCACTATGTGACCACAGTGATTTTAGGTATTTAGGCCCTCTTTATGAATTTGGCGGTCTTTTACAAAGACCGCCGAAGCTGCTGCAGCCAGCAGACTGTCAGTGCTGGTGGTCTGCTGACCACCATATTTGAAGTAATTGGAGGACTTCTGCCCATTTATGGGTGGACGTCTGACTCCTGAAGAGGCGGTTGTATCGCCAGCGCCTCCACGGCAGCAAGACTCTGCCCACTGTATTACGAGCCATAATATGGCTTGGTGGAGTCTTGCTTGCGTAGTGGTGCTGGCAGTGTAAGACCGCCAGGACAGATCCCCTCCTGGACAACCTTCTCGACGGAGAAGGTAAGTGATCATCCAAAAGGGGAGTGAGTGTTGGGTGGGTGCATGTGTGTGGTGTGTGCGTGTATGTGTGCAAATGTGTGTGCATGTGTGCAAGTCTGCGAGTAAGTGGGGGTACATGTGTGCAAGTGTATGTATGCGGAGGGGGGAGTGTGTGAATGTATGCATGCGTGGAGAGGGTGGAGATGTGAATAATTGTGGATGGGGAGGTGGGGGATGTTTGTGCGTGCAGCTGTGCATGTGTTTGTGTGAGTGAATGGGGAGAGCGGGTGAGTGCATTAGTGCGGGGGAGGGAGGTGTGAATGTTAGCAGAGGGGGTGTTAGTGGGGGTGTGTGTACATTAATGTGAGTGTACGTGTGGGTGTTTGGATGGATGTGTATGGTTGGGGGGTGTTTAAAAGTGTGTGGAGGGGTGGGAGGTGTTGTAACTGTGTGGATGGGTGGGGGGTTGCATGGAGGTGTGGGAACATGTGTGCATGTGTGTGCCGGCAACAGAAATGGGGATTGCTGTTGCCAAGTGTTACCATCAGGGTTCTTGTGGTGGTGTGACTGCCACAGAAAGCCTGGCGGTTTGCAGGCTTGTAATCTGGCCAGCAGGCTGAGGCCTGCTGCCGGGTTGGAAGTGATCACTGCCAGCCACATCGGTGCGACTGTTGTGGAGGTTTGGCTTCTGCCAAACCCCACAACTTGTGATGTGGCGGTCTTCACCGCCGGCTCCGCAGAGGTAAGACTAAAATGGCGAGGCTGGTGGTCTAATGACTGCCACCCTCGTAATGAGGACCTTAGTCTGGTTCTCCTTGGGTCGTGTGTGAGAGTGTACTAGTCTGTGAATCCTGCTACTGATGTTTTACATTCTTCCTTGTTTTACTTTTTGTATTGTGGGTCTTCCACATTGAGCTGAAAAGCAGACTTTTCTAGGATGATCAAACAAAAAAGTTTAAATTATTTTGGTAGTAGTTGAGTGTGTGCCTGAATTAATACATTTATCTTTAACTATTGTCGGACAGTGTGGGTTCTTAAATATTGTATGTGTGTATGTATGTATGTCGTATTTATAGAGTGCATTCCGTTCCAAGGGCATCAAACGCTGACTAAGGTAATTGCGTGCACACACTAAAAGAGGGGTAGACAAGGTCAATTCTTAGCGTGGGAAAAGCCAAATCTTGATACATTTTCTGAAAGTTAATTTAGCTGTGTTCCTTTCTTATTACCAAGGGAAGCGAATTCCAGTACTTTGCGGCGGCTACTGTAAAGGCTTTATCGCCCCATTTCGCCTTATAAGTGCAGAGAATCTGGATTTTGTAGATTCCAGCTGACCGAAGATGCCTTTTTGGTCTATACCAATGCAGTTTGGAGGCCAGATATTGAGAGCCGATCCCATGAGCGGCTTTGTGGGTCATGCAAAGAGTTTTAAAAATGATCCGCTGGGCCACAAGGAGCCAATGCAGGTGTTTGAGGCTGTCTCTAGCTGATGCCGACTGTGGAAGATTCAGAATCAATCGGGCGGCCGTGTTCTGTACCAGCTGTAGTTTATTCAAGGATCCTTTGTCCAGTTTAAGAAGTAAAGTTTTGCAGTAATCTAATTTAGACATAACAAGGACTAGAGTAGCTGTAATTTTCCATTGTCTTTGGAGCTATGGAAAGACTTTTAAAAAGGTTTTCAGAATCCACCTACAGGATTTTACCGTGTGGTTGACCTATTTTTTGAAAGATAAACATTCATCAAAAAGTATTCCTAAATTCCTCGTGGTGGTACCAGGGTCAGGAAAGGTCCCACAATCTTGCGGCCACTACTCCCTGCCATTTCCAAAACAGAGAATCTCAGTTTTATCACAGTTCAATTTCAGCCAGTTGGTTTTCATCCAGTTGTTAACTGCTTGCATGCAATTGATGAAGCGAGCCGCCACTTCCTCCCCGTTCTTATTGAGTGGGATGATCAACTGCGTATCATCTGCATAGGAAGTCGGGATGAAGACGAAGGATTGTACTAACTTGACCAGAGGGGCGACATACAAGTTGAATAAAGTGGGGCTGTGTAAAGAACCCTGCAGCACCCCGCAGGGCAGAAGATAAGCAGGGGATCTGAAATCTCCACAACTGACCGTCGTCCATCAATTAGTTAGGAAGGATTCCAGAAGCTTGAGTGCTTGTTCTCTAAGACCTGCCTGATGCAAACGGGCTAAGAGAATCTGAGGTGAGATGGTGTTGAAGGCCGCAGATAAATCCAGTAAAATCAAAAAGTGCAAACATTTATAAACGTATAGTCGCTGCTGGAGTGTTTGAAAAGCACATTGTACTGTGTAAGATGAAAACCATCATCATTCCACTCGGCTGAGATGAGTAACAGATACACTAGCAACATTGTATTGTGAATTTATAAACCAGAATACATAGTGAAATGAGGTTTACAAACCACTCATCACATCAAGATAACCCTGCAGTGCGGTAGAAAGCCATGACTATATATCAAAGCGTGTCCATGGAAAAGCAATACACATTAAACAAGGTATGTGATGAGGCAATTTATCAAACATGTACACTCAAATTATATTTCATAAATAACCTCAATATTTCAGTAACATCTCTTCTGCTGTCATTGATATCTCACTTTGCAAAATAAACCAAATTCAACAGAATAGTCAATAATGACACAAATACATTAGAACCTATTCAGAAAAGACATTTATGAGTTCATGATGTTGCATTCCTGTCCTACTCTTTTGCCTGCTCCCTCATTCCTATATGAATTATCTCCAAAACAAAACAATGGGAATAACATAATAGTCAAAGAATGCTGAAATACAAATAGTACAAATAAAGAGGACTGTGCCTTTCTTGTACTTTCACTGATAGAGCAAAGGGTAGTTTGGAGCTGTTTCACAAAGCCATGTAAGAGAAGGAAAAAGAGTACTCCTGTTGCACTACTTCCCATCATGGATGTTGCTTCACCAAAATGCCAGTGGTAGGGGAAGTGACAGCACATACCCTTTGACCGTAATGCAGACACAGAAATTGACATCATATTACTCTTGACCCGGACTTTTTCCTGGAAATCATTTCACATGACTTAAACCATGACAACATAAAAATAACTAACTTTGCTGAAGTTCCATAATAACTGCACAATAGCTATTCAAAATAACACCTACATTATGGTGCTAACGTGATCTTTAAACATTCTGAGGCATAATATGTGCCTATAACTGTAGTTAGTGAGTTAAGTGATTAATCCAAACCTCTTCTATGGGGGTTTGCTCACCTAGAAAAATTTGAAAAGAAATGTATTAAATAGTACATTTCAAAGCACAAGTTTTACATACATTTGCTAAAATGCAATAGGGTTTGAAAGAACATTCATTAAATAGCCAACTCCTTTCATGGTGTGTCAAACTACTGAAACCTGACACTCACCAGGAGTTGACCTCATTTTACAGTATATGCTATGGGTGCCCCCATATGCAAAAAATGATCTTGATTGTGCCAGAGCCCACATCCTGTCATGGGTGCCCCAAAATGCCAGTGCCATAATGTTACAATTTATGTTGTCCATTTACAATAAGTGACCCTTATTTAGAAATTACCTCTTTATGCCAGAGTCAGAATTTTGTTAGGGTTTCCACCCTTCCATAGGTCAGATTATACTCCTTTGCGCCACAAATTACCTCCAATTTGAGAGTCACATTTTGCCGTAGGTGTTCTCATGACAAGAATTTCCTCAAGTATGCTAGCATTTTTGCAGAGGTGCCCGTCATGCAATACATACCTCTACTATGCCACTACCAGTATTTTACCATGGGCCAGTATTTTATCACAGATGTCTGTCATGTTAAGAACTGCCTGAAGTATGCTAGCACTAATACTTTGTCATGGATGTTTCTGCAGGACAAGATTTACCTTCTGTTTAGGAGTGCAATCAACAGTCACAAGTACAACACTGCATTCTCACATTCACGGAGTCACTCTGACTGATTTTCACACACATACATGCATTCTTCCACAGACACATTATTACTCAAATAGACACACATGTTCACAAATACACACACTCAGTTTCTCATAAACACATTCTCACATGCAAGCACATACTAAATACTATTTTCAAACCATTTTTATTTGCCATAGCTGGCACCAAATGAGTATTCTCTCTTTTAAGTCACACTAATAGTAAATATTAAAGTATAATTCAATAGTGAATAATAATGTATTATTCACTATTAGTATAAGGGAAAATTAACAGAAAACAAGGACTGTACAGCTGTCCCTGTGTCTTACACTGATTTTGCTACCTCTGAGGCCAGGGGTTGCAAAAGCAGTGCGAGGGTCCCAAGAGGCAAGCCATGTATCGCAGCTGCGGCCCCTGGTGACTCCTGGAGACCTCTAAATGACGTCCATGCTTCCCAAACTCATAAATGCTCTTGCGAAGCGGCACCATGGTCAAACAAAGAAAGCTAAAACTGCTAGTTATTTAAGCATATGTTTACAAGGTGAAATTTAAACAACTAATAATTACACCATACAGGCAGCAAACTGCACATCAATGTTCTCTGTCACTGAAAGAAAAGAATAGTGCAAAATGCCAGCACTCTGCTAGGGCATCACAAGACAAATCACAGTGGTCATTGTACAAAACAAATTTTGCTGGCCAATCAAAAGCTTTTGAAGCTAGATAATGTCCTATTAATTACCGGTAAACTTGATTACTCCTGGTCATTCAGATGTCAGCAATGGACACCCCCTTTAATTCCGCCCAGGAAGCTGCCATACCCCTGGTTGACTGACGTTGCACCCCTGCCAGAGGAGGAACTCCAGCCAGAGAAAAGCCAATTCAATTCAATGCTTGACCCACCTACTGATAGACAAAGAGGAAGCCTTCTCACCCATGGAAGACGCACCAAAGGAAAGAAATAAGGAATCCGACTTTCTGAAAGTCTTGGTCCTATATAAGTACACCAACAATGCCCTCTTGAAATCCAGTAAGGACCACTCCGAATCTCCCTCACCTCTTCAGGAGCAGCCCCTAAGGAAAGTAACGCCACCTCCTGAGAATGATGAAACTGGGAAGCAATTGTGGGAACAAAAGAAGAATCCAAATGAAACACCACTCCATCTGCAGAGAAAGACAGGAAGGATTCTCCAGCCATCAAGGCCTCCAGTTCACCAATGTGTCAGGCGGAGGTGATAGCTGCCAAAAAAATCACTTTGAAAACTTAATATTCACCACTTCTAAGGGCTCTAAAGGGACAGACACCAAAGACCGCAACACTAAAGGCAAATCCCAAAATGGAAATAGAGGCTTCACCAAAGGGCAGGCCATGGAAAACCACTCAACAATCGGGACACCAGATCATCGACATCAGCTAGATTGCCCAAAGAAGAAGAAAAAGCCTTGATAGCAGCCCACTGTGGCCCCAATGTGGAGACAGATAAACGCTTCTCAAACAAAACCCACGAAACTGAAGCACTGTCATCAAAGAACATTCCAGAGGGGACAACTGAAGAAGGACATACCAATGTTGGAAATTACCCCAGTGCCTAGAAAATGACTTCAAGGTGGAATGTTTGTAGGACTGCTGAATGACCACAGCTAAGTGCCTAGAAATTCCCCTGAGCTGTAAGCCCCGCCTCTCAACTTCCAAACCGATAGGCAACGTTTCTGAAGAGCCATGGATGTAACTGACTAAACAGGAGGGGAGAAGCAAGGAAGGAACTAAGGACCCTGTACAGCCATCAACCTGAGTACCGGAAACCAGGACAGTCGGGGCCAAAAAGGCACCACCAGAATCACCGTCCTATCCTCCCTCATTAATGGTGCCAGAAATCTGAGAATGAGAGCAATTGGAGGGAGGTATATAACTGATGTTCCGGCCAGGGAACTAACAGGGCATCCACCCACCAGGCTCCCACCTGCTGACTGTGAGCACTGAAATGGATAACCTGAGCATTGAAATGCGAAGCAAAGAGGTTGAGGTATGGTACACCAAACTTCCCACACACTCTGAGAAACACAGCACAAGTGAGAGAAAGTTCCTGTAATGGAGGGAAGCAGCGGCTGAGATCATCTGCCACCCTATTGTCCACCCCCTAACATGAATTGCATCCAGAGATTGAAGATGCTATTCTCCCCATTAGAACAACAATTGAGCTACTTCATTGAGAGCACTGGTACAAATCCCCCCTAGTTGTTGAAATATGCAACTGTTGTCTGAGCGAACCACACAGTTTGCCCCACCAACAAATGAGGAAAACCCATGCCTGCCCTGAATACTGCCATGAGTTCCATCCAATTGGAAGACTGTCTCCCCTCCTGAAGCGACCAGCAGACCTGCAGAGACCTGGCCCCTAGAATCACCCTCCCAACCAAAAGCACTGGCATCTGTAGTCAGGACTAGAGGAGGATCTGGCTGTAACGGAACCCCCTGGTAAGGTTGGTTTCCAAAATCCACAACTGAAGATTCTGATGAACACATGAACCAATTGGTCATAATGCATCAAGTGAGGATCTCAACATTACAGCAGTTGAACCCACAAAGGCATGAGATGGGGTCAAGAGAGGTGACCAGAGGAGTCAACAGTTTGGTGAAGAATCTTGGGGCCGACCTAGGGCCGAAAGAGAGTACCCTGAACTTGTATTGATTCCCCTGCAAACAAAACCTGAGAAACTGCTGGAAGTGAGAATGGGCAGGCGCATGGTAATAGGCATTCTGTAAGTCTAAGGTGCACATGAAATGACCCTGAACCACCAACGGAATTATCCGCTGCAATGTCTCCATTTGAAGCCTTTCAAATTCAAAACCAGCCGGAAGCCTCTGGTATGTTTTGGCACCAAAAAGATAATGGAATAGAATCATTTGCCTCTCTCCAACAGTGGAACCTCCAAAACTGCCCTCTTCTGAATCAAATACCCAGCTCTAAGGCTGACTTTGTGCTGAAACTAGAAGGCCACAGAGTGGGGCGCACCCCTGAACAAGGAGGGACCAACCCAAACTCTATCCTGTAGCTGTGTTTTATTATGTCCAGAACCCAAGCATTTGAAGTAGACACCAGCCAGGTCTGAAGAAAATGATGCAGTCAACCACCCACAGCCACCTCCCGTACCATCTTATAATAAGGAACATGTCTGGGGAGGGGGAGATTTGGGCTCTTATCTCTACCCCTGCCAGCAGAAAAACACCCTTGAGAATGGACAAATTGTCTACTGGAAGGTGGATGAAAAGGGGATCTATGCCTAAAAGGCTGCTTATCTCCCATGACTGACTTAAGAGAGGAAGAGTATTTCTTTTGTTTGAACAGCTTATGGATCGTTTCTTTCAGCTCAGCCCCAAACAACACATTGCCCTGAAAAGACGGTCAAAGACCAGACGATTTCTGGGCAGCATCCGTTTTCCAGTCTCTCAATACCAGATTCCTAAGGGCCAATATACAGGCCCCCCCCCAACCAGAACAGATGTCCACACTACATCAAAAGAAATATCAGAGAGGAACTCCACCTGTCTCTCAATAAGTTCAAGTAATCCTACGCAGTCCGTAGACTCATCCAAAGCTCGACCTAAGGATTTGAGATCTGTAATCAGGGATTGAGCAACATCTGTACCATAGATACCAACCCTCAATGCCAGATGAGCACCAGAAGGTAAGAGAACCATCCACCCTTTTTTCAACAGCATCTTTAACTACTGCATCTTCAGCCAGCGAAGTTGGCAACAAAAGAGTCAATAGGAATAGAGTCCGGCAGAACCTGGTGCATATCCTGTGAGGGGTACAATATGGCCATGAAGCCTGGAAGAACAATTCTATCAGGATCACACCATTCCTGTTTAAGCACCTCATGAATGCATGGATGAATCGGAACATCAACAGGCACTGTACTTTGAAATTACCTGAGCAATGACCCAGAAGAGGTATTAGGCATCTCACCATCAGGAAATCCTGCATTGACCTTAACATGTTTCCCAAGATCAGGTAATAAGTCTCTAAAAATATATTTCCCCTTCTGTTCCTCCAGACTAGGACCCTCCTTCTCCGAGCCAGAGGAATGGGAAACCCCCTCAGGAACCGGAACCTTTGATTTCGGGCACTCTCCCATCTCCAGCAAAGTCTCTTCAATCAATTGCCACACATGCTCCTCATCAGCCCTCCTGAACTTCAGAGGACGAGCAGGAGGGGAAGAAGATGTAAATGAAGAGGAAATATCCTCAACATGTTTCCTCTAATGGGTGTGCTTCCCCATTGCAATCCACAAACACAGGCAAAAGCACCAGAACAGTAGATTTGCCAAGGATAAGTAAACAATGGCCCTACCAGCGGCCTTCCTGCTCCCCTAGCAACAACATGCACAGCCTGCTAGCCCAGCAAGCGGGAACGGGTACCAAA
This sequence comes from Pleurodeles waltl, assembly GCF_031143425.1. Taxonomy (NCBI): domain Eukaryota; kingdom Metazoa; phylum Chordata; class Amphibia; order Caudata; family Salamandridae; genus Pleurodeles; species Pleurodeles waltl. Next base: position 669,763,963 of record NC_090439.1, on the reverse strand, counting down.
ATCAACAACATCTTCACTGGCTCGAGCCTGAGGATGAATCAACATGCATAAAATGAAGCCTCCCAAGCCTCGCAGGAGCAGCAGCCCGGTCCTCCCGTCCCTTGTTACGGACAGAAAAAAAGAACAGGAGTAATGCTGGGAAGGTACGTGTATATGTACTCCTGGTTGAAAGGGAGTAGGGGTGGGGATGTAAGGCATTCCTCGTGTTTTTTTTACTGTCATGGATAGAATTCTCTCTCCATCCATAATGAAGGGGACGAGGACTTGTGGATCTGGGGGTAAAGAACCCTATCTCACGTAATAGAATAAAAAATCAAATAACTTACATTTATTAGCACCCAAATTTTAACTATGACAAAACATGTAGTACTACCTCAGGTAAATATGCTATCAAGTAAGGAGGTAATTCACTAGATTTTTAATCTCTACTAATCCTAATGAAATATATGATGATTTTGGGATGTTATTTATGATTGTTGATACTTATCATTCTCGATAAATAAAGGTTGTTTTTGTATCAAGAAATATGGACACGGCCATCATAAAAAATATGGACACTCAATGGAAAGTGTTCTCTGTCGGCGAACATAGTGACAAATGACTTTTTCATTTCAGTTAAAAGTATCCACAATTATATTTTAAACAAAATCAAATTACTCAAAATTTGCAAATAACTCCCTCAAACAACCCATACATCATGCTGTCTATGAGAAGTGTTACGGACAAAACAACAACAAAAGAAACGCTAAGGGCATCATATACAGTACAAGCGGCCTGAGCAGCTGGTGCATCAAATTTTTTGACACACCATCAGTGACTATGCGTGGCTTTACATGGCCTTGTATATGAAATGGGAATGTCATGGGTGTTGCTGTGGGTGTTCCCATTCAAACACTCATGGAATCTGATACATTCCCAGATTTACAAGGTTTTGCAAACCTTGTAATGCATCAGTTTCCTATGACACTCAAGGGGTGGCATAAGGGTGGCGCAATGGGGAAAAATAACATAATTTCTAAGCTTTTTTTTTCTCTCTGCATAATGCAGCACACATAGAAGGAGGGAAACATCTCTCATGGTTGTTTTTGTGCAGAAAGGTTTCCCTTCCTGCACAAAAGCAATCATCCCTGCAATGCAGGCATCCTTGCAGAATGGTGCAAAGGGCCCTGCATTGGCACATGGCAGCAATTTGTGTCCCAGCGCAGGATACAAGGACAGGAATGCTCCGTATCCTGTAGATACCACCCTCAGCATTGGACTCTGGAAGCCTCCTTTGCCAAGAAAGGACCCTGCTCCCTATGGGAACAGTCTAGCCCAAACTGCCAGGCCAGGTCCTCCCCAGACCAGAAACAAGCATCCTGGGGCTTTTTTCAGGGTATCACCCCTCATCAGGCAGGCTAGTGTGAATCCTATGGCACAAAGAGCACAGCATCTGGGCATACCCTTCCCTCTTAGGCCAACAAAAGCATTTCTCTTGCCAAGAAGGCAGCTTAAAGACTATGAAAGCATGCAAATCTTCACATATAATAAATGTAATTGTTTTCATGAACTTCAAAAGTAATTGAGCCTGTATGAAATTAATTTTATCCAGTACATAAGATAGCAGTTGGTATATATATAAATCTGATTATTATTTGAATGGATAGAAAAGAGGCATGAAGAAAACTACAAGCTGCTGTAAAGTCTGCCCTTATAAAATACTATATCTTAAGTTGTCAGTGTAATTTTCAAATAAAAGTGTTTAAATAATCAGTCTATGTGATGAACAGCAGATAATTCAGGTATCAAAGACATTAGCACACCATAGTTGAAATAAAGTAATTTTGTTTCTAAATTGGTGAAAGTCTATTACTTAGGTTGACATAACGCGCAAAATTTAAAATATTCATCCCTATATGAAAGGATTATTTGGAGCCTTAACGCAAATCACTGTTTTACTCATTCAACAACTCACTGGATAACTCTGTAAATTGCCATAATAAATGCAGACAGCAAAATGTGGTGCAAAAAAATAGACGGTGACCAACAATATAGCCCTGTGATTTAAGACCGTATTTCCTTATAATCTTTTGTATGTTATGACAAATAGTACAAGTGTTCATAGAGTTCTATGTCGAGTGTCAAGGCTGGTGAGGCGACAGATTCAATTTGTGATATTCTGGATCTGCCCAGACGAGATAACTTAGGGCCTGATATGGAGTTTGGTGGATGGGTATTTACTCCATAACGGCGACAAAGTAAAATACTCCATTTCCTTTGAGTGAGTACCCACCTGCCAAATTTTGAAAATATCTGATAGTCCACCAGGCATCTCTTACACTCAGGATCAACCATCACAACAGTTCCTGTAAATGAATTAAAAGTTTAATGTACGGCTCAGTTAACATGATGGATCTGTGTGGCAAACTTTCAATATTTTGTTTTAGTTTCAAAAAGAAAATCACAAACTGGGATTTGTTTTTGAAAAATCAAAGAAAAGAATGACCATGACATGGGGGTAATTTCACAGTTTTCACTGTTCCTTACCACCAGTATTTACCTAGCTGTGACGAACATGGTAAACTGTCCATTTGTTCACGCACTCTAAATAGGGTGGTTGGACACATGCCCAAAATCTCTGCTGGACCTTACTCTGTCGGGCCATCAGAGGTGTATGTCAACAGAAGAGATAGAGTAGTCTCTGTCGTCAACATACTGACAGTCTGCTCAACTCTAAATGAGGCAGACATACCTTCACTTTTGCAGAGAGGGTACTCAGTCACCATTGCAATGGAGTACCTTCTCCTCCTAACCATAAATCAGGCTTTTATTTTCTCAAGCCATGGCCCATCATTCACTCTTTGAAGAAAGGGAGCCATCGTTCACTCATAATACAACAGTTTGTTTTGCATTAACCATGTTTGTCAGTGAGAGCAGCCAATTTGTTTGTGATAGTAATTTTCTAATTACAATTATGAATCCAATATTTTTCACATATAGATATATTTCCTGTCAGCTACCTAAAGTAATCTTCTGTAATATTAGAGTTTTTCTTTCACTGTAGATTTAAGGGCCAATACGAACTTTTGACATAGGAAATCTATTATAAGTTTAGTTGCGGCAAATTTGTCTGCTGGAAGCCCTCGCTGGAGAAGCCCATGTACATGCCCTAACATTGAAAAAACGTATATTTGTGGAAACTTCACCACACTTGCAACATTTCCATACTAGAAACACCCATTTGCCATGGAAAAAGTCTGCCTTTCCTGATTCTAGGAACATAGAATGGCACTTTATGGACCCACAACACAATTAATAAGTTCCCTTTTCATATGCAATCTATAATTCTGAATCCTGGTAATCCTTCTTCATCTATGTCACACATATATTGATATCAATATCACGCATCAGGCATTACATGCAGAGCAAGGACAGTGAAGACACAGTTCACACAAATAGTTAGTACTACTGTTGAAATGTTCCAACCATTTTATCTCATTTTGAACTCCCATTATGCCTTGTATGCAGTGTTTCAGATCTCTAACAGAATATCGGAGCTAACAATATCCAGATGCAGAAATATTGTGTCAAAAATATTGATTACAAAAATATTGTTTCCCTGTACTTATGATGGCAAGTCCAAACATATTAAACAATATATTGTTTCACACTAATATTGTTGAAAACATACCAAAAAAAGCACATTTTTTTAATACATAGTTTAAAATAGTAAATTTAAATATTTTAAAATATAAAATTAATATGATGTAAATGAGATGATTTTACATAATTTTCAATACTACATATAAATATATACTCATATAAACATACATATATATATATGTATGCTTATATAATATATATAAAATGTAACAATATAAAAATATATTTTACTTTATAGTCAATGTCTTGTATGCTTCTCCATTGTGACCTTTTATGTTTCGTAACGGGAGACTCCATCCCCAGTTGCAAAGCTGCCCTGCAGGGTTGGGGGCCCCTGATGATGGAGAGAGACTGTGGACATATATATATATATCTTCAAGCCAGCTTAACATACAGGTTAAAGATGCCGCACTCACAGAATTCTGTGATTAATCTTCTTTTATTCAACAAGAAAAAACCCCACCAAATAACACCAACGCGTTTCGACCTTCCAGGTCTTGATCACGGTAAAGCAATAATCCAATCCATGTACTATTTATACTCTTCCACTAAGCCATGCCTTTATGTGCCATTCTGGGATATGTAGTTTTATGTAACATGTGTTATACTGAATTAAACCACCCATAACATAACAAATATCCAACAGTGTTGCTAGTATAACAAAATAAACATGTGAAAAATGTATGTGCACCCAAAATATAAATACAGCCATATAATATCGCAATATAACCAAACACAAGATCATAACTTCTATAGTCCCTACTATGTTTATGCATATTCTTAATAATAATATTCTACTGTCATAACCGTAACTTCTTACGCACTTCCAATTGTTATTTAATGAAAGTCACAACCTATGTGTGCCTTAATTTATCATAGGGATAATTATCCCTATTTTAACCAACATCAAATTTATTGCAGATTATTTTAGGTTAATACAGAGACAGTAATATCTTCTTACTCTATTATACAATCACAAATCATAAATGACAATACAGCTCCTCATCGTAATTAATCCCATATGGCATCTTTGTTTTTAATTTGATAATAAATTTGGATTCTAAACGTCTCAGTTTTTGAACCCTATCACCCCCTCGTTCACTTTTTTGTATTGTTGCAATACCATAATATTTCATGGACATCCAATTTAGATCTGAGTGAATTTTCAAGTGTTTCGTTATAGCATATGCGGTATCCTCATTTTGTACTGCCCTTATATGTTCTAGAATGCGCTTTTTTAAGGGGCATATGGTACTGCCCACATATTTCAAACCACATTGGCATTCCAAAACATATACAACAAAGGAGGTTTCACATGTAATTATCTCTTTGATCAATATTTCTTTACCTCTAAAATCTGTTACGGACTTTTTGTCACAACCAATTTTGCATGCTTTGCATTTCCTACAGCAGAAAAAACCCTTGTTGCCCCTTGATAACCAATTGCAGGTTTTGGGCATCTCAAAATGACTTTTAACTAACATATCTTTTAGAGATGGTGCTTTCCGATATGTAATTGAAGGACAAGTGCCGACACGATGTCCAATATCATTATCTTTTTGAATTAGATGCCAGTATTTTTTCAATACTTTTGCTATTTGGTGACTTTCTTTACTATAATCTAAAATGAGTCTAATCTCATTCTTTTTCCGTGCTGACTGTTCTAATTCATTGCTTTTCTTAGCCAATACCTGTGCACAGGTTTTTTTCCTTGCCTTCATTTCTCCCTGCTTGATTGATTTCAAAGTGTATCCCCTATTGATAAACCTTTGTCTGATCTCACTGAATTCCTCATTCATGTCCTGTTCATCCGAACAGTTCCTTTTGATCCAAATAAATTCACCATATGGGATACTACCAATCAAAGACCTAGGGTGGAAACTGGTACCATGTAAGATACTATCAGTTGCTGTGGGTTTCCTATATAATGTGGTTTGTAATGCTCCTGCTGCAATGTATACTTGTACATCTAGAAATTCAATCAAGCTATCACTTATTTTGTAGGCAAAATGTAGTCCTACATCGTTGTTATTTAGTATGCTAAAAAATTGCTCAAATTCTCTCACAGTTCCGTGCCAGATCAAAAACAGGTATATATATATATATATATAACAAATTAACAAATCAACTACAAAACATTAAAGTACCAATTAAACATAAAAAACTATAAAATCCCCAAAAAACATTTACAAAAAATACTATAAAATGTTTTTAAAAACCTATATATAACAGAAAAAATAACTTTAAACAAACAAATAATAATATATATTTAAGCAAAATTGTAAAGAGTATTTAACTCTGACAATAGATATACTATTCCCACTCCAGTTTATGCAACAATAAAGAAAACATTGGAATTCGGAGGGGTTAAATTTACTATCCCTGCTCCAATCTGTGCAACAGTAGGGAAAGTTTTGGACTTAGGAGTTGTTAGATTTAGTATTCCAACTAAGGTCTGTGCAACAGTAGGGAAAGCTTTAGACTTCTGGGAAGTACAATTTACTATTCCCACTCCAGTCTTTGCAGCAGTAGGACAAGTGTTGAACTTTGAAGAAATAAAATGTACTATTCCCACTCCAGTCTTTACAAAAGTAAATAAAATGGTCTTCAGAGGGGTTAAATTTACTATTGCCACTCCAGTCTGTGCAACACTAGGGAAAGTGTTGGAATTTGGAGGAGTCAGATTTACTATTTCCACTCTAGTCAGTGCAGCAGAAGGAAAAGTGTTGGACTTTGGAGAGGTAAAATTCACTATTCCCACTCCAGTCTATGCAACAATAGGGAAAGCACTTCACTTCAAACACATAACATATTTGAGCAACCTTTTGAACTAACAAATGTAAACTCTCAGTATGAACATTATAATTTAACCAAACAAAAAAATATAAATTTAAAAATAAAAAATAACTAATTAACATGATTATTATACAATTGTATTAATCATCATTTTCTTCAAAAATGTTATTTATTAACTACTTAATTAAATTGCCACACTATAACCTGACAAACCTAGCACAAACATCCAAAAGATAACTAGAAATAAATCTAAAATTATTAACTTAATCAATATTGCATTAAACATGTATTAATAAATTAATAATTAATTGTTAATTAATTATTACTAAACTAATTTCCCAATCTATGCCCCTACAAACCCTGTAGTCTGCACCTATTATATAACTTAAAAAATATAATTATTACACACTTCACATATTTAATCATCAATTAAATAATATTAAATTAATGCTTATTGCTAATTTATTATTACTTAATTTACATCCTACCCTGTAACCCTAAACATCCAACAGCCCACACTTAAGGTACATCTTAAAAACCGTAAGTGTTACACAATTTAGATCATATGTAATCAATTAAATAATTAAGAATAAATTAACAACTAATTGTTAATAAATTATTACTTAATTAACTTTCCACCCAGACCCCTGCAAATCCAACATCCTGTGCTAATATATAACTTAAAAACTATATTTATTATATGAAATACATAAATAATGATCAGTGAAATGATCAATGATATATTATTAATTAATTGTTAATTGTTCATTACTTAATAATTAACTGCTCACTGTATACCCCTACAAATCCAGCAGCCCACACCTAATATATAAGTTTAATAATACAATTAATACACAATTTACATAAGTATTAATCAATTGAATAATTAATAATACATTAATAATTAATTGTTAATGAATTATGACCTAATTACCTTCAACACCCTTACAAACCCAGCATCCGACACCTAACATATAACTTGAAACATATAATTAATACATGATTTGCAGAATTATTAATCAATTAAATAATTGATAATAGAATAATAAATTGATAATTACTTGTCCATTCATCATTTTCTAATTAACTTCCCACACTATACCCCTATAAAGCCAACAGCCCTCAACTAATAAATAACTTAAAAAATATAATTATTACACCATTTACATGCGTTATTAATGCATTAAATTATTTATCAGCAATTAATAATTAATTGTTAATTAATTTTACTTAATTTACTTCCCACCCTATTACCCTACAAACCTAGCAACCCACTACTACACAGTAAATTACTATTAGCAACAATAATAGTACATACAATGAATGTATGAACTAAAACACAAAAAGAATTTGAAAACAATATTTTTTACAATAATACTGAGAACAATATTAACCACAATATTTCTAAAAATTATACTACTTACCTAAAAAATTGATGTACTTGACAAGGATATTTCTACATCACAATATTTCTTTTTCACTGTGTTATTTTTAGCATATTTCTGTAACTCTATAGGAAATATGGGTTTTGCCCACCTAATCCTGACAGATTTTTTGCTTTTTGATCACCTGGTTTTAGATCTTTTTCTGTAGTTGAGCCTTATAACCTGGGATTCACCCACAGTAAACTCATGGCAAATGGACTGCGTGTGCCTACAACCAGTGTTTTCCTTTCAAGATAAGGCCGCTGCTTTGCAGAAAGGGTAAAAGGCACTTGGCTGGTTACCTGTGTGCTGTATGTGGTAGACTCCTGTCGTGCACAGCACACAAACTATGCACAGGAAGTCTGGCACTGTAGGGACTATGCATGGTTAGGTATTGACCTGGAATAGGCCATATAATTTCGGTGTGCGCATATGGGGAAAGTCAGTGTGGTTTACTGTCCTGTCTGCAGTGACACTCCATTATGCACTTATGGGGAAGGCTGCCTTAGGGCGCAACTCATCTTCCCCTTGGTCTACATACTCCATAGTCATACCAATGTACAGTGTAGCATATGTGAAAAGAACAATTCTGTCCAAAGACATATCTGTACAGCTTATGGGTCATCCAGGAATGTCTGGCTCAGACCAGGAGCCCAGGCCTTTTGTCACACTGCTAGGCTGGTTTAATTACGTTTCTCTACAGCTACAGGAACAAAGGCCTCCCCCTACAAAAGGAGCAAATAACAGTGCTTAAGACAGCCCCTGAGAAGGAAAGGGGTGGAACGGACAGCTTTACATCAATCAGCCTGCTGTCACACTGTGCAAGGAAAAGGGCCTGCCAAGTAGAGAGTCCAGACCTCTGGAGCCAAACTAGGAGTGGGGTTCCTTTGCAGATTTGCTGGGGAAGGCCCCTGCAGTGATGTCAGCAGGGAGTGGATCTGAGATCCCCAGAGCAGAAGTGTCAAGTGATTCCTGGGTGATGCCATTTTGAAATATCGCTCAAGACCGTGCAGGGAGGTTGGGGCAGGGAGGTGATTAGGCAGCTCAGAGTAGGCCAGAGGTGCATTCCTGCTAGAAACTTCTGCTCTCACTTAAAAGTTCCTCCGCAGGAGAACTCTCTCTCTTTTGGGTGTGATTTTCTGCTGGACACAGAAACTGTAGGCAGCTGCCATTAACAATTGGAAGAAAGGACCCCTTGACTGCCGCCTGGCCTAAGGACTCTAAATCTAATTGACCACAGGGCAGTAGGGTACTTGCCAGGACCAGGAAAACTGCCCCCTCACTCCCCATGAGTAATAGGTGGGTAAAAGACTGGGCAACTGCACAAGAAAGGAGAGAAAAGTAAAAAAAGAAAGGTTGGCACAGGGAGCCAGTGAAACCAGCTCCCTGTAAAATGTGTCATCCTTGAGACCAGGAGGCCTGGAGAAAGAGCTCCAGGTAGCTAGGGATTGCCACCAGGAGCAAAACTGACCCAAACAGCCTGACTGGGCATCAGATGTGCACTTATGAGTTTTGGGGTCCTTTGACCTAATTCTATGTCAGCAACAAAGCGTGTGGGACTCTGCTGCTGTAATTGGTTTTGCCTCTGGGGTGAGTCAGGGCCTGGAGGGTACCCCCCCCCCAAGAAATAACTGCAGGAAAGTGTCATCACACGTCTTTCCGCTCAGGAGGCAGAGAGGACCAGGACCTCATTACTAGCTGTTGCGCTTCCCCACGATCACCACAAAGGAGCCCAGGACCACATATCTGGGACCCACAAAGTTCTTGGAGCAAGAGAACATTGTGATGCTCCATCCTGATCACAAGAAGGGGGTCAGGACTCTATCCCTGGGAACCATGAAGTCTCTTGAGCAAGGGAACACAACTGCACTCACTGCATTCATAAGGATGGGCCCATCCCTAGGCCATGTCGCGTAGGTTCTCATTATCCTAATGAGACTACTGGATTTGGGCAGCAGAATCATTTGTACTGGGGGAGACTGAGTCTGAACCCACACCAGGTAACACCTGTCAGCCTGGTAATCCGGGTTTTGTTCCGGCTAACTAGCAGTGCCTCATTTCCACCAAAGAGCAGGGATGATTGGGCAACTGAGTGCATGGCACAAATGATTCCTCAAGGAAGTTGTGGTCACTCACATCTCATCTGTTTCTTTCAGTTACATTAGCCTCACATATGCAAGGACAATCAGGGGCACAGTATAGTTCAATAAGGTGTTATTGAAGTAACTGCATCTTAGATAATAAAGCAGGTTTTGCAATAACTAGGACAATGAAGCATGTCAGGATTAAAATTGTGACAAGGAGAGTAAAACACAAAAATAACACTACCATATTGTCACTAAGGTTGAGAAGAATAGTTCTTACCTAGGCTATGTTAGAGCACAGCATGTTACACTCTAATTCTGCCCTTCAGGATCCCCTGGGAAGACATCATCCCTCATACCTGAGCAAGATACATGTAGTCTACAGAAGCAGCTGCAGCACAGCACTCATCAATCAGCATACAGTTGTGGTCATCTGGCTGGAATCTCCCTCTAATGTACATGGGTCAAAGTAGTGTTTTTATAATAAAACAGCTGATGTTCATAGAAACGATCCCCACATAAGAGTGTGTATGTTTTGTGACCATTAGAGACAAAGCGTACCACTTTTGCCAGCAACCTATCTTACTGCAGCCTTGAGGAAAGCATAGAGTGAAAGAAATGTCTTATTTAAGAACGCGGTGCTGGCCTAGACGAAGAACAGCTAGATAGAGAAAATAAAACAAGACTGTAAAAGTAGCTATTGTTAAAATAATAAAAAGGAAGCTGAATAAAATATATCTAGGTTAAAGTGAACAGCGTCAGGCCTAGTTTGCTAAAATAACGTGTATATAACTATAGCTAAAATGGCTATGCAACAGCCCATGCCAGTAAAAGCAAGGGGGGTTGCTGCTGCTCTCCCCTATGTGGCCAGCCCATCCTACTCACAGAGCCCTTCTCTTGGGGGAGTGGGAGACACTGACAACGCATCTGCCTGCAGGAATGGGCTGACCAGAATGATGCTGGTCATGTGGGGAGCCAGCAAGGACAGCCCTGCATGGGCTCCCCGAGTTGCCCTCCAACTCGGAAAGTGGCTAGTCCTGTTTCTGAGTGGGACCGGGAACCCCGAGGCACAGAGTGCAGTGCGAAGCTGCTGTGAAAACTGATAAAATAAAAAGAACAAAAAGGAAAATGCGGCTCTCCAGTCAGAGAACTGTTTATTAAAAATTCATGGAGCTCACAGAAGAGCTCCCTACAATGCCCTACAGGGCCTGGCCACGATCATGAAGGAGGACCGGGTCACCACTAAATACTGGCTAAAGCACAGGATTGTCAGTGTCCCCACTGTGTTGGGTGGGACTTTGAGATGAGAATCCCTCAGCTAGGAATGCTGTACTCTCTAGGGATGAAGTTTGTGGCTACAGTATATGTGGCCTGAAGCTGATCAACATAAGGTTTGATGTTATGCAATTACCCTCTACGGATCAAAGGTGATAATTGCATGTGTTGTGATTATAAATGTGATGCCCTTTAGGGGCTATGATAGTTTGCAGTTTTTTATGTTGAAGGTTATTAAAAGTGAATGTTGGAAACATCCCCTAGGGCTGAAGAGATATGATTGCACAAGTTGTGATTATAGGTGTAATGCCCCATAGGGGCGATGTTTAAAATGAAACACCCTCTAGGGGTAAAAGTCTGTATTGCATAGTGTTGTAATTATAAATGTGATGCCCTTTAGGGACTCTGATTAATGTGTGTTATTCACACTAAAAGTTATGCTGAGTACACAAATCACATAGGCATTCATAGGCATTGCCTCTTGTGAATGTTTTAATGGAATAATGATGCTAACAACCACTCATGTTCAAAAGGTTACATACTTTACCAACAATATTAAGTGCATTCATTTAAGGTTATATTAGCTTATTCTATATGAGTACAAGTGAATGATTTTGACATGTTAATCTAGACCGTTGGTAGGGGTAAGAGTGATTATGCAATGTCATCAAGACGTATTTCCATCCTCTTATGTATATTTGTAAATTGCTACATAGTATTGAGTAGAGTGTGAGTAATAAATGTACTTTTTCCTTTTTCAAAAGAAAAAGCACAGACTGGGCAAACATTTATTGAGTGTCATTATTGCGTATCTGTGAATGGTGAGCACTAGCCCACAACCCCTCCCTTGAGTAGACCTTGTACTGTACCTGTTCACTACTCTGAGAGAGTCAAGTGCTACAATGGGGTGTTTGGTTACCAGTGGAGGAAAAGTGTGGACCCATCACTTGTTCAGGCCACCCAACTAATGACCCATTTTCTTACAAACTCGACATTTAAAGCTCAATATTTTGTCCAAACACTCAGGTCCTCATTTACTAAGAGCTTGGCTGCCGCTGCATCTACACATCCCTACAAAGTGAAGCTAGGGGCCTCTAGTGTCACTTTTACCTCCACTACGTCATTTTTTATCAGCACCAGATCTGGCTGAATCAGATACCGACAATCATATGCCAGATAGACATTCCTCCTCTAAAAATGATGCAGGACTAATGCAGCTGTATCTACACGCTTTTTGAAAACAGATGCACCCTTTATAAAAGTGGCACAAAGGCTGCAATGCATCAAAAAACTAATGCATTGTCGGACCAGGCATTAAAATGATACATTGCCACAGGTACATGAGGAAGTCAGTCCCAAATCACTTTGGTAAGCTCTAGGACAACATGGATCTACTCCTACTTCAGCTTTGAGCACCAAGAAGACCACTGCAACCACCACCATCACCACCATCTCCACCATCACCACCCCAATCACCACCACATGAACCACAGAGGCAGCAAAGGAGAAGGGAGCGCATATATCGGCAGCTCATCTCACTGAATCGACTCAGGGAGGAAGAGGTACTCACATATTACCATCTGCTGAGGGAGTCTATTGTCCAGTCCACCTCATTGCACCCAGACTGAGGTCAATGGTCAACAGGGACACCAACATTCTAGCACAGACCAAGCTCCTGGCCTTGCTACATATACTGGCTTCGGGCTTCTTCCAGACCACTGCACGAGTAGCAGGAGTTTCGCAGCCATCCTTCTCAGCATTCCTCCTCTCTGTCTTGGATGCCATCATCCGGCTCACATCCTGCCACACCCACTTCCCTAACACCCAGCAACTGCAGCAGGAAATTAAACAAGGTTTCCACTCCATCGCTGGCTTTTCGCATGTGCTGGATGACATGGACTGCACACATGTGCAACTGATACTTCCTGCTACTACCCATAAATATCACAAAAGGAAACATACCCACTCATCAACATACAGGCCATCATTGATCATCATTGGTTGATTCAAAATGTGGTGCTCAAATACCATAGCAATGTACATGATGCCTTCATATTCCAGCAGTCCATCATCAACCAGCGATTCCAGGATGGACAATATGGAAATATCCTAATCATAGGTCAGCAAACAGCAACAGCCCAAGAGACATAATAACAAATAGATATGAGGGACACAATACAAAGATCACTGTCTGCTTACACAGATAGGGGTTGCAGGATGATTGCTGTTCCACATACATGCACCATGCTTCAGTTCACAAATGCAGCACAATTTACCCTGATAGATATGTGAAGACATCTGAAGCCAGTTTTGCACTTGCTGCATGATGTAAAGACACACAGCCATGCATGGCAAGCAGGGAATGTGAGGTGTACCATGTAAACTGGGGGATGTTCACATGCAACAAATATGGGCCATTACCTGTTTCATGACTCACACATCAGGGACTAGGTGTAAGCTGACAAACCATGGCCCATGGGCAGGTGACATATATAACACTATGCAAAAGAACTCACATCTCACATTTGTGGTGTCTCATGCTATACACACATACATCACTCAACGTGCTTCTGAGGCAGCAGCCTTGGCTGGAACTTGCTCCACACAAATAAATACAATCCTGAAACCAGAGAAGAACCCATACAACCCCAAATGCAAGTGTGAATGTGTGCTGGCTAGTCAATTTGTGTGCAAGTCTAGCCTGAAGGAACCGGAAAGAGCAGGAGGCCCAAAGTATTGTGTACCAGTTCCCCTTTTAAGAGACGTTGTGCACTACAGGAAGTTGAGTAGCTAAAATGCAGGGGACAACTAACATATCTACAGGATACATGTGCTGTGTGCACAAAATGGACACAATGGTGTCACACATTTACACAATGTTCCACCACTGTGACATGCAACCATGAATTGGTAAACGGTTCTTGTGACATCATGTCATTTGGGATGTGTGACTGCACACTGTGTGGATGACATTATGTCAGTTGCACTGGACAATATTGTACACTCAAATGCCTGTGAAATGTAATGCAGGCCAACACCAACATCTGGGGATGACTATGGTCTCATACATGTGTCTGTGTCAGCCATGTTTGGTAAGTTACCACCCACCTAGGCAGGACTTTTAAAAAAGATTCACATCCACATTCTGTCTCTCTCCACATGTAGTGTGAACATATAATAATGAGTGGACTACGGCGATAGGAATCAGCCCCCACACAATTTGGCTGCAGAAACACGACAGTCGGGATGTTGAATTGCATGATGTATCTGCTCATGCACTGCCTTTGACATCACATACAGTAAGAGAGCAGGCCCCTGTAAATTGCATTACTCTGGAATTATTGACATATCATGTGGTCATTATTGGAAGAAGGGCATGACAAAAAAACACAAACAGTACACATTGGCAAGGCTGTTGCAAATACAGTAACCAAAATGAATGGCACTGTTTTTCTGTTATACATTTCAGCTGACAAAGGAGATGGCATCCAGCAGTGGGTGATAACAGCATTTTGCAACTCCCAGACTACGCCTGAAACTGCCTATAACCATGCCCACATCTACACATGGAACATAGTCAAGTGGACCTTTGGCCTGCTCAAGGCCCGGTCTCACTGCCTGGACTTTTCTGGGCGTAGATTGTTGTATTCCCCATCCCTCATCTGCAAAATCATTTTGGCATATGCAATACTGAACAATGTATGTGGGCAGACAAATGTTCCCTGGGATGAAGAACCACAGGACCCAAGGGAAGAGGAGGAGAATGAAAAACCACATGATGGTGAAATACAGAACTCTGCTGCAGGTGTACATAGACATGCCCACATTGCCCAGGATTTTATTTCATGAGCTCGTCACTGAAAGTATGAGAATGCTGAACATGTAAATAAATGGTTTCACTTAACAGATGTCTTGCAGTTTATGTCACAGTCACAGTTAAAAACAACTCACTCACATCCAGGAAACCATACGTAGGCCACAACAGGTGTCAATCAAGTGTGAACACTGGTAACATCCTCAAAGTACCAGATACAAAGCACTGATCTCTAGAAAGTGTGGTGTATAATGTCTGCATTGGCTGTTGAACAAACATGTTGAACTGAAAACATTCTTAATTGCAAAATAACTGTTGGAACAAAAGAAAAACAGACAGATCAAAATCACTACGTGATGTATCAAGCACAAAGTGTGTGCTAATGTCTGTAAATAGTAGTCATAAACGGCAACAGTAGGTCACTGGTAGATATGTGACAACGTAATGGCCAAAAGATTTATCTCACTGGTGGCAGTTCACTACATCCACATCATTAGCTCTCACATGTATGACTAATAGTACACGTATCACAGAGGGCATGCTAACTGTATGTGTAACAAAGTGTTGGAAAAATAGTGATCATCTTGCACATATGCCAAACAATGCCATAGCATGACTCATACTGTTGGCAATGTGTATGAATCAACCAGGACATAGAATAATTTGTATTTGGATGTGGGGCATTTAGCTGGTATGTCCATTCAGCCAATCCACCCCTAATCACTGTGCAGCTGACAAAGGATATAGGTGGTCATTATGGCCTTGGCAGTCAGGTTACCGCCACGCCGACGATGGTGGTAGTACCGTCGCCAAGCTGGCAGTAAAGACCGCCAAATAATGACCATGGAGGTGATCTCTCCCATAGACAGCCAATGTACCACACCAACTGCCAGCGTGGTACGAACACTGAACACGGCAGCAGCCACCTACAGTCAGGCAGAAGACAAAGATATGCCCACCATGTTATGGCAGCACACCACCAGGATTTCCGGGGCAGTACCAACGACACCAAAAGCCTGGCGGAAACATATCATAAAAAAGGAGAAACTTACCTGCAGGGACACACAAGAGTTGGCGGCCGCCATGGAACCCGTACTGCAAGTCTTCCCGATTCTGTACCACGCCATGGCTGTCTTGGAGCACCAATGCTGACAAAAGACGACAACGGTGAGTACGGCCGTCTAGTACACAAGGGAGGGAGACAGGGTTGGGAGAGTGACACACAGACACACAACATACACCATACACACACACCACACACCAAGAACCAGCTGCAGAGTAAATCAACAGTAACAGAACCCATGAACAGAGAAAGCTACGACACATACCTTTGTTCCGACCACTGTATTCTTGTTAGATGAATATTCAAAATGCAAAAACATACACAAGTGCATATAAACATACATGCAGGCCCAAAGGCCACTCCAAAGTCACAAATGCCCACAGAGAAAAGTCCAAGCCCCAACTTGACTCTTGACAACATCAGGACTCCACTGTTCATGGGCATCATGTTGGAAATGGGTAGGCACCTCAGGTGGGAGGGTGGACGTGGAGGGTCATATTATTGGGAGCCTGCTCCTTGCCACTGGTTCTGGAGGGTGCTCCTTTCCCACTGGTTCTGGAGGGGGCTCCCTGCCCACTGGTTCTGGAGAGGGCTCCCTGCCCACTAGTTCTGGAGGGGGCTCCTTGCCCACTGATTCTTGAGGGGGCTACCTGCCCACTGGTTCTGAAGGGGGCTCCCTCCCCACTGGTTCTGGAGGGGGCTCCCTGCCCACTGGTCCTGGAGGGGGCTCCTTGCCCACTGGTTACTGAGGGGGCTCCATGGCCTCTGGTTTGGGATGGGGATCCTTGGGCTCAGTTTTGGCTGGGGCCTCCGTGTCCTCTGTTTTGGGTGGGGCCTCCTTGGGCTCAGTCTTGGCTGGGGCCTCATTGGCCTTGGATTTAGCTGGAGGCTCCTTGTCCTTGGTTTTGGGTGGGGCCTCCTTGGGCTCAGTCTTGGCTGGGGCCTCCTGGGCCTTGGATTTGGCTTGGGCCTCCTTGTCCTTGGTTTTGGGTGGGGCCTTCTTGGGCTGAGTCTTGGCTGCGGCCTCCTTGGCTTTGGATCTGGGTGGGGCCTCTTTGGACTCAGTTTTGGCTGGGGCCCTCTTGGCCTTGGATTTGGGTGGGGCCTCCTTGTCCTTGGATCTGTGTGGGACCTCCTTGGCTTTGGATCTGGGTGTGGCCTCCTTGGTCCTAGGTTTTGGAGGTGGCTCCATGATCTTGGTAGTCTGTTTGGGAGGGGGTGGCACTTTAGCCCTCCATTTTGGGGGGGGAGAAGTGTCCTTGGTGCAGGGGGCCGGTGTCACACTCATGTGCCCCTTAGTGGCAGCAGGAGACTTTGGGGGTGGAGCAGTGTCAGACTGGGTGCTCGAGGTACTGGGCTGGGGGGGTGGGACCTTCCTCTTATGGGAAGGAGGAGGTGAGGGGGAGGGAAGAGGTCAAGGTGGGCAAGGAAAAGCTTCTTACGGCCAATGGGGTGGAATGTGGGAGGAGGGATGGGAGTGGAGGAAGAGGGAGTGGTTGTAGGAGGAGGAGGTGTGCTGGACTTAGGTGCAGGTGCATGGACCGTGTGCATGTGTAAGGTGGATGGCTGTTAGGGGTCTGAGTACGAGCGCTTGTGAGCCTGTGGAGGGAGGTTCAGACAGGGTGAGGGAAGACATACATGACGTGTGGATGGATGTTGTGGTGGTGTCTGCAAGTGAGGTGGGTGTTCTGCATGAGGTGGTAATGGTGGTAGGGGTGATTGTGCATGTGGTGTGTGGGGTGCATGTCTGCGGGTCTGCTGTTGTGGCAGGTGGCAGGTTCAGGGACTGTTGATGCAGTGCATGCAGGTGTGAGTGAAGATGAGACTGTGAGGGAGGAGGAGGAGGAGTGGGAGACAGTGGAGTCCGTGGATGATGTTGTGTGTGCATCTGAGTGTTGGCTGTATGAGTGATTGTGGACTGAACCGTGCTGCTAATGTTTGTCTGTGTGAGTCTTGTGTGTTGTTTTGGGTGCATGCTTATCAGAATGTGTGCATGGGATGGGTGGGGGGTGGAGGGTGAGGAGACTGGGACTGGGAAGTGGTAGTTGGAGGGGAGACAGATGAAACAGGGACACTGGCTGCCATTAGTGAAGAGGCCAGAGCCTGACACGATATCTGTAGGGCTGCCAATCTACTGTGAATGCCCTCCAGGAAGGCATTGCATTGCTGCATCTGGGATGCCAGCCCCTAGATGGCATTCACAATTGTTGACTGCGCTACAGAGTTGGATCTCAGGAGGTCAATGGCCTCCTTACTGAGGGCAGCAGGGCTGACTGGGGCAGGGCCTAAGGTGCCTGGGGAAAAGGAGATGCCCACCCTCCTTGGTGAGTGGGCACGGGCAAATCTGTGGGGGACTACTGGCAGGATGGTGCTGGTACAGGGGTGGAGGTAGACCCTGTAGCTGGGGTGGTCCCATCAGAGAAGGAATCAGAGTCAGTGGTATCACCTCCTGTCCCTGCCGTGGTGCTCCGCTCGCCCTCTGTCTCACTGGTCCCCTCGGCTTCGGTGGACTCTGCCTATAGGGTCCCGTGGGCTTCAGCTCCCTCATTTGCCGGTGCCCTTGCTCCTTTGCCAGATGATGCTAATGCACACGTGGACAGGATGACAAAAGGAGAGGGGGAGAAAGGAAGGGAGCACAGGGTCAATCACAGCAAACAAATAGAGCACAAATGGCCTACACATCACTGTCGCACACTTAGACTGAGGATGGGCAGTGTGGACCACACTGGCATACCATTGGCTAAGTACCACAGCAGGTAGGAGCCAAACACTGACCAACTACACACTAACTGGGACCAGCTAAGCCCTATCCGCCATGGGAAGCCACCTACCTAGCTTTCAAACACATGCACTTCACCCTATTAACCTAAGCTGGACCATGCAGCAATGTCTAAACTGGCATTTTGGAGCAGTACCCTGCACCCACATCCCATGCCAGGCAACAGAGACCATTGTCAAACACACTGTACTCACCCCCTAGTGATTTCTGTGATGCCCTCAAGCATCCATCCAGCTCTTGGTAGGCCACAGCCAGTACGTGGGCAATCAGGGGCGTCAGGTTCCAACAGGCACCCCTCCCTCGTTGGGTGTCCGTCCCCAGCTGGGCCTCGGCGATCTTCCGGGCCCAGCATCTCAGTTCCTCCCATCGTTTCCATCAGTGGGTCCTCCACCTGCTATAGACCCCCAGGGTCCACACGTCCTTGGCGGTGGCACACCACAACCCCTTCTTCTGATGGGCGCTGACCTACAGAGGTAAAATAATTAGTGAGACAATATTAACCAGACAATCCAGCCTGTCACATATATGGCCTACAAAATGCATTATCCCCTCATCAGGCACACACATGACCCATACCCGTGCATTAGCGCTGCCACCAGACATACCCCCCATGTGACACACTGCAAGCACACACACACACATTTCCATAAAGCCATGGTGCAGATTGCCTCCCGTCATGACACGAACGCCAGCGGAGTTAGGTCCTGAAAACAGGACAGGTGAGTGCCATTTTCTAATGCTGGTACACATGTACAGATTGATAAATGTGTCATTGTAGTCAAATCTTCTCACCTATACAATTCCAGTGTCCAACATACAAGCATGCTCTGTGGACACTGCTGTAGTGTGTTCATGGTGTCACTCTGTTCTTACTTCGGGTTCCTTAGGTACCAACCACTGCGGAGGAATAGGAGATGGAGGCAAGCACCCATATACAGACCCCTTGTGGACTTAGCTACACTGGAGGACAGACACATCATACTCACGTATCATCCGGACAGGGCCACAGTGTACACACAATTGGATCCTTGTAGGAAAGTCCTTTTTTTTTGCCTGATCACCCCCACTCTTTCTGGATAGGTACTGGTGGTTACTGACTCTTGGCTGTGCCCTGGGTACTGCTTACCAGTCCCAGGGTCAGTGCTCTGTGTAAAATGGATATGCAAATTAGGCTAATTATAATTGGCTAAGTTAACCTACCTATAAGTCCCTAGTATATGGTAGGGCATGTAGGTTTAGGGACCACAGCATAGGTGGTGCACACCTAGGTGCATTGCTGAGGTGCCCAGTGTCATTTTAAAAGCAAGCCTGCCTTGCTGGCTGCTTTTAAATTAAAGTTATATGCAAATTCGACTTTGGAATTAAAGGTACTTCCAAAGTCTTAAACTACCTTATTTTTACATATAAGTCACCCCTAAGGTGTGCCCTATGTGCCCCTAGGGCTGGGTGCCATGTAACTATAAGCAGGGACTTTATAAAAATAGATTTATAAGCCCTGGTGAGGTAAAAACAGCCAAATTCGTTTTTCCCTCATTGAAGTAAATGGCCTTCATAGGCTAGAATGGGCAGACTTTATTTTAAATTTCAAAGTCTCCTTAAATGTTACATACCAAGAATTTGGTATCAAATTGATTGTTATAATAAATCCCACAACTTCCAGTTGTTGGATTTAATATAACCAGTTCAGGTAAAAAGTTTAGACTTTACCTAAAAAGTTGCCAATTTCAGCTCTGCATTGTTTTTGCTGCTGTGCTCTGATTGGCCAGCCTGCAGCAGCTTCTGCCAGGCTACTTTAATGAGGTGTGAAGTGGCCTGGCTTCACACAAAGGAATGTGCTTGGGGGAGAGAATCTCCCCTCAGCAGATGGTGAGGCAGGAAGGGGGAGGGCTGCCAAACTGGTCTTCAAAGGCAGAGAAGGACATCTGGAGCACCCAGCAACACCCCCACATCCTGCAACCCCAGACAGCTAGGTGCCCCCTTGATTAGATTAGGAGAGGGGTGTGTTTATGATTTTTAGCCACACCAGTGGGTGGGCTCAGCCAGATCTCTCCTCCAAAAATCAGATTCATCCATTTTGGATTTTTAGAGACTGTTGCCTTCTGGGATGGATTTTTGCCACACTTCCCAGGAAGTGGTCATCACAGGGGGACGACCCTGTCCCTGATTGGAGAACCAGGGCCCCCCTGCTTTTCACCCAGGAGCAAGGATAAAACTGGCAGACCTGCACCCACGCCTCAGATCCCCTCCAGAATTCAACAAGAAAGGAACTAAAGAAGAAGAAGGACTGCCCTGCTGGACCCCTGGCCTGCACCTGGACCCTGCACTCAGAAAAACTGCACCAGCCGCACACTTGGGATTCACCACAAGAAGGAATTTGCCTGGCTTCCACTGGTTCAAGGAGGGACTCCCTGTTTGCTACAGGTGAAAAATTGCTATCCAGAGTCCCCTGCACCAACTCCTGAAAAAGTGACCAGCTGACCACTGTCCAGTGGCCAAAAAGGAGTTTGCGTCAGGTGCATTCTGGGAGTTGAAGTCCGCACCCCCCAAGGACCATCACAGAACTTCTGGACCCTTGGGGTGAGCTGTGGACCCCAAAAGAACCTTAAAAGAACATCTGGGTGAAGCCCCAGAAGTTTGGAAAAGATTGGAGAATTTTTTTAAAAAAGCTCCATAAAGTGACCGACCCGACGCGGAAATTCTAGCCGGCTTGCCTCAACCGCGACCCGGCCTGACTTCGTGGTTCGTCCCGGTAAAGAAAAACATCCAAAAAAGAGACTAAGTCCGAAGGTAAAAAGTTGACCGGGACCTCCCAGCCATCGTATCCGAGAAGGGCTCCACGGATGTCGGATCAAGATCCAGGTTTACCCCGGTCGAAGGATTTTCATCTCGAAAAAACGACTAAGTCCGAAGGTAAAAATCACCACAGAGGAAACCGACTTCGCGTATCCGGACAAGGGCTCCAGGAGGTCGGATTCAACTGGCAGGTTCGTCCCGGGGAAGAAAAACATCAAAAAAGAGACTAAGTCAGAAGGTAACTTTTTAACCGAGGCCTCCTGCGACTTGTAGCCGAGCAGGGCTCCATCGCGGTCGGCCTGAAAGTTTGACTTTGTCCCGGTCCTGGTGCAACCAGATGACCCGATTGGCGCTTTTTGTTTCTAAGCGCTAGAAAATAATAATAATTTAAAAATTCATATCTCCGGCTCCCCTGAACCGATTTTAATTGTTTTTGTGTCATTTTAAAGATAAAAATATAAGCTATTTTTATAAATTGGTTTTGGATTTTTAAACTGTTTCCTGTGTTTTATTTAATTACTGTTTTGTGATATTTGAATGCTTTACACTTTGTCTGCTAAGTTAAGCCTTGACGCTCGTTGCCAAGCTACCAAGGGTTGAGCTGGGATTAATTTACTGAGACCTAACTGTACCTATGTGGAGGTTAGTGGCTTGTTGCTAGGTGTAGGTACCTACCTGCCCTACCAATAACCCATTTTCCAACATAATTGGAAGCAGCGACGGGATCCTGTACTTGTGTTCAATATCACGTTACAGTTTTGGGTAAAACAAATTTAAAAATCCTTTAAATTGTCCTAGTGCAAAAATTGTTTTTAATTTTTAAATTTGGATTAATTTCAATTATTGAATTTTTGTAATTTTTCTAAATTCTTGTTTCCAATTTTTGCAAAAAGTTTTTTTGTTGACACAAAACAAGGGAACCATGGAGCTTGATCTGGCTAGCCTACCCACACTGACAGTAGTCCAGCTTAGGGGGTTGTGTATTGAGAGAGGGTTGCCTGCAACCACTGATCTCAGGAAGCAAATCCTGATTAAATCCCTGACAGCATGGGCTGAGGCCCAAGAGGTAGAGACAGAGGAAGCTCCAGAGGAGGAAGAAAAAGGGGAAGATGCTAACTCTAACCACTCAGGGGAGGGAAGGCATCCGAGCCTAAGTGAGGAAGAGGAAGAGCGGTCCTCAGTAGATACAGTCACTAGGGGCAGACCCAAAGCTAGTGGTAGGAAGGGGGTCCTTTCAGGAGGAGAGAACCCATCCATCAGAGAAAGAGAGCTGGAAGCCCAGCTAGCCTACATAGCTTTGGAAGCAGATAAGCTTGCCCTAGAAAAGAAAAAGTGGGCAAGCAAAGAAAAAAAAGATGGAGGCAGCGAGAAAGAAACTGAGGTGTCCCTGGGTGGGGGTTTTGCCCCCAGATTACCCAAAGGGGTGGTTCCTGCCTATGTAGAGGGGGATGACATAGATAAGTGGCTGGGGGCCTTTGAGAGGGCCCTCCAGATGAGGAAAGTCAAGCCTCAGTACTGGGGTTCACTCCTTTGGGAGTTAGTTCCCAACTCTGGGAGGGATAGGCTCCTAACCATGAGTGGGGAGGATGCAGACTCATACCACAGTATGAAGAGTTGCTTGACTAAAAAGTTTGGTCTAACCCCAGAGCAGTATAGGCTTAAGTTTAGGGACACCCAAAAGACAAGCACCCAGTCCTGGGTGGACTTTGTGGACATTTCAGTAAAAGCACTGGAGGGCTGGATACAGGGCAACAGGGTAAGTACCTTTGAGGGGCTGTACAATTTGATTATGAGGGAGCACCTTCTAACTAATTGTGTCCAAGAGAGGCTCCGCCAGTATCTAGTAGACTCTAGGTTGACCAACCCCAGAGAGCTGGGGGAGGCAGCAGATGACTGGTTAAGAACTAGGGTTAACCAGAAACCCCCAGGGGGTGATCAGAAAAAGGGAGGACATGGTTCTTCCCAGGGGAAGAACCAGGGGAAAGATGACAAAAAACCCAAAGAGTCCTCACAAGAGTCCCCAAAAACTTCTCAGGGAGGGGGAGCCCCGAGCCAATTCACTTTTAAAGGGAAAGGGTATCAGGGAAAGAATTATGATCCTGCTAAAGCAGGAAAGTTTCAGGAGCTTGCTAAGGCCGGCAAGTGTTTTGACTGTCATCAGCCAGGACATAAAAGAGGAGATGCTATCTGCACCAAGAAGCCCCCCACTGGTGGGCAATCCCAGGGGATTGCTAGTGTAGGGTTGGGGGTGGAAGTTGGCCCAGGGGTGGAATCAGGGTACACTGAGGTCACCTTAGTATCCGTGGGTGGGGTGGACATTGCAACTATGGCCACCTTACCTCCCATCATGGAGAGGTATAGGCAGAGACCTAAAGTCAATGGGACTGAAGTGGAAGCTCTGAGAGATACAGGAGCCAGTGTGACAATGGTCGCAGAAAAGCTGGTTTCTCCGGAGCAGGTCTTACCTGGTGTCTTCCACCAGGTGACTTATGCAGATACCAGAACCAAACTCCATCCCATGGCTATGGTGAGTCTGGAATGGGGAGGTGTGACTGGCCCTAAAAAAGTAGCTGTAGCTCCTGCCCTCCCAGTAGAGTGTCTACTGGGGAATGATCTTGAAGCATCTGAGTGGTCAGAAGTGGAAAGAAGGGTCCATGCACAGATGCTGGACCTCCCTGAATGGGTGTGTGCTGTGACCAGGTCACAGGCGGCACAACAGGGGAATGCTGGACACTTGGACCCTGGAACAATGGGCCAAGCCTCCAAGAAAAAGAGAAAAGGCACTGAGTCTGGCTTGCCAGCCCCAACAAGTACAGAGGGTCAGGAAGAATCCAACCCTGAGGGGGAGGATCTGAACTCTGAGGGAGGGACACCTTCCCTGCAAACTCTGCATGACTTGGCAGAACTGCAAGGGGCAGGTGGGCCCACCAGAGAAGATTTGTGCCAGGGACAAAGAGAGTGTCCCACTCTTGAGGGCCTGAGGCAGACTGCTGCCAGGCAAGAACAAGGGGATACCAGTGGTACCCACAAGGTTTACTGGGAGGATGGAGTTCTCTACACTGAGGCAAGGGCCCTTAAAGAAGGGGCTACTAGGAGAGTAGTGGTCCCCCAAAAGTATAGAGAATTCCTCCTTACCTTAAGCCATGATATCCCCTTAACAGGTCATTTGGGACAGACCAAGACCTGGAGCAGGCTGGTCAACCATTTTTATTGGCCCGAAATGTCAGAAAAAGTCAGGGAGTTTTGCAGCTCCTGTGTCACCTGTCAAGCCAGTGGCAAGACAGGGGGCAAGCCAAAGGCTCCCTTGATTCCACTGCCAGTGGTTGGGACTCCCTTTGAGAGGGTGGGGATTGACATTGTTGGTCCCCTAGACCCACCAACTGCTTCAGGTAACAGGTACATTGTGGTGGTAGTGGACCATGCCACCAGGTACCCTGAGGCAATACCCCTCCGGACAGTCACTGCTCCCACAGTGGCTAGGGCCCTACTTGGTGTGTTCACCAGAGTGGGATTCCCAAAGGAGGTGGTCTCAGATAGGGGCACAAACTTTATGTCAGCCTATCTGAAAGCCATGTGGGAGGCGTGTGGTGTTACTTATAAGTTCAGCACACCCTACCATCCACAGACCAATGGTCTGGTGGAAAGATTCAATAAGACCCTGAAGGGCATGATCATGGGTTTGTCTGACAAACTCAGGAGGAGATGGGATGTCCTCCTCCCATGCCTGCTGTTTGCCTACAGGGAGGTGCCACAGAAGGGGGTTGGATTCAGCCCCTTTGAGTTACTGTTTGGGCACCCTGTAAGAGGCCCATTGTGCTTGGTGAGAGAGTCTTGGGAAAAGCCTCTCAAGGAATCCAAGGAGAATGTGCTGGATTATGTACTAGGCCTGCGGTCTCGCATGGCTGAGTATATGAAGAAGGCAAGCAGAAACCTGGAGGCCAGTCAGGAGCTCATGAAGCTCTGGCATGATCAAAAGGCTACCATGCCTGAGTATCACCCAGGACAGCTGGTGTGGGTTTTGGAGCCCATGGCTCCTAGGGCACTACAGGCCAAATGGACTGGGCCCTATCCAATCCTAGAGAAAAAAGGTGAGGTCACCTACTTGGTGGACCTTGGCACCCCCAGGAATCCTCACAGGATCCTACATGTAAACAGGATGAAACCCCACCAGGACAGGGCAGACATGACCATGCTGATGGTCACTGATGAAGGGAAGGAGGAGGAGGGTGAACCTCTGCCAGACCTCCTGTCCTCAAAGGCAAAAGATGGGTCAGTGGAGGGAGTGGTACTCTCTCCCAAATTGACAGATCAGCAACAACAAGACTGTAAGCAAGTCTTGGGACAGTTTGCTAGTCTGTTCTCCCTGACCCCTGGACTCACCAATTGGTGTGTCCATGATGTTGACACTGGTGACAGCTTGCCTGTCAAGAACAAGCTGTACAGGCTGTCTGACCAGGTCAAGGCCAACATCAAAGCTGAAGTGGCTAAGATGTTGGACCTGAAGGTAATTGAGCCCTCTGATAGTCCTTGGTCCAGTCCAGTGGTACTGGTGCCCAAAGCTAATCCCCAAGGTGGGAAGAAAGAATTAAGATTCTGTGTGGACTACAGAGGTCTAAATGCAGTCACTAGGACTGATGCTCACCCCATACCTAGAGCTGATGAGCTCATTGACAGGTTGGGGGCTGCCAAATTCCTGAGCACATTTGATCTGACCTCAGGATATTGGCAGATTGCCTTAAGTCCAAGAGCTAAGGAGAGGTCAGCATTTTCCACACCAGAGGGCCACTTTCAGTTCAAGGTGATGCCCTTCGGGATGAAAAATGCTCCTGCCACCTTCCAACGGTTGGCGAATAGAGTCCTGTCTGGGTTGGAATCTTTTAGTGCAGCTTATCTAGATGATATAGCTGTATTTAGTTCCACCTGGAGGGACCACCTGGTCCACCTGAAGGAAGTGCTTCAGGCCCTGCTTCAAGCAGGCCTGACTATCAAGGCAAGCAAGTGCCAGATAGGGCAAAGTTCTGTTGTGTACCTGGGCCACCTTGTTGGTGGAGGCCATGTACAACCTCTCCAGCCCAAGATCCAGACTATCCTGGATTGGGAGGCTCCAAAAACCCAGACTCAGGTCAGGGCCTTTCTTGGCCTGACTGGGTATTACAGGAGGTTTGTTCAGAATTTTGGGACCATAGTGGCCCCTCTGACTGAGCTTACCTCCAAGAAACAACCCAAGAAGGTCATTTGGACCCCAGAGTGTCAGAAAGCTTTTGACACCCTAAAACAGGCTATGTGTTCAGCACCAGTGTTACTGGCCCCTGACTATAGCAAGGAGTTTGTAGTGCAAACAGATGCTTCAGAGGAAGGGATTGGGGCAGTGTTAGCACAAGTTAATGAAGAGGGCCATGATCACCCAGTTGCCTTCATCAGCAGGCGACTACTCCCCAGAGAGAAAAAATGGAGTGCCATTGAGAGGGAGGCCTTTGCTGTGGTTTGGTCCCTGAAGAAGTTGAGGCCTTACTTGTTTGGCACTCACTTCCGTGTACAAACTGACCACAGACCTCTCAGATGGTTGATGCAGATGAGGGGGGATAACCCAAAACTGTTAAGGTGGTCCATTTCCCTACAGGGGATGGACTTCACAGTGGAGCACAGACCTGGGACTGCTCATGCCAATGCAGATGGCCTTTCCAGGTTTTTCCACTTAGCTGATGAGGACTACCAGGGTGTAGGTTAGTACCCATCACCTTTCATCTGGGGGGGGGGGCAGTGTAGGAAAGTCCTTTTTTTTTGCCTGATCACCCCCACTCTTTCTGGATAGGTACTGGTGGTTACTGACTCTTGGCTGTGCCCTGGGTACTGCTTACCAGTCCCAGGGCCAGTGCTCTGTGTAAAATGGATATGCAAATTAGGCTAATTATAATTGGCTAAGTTAACCTACCTATAAGTCCCTAGTATATGGTAGGGCATGTAGGTTTAGGGACCACAGCATAGGTGGTGCACACCTAGGTGCATTGCTGAGGTGCCCAGTGTCATTTTAAAAGCAAGCCTGCCTTGCTGGCTGCTTTTAAATTAAAGTTATATGCAAATTCGACTTTGGAATTAAAGGTACTTCCAAAGTCTTAAACTACCTTATTTTTACATATAAGTCACCCCTAAGGTGTGCCCTATGTGCTCCTAGGGCTGGGTGCCATGTAACTATAAGCAGGGACTTTATAAAAATAGATTTATAAGCCCTGGTGAGGTAAAAACAGCCAAATTCGTTTTTCCCTCATTGAAGTAAATGGCCTTCATAGGCTAGAATGGGCAGACTTTATTTTAAATTTTAAAGTCTCCTTAAATGTTACATACCAAGAATTTGGTATCAAATTGATTGTTATAATAAATCCCACAACTTCCAGTTGTTGGATTTAATATAACCAGTTCAGGTAAAAAGTTTAGACTTTACCTAAAAAGTTGCCAATTTCAGCTCTGCATTGTTTTTGCTGCTGTGCTCTGATTGGCCAGCCTGCAGCAGCTTCTGCCAGGCTACTTTAATGAGGTGTGAAGTGGCCTGGCTTCACACAAAGGAATGTGCTTGGGGGAGAGAATCTCCCCTCAGCAGATGGTGAGGCAGGAAGGGGGAGGGCTGCCAAACTGGTTTTCAAAGGCAGGGAAGGACATCTGGAGCACCCAGCAACACCCCCACATCCTGCAACCCCAGACAGCTAGGTGCCCCCTTGATTAGATTAGGAGAGGGCAGGAGAGGGGTGTGTTTATGATTTTTAGCCACACCAGTGGGTGGGCTCTGCCAGATCTCTCCTCCAAAAATCAGATTCATCCATTTTGGATTTTTATAGACTGTTGCCTTCTGGGATGGATTTTTGCCACACTTCCCAGGAAGTGGTCATCACAGGGGGACGACCCTGTCCCTGATTGGAGAACCAGGGCCCCCCTGCTTTTCACCCAGGAGCAAGGATAAAACTGGCAGACCTGCACCCACGCCTCAGATCCCCTCCAGAATTCAACAAGAAAGGAACTAAAGAAGAAGAAGGACTGCCCTGCTGGACTCCTGGCCTGCACCTGGACCCTGCACTCAGAAAAACTGCACCAGCTGCACACTTGGGCTTCACCACAAGAAGGACTTTGCCTGGCTTCCACTGGTTCAAGGAGGGACTCCCTGTTTGCTACAGGTGAAAAATTGCTATCCAGAGTCCCCTGCACCAACTCCTGAAAAAGTGACCAGCTGACCACTGTCCAGTGGCCAAAAAGGAGTTTGCGCCAGGTGCATTCTGGGAGTTGAAGTCCGCACCCCCCAAGGACCATCACAGAACTTCTGGACCCTTGGGGTGAGCTGTGGACCCCAAAAGAATCTTAAAAGAACATCTGGGTGAAGCCCCAGAAGTTTGGGAAAGATTGGAGAATTTTTTTAAAAAAGCTCCATAAAGTGACCGACCCGACGCAGAAATTCTAGCCGGCTTGCCTCAACCGCGACCCGGCCTGACTTCGTGGTTCGTCCCGGTAAAGAAAAACATCCAAAAAAGAGACTAAGGCCCTCATTCTGACCTTGGCGGGCGGCGGAGGCCGCCCGCCAAAGTCCCGCCGTCAGATTACCGTTCCGCGGTCGAAAGACCGCGGCGGTAATTCTGACTTTCCCGCTGGGCTGGCGGGCGGTCGCCTTCAGACCGCCCGCCAGCCCAGCGGGAAAGAGGCTTCCACGATGAAGCCGGCTCGGAATTGAGCCGGCGGAGTGGAAGCTGTGCAACGGGTGCAGTTGCACCCGTCGCGTATTTCACTGTCTGCGCAGCAGACAGTGAAATACTTGTAGGGGCCCTCTTACAGGGGCCCCTGCAATGCCCATGCCAGTGGCATGGGCACTGCAGGGGCCCCCAGGGGCCCCGCGACCCCCCCTACCGCCATCCGGATCCCGGCGGTCCGACCGCCGGGATCTGGATGGCGGTAGGGGGGGTCGGAATCCCCGCGGCGGTGCAGCAAGCTGCGCCGCCGCGGAGGATTCAATGGGGCGGCGGTACACTGGCGGGACCCCGCCAGTGGTGCCGGTCCGACCGCGGCTTTACCGCCGCGGTCGGAATCCCCATTGGAGCACCGCCGGCCTGTCGGCGGTGCTCCCGCGGTCCTCCGCCCTGGCGGTCAAAGACCGCCAGGGTCAGAATGACCACCTAAGTCCGAAGGTAAAAAGTTGACCGGGACCTCCCAGCCATCGTATCCGAGAAGGGCTCCACGGACGTCGGATCAAGATCCAGGTTTACCCCGGTCGAAGGATTTTCATCTCGAAAAAACAACTAAGTCCGAAGGTAAAAATCACCACCGAGGAAACCGACTTCGCGTATCCGGACAAGGGCTCCAGGAGGTCGGATTCAACTGGCAGGTTCGTCCCGGGGAAGAAAAACATAAAAAATGAGACTAAGTCAGAAGGTAACTTTTTAACCGAGGCCTCCCGCGACTTGTAGCCGAGCAGGGCTCCATCGCGGTCGGCCTGAAAGTTTGACTTTGTCCCGGTCCTGGTGCAACCAGATGACCCGATTGGCGCTTTTTGTTTCTAAGCGCTAGAAAATAATAATACTTTAAAAATTCATATCTCCGGCTCCCCTGAACCGATTTTAATCGTTTTTGTGTCATTTTAAAGATAAAAATATAAGCTATTTTTATAAATTGGTTTTGGATTTTTAAACTGTTTCCTGTGTTTTATTTAATTACTGTTTGGTGATATTTGAATGCTTTACACTTTGTCTCCTAAGTTAAGCCTTGACGCTCGTTGCCAAGCTACCAAGGGTTGAGCTGGGATTAATTTACTGAGACCTAACTGTACCTATGTGGAGGTTAGTGGCTTGTTGCTAGGTGTAGGTACCTACCTGCCCTACCAATAACCCATTTTCCAACAATCCTGATTAGCTATCCATTGCACCACAGTAATACCCCCTCTTGTGCACGTACTCCCAGTGATCCATTTCCTGGCAACTGTCTCTTTCCAGGTGACAGTGGGCTTGGCTGCAGGAATGTCACAGCCAATGTTCTCCATTGTGCTTGCAAGGGTTTTGGCAGCCTTGCTCAAACATGTGTGCAGCTACATCACATTCACCCAGGTAGATGATTTACCCACTGTGAAGGCTGTATTCTGTTCAATGGGACATATACCACATGTAGTTGGGGCCATTGACAGGCTCCATATTGGTTTAGTCCCCCCCAGGGCCAATGAACAAGTGTACAGGAATCAAAAGAGTTTCCACTCACTCAATGTCCAGATGGTGTGCCTTGCTGACCAGTACATCACCCACTTCACTGCCAAGTATCCTGGGTCGGTGCATGATGCCTTTGTCCTGAGGAATAGTAGTGTCCCACAGCTGATGGCATAACTACAGAGGCACAGAGTGTGGCTAATAGGTGAGCCTGGGTCACCATCCAATGTATGTCAGTATATGCCTTCAGCATAGCTCATGCCACTGTGCAGGGCTAATGTGTGTCCCTTACTTCTTGTACGTGATTCTGGCTACCCAAACCAGTCCTGGCTCCTTACCCCTGTTATGAATCTGATAACAGGGGCTGAGAATAGGTACAATGATGTTCATGGGAGTACCAGGAGGATTGTTGAAAGTACCTTCGGGTTCCTGAAGGCTAGGTTCAGGTGCCTCCACCTGACAGCTGGATCCCTGTGCTACTCCCCTGAGAAGGTCTGCAGAATTGTTGTTGTGTGCTGCATGTTGCACAATTTGGCCCTCAGAGGCATGCGCCCTATTTGCAGGAGGAGGGGGTGACAGTGCACATGTGGCAGCAGTGGACACTGAGGACAGTGAGGAGGAGTAAGAGGAGGAGGATGTGGATAACAGGTCACATATTATCCTGCAGTACTTCCAATGACACTCAGGTAAGACTGTTGAACTAAACATTTCTACATTTTAGTGTTGTTGTGCTGTGTGACTGTAGCATAAAGCAAAGTCATTACTTTTGCAACCCACCTGACTGTCACCTATGCCTCTCCTTATTGCAGATGTTGGTGTTGTTCCAACAGTGTACCACTGTGATGTTTACAGACTGCTGAGACACATTTGTAGGATGGGTCATGATATTACTGGACATTTAGACAGGATCATGCAGTTCATTACAGTTCTATACATTGTACATTATCTGTAGATAAAGCACTATTACTCAAGTTGTGTCCAAGGGTGTTTATTTAATATTGGCATACAATGGGAAGTGCAATAGAGTGGGGTGATGGTTGGGAATAGTCCAGTGTAGTGGGCCAGTCTGTTTGTAGCACAGGTCCAGTGTCCAAGGGGCCATAGGAAGGGGAGCAATGGCAGTTCAAAGTGGACAAGGTGACACAGTTGAACACAAGGGGGACATTCAGGAGGGCATCAGTTCCTGGTGGTGGTCTTTGTCTTGGCAAGTGTCTCTGGTGTTTGTCTGGGTCAAAGGGACTGTTTGTGGAGTGGTTCATCTTCTGCAGGGGGTGGGGTGCTGGTGGCCTGTGGGTCCTGCGGCAGGGTCTCCTGCCCACTAGCTGCAGCAGATATGGAGGGCTTGTCAGTAAACTGGCTAGTGGAAGGGGCCCACTGGTGTGCGGTGTAGTCCCTCATGATGTTGGCCATGTCACCCAGCACCCCTGCAATGGAGACCATGGTTGTATTCAGGGCCAGCAATTCTTGCTTGATCTCCTGCTGGTGTTTTCCCTGCAGGCGCTGGTTTTCCTGCATGATGTTTATCACCTGACCCATCTTGTCCTGGGATTGTTGATATGACCTTAGGACATTAGTGAGTGCCTCCTGGGCAGGCGGTTCCCTGAGCCTGTTCTCCCCCTGGCACACAGCTGTCCTCTGACCGTACCTGGCTCCTGTGCCTGTGTCCCCTGACAATGTGCCCACTGCCACTGACCCCTGGACCCTCATTGTCTTACCTGTGAGGTGTGGGTTGGGGTCCCTGTACAGGTGGGCACACTGCTGATTGACGTGTCCTGGGGACAGAGGTCAGGGGATGTTGGGTGGTTGCTGTGGTGTTGGATACTAAGGGGGGAGGCTCTGTGGTAGACTGGGTGTGAGTTGGGGTAGTTGACTGACCAGTGGTCCCTGATGGGCCATGGAGTTCATTCAGATTCAGAACTCCAGATTTGCTGTCATCACTGGGGGCATCTTCTGGTGGGGGACTGGGTAGCCGTGGCACCTCCTCGCCTCTGGGATTGCCTGAGGCACCTGTGGGGATGTAAGTGGTGTATTATGCTACATGTCTGTGACATATTGCGCATCCCTAGCTTCCCCTATGTTATTGCTGTTGCCCTGCCACCTTTGTTTGTGTATGGTGATGGATTGTGAGATTGTTAGTTCTCCATGCTGTACATGCTTTGGTGGAGGGTGTACATGCAGGGCTGGAAGGGATGTGCATGCATTGGGTATGGCATACAGGGCATGGCATTTAGGTTTGGTGACGCACTGCGTGGTATGGAGCATGGTGATGGGAGTCAGGGGGGTCGAGATGTTGTGCAGGCATGGGGGAGGTGATAGGTAGTAAATGTCGGCTCACCAGTATCCAGTCCCCCAGCAACTCCAGTGAGTCCCTCAGGATGCAGGATTGCCAAGACTTGCTTCTCCCATGTTGTCAGCTGTGAGGGAGGAGATGGGGGTCCACTTCCAGTCCTCTGGATAGCGAACGGGTGCCTTGCTGCTATGGAACACACCTTCCAACGTAGGTCATTCCACCTCTTCCTTAAGTCGTTCCTTGTTCATGGATGCTGTTCTATGGTGTTCACCCTGTCCACAATCCTCCACCATAGCTCCATCTTCCTGGCAAATTACATCTGCTGCACTTGTGCTCCAAAAAGCTGTGGCTCTACCCTAATCGGTGAAACGGGGGTGCATTTGTGGGGTGTGTGCAGGTTGTGCAGGGGTGTTGTGGTGGGGTGTGTGGTGTGTGGTGCGTGTTGGCTGAATTAGTAGTTTTGAAGTGTCTGCAGTTCTCTTTTGGATTCTCCTCGCAAAGTGTAGCTGTCTTGTCGTGTTTGCAGAGGTTTGTGGGGGATGTGGATGTGTGTTTTATAGTTCTGTTGGTAGGTGTGTGGGGTGAGTGTTTGGGTCAGGTGTGGGTTTTTTGTTCTGGCCAATGTTGTCTTGTTTTGTTTTTGGGTGGCCATATACGCCGCTGCGGTGTTCACCACCAATGGTTTACCGTTGCTGAATGTCCGATGTGGTGATTCGTGAGGTATTATTCGGAAGGTGTTGTTTTGGTGGTGTAACGGTATGGGTTGTAGTTCCGTTGCTTTATCAAGTTCAGTGGGTCTGGCAGATTTGTGGCTGTTTTCTGTCGGTTTTGTGTGTATTTTTCATAATCTGGTGGACAGATATTTGCCTCCGCTGCAGGATGTTGGCAGTAGTCACCATGCGGTATTCGTTTTTTACCACCAATGTCATAATGAGGGCCATATTCTGCAGTTGTGAGTGAGTACTCCTCATAAACACACACATACGTAAACCAATTCACATTCAGGACACAAACAGGACTTGCTAAATTGTGGAGGGGAATTCAAGAGTACACAAGTACTCCTCCAACAGTCAGGATATGTTTGGGGGTCAATTACATATTTGCCACCAATGCCATCTGAACTAATCCTGGTGTGCTGCATATCGCAGAATACATGTGCAGGGCATATTCTCATGTGGCACAATCACATTGAGGAGCAGGAAGAATTGAACAATGACTTTGAGGAAGATAAGGAGCCAGCACAAAATATACAATCAATAGCAGAAACATCGCTGATGTACCATGCCCTAGTCGTGTGTGGTACATGTGTGAATGACTCTCACAATGTCAGAAGAGACACATGTGTGAATAACTCTCACATTAGTATTGCCCAACAGTGAGGGATCTCAGGAGGTCAATAGCCTCCTCACTGAGGGCAGCAGGGCCTGAGGTGCCTCGGGCGAAGGAAATGCCCACCCTCCTGGGTGAGCGGGCACGGGACACACGCTGAGGGGCTGCTGAGAGGGCGGTGCTGGTAGGGGGGGTGGTGGCTGTACCTGGTGCCCGCCACCACAAGGGAGCTCCCATCAGAGGAGGAGTCGCTGTCGCTGGTGTATGCCCCTGTCCCCGTCATGGAGCTCCCCCCGCCCTCCATCCCACTGATGCCTTCAGACTCCTTTACTTTCCCCTCCAGGGCCATGTGGGATGCAGCTCCCTCCTGCTCCGGTGCTACTGCTCCTCCCTCCGCCAGATGATGCTAATGCACACAAGAACAGGGTGACAAAACACAAAGGGGGGGAGACAGAAGATACACATGGTCAGTGCATGCAACACCACTACCGTTGGCGGACACAACACACAGGGAGCAGCCCTATGCACTAAGCCATGCACTAACAGTGCAGGGGAAAAGCACATGCCCAAGAGGGACTCTGTCTAGACCAATTTCATGCACAGCTGGCCCCCATGGGAGCCTGACTAGGTGTAGAGGACAAATACCACCCTTGGGGTTGGACTGGGAATGAGGCTGCAAAACAATGGATCTACCTTTGCTCGTATGCCTTTGCGTAGGGTAACCCACAGGCCACCACACCCACCCAGACACCTCGTCAAGCGCACAGAGTCAGCTGAATGAGAGTGTACTCACCCCCTTGTGGCTGCTGTGATGCCCTCAAGCGCCTATCCAACTCCGGAAATGCCACCGCCAGTATCCGGTACATCAGGGGGGTCATGGTGCGACAGGCACCCCTTCCACGTTGGGAGGCCTTCCCCAGCTGGGCCTTCGCCGTCTTCTTGCTCCAGCAGCGCAGGTCCTCCCATCTTTTCCGGCAGTGGGTGCTCCGTCTATGATAGACCCCCAGAGTCCACACTTCTTTGGCGATGGCACACCAAATTCCATTCTTCTGATGAGCGCTGACCTAGAGGAGAAGTAAGAATGGATGTTACTATCCCGTACAGATCTTCTTGCGCATTGCCTACAAACCTCCCACCGTGGCCCAGACATACATACACACATACTATCCTCACATGCTGGACTGTCCCCCTCCCCTCTCTCTTCCATCCACGACACTCCATACAATCATGTTCCATCCACCATGCTCACAGTGTACTCACCAGTTTGTCTGGAGGACCGTACAGTTGGGTGTACTGGGGGAGGACCCCATCCACTAGTTTCTCCAACTCCTCCGAAGTGAAGGCAGGGGCCCGTCGCTTCCAGAAACAGGTCACACCAGCACTTGCAGTGTAGGTCCTCTCCTGTTGAAGGTCAGGTATCAAGTGAGTGAACAGTTAGAAAATGGCGGCCATGTCCGCGCCAGTGTGTACCGTCACTGCCGGCGTACATCGTCATTGGCTCCTGGAACCCATAGGGCCCAATGTTAACCAATGCTGAATTGCGCCGCGGTCTTCGACCTCCTACCGCGACAGTGTACAACGCCAGCGCAGTTACCTCATTTCCCCTTGTCCCACCTTACAGGTCAGGCAGTTGCTATTTCAGGGGGCCACTTGGCAGGCCAAATAACTGCGTCACACCTATTTAGGGCAGGAATACGGACAGACAAAGGAATATGGAGATATTGTAACATTTTTGCTAAAAAATATTGTGATACGTAAGTGTTGTATGACCCTCTGCTCACTGTTCTCCTCCATAGGGCACGTCCGCTGGGGCAGGTGATGAGATGGCGGCATCCTCTGGTGCACAGACCCCTGGTGGACCTGTCGACAATGGAAGAGAGACACATAATTATCACTTACAGACTTGATTGTGCAACAATCCAGGAACTGTGTGCACAGTTGGAGCCAGACCTGATTTTAGCTATCCGCCATCCCACAGGAATACCCCCTCTAGTGCAGATCCTGTCTGTACTCCATTTCCTGGCCAGTGGGTCTTTTTAAACAACAGTGGCCATGGCATCAGGGATGTCCCAGCCAATGTTCTCTAACGTGTTGTCCAGAGTGTTGTCTGTTCTGCTGCAACACATGTGCAGCTACATTGTTTTCCCTAAAGTGGAGGATTGGCCGACAGTGAGAGGTGACTTCTATGCCCTGGGACATATCCCCAACATCATTGGTGCCATTGATGGTACACATGTGGCATTTGTACCCCCCCGCAGGAATGAACGGGTGTACAGAAACCGGAAAAGGTACCATTCAATGAATGTGCAGATGGTGTGTTTGGCAGACCGGTACATCTCTCATGTGAATGCCAAGTAGCCTAGCTCAGTGCATGACGCTTACATTTTGAGAAATAGCAGCATCCCTTATGTGATGGGGCAACTCCAGAGGCACCATGTGTGGCTAATAGGTGAGCCTAAAGTCCCCACACAGTTTCATTTGGTGTCTGGGTATGGGAGATTCCCTAATGTTTGGAGAATGTCTAACAGTTGTCCCTCGATATTTGCAGGTGATTCTGGTTACCCCAACCTGTCATGGCTACTAACCCCAGTGAGGAATGTCAGGACAAGGGCAGAGGAACGCTACAATGAGGCACATGGGCGAACTAGGAGGATGATAGAGCGCAGCTTCGGCCTCCTGAAGGCCAGATTCTGGTGCCTCCATCTGGCAGGTGGATCCCTATACTACTCACAGAAGAAGGTGTGCCAGATCATCGTGGCCTGCTGTATGTTGCACAACCTGGCTTTGCGACGCCAGGTGCCTTTTCTGCAGGAGGATGGGCCTGATGGTGGTCTTGTAGCAGCTGTGGAGCCTGTGGACAGTGAAGAAGAGGAGGCAGAAGAAGAAGATGTAGACAACCGAAACAAGATCATCATGCCTTCCTTCCAGGGAGACATAGGTAAGAAGATGGAACTGCTTCCCACATCACATACTATTGTAGTACCTAGCATAAGTCTGCCTTTTTCATTCTGTGTATGGATCCTGACTTGTCACTTTGGCTTTCCATTTCACAGATCTCGGTCCCAATTTGTGCCCTCTGCTATGTTTACTCCTGTCCTACAGCTGTGTAACATTGGTATGTGAAAAAGTACATTGACATTGCTATATTCCAGAGATTTTGCAATTACACATTTGTGAAAGCACAGACTGACTCCAGATTGATTTGTGATTCAAGGGTGTTTATTTCTGTGCTAATAAGTGGAGGGGGGTGTGCAATGGGCTGGGGTGATGGTGGAGGAATGTCCAGGGTAGAATCCAGTCTAATTGTATCACAGGTGCATTGTCCAATGGGGCATAGGAAGGGGAGCAATGGCAGTTTAAGGTGGACAAGGTGACAAAGTGGGACAGAAGGGTGACATTCAGAAGGGTCTTATTTCCTGGTGAGGGTCTTGGCAATGTTCTCTGACTTGTTCCTGGATCTCAGGGACCATTTGCGGGGTGGTTCTCCTTCTGCAGGGGGTGGGGTGCTGGTGGCCTGTTGATCCTGTGGCCGTGCCTCCTGTCCACTAGTGCCGGCGGAGGTGGAGGGCTGTTCATCATCCAAGCTTGTGTCAGGGGCCCGTTTGTGTGCCACTGTGTCCCTTATGGTGTTGACAAGGTCTGCCAGCACCCCTGCCATGGTGACCATGGTGGTGTTATTGGACTTAAGTCCTCCCTGATCCCCAGGTAGTGTTCCTCCAGCAGCTGCTGGGTCTCCTGAAACTTGGCCAGTACCGTGCCCATGGTCTCCTGGGAACTGTGGTATGCTCCCATGATGTTTGAGA
Organism: Pleurodeles waltl; assembly: GCF_031143425.1. NCBI lineage: Eukaryota > Metazoa > Chordata > Amphibia > Caudata > Salamandridae > Pleurodeles > Pleurodeles waltl. Next base: position 669,725,704 of record NC_090439.1, on the reverse strand, counting down.
GTGCCTCGTGGACAGTGGGTTCCCTGGGCCTGTCCTCCCCCTGTCGCACAGCAGTCCTCCCAGCTTCCCTGTTATCCTGTGCCTCTGTCCCCTGAACTGTGTGCCCACTGCCACTGACCCCAGGTCCCTGATTGTCTTGGGTTGGTGGGTTTTCCTGGGGTCCCTGTAGTGGTGGGCACACTGCTGATTGACGTGTCCTGGGGACAGAGGGAGTGGCCTGCTAGATTGGTGCTTTGGTGGTGTTTCCTGAGGGGGGAGGCTCTGTGGTGGTTTGGGACTGTGTCAGGGGAACTGACTGTCCCGAGGTCCCTGATGGGCCGGGCTGGTCATCTTGATTCAGGCGTGCAGAGCTCCTGTCATCACTGTGGGCCTCTTCTGTGGGGGGGAGTGGATATGTCTAGGACCTCCTGTCTTGTGACGTTGGGTATGGGTCCTGTTGGGGTCTAAATGCATAGTTTTAGCATCTGTGTGTACCATCTTGTGCATTGGGTGAGGTACCCTCTGCTCCTGTGCTTGTGTCATTGTGTTAGCCCTTTTGTGATAGTTGGTTTGGGGTCTGTGTGGGTTTCTGTACTAGGCATGCTTTGGTGACGGTGGTCCATGCATAGGTGTTTCATGCAGGGCCTTGGTATTGAGATGTGTGGGTTGTGATAGTGGGACATATGGAGTTGATGGTGTGATGGGGGTGAGGGTAAGAGTGGGAGTATGTGATGGCATGCAGGTGGGGTGGGGGGATGAAGTAGTTAAGATTTGACTTACCAGAGTCCAGTCCTCCTGCTACTCCTGCGAGGCCCTCAGGATGCATTGTTGCCAACACTTGCTCCTCCCATGTTGTTAGTTGTGGGGAGGAGGTGGGGGTCCACCGCCAGTCCTCTGTACAGCAATCTCGTGTCTGGATACCACAGAACGTACCTTCCCCTGTAGGTCGTTCCACCTCTTCCTGATCTCATCCCGTGTTCTTGGATGCTGTCCCACTGCATTGACCCTGTCGACAATGCTCCACCATAGCTCCATCTTCCTTGCAATGGATGTCTGCTGCACCTGTGATCCGAATAGCTGTGGCTCTACCCGGATGATTTCCTCCATCATGACCCTGAGCTCCTCCTCTGAAAACCTTGGGTGTCTTTGAGGTGCCATGATGAGGTGTGGGTGATGTGTGAGGTGCTGTCTGTTGTGATGTGTGGGGGGATGTGTTTGTGTGTGTTGTTTGAGGTGCGTGAATGTTGAATAAGTGATGGTGTTGGGTGTCTGTGGATGCTGGTGTTGTGTTCTCTAATCTCTCTCTCTGGCCTTCTTCAACATTTTTGGTTGTAAGGGTTTGTGGCTAATGTGGGTGTGTGCTTTTTATTGGATTGGGTGTGTGCATGTGTATCAGGTGTGTGTATTTCGAATTGTCCAATGTGGTTGTGTTTTGTAAGTGTGTGTGTATTTTGTGTGCGGCGGTGTGTACCGCCAATGGATTTGGATTTGAAAGTCCGCTGTGTTAATTCGTGGGTCGTGATAGATTGGGCGTATTCTTGTTGGCATGACGGTGTCGGTTTTGGTTTCGCCAGTTTATCACTGACCTTTGGTGTGGCGGACTTGTGTGGGTGTCTGTATTGTGGCAGATTCCGAGATGTGGGTCGTAATACGTGTAGTGGATTTCCGCAGCCGCAAAGGTATGTTGGCGGTCTTCAGCATGGCGGAAAGCGGGATTTACCGCCAGGGTTGTAATGAGGGCCATAGACAGGAAGATGGTGAAAACACAACTATTTGCATGCAAAACTGAAATCCACATGGCTCCTTACATGCACTCCACATCAGAACATACAGTAATCCACATATTTCAGTCATTGCACAAAAAGAATTGATGCACTTGCCCAATGCATCTATTTTCAGCCATTGCTTTAGTCAAAAACTGAAACTGAAACTGAAACGTGTCAGAATGCCATCATGGTGCTTTGTCATGCTTCCTGAAAAATCCATGCATTGCCGTATGCATCAAAAAAAAAAAAGACACATTGGCTAAATAATTGCCACATCCATCCTGGAAGTGATGCAATGGATCATCCATGCTACAAACCAAGAATTGTGAAGTTACTTTCACTTTCTCTTTCACTCACAGTCTTTGTGTCTGTGCTTGGGAGAGGTGTTATTGTGCTGTTAGCTGAGAGAGGAGTGCTGTTATGTGAGTCTGTTGTGATGTTTGCTGTCTTATTTGTGTTCCTTACATCTAGATTCTCCTTTGCATTTCTATTTAGTGCTGTATCTTACTGCGTATTGTTGGATGTTTGTCCTTGGGTTACATTAGTTATTAGGGGTAGTTTGGTGTATTTTTTCTTTCGAGAATTACACGTCATGGTTGGGGCATCTCAGCAAATGGAAGGGCCAGGAACAGGAATGCCCCAGAGTTTGGAGGATTCATATGGCTGGTGACCCACTAACTTCCAAACATGGTGTCATACAAGTGTACAAAACAAGGGCATGCCATCTGCAGTAGGGGAAGGTCCACTTCCAAAGGGCTGTGGATCTTTGAGGTGGACCAGATGCCCCACCAGCTCAAACATTGATGGGCTGCCACCATCAGCAGGGTACGTCACCTATTGGACTACCTTGGGATCGAGGTCAGTGGAACTGTTGGTAAGAACACATTCCCTGTGGATGATTCTTTTGGATTGTACTTGCATTTAGATATGTGGTGGCCTCAGGGCTTCCGTTACTAAGTCATAACACAGGACAGGGCTGCAATTCATGTTGCTGCACCAACCTGCATACATTACAAGTGCTGCACTGCATCTTAACTATGATATATTGTACATCCCTGCCCTTGTTCAATGTGCTGGTTCAGAATTTGCTGACAAGCACCAATGCAGGCACACTTGTGTCATGGTACAAAGGCACGTGGTAGACAGAGGCAAATGTTCATATGCTACAACGGACACCTTCTTGCCCATACACAATCATCAATGGCGTTTACTTTTGTCTATGTGGGCTGTAGAAAGCAGCATACATAGGAAGCTGAAAAGGTTGAGAAATCAGGTATTTCATTACCATTGTGATACTGTGACTCTACCCCTGAGGTGTCGTTTGAATATGATGCATTTCTAGCCTTGTGAACTTCACCAAAATGTTGGTATTGTGGTGCAGGGTGACACTTGGGCTTGTAAATGAGTCCCATAGTGTCAGTGGTTCAAAAATCACAGGGCACAAATGCCATCACGCCCCAAAAATGGCATTTCATAGATAAAGCGTGATACAAAACTGTCCCAATTCTTGGCTGCCTTCCACCCACACTGAGCAGTGTCCCTATCATACCTGTTGACCCCTTTCTCTGTTAGCCCCACGGTGCACCTATCAACAGATGTCCTGTTGTCAATGTGAGGAAGTGTGCACATTTACAGTACATGGCCTGCTGCCAGACTATATGTCAACATGTGCTGCCCTGGGGGAAGTGCTTTAGCAAGAGCTATCCTATTTGCAGACAGATGCTCACGTCTCATGTAGATCAGGTATGAAGTATGTGACTGTACATGATTCTGACTTTATATCTGTATAGGCCACCTACACATGTCTGTAACTTATTTCAGAATATCGAGATTTGGGGAATGGAAAGACATGTATGTTCATTGCCTATGACTATGCCGCAATGACATCTACCGATGTCTGTGACATGATAGGACAAGTATGTCTAACTTGTTTAGTATGTAGAATTGGCATGTACATCTGATGGAAAGTGTAAGGCAGGGATATTGATGGTTGGGGCTGAATGTGTTCTGTGAGTCATGTAGGTGCAAAGTGCCATCACACTCAGCTAGCCTTGCTAATTCGTTGGGTAGTTAGCCATTTGCAAGAAGTCAACAATGTACCTAAGACATGTATGTATGTTTCATCATATATGTGTAAAGGTCAACCTGGCCTTCCAATGTATGTCATTCAGACATGTCAAATGGACTATTTCATTTATTACAACCAGAAGTGTTGTATCGCCATTTGCAAGTCATGTGTAATGTGCAATATGTGACCACACTATTCACCTTCCAATAAGCACAATGCTGTGTTTCATGTCAAAGGCCATGGGGTGGTACCGAAGGATAAGTGCTGCTGTTTCTCCCTGGTCAAGGAGTGTTCTGATGTCGTCCATGGCTGCAATCGGGCAGTCTCCATGCTATGGTTAGTTCAAAACATGGATTGTGAGTGTTCCAGTAGTTGGTTCTGTTCTAGGTGTTCGTGAGTGGTTGATTGATGAGTTTTTCATCGGCCTTGCCGGGGTATAGCAGCAGGGGATGTGTCTGTGTTTTTTTAGGTTATTGGGGTCTGCGGCTTCTTGAGGAGGGGGATGACCACTGCATTCTTCTAATCATCCGAGAAGGAGGCCATGGAGATGGAGGTGTTAAGGATGCTGGTTAGAACAGGGCTGATTGCCCTGACTCCATCATTGGAAAGGTAGTGTGGGCTGGGGTTGGTGGGTGTCCCTGATTGTGTGGAGGTCATGTTGGTGGCTGTGGTCTTTGTGGTGACAGTGGTCTAGGTAGACAGTGCGGGGATAGAGGCAGCATCTTGCAGCAGGCAATCTAAGTCTGAGGTGTTGGGTTGGGAGTCGAAGTTGTTGTAGATGGTGACGATTTGTTGTGAAAGTAGTTTACCAGGGAGTCACAGAGTTGTTGGGAAGGGTGGATAGTGGTGTCGGTGGCCGTGGGGTTTGTGAATTTTGTGATGATTTTGAAGAGTTACTTGGAGTGGTTGGCTGTGGTGTTGATGCAGCTGGCAATTGCTTCTTTCCTGGCTGGCTTGATGTGGTTGTGATAGTTGCTGAGGGCTTCTTTGAAGGTCGCTCTATCGGGTCCTTGGTTTATCGCCATTTTTTCTTGAGTTAGTAGCAACTGCATTTGGTTTTTTTTAGCTCTGGGGTGTACCAACTGGCTAGTATGGAGGAGGTATTGGATTTGACCAGTTTCAGTGATGCAATTTTGTCAGCTCAGCTGGTGATCCAGTAGAGATGTTTTTTACAGCCTGGTTGAGGTCATTCATGGCATCGGGCTGTGAGGTGTCTAGGGTCTCTGTCCATAGGTCTTTGGATGGATTGCTCCAACTGCGGCGAGGAGTGTTGTGGGGTTTGGCCATGGGGTGGCGAGCATCTGAGATGAGAAAATGAACGATGTGATGGCCAATCCATGTGGGGTCAGTGAAGTGGGTGAATTTGATCAGTTTACTGGATGTGAAGATTGCATCAGCGTGTGCCCTGTCTTGTGAGTGGGTTTGTTAATCAGTTGGGTGAGACCGTGTGTTGCCGAGGTTCTCCAGGAGGATGGTGGAGTAAGTGTTGTTGGGATCGCCGAAGTGGAAATTGAGCTCTCGTGGTATGTCTTGCACTCATACTACTGGAGAGATAGAAAGCTTCAGCAACCTGATGCTATCAGTGAGTCTCCTCTTGTATGTCTAATGGGTAGTGCAAGGATTGGGTGTCTGATGTTGTACAAAGTGCATGTATACCAACTTAAAGTCCATATGCGATCCATGTAAATGGAGAGTAATGTATAGTTTGTGTCCAGGATGTGCATTTGTATCTGAGTAACTTCAAAGAGGTGTGATTGCTATCACTGAGGGCCCACATGTTTACTGGTATGACCAAAGAGCAATGTCCACAGTGCCAGGATCTGCGAACATATTTGGCTGCTCATTCATAGGTAAACACAGTAGGGGACTTCATACCTGACAAAAGGTGTTCATATGCACACATAGGTTGTTGTTACTCATAGTGCTATCTATGTCTGATGTGTATGTGTAGCCCACACTTGGTAGATGAGTCCAAACACAGTAATGACAGTAAGGATATGATTCAGGATTACAGGGTCCTACACATCTATACTGGGTGTCAATATGTTGTTCACTGAACATGTTCCTGCTGTGTGTGTGCACAGGAACATCACGTTATTCATGTTCTTCCTTGACTGGGAGTCTTGTGAATAGGGCCTGAAGTGTAGCAGGAGAAAGGTCAACACACCACACCTGAAACTGAAGTTGATTTGCCTCCTTGTGCTGTGACCACATACCTATTGTTGGATGGATTACCAGTGCTATCCCCTGTCATCTTTCCCGATCTGGCAATGTGTTTTCGACCAGTGGAATGTGTATACTGCATTGTCATATGACATGCCAATACCCTATCCATCTTCAGATAGGGCTAGCCCTAATAGTCTCTAGGATGTACTGCAAAGAGGTTCATACAATGGACAGCATTAGCCATTGCTATCCCAAGATCTCTGTGCAGATAAGAAGTAGGTGCATGCACGAACACACCCATCAAAGTCCTGGTGTGCAGCATGGTGACATGAGTAATGGACACGTATGTACAGGAAATGGGCTGCATGTTAGGACACATCCTATTACTCAGGGAGTATGCAAGAAGTCGCGGCACAGCCCACCATGTACTGACAGGAGTTGACATAAGAGTTGTCTCAGGTGTCTCTGTATGATGTGAGTGAGCTATTCACCCTCCATTCTCACATATGACACCTGGCACATGTAGATTCTATGTAGCAATGTTTGCAGATATGTGTCCTTGCCATATCAGGCATATGACGTTGTGAAATTTAACTTTCAGTCCTTGCTTAACTGAATTTGGCTAATATCAATGGATTAATGGGCATTGGAGGATGCAGCAGGGACATTAATGATCAATACAACATGATGGGTGTTCGATGTAATGCAGTATTGTCAGTGTCACAATACTGCATTGTTCATATTCATACACAATGCTGACATGGTCATGCCTAGATGTCCCAGGATGGGGTATTGCTATTATGCAACATTAGCTTAGCCTTGGTTCCCTGACCATAATAAACATGAGGGAGATGGATCTTGTGCAGATGTGTGTTCATTTTAAACATCAAGATGTGTATGGGATTTATGAAGCGCAGCATGTGATGTCTGAAGATAGAATTTCCATGGCATGGCTGATGTTCATTTGACAAATAAACCTTGAATGACATGTTCTTCATGATTACACAGGGAACATGACTCCAGTCCCGAAGATGAAGCATGAGACGAGGGCGGAAAGGTATTGCAACATACGTCAGATGCGCAAGGCCTTTAAGAGGATGGTGAAGTTATTTGAAAAAGAGAAAGCATCAGGAGTCCTGGAGTGCCTTTCCCCAAGTTGGAAGGAGCAACTAACAGCAAGGCTCAGCCCACAAACAAGGGTGAACCTCCACCACCAGTCATACTTCCCCATCAACATCCCGTAGCACACTACAAGTAAAGACTACAGACTTGGATCATGACATGCAGAATGAATTCACTGACCTCAAATACCATGTCTCCAAGCTGTAACATAAAACGGACATGATGCTTATCCTGCTCTGGTAAACAAAGCTAGCAGTCACAAAACCCTGAGGAGCTAGAAGGGCCAAAATGACACGTACATTCCTTATCCTTGTAGATAGTTGTTTTTATTGTTGGACTTTTTAGATAGTTCAGTTTAGATAAGTTAGTGTAGGTTAGTTATAGTACATTGTAGTTTTCATTAGGGCTTGATACTTTGTAGGGCTTTGTTTTTATTAGGTGTTTTTAGTGGGTGGGGGTTAATGTTTATGGTATGTGTTTATAGAAATACATATCTTTTTAGAAAAAAAAATAAACGTTTAGAAAAATGCAATCATAAACATCTTTGTTTAGGCCTAGATGTTTAGTTAGTTCATGTATAGCTGTAATTACTGTTGTCCTGTTGTCCTTGTCTGCAGATGTGTCTTAAGGGGGGTGGGGCAGTTGAGGTTTATCATGTGGCATTACATGTACAGGCTAAGTTAGGTTAGGTTAATATAGTTGTAGGTATCAATTAGTATAACATAGTGTAGGTTAGATTAGGATAGTTACATTTGGTAGTTTAGGTTGCTTTAGTCACATATTGATGGTTTAATTAAACACTGTTGTTTCCTACATTAGAGTCTCCATCATGATTTGCTGTCTATGAGTTAGCATGTCCGCACAGGTTATGTGACGTACATGCCTTTGGCTGTGCTAGCAGTATTTGGCAACATGCATGACTAGGTGAATTCCTTATGGGCAAGTACCTGTCAGGTTGGCAGTGGAATCACAAAACCTATCTACAAACATCGCTGAACAATGTATGTGATAATCTGGATAAGAATTAATGTACATCCCAAAATAAGTATTCATATGCAGATCTGTGTTGGTAAGTCATGGTTCATGCATTGTTGGAATGTTGTCATTATTGCACACACCCTAATTCTGGGATTTGTTACTCACACACTTATGCCTGCCCCTCACAGACTCACACTTGCATCATTTGGTTGTCACATCAATGTTGAATTGCTGCTATTATCCATGCTTAGATAAGCCACCTGTGGTGTGAGTTAAATCAGCTGTCACAATGACTACTTAATACCTGTTGCACTACATGCTTGCTTCACACATTACAACATGTTCATATTGGTTCAGCTTCAGACACACATTCAACATAAACGTTGTAGTTAGTGATTTTATTTAGATGTGCAAATTTACATGATGTACTGATGAACATCACAGGAGACAACAACCCAAACAGATGTATCAAGCCATTGGATGTCCAGAGTCCATGGGGGTGAACATGTAATGGAACCTGTTTTGGAGAGGAGTGCTTCAGTGAGGAGGAGGACCACATTGCCATTAGGGAAGCTTGGCCCCAAAAACAGTCCACATATATGAGAGTTCAAAAGTGGGAGAGTCAAATTGAGGACAGTGCCAGTTTTTTCAGACACTGCCATGATCTTTAGCACAGAGCAAAGGAAAAAGAGGGCATGTGCCACAGAGAAATGCTACCCGGCAGTTTTCCTGGTGAAAGATATTCCTCCCACATATTCATCCTCTGATGTATGTGGTGCCTCCCGTGACTGGGGTGTTGTAGGTGTTGAAGTAGAGGGAGGCACACAAACATCAGGGGCTGAAGATGTTGATCCTGGGTCCACAGCAGCTGTCATCTGTGGGAACACATGAGGCAGCACAGCAGCAAGGAGGATCTGCAGGGTCTGCAATACAGCAGCAATGTCATGGTGGTAAGCATCCATGCTAGCAATGAGGGAGTCCTGCTTTTGCTCCATGGACTCCAAGACATTTAGGGAGTCATTTCAACCTCGGCGGTCTTTTGACAAGACCGCTGAGGGACCGCCGTGCTGAAAACCGCCAGTGGTGGCGGTTTTCCGCTCAGCGTATTATGACTGCTGGCAGCCCTCTGTCCTTTTCCGGACGGAGAGCCGCCAGCAGCCATACTGGCGGGCGGTGGGGAAGTGGAGGTTGCTCCACCTCCGCCGCCACGTCAACAGAACACCGCCCACCAAATCACGTTCTGTGATTCGGCGTGGCAGTGGTCTGTTGACGGTGTGGTGGCGGCAGAGCAGCCCCCATGGATCCTGTCCCCTCCTGGAGGATCAACGGACCAGGTAAGTTGATCGTCCGTTAGGGGATGGGGGTGGGGGGTTGTTGTGTGTTGTGTGCGTGCATGGGGGTGTGCATGTGTGTATGTAGAGGGGGTGTGTGAGTGCGTGAATGCATGAGGGGGTGTTGTGTTATTGGAAATGAGTGCGTGTCTGTCTGTATGTATGTCTGTATGGATGTGTGCGTGTATGTCTGAATGTGGGTGTGTGCGTATGACTGTGTGTGTGGCTGTTGGCATGTATGTTGGTGTGTGTGCGGGTATGTATGTTGGTGGTGCCTGCGTGCGTGTCGGGTGTGAATGTGTAATGTAATGTTGGGGGTAGGGGTGGGGAGGGGGGTCCTGCCACCTTTAGGGGTGGCAGGGGTGGTGGGGGGTGTAGGGGAAGGACTCGGGTGGGGGTAGGGGAGACCCCTATCAGTGCCAGGGAAAGAATTCTCTGGCACTGATAGTGCTCACCGCCATGGATTTCATGGCGGTTCCAAACCCCATGAAATCCATGGCGGTCAGCCGGGTCATGATACCGCCGGCGGTATTGTGACGACCGCCGGGCTGGAGACCCAGGTCTCCAGCCCGGCGGTCGGATCGGAGAAGTGGCGGAAGACCATGTCGGTAACCACCATGGTCATAATTCCAAAAATTTTACCGCCAGCCTGTTGGCGGTAAGACCGCGGCTTCTCCGCCGACCGCCAGGGTTGTAATGAGGGCCTTTGTGTTATCCCCAGCTTGTTGGCAACCTCGCTGGGGTCACTTTGGCGGGGCATTTGCTCATGCCTATGCCTCATAACAGCATGACTGCTAAAGATCATGAAAGGGAGAGTAAGGGCCAGATGTACAATGCTTTTTTCGTGTTGTAAATAGCTGATTCGCAGAATTGGGCTGTTTACAAGAAAAAAACATTTTCTGATGCACAGACCCAATTTTGTGATTATGTAATCTAATTATCGAATCGTAAAAAAGGTTTTGCGAGTCACAATTAGAAAGGGTCATTTCCCTTCCTAATTACGAGTCGCAGTGCTATGTATAATTGTTTTGTGACTGTGAATGCGGTCACAAAACAACCACAGTTAACACCAATTTCAAACTGGTGCTAACCCATTTGCAAACGGGAAGGGGTCCCCACAGGACTCCTTCCTCTTTGTGAATAGATGCAAAAATATTTTTTCAGAGCAGGCAGTGGTCCCACGTACCACTGCCTACTCTGAAAAAAATGAAAAGAAAACTTTTCATTTTTGTTTTTGAAACACATCCTGTTTTCCTTTAAGGAAAATGGGCTGCATTTAAAAAAATACCCTGCTTTATTTAAAAGCAGTCACAGACATGGTGGTCTACTGTCCCCAGCTGGCCACCAACCCTGTGAGTGCGGCCATTCCCACTGGGGTCACAAATTGCGACCTTCCTCATGAACATTAATGAGGTAGGTCATTTGCGACCCCATTTTGAATTGCAAACAGTGTGAGTTACTCTATTGTGCATTTGGTATTGAGGTTTGCAATTTTACGACTCTCAAAGATTTGCAAATTGCGAGTCGCAATACCGTAGGGTCTTACATCTGGCCCAAGGTGCCTTGTATGGCGGCAGCAGGGTTGTCCTTATTCAGATTGAGGTACCTATGTACTGGTTCTAGGATACCCACTGTGGTCTCCATCCCGAACAGTACCTGATCTGCCAGCTCCTGCTGGACTTCTACTGCAGTTGGTTGGAGTGTAAGTCCTGGGTTTTGGGAGCATAGGGCTGTGGGTAGGCTGGCAAATGGTGTATGTTGGATGTTGGGCAGATCATCTGAAGATCCCGCAATACTGTCTAGCTTCTTCATAACCGGAGTTGGTGTCGGTATGGCACCTAGTATTTGTTGGAGGGCATCCGGATGTATGGTTTGCAGCTGGTCATCCACATCATCAGAAAAGTCCAGGACAATCAGCTGGCCAGGAGGTATGTTTTCATCCTCTGAAATGAAATGGATATATGTTAATGTTGATCTCTGCTAGATGTTGACAACAGTAATCAGATTAACAATCAAGGTTTCCAAAGAAGGACTTTCAGCGACTCATTTATGAGGTTCTTGCAGCACATTGCGCAACCGGAGTATCATAGTTTTAATGCTCCGATGGCACAGTGTGCAGGCCCCTGATTTACATGCCACACCAAGCCACCTTGTGTAGCTTGTCATGGCCCTGTAAATATGTACCGCTTTCATGCATTACACTATGAAAAGATGAGTTCCATGTGTGTTGCTGAGTGTGTTCCCACACAACACTCTTGGAATCCAAAGAAATATGATGTATTCGCAGATTTAGATGTCTGGAAATGTATTAGATTACTATTCCACATAACATTTTTCTCCCTATTTTTTTCCTCTTTCAATATGTGCTGCATTCTACAGAACTAATACAAAGTGGAAGACGGCATTCATGATTATTTTTGTTCAGGAAAGTATCCCTTCTTGAACATGAATAATCATCCCTGCAACACAGGCACCCCTACACCATGGTGTAAGGGTGTCTGTGTTTGCTCTAGGCAGCATTTTGTGCACCATCGCTCAGGAAAGTACAGGGATTCGTTGCATTTTGGTAACTATAATGCACCCCTGCACTTTCAAAATGATGCCGTGCAGCACAGCAAGCTGGCTTGCAGCACCACATTGCATCATTTCCACATACATGGGGCCCGGGGTTGAACAGTGATGTGTCCTACACCTATTGGGCATGGGTACTGATGCGCAGTTTCACAATATTTAGGTTACAAATTGATTGTTTGCACAAGCTCGGTCTGACTGCTCAGAGGGGGCGGACCCTGTCCTACTGGGTAGTTTAGCTCACTTATATTCCCCCCAACTTCCTGATGTGAGTTGTTTATCTGCAGTTTCACATGTCATGTGACTCAGGGACACACCAGTGTATGTGTACAGACGTCCTCAGGTTACCCACTTTTGGGTCCTGGTACATGGGCAAGGAGCACACAGTGATTCTACACAGAACATATATTCATTCTCACATGCCTACGACAGATCAATCATGCATGCCCTTTTCCAGTAGAACTACATGTTGTTTTGCTATGGACAGTAATTGCTAGTGGCTAACCCCACATTGTAGTGGTGGTGTGATTATTGGCAAATCCCTACATCTGAATCCCACATCAGAAGGCCACCGACTTCAGCCTGGGTTCTTTCATGGGTCCTATCATTTGTGTTGCCTAGGTGTTTTTTGGTAACCCTTGTCAAGTCCCTGTTTGATATCATCCAAATTGTACATGTGGCACCTTGAGTCAATGTTGCATCATATTCCCTCCTGGCATGTGCCACATGCTCCTCCCCGTCCACATGGCATGTACAGTGCAGTCCCCCAATGGGCTTTTCTCTCCCATCCCTTTTCAGGGGTCACACTCTGGGGCACATGTGTATTTGTGTAGGTACTATGCAGTACACATGTCCATTCTCACCTCCCCAGTATGCACAGTCTCCCCATTCACACCAAATGTAATTTTGCCATGCACAATCAGCACATACCATGTATAGCAGTAGCAGTGTCCCACCATGCCCACATATAATCATTAGTATGTGCACACATGATCCAGAGGTATGCATTTCTTAGATTACACCCTCTCCAATTGATTCTTTGGGATGGGTTTCTGTGGTTCCCTTTTAGGGCAGCTGACACTTGTGCGCACTCACCCTGCCTACCATGTCAGATGGGGACAATATAATTTCATGCAAGGTACTATAGACATGTCTCTTGCCATGTCACTATGTGTGGATACCTCCCATCGTCCACACCTGGCACCCTTCTCATATGAGATGTTTGCCCTGTGTCACAGCCATTCCATTTAGAGGATTTACATTTTAGATTAGTATGCATAGACCCAAGTGAGACTGAGTAACTACATGGTGCAAGGGTATCAGGTTTGGAGCTAGGCAGCAGTTTTTGCGCCATCACTGAGAAAAGTACAGGGATGCATTGAATTTCAGTAAATATGATGCATCACTGCACTTTCTAAATGACACAGCGTTGCACAGCTAGCTGGCTTGCTACACTGTGTCATTTCCTCATACATGAGGCACAATGGGGGTAAACGTAGGCTCATGCTGAACTTCACACAATGAAGGGAGTGAGGTGATGGTTCAGGACTGGCCTGTGCAAATTCTGGGACATCAGTGCACATTACATCTGTATGCTGTTTAACCATGAGTGTGCCAGCATACTACCCTTTGGCCTGCAGAATATGCGTCTAAGCACTGGGGCATAGCTGCCTCCACCTTATGATGTTGCCTAGTTACCACATTGCCCCCTGCTGCAACTTAACCTGTAGTTCATCATATGTGGCACTGTCCTGTCCTGAGACTCCTGACACCAACTCCTCAGGGATGACAGCTGCTACCATCTCCTCCAGCATATCCAGCTGCTTCTGGGGTGCAGACCTTCCACCTCCTTTATGCAATGCTGCCTTGCTGGCCAGTCTCTCCTTTATTCTGTACTTCCAATCATGCCAGTGCTTTCTATAATCGATGGCTGTCCTCTTCACCTCTGCCACACTGTTGACTTTGCCCACAATTGACTGCCTTATGGCCTCTTTCTTCCTTAATGGCAATTTGGAGGTGACGAAGAGCTGGTGTTGATGCTCCATCACCTCACTGATCAGGATGTTGTTCTGCTCCTCACTAAACCTGCACTTTCTCTTTCTCTCACCTTCTCCTAGGAATCTGTCTGGACATCCTGGCTGGTATTGGGGTTGTTGGGGTTGTCCTGGGGTCTCTGGTCTCCTGGGTTCTCCATATCTGCTTCTGCAATATCTCCTGTTTGTTTTTTCTATTGCAGCCTTTTCTGATTGTTTTTGATGCTTTTAGACATAAAAGTGAGGCTAGGATGGCTTGCGTTAGGATATGTGCAGTAAATTAGGCTAGCAAATAGAACAGTTGATGGATGGAATGCAGAAAAATCCAACATTCACCCCAATCACAGATCTGGGTTTAATCCATCAGTTGTTTTGCTCATCATGCCATTCCAGTTTGGACTCAGCCATATTCAAATCAGTCTTGACTCTGTCCCCCATGAGAACAGTCCAGCCCGAACTGCCAGACTAGGTCCTCCCTGGACCAGAAACAAGCGTCCTGGGAACAAATTTGGGGTATCACCCCTCTTCAGCCAGGCTAACTTGAATCTGGTGGCATAGTGAGCACAGGACCCACGTCCGGGCATACCCTTCTCACTTGAGGTAGCATTTGCAAAAAGAAGAGTTGATGGACAGAATGCAGAAAAAATAAAACAATCACCCCACGTCACAGATCTGAGTTTAATCCATTCGTTTTTTTTATCACCATGACTTTCCAGTTTGGACCCAGCCATATGAAAAACATTCTTGACCTTGTTCCCCATAAGAACAGTCCAGTCCAAACTGCCAAACAGGATCCTCCCTAGACCAGAAACAAACAGCCTAGAAACAGTTTCCTTGTATCACCCCTCTTACGCCAGGCTAGCTTGAATATGGTGACATAGTGAGCAAGGGCATACCCTTCCCACTTGGGGTGAAAATTGCTAAAAGAACAGTCGATGGACGGAATGCAGAACAAATCAAACATTCACCCCCAATCACAGTTCTGGGTTTAATCCATCAGTTTTTTTGCTCACCATGCCATTCCAGTTTGGACCCAGCCATATGCAAATCAGTCTTGACCCTGTCCCCCTATGGGAACAGTCAAGCCCAAACTGCCAGACCAGTTCCTCCCTGCACCTGAAACAAGCATCCTGGGACCGGTTTCAGGGTATCACCCTGCAACAGCCAGGCTAGTTTAAATCCAGTGGTGCAGTGAGCACGGGACCCACATCTGGGCACACCTTCCCACATAGGACAACAAAAGCAAAAAGAACAGATGATGGACGGTACGCTGAACAATGAAATCATTCACCCTCAGTCAAAGATCTGGGTTTAATCCATAATTTCTTTGCTCACCACAACACCCCAGTTTGGACCCAGCCATATGCAAATCACTCTTGACCCTGTTCCCCATAGAAAACAGTCCAGCCCAAACTGCCAAGCCAGGTCCTCCATGGACCGGAAACAAGCATCCTGGGACTGGTGCTTGTTTCCGGTCCACGGAGGACCTGGCTTGACCATTCAGGCTGCACTGTTCCCATGGGAAACAAGTTCAAGACTGATTTGTGTATGGATGGGTCCAAACTGGGGTGGTGTGGTGAGCAAAAAAACTATGGATCAAACCCAGATCTTTGTGACTGAAGGTGAATGTTTGCTTTGTTCAGCATTCCGTCCATCATCTGTTTATTTTGCTTTTGTTGCCCTATGTGGGAAGGGTATGCCCAGACGTGGGTTCCATGCTCACTGCGCCACTGGATTGAAGCTAGCCTGGCTGATGAAGGGAGATGCACTGAAACGGGCCCCAGGATGGTTGTTTCCAGTTCACGGAGGACCTGGCTTGACAGTTTGGGCTGGACTGTTCACAAGGTTATGCCCAGACGTGGGTCCCGTCATCAATGCATCTCTCCGTTCAAATTAGCTTGGCCGATGAAAGGTGATACCCTGAAATCAGTCCCAGGATGCTTGTTTCTGGTCCATGGAGGACCTGGCTTGGCAGTTTGGCTGGACTGTTTTCTATGGGGAACATGGTCAAGACTGAGTTGCATATGGCTGGGTCCAAACTGGGGTGGTGAGCGAAAAAACAATGGATTAAACCCAGATCTTTGTGACTGGGGGTGAATGTTTCCATTGTTCAGAATTCTGTCCATCCGCTGTTCTTTTTGCAAATCAGGCTAGCGTCACTTTTGTAGCACTAGCAACATTTTTTTTACGACAAGGCACAAAGGCTAGTGTTATTTTATTTTACACAGCCCAGCTTGTAATGGCATGTTGCGCCATTTTGTAAATACAGTGCAAGCATGGCTTTAGGATCTGCAGCATTAACATTTTTGGTGCATTGCTCCACTGCAGCAGTGATGCATCATTTCTTGTAAATGAGGCCCCAGAGTTTCACCTTTGACACCTATTCACTAGTCTGTATCACATTTAAATATGCCCATGTGGCTTTTCTACCTGAGATGGTTCACACATAGCCACTTCACATGCAACACCTGCTTGCTCATGTGTGACATGCCACCTATTTTACTTCATACAGTGCTATAAATGTCCACATGCAAAGTAATCATTATACCTTGTGCCTTCTTTCTTTTCCTTCATATCCCTTCTTGTTTATATTGGTATTTTCTGCATGGCACTGCATATCACTTAGAACATGCTCATAGTATGTGTTTCTTCCACCTGTTTGTCATTCCTTCAACTAACCTGGGCAGTAGGGTTAGTGATTCAGTGTTGGGCAATATTACACAGACATTCACATACTAACCCATCTTGGCTGCAGTTTAAGTTATCACTGTTTCAAGAAGCCAGTTGCCATCTGAATTGAGCATTTGTTTTTTTGATGTGCCCTCTTGCAATCTCCTTCAGCACTGCTGAGAATGCTAAGCCAGTGAGATAGCTCTATAAATTATGTGATTATTGCCATTATCAGTGTTCAATCTGACGGTCGCCGACTCTAAGGCCTATATTTATACTTTTTTTGCGCCACATTTGCATCATTTGTTGACACAAAAACAATACAATTATATTTTGTATGTTTGTGCCGCTTTTGCATCAAAAAATGATGCAAATACAGCACAAAAAAAAATCTAAATATGGGCCTAATATTGCCAGGACTGACTTTACAGCATTACATAATAGGAACTTTACCCAACACTACATGAAAGAAGGCTACAACTAAGGTTTGGCTGTCTAAGCTTTTGTAAAGCAAGTGCTTTAAGCATATACATTATCAATCTTCTCAAGATTAACATTTGGTACTTTTATTTAGCAGCATCTATCCTCTGGTAAACATTCTGACCTATGAAGTTGCTGAAAAGCAACATATTTGCTTTTGACAACCTCAAATGTAATTGTGCCTGGCACTTCTTACTAGTGAGCATAATGTAAACCCATGCTACAATCTAAAACTAATTGTATAGTTGTGTGCAAGGTTTCTTAGAGTTTCCATGTATTTTTCTTCTGATGTAAATGCTCTACAATAACAGGACATGGGCATTAGACTGTGTGTGGAGAAATACATACTACATTAGTATTACCCTTTAATAACTTAACTCCTATCTGAGACACAATTATTTAGATATTGTGTGCTCTGTATTTGGAACTTTCAAACAATTACTACTGGATAGGATGAATGACTCCCTAGAGTGATTAAAGAAGTGTGGGCTTTAGTAAATACATCTATTATGCCAAAAGTATTAACTATCAGACCCAGCACAGTGGATGTTGATCTTAAGCTATTTCTCTCACTGAGGGAGGGCGAACCCCTTTGATCCACTAAAAGGAAAAACTGTCATTTGGAAAATGCCCTCCAAGCACTGGTATTCCTATTTGTGAGCATTAAGTGAGATCGTATAGGAAGGTCAATTCTGGCAACTTTCCTGTCCCTCTTTTCAACTAGAGTTGAAGGAATGGGGTAATGATTAGTTGTCACTGGCCACTGTAGGGGTTAGAAATTCCAAAACAGGTTAAGAACCTGTTAAGAATTTTCAAATCAAATATTGAGCTTTAGATACCAGAACTGAACAGCCTTTGGAATTAGCCCCTTTGTCAGCATAGAGGTCTCTTCCTTGGCATGAATCACTTCAGTGCATAGACTGCTTCAAAGGCAAGTCCATAAGTTCTCTAACCAACCTTCAACGCTAGCATGGAACTGCAATAGTAGGTCTCATACATTCCCCAGCCAATTTTCAAAGAGAGGCAGGGGCTTCAAGAGCAGATCAATAAATTCCCCAGCCAATCTTCAGGGACAGCAAGGGGTTCCAAGAGCACGTCCATACATTCACTGGCCAATCGTCAAAGTTAGCAGGGGGCTTCAAGATCAGGTTTGCAAAGTGCTTCTCAATCAATGTCAAACAGTGGAAACAGATAAGATGAGAAGGCTTCACTCAAGCAGCAATTTGGCAGGGTCAGTAGTGCTTTTTCATCATAGGTAGCTACACCTTCCACCTTCTTGCCAAGCGCTTGGGGAGAAGCAATCAGGATCTGGTTCAGAGTATGGCAGAAAGGTACCCTGTCACAAACATGACAGATATCAACTGCATTAAATCCTAATACACTTGTACTAAGGCGGTGGGATAGCTGTTTTGTTTGTGATTGAAAACCCACCCACCAAACTACAATTCAGGCACCTTAATTATCATAATTATCAAAGATAACTTCAGCAGAACTATGCCTTGTTTGCAACTAGTCACATCATTATGCAGTGAGTCCCAAAGCTCTTAGCACCATCACAAAAGCAGACCTTGACATTAGGAGTCACATGTTTAGGTTAAGAGTCTGGTACTTCTTGTGCTTATGTGCTACTTTTATGTAATCTAAAAGACTGGAGACATTCTTAACCCCCTTTCTGTGGAGCACATTGCTAGCACATCCAAGTGCCTAGGGAGGGCATTGTTATCCCAAGAAATGTGGCAATTGCTGTACCTCCTTTCGGGCTAGACCCTCAGAGTGGGGTAAAAGACCAGAGATTGCATGGCACTCAATGGAGATCGCCAAGCTAATGTTGCAGTCACCCACAACTTGAAGGACCTAGGACCTCGTTTTGAGCTTGACGGTCCCACCACAGAACCGACAAACTCACAGGTAGGATGCCACCGCCATGGCAGTGATGTTCCCCCCCCACCCGAGCGTCTAACAGTGTTCCTGCTGAGCTGACCACCACAGCCATGGTGGACTGACCGCCACTGCCAGGCTAGAGGTCCTAGGACCACCAGCCTCGTAAGGAGACCACTAGTCTCTTTCCAAGGGACTGGAAGAAAGATGGGGGTAGCTTACACAGCATATTTTTTATTTTCCAATGGAATAAGTAGGAAGGCAGCAAACTGTCTCTTTGTGGTGCTGTTGCAAATGATCAGGCGCAACACTCCTAAAATCAATGGACTGGATGTCTGATTTGCTACTCCTTCACAGTAGGGGCATAGAAATGCCCTGAAACCACATAAACAGTGGCTGCCATCTCACTGCCTTTTCCCTTAAATGCATCTGTGCTATACTTTGCATGACAGGTGTTTGATTAGAGAGCATGACATAGAGTACTAATCTTGGGCAGTCAAGAAACAAAGTTGATAATAGAATTTAGGCAGCTACCATGCTGACCATGGTCACTGGAAGCTGATTTGGTTCAAAGTAGATTCATATTCAACCATTGTAGCTGCTGACATTATTATTCTCAGCACATCATTATATCTAAACGGTTAAGGGGCATTAGGAGTACCACGAGGAACTGGGCACTGAAGGCTGCATGGAGAAAGCTTGTGAAAAAAGTGTTAAAGCACAACTCATGTCCTTGTGCAATAATCAAAAGGTGTGAAGGTGTAAGGGTTGGCGCTGTTACGAAAAAAGTAAGCACCAGTATGTGAAGAATTTATTACCATACATGAGCTGGGATTGAGAGCTACACTGGAAAGAGGTAAATAAATGAGACAGATGTTTAGAAACAAGTCCTTGTTGTGTGTGATGCAAATTTGCGAGAAGTACACACCACAAGCTCTCAATTTTGGGGACTGAAGCCTGAGGTTTTTTAGGCTTAATGTGTACATCCATAAAATAACACAGGTGTTGGAAAATAGCCCTCTCTGATGGGTCACCCCAAACTTTTTGCCTTCCTCCTTCCCTTTTTCTGACCTCATTTTTGTTGGTTTTAGGACTCTGCACACCATAACGGCTGACCAGTGCTAAAGTGCATGTGCTCTCTCCTCTAAACATGCTAACATTTGTTCCTACCCAATTGACATATTTAATTCACCTGTAAATCATTAGTAAAGTTCACTACATGTGCCCAGGACCTGTAAATTAAATGCTACTAGTGGGCCTGCAGCACTGATTGTGCCACTAATGTTAAGTAGCACTTTAACCATGTCTCAGGACTGCCATTGCAAGGTCTGTGTGCGCAGTTTCATTGCACTTCAACTTTACATTCAAAACTACTTGCAAAAACTTAAACTCCCCTTTTTCTACATATACGTCACCCCTTAGGTAGGCCCTCAGTAACCCATAGGGCATGGTGCTATGTAAATAAAAGACAGGACATGTACATATTTGTTTTATATGTCCTGGTAGTGTAAAACTCACAAATTCATTTTCCACTGCTGTGTGTGTGTGTGTGTGAGGCCTGCTCCTCTCATAGACTAGCATTAGAACTGCCCTCATATACTTTTAAGTGGTAGATTCTGATCCGGTAACCCTGCCATGTTTAGTATGACCAGAATGGTAATAGAAAATCCTGCTTACTGGTGAAGCTGGATTTAACATTACTATTCTAGAAATTTGACTTTTAGAAAGTGGGCATTTCTCTGCGCTCACTGCAGTCTATGCCTTACAGCCTGTCTCCAATCCACATCTGGTCTGTACTGGTTGACACTCCCCTTGTGCATTCCACCCAGAAAGCCATAAACACAGAATACTCAGTCACATCTGCCTTCATCTGCATATTGAATGGGTCTCCCTGGGCAGGAAGGGTCTTGCTTACACTTCAAAGGCCAGTGGCCTGCCCTCACACAAAGGACTGATAACCCCCTTCAGGGTCAACAAAGACTTCATCTACTAGCTTCTAGCTAGTTCACCGACTTCAGCGACTCCAGTACCAACTTCAGTGACTCCAGCACCAATGCCGCTACCCGACACCCCAGCACTGTCTGCTCTGGCTCCGTGGTACTTGCTGCACGCAACAACCGTGACCTGCAACCCAAGTCTGACGTCGCTGTGATGGCGCGGACTTCCTGCAGTGTGATCACGATACTGTGAAGTCAACACATCATGTCTTGACTGACTGTATCCATCGACCCCACTGGGTCACAAGTAACCTACACCTCGCCTCCGACACTGCACCACCTCCCCCTTCAACTGGACAGAACAGCTCACCTCCCCTGCCTCACAGTGTGGAATCAACGCCTCACCTCCCTGGATGCCATAAGGAACTGCAACGCATCACCTCCACGTGTCTGTGTGACATCTTTGTTTCTTTGTTTTCAAAGGTATTATGCCTGGAGGTTCGTGGGACTCCGTGGTCAGTGCCTGTGGCATCGAATTATTGGGGATGACTCCATCAACGATGCCGAGACAGCCCTGGTGAGAGCTACTGTGTTTCTAAGTACTTTAGTGGGATTTAATCTTTAAAAATTCATAAATTTGCTTGTGTATACTTTATGTTGGTTGTTTTTACCTTATTTTATTCAGATAAGTATTATCTATTTTTCTAAAGCTGTGTGGTGTATTTTTGTATTGTTTTCACTGTGTTACTGTATGAGTTTTGTACAAATACTTTGCATATTGCCTTCTGACTTAAGCCTGCCTGCTCTGTGACAATCTACCACAGGGTGAGAACAGGATAATTTGGGTTGTGTTGTGACTTAATATGGCTGGGATTGTGGTTCCCTACTTGGACAAGGGTGAATACCTCTGCCAAATAGAGACATAATTTCTAACAACAGGCAATCAACAAAATAAGTCAGAACATAAAATAAGTCTGATTCCCACAACAATTTATGAGTATTCGCAGTAGCATTACAGGAGTATTATTTTACATGCAATTTGATGCCTTTGTGAATCCGGTCTAAAAATTCAACCTTCCCACAGGTAAGAGTGCAAAGAGGACACTGTTCTTTCTATTTATACTAATGGTATATGAATATTCACTTTATATTCCCATTTTAGAAGTTTTGGGGGTCAATTCCAAAAGTCATGTTAGGGTTTATAAAAAAATATAAGAGGAGTACTACTTACATTGTTACTGGCCCTCTATTTTGGCAAATCAAATGCAACAATATAAGGCAAACATGACACCAATAACAATAGAACTATTAGAGAGGGCAAATGAGCTACTTGCCAGAGCAGCAGTCAAAAGAGAGTTTGGTTTGTGTCCTTCCTTTCTGTCTGCTAACATCACTGCTTCTTTATAATGTAATTGTTGCTGAAGAGGCAACTAAAGGGATATTTTAAATATAATGATGCCTTCTTGCCTTAAAATTATCTGTAAATGGCTAAAAATGAATACAGGTTTGTGTGGTGTTCATGGATGTTTTGGAGGAAAACCTATCATTCTCCTGGTCAGAAATTGCCTCCAGTGGAAAATCTGCACAGCAGAGTGATTGTTGCAAAAAGTAAATTTGATTGGTGGGCTCAGGCCTCTGCCAATCTGAATTCTGAGCATCAGGATAATGAAATTTATGTGTACGTATACATTTTTGGCATAAGTGCATTGTTGTCATTGTCACCTATAAAATATTAAGGGGCAGATTTAAGAAAAGTGGTGCTGCACTAGCGCCACTTTCCTTGCACCCCTTAGCGCCTCACTACCCCCATCATGTGTGCACCGTATTTAAAATATGGTGCACAATGGCTCAGGGTAGTGGGCAGAATTTGTGATGCTATTGATGTAAATTTTGACACTAATCCCAAACAGTACATAGGGGCCTATTGTAACCAATAGTGTGCCCCCTTTAAACACCTGCTCTGAGCAGGCGTTAAAAATGTGAAAATAATGGCACAAAGAAATCTTTTAGATTTCTTTGCACCATTTTTTCAGCCCTCTAATAGTGGAACACCCGCTTTGAATAGATTATTATAGGTGCAGGCATAATGTGGTGCAAGGGGTTACAAAGTGGCGCAATGCATGTAAATCTGACTCTGCGTTTTTGCCTTTATATCGCCACATTACCGTAAAACAATTACGCTAATGTGGTGATATGGTGCAAGGGGGTCTTAAATCTGCCCCTAAATTGTTAGTGAATCTTGCCCGCGTATCAAGACTAGACGAGTAAGCCTGATTGGGTGCAAATAGAAGCCTGCGCCCAAATTTATGTCAGCTTGTTCCAAATTGCTGCATTTCTTTCTGCAATTAACTTTTGCCTGGCAATCCTAACTGGAACTTCTTGATCTTTCTTACACGGAATTTGCGTGGGGAAACTGAAAAATTGTAAGTTTCATTTTTAGGAACGAGAAAGCATTCCGTACACCTTAATTTATCACTGATTCTGAGCTGCGTCGTCTAGTTAACATCCCACCCAGTAAGTACTGACTATAGTTTTTTTTACCGAGTAAAGTTTACCAATCAAAATACCGGTGCACTAAGCATGAGACCTATAGAGTTGCATGAGTGATGAATAAATTCAATATATGTGTCAGCGATTCACAATACCGTTTTGCTTTTATTTAAGAAACACAGAACATCAATATTTTTCATAAAAAGCTGAGCTGAATTTCAAGCCCAAAAGGTTATGTCCAGCTAAGTTAAAAGAAAGATCTGCCATTGCCAACAAAAGTCAAATTGAAATACACGTTATTTATTTATTTTTGTTGTTAACGGCAATTTCTCCATGGAGTGCAGAGCAGACATAATTCAAATAAAATCCTGGAAACCAGCAATGCAATTACAACGTAATGTCTTAAAAATGCTTCTGTATGTTTAAATTCTTAATGAAAAGAAGTAAAACACATATTGAAGTTTGTTCGAGGTTATAATTTACACTAAGGAATTTTAGAGGATGATCGGCACTGTCCAATCATTTTAGGAAGAAATTACACAACACATTGTACCGTCTGTACATGGATGAATAGCTGCATGTCACTTTAAAGTGCTCTGGCTGCAGCCTTGTGCACAATGTACAGTACACAACATGCTTCTCAACACAATTAATCCTTAAATCATCAAAGGAAATTTTCTCAGTTTTCTTTGCTGCTAAATTGGGGCTAGCCCTGCCTAATACTAAATGGGCCTGATGATTGGTGCAGCATTTCACTACAGCAGAAACCGTCCTATGAAAGCCTGATTAGCACAACAGACCTTCAAAAGTTGATATTCATATGAATTGCATTGGAAGCTAATGTACAGCTGCAGAGATGAAACAATGAAAAATTCCCAAGTCATCGTCCACATTCAAAAGAAGCCATTTCGACAGAGATATAGTAATACTTGTATACTTGTATTTGTCACTGAATGTTTCTTGAAAACCTAAAAATTCGTTTTTCCGGGGAGACTGACTACAGTGCAAGAAATAGTAGAATATTTTGGGAATATGTGAGTTTGAAATGGGAGAATGATCTGCTAAGAGTACGGAAACATTGTTTTGAAGAAGAAGCTCCGTTACTAGACTTATAGAATGATACACCCTATACAACAGATAGAGGAGTATGAGAGTAGAAACCTTACTCTCAACTGGACTAGGACTACGTGGTGGATTCTGATGCAGACCAGGAGATTTACAATTAAAATAAAGGTCAGGAAAAACTCCGTACAACTTTAGAAAAGGATACAGTGCCCTCCTTGAGAGTGGCCGAATTCCACTTGTGTTAACCTGTGTCATCAGCAGACGTGTATTCATAAAACTGGTTCCAGGTAATACTAGAAAACACAAGTTGGTCCTCTACGGCCCAGGATAGAACGAGGATAGCATGCAGGAATTTCTTTAACTGATTTCCATTTGTAAACCCATAATTCCAGGCTTTTACTGGGGACAAAGTTGTCCTAGTATGATAAACTTACATCCAAGAATATCAGGTGCAGTATTCATGAATCATTTGTGTTTTCCGATAGTACAGCTAACTGGTGGTATCTTCTGTTATGGGACACATCAGAAAACCTGGCTCAGCACCCAGGGACTAACAATGAAGATTCTGGTTGAAGACTGCCAGGTATGCTGCAAATCGGATAACTAGATATTGGGTAATCCATAAGGCCCTTGACAAAATGTCGAATTGGGATATGTCAGGACCCACTCCCACGCCTCCCTGTGTTAGGCCACAGCCAGTGATATGGCTTGTGAGAGGTTCGGAAGAGGACTGGGGCTCTGACCCACCACCCTTGCCTTAGACCACTATGAAGTTTACAATATTTTGAGGGCCATTCCATAAGCCTTGTTAAACTTGTCCTGGCTTTTGGAGCACTGGCAGTCATTTTGGATCTGGGTGTGGCGCTACAATAAAGGGAGACCACACCCGCTTCACCTACCAGTAGATCAGAGCGTGGCTCCACAATAAAAGGAGACACACCCTGCTTCATCTGTCACTATGTGGGTCTCGCACTCAAGAGAAGAGATACAAGATTTAAAGGGATTAAGGCAAGCCTCTATTGAGGAAAAAGATGTTTTATCAAAAGTGAAAAACTCAGAAGGCCGAGACTTTGTGAGATTTCATAGAGAGAAAAAAATTATTTGTACGTGCCTGTAGAAAAATAAATGATAGTAGTGAATGGTAGTTAGGTGGTGGAAAATCTGAGATTTTGTTTGTGAATTCTTAGGAAGACAAATACTTATTTTAAAAGCATGAAGGATTTTGTATTTGGAAATAGTGAAACCACTTTGAGTGAGCATTATTTTCAATGCATCAGAAGATAACCCTGAAACGTTAATCATGAGAATCAAAGATTAAAAAGAAAATTACATTTTATCCAAGGCTGCTGCAGCAGGGTATGTACCACCGGTGGTTGCATTCAGCTCCTGCGTAAGTATTCACAGGCTCTTTTTGGGATCATCAATGTAATTATATCAATTGAAACATTTAAAAGTAAATGCTACATTTTCACCAGGTCATGTTTCGGTAAACATGTAATCCCTTGTAAACTTCTGCTAGTATTGTAGAATATTTTATACCACTGAACATGGAGAAGAGTATAGCTGTATTTTTTTTAATTTCTTTTTATTAAACCGTTGCTCAGGATAATACATCGGAAACATGTACATTCACCAAAAATAAACCTCGGTCAGAAGTGCGTGTTTTCAGAGACGAAGTCGTGTCAGTGTAGAAAATCAAATCATGTAAATGGAATCCTATTAAAAATCATAGATATCTAATGCTAACAGATCTCAGGAAACCCCAATGAAGAATCATGCCTGCCCCGATCCAGCCCTACCACCCATCATCAAGTATCTTCTCACAATCATCTGTAAGCACTCCAGTATGACCATAACTTGTCGAATTTCCGTGGGCACCCCGACTCTGATAGATAATCGTTTCCGCATGATGGCACTAATCCATGTTTTCCTCACAGGTCTGAGCGCCCTGTGGCCCAGATGCACCCCAGGCTCGTGCTATGTCACTTTTGGCCACTCCCACTGCCAACATTAGTCAATTCTTCTGATCCCTTGGCCAGGTCTCCTCCTCTGATATGTGTAACACCAACCACCAGGCCTCCCGATGGATCATGAGGCCCGTGACTTGGGCCATGATATTGTTAGAAATGGGGTCTCTAGTTGGCAGAGGTATACACCCTTGTGCAAGTAGGGACTACAATCCTAGTCAGTGTAAATCACAAATAATCCAAATTACCATGTGGCCACTCTTTGGAAGCTTGGCACTGAGCAGTCAGGCTTCACTTAGAACACAATGTGTAAAGTATTTGTGCAATAAATCATACAGTAACACAGTGAAAACACCACAAAAAATGCACCACACAGGATTTGAAAAATAGTTAATATTTATCTGGTTAAAATAAGGACAAAACGATAAAGGTTCAATAAGCACAAGTTGAAATATCACTCTTTCAAGTTTAAAAAGAGTCTTAAATCCTAGAAATCAGCAGTTGTCTCTTGATTACACAAAGTACCTGGTTTGCATCAAAAATAACACGCACGGAGACAGCAGAGGAGGAGATGCATGGAAAAATAAGGTGTACATCAACTTTTCCCATGTGGCACAGATGTTGCATTGTTTCTTTCTACGCTGCAAGGGGCTTGCATTATTTTTTGGATTGCAGTCTTGGTTCCTCACTGCGATGCGGGGATTTTTTTGACATCCAGGAATGATGTGGGGAAATCCTGGGAGAGCCCATGCGTCAAATTTTCTGTTGCACGTCAGGGCCTGCGTTGATTTTCCACTCAGGGAATCTGCTGTGTCATTCCAGTTCAGCTGTGCTTCGATCGGGTAGGGTGGTGCATCAAATTCTTTGTTGCAAGGCAGGTGCTGTGTTGAATTTCCCCTCGATCTGCATCATTCCAGTTCGGCTGTGCGGCAATTTCTCAGTCGCAAGGCAGGCTGTGCATTGTTTCTGGCAGATTGTGCATCGATTTTTGGTGCACAAGGAGTTCCCTGAAGAGATGAATTCATTTTGGCCCTGAGACTTCAGAAAACAGGATGCAAGCTCAATCCTAGCCCTTGGAGAGCAATTCTCAGCAAAGTCAGAGGTCAGCAGAGCAGCAGGGCAACAGCAGGGCAGCAGTCCTTCTCAGCAAAGCAGCTCAGATGACTCCATTGGGCAGCCAGGCAGTCCCTCTTGACAGGTTGCAGGTTCAGGTCTCCAAATTTTCAGAGGTGTATCGCTCGGCACCCTCTCGTATCTTTTCTGGAAAGCCTTTCTCCTTTAAATACCATTGTCAAATCTAGGCATTAGCTTTGTGTCTCTGATGGCCCCTATCAATGAAACCTCCATGAGTGAGTGATCGGAAATGCCTTGTGCAAGATGTGTCGCCCTTCGAAAGTAACCTACCACTGGGAGATGGGTAAATAGATAATCAAGACATGAGAAACTTTTATGGGATGTGGCTAGGAAAGTGTATGGCCCCTCTCAGGAGTTGTGGGCTCTCCACATATCTGCCAGACCCATTAAGTCTGCAAAGGACTTCAATGTGCTGATGCCTGTGCCCACCCCAGTATTAGACAGCCTGTCATACTTCATGTCTATCGTATCGTTACTGTCTCCCCAGTATTAGGATCCCTGGGGGCAATTGCAACAGTAGGGTCCCAAGGACTGGAAAGGTATCTGAGAGTAGCTCCGGGGCACGTACACTGAGTAGAGATTGAGGGTCTGTCCATGATAGGTTCCGGACTGAGCCACAAACCAGCCCAATGGATCAGTCCATGCTGGGCCAGGAATAAAAGGTGTAGCCTTTCTTAGTAAAATTCCCACCCCTCTGGAGGGAGCTGTGAAGCTGGCATGTGCCAACATAGAATAGCCCTTTCGATCCAGGGTCTTATGGTGAGTATCCTTCAGGTGGGTTTCCTGCACGAAAACTAAATCCAGTGCATGCCTTCAGAGATATTGCAGGACCAGAGTGCATTTAATTTGATTTGCCAGGCCATTGACATTCCACATCATGACCTTTAATGGTGAGGACTTAACAGTCATCATACTGAGTCCAATACTGTCGTAGCCTGTGAGTGTAGAAGGCAGTAATCTGATCTCCCTTTTGCCCCTCCCCACCAAGGCTCGCCCCCTCTCTTGTAGTTCTCCTGAGCAAACTGTAAAGAAAAGTCAAAGGTTCCTAAATAACTAAACCTCCATGTCCCCCAACTGGATCCCTCCCTCCCGCTGCCCTGCTTGCGACTGCCCACCCCCCAACTTGCAAAGTGATTGTTGCCCAAACTGTGACATTAAGTGTGGTAAGGGTTGGCTGGCTCTGCCCAGATATGCCAATTGATGCCAGGATAAATCTGTCCTTTTCATTAAAGACAACTTGCGTAACATAGCATCCTGCTCATTCATCTTGCGTAAACCCCCTTGCACCTATTTAAACTATGAAATCCATCTCGCTATTATATTCCATACTGCCTGACAGGAGTCTTGTCTGTTTCCTCACTCTTCACCCCCGTGCATCATAAATTCTGTGCCTGCTGCACCCCAGGCGGTCATTGTCTACTGACTAAGAAGCTGTCTAGCTCTAGGACTCGCCCCCTTCCTTCTTTATGGTGGCACATTCAGAGGCTTGTTCAATGGGGCCATCCATCCACTGGTTCCCAGGGCATCTGTTCTTTCCTCCATCTCTAGCCCATTGCCCTATGGGATGGCAACCTTCAATCCAGCTCCATGCTTCCGCTAGTGTGGTAAAGTACCAGGATGTGCCCTCTGCTAGTACACAAAGCTTTGCTGGAAAAAAAATAATGTATTTCAGATCCTTGACTCGCAGGGCTTTCTGAACATCATCAAAGCTACAGCACTGCGTCTAAACCTGAAGGGTATAGTCCGGGAAGAACATAATGATGCCATTTTCGTAGTGCAGGTCCCCAGGTGTGTGAGCTGCCTCTTAAATGGCATTGTGATCACGATGGTTAAAGATTCTGGTGACAATTGTTCTCGGGAGGGCTCCAGGCCTCAGCGGTGGAATCCGGGTGAGGTTATTAAGGATATGGTCTTCAAGAAAGAGGTCCACACTAGGTCCCTCCACCTCTTCTGGGACACCGACCACTCTAATCTTGTTCCTTCTTGCAGAGCCTTCCTGGTCTTCCAGCTTGGCAGCCATTAATGTTTGTTGCTTTGTAAGTTAATGCACTTATTCTTCCAATCTATTGGAGGTTGACTTAAGCACCTGGATGTTGGTCTCAGCGGTAGACACCTTATCTGCCATTTTCTGGAGGTCTGCTCACAGGAAGGAGACATATGCTTTTCTTGAGATCTGAGATTGCCACCATTATAGCACACAGAGAAGGTTCCAGTGCTTCTGGACTGGCTAATTCTGGCCCCGTTAGCAGCAGGACCTGCTTAGTTATAGAATATCTGTCCATTTTGTTGGATTGTATGGGGCATTGGCTTCTCAGTTTCACTATGATATCTCGAAGAGGAGATCCTGCCCAATGGGGGGGGAATTCAAGGTGGCCCCCGCTCCCTCACTTGTTCGCAGTAAGTCCCTCTGACCTTCTGCGTCAACTCTCTGTTACCACAGCGATCTGTGCGGTTTCTCTTAGTCTCCCATCTCTCCTGACTCTCCTCTGGTTCCCCCCGCTACCTCCAGTGATGACTGGCCCCTGGGTTAGACCCGCCACAGTGATCCATGTTGCTTTGCTTGAATGGGGCTCTCACACGCCCTCATCCGTTCTGGCAGTTGTTGGTATGAGGGGGTAACAATATGGCCTGGCTTTTTTGAGGAATGGTGCACCTGTAATGGTGTGCTTCTGGTGTTGGCCAAATTCAGGTCCATGTCCTCCAGATATCACTAGGTTGCAGGATTTCAGGCTCCCCCCTCATGGCAGGCCACCCCTCATACTCATGGTTAATCCTGGGTGGTGGAAGGTGGGGGAGGGGCACAATGTGCTTCCCGGCCCTTCTGTCCCTGGTTTCAGGCCCCTCCTCCCAGATCCAGACATCTCTCCTCCTTTGTCATGGATGGCAACCCTGAACGTGGAACCACTAGTTGTAACGCAGCCACCCACTTCAGCAGGTTGCTGCTGCGGGCCCGGCCCTTCTCACTTCGCAACCCAGGAGGCCAGACCCATTCAGCCACTTCTCTGGCCCCTCTGACTCACTCCTAGCTCACAGGCGGACGGCCCACTCAGCCGATCCCACGGTGTTTGATCCGCTTCACCGTTGCAGCATGCGGCTGGCCCTCAGCAGGTGCTCCAGAGCCTACGGTCCCTCTCAGCTCCAGCTCCCAGGTGCACATCTCCCTGTACGACTCAGACGGCTTGTGCCTTCCAGGGCTGCAACAAATTTCCAGGGGGCTTGCAGGCAACGGTCAGAGCACTCTGTTGAGCTCGATCATACGAGCTACAGGGAGCATTTTCTGTGTCAGGATGCTGACGGATTCTGACTGAATTTAGGAGTTCTGTGTTGGAGCAATGGAGCGCGCTTAGAAGGCAACCATGGAAGACAGGGAAGTCTATTGGAATTGTCATTCATGTTCATTTGCTTAGGTAATGCTCTCAAATTAATTTAATTTAATCAGAAATGCTATGCTGGAATTGGTAAACTGGTTTGCAGTAAACAAATCACAAAGTATATTTATTACCAATTCATGATTGGTATGCTATGATATTTACCACTCAACTGTGAACCTCTCAGACTCAATGGCCAGGCTACACGAAATGTCTTCAAACTATTTTTTTTTCAAACAATAATGTTCATTATCCAGGGTTAGAGCAATAGAACTGCTGTGAAACAACAATGTGGTTGTATTTCAGCTTCAGCTTTGTACGCCAAGGCATATTTGCTGTCAGTGACAGTCTACCCCATCAAGTAGCTGCCCTTTTATGGGAAGGATCAGCACAGATAGCTATGAATGCCATTTTTGAAAGTCTTGCAATGTTTCAATTAAATTGTCATTTGATTGACTACCATTGTGCAATCCAGACTGACTTTTCAAAAAACACGGTAAGGGTTGCAGAATATTTGGTAGATATTATGACACTACTTCTATTAAAAAAAGGCTTTGTGTCTCTGGTGGCATCCCTTTCTTTTTTGATGTGGGGGGACCTCCACACCAGGTATATAATTTTGATTGCAGGCATTTAACTTGAATATGCTAAACATAATTATTTTATTTTGGTAATGTATCAGAGTATATCTCACAGCAGGTGACCTTACTGTTTACAATGTATTTGGAGTAACAGGCAAGGCAAACTGCTGACAAGGGGGTCATTTATGAAGTTGTTTAGTAGAAAATAAATAAATCAATGTCCAAAACAATTGATTTAAAGACTGCATGTTAGGTGGAATAGACGTCGAAGTTTTTGTCTCCTGTGACACATGTATGTGAGACCATCTTTAGGGCCATCCACAGCAATAAAAAAAACATAGCAGGTACTGGTAGACTTAGGGACTGATTTAAAGTTCGGCAGATGGGTTACTTCATCACAAACATGACAGATATCCTGTCTGCCATATTATGATTCCCAAAAGATATAACAGGATCATAATTTGGTGGAGTGGATATCTGTAATGTTTGTGATGGAGTAACCCCATCCCCCAAACTCTAAATCAGGCCCCAAGTCTCCTAGTGTTTTTCAACCACAAAGTATTAAGGTTAAATGTTTATGTAGCGACCAAAACTGATTTATTATTTGATGAGGCTCCGTTTACTATAATGTGAGATGACCTCTGGCTGTGACTTCCGCTAGATTTTTTCAGCAGAGCCTAATCAAATCCACTTCTCATGCAGTAATTAAAAGATATTTGGGTTAAGTGATTTGTACAAAGTACCAACTCTGATGATTTAGAGAGTGGACTTTACATACATTAATCTATGAGATTCCAAGAAGGACTTTCATTTTGTTGTACATGATTAATGTATGTTGCATTACATATGCTTTAAGAACCGTACAACTGTGATTTTGATTCAAACCTAAACAATGCAAGTTTTTATTTGAAAGTTCTAATGTGTGTGTGCCTGTGTGTACTTTCTTCATAAATGAGTTCCATGATCAATCATTTGATTTGATTTGTCTTTAGATTAATTCTTTTGGACACCCACTTATTTATTTGCTGCTAAATAAATTCATAAATGATTCCCATGTCAGCAGTTTACTTCTCATGATTTTGATACTTTAGCTCCAGAGGGGTTATTGGGATGCTCATCCTCTAAGAGTGTTCAAAGTAACAGAGTCACTTTTGGAAGCCAAGTAAGAAACTGCAGGAATGGACTTTGTATTATCCATTGTGTCTAGCATGTTAGACATTGCATGTCAATCATCCACATAACCATGTATGCTCTGTGGTGAACATCATGTAGATCTCATTAATTGAAATGTTATCAGCAAATATTACACTTGGGTTCCACTCTCATACCTTTAGATTTATTATTTTAGGCAAACTGCAGGGATTTAGGGCCTTTTGTCGTATAGTGGTCTTTATTTTGTCAATCAGTGTGGCGCAGGACTTTATGTCTATTACCCTGACCATAATATTTGGAGATCACAACCAGTTCAGTAAAGATCTCGGTTTCTTCAGAGAAACCACCATCATGGTAGTTACTCTGAAGATACAAAGGTTGGTAGGTGGCGACCATTGGATTTGAGAGCCATACAACAAATGTTTTGTATTTCAAAAGCAAACCCCCAAAGTAGACGTTTGTGGGACATGGCCAGGGATGCATGTAAGAGCCAAGCTCCAGTGCAAAAGACCTGCAAAAGCAGTCATTATTACTCCCCCAAGGCCAGAGAAGAACTGAAAGGCTGGGGTAGGGCCCGGAGGTACAGTAAGAAGCAGAGTCCACAGCAACACCCATCATGGCAAGGGCAGAGATCCGCGGTTGGCTGCTGAAGCTTTTAGAGCAGCGTGGGAAGATGGTGGTTGCTGCCCCGCAATTGGCCTGTACAGCCTAACTGAATGGCCCAAATCACCTAATCGAGCTGACTTAGTTTCCCAGCGTACAACTGCCCAGAGACCAGAGAGCTTTCCCACACTAGGCAGAACCATCCAGGCCCTTAAGAATGGGACTGGATCACTTTGACCCCTTCAGCTGAATAAATGATCGGGCTGAATGGCCTGATCGGCCATCTGTGAGTTTGAGGGCCTGACTGTCCAGGAGGACTCGGGGGGCTACATAGGAACTATGTGACCAAGGCCAGACCATTTAGTCCCGCCCAACGCCGATTGGAATAGAGGCCCAGATCCTGTAAGACAGTGAGCGGGCAGCAGGTGGATCCCAGCAGAAAGAAGTTGTGAGGTTGGGCTGCCTGGCGGCATAAGTGCACCCGGGACCACAGTGACACACAACCGCAGGCAAAGAGCGATAGCTGTAGTGGACACCAGGAGTCACAAGATGTGCTTAGGAGGGATTCCAGTGGACGGGGCCCCCCTCTATTTTCCATCTCCCCTCTCAGGTGAGGCAGCCAGCAGGGTAGACAGTGGCACCTCCTAAACAACCTGCAGAGGCATGGGGGCATATGGGCTGCATAACACCCAATAGTAGCCACAGCAATCTACTGCCACAGCTGGAGTTGGTGAAGAAGGAGACAGTGGCTATAAACACTCATCAACACAGTGTGGAGGGGAAGGAGGAGGCACTTGTGCTTATAGTGTTGTGGTGGGCCTGGGGTTAGGACAACCCATGGCCTTGGCTGGGCTCCCCAAGAGGGCTAGGGTGTAAGCTCCTCATGATCAGAGAGGCCTGGGGCTGGCTCTGTTCCTAGGCAGCACAGCAGCCTCTGCTGGAGGCAGCCCCCAAGACACCTGGACATACAGCTCCAGATGGTGACCTCTCAGATGGATCCTTAACAGCTACTGAAACAGAGGAGACACAGGGCAAAACCACTTGAGAACTAGAAATGATCAACCCTAAAACTGCCAAGACCACTCACTGACATAATATCAGAGCCAACAATATTGTGTAACAAAAATATTGGGTCAAAAATATTGCTTACAAAATATTGCTACCCTATCGTTATAATGGTAAGTCCAGAATTCTTGAGAACAAAATATTGCTTCATACTAATATTGTTAAAAACATTCAAAAATATACTTTCTAATAATATATATGGTTTAAAGTAGTAAATCATAAGTAGTTTAATATATACACTGAATATAACGTCAGTTAAATAAATCTAACTAATATTTAATGCTAAATATGAATATGTACTTATCTAAACACACATACATACACATATTTAAATCTAGGAATAATACATGCACTATTCCCCCTCCAGTTTCTGTAACAGTAGAAACAGTGTAAAACTTCAGAGGGATTAAATATGTCATTCCAACTTCAAACAGTACAACAGTAGGCAAAGCGTTGGACTTTGGAGGGATAACATTTACTATTTCCACTCCAGTTTGCTTAACAATATGTATTGTTTCCACTCCAATCTATGAACAATAGGGGAACAGTTTGAATTTGGAGGGGTTAAATTTACTATTCCCTAGTCTGTGCAACAGTAGGAAAAGTGTTAGACTTTGGAGGGTTAAAATTACTATTCCCGCTCTAGTCTAAGCAACAGTATGGAAAGTGTTGTATTGCTGAGGGGTAAGATTTACTATTCCCACTCCACTCTGTGCAGCAGTAGGGAAAACGCTGGACTTCGGAGAGGTTGAAATTACTATTTCCACTTCAGTCTAAGCAACACTAAGGAAAGCTTTGGACTTCTGAGGGATGAGATGTACTATTTAGGCTGTGCAACAGTAGAGAAAGTGTTGGATTTTGTACGGGTAAAATTTACTCTTCCCACTCAAGCCTGCGAAACAGTAGGAAATGTGTTGGACTTCGGAGGGGGTAAGATTTACTATTCCCAGTCCAATCTAAGCAACAGAAGGTAAGCTACTTCACTTCAAACACATTATGTATTTACATAACCATATGTAGAAAAACTATAAAGGCTCTTAATATAAACATTACCACTTAACAATATGGGGCAGATTTAAGAAAAGTGGTGCTGCACCCAGCGCAGTATTTGGCTGCCAATACTTCCTGGTTGAAGTATTGGCAGCCAAACAGATCTCAGCACGGAATCAGGAGGCATTCCAGATACTTTTAGTCCCTATAAATACAATTTTGTATTTTCTTTAATATCACCCAAACTACTGGATGGAATTACACCAAAACAAAAGAAGGGGTTTTGGACCAAGAGCTACCTTTCTGCCAAATTTGGTGTAACTCTGTCTAGCGGTTCTGATTGTAGTCGTGGGTAAAACCCCAATGGAAAAATGCATTTCCCTTATTTTTCTCAGTCCTCGCTTGATGGATCACCCTGAAACTTTCCAGACAGCAGCTGAAGTGAGCGTCAAATTATTTTGGAAAAATTGATGAAGATTTATCAACCAGCGGCAACAAAGATATAGGCAAGTCAAAAAACACTTTTTCTATGGGAACTAGGTTCCACTAGGTGCCACTAGGTTACAGATCTGTATATATATCTTTATATATATATATATATATATATATATATATATATATATATATATATATATATATATATATATATATAAGATATATATATATTTATATATATATATATATATATATATATATAACAATTAACCAATGTACAAAGTTCATAAGAATGTAATAATTTAAAAATAATGGCTATTTAATTGTTACATAACTTGCCACCATATAACCCTACAAACGTAGCAATCCATAACTCAAATAAATAAGTAAAACAAGAACCATAGATAACCCATCAGCCCATACCTAAAATATACCATATATAATTATGACAAAATTCACATAATTATCAATTAATTGAATGAATAATCATACAATAATTATTTTTTAAACATTACTTAATTACATTTCCAACTTTTTCCCCGACAAACCCAGCAGTCTGCAACTAAAATATAATTAAAATAATTCAGTATTATCTAAAGTATATAATTGAGAATAATGACAATGATTAATAATGAATTAATAAATAATTGTTAATGAATTATTTACTTCCCACCCTGAAACTCTACAAACCCAGCAACTCGCACCTAAAATGTAACGCGACTAAATGTTAATCATATGATATACATAATTAATAATCAATTGAATCATTAATAATAAATCCAAAAATAATTGGTAATTATTTCCTAATTAACTTCCTACCCTATACCGCTTCAAACATAGCAACCCGTATCTAAAATATAAATAATTAAATTAACATTGCATAATATACATAACCAATATCAGTCACATACTTACTAAAAATTATAATTAAGCTTCACTTAAATTCCCACCCTATCCCCTACCCTCCCAATATCCCTCTACAACATTGTAAAAATACTATTAACAATAAGAAATTCTAAATCACTTAAAATGACAAACTATATTTAATAAAATGAATTAGAATTACACAAACAATAATACCACATAAAATTATTACATGAACTAAAACACATATTAAAATAATATTAACAAAAACAATATTCTTAATAGCAATGTTACTTCCCTGAAAACAATGATATTTTGACAATGATGTTTCCACATCATAATATTAATGTATACAATATTTTTCCTGATATTTCTGTTTTCCGATATTAAAACTTGATATTTTGTGCAAATATCCATTAGACGGCATGTTGGACAGGGTTACTACATCGGGTAAACAGCCCAGGCCAGATATGCATCTCTGTGCCCTATTGTAGGTGACAAGGATGAAAGTCTTGTGATGGTAGACATCCCTTAAAATGACAGAACCACTATGCCACCAAAGCTCTGCACTCCATGTCTAGGTTGAACTACATACTGGTGCTCAGCCACAGGGTGGATGACTTTGACGCCCCAGACTACTGCCGAGGAGTGCCCCGTACCACACCCAGTGATGGTGACTCAATAGACAGGACAAGTGTAGGCACACCAAGGTTGGCATCTAGACTTCAGGAAACTCCAAGACTGGAATACCCAATGCTTTAAAACACAAGATACTGATCACTATTTTCAGGAAAATAAAGGGTCCATTGCTTCAACGTAGGACCAGTGGGAAGCCTACAAGGTGGTTGTGAGGGGTCACTTAATAACATATGCAGCAATGAAAAGGAAGGCAAGACAGAGAGCCAGGGAAGAGCTGGAGACATGGCTAATGACCAAGAAGGCCGAATAAGAAGCCTCCCTAACAGAAAACAGGATGGGACAGTTAGAGCCACTCAGAGCTGAATACAGATCCCAGGTAGCCCAGGAATTGAGGACTATATATGGAAATAGGCATACCCAATAGTATGAGACGAGCAATAAGGTGGAAAATGTGCTAGCATGGTTGGCCTGGGGTAAGAGAACAGGCAGGAGATGGGTGCACAGAGTACTTGGGCATGATGGAACGCTGAAGGAAAGGGCATGTGAAAAAGCACAGACCTTTTTGGATGACCTGATGCAATTTTATTAGTCACAAGCTGGGGATGTAGAGGAGGACAAGCTGGAATAACAGCAAGTGAACTTTCGAAAGCCATTTCTCAGCTAAAGAGTGGGAAGTGTCCAGGGCTACATGAATTCCCTGCAGAATATATGTGTGAAATCTAATATTAGGGACCCCTCATGTCAATTATGTTTTGGGCCAAAGAAAAATACCCAGGGTTCTATGGCAGTCCACCATAGTACTTATCCGCAATGCTGGTAAACCACCAGAGGAAAAGCTTTTGGCAAAACACATGAGCTAGGTAGTGGATAAGATTATTGCTCTGGATCAGTTGGGGTTTATACCACATCGAGCGACCAGGCACAAATTAAGGCACCTATTCCAGTGCTTCATACGCAGAGGCTGTGTGAAGGAATCAGCAATAATGTTAGCAATAGATGCAGAGAAGGCATTTGACTCAGTAGAATTATCATATCTTTAATGGTCCTGTAAAAGATGGTCTTTGGCTGACATTCTGAGCCTAGATCAAATTGCTATAGAGAAACCCCTTTGCCAGAGTCCACAGAAACGGCACAATTTTGTATGCATTTAATCTGCAAAGGGGAACATGTTGTACTGCTAATCCTCATTTCTCTATTGTATTTTATTAAATATGTTATCTATTGTTATACCATCCCTTCATAATTGGTGCTTCCCTTCCCTACCCTGTAGTACAATAGCACTGCCCCACAGTTGATGTGCTAGTCAACTTGGAATGTTGGCAAGAATCTATATGTTCAGTCAGAAAGGCAGAGTGAAGAGAGTTGTTGGCGAAAGAGGAGATGTTGAATAAATACATTACTTAATGACTACATTTGTCATTTCTACAGGACATGCTGGGGCTGCCCATTACCCCTGCTGTTATTCGCTGTGGCACTAGAACCACTGGCAATGGATAAAGGGGAGCGCATTACTCAGAGGGCTGGGATGGGACTTGGAGTGGGAAGAAATGATCTCCCTTTATGTGGATGACATAGTTCTGTACCTGGCCGACCCTAAAAGTTCTGTCTCAAAAGATAAATTCCTGGTACAGTTTGGTAGGTATGCTGGGATCCACATCAACTGGAATATATCTGTGGCAATTCCCTTAATGGAGTGGGTGTCATGGAGCAATTCAGACTGTCCCCCAAAAATAGGAGCCAAAGAGCTTCAAGTACCTAGGTATTTTTTATAAGCACCATGCACACACAGTTCTTTGGGGAAAATCTGGAGAGGAAGCTACAGGGGTATTAAAAAATGTGCAATGATGGCAGAGGCTGCCCATATCCTTGCTGGGCAGAGCTGCCTTATATAAAATTATCTACGTACCCAAGTTCCTTTATATCATGCAAAACACTCCATTTGGCATCCTGGATAGCATTTTCCACAAGATAGATGCAGTTAGTCGGGAACTACTGTGGGATGAGGGACCCTTGCGAATAGTGTTTTCGGCTCTCACTAGGAAGACTTACAGTGGAGGATTGGCATTCCCTAATCTTAGGCTACACTACTGGGCGTCCCAGATGCAGGTGATCAACAACTGGGTATTCACAAAGCTGCAAGAACTTTCTTTGCTAGCTTATAGGAGGGCTATGTATCCTATGGGCTACCTGTGTTTATTGTACAAGATGGGAAAGGCGAACCCTCTCCCACCCCAATAGGCAACAGCAGCAGTGTTCTAGAAGGCGAAACTGACACTTGAGACACCACTTTGGTAGACGGAATTGCTGAAATATCCTCAGTGAATTGTTGACCACAAGCAATGGGACTTGCTGGGCTTCTCCAAAATACTCGACATATAGCAGGTTGGCGAGTTGGTGCCTTTACTAGAACTACAGGAGCAATACGAGCTCACATGGGTCAGTTCCTTAGGAACATGCAGGTGGCACCCATACTGAGAAACCACGCAGATAAACTAGGAGACATTGCAGAATAGACACCTTTTTTTCATACCTCGTTTTACGGTCCAACGACCGGAAGGAAATATTGCATCCACTTGAGATAAAGATGCAAATTTGGCTCCTCTGGTTATTGAAGAATTAAAAGTAAGTTTATTTGGGTGTCTGTGCTCAGCCTAAATCCTGATTCCGGACTCTCAAATACTTTTTGTGACAAACTCAGAAAGAAAATCTGTAATAATACCTTTATTAAGATATGAACATTCTCAGCCATTCTTTCGAGCGTTCTTTAGAACACTGAAAATACATTCGTTACACAAGGGTTAGCTGCTCAGCTTCTACACAATACTTCTTCTCATGTTCATGTAGGTATTGATATGTTTTTGAAATTTCAAATAATATGTTAGTTTTTCCATCAGCAATGATTTTTAATTTGACCGGTTGAAAAAGATATGCAGACTTCATGCTTCATGGTCACTAGCAGCAGACTTTCATGGAGTAAGAGCGAAAAATGCATTTTGCGTTTACTTCCATAAACTGTACTGAGCTCTTTACTTTTCTTTCCTTCTACCTTTGTTTGCTTTCTTAGACTCCATGTGGCATATTTACAAGTCCCTAGCACCACAGGAGAGCCCCTTTTTGTGACGCTCCTGTTGCGCTGTGCACTGCGCTGTATTTACAAGGTGGCGTTAAGCCTCTTTATGTGGCTTAATGCCATCTTGTAAATACAGCCCTTTCACATGCAGCACTTTGCGTGGAAGGGGTGTGCAGTGGGTGTTGCTTTGGGCGTTCCACAGCAATTCCTGTTGCATTTTGATGCTGCCCCAGATTTACAAGAAATCGTAAATCTGTGGCAGTGCCAAAAACTAATGCCACTCCAGGGTTGGCTTTAGCATGGAGCAACTAGGAGAAATGCTTTCATTTCTCCTCGTTTTTTGCTCTTTCTAGGTGTGCTGCATTCTGCAGCACGCCTAGAAAGAGCAAATCGTCATTGAAGATTGTTTTTGTGCAGGAACGTGTCCCTTCCTGCACAAAAACAATCTCTCGGCAGCGCAGCCATCTTTGCACCAAGGCTCAAGAGTGATTGCATTGGCGCTAGGCAGATAATTTCGCTCCTGCACGGGGGAAATGCAGGAATGCACTATATTTTTGTAAATACAGTGCATCCTTGCATTTTAGAACTGACACACCGTTGCACTGCCAATTTTGGCGCAGCGCTGCTCTGCCCCAGTTCTTTGTAAATATGCCCCCAAGTTTTTTTCTCCATTTGGAAAGAGCTTTATTTGTAAAATTTTAAGTGTCGGTGATCAAAGCTCTGCTCAGACACCGAGGGCTGGTGCTATAAAATGTCAGAGTGAACAGGAAGGGAGCGCAGGCCCGAACCTACTTCAGGCCTCTTTGGTTCACTGCAAGCACTCCCTGCTCCGTTAGCTCACTCTCACAGGTGTCTGCTTTCTTCCTTGGCGACGCATTTTCTGTATTTCTCTTTCTCCGTTTTTTCGTTATGTTTGTTTTTCCCTACATTGGTTATGGGAAATGCTGGTTGTGGAGAAATAAGTGACAGAAAGATAAGTGCTGGTGCCCCCACCAGAAACCACTGGCTCAAATTAAGCACTGCATTTTAAACTTATTAGGTCTGCTGTTGACTGGAACAGTGCACAATTATTATCAAATTGTTGATGCTGTCTATCTTCTGTGGTAACATTTAACAATTGAGTTGACTCCAATTCCCGGGTTGGGCTATCTTAACATTTAACTCGTACTACCTTAACATTTAACTCGTACTACCTGTCTCAATACTCAGGTAGCTCTTTTGCTCTAAATCAAGGATCATATTTGAATATCACATCAAATCCTCACCCCTGGGTGTTGCTATTTGCTATTCTTGATTTTGATTTGGGAGATCTATTACTTTAGGGTTTTGAAACCCTTTATTATGGTCTGTAACAGTTACTTGTGGAATTCTATGCTTTCCTTTACTGCTTCCCAGTGTGTCTTTCCTGCTTCAGCTCAAGGGTTGTGGCCTTCATCATCAAAGCCATTGCCAGGTTTGTCCCGCATTAGTAGTCACTCATGTGGCTGTTTAATATAGGCTATTTAATGAAGGGGATTGCCTGTTTTACTATACCCTTATAACTGTTTTTGACGTCCAGAACAGACTTTCCACTTTCTCTGAACTTAGTGGTTTGTCCAGTTCAGAAGAGCCCGTGAAGAACTCTAACTGTGATTCAGAATATTGTAAATTGTGCTTTTAGTTTTTAATATATATATATTCTTTTAGCAGCAGGGCTTGGTAGATTTTGCTTCGGCATCGATTGATCATACAGGGCACTTCAGAGCTCTAGAGGTCCTACTTAAGATATGTATACTTGAATTAATTTAATATCCATTTGAGTTCTTATGTTCTATCATGAGGATCAATGTTTCTGGCCAAGTCAAAAAATGAAAATTACAGAGCAGTGAAAAGGGAAGCTGAGAGAAACTGTGCTGCGTATGAATACTATTAATCCCATACGACGTAGACTATGAGCCTGTGACACAACATCATCATAAGGACAGACCAAACATTCAAGAAGAGATGGTGCAGGGTTAGACATTCCAATTGTAGATGCTACTTTCGCTGAAACATCACAGTTAGGGAATTTAATCAGGAACACTGAACGTTTGGCTGACTGTAATACAGTGAGACAGTTGGAGACCAATCAGAATTGACTAAGAGACCACAAGGATGTACTACCATACTGGAGCAAGAATAAAGCTTGCTGCTGGCAGGTGTAGGAGCTGCTTCTGTGAGAGTACCTGACTGCAGCGCAGGAAGCTGTCAATACCAACAGTCACTAAAAATAAGAGTGGCACCTCACCTCAGCTGCCTCAATCTTGGTGGCCTAAGCGTTTCGATCATTAATGCTAAACTCACTACTGTAGGTCAGTCATGAAACGCCACATGGTTACTGTTCATTTTTATGTGGATGTGTCCCAACCATGATAAGCAGGAGTGCTGGACAGCAATCACATGCAGCCCGACTCATGAATACTTCTAATTATTTTCTGTAGAATACCTAGGCTGATTGCCGGAAATTTACTTAATTTCCTGTGAGTTTAAAATGCATTGCACCCGAATTAGAGGATTTTTCTTGTTAGGACAAGCAAAATTAATAATCGATAATCTATTTTAATAAACACATTTCCATTGAACACATGTTCAATTTTGGGGCCCCTACTCGCAAGCATAAA
Source organism: Pleurodeles waltl (assembly GCF_031143425.1). Taxonomy (NCBI): domain Eukaryota; kingdom Metazoa; phylum Chordata; class Amphibia; order Caudata; family Salamandridae; genus Pleurodeles; species Pleurodeles waltl. The sequence goes on along the minus strand of NC_090439.1, from coordinate 669,682,663 downwards.
TTTGGTAGTAAAAGTATGTTTGTGAGGGGTCGTGGCCAACAGCCGACTAAAATGGCTGCCTAATGTGGGAGCTCTACTCACCAGCCAACATAATCTGCCATAATTCAGTCTTTCACTGGGCTGATACCTACTCCATCCGTGCTCTAGCTTCTAACGAGATAGCTTCCTGCCTCCAGCCACCCAGGCCACTGATTTCAGTATAATGGGTACTGTGGCTGGTGTCCTCTGACTGGAGTCCTACACCCTGGCCTCCAGCCTACAACTGCTGTGACAAGGACGCCTAGGAGTGCCTAGGAGTCCCAATGGAACCTGTATGGTGGGGCTCCCCATCCCACTACTGCTGAAGGTGACACTGTTGCAGATTGGGTACTGAGGGCTGGACCTCGTTGCTGATGAAAGAGGTGAGGTGTTGTGGCTGGGTTAGCTTGGCCGGGGGGGTGCGGAAATGTGAGCCGGTCAAGGGTGTTTGTGGGGGCTCTCTGCATGCACTAAAGAGGGCCGGTTGGTGATACCCAGTTCTGCTTGGAGTCTAGAGGGGAGGTGTGGAATAGCTGAGGGGAGAACCGCTGAGTACGTCGGTGCCAAGAAACATCCTAAATAGCTGTTTGGTGTCAGGGGGCCCATGGGTCTCTTTGCTTCCTTGAGCCTGTGCTGCACATGATGGGCTGGGGTGTGCTGCTGGTCACCTGATGGGGTGGACGTACATCCTTGGGTACCCCCTGGTGACCCTAGGAAGCGCTACATACCAGAATTGTTACACGTACCAGGAGCATCCTAGCGGAAGTTCCTGGGGGATGGGCACTGTGGGCCTTGGAGTGAGAGGGCCCTTCAACTGCTTGCCGTGGTGTCCTCTAGCTGTAATATCTGGCACTATCTTCATCTGGTGCATCATGGACTCCTCTTTGACCCTAAGCATTGCATTCTTTTGTTGCTATACCCTACATAATAGCAGATGATTAGCACGCTCAGCCCTCGGATGCAGCATGATAACTTTGGTTATGTGAGTTGGGCCTTACTTTGCTGAATAATATACCTCCTGCCTGCCCTGCTAATATTCTTACATTCAACGTGCCACTCCTGGGGCCTCAGCAGCATGAAATACACTTTTTTTTAAATTCTATTTATTTATTGTGATTATCAAAAATAAATAATAATTACAATAGGCAATCAAATCAGCATTTCAGGTAACACCACCTGAGAGAAACAGCTTAATATTGACCACAATATGTATGAGAAGAACACTTTGTTCCACATTGAGGAATTAGATATAAATTGACAAATATCGTGAAAATTGCCGATACAGAAGGAGAGAAAGAAAAGAAAAAAAAGGAAAGAGGGAAAAAGAGAACAAAGAGTAACGAAATACTGTAAAGGATCAGTGAAAAACTGCTCAGACAGGCGCACCCCAGAGCGCGACACCCAGGCAGGAGTAAGTGCAGAGGGGGAGGGGAGCACCCCTACATCCCGCTCTGCATTAGTTTTGTGCCCCTGGTCAGTATCGTGTGTGCTGCCCTCTAGTAGGTCCATGCGCTAATTTAGTGGTTCCGGTATCACTATGGGATAGTGAGTTCATCTAACTAGTTAGGCATTATGCTTAGAGTTCATGGGGGCCTGGTGTCGTCTCTCTCCTTCAGCTTATTTATGAAGGAATCCCAGATGTCTATTCCCTTGATTATCATTCCAGAGTCGTGCAGTGTGTGTAGTACTCGTGCTTCCGCTGTAGCCCAGTGTAACAAATCAGTGGCCCATCTATGTGTGTTCGGAACACTGGGAGATTTCCATTGTGTCGCAATGAGCCATTTAAATATGATGAACGCGAGGTCTGTACATCTGTGTTTTTGTTTATCTTTGCTATGCTTTTGGCGTATTCCTAGTAGGCAAGACTCGGGGTAGGGATAAGGGGTATCCCAACGAATGCGGCAGTCTGTCTCGTAATGACGTGCCATTCGCGGAGCAGGGGCGGGCAGTCCCATGTCATGTGATAGAAATCTGCGTCTGAGTGGCCACATCTCGGGCAATCAGAGTTGGCTTGCTGGTACATTGGTTTTATCCGGGCGGGGGTCAAATACGTCTGGTGTAAATAATTAAGTTGGGTATACCTGAAGCGGGCATTGCGCGACATCTCCCTTGTGGTCGCAAGGGCCGCTGACCATGTTTGTGCTGTGAAAGGTGTATGTAGGGCCAACTCCCATCTAGTCTTGGCTTGTATTTGTGCTTCTTCTGGGCAATTTTGTAGTGTGTTGTATAGCCAGGAGATATCTGCTTGCTTGCCGGCGCCTGATAGCAGTCCGTGTAGGATAGGTGATATTTTTGGTTCATTGCTGCCAGTCCCCCATGTGTTTCGTATTAGACATTGTAGTGCCCCATGTGTTATGAGCTCTCCTGGCCCGAGTTTGTACGCGTCCGTTAGGGCTTCGTATGATAATAGTCGGCCCGTAGCGAACAGTTCCCCTATTGCCTGTATTCCTTTGGTGGTCCAAGATGTTAGACCCTGACGGCACTTTAATGTGTCCACTCCTGGCATAGCTAATAATGGGATCTTAGGTGAATAAGGCGATATACGGGCGCCTAAAGCCACGTAACGGCACCAGACGTGAGCGGACATCCTCATCAGAATGTCACAGTGTTGCGAGGGGGCCACGTGTCCTATGAGCCATCTCAGCACGTCAGTGCGTCCTAAGTGTGCCTTTACCATGCGGCTCTCCGGGCTCATAGGGTCCAGCAGCCAAAGCATAATCCAGTGTATTTGTGCTGCTGCATAGTAAAGTTCGAATTGTGGTGCTCCCATTCCACCCTTCTCGAGAGGAAGATAGATTTTAGTCAAGGCCACTCGCCGGCGTCCGCCGCCCCATATCAATTCAGATAGTAATCTGGTCAGCTGTGTGAATAAGGTTTTTGGGAGCACTAGTGGTAGGGCAGCAAAATAATATAATAGCCGGGGGAGGATGATCATTTTAGCTATAGCCACCCTGCCCATGGGCGAGAGTAGTAACAAGAGCCAGAAGGGCAGTGAGCCCCTTATTGACCTGAGCACTCGGTCGAGATTTCATTCCTTAATATCTGATTCGCCATGGAATATATATACTCCTAGGTATTTAAAGGTAGTGCAATTCCACTGCAAGCCGTGTGCGGGTGATAAATCGCCATGTGTGACTGGGAGTGGTTGCATAGGGAACAGGCACGATTTAGCCCAATTCACGCGTAATCCGGATAATTCTCCAAAAGAGTTCAGCAGCTGTAGTAGGTTTGGGAGGGATTCGGGAGAGTTGCGGAGATATATTAACGCATCATCTGCATAGAGGGATATGATGCGGTGCTCCGCACCATCAGGAATACCCCAGCGTGTGGCTTCAGTGCGCAGTCTAGCTGCAAGGGGTTCTATTGCTAGGGCAAACAGGAGTGGTGACAGGGGGCAGCCCTGACGGGTTCCTCTTCCTATCGCGAACCCCTCCGAGATAATGGCGCCGGTCTTGACACGTGCTTTTGGATTGGCGTATAATATTGATATCCAGCGCATAAATGGCGCTCCGAATCCTATTGCATTTAGAGTGGCCATCAAGTAGGGCCATCCTAGCGTATCGAACGCTTTTTCGATGTCTAGTGAGACCGCTGTGCGTGATTGATCTGTGCCTGGGGTCTCGGCTATTAAGCGCAGGAGGTTTCTGATGTTGTTGAAGGTGCTTCGTCCGGGTATAAAACCGGACTGATCCGGGTGTATCAGGGTGGGCATTAGCGGGAGAAGGCGATTTGCCAACACCTTCCCCGTGTTCAATAACGACAAGGGGCGGTAGGCGCGGACATCTAAGGGATCCTGACCCTTCTTATGTAGGACTACGATTATTACCTCGCGCTGTGAGTCCGAGAGGGTTCCCAGGTCATATGCCTCTTGTAACATTGTCAGATATGGCGTGATCGTCTGTGTCGAGAAAGTCTGATAGTACTTGATTGGTAGTCCTTCTCCTCCTGGGGCCTTGTTACGAGCTAACTGTTTCAGTGCTTGTAAGATCTCGTACTTTTCTACGGGTTTGTCCAGGTCCCGTTGGTGTTCCAGCATCAGGCGGGTCAATGGGGACTTCCGGAGGAAGTCACCCAACTGTGTCGGGGGCAGGAGGGGTCCAGCCTCGTATAAGGTACTGTAATATTGTCTGAAAGCGTTGTTGATTTCTGATTGTGTATTTACTATAGCGGCCGTAGCTAGACGGATAGCGCTAATAGGAGTGTGTCATTGCTCGCCTTTCGTTAACCAAGCCAGCATTCTACTGGATCGGTCGCCCTCGGAGTGGAGTCGTGCTGTGTAATGGCGGTAATTGAACTTTCTTAGGCGGGCTTCTGTATCGCCCCATTGTTTTTTGAGAGCTATCGTATCTGTGCGAGCGTCAGCGGTCGCGCCGGCTACGCACTACGCGTCTTGTAGTTTCCTTTAGATGTCACATAGCTCTAGGGTTAAAGTACGCCGGACACCCCCTCCATTGATATGCACATCCCCCTCATCACTACCTTGTGCCCATCCCATTCGACTGCTCGCGTGGTGGCCGTCTTGTTATTTGTTATGAAATAAGACGCTATGGTGTCAGCTAGCTTTTCGCGGAAGGGGGGTCCTGTAATAAGGTAGGTTGCAGGCGCCATGAGGGAATGCGTGTATGTTGTCTACCCCATCTCATTGTGGCGATGAGGGGGCAGTGGTCCGATAAGGTTTTGGCCGTGTAGGAGGTGTTGTGTATTGAGTGTGTAATCATGTCCGAACAGAGGAGCATGTCGATGCGTGTGTGGAGTCGATGTACCGGAGAGTAGAAGGAGTATTCCCTGCTTGTGGGGTAAAGGTCTCTGCATATATCACGCAATCCCCACTCCGATATCCAGGACCGCAGTATCTGCGACAATCTCGTACTATGAGCACCATCGAGTGGGGGGTGTGATCTATCTAAAGACGTGTCCAATACGCTGTTAAAATCACCGCCCCAAATAATGTGAATTGATGGGTCATGGGACATATGTGCAGATGTGGTCCGGAGGAATTCTCCTTGTCCCACGTTCGGGGCATATAAACCCGCTAGAGTT